>NC_134366.1:133882755-135108171 GCF_035582795.1 Mycteria americana | reverse complement strand
ATGGGCCTTAAAGGAGACAAGTCTTAATGATGCATATTGCAACCGGAAGATCAGATGTGCATTTGGGACACTGATGACCAAGCGAGCATTATATTGCATGCGTTTGCGCATTTGGCATCCACATTAAAATACAACCGAGGTCATAAAATCTAAAACTTTTAGATTGTGCTCACTGAATCTCTGTAGCACTGATTTGTCAGAACTGAAGATGACAGTCGCACACCCTGTCCTTAAGGCAGTAATGTGACTTTCTCTCATGTAGCGTATCTCTGTTTGGAGGCATACTGAGATAATTACACCTTGAATTTGTAATTTAAATCTGTTGGTTTTGCCTGCAAAATCATCTAGCTTGCATTCAAGTGATGAATACTCTACTATAACATAAAATAAATATTACCAAGGAATTAATGACTTTTATATTGAATCCAATGTTCAGAAACTATACCCTCATGCATTTTAACCTGAAATCTCTTTTAATAGAATATATTTAAATCCCACATCTGGAAACCAGATTTTTTTTTTTTCCCTGTCTCAAATACAGTAAAATAACTTTCAAACAGAAGAGAATGGAGTTTTTAAATGACTGCTCAACTCTTTCCGTCGTGCTTCACTACTGACCTCTAATGAGCGGTAAGCATATTGCCTGAATTCCTTACCCCTTTACACAGAAGTGCGGTATTAACAGAAGTTCTTCCTCATAGGGGTTTATCCTTTCAGAGTAAGTAGGAATGCTTGCAAGAATTGCTGGGTTAGATTCCTGTGTTATTCTCCCTAAGAAGCTGCTTTCCAGAGGAACATATAATACAACTGGGAAACGGTATTTTTTAACCACTGCGAACTAGTAAAATTTCAAAGATACTAGCAGATTAAAGCCAAATCTGCAAACATAGGACATGACACTCAAAGTCCAGAGCACTCCTAGAATCAGGTCTGCAAACCTCATGTGAATACAGTGAAACTTGAGTGTTTGTGAAAAGCAGCTTTGTAGTATATTGCAAAAATAGCACACCGTTGAAATAGTCTCACACATCCCTCCCTTGGTATGTGCTTGACTGGTCAGGAATTTTGCTCCTGAGAAATACTGTATACTGTGTCAAGCACATGACATTGAAAACCATATTACATTTTCAAAGTATTACATAGACTTCAGATGGTTAACGTATTTTCAGTTTTAATATTTATTTTAAATGCATGTCAACTGTATTAATGTCTTTGCTGTTTACCCCTCATCCTAGTTCATAACATAATTGTTATTGTATAATTTGACAGTCTTGTAAAAATGTCTAGGTTAACAGCTCTTACAATTACAGTTGTAAGAGTCTTCCATCTTCAGTCTATTAAGGTTATCATATTTTTGCACTATGCAACTATCTTTACATGATATTGAAAGAACCTCCATTCAAGGGTAAGGATAAAGCAGAAACGTCTCCATGTCCCAAACAACTTCAAATATCCAGTAACTGACAGTGTTGTCTAATTGTGGGCATTTCTCCAGGACTCCCACATCCTTTCATCCAGGGTGCCAGGAGCCAGGAGAATATCACTAGCTCTAGTCCTTTGTAGTCAGTCTAATACAAAATTTCTATTTCTAGTGACTGAGCAATTCAATCCCCAGGAAGAACACAGCATACCTGAAAATTGCTACAAGGTATTTCCTAAATTGCTGCCTTCATCCGTGACAATAGTGACATTCACAGGATTAAAAAAAAAAAAAAGAATAGAGAAAGTTTTAACAGTTTCAACTGCCACCAAAAAATCCAAGGAGGACATAACATTTCGCAATATAGACTGGTAATAATTAGTAGAACAAGAAGCTGGTTCTAAGAAGGGACAGGGGAATACCAGTGCAAGTGAATGACAGGGTCAGTTGGGTGCTATGAACTTCCAAAGAAAATATTAAGAAATGAGGGTAAAGCTGCACTCCCTCCCACAGGGCTGTGGCCACAGTCCCTTTGGACCAGCAACACAGAGCAAGCTCAACCAAAACCAGATGCTGCATTAAAAGCCATTTCGCAACTGCTAGCGCAGAACAGCTCTGCATACCCTTTTCTAAAGTAACCAAACACTGAACCGGAGAATGTATTCTGGAGTAAGCAGTCCTAACAAGGTATTATTCCAGAAGTGCTATTGAGTTTTAATTTCACTATGTCACTGCATAATAATTTCCCACTATTGAGGAGGCCGTAGGCAGTTTTAAACTTATGCGTAGATTGAGGATTGGTAAAAGTCATGGAAGCAGCAGCATGTTGCTTATACCACTGGGAAAAGGACAAACAACGCTACAAAAAACCCACACATTAATGAGCTCTCTGCCTACATAGCACTGAGGACAGACACTGAAAAAAGCTGAATCACTCAGCAGGAGCTGGGACCTCTCATACCCATTGGTACTGCCTGTTTAGGAGAGGCAGGAAGACCTGGACAGAGATTTTTGTCAAAACTACCACTGAAATTAATGCTTTCCAATTAACGCTGCAGTGTTGTGCTACACGACTGTAGCAGTGCACTACTGTTACGGTCACGGTGTTATGGTCTCCGTGCTTCAACAGCAAGGCATCACCAACACTTCACTCAGTGTTTGCTTCCTCCCCGGGGTGGTTGGTGGGAGGCTCTTACCCATCCACGGAACCTGGGCAGGAACTGAGTTGCAGTTATGCTTCTGGAGCCAACTTCGGGAGCTACCAAGTCTGCAACCTCACTGCACTTTGCAGGAGCTCAAACTGGCAAAGAGGGAATCACACCTTTCCTCAACCTCAAATTGAGTATTACTGTTGGGTGGAAATCTTTTCAGAGAAACTTCAGGAAGTTTTCTAACCCCTACTCTGGAATAGTTTGGATAGAAAACAAATGAGTGGGTTTATGGAATTATAATTGCAAATGTGCAACTTTTAAAATTTGAATTATTTGTTTCTCTTCCTTAGAGACAAAAAAAATATTCACAGCAGAAAACCAGCATGGTTATAATTACTTTCAAAAACTTCAAAATCAAGTAACTAGTATAAACTGAAAAATTAACACAAAAGAAGTGTTGGATGTGTGCAACATACCTAATAATTAGGATACAAAGAGGATAATAACTTCCAACATATTTTTGAAAATAAAAAATAATTCTGCCCTTACTACAAATAACAGCTCTGTATAGAGAAAGATATAACTTGCATTACAGTGTTTTGACATGTTTTCTAAATAGACCATGAAAAACAAAACAGTTAATTCCTCTTTTGTTTTTAGAGACTGTTTAATAGCAAGATAATGTTTTTATGTATTTTGCCAAAGCTCCACATTTTGTCAGAAGTAAAGGTGAATATTTATGTTAACCTATCCTAAAGGCATTCATATTAATATATCAAAAAAGCTCTTGATCAATAGTCTTGAGCAAGATATTTTTCTTTATCTAAAATAAATAACATTTCAACCCTATTCTTATTAAAAAACTAAGCAGTGCTATGTAGGTATCCTAAAATGTAAACACATGCTCGGCTAGAATAAATAGGACTTATTTGTTGCCATAGAGTCAAAAGATAGCCTAATTCACTGAGTAGTGACTTGGGTCTCAGTGAGATGCTTGAGAGTAGATGAGATGTTAAAATTCCTTGGAGGGAAAAAAAAGGTGATAGATTAAACACTGTTTTATATTACATATAGATTTTTACTGCAGAACGACAGAGAATGCACCTGTGAATGCAAACACAACTTTGGGATTTCAGCGGCTGCCCCGTGAAGAATACACGCGGTCTGTTAAAGCTCTTAACAGTTATGTATGTCAGATCTAAGCTCAAACTAACTCACATTATTAGTTTTGGGAACTGCAACCAGTAATCACATAAAGGAGAGTTTCACCCCAGGACATAGTTATAGGGTGCAACCTGGGACTGTCAACAGTCTCCTATATAGCGGGGTAGTATATCAGCCCCTAGGGAGGCTGCTGCAAAACCCGCTCTGCTCTCAGCCTGTAATAGACACAAGTGTGTTTCCATTTCTAAGGTATGAAAGCTGGCTTTTTGGTTCACACTTTTCTATTTAGTAGTCCCTAGTACAAATCCCAAAACACTGGCCAAGAGGACTGCCATTATACAAAACAGAAATAAATCTGGAAACATTGCTTCAGGAAAAGAGGTTAATTAATGTTTAATTAACAGCAGTGACAGAACATCCTTAGAATTAAATGGAAATGTAAGACATCCTCTAACTTTGACAGCCAAAAGTGATCATGCAGATTGACAAACACCTTCCTCTACCAGAGCCTCCCCACTACCAGTCCATGGAGGCAGGCAGCTCCACTTATCATCTCAGATAAAACCCTCTGCCTTCTGACAAGAGTCTTTTTCTGATCTTTGAATGTAAGCAGCCCAGATCACCAGTCAGGCAAAATTAATCCAAGTCTCCTCCTTTTTCTAATCCCCAGGAAGCCCAAGAATATTTTCCATGTTTCTTAAGAGAACCATAGAGATCATTCTTAAGCTGAAACCTGAATGAATCAGCATAACATCTGTAGCGACAACAGAAGTCCTCAGGGCTCTCTGCTGTGGGTCAAGTTGTGTACACCAGCACTCAGGCATCTGAGCATTGGGGTTCTGAGTCCCAGACAGGAGACAACTTGGCCGCTCCTAGCAAAGAAGCCATTGTCAAAATCTGCCAAATGGAAGTCTCTAATAAACCTTCATTTGCCCCATCATGATTTCCTTTCCTTGCAGAAGTATTACTAACAGCCACAACTGGAAAGAAGAAAGAGCATAACTAACACAAATGTTTGGTACATGATAATTTATTCATCTCATTATTTTGTCTCCTTTAATGTTATGTTATAGCATAAGGGTAATTTCTTGACAGGTGAATTACATAAACATTGATTTTAAAAATTTCATTTTTCTCATTAAATTGCACTTATCCAATTACCCATTAAAGCACTTTGTAATGCGAATGCACATTTCTCACATGGCATTCCAAAGCAATGAACTGGAAAGTGACACCTTGCCAAAATGGCACATTCACACATCTGATAATAGAGTTGAAAGACCAAAAAAGAAAAAAAACCCCAACCCTACCCAAAAGCAAAATCCAAACCAACCCCAAACTAACCCCAGAAGTTTAAACCAGCTTTTGTCACTGTTTCAGAATCCAGTAAGGTGTCTTCAATTCAACTTTCTCTAGAACAAAGCAATTTTATTCTTTACCAAACACTGGTAAATCACAAGCTTGAAGAACACCCCACTTATTGTCCAAAAAGTTACTAGAGGAGCTCTAAAGAGCAAAACAACCAGACTCATCTGGGACTCATTCAAAGGACACTGAAAGCAACCTCCCAAATCATGCTGCGCCGATGGGTGCAGACAGACCTCAACGGGCTCTGACTGTGCTGAACATGGTGTGGGGCCAGCACGCCGCCCAGAAATCTAAGAACGATGAGCCAGCTCCAGGCCACAGGGCAACAAAGCTGCATTAGTGCAGCTCTGTGCCCCAGTTATTGTGCAGTAGCAAGAGTCAGAGCTCATTAGCTCAGGAACTGTGCTAAGCTCATTTATACACACGCTGTCTTCAAAACTGAGCTGCTAAGTCTGTGAAATGCTGAACTGTATTTGTGAACCTACTAGGTCAGACTGTATCTCTGCACTTTATGCCGCTTCTCAGTAAGCAGATGTCCCCTCTGATCTCAGCCAAGGTCTGAGGAAGTGCAAAATGACTCTCCAATCTAAGCATCACATAGACAGTTATACATCAGAAAAGAATCTGACCTTTTATCCCTATGCATACAACAGCCCCATTTAAAACCTTTCTATTAATACAAAACATGTGACTACAACAGTAGTCTTTTTTTGGACAGTATAGGTACTCAAAATAGTCTCTCAAAAAAGACTATCAGACTAAAGTATAGTCTCTCAAAAAAGATGAGACATTTTAAATACAATGGCTGAGTGTGCAGGGATATGTGCAGGTATTACTGTACAGATCTTCTGTGATGAGTGTCTTTTATAGATTTTTTTCACATTCCCTTGCGTGATCTGAATCCATATCTGCTTTATTTTGGCACAAAACCAGAGATTGCTCTTTGGTGCTTAGTTACACTGGCAGTCAACTAGGAACTGTTCCCATTTATGACAGCCTTCTGAGTATTGCCTACATGCCGCTTTTCCCGGTCTGAGCAGCTCCAAACCTCCATGTTGCTGCAATAACTGTCTTCCTGGAGCTATTCTTTGTTTATACCGGTGCTATGGTCACACAACACTTAAGAAAGTCTATCCTATCCCAATCCTACTGGGATTGCATGTTCTCTGTAACACTACTGTGTCACATCTTACACAACAACCTGTTTTGTACCTTCAAGGGGAAGAAACACAAGATATACCAGAAGCTCAGTGAAAGTCTGTGCCCATCATGATCACAACTGTGATCACAGTGGTACCCTAATCCCTATGCAGGACAGATTATAAAACTTTTTCCCAGAAATTTCTTCATCTATCCCAGTCACACAACAACAATGAAAAATACAAATAAGATACTTGGGTGAAAAAAAGATACGACATACAAATATTGTTCATACAAGTGCTAGAACAAGAAAGACGAGGTGCAATCTACTAGAGATTCTCTTCTAAAAGAAAAAAGACTGGAGTCTCCACTCAGAATTGTGCTTCTGGATTTGAGAAGCTAAACCATCTCCCTGTTCACCTTTTCTTTACTCACAGATCCTGAGAATCTTTGGAAGCATAGACTCACACATTTGCTTGACAGCCAGCGGTTCAGAATGTCTCTGGTGACTTTACCTAGGTTGTGGGTCAACCACGTTATTGGACGCAGTCACCTGAAGTGTCTTGAGCAGGCCAGCTTTGGTCTAAAAGCAGTACAGCCACACCTTCACCATCCACACCTACCAGTTTGGCTCAGCTGAAGGATCTCTGTACTCCACGGCCAATGAAGTTTTCTCCTTTTCCCAATCATATCTTGCGTTACAGTTCACTAGGTTAGCTTGTCTATTAACCACATTCACCACATTTCTGCCTTATCCAGCCCCCGGAAAGTTGAGAGCTGGTAGTACTTAAGGAAAAGAGGAGTGAGGAAAGAAGGCACACAATCATATTTCTATTATATGTGCACATTTGTGAGCCATACACTCAATAAAAGGAGCAAAATCTACTGTGTAACTGAAGTATGGTCATAACAGCACTCCTAACACTATCTGGTTTACTGAGCTACAATTTAGCCACAAAAGAATTGCGCCCATGGGTCCACTAAGTCGTTATCTCAAGTTGGCTCTTTTTTCACATCTGTTTCAGTCCAGCAACATATGTATCACACAGTTCTGCTCCCGTGTGCTCTGACATGATTAATTTCTGTGACGTGAACTCTGCCATTGCTGCCTGGTTTGTGGCGTTCAGGTTTGTACTGCCTCTTTGGGTAAGAGAATGCATTAACTCTCTGCACTGCAGCACAACTACACTTCAAACTACCCTTCCTGCAAATCAGCTCAGTATTACCATCATGCAACTACAACTCATCTTCCTGAGCCTGACAAGGAAAGTCCCTTTTGTGCTGCAGTAATTGCCACTAGTTCATCCTGGCCCCACGCCAGTCCAAGCCCATAGGATCCCACGGACCAAACCAGATCCTCCAGACCCACGGACCACAACTTCTGTCCTCCAGATGAAGGATTCAGAACAAGAGGACTGCTAGACTGCTACCATTGGGTTGCTCTTGTTTATTCAGAGAAGCTTTTGTGGTTTCTTGGACAGAACTCCATACCCTTCCCTCAAAATGACAGAAAAATTCTGGCTTTGGAGGTCATCCCGTCAAACTTCAATACCATTCTCAATCACAATTCCCTGCCTGTTCAGTCAGGATGATTCTCTAACCCTAAAACAAAGCACAAAATTTGTATTTGTCCTCTCATTAGTACAAAATATTAACCTAGCCAGAACATCTAAAGCAGCAAGAAAACAGTACTGTGTGGAACTAGGAATAAATAACTCAGTAATTTATGTAAATTATGTTAGACACAGTAGGTTGTTCCCCTTTGCCTTTGGTGCCAAACAGCTAATCTTCCCTCCCAGCTCTGATGTTTCTGTCCAGAAGGATTAAACATATTTATATTCAGGCCTATTGAAAACATTCAGAGTTCTTTTGGTTATTTCAGTTTAAAATAAGTAAATGCTCGACAGGAGCAAAGACCAAAAATAAAGCCAGTGGAATCCCAAGATTTTCCTATAGCAAAAAATAATGAACAGTAGAATCTCTCTGTCTGGGGAAAAAAAGTTACATTTCCAGAAAATTATGCAGTTCCTAATGAAAACGGACTTCTGTTTTGTGGAATTAGAAGTAATGAATCACCTTTCAAACTAAAGGACATCCAATTAAACATAAGAGGGATTTATAATAGTAACATTACATTCCCTACAACATGAATATTCCACATATGGATTGCAAGATTTTTTAAGGGGCTGGATCATCAGTTGGCAACTCAAGAACAGTCGCTGCTGAGCCAGCTTAAGGTAATATGAGCTCTCCAGAATCCCATGTCAGGGCATAACCTGATCACCTACAAAGATTAGAAAGGAATGTTCCTCACATGTGCAGTCCTGAGCAGCTGGCTCTGTGTATCACAGATCTTGATGCTTGTTTTTTAACCTTTTCCTTGAGTAGAAGTTTAACAGCATTTCTAGATTAGGTACACAACAGAACTGATTCTGTATATCAAATCCTATTCTCTTACCTTTTTACTATTATGTGCTGCTTTAGTGAAAAAGAAAACAGTCCTATTATATACTTCAATATGTAGATGCCTTCCAACGTAATTTAATTTACATTCAATGTTTTGCTTCCAATTTATTTTCATGGTCCACCAGACACTGTAAATGAGCACGTTATACAAAATAGAAATGCATAGCTTTACACTCAGACAAATAAGCTTAGCATCATAAAGTTATTCAAATATATAAAAAATATGAAAGACTTTCTTGACTATAACTTGTGTGTATACATTTCTTACATAATTTAATTGGATTTTACTTACTAGATAACATGACTTAAAAGCCACCCTTCAATGCTGTATGCATCATTGATAATCTTTTAAAAGCTACCCATAATACATAAACAAGATAATAAATCCTCCTCAGACCAAATCAGATAATTCAGTAACAACATAGAGTAAACAGATCCTCCTACTCCCTGTACCTTCCATATTGCCACTAGTAACCCCCACTAAAAATCCAACTTCTCACAGTCACAGGGGTGAGCAGAAGGGCCAGCTTTGCAATCAGTCCAGGATGCTCAGCTATTTTACAGGTCTTGGTAGGGAAAAAAAAAAATATATAAAATACTTCACCTGCCACATTCTCTTCTTATCCCAATAATGCCTTAAGTCAAGTTTCTCCTTTGGCAGTATATGCTAGCATGGGATAGGAAACATTCCCAGACACACCTTGGGATATGTATTTATCTGTAGGTCAAAAGGAATACTTTACCATCAGTTTAAAAACTTGTGAAAATCTATGAGAAAATGTTTATCAATAGTCTGTTTATAGAAAGACTTTCATATACAAATATATATATACGCACATACAAACTCCTACATTAGGATTACATACAAACTATGCTTGAGCCTGAGCTATTCTATACTGTACAAACTCAAAGATTATATTTATACACTGCCTTTTGAATGATGTGAACAAAATAACTATGGATAGCTAGAGAAAGGAAGGAGAATAATTTTTAAGACTATGCTCTCAACAATGTTGTGCTCTACTGACAACAAAGCGGATGTATCGGTGACAAGTTTTCCCTCCTTTTCCTTTGTCCTCAATAGGGCATTTAAATCCAATTACAAAGAGGACCTGAAATAAACAAACACAATCCCTGTTTTGGAAAGAGAAAGTGACCAGAACTAACAAGTGAATCAATTTTGGTAGTGAAAGAAGATGACTCTTACAACCAAGGAAACAAAATAGGAAGGAACAGAATTGAGGAGGCACACTCCCAGATTCCTCCCAACAGATCTAGCGCTACTCACATAACAGGACTAAAAACTACTGGAAATGCAGCGTTCTTTATCAGTAACAACAGTTACACAAAGGCAAGCTCGCATCCACTGAACAGGCAAATAAAAAGTGGTTGATACAGTTTAAGTGTATCAGCTTTTTTGACAATTAACTTGTGTCAGCTCAGTGTCAACCAGGCAGGTTAAGTGTCAAACAGGCTGATGCATTTAAACTGTATCTGCCAGCTTTTGTCTGCTTATTTAGCAGACGAGTAAGTGCATTCTGTAACAACAGAAAATATTGATAAAACTCAGGCAAGAGGGCAGGGGAGCCTGGAGTGGGCTGCACTGAAAGAAGATGTGAAGGTGGCAGCAGAGAGACTTGCTTTCAAAACGCTGGGAATCATTAAGCATTTGATCACTGAAGGCAAAGTTTGCTATGTCTTAAGATACCCCTCCTTCACCACAGGATCCTGGGATGAAGCAAAGCTAAAAGTGGGCAGACCCATCTGAAGAAAGACACTCCAAGCATGCAAAGGAGTTTTTTGTTTTGACTTGACCTCTGCAGTTTTTCTCCATGGGGCAAGAATGGAATGGTCTTCCAGGTGGAGATGCAAACATCATTTCTCCTCTCACAGAAATAAAATCTTTCTGAGCCTTACCTGCTTTCACAGAGACTGAGATACTACACCTCCCCTGATGGGATCCTTCAGCCCATTTCTGTCCCTGCATTACTGTCATGCTGCTCTATCTTCTTCTTCTGTCCTTCATTAATCCAAGTGGAAATGGTAGCCTACTACGAAGAAGAGAAAGAGCCTTAGCTGGTCTATACTTGGATACTACAAGTGGAGGACCTTGAATAGGGATTCAAAACATAGACTCAGCTCTGCTTGTGGGGCTAACCCACCACCTCTAGGCTGCTCTAAATTGTGAGATTAAATTATGATGAGAATCACCCATGGACTTCCGGGGCAGGCAGACAAATACCTGTCTTAACTTTTTGTCATAGCAATACCCTCCAGACAGGTCACTGATAGGACTCATGGGTCTATTTGACTAATGGAACATTAAATGCTCATTAATACTTTTGTTTCAATTAACTAAGCCCAGTGCCATCCATCTAAGTTTCTCCTCAGCTTCACTGCATGTGAACTTGTCAGATGCTGCTTCTTTGGCTCCCACAGTCCCTTTAATGTCCCAGTATTTTCCCGTTTCAAACAACAACCAACTCTCCCCCAAGATCCTGTTGGACACACCATGTTTGTTAGCGTCACGTTAATCTTGGGCATGGGCATGTTCCACTTCTTTTCTTAGTTCTTATGACCTGTCCCCCCCATGCAGAGAAAGTTCTTGGAGTTAGGAACTCCCTACCTTGTATTCTCCTGGTAAATTCCACATGATGCACACAATCCAACTTACCCTTAGATTTTGTAAAAATGTAATTAAGAACAATTAAATCTATTTAGTAATGTACGTTGGGGTTTGAGCAAGTAAAATTTTGTTTGGATCATGTTCACCTGCCTAAGCACATAAAATTCCCTAACTCTACTCTTACCGCCTTTCCTTGGCTATTCGTTCTCTGCATCCCCATTTTTCTCCGCTCCATCCCAAAGTCCAAATACCTTTCCATTGATGAAATATTTTGTTCCAAATGTACCATGCAAAAGGTTCACAGGCTGTTTTTCTAAATTAACATTCATGCCATTTTAGTATCCAGTCATGAGTAAAGCAAACGGGTTCTTGAAATAAGATATCTTCTTTTCAACATTAGGCTTAACACTTGACTAGTTCAGTTAATGTGTTGTGATAGGTGTTGTAGGTTCATATTACCATCTTCCTGTACATCTGCATTTAAGTCTCATAGTGCAGTGTAATTGGACCTTCACAACATCACTTTCCCCCTATTGGCAACAGATAACAGCACAATTTGTAAAACAGCTTATTACAAAGAAAGTAATGGCCTGATAAAATCAGAAATATAAGGAATGACTTCACAAATGGAAGTCAGTGGAAATTTTACCACTAACAAATGAGTTTGTTTCAGTTTGCATTAGAGAAACACATAGTAAGAACTTTGAGGAAAAAGCATCAGAATTTTAAGTCTTTACCCTAAAGGAAGATTTAGTGGTAGACTTTTCTCTTAGACTCCACAAAGGATAGTACATTCCAAAACATAATTTGAAGGCTACAAACCTATGGCCAGACTTTACAGAAGTAAATCAGTAAGGTTTTACTGAAACCAAGAAAGTTACAGTTGGTATGATCCAGCTCTACGTACCACTCGATACTATCTTGGAGCCATTACAGGAACTATCCTTATAAATTTCATGTAGGAAACAGAGAAGCAACAACACAGGCCAGATTCTGGCGCTGGCATTACTCCATTCAGTTATTTCTCACTCATGTTGCTGTAGCAGCCAAGAACAACAGGAACTATACAATCACAATAAAAGATGGGCTCCCCCCCCAAAGGAACTTATACTGTAAGGCAGCATAGAGGACCACATACGGACAGTCAAGGAGTACTAGGAAACAGTACCATCCTATTAATTACAGTGCACCAGTCCTTGCCATGGGTTAATTTTTTCTGTGGGCAAGAGAGTTTTAAGGTGGAATGTGAAGAAGAAAGGAGAGCATGAAAGAAAGCACACCAGTGCTTATTATAAAATTTAACATATGGGCAAATGAAGTCAGCATCTTAACTGATGAGAAACAATAACTTTAATCCTGATATGGAAAGTCAGATATCAGACACGACAGGCATCTGTCAGCTTGTAGAGCTGGGACCCACTCACGCTCTGAATGCCAGTCTTCTATTCTTGACTGTATAATATACAGAACTTGGCACCCTGCCTCCACTCCACACAAAGCGAGGGAAAGGAAGCTGAAGGCCCTCAAAACTGAAGTAACTTTAGCATGTGTAATGTTGGTAGATTCTGCTTGAAGTCCTTTTTAATTTTTTTTTTTAACTTGCCATTTTAAATGTCAGTCTTCCTGGATTTAGTCTTAAACTTGACCAGCTTGACTAATGGGATGAAAAAAGGAGCAGTCTTGAAGTTCACAGTCATATGAATTATTAATAGTGAATTACAACCCTTCAACAGAACTGATTTTCTATATCCACAAAACAGAAAACTTTTTATCAGGATGATGGTGCACTTCCACTGCAAAGAAAAGCTCTCCTCATAATCTACAGGATACAGTATCATGACCACCACACCTATAGGATACTCAAATTGTAAGGTGAATTATTACTCCTTGCTCCCCAGAGGAAGGCACTGGCTTATACCTGCCAGATGGAACTGACAGCTGGCAACTCAACTCCCCACAAAGACCTTCTGCAAACAGGCTCTTAACACACACATGTATTCTGGCTTCCTGTTCCCATTCCATTCAAATCAAACACCTCTGGCTCCCACGCCCCACCTTGGTTGGCTTTTGGACTTAGCCTTTGTTCCTGCCCAGTTCAGACTGCTTAATACACACGCCCATAAAATTTCTTATATTTACATATTTCATTACAGCAAATATTAATTACATGCATTTAGTCAAAAACATTGCTTCCAGTTTGTTTGCAGATTTCAACAGGGGCAATATATGTCCTCTCTGGAAATACTGTGACAGAGAATAACAGATAAATAAAGCACTTTTTTTCTGGGAAAGAGGCATCTGCTCCACCTGCTTTTGCTGTGTCACATCAAGCAAAAGAAATCACACATTTCTATGTCACAAAATTTATTCTTTTGATTACCAAACATGTATCCCCATCCCCTCACTGAGGGGAGGACAAGATTAAGAATACAGTAAGTGTATATATTGCTACACTGAGTGTTCAGTACAGCCAAGTGTTTTCTTAAGTTAGGCTGCACCTAAACAAGAGTTAGCATGCCTAGCTACTTCAAATAAGTGAAGCAATTGCTCTTTCAATTTGAAAAGTTTAGCAAGAAATTGGGTTTTACTTGTCAGTAAGTGCAACGAGGTATAAATCTTATCAGTCCAGTATAGTTTTAACAGAAATTTCTGAAACTATTACAGTGAAATACACAGATTTAAAAAAGGAAAAAAAAAAACACAACAAAAAACTAAGGGTTGTTTAAACAAATGGTAAAATGAACCACTCTTGAAAGTGTTCTGCTCCAGTAGGAGGTAAAAACATACCTGTGGGAAATTGAAGCAGAGCTAATGCAAGCATACAGCTGGCAGAAAATGCTTATTGGAGAACACTTTAAAAATCCACAACTTAAAAAAGAAGTATTAAAATACACTATTTACAGTCATGCACAGAAATCTAACCAGACAGAAAACATGCAGGAGAATGTTCATTATCCATCTCAAAGGAGTCATGAAATACAGTGAATTTTAGGCCAACTCCACTGTCCATGTCCTACTCGTATCATCAAGCTCCAAAGATTAATGAATAAAACACAGAACATTTTAACTCTGAAATTCACTTCCCTAATGAATATAGAGTAGAGAGCATGCCAAGATTCTATGATTAAGTTACATTTCTTCAACTGCTACATGTATCACTGAAAAGTGAAATAAGCTTAGAGAAAAACAGAAATAAAGTTTACTTCATTAAAACAGCAACCTCAAGTTACATTCTTTCACCTTGTAAAATGAAGGAGCAGCTGAGGGTCCTGGAAAGGCTAGCACTAGCTGATACATCCAACAATTTGTCTCTATACTAAGAAGTCACGTCTCACTTCTTTTTGTTTGTGTGTGTATTTATCCTTGGCAGAAGCAGTCTCCAGAGGCTGGGAAAAAGTCTCAGGAGGTATGCGAGCTCATGTTGCAGGATATGCACCCAGAACAACTTGCAAAGACACGAGCATGAACGATTTCTGGCATCTGATCAGTTCTGGTTTACCAAAATTTGTAATTTTGAAGAGAATACTACTCATCTTATTTGCTGCCTTGTCCCTATACTACAGCCAGACTGAAACTAGCTGCATAGGATCCCTAACCAAGTGCTCTGTACTGAAAAGGCCTCCTACAGGGAAAGCTCTAACACTTACTATTTTTTTTAACAATACTAGCTATTGTTTACCTATTTCCTGCAGGTGCTTTCAGTTTTAAAATTATTTTAAATACAGCTAAGTGAAGCTTCTCTATTTTATTTCTAGAATGACTGAGTATGTAAAAGTCTCTGAAGGCTGCAGTACATTTCATGTTAAAATAAACTTGAGTGGTATTTATTTATAACTGACAATACAAAGTTCATTACAGAGGACTCAGTTCTTTAATTTGCCAACAGGATGACTAATCAGCAAGTATGTGCTGGCCAGCCATGCCAGAACATGCCAGCCTTACTGCTCTGCACTAACTAGACAGTACACGTTATCTGAACATCCCATGGGCATGATCACAATACTCAGTGGAAGGTGGGAGGCTATTGGAGCAGATGTGGGAGAGAGGTTTGGCAGACAAAGTAAACAAATCTCCAGGAAATTAGGCATCATGTATTCTGCTGCTCCTTGGACAATTTGTTTTCTTTTCTAATGTGGAAAATTCACAAAATTATTATATTAGAAAGTGTGAAGGTAAAGCAAGGCTAGTTCAGACATGGCATTTGGGGTAAACAGCTATGGATGGTGGCCGATTCGATAGGAATATTCCAGGTTGATTCTGGAAAGCTGCTAAGTCACTCACAGTAAAGTATGATCCACCAGGACAACCTATTAATTGCATTGCTATTTCTGTTCATATCTGCACATTCTCCAAGCTTAAGAACATCCTTATTTATGACCAATACAGGTTTTTCTTTTTCAAACAAAAAAACTCTAGAACTTCTGATCAGCAATATTTTCAATTCAGACAGCTCATTTAATATCACTACTTTTGCTGCAGCCTGTACAGCAGTTTTAGCAAATGCAATTGTAGGCTAGAGACCATTTTGATGCTTTCCCCTTTTTGCTAAAAAATTTAAGTGTCTGGAAAAGAGCAAGCAGTACACTGGCAGGAAAGTACCTTCTCCTTCTTATTTTTCTTGCTGATTTCAGTAGCAGGTATGATGGCAAGTGCTGGGAATGGCTGACTAAGCCTCGTTCTCTTGCTGCCACTCTAATGGGGATTTTATTTTTATCCAAGATAATTGAAACAATACTGATCGTAGTTTGTGGTAGTCTTTATCTGCAGCCAACCTATGTTTTGCACTATTTGAGCCCCACCAGTTGCTCTCAATCCATTTGGAGGTATGACTTCCAGTTTAAAGATCTTTCAAGGCTAGTTTCTGATTGTCCTTCCAAGAATACACATTACAAGTAACTGTTGCAGGTGCACAAAGAAATGTTTGCTCTTTTCTTCTGAGCCTCTCATACTGTAGGAGACAAATCCACACATTCCTGTGCTGAGGCATAGTGACATGACAACAGGCCTCACTTAAATTCCAAATAATCTTCACAGTTTATGCAAAATCTAATCACCAGATGCAAAATCTGGCTCCAAGAAGTTCACTACATTCTCAGCTGTAATTACACTCACAGGGATCAATTTAGCTGAATCAGACCTGGCAAAATCTGCAGTAAGACCTGCAAAATCCAAGCAATGCTGCAACAAATCCCAGACTACCGGGCTATACTACTGATCCAAAGGCCAAATGCTATCTGAGTTACTCATTGGGGAGGTCGATGCATATCAGCTGAGAGCAAGAACAAGCTTTTGCCCTAGACTTTATAATAGGTAGCCTACATTTTACCTTAGCAATTTTAAACCAAACTTCACTTCAACTTTAGCTTTGCCTGAACTAGACATGCTTCACCTGGCTCAAGTTCTTTGTCTCCTTTATATTCCCCATAATTACATCCTTCTGAATGCCTCTCCAACAAACGGCTGCTTTCCATTTGTCACTATCACTTACTATTTAGAAGATGTTCTAAGTTTATACAAGAATGCACAAATCTAATAACAGGTGTCTACTGCCATAAAAGTATTGTTAAAATAAATAAATAGAGTGAGAGAGAGAGAATTCGTCCTTAAGAATAACCAACTCAAATACACCTTTCTTTGCTGCAGATTCAACTAGCTGTAAGTGGAACACCACCACAGCCAATGCAGTTGTTTAGGTATGGATAACTGAGACACTCTTTACCATCTCTTTTCTCCTCCTCTTCCCAAAACATCTGATCTGTTTTTCCAGAAGTGGTTAGTGAATTTTGGTTGACAAATGGAAACAGCTGGATGTTGATTCTCTGTAACTGCCTGTAACCCCATTAGAAACCAGAAAGCTGATCAGTAGTTCAAGCATTAACTTGATAATCCAGAAAACAGCAAAACCTGTTCATAACCCTCTTTGCCCTAAGTTCACCCAAGGCACATTTTTGAACACAAAGTCTGCTGGTGGAAACATCTTTTACGACTGGCTAGCAAGGTGCTTAGTTCACCCACCACGCCTAAAAAAAAATATCATCTGGACAATCAAAACCCTTAAAATTCTAAATGCAGAAGTTTTCTATTGAAAATCTTCGACTATCTCAGAGAGTTTTTAACATATTATTTTTTAACATATCCTGAGAATTCCCTACCTCTTTTCATTGCAATGTATTAAGTCATAAAAATACTCTTCTCCTCTAGTTGGAGAATGGGCTTTTCCTTAACAATCAACTGAAACTCACTTATTTATGAGAAACATACATAATCTAATGGACAGCTGTAATTCAGTTAGAATGATCAATAGATGACTAACATAGTTCAGGAACACCAACAGAATAAGGTTGAGCCCTCTAAGGCTTCAATTATTCTTTATACTTTTTTCATACAAGAAATGTCATGGCCTATTAGCAGTATAACAGATGACTTCATGAGAAATTCAGATAAAAACCATGAATGGAAATAAATTTGTCAATACAACACACAGCTTAAACTCAGAAAACCATAGCACTGAATTTGTCACAGGTGAAGGGGGATTTAAAATGGCTTATTCAGCTATAATATAGGAAGTGAAAAATATAGGGCTATATTAATGGTTGCTTTAAGTAGGTGTCACTCATTCTTTCATATTAATAATGCCTCTTTTACTCAGCATCTCTTCTCCCTGCTACAGACAGATCATATATTTACAGTTCTTTTAGAAATTAGGAGACTAGAGGCTGAATCCTCTTCTTGTGTAATTGTTTCATTGCTGCTTCTGCTTATCACCTTGGACGTGCTTCTTTCTGTCAAATAGCAGAGTCACTGTGCTATCGAATGAATCAGGCCCATGAAACAGCTGTGACTGCATTAATGCAAAGGTATTTATGGAAACAAAATGCACAGTAAAAACATGCATTTATTTTCCAAGCAGGGCTCATTAATTGTGTCATTCTTCTAATACACTGATTTATGATATGCAGTATAATTTAAATTTAGTTTAGCTGTAGTCTCAACAAGCAGTTAATTAGGACAGTTTGGAGTGAGGGCAAATGTGATTCTTGCCAAGAGGGAAGATTTTTTATTTTCTGTTTTAAATAAGCCTGATCCAAGTGGAAAGATTCCAACTGACTGCTGTGGGCTCTGTCTCATACCTCTTGGCTTTATTATGTAACTTCTGTTTTTATTCCTTCTGTTTTTTCTGGCTTTTCTTCCTTGCCTTACAGACTTGCTCCTTTCTCATTGTTACATTCTTTTTCTGCCCTGTTTCTTGTCCTCCTACAAACAAAACCAATTATATTTATCTTCTTGTGGATTACTGCATACCCTTACAATGTACCAAACATGTAGCTCTAAAACAACTGAGCAGATTAAAAAATGACAAGTCATTCCCATGCACATTCACCTACCCACATTGTTTGCTTTTCTCATATAATCATAGAATCGTTTAGGTTTGCAAAAGACTTTTAAGACCATCAAGTCCCCCATCAACTTTCCCAAAATGATATTTAAAAAATTTGCTTCAATTTTCATTACATTTCAGATCAGAAGGGATCATCGTATCATTTGCTGCAACAGTTACCGTGGCCAATTTAAATCAAATTAAGCATTACTGTCTCTAGTCACACCAAGCTGTCCCAAGCTTCTTCGATGGCACAATACAGATCACATAGCCTGTACCTGAATTGTCTTCAGGTGATCCCAGTAGGAAAACCACGCCTGCTGCTTTCTGCTAACTTGATCTGAAAGGCTGCTTACTCCAAAACCATGCATGATGATCGATATTAAGTACATGATCAGAGATATCAGGCAGGAATATAAGAAAAAGATTCTCTGATCACTAGAAGACAATAGCCCCTCTTAACTAACATTCTTCAGTTTTAAGTTATCTGTGGGAGGAAAAAGGGGAGGAAAAAGTCTTCCTGAGGAGATCAACAGAAACCTCTGAATAACAAGGTCATGCAGAAGGCTAGCGATCAGCATAAAGATACAATATTGCTTTGAGCATTTGCACCTCTGTGTGTATATTTTAATCCTGCGAGAGCCTTCTTGGACAGAAGAGCGTACCAGCAGGTATTGAATACACCAAATACGAAATGCTGGCAGCTGTGTGCCAATGAAAACAGAAGCCAGGAATTTCACAGTCCATTTACAGTCAAAAATTTTGTTCACAGTAAATCACTAGCAATATCCTTCTAACTGTCACTGCTCACCCAGTTGCTTCCATGTTCTTAATATCTCTTTTCTTATCAAACTGCCACTTCCCATAGCATAGCTTCAGGAAACTGTATTCCACATTAACCACAAAAAGCTGTTGGTTTACTCGGCAGTAATTACTACTCACAGGAATATAGTCACACAGGCAGTTATTTTCTACTAATTATTATATTTTCAGTAATCCCAGTTACAGACTATCAATTTTTTCTTACTTGCCTTAGGATGATTTGTTCCTTACATTGTACCTTCCCATTTGATGAAATGTTAATAATTCATCCTGTTAACTTTTCTGTGATAAATTGTACATGGTCATGAGTATGTCTGCTCCTCCCTAGCAACTTTGGAACTTGTTTGCCAGTTGCAGCCTCACTAGACAAAACGAGAGCATCTCAACAATATTAAGTCCTTACACACCGTGTGAAAATAAGACTTTGGTAGAGTGCCAAACCAAGTGAAAGGTTCGGACACTCAGCTGTACTAGATACCAATTAATTCATGAGAGGTACCAAGAATTACACTTCCTTAGTTTTGATCTTCACAAAACTAGTTGCTTTTACCTCTACTGGCTAAAGTACCCACACTGCCATCCTATTACTTGTCTAAGCATTTAAGTTCAAATTTCATTCAAAATTACTGATTAAAGCTCTTCAGTAAATTATTATTTCTGGTTAGGTTCATTGCATTACTCTATTCAAAACACAGTGCCAACCTTTGTTGTGGGAAAGGCCTTCTCTCTCCACACATCCATTTGCAAAGGCTCTGATTTCCAAAATTGTTTATTTTGACCTGAAACACTATATTTATAGTCAGGACTCAAAGGTGAGTTTTGCTTTTTTGTTTTCAGTTTTACTGTTATGCCAAACTGCTATTTAAGTAAGTCTCAATCCAAACGATGGAGTAAAAAGAGGCATCCTGAATGCCTGTGAAAAAGAAGCTTATTTTGTCACAGGCTATTTCAAGTATTTTTAAAGCCTCAAAAAGCTTGTTTAAGAATTCATCCGTTGATGTAACATACTTCAAACTCTTTTACCATGTTGGTTGAAAAGTTGCTCTCCGAAAGGCTTAACAAGCTATTTCTCATTATTTGAGCATTTAACTGGATGCATTATTACCGCTTGAACGCAGCAGAGGACAGTTTAAGAAAGAGGACAGGATGCTTTAAGCAGAGTCTCCGTAGAAATAACCCACCCTCGCTCAGCCAGCTTTACTGCCCCAAGCTTTCCACCCCGCGCCCCGAGGGCCCGGCCTCGCCCACCCGCATCGCCGGCGGCTCCCCCCCGGCCACCGGCTCGGACGCTGCCGAGCACGGAGCGCCGACGGGACAGCCAGCCAGCCTCCCGGGCGGGCACACGGACATCCCACCACCCTCCCCGCTTCCCGCTCTCGGTTCCCCGCACAACCCCCCCGCCCCACACCGACAGCCAGCGGCCGCCCCCTCCCCGCCGCCTTGCCCGCCTCCGCTCCCGTCTCTCCCGCTCAGGGCCCGAGCCCCTTTCCTTGCGAGCAGGGGACGGGACGGCGCGGCTCCCTCCCGGGTCGGGGGGGGTGGCGGCAGCCGCTGACGAAGGGCCCAAACCGGCCGCCACGACGCAGCCCCTCAGCCACAGAGCTGGCCCCACCCCCCCTCCGGGCGGGCGGGCGCGCGCGCGCGTCCGCCCGGCCGCAGCCCAGCGCAGCCCCAGCCCATCCGCGCGGCCGAACCCTCGCGAGAGGCCGCCGCTCGCTCCCGCGTTGCCACGTTCAAAGGCGCCGGCGGCGGGGAGCGTGTCGGACACGCGCACCCGGCACGCCACCGCCCCACCCCCTCGCGCCGCCGCCAATCGGAGGCGAGAGGCGCACCGCCTCGTTCCCGTGAGCGCCCCGCGATTGGCTGGCAGCGGGCGGGCGGGACGGGCCGCGGTGCGCTCGGTGCTGCGCCGCGCCGCTGTGGCCGCAGGGCGCTGCCGCACGCGGGGCTCAGGTGGTGGCGGCGGTTCCTGACTCGTTCTCGCTGCGGCCCCGCCGGCTCCGCCCCGCCCCCGCCGCCCCCGCCGCGCGCGCAGCCGCCGCCGCCGCCCCTCGCTGCCTGACAGGAGTTGCCATGGCCTCACGCAAGAGCTCCAGAGGCGCCGGCGGCAGCCCCGGCCCCGGCTCCAAGAGAGGTGAGCGGCGGGAGCGGGGCCGCAGCCTGAGGGAAAAGGGGCGCGGGCTGCCGCGGCCCCGCGCGGGGCAGCCTGCCGGGGCGGAGCGGGGCTGACCGCTGCGGGGCGGTGGCCGGAGCCCCGGAGCTGGGGGAGGGGAAGGGGCCGATGCCGCCCCTCACCGCGGCGGGGGGGAGCCCCCGGGCGAAGCGAGGGGGTGCTGCGCCTTCCTCTCCGCCTGCGCCTCCCGGCGGGCTGAGGTGCAGCCTCCCCCGCCCTCCCCGTCCCCTTCTGCCGGTCCTCGGCCGCGCGGCGTCGGCCTGCGGGGGCCGCGCTCCTCTGGTGCCGCGGCAGCTGGGGGTGGGGGGGCAGGGACAGATGGCCGAGGTCTGTCCCGCGCATTTCCGTCGTTCCCCTTCTCGGGAGTTCGCGTGGAGGAGAAAGTTGCGTGCCGGGCCTGGGCGGTGGGGACGCCCGTCGAAAGCTCCCCAAAAGGGTCAGGGTGATCGACGGGCAGGTCATCTGCCCGGAGCGGGTCTCGACATCTGTAGGTATCCCGGGAAGGGGCGGTCAGATCTTTTCCTCCAGAAGCCGGAGGTAGAACCGGAATGCCCAATATCTGATGCTAGTGAAGTCCTTATTCATGTGTTCAAACTTGGATGTTGGAGTATCTCCTTAGGCTGACCTGTTTAAGAACACTGGTCTGAACTTACTAGATCTATTGTAGCATCTAACCTGATGGTTTGTGTAAGTATAGAAGCATGGAGAAATAATACTGGAAAAAGGCAAGCAGAACCTTTTCTGAGAGAGCTATCCTTATCCCCACTCCCCCAATAAAGAACACCTTAGCAAATCTGACTATTCATAAACTACTGTGTGTGGACAATTTAAGTAGGGAAAGCTTTATATGCACTAGCATTTTTAAGCATAGCAGAACATGCTTGAAAGAGAAAAAAAGTATATACTTCTGGAGTCACTATGCAACCATGCACACTGCACTAAAGAAAGGAAGTGCTTTTATCAGAAATTTGAATGTTTGCTTGTTGTAACTTCTTTGGTTTTGAGCTTGACATGCACAGAGCTCCAGTGATGAAATGTGGTGACGACACTGAATATCTGTTGTTCCTTTTTGAATATAGCAATAATACGGAGAACAGTGTTAATTACAGGATGAACCACATAGGATTAGTTTACCTATTGCAAGGTGAATTGAGAGAAAAAGATTTCAAATATCCTTAAGCATAAAAGAGTTTAGAAATGATATTAGAATGTTCATAGAAGTGATTTTGGTTTTTTCTTTTCTTTTTTTAAATGCTTTTTCAATTGCTGGCCTATGCTGTAGAGTCTATATTACACTTTTTGCTTGGGCTGGAGGTACTCTGATCATCATCCAGTATTAAGCAAGCTAAATACAGATTTTCAATGAGAATGCTTTAAGAACATGCATCCCTGGTATACTTTTGAATACTAAACATGCTTCTGTTAATATTTTAAATATCACTTTAAAGGTTTGTCAACATTTGAAAATGTCACAGCAGCCAGTAAGCTTTCCACAGTTGAGGGATGTGAAAATGAGATGAGGAAGTAATTTTGAGATGGCTAGTGATTGAGACTGTGGAGTATGGAAACCTCAAGTTTGAGGCAGATCTTGATAATGTTGTATTCACTTTCACAGCAGTTCATGGGAGAGGACGTGGCTTCTTGCCAAGGTATTGCTTATAGCTCTGAAACCACTGAAGTTGACAGCACATCTAAAAATCTGGCCTGAAGACAATGCCTGCATCTGAATGTAGTAATCTGCTTTTAGGTTTCCGCATCAGAAAATATTGACAGTCATCTTACAAATAGATCAAGTCTGAAATAGTTCTAACTGTAGTGTTTATATAGGTGTTTTCAGATTCATTGAAATGTCAGAAGTGGAACTAAATATTTTTTAGAAATAGAACTCTACCTTTTACTTTCAAAAGTCATATACTAGAAGCTGTCCAATCAGTCCTGATGAAAAAAAAAATCTTTGTATTTAAGCTTTGTAATGCTACTGATGGACACTTCTTTGAAAGTGACATTTACACAATTGTATGAATATGCCAATGATTTTATTCGGAGTACAGAAGTGAAAACCAGGTCAAAATTTGATGGTTTGGGGATGCTTAGGGAGGGAAACATGTTTGTTGTTATCTTTACTGGAAAGTTTGACTTCTTGTCACTAGCCTACAGACTCTGTTGTAAAAACTGTGGCCTCTCGAAAGGAAGAAAATCAATTTTAAACAGCTAGATGAAGGAGTAGATACTTGCTGGAATATTACTTAAAGCTTCATTAGATGAGGGACAGTTTTGGTACAGGAGCAAATGCGTGTCACCTGGTCATGAATAAACTCCCTCGAATTTCATGAGACAGGAAATTTGGAAATGTCCTGGGCATTAGCAGGTGGTTGTGGAGAAGCCTTTCAGTAAGAGTGAGGATCAGCAGCCCAGCTACTTTTGAAATACAGATGGCTGAAAAAATATGAATTACTCTGTAAGCTATGCTTAGTTGTAGAAGTAGGAGTACTGATGATAAGGCATCTATCATCACGTTGCTGTGTGGGTGTCTTTTGTCTTACAGTACGTAAGCAAGGACTGACTTAAACATAATTCTCACTGATCATATAGATTTGCAGTAACTGCTGTCTGTTTTCTTTGTTTTTCTGACTATAAGTGGGACAGTGGTTCGCCAGTAAGATGGGTGCTATACAAAAACCGCATTTCTGACACAAGGCACTGTCTGTATCTACAGACAACTGTATTTTTATATTAAAAAAAAAAATCCTAACCTCTGCTGGTTCTGAGGCTCTGTTTTCATCACACAGATTGAAGTCAAAGAACTCTACCGTTGCTTTGATAAATTTTCTTTAATCTCCATAATAATGATTGAGATTATCTTCTGACATCCCAGACTTTTCTCTGCAAGATCCCAGAAGATGTCTGATTTCGCTTTTTCCTGTTTTAACCATGTAGTTTCCTTATATATCCAAATGTGAATGTATTGCTAAGCTTTTAACTCCTTTTAGTCGTCTTTTGGACCTTCTAAGGTGCCTTTCATCTAATCCTTTCATTAATTTCTAGCTTTCTTTGAATTTAGGGGTTTTGGTTTGTATGCATTCAAGTTGACCTGATGTCCTTATCCAAATGCAATTTTGTGCTAATATTAATTCTTTTTTAGTTAACAGTATCACTTCTAGAAATATAGCTGAGCCTGTTAATTTGCATGAACTTTTACATTTTATCTCATCTCTACTGTAAAGACTACTTTATAGTGTACTTTCTCGGGTTGAGGCTCTCCATTAGCTTTTTAATTTACCTAAAGGGCAGAGAAAGTTCATCAGCTAAACAGGTCACTTTTTTCCTGCTGAAGCTCCTTTGTTGGCTCTTGGGAACATGGAACTTCACATCACTGCTTCTGATGCTTTAACTGGGATTGCCCATGCCTTCTCTGGTCTCTCTTTTCTTACACTATGGATTCTGCGTAAATATGATGCTTCCATCTACCTAAAAATTCTGTCTCTCTAATTTCTGACCTGAACTACTGGCCAGTGTGCTTGCTTTACACTCTTGATTTTACAGTTGTGTAATGTATCATCTGATTTCATGTGTTACAATCTATCCATTATTTCCTTCTTAATTTTAATTGTAATCCTTAGGAAGAAGGGTATTAAGGTGTTAGAGGTCATAAGTGAGATGTAAATTTGGGATGCTCTGTGGGGCTTAACAAATGTTTTGACTGGTTTGTCCAAGTCTAACTCCTAGTGTTTACTGAACTAATACAAATTCTCATGAATTCAGTTAGTGTGCCGCTCAGTGCTTTGATTTGGCTATTTAAACTCAACGTTAGAATGTTTTCTTGTAACATCTTTGGTATTCAGGAGTATACAATGGATAGTTATTACTTTGTTAGAGTTGCTATATGGCTATTGCAGACAAATGAGAAATTCTTTTGTCTTTCTATCTCACTGGTGGAGTCTTTATATACTGTTTTAGAAATGTTGCAGTGATTTCTTCACCAAGCTTATCCTATTGCCTAATTTAGTTGCTTACAACTAGTTGAAGATCTTGAATTTTTACCATTAGTGCCAGATATTACTGTTTTTTAAACAGTTTGGCACAGACTGGTAAAAGACATTTCTCTGTATTCAGAACAAGATGGATTTAACCAGGAAAGTTGATTATGATTTGTGAGACTAAGCCTAGATCTCTGAATTTTAATGGCATTTGTGTACCTTGTATCTAATAGCTAACTATATGACTTGCTCGTATAGTTTGACTATATGAGGAACTTTCATAGTTTCATATAGTTTCAAAGTATGACTTGCTCTTGTCAGTGACAAAGTATCTAAATAACAACTGTGTATGTTTCTTCCCTAAATCTTCAGGAAACGCTAAAATGAGCTAATACAAATAACAAAACCATGAAAATGCAGGCAGCCACCTCTTTGTGATTCATCTGTCTGCCTTGTGTCTTGTTCGGGGTGGCCTTTCTGGAAAACGTTTTAACATACTGTAAAATAACCTGCCAAATTAAATAATGGAAGCAACAGTAATGATCCAAACATCTGTAATTTACATGCTATGTTGCAGCAGTACCATCAGTAAAATTACTGGTTTTGCTGGGGTTCCCCTCCCTTTCTTTTTCTTTTTTTTGTTCTTTTCTTTTTTTAAATGTCCTGTACAAAACTTAAGGTAGTAACTCTTCAAACAAGTAATTTTCTTATCTCTGAATAAATGAAAGTGATGTAAATAACAGTCTTAAAATTGTTAACACAGGTACCTCTCTGCATACATGAGCATATTGGCATTGGAATAGTGAGTCCTTGATATACCTCTTAATTTGTATAGAACTAGAGTTAAATGAGCTCTAAATCCTAAAAAGGCAACCCCGTCATCTCTTAGGTCTATCTGTATGAAACTTTCTGTACGCCATTAGCTATTGAAAGGTATGATAACTGACTACCAAGGTCACTCTGTAATGAAAAATGATCAGTTTGAACACAGCATATGCTTGATCAGTTTGAACACAGTATATGCTTTTATGACTTGTTTTTACATATTGCCTGGTATTTGGATTTCTTCCCTTTGCTTTTTCTCAATAAAGTATTATTTTGGGTTTTAACATTGATACCTAAGGGTAGCAAGATTAACATAAAAGCAAAGAGAGCCTGATACTTCCCCTCTACCAGTGCTTTTTCTCCTTAAGAATTCTGGAGCACTGGGAGATTCCTCTCCTCTCTTACAGAGATGCTGCCATGTGATAAAGACATCAAAGAAAGTTCTCCTGCCCCTTTTGATCCAGTGTGGGCTGAAATCTTGGGCCTGCTCTAGTGTTGTCTAGTGTATCTTACCTGTCTGCAGGAAGTCATTGTGGGCTAAAACATATGGTGCTTCAAATATGGAGGAGCCTTGCACTTGACATCTGTAAGGATGTCTGCAGCATATAATTTTTGAGCATTTCGTTAAGAGTTTAAATGGTACATAAGAGACATAACCTTTTCAATAGCCTTTTGGGGATAGAGCTTGTTTAAAATGCTAGGTGGAGAACCTCAAGTATCACTAATAATCTCAGGGAGACAGAAAATTGGAGTATATTTTCTTAGATTTTGGCAATTACTCTGAGAATGCACCTGAAAATTCCCTGTCAATAGTGGTAGCTAGGCTAGGTTCACAGTGGTAGCTAGGCTAGGCTAGGATGTATATCATATTGGGGGATTAGGGAGTTAAATCTTTTTACAGTTCAATGCTATAGGTCTGCAATGCTATAGGTCTGCAATGCTATAGGTCTGCAATGCTATAGGTCTGCAATGCTATAGGTCTGCAATGCTATAGGTCTAATCTAGTCTGAGGTTGCTCTGCAGTCTTCCTCTTTACAGTTCCCCTTCCCTGTACCTGAATTAGTAGCTGTGCAGATGCTAGGTGAACCACGCCAGGGAACTGATAAGCAGAAAGCTGACTCTTCTTTCCCCAGACTAGTTCAGTATACAGCTTTATGGAAAGTGGTTTGGGTAGAAGGGTAGAGATGATAATGAGTGGCTGGGCATCAGGGAGTGAAGTTGAATCCAGAGTTTTGTGTTCAATCATGTCATCATGGAGCCATGGTGTCAACATAGAAGGTGAATGGTTTGGTTGGATATGCTAATGTAATGGCTGGGTATTTAAGGGCTTCCGTAAAGACAACATAATTTACTAGCAGTAAAAGGCATGTGTGTGAAGATTATTTCTAATTACAAAGTGCATAAAGAGGTAAGATTTCAATATTGCTGTTTTTTAAAATGAACCCCCCTTTACTGATCACCTGTATGAAAAGAAAAAAGTTCATTTTCAGCTGGACCTTTCTGAATCACTTTGAAACATGTAAAAAGTGTTCCTGCGCTAATTCTTATGTTGAATTCTTCATTGTAGAGAACTTGAGCAGTGAAGTTCTGATTTACTCCAAGTGTTTCTTTCCTGATGAAGATCACAAACTGGTAATCTGTGTGATAGCCTGTGGCAATCTTTGTCCTAACTGCATCCTACGGGCTAGCTCTTTGCATGGAAGAGTTTTGAGCTATGCTTTGAAGTGGAAATCATAACTCTATTATGTGTCTTTAAACACACTGGAAATTAAGTATGCAGATAAGCATACACTGAGTTTGAACAGACTGTAGTATGTGTGGTTCAGCTTTGCTAGAACTTTTTAAATGAAACAAATTTTAGTCTCTCCTTCATATGCAGTTGCACTATCACTATGCATGTACTTACCCATTGTAACAAATGCTACCAAGTTGTTTAAAGACTTTCTTTATAAAATATTTAATAGCTAGAGGTTTTATAACTATTGAGTAGCGGTTTTCTTGTTTTACAATTTTATTTCCTGAGGTTCTGCTTAAATGATAATTGACGATTAATTACTAATGTAACACATCTCACTTTCTTGCTTTTTACACCAGTGTTTTTTAAGGTGGTTTTGTAGTATTATTAAAGAAAGCTCTGATAGTGGTTTGTAACTGTGGAACTATTTCTTTCCATAGTAACTGGAGGACACAGCTATATCTTTTGTAGCAAGAAAGTTGTGAAAAGAGCAATATTTTTGCAACTGAGATCTCCTAACAGCATATTTTAAGAACTATCTATAGATCCAAGACTGTGTAATGACTGTAGGTATGAGATACCTACAAACTCTTTTGAACTCTGTAGGAATTGCAGCTGCATAGCACCTCTATGAGCTAGCACCTAATTAAATTGACTTAGTATCAGACTTGAAACTTTGCTAAGTTTTAGGCATTAGGTAAAGGATTTTTAAAAGTTATTTTTTCCATGAGCAGCAACCCATGAATAGCAGAGTTGTAGGTACTTTTATGGCAACTGGAATTTGATTTGCTTCTACTTAAAACTCCTTCAAACCATGAGAAAAATTGAAAGAACTGAAACTACTTCATCTGAACTGAAACTACTTCATCTGTTTTCTTTCCTTTGTGGCTTAGTTGGGACTTGTTGCTAAAACAAATTGATGTGACCCACATTACAGGATAGGAAAATAGAACAAGGAAAAAACACCCCAGAATTAATGCCAGCATGCTATATGCAGAGATGAGGATTTTCAACCTTATGTAATAGAAACTTTTTTAAAGGTCACCACCAGCAGAATTTATATGTTCTGGGCTTAAATATTTCTTGTATTTCCTCTCCACATTTACCTTTCCTGAACTCTGCTCTGGCCTAAATACAACCAAGTATTTAATTAACCTAGCAATTATGTAGGGCTCTTGGCTGCATTAAATCATTCAAATACAAGATAGGTAGATTGTATAATTTTAAATCTTCTTGTTTCTGAATGTTCTGTGGAGGAGAGCTGGTTAATCAAAATAATAGCTATTAAAGATCTTTAAGTCATCTTCACAGTTAAAATTGGAATTAGTTTTGTCTCCTCATCAGTGTTATAGCTGATATAGATACGATATATGATATAGATATGTCGATCCTGTAGCAGGAGACAAACTAAATTTCTTTATAAGCTTGTAGTTTTAACGTTGAATTTCTCGACTTGGAATTTAAGATGTCGAAGTTAGAATTTTGGGAGGTGGCTTGAAAGAGGGGAGAGAGTAGAAAGGGTGCAAAAACGATGCTTGAGTCAAGTAAGTTTACAAGAAGCAAGCTCTACGTTCCATTTTGGACATTCATTCTATTTTGTGTTTGTATAAACATAAAAACAAAACTTGAGAAAATGCCTAAAGTGTTTGTGAAAAATATCAGAATGTAAGAAGGCTTACTTTTCTATACAAATCTATTTAGATTAGGTAAATAGATAACAAAATATATTTTTGTTCTGTCTTTACACGACTTTTATTTTTTCCTGAAGTGCTAACTCTCTAATCCTGTTGTTGTACTGTCTTTAAGTTTGTGGAGAAAAGGTTTTTAAAAACAAAAAAAAGAAAAAGTAATCCAAACTATTCAGATAGGATGTGATGGTTGCATTAAATACTGCTTTAAATATACTCCTGTTGCTAGTCAGTATTCATTAAAAAACTTCAAAGTTGTAGGCAGTGTTGTTATTCGTCATTTAAGCTGTGTGCACATCTGTGTGTATTTTTTCCTTGTAATAACTCCTAATTGAAGAACTGTTAAAAAAATGTTCATCTGAATAACCAAAAAGAAAAACCCAAAACATGGCTTGGACAAAATTTGACTGGCTTTTGAAAGTGATCATCCTTCTAGCACGTTTAGAAAAGAAGCAGGTGCAGATTCAGGATTTTCTCTTATTAACATATATCTCTGTATTCATTTTTACCTCCTCTGACTTCAGCAGTTGTGCTTAGATAAACAGAACTCCAGAAGAGAGTTGTTAACAGCAGCTCTTATGGTTGCAAACAGCTGGTCTCTCCAAACCTCATTGAAAAGTGCGGAGCTAGCACTGCAAGTAGAATTCACTGTTGTGCTGTATTTAGATAAAGTGCCTTTGACAAGTCTGATGAAACTGTGCAACCTCCTAGGACAGAATTTCTCATTAAGTTTCTTTTTGTCTTTAATTTGTGACTTTAATTTTCTCTTAGAGAGAAAAACTTCTGTTTCTTAAAAAAAAAAAAACAAAACAAAAACCAAAACCAAAACAAACAAAGCTAGTAATTCTTATGTTTCTTTTATGAGTAGATTTCTGCTGGATAAATTTTCTGACTTTGGTTGTGTATGTATGTCTTAGAAGAATCATTTAAATGGAAAGCAATCAGAATTTGTTCACTGTTTATAGTCAGAATAAATGCAAATACATAAGAATAATAATTTAAAAAAAAACAAACCTTGGGAATGAGTCTTGACATCAGTCAGCCAGATGATAATCTTAGTCTTGTTTTTTGTTGGATTTTTTTCTGAAGAATAATTAATTCTCATTTCTAGTAACAATAGTTACCTTAGCTTGCAACTAAAAAACTCTTGTAAACATTGTGGTGCTTCCTGTGAACCAGAAAGGTATCTATAGGCTTAAAAGCACTTTGAACTATAACAGTTTATATTCAGAAATGGGCTGACTTTTTAAAAGTATTGACCATCTCTCTTTATAAACAGAATATAAAAAAGAAAGGAAAAAACCTACATGGTTCTGTTTTACTTGAAGCATATTTTCAGATAACAGGATTGCAGATCTGATTCTGTGTAGAACAAGGAAAGAAAGAGTGGTTTCTTTTGGTAATTGGAGCTCTCACCCAGGTTAGAGGAGACAAAGATTTAATTCCATTTTCTTCTTGAAAAGAAAGTTTGGTTGCCTTTCAGTGTTGCAGCTGGTGTTTATGGGGTATACTTGAACAGGAGTGAGAGTGTATCTTTTAAATTCTTGTTGTTGAAACTGTTCCAGTCCAATGTGAAACAGAGATTCAGAGAAGTGAGCGTGATGATAGGCCAGTTATGTCCAGAGTCCCCTTTCCTACCTAGAGAGGAGGGGAAAAACTGGGCTTTAGTCTCTGTTCTGCAGAGCTCCTCTCTCACAAATTGCTGTTGTGGCCAGTTAAGATTCGACTGTGCACGAATTAACAGCTTCATCGTGAAGGACTAAAATGGCTTTGTTCTCATACCCTTGGGTATACTTAAAAATGTGGTTTAGAGCTCTGAAGAAATTCAAACACTGTTCCCCAGTTCAGAGGAGAGAACTGAATCTCTGGTCTTTCACATCCTGATTAAGCACTGAATTCCAGGAGATGGTTCAATGGAATCACTTCATCTAGTGAAGGGAGGAGCTTCCTTTCACTAGGGAAGTTCAGCAGGGCGCTTATGATCCTAGAGGTTTTTTATATATTTTGTGATGCATCTCCTCCCTCCAGCCCCACCCCCCCAGTTGGCCATCCTCAGCATCTCCATGATCAGCCTGCTTTGCTGTCGAATCCTGAATTTATGACTTTGCTCTTGTTTTCAGTATTTATGTTCTTCTTTGATTGTACAGTAGGATACTTTACTATGAGAAATCTTGTAGGGATTGAAAATTAAGGACCTTAAAGGTTTATGTGAGGATTGATTATATGTGGAATAAGGAGAAGTTCCTCAAACACTAGAGTAAAAAAATCTGTGAAGTGGCAGCAGGAGAGCCAAAATTGCCTTTCATTTATTATTATTTCAACTTTAAGTTCTGGTCTTTGTGTTTTCTTTGAATTTACAGCTCGCTCTTTTCCATCCATTTGCCTGTTCCTGTCTAGTAAGTTTCTGATTTAGTTTATTAAAGTTCTTTGATAATGTGCACAGATATCTATAACTATGTAGACTAGATTATATAAAGTGCAGAGCAGAGATCTAGTTTTTAATGAGAATAATAAAAAGCCACTTTTTTTTCCTAATTTCCATTAAGTTTGCAGTGCTGAAGAGGATTTCTTAGATACCAAAATGAAGAATCAATTTTGTATCACAAAGAATTTATATTGAATTTATTAAAAGTAAACCTTTACTAAACTTTAGATCTTATCTCCAAAGACCCTGCTGTCATGATTGTTTGTAAAACAAACAAAAATTTCTGAGTATGGATATTTGTGAAAAGGTAAGGTAAGTGATACCATACATATTTTAGTAAAAATCTCTGTTCTATCTCTAAAGTAAACAGAAAACAGTAACCCTGTCTCCCGTACAAAATGAAATAGATTTTGTAAAACCACATCAAAAGCTCAGATTGTCCATTAAAAGTATATTATTCCACCCTTGGTACACTGAATGAAAATTAAAGATGAAAATCTGTTTTACCTCAGGATAGCACTTGCAATCATTATGCTGCGTGGACTTCTCAGAGTGAAACAGTTCAACACACATGGTAATTGAGTCTAGATTTTAAAATACATATCATGAAAAGTGTGTGTATATATATATGTACACACATATATGACCTGTCTCACAGTGGGAGGGGGGGAGCTTTTATTTTAATAGGCAGGGGGAAATGATATCAACAGAGAATGCTGTAAACTTCCCTTTAATAGATACTTTACTCAAAATACTTGTTACTGACCCCACCCAAAAAAACTTTGTGTAAAAACTGTTTAATTAACTGCAATTTTATTACTGAGAATAGCTTGCAACAGTTATTTTATTGTTAATCATATTGGAGAAGATGATTTGGCAAAAATGTCAAGCGGTAGTAGGCCATGCTCATACGAGAGAGGTTGTTTTCTGTCTTTGCACTGCTACTAGTTCAGCTCTGTTGGTGGTAGGATGGTTCTGTTGTAACCTATTTTAGTTTTTTACTTCTCTCCTATATCTGTTCTTTATCACTCTGCATTCTGCTTTTAAAACGAGTTTGTTCTAAAGTCACCTATGGTCTAGCTGGTTTTTACTGTTTTTACTTCTGAAATGCTATTTTTAGATAATTCTCTGAGGTTAGTGCTTTGTTGTTTTCCCTTTAACTGTGTTTTCCTAATTTCTAGTAACTGCCTGCTGGTGTGCACCCTTCTCTTCATGTGATAATCCATAATTGCTTCCGTATTACTTGCTAATGCACCTTTGTGGGAAATTATTTATACACATTACAAAAGCTTAGCTTGATGCTTTGAAGCCTGCCTTTATTTTTGTGTTCATAGTTGACATTTTTTTTCCTCTAAGCTTCTTTACTTGCGCTTTGGTAGTGATCTACAGGTGGAATTAATGCTGCTAGTCTTGATTGTCAATTATGCTTTCCTAAAATTAACAAAAATAGCATGGAGTGCATAGTTGTAGCAAAACTAACTTGAAAATTTTTTTTACATTTGAAACAGTTAGACAAGTGAGGTGAAGAATAATAATTCTGAGTGTTAGTGAAGCAATTTGAGTTGCTTCAGAAAAGAACCAACAGACAAACCTGTAGTGACAGCATTTGAACACAGTAGAATGAGACCTTGCAAGAAGTCTGCACTGTTGACTTAGCTATCCCATCTTGAATTGTATTTTAAATATATATCTGTTCAATTTAACCTTTGTCTTTCACAAAACTAAGCAAAATTATGTTGTCTGGTATGCTGAACTCTAGCATTCAGAGAGATACATGTGTAAACTGTATTTTTCAAGGTGTGTGTTAATGTATGTTGTTCATGGGGTGTATGATCAGTTTTGTGGCCCTTTGATCCATCTTCCTTTTGGTCCATCTTCCTTTTGACGAGCCTGAAGAGTTTCTCCATTTTAACTGTAGCCTCCCCTTTCAGGAAGGGAGATGTTTGTCATTTCTTGGGAATACATGTTCTTGCAATCAATTGATTTTTAAAGGGCACAAGATAAGGCTGTGGGTACTTGGTTAAAGGTCAACATATGTGTGTTAGTTCAGATTGGGAGTGTACATTTGAAATTAATTTCTTTAATGTCTCCACTCACTTTGCTTTTATTTGTTGTGCTGTTGTCCCTGAGTATATTTACTTAGGTTTGAATGAAATGAAACAGAAAGGTATGCTGCAACCGCTTATGGACATTCAGCCAGGTGAGATCTAGTTTGGAGCAGTGCCCCCAAAATACATACAGTATGGACTTCAGGTTCTCAGCATCGGTTGTATGCTCTATGAATCCACTTGTAGTAAGATCCAGTATCTGCAAATGCAGGTGCAGCCGAAGTGAAGGTGCAACAAATTGCCTAATCTAATGCTTGTCAAAACAACATAGGTTTTATATGCAATAGACTACGTATAATTGCATGTACAATTATTTCCCTTAATAAGCTGTTGATTTCTCTGTGTATTTGGTGACTTTTACCGTTTGTTTAAATTTTCCTCCTATCTTGCTCTAAATCGCTTGTACATCACATAAGTTGCTGAAATGTACTAGTCAGGCGGTCTTTCTTAAAGTATCTGTTCTGTTTGATGCATTCAAGTGGCTTTAAAAATAGTTAAAAGACACACTAGTTATAGAATCAACTGCCTGTAGTTTCTTTACACCCATTTGAAAAGTCTTAAACTCAGTTGGGTTGTTTCTTTCTTTTTTTCTCCCTTGAGCTATTGGGAAGTGCATTTGGGAATTAGTTGCTGGATGTTAAAACCACAGGAGGTATATGTTGTTTTTCAAATTAGCTGTAACATTCTACTGTTCACACAATCTACCTGATGGCTATGTTATTTAAAGAAGTGTGGGGGAGGAAGGGCAGAGTGCTAGATCCTAAAGTTGTTATTAGGGTTGCTGTTAATGTGACATGAGTTTGTTTCTGTCTTCCTCCCGCCCAAAAGGAGCTGGCTTTTGTTTGAAATGCAGTGGGAAAAAATAGTTTGCTAAAATTAGAGATGTAAATACGTTGAACAGTGTATTAGTGGGTTTTTTTCCTCCTCTTCTGGTCCTTAAGAAGAAGAGAGTATGTTGATCATTAATCATTTGTGCTAGCTTTAAATTGTACAGGTAGCGTGACTATTGTCAGAATTTAAAGGAGGGGTGAGTGAAATGAGTTAGTGTTAGTCCTTTCTGGAAAGGGAGGGCAACAAAGTGAAATCAACACCTCTGCTACTTTTAACAAATATACATTAGAAATTTTGCCTGGTTTACCTTTATGGCATGTGGTGTATTGCACTCTAGGGAAACAGGCTTTGCTTTGGCAAAACTATCAGTAACCAACCCTCCTTGGGGTCTGCTAGAAGCAAATATGAGGTGTACCAGGGGAATGGTTCTGATCTGAGAATTCTTTGGCAAGAATGTGTGTGGTTGATTTCAAGTAACTCTTAGCAGACTCAAAACTACATTTTAGAAATTAGCTGTCTTTTATTCTTAAAGTAGTTAGCGAGTTTCAAATGAGCAGTCTCTACAGGATACTTGGGAAGTCTGGTAGAGGAGTGCCAACATGGAGAAAGTTTCTTGGGTGAGGGCCAACTTAACAAATGCAAGCAGGCGAGCTTTGTGTCCAGACTTGTGTTTCAGCTTATGGTTGATGGATTTAATGTCCTTAGAACTCAGGCACTGAGGCATACATTGCAGCAAAATACTAGAGTACAATGTGCTTGGTTTCATTTGATGCTGTGTTTGATGTTGGAGGATTAAGGGGAGGGGAAAGGATCAACTACCCAGGATGCTCTGTTAGGAGGAGTAAGTGAATTTGATTGTCGTCAGAACTAGATTGCCATATGAGTTCTGAAAAGCGTTTGGCTCCTGAGGATAACTGCTCTAAAAATAGATTTGGAGGAGAGGTTTCTCTTGGGTCCGGTTTCGTGTTCCAGCTGAGCTGGCTTTAGGAAACTTGTTTGCTCCTGTTGCAAGACTACAGTGAGGATAAATCCCTTCTTATTCTGCCTTCAGCATTAATTTTGGAGATACCAACACACTCTCTCTGTCTGTGGAAATCGAGCACTAATGTTATGGCTGACGACACAGGTATAATCCTGATCTTTTTGTGAACAAGTGGAAAATGCGTAGTTGCAAATACTTGGCTATGTCTGATTTTGTAATCAGCAAAAAACTGGCTTACCGCGGTATGTTGGTGTTTTCTAGCCAGTTTGCTCTTCTAGTCTGCATTACAGGCTGCCTCTGTTCTCTTTGATTAAATGTTGTCTGGAGTAGAGGTATTTCATGAGTTTATGGCAGGTGATTAATTGTAACTTAGTTTTTGCTTGAGTAGAGTACACATTAATGAGACATTGTTTTGTCTTCAAATATCAGACTTTAAAGTTATTTTTGGAGTATGTGAAATTATTAGGTGTCTTTAACGTAAGGTAAAGTAAAAGGAAAAAGGTTTTCATACTTCTTTACCTAGGCGTGACTCTTAATGTGGGGTGGGTGAGGTATAGGACTTTTAAGGATTTACCATTGAGGAATAGAACACACTTTAAGACTTTCTGATGTCTGCATAAAGACATCTGGTGGTGTAAGCACAGGCTTACCAGATATGGCAAGTGACCTACTTCTGACATGGCTGGCAGCATGTGCAGGGAAAGGGCTTGAATTGAGAATTAACTGTCTGGAATGAGCTCTGAGCCAGTGTCAGTCCTTGCAATGTTTTGTTCTGACCCTATGTGTAGGGTTATCTGTGCAGACCATAGGTAAATTTTATGTTACATAACTTCCATTTATATTAAAGTGTTGCCTGATCAAGCTGCCATGGTTGAATTCTTAGCAGAATTTTTCAAGAGTTTTGAAAATATTTTTTCTGTAAGGTAGGAGGCCACAGCATAAAAATGTATCTTTGTGACTGTTGTTGAATGATATTTTTATAGCAGAATCTGTTTTTGAGAGATTTGCATGAAACAGTCTTTTAGACTGGAAAAAATATGCACAGCTATGCTTGGTTACTTAAATGTCTGCCCCCCCCCCCCCCCTCCTCCCCCTTCTTCTAATAAGTAAAGCTTCTTTCTTCAGAGGCAACTAGCAGTAAACAGTAGAAAACAGTAAGGTAAATTAGTAAGTATGAAATACAGTACGATTCTTTTTCCTGTTTGCCTCTTCTAATACCTGTTTTGCTTTAGAACAAAGTTGTAACCTGCAATCACGTAAAATGTTTTTAGCCTTAAGGTTTCACTTTAAGTATGTACAAAATTTCCATTGACTACATTGGAACACAGGAGTAGCAAAGTTCTGCTGTTACATAGTATAATTGTTTATTTCTGAATATTAAAATTTCCAGCTCAAGAGTACATTAAATAATTTTCACATGCAGTTGATAATATTTCTGAATGTACTGGAACACACTGCTCATCTTTGTCTTTGTTTTCAGGCTACCTGTACATCTTTCCTGCAAGGGAGATGTTATGATGAGTTATGTATATGGACCTTGCACATATGTAATTAGGGTACTGTGCAGTAGCAAGTGATACATGCCTGATGTGAGGCTAAGTTGTCTCGGTTTCTCTCTGAATATTATTGGACAGCCTATACCAAGGCAACTTTTTGTTTAATACAGAAAAGAAACTAAATAGTTGGGTTTTGATCTTTGTACAGAGTATTCTTAATAAAAGAATATTTTTTTCAATAAAATGCTGAGCTGAGTAAGAGCTGATGTGAGTCAGGTTGTTGTTGTTTTTTTTTCTTATTGGTCTGAACTCAGTATATAGCACAATGAATATAATAAAAGGTTAGTTTATTACAGCTGTGAACCTGATGGCAAGCAGGGTCTGAAAGTACTTCTATATAATATCTATTACAGAAATAAGTCAGTCAGTCACCAATCTCTCATTACTCATCTTTCAGAACTACTCCATTTTATTCTAAAAAGCAATTATGTTGATATTTAGCTGTTGAGAGTATTTTTTGTCTTTTTCTATGATCAGTGTTGATAAATACATCAAACATTACTTGCAGTTAGTATGATAAAGTTAACTCCTCACCTTATTGTGTTATCACAACATTCATGACAAAGTTCCTCGAGTATTTCAAAATCTGTAAGAAATAGTTTTGCTTCAATAGTTAGGACTGAATGTGGCTAAACGGGCAAAGGCTGGTGCTTAGAAGGGAATGAAGTGGAACAGGCTGGTAGACATGAAACTGCGGCCAAGTGCCAGTCTTGCATGTATCCCTCTTTCCGTAAAATGATCCTAAAGCAGTGGACCAAGCAATTTATGTCTTCTCTAGTGGTGATGCCCATTTGAAACCCCCTACCCATATGCTAGGTTGAGGTCTTTCTTTTCCTAGTGGTTTGTTTATAACTACTGTATTTTTGACATACACTTACTTTCTATATGTGCAGTTGTAAATAAAGCTGTGATTTGCGTTAAATCTCTGTGTCGTCCTTTTACTTGTGTGTTCCATGGGACTGGAAGTCTAAAGGTATTCAGCATGTAGTGAATCTCTGCTTGATTCTAAGCAGCAGGGAAGGTATTTTTAGTTGGTAGGGTGTCAGAACTTGGAGTCTTAGCCTTAATATGGTTTAGATTTTAGGCTTCTTGGGCTATTTGAATTTTCATGTTGATTCCGTGAGCTAATTCAACCAGCTTTGAAACTTGCTACAGAAGAAACGCTTTTCGTCTGAACTGTTTTTTGCTGGTCACATTGCCCTCTGGTGGCAGTTTGAGAACTGTTGGCACAAATGCAAAGCATCTCAAAAATTTTAAGCTCTGTATAAATATACACTAAAGGGGAGGAAGGGGGGATTTCCAACTAAGTTGTTAAGCCAAATTACGTGTGGGTTTTTGGTGTTTCGTTGGTTATAGGGTTTTTACTTAGATAATCATCAAGCTTCCCACCGTAATTCACAGTGATATGAAAAGCAAGTAACAGTGGTGAAGTTAAAAAAAAAAAAAAAAAAACCAAAAACCAAAAAAACCCAAAAAGGTGTTACTCAAATGTCTTGTATTCTGTGTAATCATAAGAAACAGGATTTATAATTATGTCCTCAATCATAGTTTTCTAACTCTCATACAAATCCATTTTTCCTACTTGTTTGCCTTACTTTAACAGAGACTAAGCATGGAGGAAGCAAGAATGGAAAGAAAGAAGGCCTCTCTGGAAGCTCATTTTTCACCTGGTTTATGGTAATTGCTTTGCTGGGAGTTTGGACATCAGTAGCAGTTGTCTGGTTTGAACTTGTAGACTATGAAGAAGTTCTAGGTAAGAATTTTAAATCTTAAGACACTTCTAATATTTATTATAATATACATTAAATGGAGGCCATTTTAAATTTCTAGATAGCTGAATTGACTACTGCAGTGTTTGCAAATGACCTACATGTTAAAAATAGGCAATGTAGTTCAGAAAGTACATTTTAATGCTGAACTCTATTATGATGTTAAAATGGGATACTCATAAGGCTGGAAAAGGTTATTAACATACTGCATTTATTAAAGAATTGAAGAAATCTCCAAGGATAGATCTGGATCTCTTTGTAACATGTATGCTGTAGTTCATTTGAAATGTCAGCTAAATATCCATTGTTTCAGTTTAAGCTCTCAGAAACTTGCAGCAGTGCTTGAAAGTGGGCAGCTAGTGTTGCCACTCCTCTGATGGACTATGTTGCCTATAGAGTCAGGACAACTGATCAGTCATCCTCTTGTGAATGAGCTGTTGAATGACCTCAGTTTTAAGCTCATAACAGTGATAATTGTATCTCAATATGACAACGTTAAGATAGTACTGTTAATATAATATCTAAGGGTGAATATTAATGTGTCAAATTTCAAGATGTATGTCCATGGGTAGAGCTATTGTCCCTGATCTTGTAGGCTTCAACATGCACTTTTGCAAGCTTTACAGCTTTACAAGTCTGTTGGTACATGTTTTTTTGATCTGGAGTGATAATAAGAGAAGCTTCTGGTTTGAAACTTAATTGGGTCTAGTGATGCAAATAATGGTTTCTATATTTTTACTATGCATGCAGCCAAAGCAAAGGATTTCCGTTATAACTTGTCAGAGGTCCTACAAGGTAGGATATTAGAGAAATAAGATTGCTTTACAGTCCCTTCGCTAAAAATTTTTGTTTACTTTTTTATGTTTTTAATTTTGTAGAGAATTACTGTTCTTCTACAACGACATGAAACTCAGTCATTTCTCATCTGTCTCATTCTTCATGGTTTTGAAGATGATATAATTCTTCTTATTTCTAGAGAATTAAATTTATTCCACCAGTCTGTTGTGTTTAACCATAAACCTATAAAGATCCTTTCTAATTGATTGCTTCCGTACAATAGCGCTGGCCTTATTTTTGTCTGTTCTAGACCCAAGTCTGAACTTTTTCTTCCACAAAACTGGTTTCTAATTTTCTAAGTACCATATTAAGAACTATATTTCATTTATTTTCATTATAATCAAGTTCTGCCTCCATTTAGAGAATGACAAATGTAATAATAAACTGTCAAACTATAAGGACTTAGAGTTCTTCTGCAAACAGTGTGCAGAGTTTCAATCCTATTAAAAGTTATGTCTGAATTTTATCAAAACTAATTAGATAGCGCTCTGCTCACTTGGTGATCCCAGGACACTTCTAATCCTGGATACCATGATTCTATGCTAAAAATTCTTTTTGAATAGAAACTGCGTTCTCCTTTTGCTTATACTTAAGGCTGGTAGAGCTGCAGTTTCAAAAATAAAAATGAGAAGTCTGATGTATTCACCTATAGTCACCTATAAAAGGATGAACAATTTTTTTTTCTGCATTGAATGTTATACAGTTGTTGATAAAATCATGAATGTTTTTCTTTTGTCCAGGAAGCAGGTTGCTTACCTTCTATTAACTTAGCACTAAAAATTTTATACCTATCTTTTTTTTTTCTGAGAATTTAGAAGGGCAACGAGCATATAATCAGAAAACAAACGGTAATTATTTGTTTAATCCTTGTTTCATTATTTCTTTTCCTTCAAACATGTTGAATGTTCCTTGTGAACTTAAATTTTATTCAGAGCAAAACGTGTTCACATAAAGCAGATCACTTAATTAGATGTTTGTTTTAAATCTGCGAGCACCAAAATAAATGTGTGGAAAAAAGACTAACTTGTGTTCAGTCTAAAGTCTAGGAAATGCAGAAAGGAACTGAAAATATTTGTAATATTTTCCAGGAAATCTAAAATATGGTTAAGAAGAATATGGATAAATCATTAAAAAAAATTTGGTAACAACCTAGCATTGACAGTCAGCCATTGCATATTGAAAGCACTGTGCTAGAAACAAACTACTGAATCCCTAATTCTTTCTTCTTCCTCTCTTTGCATTTCTAGGCAAGCTTGGGATATATGATGCTGATGGAGATGGAGATTTTGATGTGGAAGATGCCAAAGTACTGCTAGGCAAGTACAAACATAGGTGGAATAATTGTATAATTCATTTGTCACATTCATGTTGGATTTTTCTTTAATGTCAAAACAATATTTCTGGTTTTTTCCTAACTGAAGAACTTAAATTGATTTATTTGTGGTGGGTTTTTTTCTTAATGCAAGTAGGATTGTGTGTGCAACTTGTAGCAAGTTCTGTTCTTTGACTTCTAATATAGCAATGTAAGTGGAAAGCATTTAATTACTTACAGGATGATTTTGAAGTTAGGTGGTTGATGCTGCTGTATCAACTGTTGAAAAGATGGTTGTGATTATTAATAAACTTATCAGATGCAGGGCTTAAGACACTTCAAGAATTAAAACATTGTTTATGTTAACATATTAAGCCAGGTCCATTTTAAAATTACTTCCAACAGGCCTTTGTACTACTAAGATGACTATTTGTTTAGCATATTTTTGTACTGTCTTTCCGCTATTCTGAGTTCTCCACAAATCTGTTCGTTTTCTTTGGCCTTCAGAAATCCTACATGACATGGATTTTTCTTCTTTGACATTGAAACACTGGTTTTAGGCTCCTGTTCCTTGTAGTTTGGGAGAATGTCTTTCTGCTCACGATGTATCTTCAAAGAGAAATTTAAATCACTAGACATGCTTCATGATATTGCCCTTCTACCTACATCTTCTAGCAGCTAAAGCACTACCATCTTCAGCTTCACAATCAAACATTGGATACATACTTCTTGCATACCTGATGTTAGAAAGTTTACTTTTCTTTAATTGATTTGTTCAAATGTAAACCTATTCTGAGCACACAAACCTAGCAAGTTAAACAAATAAACAAAGCAACAAAAACCCCCAGCATGGTAAATAATACCTTGAGCAGAGAGCAAAGTGGAGTGTCTCAAACTAGTCAAAGTTATCAACAGTATATCAATAGTATATTAGAATCAGAGAATCATTTAGGTTGGAAAAGACCTTTAAGATCATCAAGTCCAACCGTTAACCTAGCACTGCCAAGTCCAGCACTAAACCGTGTCCCTAATTAGGACGTTATGGCTTGTTATTTGAAACTCATACTCCATAAAAATCAGTTTATCATCAGTTTGTTTTTCCCCACTTATGTTTGCAGAAATAAGCAAGTTTTTCTGGGGGGTTTCATTTGTTTAATCCCTTCATGGTTAAAGAAAACCCATACAATCAAAGTTACTGAACCAGTTTGCAGTGGTGTGAATGTGAGAGGCACTCCAAAGAATCTCCAGTGCTCTGAATGACTTCAGAGCTACTAATTGGGTGTTAATTATAAATGGTGAATAAGATAACACTTTGTATAGTTCTGATCCTAATCTTTCTTGTCTGTTATGTAGTGTATAGAAAGTGGATATGAATCTCTTGTGGGTCATATTAGTTGGATTCAGATTGCCAAGGTGGTAGCCAGAAACATGCTGCTGCTTTGTTACGTCTCTGTTTTATACAACTTGATATAGCTGGGAATTCTGCCAGTACGTGACAGTGTTTCTATTATAAGCTTGTTTTATCATGCATTTAAACCTTATACTTCAAATGTGACATTAAAAGGTCACAGATCAAAAGTTATTTTTATTATTTTTGAATACTTGCTTAGAAATATGATTTAATCTCATTTAAATTTAAGAATATTTTCTGCAGTACAAAACAAATGGTACATTTTGAAAAGTTACGTGACTGATAAAAATTATGAATATAAAAAGATATTTTTTTCTAATAACTAACATATAATATTATTAACTGAGGTTCCCAGTAAATTATTGTGCTTGATTGTATTTAACATTTCATATGAACTAAAAAATGAACACCACTATACAGACTAAAATTATTTCATTGATGTAGAAACTGGAAGACTAGATTCCCTCTTGAGGAATTTGTTTTCTGGAATTAAGTCTTTGTAGTAAAGAAAACCAGATAGTAAGCCTATATTCAACTGCATTAGGGTAACTTTCTAAATATTGAATGCATAGCTCCTTTTATGTTTTATTTGTGAGGATTTTGTTAGTACATATGCTGTGTTTGAAGACTTGTTACTTTCTGGGATTTTTCTCTGGGTCAGACTACCATAAAAGCAAGTGATTTCTCTGCTAATATAATACTGACTTAAAAAGGAGATACTACTCTTTGGTGTTTAATGCTAGGAAGTCATATGCTTTTTTCTTTCCTGTTCTTTAGCTATTACTAAACTACTGTATATTGAAATTGTGGCACGTACAGTGGTTTAGTGTTGTCCACTTCCATAATCTTTAGGGTTTGCTACAAATTTAAATATTTAATTTGCATATAAATGATAAATAATTCTTAATTTAATTTTGAGAAATGCTTCTACCAGCGTGAGTTTATTTTATATTTCAAGGAATAGTTTAGTAGCTGATAACTTAGTAGTTTTCTGTACTACTTGGGCACACCTAAATAGAATAATTAAAATTTATTATTTTATTTCTTGTACGTATAAGGTATGATAGGATCTGTTCTTTTTATTTGTTGAAATCAAAAGAGGTTTGATGATTAAGTTCTCTTGAGGTATTTGTGTAATTTTAAAAACGGTGTGCAAGAAGTGTGTTCTTCCTCTTTGCCCCGCCCCCCCCCAATATTTGTTGAGTTAGTTTTGTATCCGTTTATAAAAAAAATTATCCAGGGTGGAAATGCAAACTTGTTGAAGCTAGTCTGCGGTTATCTTGCAGGTTCTTTCTTTTTCACAGGTATTTGTGAGGTTCTGTTTACTGAATTCCTTTTGGTAATGGGAAAGAGAGGCTTCTTAATATGTTCCTTTGAGGGCTGCTGTTATCAGTAATTCTCTTCCCACTTTTTGTCCACCTGGCTCTGTTCTTTGAAGGAAGTTACCCTTCTCAGGAGGAGTGTTGAGAGTGTCAAGTACCTCTGTCCTTGAGAACTCAGTACAGAGAAACAGTGGCTTTAGTAGTATTACAAAAAAATGCATGTATAGGGAGTACCAATGTCTGTTGTAATAGAATCTTTAGAGCTGAGCCATTTTTTATGCTTCAGTCCTTTTTAACAAGCAACAATACCCTGAGAAATTCTACTTAAATGGCTGCAGTAGTTAGTACAATTTTGGAACTGCAGCTACAGAAAGTCATCAATGTATTGTTCTTGTGCATTTAGTTCAGAGTAGACTGGCTATGCAGAAAATGGAAAAAAAACACCCTAGTATATCAGCGAACAAAGGGTAGTAAACAGTAGAATCCAAGCTTCTGTAAACCAACTTTTTTCCCCTGGTTCACCTGTAGTAGAAAAAGATGTTTGCAAGCAGTTGTACAAAGATTGCACATTCAGAAGATCTGTGGTGAGATAATAGGAGTTAATGCTTTTGTACGGTTCAGCTGTTTAGGATAAGTTTCATACTCTAATCTATTTTTCTCATGTTCTACTTCTCACGTTCTACCTTCAAATATTAAAAGCTTCCATATGCTCATTCTCGTAAAAGATTTTTGCAGAAGGGCTTTGTCTTGTTAAATGAATGTAGGCAAGTCCTCTGCCCCCTTGGTTGCAGTAACACTGTTGAATAGATACAGATTTTGACTCCCTCGATTACTGTTTGATTTAAATTGTAATGTTTAGACTTCTCTTGAAATAAAGTGGTTATTTCCTGTGAGTCACTGATTTAGCATGGTATGGCTACCTGATTGGGCAGTTCCATTTTTGTTACCATTTTCAGGCACTTCTTACCATGCTTATGTGTGCTTATCAGTACATGAGTTTTACTTTGAGAAGCAGTTATTCTCGATTATGGGGATGAATGAAGACCAAAACCAGTCTGAGTATTAATTAGTTTGGTTTTTTTTTTTACTTTAACTCTTTCTAAGAAAGAAAAAAAATACATGAAATAATGTGTTACTTTCTGTAACTAAGGCTGAAGTGTCTCTCCCCACCCCCATTCCCCCTTAGATTCAAAGGCCATTATATTAATCTTGGATAGATTTTGTAAAGAATTGTAAAGAAAGGGTTTGGGGTTTTGTTGTTTGGTGGTTTTTATGGTAAAGACTGTAAGACATATTCATCCAGTTTCTATGGTTCCCTTTGGTGTCCTAATCTTTTCAAAGAAAATATGCTGCTGTGTTCCATGTTATAATTTATAAAGATAATTGTCTAAGAATCTTATTCTTGACTTCGTGCAAGAACAGGGTCATCTGTATGGTTCTTCACGTGCTTACAGAAATGCTATCTAAAGCCCAGGGTCTTTTGTGAATGTTTTTTTAAATTTTTTTTTTTTTTTTGTAATGCCAGATTCCGACAGAATAGAGTGATACAAATATTTATAATTCTGTGTTTATAACTTAGATTTTTTTTTTTTTTAATTCAGGTTTCCATTCTTAAATTGAGATTTCTTTCTTCAGTAAATATACTTACTTTGGTTTATGTCTTTACATCTTGCTTGGTCCAAATTTTGAAAACAAATTAGAATGATGACTGACTACCATGCATAAAGTTAAGTCTATAAAATTTAATTTTTATAGAACTAAGCCATGGAAGAAGTTGGAGAGGGATATTTATAATACCTTGATTGCCTCCTGGATTCAATCTGTCATTTTTAAACCTTTGGGCCATCCAGTGAAAAATTAAAGAGAATGGCTGGTCACTCAAGTAGAGGTTCTGGACATCCAGGTACAAGGATGTGGAACATCATGGACTTGGAAGTTTCCTCAGAATTATCATTGATACTTTCACTATGTGCTGTAAGAAAAACGTGTTGAAATGTGTTAAATGTCTCTGCCGTGAACTCCTCTATCTTGAACGTATCATTAACCTGCACCTAATATTGCTTTGTAGTCTGCATGTGCAACATGTTCACTTAATTTTATGTCTCAACAATCTGTCTTCACCCTTAGCCCACTTTTCTGCTTCTCCTTCCAACACAAATGAATGTTTTTTTCTGGTTAGAAGTGGGAGAAATTACTCCCTCTCCTGCTTTAAAGCTTACCAATAATTGACGTTTGTCATTGCTTGATCATTCTGTTGTACTTTTCCCAGAATGGAAAAGCTGAAATGTTATTTAGTAATAACTGTAAACCAGTGGATTTTAATACAAAAAAACAGGAGGAAAAAAAAAGAGCATTAATGGTAGCTTATTTGTATTTTACAAACACCAGTTATATCAGTGGGTCTCATAGCCCAAGATAGCAACTCCTGCTATCAGAGAGTTTAGAAGTGACGAGCTCTTTCTTCGCTGCTCTGGCCATCTCTACTTTAGCTGTCTTTAGCCTGCTTTAGATTTTCTGTGTAACAATACATATACCCTTTATATTGGCTACCTATACAGAACACTAGATAAAAATGAATATCCTCAGTTTTGGAATTAATTCCTGAAGATCAAGTATATCATGTAGAATATATATCATAGAAAAAAATGATTAAGAAGCATGTTAAAAAATCAAGGAACAAGGAAAAAAACTGCAAAACAACCCCCAGCAATTCAAGTTCTCAATTCTAAGCAAAATCAAAATTCTGCATGGTACAATAAATGTTCTCCTTAATGGTATGTCTGTGACAAGTTTGTTTAAATACTGTTTGCTTTTGAATGTTATTCTTAGCTGTCAATTGCAAGCTCTCAAATTTGAACATGATGGCTTAAAAAAAAAAAGGCAAATTGGATGATTTCAAGTAGTGGAGGATTACTGTTAAAAAACTGTCTAAAGGTAAATGCTGCAGCAAGAAAATAGAATATAAATGGATTTGGTTTTAGGACTAGGAAGAAGGGAAAGCAAAGCTGCTGCCTTTTTTTAAGATTTTGGCATAATATTGTGCATGTTTATTGTCCAAATTATAGTCTGTACTTTGAAAGATTCAACTTTCTTAACATCTTTCTATTTCCTAATTAGCATTCCTGTAAAGACTGCTGTCTATGACATGAGATGTCTTTCACAGATCCTCCTTTTACAGTTTCCTCTTTCCACCTAACTGCTGTCTCTTTTTTTTTTTTTTTTTCCTTCCCTCTCTCTCTCCCTTTCCTCTATTCTTGTGTAGGCCTGACCAAAGATGGCAGTAATGAAAATATTGATTCCCTTGAGGAAGTCCTTAATATTTTAGCAGAGGAAAGCTCTGATTGGTTTTATGGCTTTCTCTCATTTCTCTATGATGTTTTGACTCCTTTTGAAATACTAGAAGAAGAAGAGAGCGAAGCTGCAGATGATGTTGATGGTACGTCACAGAATGAAGGGGTTCAGGGAAAAAAGACTTGTGTTATTTTGGATTTACAGAACCAGTGACTGAGAGACTAATTTGATTGGCTTTCGAAAATGTCCCTGAAATCATCAGTCTTAATATAACAGGAATTTATGGCATTGAGGGAAAACTCCCAAATGGACGCTATAAAGATTGAACTAAAGTCAGCCATGCAATGTAGTTTCGCTAGTTGAAAGCTTTTTGGTGACATTTCCATTTTTGTGACAGGATGACAAATACTACACAGTTGTGTAAATATGTAGAATGAAACGTGTATCTGCGGTTGTGTAGTTGGTTTCTGTATGTGCTTCAATTTGTGCATTTTGTGCACAAAGCTAAGTGTAATAACCTCTACTGTTAACACTATAACATTTATCTTTCTAGCAAACATTAACTAAAGCGTTTGGTAACAGCTTTGATTGTAAATTATTCTGGCTTGACTGCATTATGTAAATACATATTTATATGTTAATCCTTAATATAGACATGACAATGATAATTCTCTTGTGAAATATAATTTTAATAAATAATTTATTTTGTGATTCACTGATTTCTCAGATAGATTCTTTCTACCTGTTCAAATAAAGGCACTTCATTTGAAAGTGCTTGAAAATTTTACAGAAACATTTATTTCTACGTTAGCTAACATCTGTTGTATTAGAAGATATAATGTCACTATATGGTTTATTCCCACTGATTTGTCTGTTTTCAAATTAAGTTTTCAGTCATTTTTTTAATACAACAATCACACCACAAGGGCTGTTCTAAATTTGTTTGAGTTTTATTAAGGTGGGCCTTTTATGGACATGGGAAGCTGTGATTATGTATTTCTAATGTAATACTGAATATATTAAAGACTAATTGGAAATTAGAATGTAATGTCTTCTATTCCTTGCTAAATTCAAGAACCTAATGCAGTTTTGCAAATTTTAATCCTTTTCCTGCGAAACTGTTTTATGACAGTTGTTCCAAAAATATTTTTCATGTACATGAATTCTGTCTGCTGTCTGTTATTGGTATAGAAAGGGGAGTTTATAATTGTGTTCTGCAGTTTGTATCAGGTATTGAAAGCTGAAACAGCTATCATTTTAATACTTGCTTAATAATGCTTAAGTTTGTATCTGTTTCCCATATAAAGTTTATACACACGTTTTAACACTAGTGGACTCAGGCTGAAATTTTAACCTGTTTTTAAATTAAATGATTTTTCAGTTGCTTTGGCATGGCAATTTTAAAGCAATTTAACATGCCTGTTTCAAAAAACTTTCATTAAATCATCCAACTCAGGGTTCTACTCAATCTTTAAAAAGTAATAAAAAAGAAAAAGTGTGTTACTGTTAAGCAAGTGAAGTGTTAAACAAAAAAAAAAAAAAAAGAAAAAGTTGTGAAGTGTTAATACTGCTGCTTAAGATTTACAAATGAAAGAGCCACATAAACATTAGTCATATTTTCTTCCAAATATTTGAGGATTAGTTTATAAGAAAGTTAATAACATGTACATTTAATGGTTTTTAGTATGAGATATGTGAAGCATAAGGCAAAGAAAATAAAAAAACCCCTGTACATTATGAAAATAAATGCTGGTGGATCTGTGGAATATTACTGAGAAGTTCCTTAGCAGGTGGAAGAAACTTGCAGAGTATCTGAGACATAAGAAATAAGAAAGCTTGGTTTGTTTTGTTTGGTTTTTTTTTTTCTCTTTTAATTTTAGAAGCAAATATGAATTAGAAAAAAGAGTTTCATCACTATTGTGGGAAAATATCTCTCAGTATGAATTAGAAAAATTGTCATGGAACATTGAATTCTATTGTAGATGCTTCAGTAATGGAACTAGATAGCCAAAAAGGGGAGGAAAACATCTACTATGAGAATTCTGTATCATGAAATTTATAGATAATCTGATGAAGTTTCAAGTGAAATAGAGATAAATAGATTGCTTGAACCATGAGAAAGCTGCAGGCACTGAAATAAATGATGGTTACATCAGTTTAACTTGGGCTAGGGAGATGAACTGCAGGCCAAGAAAGTTCTGATTTGATACCATGGAAGTTCCTTGTTGATTTTATTAAGGGTGTGGAAGTCCGCTCAAAAACAATTATAGTGGGAATAAAGAATTTGTAGGAGGAGAAAAAGGGGTGGGGGGAGAAGACCTAGGGGACATATTAACAGTAAATAACTTTCTAGAGTGTGTAGTTTCCAGAATATAGGTTTTTTTCAGGAGTGTTCACTCTTGCCTTGTATTGTTCCTGTTAACAATTCAACCCTTAGCAGTGGTGAGCAGAGCTGTCGAAGGTCTCCTGAAGCTGGGATAGAAGAGTTTGATTTTAATGAATTGCATTAATTGTTGTGATTGCAAGCAGAACTTGGCTAGTAAGGATGGTAATAAGATTTAGATGAGTCTTCAGTTATATCAGCATGGCAGTTTTTTTTAAAAAAAAAGGCATTTTAACAGCAAAAAGGTTAAGCTGAGTATGATATGCAAATAAGCAAGGAAAACTGAACTGTATCTCAACTCTTGCTTCTGAGTCCACACAGTGTTTGAAATTAGTTGAGGAAACTGAAAACTAAATTTTTAGTTTGATTTGTTGTGACTATCAGTTACATAAAATACAGTTGGTATATTAAAGTTTTAAAAAAGTCCAGAAAACTTTTAAAGTGATTTTAAACAGTAGGTGGAAAGCTGTAGCAGCTTTGCCTTCTGATATTATTTTAGAATAATTATTTCAGAAGGCAAAGCTGCTGGTTTTTACCTACAGTTCTTGGTTTGAGAATTTAAAATAGGAGCAAATAAGCAGCAAACCATGTTTTTAATGAGGAAAGTATATTGTTTAAGTGATAGGAACTTCCTACGTTTTGTAGTTAGTAAAGAAACAAAATTCAGTGATTTTTATGTTAAATTGAACATGGAACTTTCATTAGCTACCTTCATATTCCTTACAGGTCATTTATACTAAATTTTACAGAGCTGCAGAAGTAAATGTCTGGGACTAAAGTTGTAGTCTTCCAGTTTGGCCATCATTTTTAGAAATATGCAGGGTGGTTTTCTTTGCCATTTTCTAGTGTTGGTAAATGTTTGATATTTTAATAGCCAGTCTTCAGCAGACATTTACAACCTTCAAAAAAAATACTGCATTAATCTTTGTAGCATAAGCTCTTGCTTGCTTTGTTGTGATACTAATGTAAAGAAAATGGGGGGGATGGGGACAGGGGGGACTTAATACCCATATATCTGAAATGGCTGAGAACTTATGGAAGGTTTGAACCCCAGATTTCTGTGACCACCTTCAACAATATTTAATTTGAAAATAAGACAGTGTTTTATATGGGGGAAAAAAACCACAATGCTCATAATATATAGAATAACTTAGAATTGAATAGATAAACAGAAAATTGTTTGCTGATCTGTTGAAATGCTTATTGCAACTTTTTTTTTTTCCTCAAAGAATGAGCTTTTTTGAAAGCGTGTTCAATCTTTCACACTTGAAATTTGTTTCAAGGTCAGTGAATAAGTCTTACCGCCTGTAGGTTTCAATTTATGGTAATTTTGCATTATTAGTTAGTCTCCATTGACTGGCCTTAGAAGAAAGTGATTTTTTTTTTTTTTTATGACAGTTATTCATATAGGTTACAGTTGGATGGCGGGGTAGAAGAAGAATGCATAAGAAGGATTTTCGTTTCATTTCATAAAAGTTAATGGTCAAATGGGGGGAAAAAAAACCCTATATTGTAAACATGATTTGATTAGTATTTGAGAGCTGGGGAAAGCTGTTGTGTACAGTTCAGTCATTTTGGATAGATGCATACTATTTTCCCTATTCAGTTGCCATCGGTTAAGCAGCTATCATAATGATGGCACAGTATCATGTAATACATTAAATACTGTCTTTCGGATGGTCAGTTAGGAGAGATTGCTAAAGATGAAGCTAATAAAGGCAAGACTTGCTTGTTGGTTTGTTACATCTTCTCATACAAGATGCAACGTACGCATCTTTGACTTCAGAAACTGCTTTCTACCCTGTGTCTCCGATTTGAACTTTTCTTCTAAAATTAGGCAATTAAATAAGCAAGAGATATTAAAGCAACTTATTGAGAATGTATCGAGAGTATTTTAATTTTTTTTAATGCTGGTTGATATGAATTAAAAAAGCTCTTTTGCATTTGGGAGAGTTACAGGCTGTGGTATGCTTGGCAATCTGCATACAGGTAATGAGTTCAGTTTAAGGTAAGTGGGTGCTAGCCTTCTGTCAGTAAGCTATTTTGTTTAACAGAAGATCTTGTATATCCAATGTAGCATATTATAAATGCAGAATAATATTAATAATTATGTGCAGGTGTATATGCAAACAATCATAGCTTTTTCTGACTTGCAGTTCTGCTGGAGAAGGAAAACAAAAAAGAGAGAAAAAAGGTTAATAATGGTTTTGGCTTACAGATTTGTATTTCCTTTTTTAGTTCTGCAATTTTAACATCTTTTGCTAATTTTCTGTGTGGTGAAGGAGGTTTTTGATGGGACCTCATGAATTAAGGCAGGAGTCTGAACACAAGCCCTAATGTTTAAAGCTTGACACTTTCTGTTCTGTTATCCAGGCTTTGCACAAATTGCAGAAGGGTAGCAAGTTCTGTCTGTCAGCTGCTTAGTGCTAATCTTGACCGTATGCTTTCTGTGGTAAATGTGAAGTAGCCTCTTCATTTTTCACATGTAAGTGGATAAGCCACCTTAATTAGCTTACATTTGTTTCATGATGCGGCAGGTTAAAAGGGTTTATGCAGGTAGATGTTGTGGTGAAATTGATTTCTAGGGATTTTTTTCAAGTGGCAAAGCCTTTTGTATAGCAAGGATATTAAAGTTTTTAGTATTACTAAATGAATAATATAAAATTTGCATATACAAGAATAAACTTCAGGTTTCTCAATATATTGTTAAATATGAGAATATTATCTGTCAACATCTGTGAAACTGCTCAAAAACACTAAAGTGCTTTGTGTTATCTGTTATTTTTGTTTTGCAATGCTTATCTTTCTGAATAAAAATAGTATTAATATATTTTTCTTTTGATGCTGAAATTCTAAAGATGTGCTCTCACCTGGGGGTTCTTTTTGTGGAGGTTCTTGAAGATTTTTATGAGGAAAAATAGGCGAAACAACTGGATTTTGTTGCAGAATTAGAATGCTTTGTAACATTCTAATTTTCAAAGAATCAGTTAAGATACTGTTGTGGTTTAGCCCCAGTTGGCAATTAAGTGCCACACAGCCACTCGCTCACCCTCCCCCCGGTGGGCTGGGGGAGAGAATCGGAAGAGCAAAAGTAAGAAAACTTGTGGGCTGAGATAAGAACAGTTTAATAATTGGAAATAATAATAATAATAATAATAGTAATAGTAATAGTAATGAGAAGGAAAACAACAAGAAAGCGAGAGAGGAACAAAACCCAAGGGAAAAAAAACCAGTGATGCAACCGCTCACCACCTGCCAACTGATGCCCAGCCAGTCCCCGAGCAGCGATCGCTGCCCCCCGGCCAACTCCCCCCAGTTTCTATACTGAGCATGACACCATATGGTATGGAATAGCCCTTTGGCCAGTTTGGATCAACTATCCTGGCTGTGCCCCCTCCCAGCTTCTTGTGCACCTGGCAGAGCATGGGAAGCTGAAAAGCCCTTGACCAGTGTAAACACCACTTAGCAACAACTGAAACATCAACGTGTTATCAATATTATTCTCATACTAAAATCCAAAAGACAGCACTATACCAGCTACTAGGGAGAAAATTAACTCTATCCCAGCCAAAACCAGGACAGATACTAAATTACCTACCATTAAACATTATGTAAAACTAACCACTTTGACATGTATATTTAATTTTTAGTATGACTGTTTAAAGCAGCTCCTTAGAAAATATTGGAAACCTATCTGGCTATGTTAACTTTGAAGTCTACTTTTTAATTAACTGACTCCAGTAGCAGCCATTTCTGACATTACATTATAACTACATATGTGGTTATAAATTCTATATTTCTGTTTGTATTGCCAGCACTGGACACTTATAATGTAGCACTGAGTGGAAAAAAAGAAGGAACTTAAAAACTAGCTCAAAAAAAGTACGAAGACACTTGAATTGGAACTTAGAATAAGGGTCCACTTGTTCAGTTACATGATTCATAAAATTCTGGACATTGGTTTGTGCGCCCCAAGGCTGTAAGAACCTAAGTCTTTGCCAATGAGTTTATTTAGATGCCCAGATTTTATCACATGCCCCAAGACATTGCTATCTTGGAAAAGGGAAGCGTTTTGCACCCATGTCTTGCTTCAGCCTGTTTGGGGTTCACAAATGAGACTTCCATGTGCTGTAGCCATTGTAGGGACCCAGTCCAGGTAGAAATCAAGATGCAGCAGGATATCTGTCTTGTGATTATTAGATAATATTAAGATTTTGAAATATATTATTCTACATACTTTTCCTGTAAATGTGTCTATTCATAATATGTTAAACTATACATGATTTACAGAATTATGTCATGCATTGAGGGTTTGCTGAGAATCTTAACACTATTCATTGTATAAAAGCAGATTGAAACAAATTACTGCTTGCCTGAATATTTAACAAGTGAAATATCAATAATCAATGAACAAGGTATTTTGTAATCTTTCAACATAGTGCATATACTTCTATTTAAAAATAAATTCAAATGTCTGTGTGATAATTTTTGTGTATACAGGTCTTTGTAAAATTTTCTGTTTTCCCTGTCAAGACATGTTTTTAAAAGTGTATCTTAAGATATTCGGTAACATTTAATTTTACTATGAAAAGAGGGGAGGAGCTAGAAATTTAAATATGGCTTTGTGCAACTTTGCTAATTTTCATTGATGCTGTAGTATAACAAAGTTGGATTCTATTCTTCCTTTTATATGAGACAATTGTTTACTTATTGTTCTGCACACTGCTTAGAAATAATAAGATTGAATAATGAATTTAGTCAAGTGAGAACTCTGGACTTCAGCAATGATGGTAATCTGTGAGCTAAGAGCTTAAAAAGGCTTTCATATCCTAGGTATGAGTGTGTAAGGAAATTGATCTAAAAATTGTATTTTTACCTAGCTAACCCATTTTTAAGAAATTTTGGCCATAATGTCAATGCTTGATACTTTGAAAACATGTAAGGTAGAAATTAGATACAAATTGATTACAGTTACTTTAATGGCTACATTCTTTAAATTTATGAATTTTTTTTTAGCATAGGATATGGGGGTTTTGTTTGTTAAGAATAAATGTTGAGGTATATTGACACAGTTTGGGTAGTTATTAATTGTTTTCTGGAAACTTAAGCTCAAGGTTCACATGTCCAATGTAGGTGCTTTATAAATCAGAATGAGAAGCCTAGGGGAATGTCTCTTCTAGTTTATTATTATGGGAATGTCTCTTCTAGTTTAATAAGATTATGTATGAGTTTTAAATGTATATTTACCATAACTTTTTTTAACTTTCTAGTTGGTTTTTGGGTAGCAATGAACATGATTTTTGTGATTAAGGTAGTTGTGTTTATGGGGTTTAGGTCTTAATCCACAGCAGGATGGTGATAATCCAATCTCTTTATGGGATTAGAAAGATGAGGCTAATTATTATTTGTATTTTGGGGAAGGCTTTGCCTTCACGCCTCTTGTGGAACTAGATATAAAGCACAATCAAGGTGCTGAATGACCTTGATTTCTGTTAGCTACAATGGGGAAAGAGGACAGCACCTGACTTTGGAGAGTAATGTTTATTTTTTTAACAAAAGTCTTAACAGTCTTAAATAGTCTTAAGTAAAGCAGTAAGTATTTTAACTGAAATGAAGTGGCAACTGCTTTTTGGAATATGAGCAATACCTTTGCCAGAAGATGTATTTTCTGTTGGATAAAGAAACATAGATTGTAATTCATTGTAAGAAAATACTCAATTTATATAATCTACAGTACACAGGTGCCTGAAGATCTTTTGAGTTAATATGTTTATAAAATATTTATAAAATTATATTGAAATATAAGTTAGTGGGTTTGAGAGAACTGGCACAATACCTGGCAGAGAAATCAGCAGGGATACTGGTCATAATTACGTGGCATCACGCTGTCTGGAGAGAACTGAGCTAGCTGTAAGAAGTTAAGAAGCATCTCAAGTAGCGTTCATGGGTAATGTGATACTTTTCTTGGATTAATTACTCTTCCATCTCAGTACTTGTGGTGGTCTTGCTACTGAAGATGCTTTATTCTTAATGAGTTAAAATTTGGTGTCTCTCCATAGCATTGCAGTGTGCTATGTAAACATAACTTTTTACATGGCATGGCAGATTGGAAAATTTTATGTCATGTTTGTTGAACATCACAGATGTGTTCATAACCTATTTCCATTTTGCAACAAATCAGGTGAGGAGCCAGGAGGGGTAGCCAAGAAAAAAACTAAAGTCAAAGGTATTTTTAATGTTCTTTTTCTTGTGGAACTTTATGCAGATAATGATGTCTGAAATGCATGTGCATTGCAAATACAGATTGCAGGTTATAATAATGTTTACTAATACTAGCTATGTTGGCTAAGTGTTGTCTAATGGTGCAACAAACTATTATCCTCCCCATTTTTCAGTCAGTTTTTTTACTACCAATTGTAATTTAATGGCAATGAGAGTGCTTTCCTAACTACAGATTTTTTTTTTTTGGTGCAGATTTTTTTACAGCAGTTGTCTTGTTTGGATTATAAGTAGTTTATGTTAACTTCATATTCTGCATGTTTAAAAAAAAGCTCTGATGTATATGCAGATTTTGATCTGTGTGAAGTCCTCCTTTAGTTACCTTTCATCAATTCATGATACTATTACTATATTGTAATTGGACTTGAGCACCTTAATTTCTGCTTAAGTCTGTACTTAAATAGTTTCATCTATTTCTTTCTTATGGGAGGAGAAATTTAGGTAAAGTTCAGTAACTTCCCCTTTAATATTATTTGCAAGATTGATTGCAGTGATGATACTTAAAAATTTTCCAAAAGTGTCAAGTGGGATAGCTTGCAACCAGTTCATGCCATATATTTATTTATAATTACATTGCTGTATGAACAGGACATACTGGTCTAAATGTGTTCAGTGCAACAGAGAGACTAAAAAAGCTGATTAGCCTCAGCAAAACACCAAACTACCAGATGTACTTCAGGTGCTTAACTTTTTAGATGTGCTCAGTTATCTCCACACAGCATGGTGCTATGTAAAGAACACAGTCTCTTTGTTGCATTGAAGACACTTAGACTTTAATGTGTTTTTTCTAGCGGTATGTGAAAAATGCACGCTGTTTGTAATACAAGGTCTCATTAGGAAAAAAGTGCATTTGCTTAGATAAGCTCTCATGCTCATATGAATGTGACTTTTCTTAGCAACTTGCATGCAAGTTGAAATTTTTAGCATTTGTTCCACATTGTGCTTGGTATGACTTGGTTGCAAATTGTGTGTTTCCAAGAATGTAATAAATGTCATTTAATAATTAATTCCTGAGTTTTGGATTGTTTTTCAATGTGTGATATGAGAATGAAGAAATGGTGTGATATATTTCAAATGCTTTAGGCCAAAAAAACAGTTGGAAGGAACCATGATGATATACTGAGCTGTGTGATTGAATTGTTCACTTGCAGAAATGTTACACAGTGGTTAGAGGCAGATGTTACAGGGGAAATGTTGTCACTTGCCTGCTTTTTACCTCAGCAGACTGCAGTTTCTCTCAAAAGTCTGAATAAAAATAGAGCTGTTGTATTTTATATATAAAGTCTTTATTTCTTTTTTAATAATGTAGGAGTATTATTTTAAAATACAAATACTGCATACAGAGATTTAATGGAAAAATTTCTAAATTTTATTGAGTTAAAAATTCCTTATTCTGGAGAATGCTGCTGGTACTGACAATATTTTTTGAAACTGGGGGCAAAGTGGAAGTAAATATTGAACATTTAAATTCAAGGATGCTGTTCTGACTGTTCTTCTGATATATTATCTAGATACCATGTCACAGCCAAATGTGAATTGAAATAGAGAAAATAGGCACAAGAGATACAACTCCAGAAGTAAAACAAACAAAAAAAGTATTGCTAATAATGCTACATATGGAAAAGTGAAGATGTAAGAATTAATTCACAATTGTTACTTTGATTTCACTGAATACGGTCAAACCAAGTTAACTTTTTTGGACTTGATTTAATTCACCAGGACACTGCTGTTTCTTCTTAATTATGGTGTACTTATTTCTTATTTTTGTAAAATATGTACTCAAGATACGTTTTTAAGTCTTGGCCTAATCTGAGGTAACAATGTCAGTAAAATTTTGTAGTATGCATTTGTGTTGTTATAACACTTTCATTTGTGTTTTAGGAAGTTGAGAATATTGTGAAAAAAATTTCTTTTGGTGATGCTCTTGACATTTCTAGATCCTACAATGGTCATACCATTGTCAAAGATTCAAAATTTACTGTGATTTTCATGCTCACAGACAAAACTGTTTTTTAGCATTCTGCAGAAGCTAGCTAACAGTAAGATAATAGAGGCATGGTCTTCACTAGATTAATGCTTTATTTGGATGCAGTTGCAGTAAGCTAAGGTTATTGGCTGGCTGCATGGTGTGAGATATTGCTAAAAGTTAGAACTAATTTGTTTAAATGGCTTAAAGCTTAAATAATTGTACAAGTTTAAATTGGCATGTAACAAACATTAAGAATTTGATTAAAGCTTTTAGATAGTTGCTCCTATGATGTTTTCTGATCTAAGAATGGTTCTCTTATTGAACATCTCCTCTTTTTTAAATGAAAAACTAAAAAGTAAAAGAAGCAATTAAAGAACCGCTCAAGAAATTAAAGGAGAAGCAGGAATCCAAGAAGGATGAAATCAAAGATGAGGAAGGAAAAAAGAAAGCCAGGAAAGGAAAAGATGCCACTGATCGAAAGGACAAGAAAGCTGTTGATACGAATAAATTAAAGAAAGATTCTGACAAGGCTAAAAGAGACAGAGGAAAAGAAAAGGAAAAAAGCCTAGACAAAAATGTGAAGTCCAAGGAGGCTACAAAAAAATCAGCCAGTGAAAAGGATGGTACTATTCAGGTGGGAAAAGACAAAGAAACAAAAAAGGTAGTTAAAAACCCATCCAAGGAAGACAAGAAAGAAAAGAAATAAACAGAGTTCTGGTTGTGCTAATGAGGAACAGACCTCAAGAATTAAAAATTCAGCATATTTATATGAATATGGTAAATATGGCAATAAGAAGATAATGTTTTCTGGAAATAAGTGTGAAGAAAGGCTATATATAATCATTTTTTGAAAACTGTTAAGTGTGTACTGGCATTGTAAACACAAAGCAAAAATGTCTGCTGTGAAACTCAGTTATGTACATATATTAATACGCCTGGCTAATAATGTGTATTGAAAAGAGAATCAAATTGATGGCAATTACTTCAAGCATATTCTAAATCTGGTTTTGTTTGTTTGTTTGTTTTCCCCTTTCTTTGTTTCCTTGTATTAAAATACTATTTTCTTGATGTGGGTATGAAAATGTAATGTTGTATATCAAATACAAGTTTAAAAGCAATATTAAGAGGATTATCTGGACACATATAGTGGAAACTTACAAAAAAATATTTCTGTTTCACAAAAACAACCAAGAGGAGCATTAATAGAATGTATTGTCATAGGAACTTAGCAAATGAATGTAAATTATTCCCTGCTAAACTTTTTTTCCCTGAAGTAGACTGAGAAAACTATTTTATACACAAACGCTCAAACCAACTTTAGTGTTGCATTATTTATGAGAGTTCAGTATATACTTAACCAAAGTGTTGCAATACTTTTGTTTATTGATCCTGTGACAATATGTTCTGCTTTTCTTCTGTCCTTTCTTTCTTTTTTAGCTGTCTTTAGGTCTGAAAACTTGATTCACTGTCATTTTTCAGTTTAGTGTGTCCTGATTTTTTCTGAGTTTTCCAAGTTTCTGGTAATGAATACTTCTGAAAATTAGGCCACCTATTTCACCATTGATGGGTATTGTTGGATTCCAATCACATTTTAAGAAGTGATATGCTACTACTACTGTATTCTGGTTGAACTTGATTAGAGAACAGCTTATGTATTTTTGCAACTATTTTGTTCAAACAAGGCTTTTGAAGTATGTGATACTTCTGTAAGCAAGCTCCTGTGTTAGTTTGCTCTTATAGCTTCTGTATTTTTAGCACTGAGGAATGATTTATCCAGCAGCCTCATTAGAATAAACAAAGTTACAAAACATTTCTTCAGAGATATTTCAGTATGTTATTGAATCTATACTTGATTTCAAGTTTATATGGAAAAGGAATATTTTCTAATTTTACTAGGCAAATAATATCACTTAGTATGTTGAAATATTAACTGCACAATAAAATGACACAAGATTCAGAACAAAATTTGTAATGAAACTTTAAGATTTATTATTGTAATAATGCAGTATTGTTTTAAGGAAAACAAAACTAAGGAGTTAAATTGAGCATGAGTATATGTATGTGGGTGATGGTGTAAGATTAAAGTCCTAAAGGTTGATTCCGTTTGTGGTTTTGCCTAAATTTTGTGTATAACAGTTGGCAATACACTGGCCTCAGACTTTCAATACAGCACATACATGTCTCTGTAAGATGCTTTGACCCCCGGTGGTAATAGGGTAAGATATAATCTGATTTTTTTTTTTTTTTTGAGGAAACTTATGAAAAATAGTTCAAATGAAAGCCGTAGAAAATAGTGCAGTAGCTTAAGATTCTAGCTGTGATAATTAACAGAGGTGATATACTGAGCTATTTTCGAAATATTTATATGTGTGAAGAAGGAGGGAAAAGATGTATGAGTTATGAACATTATAGTGCTTAGGAAAAAACTCGACAGAATGAAGATCTAATAAATGCACTTGCATAATGAGCATTCTCTTTTAAGTTTCAGTGATGATAGATGTGTTTATTCATCTTTGCTCTGATAAGTGTTAAGATACATATTTGATAGAGGAGGACTCAAATCACACTTCTCAAGAATGGTGGCACAGTGGTATAGTGCACATCACTTCTAATTTTCTCCCCTAATGTGACAGAAGTTGTAACTGTCTGGGAGTGAAATTTGGAATGAGGTGCCTTTCTGGTTAACGTATTATTGTATCTATGACCCAAAGTTTATCTAGTTCTAAAAAAAGTTGGTTTGTTTTGTTTTTTTTCCAAAGAATGTTTTATGTGAGCAGCACTCCAAGCTGTACAGATAACCACACAATAAAATGAGGTTTTTGCCCCAGAGATCTGTTTTGCTGTTGTATATCTCTATGAAATATTATTGTCATTCTACTTAATATGGCAAGTTACCACATAAGCTCAAAAATGTACCTCACAAGTAAAAACTGAGTGCAACTTTATTTTGATAAAAAGATGAGAGAAGATAGTATCTTACAAAAAGTAAATTACTTAACATATTACATAATCAACAGGATTTAATAGGAATCAGTGATAAACACGATAGATGTGTATAAAAAACTGGAAAGTAACGTTGAGAAATGTGTGAGCAAAACAAAGGAATATTCTTGCTAGTCCCTTCTTTCCTTTTACACACCCTAAGTGCTTGTTGGCTGTGGAATATTGACTATCTTTTGAAATACTTTGAATCCATTTATTGTTCATGAAGCAGAGCAAGTGGTTGTCTGGAATTGGAGATGTAAGTTATTGGAGGATATAAGGACATATTTAAAGAGGTGTATATGTAAAGGAAGTGAACTGTATTTGTGAAAGCAGGGTGGCTGTTTCTACGCTTCCAGATTCTGAAGGGCGAGACAGTGACTAATATAAGTAACTGTTTTTGTCTCCATATGTAGTTAAAGATGATTGTAGAAGGAAGTAACTTCTTACTCTTGCAGCCATTAATATTATTGCAGTGAAATATGAATGTAAGTCTTAGTAATATTTTTGAATGGTTTTGGGTTTTTTTACTGACACAGAAGAAAATTGGCAAAAAATGAAGTGTAAATTTGGCTTTTTTTTTTTTTTCTAGCTTCTGATCTTGACTCCATAGTAGTGGACTCTTAGTTACAGTACTTTTAGATACAGCCTAACTACTTACCTTCGTGTAATTTAAATAGTATAAAAGGTGTAAGTAGGATTAATTATGTTATTCCTGTTCCCATTACTCATATAGGATAATGGAATAAGTATATGTTTTTCTCACGATGCCTAAAATAATGAAATCTCTCTAGTTTACACAAAGCTGTTTTGAGGCATACTAGTCCTATTTGTATTGAGGTATGTTTGACTCCAGTAGAAACCTGGGAATTATGTTTTTTGAAAACTGTACTGACTTGAAATATAATACTTATATTGTTCCACTTAAAGTTACTTTTACAAGATTGTTAGCAGTACAGGAGTGTTCATTATAGTGTAGCCTCTGCTTTCTTATATACTATTTTTCTGTTGATTTCTGTGCATACAGCTTTTGAGAAGCTAGTTTGTTATGGGCATTGTGCACATGTGTGTTTATTTAAGAAGGTAGTTTTATCTTAATTGACCTCGGAACTTATACTTAAATGTGAACCTGAAAAAAATGATGTAGGATTGTAGGAGAATTCCGTTGGGAAGGGACTCCAGGAGGTCCTTATTCCAACATCCTGCTCAAAACAGGGTCATCTCAGAGGTATGACTAGGTTACGCTGGCTGTTATCCAGTGTGGTCTTTAAAACCTTGAAGATGGGAATGCATGATGTCTCTGTGCAGCTGTTTCCACTGGTTTGACTGTCCTCATGGTAGGGTGTGTGTGTGGGGTGCATGTGTGTGTGTAAGTTTTTCTTATATCTGGTCTGAACCTCTCGTGTTTAAGTCTTGCTTGAATCCTTCGTAATGCATGGTTGAGAGGAGGATTAGGCTAATACCAATACATTCCTTCTTGAGGATGTGATGTCTTAAGATGTGACATAATCTTTCAAGGCTATGAATTATCTTTATCTCTTACCCTGGTGTTGATCATTGCTGTTATTGGTTGCTTTCTTTTCATTGTGTTTTGATCTAGAAAGACTCTGTGGTATAGATAGTAAGCATCTTAGTGGTGACGTTCCTTCAGTCATACTTTTTCTGTAGTAATTTAGTTGTCAAAAGAAATTGGAGATTGAGATTACTGTATTTTGAAGAAACTACAGGTCTCTTCATCAGATCTTCTAAGATTTAACATATGAATTTAAAATACCTCTTCTCATTCTGAGCAGCATGTTATAAAGTTCAAATTAGTTCTTCATAAAACCTATAAAATTGATTGTATGAAGCACTTTTTGCCCAAAGAGAAAAACAGTGAGAAAACCCTGCTGCCTATTTTTCTTCTGGGTACTGAATAGATGTTGAGAATAGCATAGTCATTTGTTCACTTACTTCAAAATAAAGGCAAGTGCTTAAATTTCTGTCCCTTTTCTTCCCCCTCATTGTATGTTTGTCTTCAAAACACATATGTTTACCATCTGAATACACTTTAGTCTTCATATATATCACTGTATATCAGGACAGCCCTGTAATTGTGATTAATTATTTGAATATGTTTTGGAGAGTTTAACTTAATTGAAAGAACTTTCTTAGTTTATAATTGAATCAGATCAAAAAGAGCATGAAGTTAACTTTGTAACTGAAAAATGCAGGCCTTAAAGAAAGATCTGTCCCAGCACAGCCAACATCACCAGAATCTGAGGAGACCATCGAGCCTGCTGAGAAGTCATATGTCGAATCAGGTAAGGTCTTTTGTAAACTATAGGTGAAAAAAAAGACATGATGCTTCATTTGAATTATAACTCTGTTTCCTCAGCATGCAAACTCATTGTGTTATTTCTTTGGGTAGAAAAATAAATCTTTCATCAATTTTTATGTGTTGCTTATCCACTACAACTTATTTAAAGGGAATCACTGTTGATAACTTTATATAAATCACTGACCATGAAAAGTTTATAATTTAAATGTATAGAAGGCACTCTTGTCAGCTCTCATGGTTACCACTGGGACCATATCACATCAGAATAACTTTCTGCTGATGTACAGTTGTGGTTTTGATATGTATGCAACAGTATATCCAGTCAGAATAACAGCACCTTAAAAACAAAAAAAAAAACCCAAAAAACCCCAAACAAACCAACAAACAAAAAAAACCAACAACAACCAACTTCACAAGATTAATCAAATATTCACTTTTCCACTAAAACCTATAGTATATCATAAATACAATAAATACAGCTTATAGTGTTGAAAATAATAATTTAAACATTTTAAAAGCCCTATAAGTATTAGTAAAATTTATTAGGTTCAATAGGAATTCAAGAAAAAATATTTTTACACATCAGGTTTCAGATATATGATTTGCATTTTAGTGTTATTCAGAGAGTACATATTTTTTCCTGTTCCTTGAAGAGGCTTCTCTTACTTCATGTTTATGTCAACCTAACACAATAACCCACAAATATGGAGCATATGGTCAATAAAATGGAATATAGAATTGGTTTTAAAAGACTTGCATTACTTTTCTTAAGTAATCATTTATAAAATGTATCAAGTTAAGACGTCGTTCCCTCTCTCCCCCCCCCCCCCCCCCAACTGGTACCATTTTGGATCTTTATTTGAAAAATGCAGCTGTTATTTGGTTTTGTGCTGTTGAGTTTCTTAATGTTAATTTCAGGACATTTATGTGAAGGCAACACTTCATACAAATTCCTGTTATATCCTGGGCTGGTGTGTTAGATGACAGTCACTCATCCTTGAAATCAGTTTGTGATTTATTCTGCTATGAATTTCCAGGAGAAGACCTTGATATTGTAATATTAGCATCTATTTTCCCTGTTTATAAAGCCAACAAAACCCCACTTCTGCAAGTGACATTTTGTTGTCATATATGACATGCTAATACTGCTGCATAAATTGTAGGAAAGTAGTGGATGAAAGTGTTAGTAAAATAATTACTTAGAAGAGAATTCTTGGTTTGACTAGTTATCTGAAGTTATTAATGTTACTGCCACTGAGAAAAAGATATGTGCAGAAAATGCAGTGTAGATAAATTCTTCCAAATCATCTTCGCAATGAATCTGATGTGATCGATGCAATACTTTCCATACTGGAGAGTAAGCAAAACCAAATTGTTTTTGTAATTGCATGAGTTGCAGAGGTTCACCAAGTCAATCTCTACGGAACTTTATGGAATGGAATAGGAACTTTATGGAGGCTATTAAAAGCTGCAAGCCTTGAGCGAATGTTTAGACTTTGCCTTTTGCACTTACCTTCACTGCAATTTATAATCCTTTTAGAGCACAAGAATGCTGACACAGAATTGGAAGAGGAAATTGAGTCTGTTCTTCATGAAGCTCTCCATTCCCAGCCTGGTAATGCATTAACACTTAAAAATCACTGAAGAATTTATAAATACTGCCATAGGCTAGATGAACCTCAGAAACTGGTTTTGTTATGCGCTTAAAGTACTTTAGCCTGCACAAAACATTCTAATCAGCTAATTTGTCATTTTCAAGAAAATTCATAAAGTTCAGTCACCAAATCCTAAAACTGTGGCCTCTTACGCAGAGGTGTTTGGCAGTAGTAGCTCAAATCAGTCAGTGGACAAAAAACTTCCTCAAAATACTGTGTAGAGTGCAAGAATGGATAAACAGAGATGGCTTTTACTGTGGTGTTCTCCAGGAGCGAAAAAGGCACTGACAAGTCAGTGCAGATACTTTGGTTTTAGACTGCTGGAAGGTGCAGACAAGTCATCTGTCCTCCTCCCCCTTCCCTTTGGGGACTAGTTGAAAAACACAAAGGGTGTGCTGAAGACTGAATATGTGCTGGTAATAGAATTCACCAAAGAGTATCTATTCTCTAACAATCTGTATTATTGATTAGGAGAGAGGCACGAAGATGTAGATGAAAGTATAAATGACCAGTGGCAAGTGAAGGAAGAAATACATGGAGAAACTTTTGAAGCTCCTACAACAGATGACTTGCTCAGAGAATTAGAGAATGAAATGCCAGAAGCATATGAGACACCAGACTCAGTTCAGAAAGGTATCTGAATGACTAAATATATTTAAAATTAAATTTTTGCCAACAGTAAGAACAGAGAAATTGAAATATGTCTCATTAAAAACTTGTAATTTTTACTTGCAATAGAGACCTAGCAGATGTCAACCACAGCAAATATTATTTAGCAAATACATATTTTTTTAAATCAAAATGAGGTATTTTAATGCAATGTGTTTTGGAATCCAGGTAACTATATATTATTGTTTACTTACTGCTATACTGACTTTCAACTAAACAAATTAATCTGTGCTCCAAGTATGCATATTTCCTCCCAATAGAGGGACTTCTGTAGTATCTATACGGAGTCTGCTTCTGGACTTTCTAGTTTATTAAACTAAATTTTAAGAGTTTATTAGCACAGCCTTTTGTAGACAGACTTATTCCCGCTCTACTTTCCTTTGAATGTGTGTCTCTAAGAGAATGTTACACATGAACTATATTGCAAGTCCTGCTGAGAACATAACATCATATAAGGAAGATGCTCATATCCTGCTGCCTTAGGCCATTGACAGGATGATAAAAATTCTTTGTAATCAAAATATTAAAACAGAATCATATGATCTGAATCCAACTTAGGGAAAAATATTTCTGAATGCTTTTTATCTGCAGTGCTGAAAATTTTACATATATCTTAATACCTTTTTTTGAAAAACTCATGTAATGGATGTCATTGTACAAGTTTTTGTACAATGTACACTTGTCATTGTACAAGTTTTGATTGCTGGAAGTACACTGAGATTCTTTCTTCACAGCTGAAGTAATTCTTTTCAGTCCAGGTCTATTATACCTCCTTATCTCTGTATCTCTTCTGTTCATCCACAGTGCAAGTTAAAGTAAGGGAATAGAGGAGAAATTAAAATTCCAGTTACTTTAAATCTTTAGAATTACTGTTAAGAAGGCAAAGTGAATATGTTCTACTTTCTTTACATTTACACAGAAATTTCTGTGGAGTCATCTTTTTTTGAGCAAATGTGTATAGAGTTTATGTGTTCATACACATTCTCAGTATTATATATAAGAATAAAATTACAAATTGTATTCTTTCAATCTATATACATAACTTGCTGGCATTAGAAGAAATTTGCTTAGAATTTCTGCTTAGAAATTTGACTCTATTCTTACATAATATTCTGTTACAGGGTTTGTGGTATCATGTATTGATTTACAAATTTTAAAATTTGTAAATACATATTTGTTTCTCAGATGCCGATCTTTTGGCAGATGATCTTGGAGCAATGGAGCCTGAACCACGTGAAGCTCAAGGTATAATTTTGTTTTTCCAAACTCTGTGATATTGGTTTTCTGCTTAAATGTAGCAAATTATATGAGAAAGCAAAATAGAAAAGGTTAGACTGGTTTAATAATATATAATTTTGAAAAAACTTTTTTTCTCCAAAAAACTGTTCTTGATTGTCTTGGATATTTTTACTCTGAGATGACTCTATCATATTTGTTATTGCAAATGGTTCTTAAAAAGAACAGATGATAGGTATGGAAACTCTGCTTTCATTGGTGCAAAAAACTTCATTTTTGCTTTTTTGTGTTTCTTGTTGTTGTGTATGATTGGGATCTGGATAGGCAAGACATCTGTGGTTGTACAGTCTAAGAAAGTGAGAATGAGATTTATTGCTTATATTACTGTCTTACAGTCTATAATGCTAAGGTTCTTGCCTATTATTGTTGGCATTAGTCAGAAACTTGTGTTCTCACATGGAACCTGTCACCTTTCAGAAGCATCCAGTTTGTAACCTTTCCTTCAGGACTTGTTTGTTTCTTTATGGCTGATTATACTGTCAGAGTGAGTCAGCACTGAGGGCTTCATTCTGAACTATCCTTGCACTGTCTGCACACCCTGGTTCATCTTTAAAGCTTTTTGAAATTTTGCCTGGACTAATCCAGTTAGCTTATAGTCATCTTCATATTGTGCTTGTTATCACATACAGTGACATTAACTCATCTTTCCCATTATGAAGAAACATTAGGTGAATATTACAGTTTCCCTGCTATCTGATAAGTATTTTCTTCTGAATGCTAGTAATGCTTCTTCGTAGTACAGGCAGCCTCTTCCATTTACATTAGACATTGATTTCTGTTTGGACTAGGCTGCTTATTCTTTGGCTAAATGTTAGTTCTGGACTTTACAGTCTTGTTTGATGCCAAATATAACAGAAAAATAATTTTATTGGTTTGACACAGCTAAAACTGCTTATTCCTATCTTTGTGGGAGATCACTGCTTTCCAGTTTTACTGATTTAGAATCCAAGCTGTCATACTTCCAAAGTAAAAGGATAGTTACTTTACCTTCAGTACCATGTGTTGTCAGATGTATCATACTGAGCATATTAATAACATCACAAAGAATTGTAGTCACAGAGGAAAGTAATCCACATATTTAGCTATGCAATGAAAAAATATAAATTGCTCTAAATCTGTGATGCTAGAAGTGAATGTACATATTTCTCGAGGTCTAATTTGTGGCTCTTATCTTGTCTTCTGTAGATCATCACCAGTGGTCCTCCTGCAAATTAGTAAAGAAGCTACTTTAGAACTTTGAGGATAGGGGAAGATTACATTTTTTATTGATATTAGAAGAACTATTAAAAAATATTCATGGAGACTAATGGCTCTTGTGGATCTAGTTTTCATACAGAGTATAACAGGACTAGAAGAGAGGGTGGCCCAACACCTTCCATTAGAGTGCCATGTGTCAAGTTGCAACTGTCTGTAAGGTTTTAATTTGTCAGTTTTCAACTAAGGAGCTACATTTAGCTATTGACAGACACATTATGGATGCAAGTTAAAATAATAAAGAGTATTAAAAATATTTCATATTTTTAATTTAAAAAATCTTTTTTATTATTTAATTTACAGTTTTATATGAATATGATATGGGTGTGGAAAAGACAGTAAGTGATCCAGAAGCTCCAGGTTTGTAAAGTTTCATGACTTCAGATTATAATATAATCACTTATACTTTTTTAAACATGCTTCAAAGTAATGTGTCATATTGACTGTTTCATCACAGTTTTATTTTCAAACAGTTGTTTTCGGATAGTTTCAAATAAGCCTGATCTTTGCAGCTGTGTTACCATTACAGTTGTGAACGCAACACTCCACAAATCCAATCCACAAATACTTACATATAAATAACTTGTTCTGTCAGGATTCTTCCAGTCTAATCAATAGATTGTCTAAGACCTATTTGTATTCTTAATTTTAAGCCTAAATACAAATATGCGTGAACTTAATATAGTGTGTGACTTACAGTGTAGCTCCTAGATGTGTTTTACAATCCAGCTGTCACTTCCAAATAAAACGTTGTAGTATTAACTTAGTATGTTTAGTTCTGTTACTCTTGAGCTAAATATGTGACCTTTTTAACTTCTCTTGTGCTATTTAGATGTTGCATGAAAATTTGAACAGAATATAAAATATTAACTATTTATGTTTAAGGTGACTCTGAGCTAATGCTAGAAGATGCTATTGAACATTACACAGGTACCATCCAAAGTCTTATTTCTTTTTATTGAAGTTTTATTGAATTTTGTCCTCAAATCTGGCTAAAAACCCTCCAAAACATTGGAGCTTATAGGTAGCATCAGTTCCTTAGTAAGTTATTACATCTATATTTTTATTTACATTCTGAAAAAATATGAAGATCTACGTGAATACTACTTTTCTGTAATGTCAGCCAAATGGGCAGAATAATATTTTGAGTGTTAAATTTGCGGGAGAACGGGTGTTTGTATTTTAAATTGCATAGAAATGTTTCTGTGCATAAAAAGTAATTTGAATTTGCTAAAGATGTTGAAGTTAGTGTGATAAGTGTCAGGAAAAAAGTAATATCTTTAAAAAAATTTTTTAAAAAGCAAGCCAGCCACAACAAACGGGTTCCAAAATTCCACTGTAGAAGTTTTCTGTATATAGAAATTATTTATGAGTATTTCCATTCTGAATTGTAGGTAATTTGTAGATGATTTCATGAACTGTATAAGAAAAGCCTACTGATAGTGCTTTAGCTTTAAGTCTATCTTGTGATGCCAAAAAATGATTCAGTTCTTTTTGCAGGATCTTTTAGAAATCTTCATCTTTGTTGAACTGTTATTAACTTTAATACAGTATAAAATACTATAGCTTTGAATATCTTTTTTGTCCTGAATAAACTTGACACTGTATTATTTGTGTGTATTTATTGCCTTAAAATTCCATGGATCTTCATACTGATTTTTTTTTTTTTCTTTAAACAGAGGACAAAGTGCATGGGGATTATAATGAAGACCATGGTATGACAACTGCTATATTTAGTGAAATGACAGTAACAAAGTCTTTCATTAATACGAAAGTGAAATTACTTTGTCCTAAAATTTTCCATGCTGTCACATTACTTTGCAAGTTCTCATTTAAGGGCTGGGGTTTTTTTCATGTTCAAACCCCATGTGTACGTAAGCAATCAATTGGTCTTTAACACTGGAACAAGTCTAAAGTATGCATATAGGTTATATTCCCATATTTGTCCTCTTTGTCATACTTTGTGTTTATGTGGCATAAGAAAGTTGAAGACTTCGCATGCCCTTTTTCTTAGGAAACCCTAGCCAAGTCAGCTGTGATTCATTGCATCTGTATAGCTCAGTGTTACCTTTTCATCTTGTCTGTAACTACCAGTTCTTTGGAGATGACTGTTTTAGTTTGATTTGATTAATGATTTGCTAATGATTGCTGAGACCAAATCAAAAAGTAAACGAGGAGATGACTAGTGGTCACAGTCTTGAAACAAAGGTATGTGGTTGTGATTCCTTCTGTGAGATCCTTCTGGAGAACTACTGTACTTCAGAGAAGTTAAGCGTATCTTCAAAGCACTCTTGTTTATTTTCCATGTTTATGTAACCTGAGCAAAGGACAGCGATTCTTAACTTCATAATATTTGAGACGGAAAACCTTGCGGTTCATTCTTTGTTATCAGGAGGGAAGTTCTGACATCCACCTTTGGGATAGAAGTCAAAATCCCACTGAAGGACTTTCAGTGGCCCAAAGGTGTATTCAGCCCTTAGTCCATGTCTTTCTCAGTCTGCAGAAAAGAATTATTTGCCTCAGCTATGATGCCCTTGGCAAAATACGTCAGCATCAATAAGACAGAAAAGCAAGAGAGACCTAGCTTTTTTCCCTGGGCTTATTGTTTACTCTCCTTTCCAGGAGATACTTATTTTACAATCAATTCCTAATCAAGAATCACTTCTCTTGCTTCTCACACCTAGATATGAAGGAGAAGTGCAACTTTTAATCTTTACTTTTCATACTCCTTCATATGTAGTGGTGACATGAACAGAGGGAGGACCCTTCCACGGTCCCTGCCCTTGGGAAGATCATCTATACCTGCTTTTGGAGTAAGATGATCATGGAGGTTCCCAAAGTAATTTGCATCAGTTTTCCATAGAATCAGTTCCAAAACCATTTCATATTCTGCAATCTCTTCTGGCCCTGGCACAATAACAGTGAATCACTTTTTTGTGAGTAGTTCATGTGCTTTGGCAAGCAGTGGTTTCATGTGTGATTGCTACTATATGCTGCAATGAGAGTTTTAAATAGTATCAGATAAATCAGATTTAGGTTTTTGCTACTCTTTCTTTACTATTCCAAATCCTCTGATTAGGCTAATGAAGAGAATAGGAAGTTCCATTCTTTTTCTCAAAAGGAAATTCAAGGTAGGAGGTGATTGTCAAAAAATTATTATTATTGGCAACTAAATTTTCCGGCTTTTTTACGCAGCAATTTATGCCTGCAGTTCAACATAATCCATGACAAACTGCTTTTCTCTTGATAAAAGTTCACCTTTTCATGGCAGAATTTTGCCTTGCTTCCAAGTTCTGCTTGAAGACATTCTCGTTATGAGAGAAAGCACAATGCTTTCTTTGTACTTCTTAGAGGAATTTCATTTGAGAGCTCCAGCCTGGAGCAGTGTAGAAGAAAAAGACCTATCATGTGAGGCATTGAGTGTTGGCATTTGCAAGATTTGATTGAATTTTTTTTTTTTTAATCCCCTGTCTGCCCTATCTTGAAAGTTTCATGAAGTTGCAAAGTTATTTGGAATTTTGCTGTTTGTTCCAAGGGCAGACCTGTGTACAGGCACCCTTATTTCTAGGCACTCGTTGGTGTCTCAGATATAACCAGAGAAAATAATTGGAAATTGCTATCAGGATCCCTAGAAAAGATGAGAGACACCACTGGGGAAGACAGTCTAATCACACGCAGTCCTATAAGCTCATCTTTTGTTGTCAGTCCTTTAAGGTTTGAGATAACCAGCCAACCATGGATATCTCTGAAGATGTGCTGAAAGATGTGAGGCCATCTTTCTGTGACACACCATTTTTTCCTTCTGAGTTCAGTCTATAGTTTCAGGGCATAGGAGTTGCAATTGTTCAAGAATGTGTGCTAGACACCATTTTAGCAGTTGTAGTACCTAGTTTTCATTCCTGTTGTCTCCTGGCCCATCTTTCTTGTACCTTTTGACATGCTTTTGATTGGATCGAAAATGAAACAGATTTGCTCTTTTTCTGGAGAAGAGAGTTTTTAGCACCTGTTATCTAAAGTCAAAGAAGGGATGGAGGCCATCATGGAGATCTGAAATTCTTTCTCTCAAATGTAAAGCTTGTATTTTTGACAGTAGTTCCAAAACTGCAGTTCACATCCACCAGAAGATTACTTTAAAGCTTTAGATGCAAGTGTCTGAGAAGTCAGCAGAAGTATAAACTTCTCTATTCTAGAGTCAATGTATCTTCTTTATCTCTTTCAGATGTGTTTCCCCTGTTCTGGCAGATGCTCTGCTGTAATATTTTCTCCAATCCTGGTGCTTCCTAGGATTCTCAGAAAGCTGAGAGGGCAGGGCCAATATGATTGTTGGCCAGAGCAGTTCAGTTTCTTTTCTGACTCTTGCTTTGTATGACTTGGTTCTTAACTCAGATGAGCTACCAGCTCTACTAGGATTGCAGTTCCTGTAATCACTTCTACTTTGCATGGTGTTGGGAGAAACTGAAGGCCTGTGGTAGGCTGCACCCACTTTGTGTGTCTAGCATGTTGAAAGGAACAGTTTCTTCATGCCTTCTGCGCTTATTGCTAATGCTAAAAATTCTTTAGTTGAAATGAGTGTATGTGCCCACACTGAAGTGTGTAAATGGATTGATCATGTAACTTGAATACAGGAACTCAGTTATTGTACACAACTTCCAGTAGTTTTATGAAGTGTTTTATACAATTCGTAGCAGTGAAACTAGAGAAACAAGGCTAGTTTGAGATTTTAATTAGAAGTGAAGAGTTCTGGATGTTTTTTTAAGAACATACTGTAAGAACTTCTTTTTTTTTTTTTTTAAAGGGATGGAGGGGGAGCCAAGTGACTATTAGTGCCTTTTAAGATAAAACAGTAGTAGAAAGATTTTATTTTTTAAAAAATCTTATGTAAATAACCTTTTTCAGCTGAGGGTTAGTAGCTGTTAAGATAATGAAATTATCCAAACCACTGGATGAATATTGAACTTTAGTTCTAAAAATCACAATGAATGTATATTGAAAATTCAGGCAATTAATGGATAGCATTTTGTCTATTTTCAGACATTATCTAAAGTAAAGTAATGAATATTCTTAACCTATTTCTTATTCAGAGTTAGAAAAACTGGCTCTTTACTCAAAGATTAGGAGTGTAGGTGAATTACAAGAATTGTACAGAATGATAGCCTTATTGTTGTCATTGTTCTCAGTATTTCATCTGTGTGGATAGAAATGCTTGAAATTTCAGCATTATGTTCGCATTTGGTGTTTGTTTTATGTCTAGAGTTTCTACTATAAGCTCTAGTAAAGGTTCATATATCTGTTCAGGCCCCCAAACTGGAGAAAGTCTGTGAGAGCTTTGCATTTATCAGTGAAGACATGAACTGGATGCTTACCAACCAAATTTTTAGGATACTTCGTGCATATCAACCACCCAGGAACTTTTTTTTTTTCTTTCCTTTCAGAACCAAAACATGAAAAGCAGACTGAGACTCAAGATACAGGTATATACATGTATATGTATGTGTGTGTATATATATATATGTGTGTGTGTGTGTATGTGTGTGTGTGGGGGATGTGTGTACAATCCCACACACATCCCTCCATGTATATATATTTATAGATATATGGAGCATATTAGAAAAATCTTTGTTTCATATGTAATTACAGTAGAAATACCTCTAAAATAAATGTTATTTGGAATATATATGATTTTCAAAATCAGTGAAATATTTTAATAAAGTTAGCACAAAAATCGTTAACTTAATTTTGCTGTTTATATATATTGAAATATAAATTGTAATCTGTGTCATCTTCAGTCACGATATATTGCCAATTATGGCAAAGGTGCATTACAGTTTGTATAGGTTTAAAGTTAGGTTTTTGAGTATGAACTGAGAGAGGTTCTTTTAATATACCATCCTTGAGGATTCATCTTTAAGGTCTCAACTGACACAAAGTGGGGCACATGAGGCTTTTTGTGGACATTTGGAACACAGTAGTTCAGCATAGACAGTCAACCTGCTCCCTGCTGTGAGCGTTGCTCATAACCTTGTAACCAGTGCTTAAGATCATTCAAAATTTACAGGCTGTCAGTACTAGCTCTGCTTTGATGCATACTTTTTGCTAGTGCCTTTGTCTAACTAGCAGAAGCAATTAAAAAATTATTTGTCTGCAGTCCTCTCTCTGGATCCTATATACTTTGTTGTCTTGAAATACCAGCTCTTTTGAGAGTCATCTCAGACAGCTGATTCAAAAAGACACATTTGTTTAGAATGAAGTCAAGAAATTCTCTAGTGTAAATAAATTGCATCTGTTTTGTCACCTTTGTGATCATAAGCTTAAGAGGACAGTCAAATGAGTTAAAAGGTGCCATAATCAAAGAAAATAAAACTAAAAATAATTTATTTTTCCATGGAACCTATATGAAGAAATTGCTCATTGTCCTTCAGGAAGGAAAGTAGGACCCACCATGGAATTGCATGTTTATCCAAATAAAAAGACTTTTAAAGGGAAAGATTATAGGGGGTTTTTTGTTTGGTTTTTAATATGTCTAGCAGATTGAGTTGATGCTGCAAAAGATGAAAGTGGGAGTACTGATTATGCTTAGAAACATTAAGGATTGTTTTTAAAATTTCAGTTTTTAAAGTTACTGTTTCTTAATCCAAACAACTTTTTTTCAGAAGGTACAATTTTGAAATATTTACCTAATGAATACAGCAGTTCTTTAGTGAAACAGGGAAGAAAAGTTAAGAAGTAATTTCTTTTTTTCCTCAAATTCATCCAAGTTCCTGTTTGTTTATAGCAATTTACTGTTCACAGTTAAACGTGTCTATGTGCTAGCTGTGTTCTTTTGTCTTGTATGTAAGTTTCATCAGTTGAGGGCTTGACTTCGTTCTTGCTGTCGTGTTTTAACCCCAGCCAGCAACTAAGCACCACCCAGCTGCTTGCTCACTCCCCTGGGTGGGATGGGGGAGAGAATCAGAAGAGTAAAAGTAAGAAAACTCGTGGGTTCAGATAAAGACAATTTAATAGGTAAAGCAAAAGTTGGGCATGCAAGCAAAGCAGAACAAGGAATCCATTCACTGCTTCCCATGGGCAGGCAGGTGTTCAGCCATCTCCAGGAAAGCAGGGCTCCATCACACGTAACAGTTACTTGGGAAGACAAACACCGAGTGTCCCCCTCTTCCTCCTCCTTCCTCCAGCTTTATATACTAAGCATGATGGCATATGGTGTGGAATAGCCCTTTGGTCAGTTGGGGTCAGCTGTCCCAGCTGTGTCCCCCCTCCCAACTTCTTGTGCACCCCCAGCCTACTCGCTGGTGGGGTGGGGTGAGGAGCAGAAAAGGCCTTGACTCTGTGTGAGCACTGCTCAGCAATAACGAAAACACCCCTGTATTATCAACCCTGTTTCCAGCACAAATCCAAAACACAGCCCCATCCTAGCTACTATGAAGAAAATTAACTCTATCCCAGCCAAAACCAGCACAATTGCTCTGAATTGAATGTTTTCTTAGTTATTGAGGACCTTCCAGAGGAGGTGAATGAAGCCATCGAGCCAGGTATATATTTTGTAATTGTGATCTTAAAGTGTTTTGATTAAATACATGCATTTTGAAATCTGATGAAAAAAAAAAAGTTCATTATATACTTTTTTATACTTTCTCTTATAGATGAAATTATTGAAGATTTTGATATTGATAAAGAGCCATCAGGTATGAGTTTTTATAGTTTGTGAAAGAAAACATTTTTTCTTCCATTTTTATTTCTTAATATAATTAAAAAACTAACAAACAAAAAACAAAGCAGAGAAATGTGCTGTACAGAATCATAGAATGGGTTGGCTTGGAAGGGAACTTTAAAGATCATCTGTTCCAATTTCCCTGCCATGGGCAGGGACATCTTTCATTAGATCAGCTTGCTCAAAGCCCCATCCAACCTGACTTCGAACACTTCCAATGATGGGGCATCCACCACTGCTCTCTGGGCAACCTGTTCCAGTCTCGGCACCCTCATCGTAAAAAATTTCTTCCTTATGTCCAATCTAAATCTAACCTCTTTCGCTTTAAAACCATTGCCCCTTGTCCTGTCGCTACAGGCCTCGGTAAACAGTCTCTCTCCATCTTTCTTATAAGACCTCTTTATATATCAAAAGGCTGCAATAAGGTCTCCCTGGAGCCTTCTCTTCTCCAGGCTGAACCACCCCAACTGTCAGCCTTTCTTCATAGGAGAGATGTTCCATCTCTCTGATCATTTTTGTGGCCCTCCTCTGGACCCACTCCAACAGATCCATGTCTTTATACTGGGGACCCCAAAGCTGGACACAGTCCTCCAAGTTGGGGTCTCACCAGAGCAGAGTAGAGGGGCAGAATCACCTCCCTCAACCTGCTGGCCACGCTTCTTTTGATGCAGCCCAGAATACGGTTGGCTTTCTGGGCTGTGAGTACACGTTGTCGGCTCATGTCCAATTTGTCATCCACGAGTATCCCCAAGTCCCTTTCCACAGGTCTGCTCTCAATGCCTTCATCCCCCAGCCTGTATTGCTCTGATCCAGGTGCAGGACCTTGCACTTGGCCTCGTTGAACTTCATGATGTTCTTATGAAGTACTTAGAGCTTCAGTTTGAGGAATGGAGTATGTTAATTTCCCACGTTACTACTGAAAAAGATTAAGTTGTGATTATTTTTTTTTTTGTTGTTGTGCTGGTGTCAGGGAATTTTAAATGAGTACTGGGTCAAATGTAATTTGAAGATTTGCTCTAAGAAGTTAAAAATACCATTAAGCAAGACTTTTTTTCAAACATGACGTTAATTCAGTCGGCTAGAGCAAAGTGATCTAAGCAGTTTAGTCTGAGCACAGTGTGTAGGATTAGATGCTATATGTATTTAGGTTTTCCACTTGAAAAATGTGTTCTAATGTAATTAAATGGGGAAACAAACATTATTGTTTCACACAAACAACAATTGTAACCGAAATCACTTTTGAGGGGTGTACTAGGAATGGAAGTCAATAACAAAGCTAAACTTTTGGACATGACATGCATTCAGTACCTTTTTTCTACTGTTAAGTTAACTTAGTTGGTTGTTCTGAAGTTTAAGTCTTCCTTTTTGTTTGATACTAATTTGATTGGGTGGCCAGGAGGGAATAAAAGCAAAATTGTGAACATACTGTGTGTAACTTTCAACACTTATTTTCTTTGTAACAGTAGAAAGTAAGCATACAGAAGATGTTGTGGCCATTGAACCAGAGGAATCAGGTTTGTATATTATCTTTTGTATGAGTTTGCTACTTTGAGAATGATAAATATCATAGAATAGAATTCTATGCTGCAATAAAATACATTTGTAACTTTTTCTGCAGCTTTTTTCTTTTAAGGACAAACATAACTGTGTTGTTGGAATGTAGAATCTTGGGTTATTTAATGACAATATTTTAATGGCTTACAGAGCACTCTTCAGTTTTAGAAGCTGAGAGTGCTCCCAGTTCAGAAAAACTTACAGCCATAAAAATGGCCATATTAGGTCATGTGAAGCTGAAGATTTCTTTGCTATGCTCTGTTTTCCACCAGCCAGTAACATGTACTCAGGAAAGAGAATATGTGTAAGAATATGTGGAATGTCTCCCCAGCTTTGAGCACTTTATTTATGGGCTGCCTGAGTCAGAGAATGTATTTCCCTCTCTTCAATTCTTCTTACTGTCTACAGCCAGCATCCTGGCTATTATGTATTCTTTTCTGGTGAGCCTGACTCCCTCCATGCGTGAATAGGGAGCTATGTGCAACCGTCAGTCTATTAGCAGTAATAGCACTTGGTGACATGTGACACGTCTAATTTAAACATACATACGGAACTAAAAAGAACTAAATTTTTAAGTCAAATATTTCACAACTGCAGCTGGGAACATAATAAGTATATGAATGTTTTCTAAGCCCGTACTGTAACAGGATATGAAACTGGGAGATTTGTGCTTTGGATAGTATAGTTTCAGAATTTTGAAGTATCATTTTTGAAACTATGCAATCCTGCAATTTACTCATTGGCCTACTTAAGTATTAATCTTTCTCCTGGAAAAATCCAGCTGAGGAAAATTTGCATCCGACTTCTGCAAAAGTAGTATTACAGAGCAGTCTTGATAGGTCACTGTTTTGAGCATAAGGGGAAAAAATGCAGCTTTTAAGAAATATTTAGAGAACTGTCCTTTTTGAATTGTTCGTACACTTTTGTCTTACAGAAATGCCTGTTCAACCTGAGGATTATTCAAATGATGATCTAGTGGGTAAGTTAATCTTAAGTACTTGTTTTTTTCCCCAAAAAAATGAGGCTATAGCTACATAGAAAGTTTGTAAATTAATTAGTTTCTGGAGAGGAGTGAAGGGATATCATTATTGTCATTTAAAGTTGCTTCCTGTTTTTGAAGCAATAATTTTTATCTTGTACTGGATAAATGCTAGTAATAGTTACTGGGTTGTACGGAGGCATTCCAAATAAAACTGTGAGCAGTTTTAATTTACAACTTAATTTTTAATGATTTCAGACAGAGCTGGATACTTTTGTTGTAAAGGGAAATATAAAAATTTCAGGTCTCAAAATATGTGCGTACTTCCTTTCTAAAGTAACTGATATGGGTGGTGATACTGTCACTTCTCTGTGTATCAGTCAGATCTGTTGAGTTCGACTGCAGCACGTTCTTTGGCCACTGATCTGGCAACAGGACTGTTTTGTCATGCCATCACATTTTTCTTGACATAATTGATTTTAAGAACAACAGCAGTTCCAGGTCTTCCATCTGTTGTCTGACAGTAGTAAACATAGAGTTTACCCAAACCATTTTTAGAGTAGCTAAAAGGCTTCTGAATTTGAAGACTGCATATTGTTACATTTCACCTGCTTTTTGGAGTTAATTATTACAAGTTGCTAGTTTGTTCTTCGTAACAAAGTAGTTGTGTTGAGTGAAACACTGAGCTATATCTCTGGGCAGTAAATCACAGAAGCTGCAATCCAGGAGCCCCGAGAGCTATATTTCTGTTTTTTTCTGATTAGCCTGAGCACCTTTCTTGGTTAGTTCATCTTTGCAATATGCAGAAGCTCCTAAGTGGTGTGGTGCCCAGGTAGTTCTGTCAGGTTTTGTTTTTCCTTGCAGGAAAGGAAAGTTGTATTTGGTTCTTGGGCATGCCAAAAGTAGCCAGAGAAGTGAAAAAACGTAGGAGGCCTTTGTGGTTGCCCAGTACAGATTGGAGGCATGGTTTAGTTCATGTTTTAATTTACATGCTGAACCTTAATGGAGGTGCTTTGAAATGCTCATATCAATACGTAACTCTGTTGTCTGTGAGGTCTTTCTAACCTGTTTATCGTAACAGCCACATGGTGTGTTGAAATGTTTGAAGCCATAGGTGTTTATTAATAGATGCCTTATATAAAAATGTTTTGTTTCATAATGAATATGAAATATTTTTAACCACAGCTTATAATCAGTGTAGGAACAAGCAGTAGTGACCTTTGACAGCATAGGCAAGAAGTTTAGCAAAGGTAGCGTTCAGCTGGTTTGTTGTGCTTTAAGTTGGAACTGTAGAACAAGAAAAGATGTTTTCTCTCAGAAAATGTTGCTCCTTAAAGTTAAAATAATAAAAAGGCCCTTACGGGACTATCGCAAAATTTCAACAGTAGATAATTCCACTGCACAGTGTCAGTTGTATTGATACGAGGATATTGAGGTGATTTCTTGACTTACATATACTATTTTAAAACTAAATTCAGAATCCAAGTATCAACTTGAAATCTTTAATTTTTGTTTTCATGGACCATATTTCTATCACTTTTTGTGCTGTAATTTATGGCTCAGTCTTGCAGCCGTAAATGAATTTCCTACCTTCACCAAAAAAAAAAAAAAATCTTGGATGGTTTCCAAATATTCCATTTAGAATCATAGAATCATTTAAGTTGGCAAAGATCCTTAAGATCATCAAGTCCAACCATGAATGTAGCACTGCCAAGTCCACCACTAAACCATGTCCCTAAGCACCACATCTACACATCTTTTAAATACCTCCAGAGGTGGTGACTCAACCACTTCCCTGGGCAGCCTCTTCCAATGCTTGACAACACTTTCAGTGAAGAAATTTTCCTAATATCCAGTTTAAGCCCCCCCCTGCCCCGGCGCAACTTGAGGCCATTTCCTCTCGTCCTATTGCTTGTTATGTGGCAGAAGAGACTGATACCCACCTCGCTACAACCTCCTTTCAAGTAGCTGTAGAGAGCGATAAGGTCTCCCCTCAGCCTCCTTTTCTCCAGGCTAAACAACCCCAGCTCCCTCAGCCGCTCCTCATCAGACTTGTGCTCCAGACCCTTCACCAGCTTCGTTGCCCTTCTCTGCACACGCTCCAGCACCTCAATGTCTCTCTTGTAGTGAGGGGCCCAAAACTGAACACAGTATTCGAGGTGTGGCCTCACCACTGCTGAGTACAAAGGGACAATCACTCCTTTAATTGCAGGTGGACTTTCAAATAAGATGGTGGAATTGAACCTAGTTGTCCACTCTTCTTTTATTGTATTGTGATACAAAGAGAGTCCTTGCTGTTTTCAAACACTGTTAGAATCAAAAATAACCTGTTTTACTCTGGAATATGATGTCTTTCTGATCCTTTTGAAAGGTTTTTTTAGATTTATTTTTTTTTACCTTCAGTTGTTTTCAAAACTAGTGCAACACACTTTTTAAACTACGAGATTAGCCTTCAAGGGTATGGTAGCTCTATCCTGGTATATCTTGTGGAAATAGATGATAATAGTAGCACTGGAAGGAGTGAATATTTTCTGATTCCCCTCACAGGAAAAAAGTGAGCAAATCAATCAAAACCTATTTATTCAGTTACTAAACACACAAGTAAACTATTAGATGTAGTATTATATATGTGATTCTTCTTTTGGGAAGTAGAAAATGAAAAGTTTGATCAGCACAAAATCTGCAACAGTGTACCAACATAGTCAAGAATTACACATAATTTGTGTAATTATGTGGGAACTACTTTGAAGGCAGAAGAGTTATTGTTTATTAGGTTTTTGTGAAAAGCTTATTGTGTCAGCACATAAAGTAGAATTCAAACAGCATCTCTGAAAATTGAGAAAAGAAACAGGGGACATAAGTAAACTACTGACAAGAAATAAAAATTTTATTACTATTAAATTATTATTTTTTCCTACTATTAAGTATGCTTACCTGCCTTTTTTGGATGTGAAAATTTCAGTTTGAAGGCAACATTATTCTCACATTTTACTCTTAGAGTATGAAATTCATATTTACCAGGGATTTTTTTTTTTTAATTTGTGATGGAGGATTCAGTATGGGGTTTTTTTGTTGTCAGAAGTCTTTTCTTCTTTGTTCATGTGATTTCATTTTATCAGGTATTCGAACCTAGTATTTCCTGTTATTTCAGCAATATTAATATTAAAGTTCATTGTACTAGGGACAGTCAAGAACTCTATTCTGATTGAAGAACACATATATACACATATGCACTCTTTACCTATATGAAGGATGTATCTATTTATGTAACCAACGTAACTTCGGGTAGTGTAAAAGATATTCAGAAATGTTACTATAGAGTCCTTATTCTTAGGTACTACAAATTCAGGCAACTTCATTTGAAGCATGGTGGCACCAGTTTGTATCAGGTTAGGAGCAGTTTGATTTTTTTTTAATTTTTTTATTTTTTTTAATCTGAAACATAAGAACTTAATTCTTTTGGAAAGAAGACAGGAGACAGTTCAGAGGATGAATTTAGCTGTGAGGAACATTCTCACATCGCCAGTGAAAGTATTGGGTGTGGGATTTGCATATGCTGGAGTGCAAGTCAAAAGTTTTTTGCTGACCTCAGGGCATATCACAAAATAATAATAGGCAACTGCATCTTTAGGTATCTGTATGTACTGTTTTCCCATTCTCTAAGTTTACTTCTAAAATTATTACCAATATTACTTGCCAGCAGTAGGCTATATTAACTGCAGTTATAGTCTGTATTTTTGTAAACTAATGCACTTGAGTGGTATGATAGGCTGGCTTGAAATATTACTGATTTAGAATTTTTGGCTAATCCTGTTTTACACTGGCATGTAAATTGCAGTGTTTGTGATAGAGTGGTACTTGTTGGAGACATATTTTAAGGGAGACATATTACAGTTTTTTGGGATACCTTTACTTTCTGTATTTGGATTTTGATCCCTCTTGTACATGTTCGGACTTAAAATATATAAGGGTTGTTCCCCCCCCCCCCTTTCATCTTGTATCCTTGAGATTTTTATAACCCTGCATTTATTTTACCAGCTGCTGAAATCCCTTATGTGTAGAGAAGTTTCCACTTTACAACTTTGGCCCTTCCTCATTCCTGGCTCCTCTTTTCCAATTGTACCTGTCCTTGTCTTTAAAAAAAAAAAAAAAAAAATTACTGCTTAGATAAATATTTAAAAGTTTACATTTCCCACCTTATACAGCAACTTTGTGTATATTCATTGTGGTAACTCCTAGAAATGATAGCTTTCTCAATTAATCTGATACAAAGTTGCATTTTTTAGCATTTAAGTTTTTTTGTTTTAGAGTAAGTTGTGTTTTGGTTGGTCCTTTAATATAGATTTCCCCTTATTTTTTCAGATACTTAAAGCTTCAAAAGAAAAGTCCCTACATCAGGAGGACCAGCCCCAACCATACGCTACAAAAGGGGAGCAGATGGTTGTAATAGATCTTATGATGTAATTACCAAGCAGTTCAGGGTTTGGGGAACAAACACTAAGATATTGTAAATGGATTGTAGCCAACTGTCATTTTAGTAAGCTTTTTTAACACTTGGATGTTTAATTTACATTCCTGTCTGATTTTTTTTTTTTTTGGTCAAGTTTAGTGAATTCATTATTTTTCTTCTGTGTTTGTGACAGAGTTACAACTTCGAGCTGCATTTCATATGTGCTGTTCAAGCAATTGTTAATATTCTATTTATAACGTAGCAGCAAGTACATTTTTTCAGATTTTAATATATATCTTTTGTTGTGGATTCATACAGTATGTACAGAGCAGTTTGGTCAAATGAAACATATAATATTATGAATTTTTAAATGTTTTATAACTGCTGATATAGCATACAGCCTAACTGCATTTTATTGAAAACACTAATCAGGCGCACACTATGCTGTGAAGTTTGACTTATATTTCTTTGCACTGATGTTATGTCAACAGTTACACTACATGAATTTCAGGTGACTTTTAAAATAGTCTAACGACATACAAAATGTCTATGTTTAATTCATACTAGTAAAAGGGCAGATTACTAAATTTTTTTTTCAGAAACCCTTTATGTGTGAATTAGAATTTTTATTTATGCACATTTGATTTTTAAAGCAAAAATGTCTAGAAACTACATAATAGCCTTGCAGGGAGTCAGCGTAATTTGCTGATTGGATTCAGCTGATTTGCTGAAACCTGAGTTGCTGGAATCAGGTTGAGTTCAGTAAAATTCTTCTAGTTTGGCTGCCAATATAATGATCTCAAAGCTGGATTTAGTAAGCTTTATATTCAGTGAATTATTTAAAAAGTCAAATTTGCGCAAATACTTGACTTGTAAATTTTATTTAAAAAAAAAAAAACAGCTTTGGAAATTCAACCTTAAAAAAATAGGGTGTCAAAATTTGAGACCTACAGTCATAAATGCTCTTGTAAATGGTACTTCTGAAATTTAGACTTTGAGTGATTTAGAATTTTAATATAACAGGTGTACATTTTACCTGTTCTGTGCTGCTGTTCCACAATTATGAAGACATATTTTTTTCTTTGGCATTTTGCATGTGTTCCTTTTTGGCTCAGGAATAATTGCTGTGATTTTAGGAAATTGCCAAGCCTGATATGGGAGCTTACAAGGAATAAAATAAGATAAATTTTTAAGAAGAAAAATCAATTTGGTAACCTTAACAGTGGTTGCCTTTTAGTTGACAGGCAGTTTTTAAATTTCTGTAACACTGTTTTGAAGTCAGGTTTTTAGTTGCTTACATTTATAGTGAAAGGGGCATCATACATGCTTGCCTTTTTTTGTTTGGGATTTCAGTAAGACTCCACATAAGTGAGTGTTATATCTGATCAACAAACACAGAAGATATCCCGAAGTGATTTCTTTAGACTTTTCAGGAAAGCAATAATACTCTTAGACTGTGATGTGGTTTGGGATATTCTAGTAAATTACCTGTGATTGTGAATTGCAGAGCAATAATTTTTACAAAGCCATATTTTGTGAGGAAGCTTGGGAATAATTTTAGAATGGTGAATGGAGGACTTTTTATATAACAGTGGCAGCCTATTTGTAGAATTATGGGACTGTGAGAGTATATTATGCTGTGATCAAATTTTAAGTATTTTGTAACTGGGTATGTGATTTTACGTGCTTCATGTTTACAAAAATATGCCAAGCTGAGCAAGGTCAAGAGGACTATTAAAAAAAATGTATATTTAATCTGTTTTAATGTTTGGCTGCAATAAAACACAGAAGAATATCTTTGTCTTTCTAGTGTCATTATTTTTTCCAAAATGTGGTAGATATTAACTATGGGGATAAATATTTGCCTCAGCCACTGATTAATATTATTATTTTTCAAAGTAATGATCTTGAATGTTTAAAAATATATTTGAAAGTATTATTTATAAAGAGGAAGAAATATAGCAAGGAGAAGTAACTTTTATTTCTGGGTGGTATTATGTGAAGGAAATGGGCATTACTGTAATGCCTGTTTCTTCTATAATTGTGTTTCTTCTTTTGGAGTATTAGCTATGCTGCAACTAATTTGGCCTGAATTGTGCCCATGATACATACTTTCTATTTGTAACTTAAAATGGATGAGATATCACTTTTCAACAAAGGTGAATGTGTGTGGGAAGTATCATATCTACCTTTCATAGAGAAATATTCTAGGTTATGGTCCATAGTTTAAATCAGAAGTCTACCAAGGGTGTTGTGGCTGTGCAGTTCTCTGTTTGAAAACAAAAATATTCCTTGGCTTTTCAGTTTTCAAACACCTCCATATTTTTATGATGAAATACTGCTGAATAAATAACTGTAGTTTAAGAAAAAGTCAAAAGATTACATCTTTCTTTATATTTTCACATTGCTACATTGCTTCTTGCTATATCTCAGTGAATCTGTGAAATCTTGGATTCAGTTGCTTTTTTGAAAATCACAGGAAGAAATACCAATAAGGAAAGCAAAATTGTAGTATATTTTCAATATTAAAATAAAACTTTAGTATCCTACTCTTATTTAAATTTTAAGTGACTTTTTCACATTTTCGGTAATTGAAAAGATATCATATCATGACACTATTGTTTCTAAGAGAAGGGATGATTGGATATTGGAAAGACACTGAAAAATGTCATGTTTTTACTGAATATCATTGTGCAACTTTACATGTTTCAAAAATTAATGTAAATAATGTAAATATTATTTACAATATGTAAATAACAAATTGTATTGTACACTTGTATTGATTTGGATTCATGTAAGATCTACAAGGTATGAAATACATTTTAGTTGTGACTCGGATCATTGTCACATGCAGTCACAAATATTTAGACATATTGTAATATGAAAAATAAATATATTCTTTATAGTAGAAACCTTCTTGGGAATACCTGGTGCATACGTGACACGGTGACAGCAGTCCTAGCTTATAGAGATTGTTTAAAACAGTGTTGTGTATGATTTTGATCTAGATTTGTTTTGCTGGAAGCAGAGAAATTGAGTAAAGGATGAGAGTGGTTTGAAGAGCTTTTTTGTTTGAGCTACAATTGATTTAAGTTGATGATAAAATAGTCTCAAGATATACTATCGTATCCCTGTCTTTGAGACAGCACATTTTAAAACCTTTGTCGGAAATAGAATAATTAAAACCACTTGCACAATCAGAGTAAGCTCGGGATCAGTATGGAGGGAACAAAGCAATATGTGCTGAATATGATGCTGAAGTGAATTCTTAGTTAAGTATGGTGAGAGCCAAGAGAAACAAGATCTTCAGAGCTAACAAGGTCAAGTTGTGATGAATTTCAAAAGCAGCAACCTAGAAGGAGAAGCTGGAGTATCTAAAAATCATTGGAGAGGCTTTGGTGAAATCAGTGGCAGCTAATTTAGCAGACTACAGGCTGAAAAAAGTCTGAAAGAGAATTTAGAGAATTGATCCTAGTACATAAATGGGTATAGGGAACTGTAGGTTATATGTTGCATGAGCCTCAATAATAAAGAAACGTGAAGCTGGACAAGAAATGGGAGATAGGAGCAGGCTTTAGTGTGATGAGCTCGTACCTTGTTCTTCCTGTGATGGAAAAGAAGTTGCAGAAATAACGTGAATGTCCAAGATGGGTGGAAGAGGGTCACTGAGTGACCTAGAGGGAATTAGAGAGAAGAGGTCAGGTGAGAATATCAGTGCTGCTGATAATGGAAGATACAGGGAAAATGGGTGGCTAAGCAGCATGCTGTATCATGGTTTACTGTCCTGTAATGAATTGTTTGTGTGCTTTGACTTGGTAAAAATAATAGAAATATGAGTATATGAACTATTTTGTGTCTCATCTGGAGCTGCATTATTGTTCTTCTTAAAATACAGTATTTCTGATGACATACAGATGGACATAACCATTTTATGTATTGTGTGGTATGCGCAAAAAAATAAAAAAGCCAGTATTTTAGAAAGTACTGAACAACACTTTCATTAATAAACTGTTATAGTAATAATGGTCCTTCTCCAAGTTATCCCACAGTACGTAACTGACTCTATAGATCTTTTTGTCATTTCTTTCAATTTAATTGACAACCTGAATTTTATGATGTAATTGGAGAGGTGAATGACTTTCAGTGTGACCATATTTATTTAATTTACCATATCATCAAGTTAATACTCATTCTGCCGTGTGCTGAATATAAAAATCAGTGTCGTACTGTCTGCACGTTCAGTAGTACCAGTTGTCAGCTTGTAGTAAAGGGTGAAATTAGAATGAGAAATAGTTTGATTTCATGTGTGTGCATAACCCAATTTCTCCATGAAAAAAGAAATGTTTTCCAGCGTTTTTACACAGTGCATTATTCACAATATAATGTTTCTGAGCAGTTGGTTTAAAAAAACTGTGAAGATTGAGTATTCTGTCAAGATGTCTCTAAACTGACTTAGAAATTAAAGATGTTTTTTCTATATATAAGAATACATCAAAATTAAAGAGCGTATGTTAGAGAGGAAAATATCGGTAACTAAAAAGCCTGACCTCTTTTTAGTATTCTCTATTAAGCTTATTGGGAGGCAATATTGGAAGCTTATTGGGATGAAGTTAGAAACAGAATGATGTTAGAATTGTGAGGTGTAGGGCAGGATCAAAAATATTTAGAGAGGAGAAAAAGAGGAGACGACAAGCCTGTCTCTGTATGTACCACCTTCACAATATAAGCCTATATGATTTTGGTACAGTATGCAGTCTATCTTTTGCTACAGACTGTCTTGTGCTTATTTAACATCTACCTGTGCATTCAGATGTTTACAAAACACCTGGGTTAAATTATTTTAAAAGTTGAAGTAAGACAAAAGCTTCCAAGTGCCCAAGTCACTTCTGAAAATGAGACCTAGGTTTCCAACTGATTTTAATTTTTTTTTTTTTACTTTTTAATCAACTGTATATATTAAGCTAGTGTTCCCGGGAGTTTTTAATTAGTGAACAATTTTTTTTCTTGCAAAATAGCTTGCATCGTAAGTGTGTATCGCTAAAATCTACCAAATATCTAAAGGGGAAAGCTTATGAAATATTTTGTGACAGAAGCAATGACATAATATTTGAAGCATCTGCAGAGAAAGACCTTTTATATAACTATAGTTCAGACAGCTTATGGTTACTTTAAAAAATAAAAATTAAGCAAAAAAGTCCTGTTGGTCCAATTATATTTTGAGTATAAGCTGTAATTTTATTGTATCTCTTTCTTATCATAAACTGTTAACAAATTTGTTTCATTGAAATTATATTTTTAATATTCTAGGGAAAAGTGAAAAAGAAACTGAACAAGACAAAACAGAAAAAGGTAAGTCTGAAAGTAACATTCTGTTCTGAAATTCAAAAGCATGATTTCGGAGGACTGATTTAAATCAGCTTAAATAGTATTGAAGCTTAGCTCCTGTACAACTTACGTAGATAAACTGGAGTTGAATAAACATCCAGAGTGCATCTGCTTTTGTAAGTAAATGCACAGTCATTTCCAAAGCTGACAGCAATGTATTCCCCTCTTACATGGTCACAGGCTGCTGTTAAAAACTTCTGCTGTTTCAAGAGTAAAATGTTCAATGTTGTGCTCCTACCTTAGGACTCCGGAGGTCACAGCTTCACCAGGCTCCTTGGGTGTTTGTGGGTGAGAGGCAACCTGGGCTGCCCAGCCTGAAAAGCCGGGTTCAGCCCTGCCCCAGAATCCAGGTTCAGCACTGTCTGCTGTGCTAAGCCTGGGGAGGCAGGTGGCACTGAAATCAGTCCTTGTCCATTCCATATTTACCCAGTAAGGGTTTGTGTCTGGCTTAGGCTTAGGTAGGAACATACAGAGGCAGGTTTGGTGGAAAAAAGTGAGTGGTGCCAAGAGCACTGTGAATCTCTTCTCCCTGCTCTGACATTGGTGCTGGTGCTCTGTGTTTTCTGTCACTGCGTGAAGCTTGCACATCCTCCTTCGTTGGAATCAAGGTTTGTATCTGTCCTTAGCCACATCGCGACAGCTGGCAATACACAAAAGCCTCAGGGCCTGTACCTGCATCTTTTTTGCTCGGGTATAGCCTACAGAGTAGTGCCCGCTGTAAGTAGCTCCATCACTGCTTCTAGGTGGAGGAAAAAGGATTCAGTCGCTCTACTGGTGTCTGCTGCTCCTTTTTCATTCTGTAAAATGAAAGGTTTCTTGGTTTGGGGTTTGGATATTTGTATTTTAAATATAAGTTTCTAGGACTGGCAAACTTTAAACATTTTATTTAAGTGTTAAATATGTCAAACATAAGCATTATGTTTAAAAAGTAAATATACCATTAGCCAGTACTTGGAAAGCAAGGCAATTATATCCACATTTCCATTTATAAAAGGATAGATTTGGCAGGAAATACCTTACTGCACTGGGCTTACATATTTGGTAGTAGAAAAAAAACACGATTATGTGCTAGTTTTATTGACCTGTTAGAACAGTAGAATAAAATGACATACAATAGCCACCCAGTATGGGTAAAAAGCATTCATAGGTAAAAATACTAGCTTGTTTAAGAAAATGAAAATGTACAGATTTACTATTATGCAACATTATTAACCAGAACTGTAAGACAACTTTATAACTTGAACGTATGACAAGGTTGGAGCCACTTTCCTTTTGCACCTTAAGTGCTGTGTGGTCTTATTTCTTTTTAAACACTGAGCAACTAAATAAATGCTTCTGCTGAGTCCTACCATTGCAGATTACAGGACTTCTATAAATTGGAAAAAGGGCTGGTTTTGTTTTCCAGGTTGAATTGACAAAATTTTGCATCCTACAGGGAAAAACAACCCTGCATTTTTATGAAATTTGTTTATAGCTAAACTGCTTGTGTGGTTTTCGTATGAGTTGAATTTTGTTGAACTGTTTAAGTTTTCATAGTTTGAACTGTTTAAGTTTTCACTTTCAATAAAAGTGTGTAGCTATAGATATCCTAGTCATAGAAAGTGGTTTAAAGTACTATTGAATTGGTTTATTTTAAGTTACCCTGATAAGATGCAGCAAGAAATTGTTGGGAGATGTATTTAAAAAACAATACTGTACTGTGACTGTCTGGTATATGTAGAAAACTCAGAAATCAGAGTTGGGAATTTGAAAATTCATGTTTGGCTTGGGTTTAGGGATTGCTTATGATTCCAACAGTGCACAGAGATGTAGGCATAAGTCTGCATTTGTTTTTAGATATTTGGACATATAAGCTCCGAAAGGCCTTCTGTACAGAAACTATTTACAGCTTTGAGTGGATCTTACAACATTAATGTTTTCACTGCTACAGTCTTCATAGTACTTTGCTAAGACATAGCAAAATGTCTTAAAAATTCTATAAATTTCAGTTTTTAATGATATTAAGTTTATTAAAAGTCTCGCTGAAACTTCTTTTGTATTAACAGAAACTCCTCTGGAAACTCCTCTAAAGAAACTAAAACTAAACTAAACTCGTTTGTAGTGTACTATTACTTTAATTTTTCTCTGTTACATTTAATTGAGAAGGATTTTTTGTCTTCTCCGTAAGAATGTGATCAGACTTTATACTTACACAAGTAATTTAAATGGGATGGATGTTTCAGGTGAATCTGAGAAAGAATTCTGTAAAATGTTTCACAGGTAGTACAATCCAGGGCATATATACCACATCCATAACATGTCTTTCCATATGAGGTGGTTTTTGGTTTTGATCACATATACTAACAAAATTTAAATTTAAGTAAGGAGCTTCATTTTTCTACTTTGGCTTATATTGGCATATATTGAATATTCCTTTATATTGACGAAGAATGGATATAAAAACTGGAGCAATCATTTTCTGCAATGAACGTGTTTCTTTCATACACTGAACATCAGCATATTTAATTACAATAATAATTTTCACTTTTCAAAACTGATAAAACATGAAAGTGAAAATGAATGTCATTTGGTTGGAGCAGTCAGTTGTGTTGCATCAGGGACAGTGGTATACATTGTCCAGGCTTAGGACAATGTCATTCCACAAGTGGCCCTGCAAGTGTCATTCTGATACCAGGGTCAACATTCACCTCAGTTTATCCTAGGTATTTACCTTTGAATAGGATATGTAGGATTCCACTGTGGTACCAGTGGAGATCTAACCTCTATAACCTGTGGAGGCTAAAGTGCTGTTCTTCTGGCTAAATGTAGGTTTTTGCTGTAGGGCAAGATGAGTTGTCCCCTAAACTCCATTGAGAACCTTAACCAGAGCTCCATTGGAAGTAGGAGGAGCTTACACGCTTAGCTCACCTCTAGCATTATCACCTCAAGTTAGGTGGGCTGAGTTCCACCCTTGCAAGCTCTGCTTTTAAGGGTATGCATACTACCTATTGATTTACTTATATATTTAATTGTAGCCTGCATCAAATATGAGCTGTGGGCAGAATGTCCAATGTTGTACTTCACAGAAGTGTAGTTCTCAAGGTCCAAAACTGCTGCATAACACCATGCTGAACTAAATGTATAGGACGTTAGAATATTCATGTGTATTTTTGTACAGAAAGTCAATGAAGAAATGTATTTCTGGTCTTGTCAAAGGGTTGTTTGATTCTAGCCTTTCAATGAAGCCAAAAGACTTCATGATGAAAGGGAGAGGTGAATGATGGAAATATGTGCCAAAAATAAAATTATCATTCTGCAATTGTTTCTTATGATCAACATCTAACCAACCAACAGTAATTTCAGACAGAAAACCCTGTAGAATACTTTTTACTGCAAGGGAAATTGTTCTGGAATAACTGCAGCTAAAGATTTATTATAGTCATTAGATTCCACAGCTTTATTAGTCCCTAAAATGCCTCAGTTTTTATTGTCTGATTGCTTCCCCAGATAAGTTGATTATAGAGGTTTTGCCTGTTGTACCAGTACAGTTTAGAAAGATCTTTTAATTATTGTAGTGCTGCTGGCTTTAAATTGTTTAGATGCAGTTACTTGTTTTTATACCTTCTAAGTTATCATTTATAGAAGCCCATAAAACAAGTGGATCACTTACGCTCTCTGTATCTCACCTAATGAGCTTCCCAAACAACAGGACAATGACAGGAGTTTTTCATCATCATCAAATTCTCATTCAAGTGCCCACTGAGAGGCAGCACAATTTCAAAAACTAATTTGGGTAATGATATGGGCCTAGTAGGAGGAGGGAGGACAATTGAGCAAATTTTGAATTCCAGGTAAAAGTAGTTGGTCTACTAATATATATATATATATATGTTTTTCATCCCATAACTGAAACTTTGAAACTTGGACTGGGAAGGTCGGAGTATTTGAGAAGTGGGCAGAGGAATTAGTAAAACAGAAGGTCACAAAATTCATTGGAAAACTTCTACAGACCATGGTCGTTGGTATCTACTTATCACTGTCTTTTAAGGTGCCCATGCACAAGTTACCAAGAACGTTATTACTGAATTTGTATCACAGCAGGGATAGGAGGGTGTTTAGAAAACAAAGCCTGTGGCTCCCCTGGAAATTGCTTCCTTAGATTTTGACAGTTTAAGATGGAGAACTGGCAGGAGAAGCCTTTGCTGTGAGTGACTGTGGGACTATGTCTCATGAGGGGGTTTTTATTTCTGATTAGGTTTAGAGATGGCACCCCCCACTTGTCTATTTTTGTCAACATGGGAGAGAAATAAGGAGACATCATTATATAGTTATAAACTCTACAGTTATAGCTTTTATTTAAAACTTTATTTAAAACTTAAATAAAACTTATCCGCTAGCAGTAAGCACAACGTACAGTCAGTGCAGCAGAATTGTTCCAGTGTAGTTTTCAATTCAAAAACTGGGGACCATGTGTCCTCAAGGTGTCTGTGAAGACCATGGTTTATCTTGAATTTTTATGCCTTATGAAGTGATTAAATAAAAGCCAGAGTCCTAGCTGCTTTCTGGTTTGCATGCCAGTAGTAGCAGATACAAGATAGAGGAAGCCACCGGGAATGCTCCCTTGACATTATAATGACAATAGGAATAAATAAATAAATCAATCTAATTACAGGAACTAAACCCCACTTATGAGGTGGTTTGTTAGATAGGAAGCAGTGTCCTTCTATCCTCATATTGGACTCGATGATCTTAAAGGTCTTTTCCAACCTATACGATTCTGTGATTCTGTGATTCTATGTTCTCTCCCCACGCCCTCAGAGAGATTGTGACATTCTTGTCTCACCATTTCTGAGGAACTAGAAATTTCATTAGAAGACATGTTTAACAAGAAATACTCATGCTAATAGTGTAATATGGACTCTCATAACCACAGAGGAGGCTACTGCCCCTTTCTGTTGACTACGAATCCTACAGCATTAGTTTCCAAACATTTAAGCAAGACAGTTTAGCCTATGTGGAAGGCACCCTTCCTCCCAGACCTCCAAGTTAGACCAACCAGGATGTCAGTCATCACTATCAATGCACAGGATAGGTCCAAGGTGCCAGCTCCAGTGCAGCAGTTAAGCCTGCCCTCCCAACCCACCACTTTTCCTAGGCTCTGAACATAAGAAAGGGAGCAGAGGGCTTAGGAAAGGGAATAGTTAGCACTGAGAGCAAAAGATGGAAGAAGAGGAGAAAAGGGCAGCAAGAACGGGTGGAAAACTGCCTGAGCTAGTCCCAGTTGAGATTTCTTCCTGGCCACTGTTGCACATCAACTAAGAAGCTCGCTGTTTGTGGTGTCTTCCTTCCTGGCATGTCTGTCGTGACAGCATAAAATCACAAAATTGTAGAATATCTGCTCCCAACTTTTTACAAGGCACAGGAGTGAGAGGTGATTTGTGTTAAGTGTATGAAAGTGCATACTGGTTTTAGAGATAAACACTAATTGTTCTGGGATTTCTAATAGCAGTGTGATATTATCTCCTACTTACCTTGCTCAGGAACGAAACTGTACATGTATCCTTTGATCAGAGGCCCAGAGTATGTCAGCAAGGACAGAACAATTCATGCTATCTGTTGTGCTAAAGGTACCCCATCCTTTAAATGATCTTTTCAGAAAACAACTAGTTGAAGTCTTTACAGTCTTTACATATCAGAGATCCACTTAAAAGTACTTGCTATCTGTTAAAATACCAAGTGCATGCTGTATCTTTAGGATTAAAAAAGTGTATTAGTCATGAAAGATAGTTATAATAGTATTCAATATTTTTCTCCAATTCTGGCTAATAAAATATTAACTGTTTTGAGGCATCAGGCTGATGTCTAATCAGTCAAGTCAGCAGTGTTCACTCCTTTAGGAGGATGAGGTTTTCCTTAGCCTGGCTGATTTTTTCGTATTTCAGATGAAAATATTTAAAAGTCGTTTGGGTGAGATGCTTAGGGACATGGTATAGTGGACATGGTGGTCTTGGTAGTGTTAGGTTTACGGTTGGACTCGATCTTAAAGGTCTTTTCCAACCTATACAATTCTGTGATTCTGTGAAATAGAGAGCTGACTCCCTGTCCCCCCCCGCCGCCGTTCTTCTGTGGACCCTAGAGAGGATTCATTTACTGCATTACAGAAGTATTATTACTAGTTATTTCTGATATAATATTTTTACCAGTTTGTTCTGTATTGCTTTGGACTTATGGTCAGACATGATCCATTGTTTGCCATGTACTAGTCATCACTCTGTTCTTTTCCATATGTTTTTTTCCTTGTTACTTCATGTAATTGGCTTGGATGCACTTACTACATGAACATAATTGGCTTACTTGGCATTTTACACCATTTTCAAGCCTTGTGTTCTGCTCAGTTATAAAAGACCATACAGACATTTAATCATTTGAGGACGTTTGTCTAGAAATTCTAGAAAAGTTTCATTCCTTGATTGTTATTTCTTTTGGCAATTTTTTGGATTAAAATTTGTAAAGTATCAAGAAATTATATTTGCATTATAATTCTGTGAATAAAATCAACATAGAAGTTGCAAAATTGTTTGCCTGATGCTCTTTGTCTGGACAGTTACTTAACAGAGAAAGATAGATCTGCTTCAGATGAAGATTTACAGGACTTGATTTTGTTAATGTTATTAGCCTTTTGCTTTTGTTTTTACAGAAAAAGCTAATAATAGCATATGTAATTGAGATTGCTTTCTATCACAAGGCACTGTTTTTAATCACTTACAGCTTTTCTGAAATTATACCACTGAGATGAAAATTTGCATTGGGAAAACTCATTTTGGAAATGCCTTTCTAAATATTGATTTTGGAAGGTTTAAAGGAAAAGACTCAGTAGCTTCACAAGATGTACTTTGCACCAATTTCTTTGATTTTTTTTTTCCTAGTGTTTAAATGAGAAAAAGAAAAAGTTTTTATTGCAAACTTAGTGTATGTCTTTTCCTCCGCAAGAGCGTGTAGTATTAGTGGCTAAAAAATATTAGTTCACACATGCGCATGCTGGTTAATAGTCAGTGAAGAAACGTTTGAGTTTGGCCACTAAATTGCATTATCCATCCCCTGCCCAGGCCCTGGTTGCTGCTGTATCTCCACTTGTCTCGAAGCGGATGGCATATTCTGGTCTAGATCTTTAGACCTGGGCAGGATTTCCTCTGATGGTATTCCTTTGCAGCTCTGAAACTTTCTGTGAGATCAGGTCCTGAAAGAAAGGAATGAACCGTTTCCTGAGTCTTTCAGTGTTCACGCTACTGGCTTCCAAACAGCCTGCAGGAGTAAGAGTTGTCCATCTAACAGTAATGTCAATGAGTGAGGAGAACAGCCTGGATGGGACTCGGTTCCAGACACGTGCATGTGGCTGCATGTGCCACTGTGGTGTCCCAACTGCGCTGTATACAATGGTCATCGGTACGGTCAGTGGAGCCTTCAGCTAACCACCTAGTAGGTGTTTACTTCGTGCTGGACTCACTTTTTAGGCTCCATTGACTGTAATGACTAGATTTCTAAAGATTGTAGGAGGGTTTAGGTGTCTACATAGAGAAACCTAAATTTAGTTGCCTTAATTTTAAGATGTCACTGTACTGGTGACATTCTCAAGTGATGACTAAATGAATGAACTTTTAGCTAGAGAGCAAAGAGCTATGCCATCAGGTTCTACTGCTGAGCCAGGTAGTTGTATTGCTTTGTGCTCAGGCTGTGATAATTTGCAGGTGATTAACACAGCATCGCATCGTGCATAGAAACAGGTGAAGTGTTTCTTGCAAAGGGATACTTATGTTCTGTTAGCACCATTTGGGGTATGGGGCACATGTAATTATGTGGCAGAAGAGAGGTTTGGCACTTGCATTCATCTTTCCTTGGGTCACTCTCATAGCTGCTTATAGCCCTAATCGTTTTCTGAAGTATGCAGCAGAGACAGAGAGTAGCAGTAGAGTAGATGGGCAGTAACAGGGATTTGGGGCAACGGAGTTTAGGGGAAAAGACCCTTGAAGAAGGGCACGGGCAACAAGTGTGTGGAGGAAGACAGGTATCTAAGAAGAAGTTGGGGATAAATAGGAAAAGCTGGACCAAGGAACAGATTGTGAACAATCTGTAGATTGTAGGTAGTAGAAATGAAAGGGAAGAAATGTGGTAGGGCATCAAGGTTGAGAAGGGGAGAAGTTGGAGAAGGGATGACAAGAGAAGGACAGAGAAAGGAGATGAACAGAAGCTTAATGGTTGAGTAGAAGCTGCAGAACATAAAAGCACGATTGTTAGACAAATCAGATAATCTGCAACTGATCCATTTATTTTTGAACTTCAATATTCTGTTGCTGGCATAGGGCTAGGAGGAATCTCAGTCACAATGATGACGGGCGCAGCAAGCTTCTGGGAGAATTTCTTTAATTAACAAATGAGAGAATGGAGGTTCCCTGTGTAATTATAGTCTTGGCACTAAAGCGCATTGACAGATATTACAGAAGGATATTACAGAAATTGTAGAAAATAAGACTAGGTGGGACCCTGAAGCTTACTTTGTCTATTCTGTTGACCAAAGGCCTTATCAACTGTGTGCATCGTTCCTGGCAGATGCTTATACAACTTGTTCTTTACAAATTTCCAGTAATTAGAATTCCACAACTATCCTCAGCAATCTGTGCTCCTGTGCTTGCTCAGAGATACTAGTTCCAGATGTTCAAGCCAAATTTTCTGTTGTAGCAATTTTAAGCCTTTTATTCCTTGCCCTGACTATGGTGATATAGAAAATAATTTATTCTTTTCATCTCTGTAGCTACATTTTACAGAGTGGTATGTACCCCTCTTCCAGTGGCAAACTCTTTAGTACTACCTTTTTCCCCTTTGTTCTTGCTTATTCATATGTAAATGTCCCGTGTGTCCCCCGGACAATTAAAGACAAAATATTTTTAAACCATTCTTCAAAAATAAGTGATTCAATCACCTGCAATCATTTGGTTACTTTTCCTTATTTTTCACATGATGCTCTTGTGGTCTGAAGAGTATCTAGCAGTGCCTTCATTATTTTTCAAAAGGTATTTCTCTGTCCTTTGTAGAAAAAGACCATCACTGCTTTTGGTGATGACAAATTGTCTTTCAACATAAAAACATAAAATATGCCTGGTATTTTAGTTTTCATATGCCAAAATAGGTATATAAAATAGCTATTTCATAATCTTTCATTGGATGTCATTGCAGGCTATTAAGTTTATTGCACATTTAATACATTACCACTTCCAAAATATTTTCCTTCTTGGTTTTTTTTTTTTCCCCCTTCTCTTCTGTATCTTAATACAGAAAGGAGATATGAGATTGCTTGTCATCACTGGCCATTGTTTATTCTCCAACAGAAATAACTAGCATGGTGTTTCTTGTAAGACTTCTTCCTAGCTTGCTGCTTTGACAGTGGAAACTGTTTTCCCTGAGGAAGTCTTCAGCAATCCTATGGCAGCAATCCGAGACAGAAAGCCTATCCTTACATCCAAGGCCATTATTGAAAATCCTCAGAGTTATTCTTGCAAGACCGTAGTATGATGTATAAAAGAATTATTACCATTTTAATGCTCAACCAGATTTGGACTACAAATCACCCTAGCAGTTGTGTGATTGTGCATTACTTCAGCTACATGGTGAAATCTGTAAGTCATGGAAGAAAAATTACATATTTTTTCCCTCTGAAAACAGATAAGTTAACTTCTTTGTAACATTAAATTTAATATATTGGGTCACATCTGCTAAAAGATTATTACACTAGAAGGAGGCAATGGATAATTTATTAAAATACCCCTGCAGGGAGATAGCAGGCTATCTGGTTAATATAGAGGAATGCTTGATGGTTACACTGAAAGCTCCCCGGTGAATCCTTTAACATAGGAGTAGAATGGGAGATGAAAATGATGGCTCGTTATATAATGTTTACTGTGTTATATTGGTGCCTAGCAGCTGAATAATATTTATGTTAACAGCTCCTTTCCAGCTTTTCATATTGATCTCCTGCTGGTCTAGAGCTGATATATAATTGTACTGAAAATGGGAAGATAATACTTTTTTGTAATGGAAGGTGGCAAAAAGGTTCTTCCAACACATCACCAAAGTCAGACATGAGGGGAAAGAGGTCATATCTTTGTGCCACAGACTTGTAAGATTTTCATTCACTCTTTCTTCTGAGCTGTTTCTGTCTCATCTCCTTGTAAACTCAAAGGAATTGTGGAAACAGTGTCCCACAGGCAGTGAGAGTTTCTTGGTGGGTGGGAAAGCTTCTTCTCATTGCCTTGAAGGAACCTCGCTGTTGCCATGCTTACCAAGTTTGAGAAGGACCAAATGACTATGTCTTTCCAGGAATACTGAAAGTTAGAAAGCTGACAAACAGCTGTCCTCTATTACTGAATACACAGTTTCTGTGTAACTGGCCAGTCTTAGATAAAGATTTTCATTCATGCCATAGGAACTGAGAATTGACATTTTAGTTGTGGTTTACATCATTTCTTGTATGTACAGCCTCCTACTTCGAGAACAGGAACAAACTGAGTGTTTGGTGGTGATGTCCAGCTGGAAGCTCCCCAGATCCTGTACCCAGAGGAACTGACATGCCTCAGTTTTCCTGCTAACAACAAATGACAGTTTCACATAGCAGCTTTGAGCTCAACCAACCTAAAAAGTCCTCAGGGACACTTGCTTTTATTGGCTCCTTGGGCTGATGCTTTAGGGTTCATCTACACCTACTGTTGAGCAAGCCAGGCCTTAGAAACAGCAATGGTTTCTTGAAAAACTGGGCTGGCATATTTTCAAAAAGAAAATATAAAACCCACAAAACCCCACAAACCTTTTGCATGTTATGGATTGTTCTTTTCAGGCCCAGTGACATTATGTCAGAAACTTCTGTCCATACCTGTTAGTCACTGGGGACTCAAGGTCTGCAGTGGAGGGATCCTTGCTCTCATGATGAGAGCTGGTTCTGTGACTTCTGCTGGATAAAAAGGGTATGAACACTTGGAACAGAGCCAGTGCTGTGCTCCTTAATCATTATCATCATTAACTGCAAGAAAATGCATTAAAGACATTACTTTCCTATGAAGTGGTTAATATTAAAGTAAGACATTGCAAGACTGGAATCAGCCATGTACTGAAATGCATTTCTACTATATCATCTATTGGGAATAAACAAAAGACATGAAAATCATTTATATTATTATATTTAAAAAAAAAAAAAGTATGTCTTTAGTCAGTTCAGTTCCATGATAACTACATTCCTTAAGTGCATTATTGTGTGGTTGATTTAAAGTCATAGGATACAATGAAACCCTGAAGTGTTTAGTAGAGCAAAACCAATATATTAAAGTATGCTATTTGGTGGTTTATCCTGAAAAAAGGAGTAAACTCTTGTACGTCAGACAGTTTTTTCCTTCTTACCTTCTTGGTAGTTAATGCCTTGGAAAATTGCAGTCACTTCTATTATAAGAAGGATCAACAGGGATATAATAATCCTAATGCACTGCTTCTTTAGTGCCTTTCCTTTATAGATCTTAAGACATTTTTATATTTAAAGCTTCATACAACCTTTGTGAATAAGTAAATGGAATTTAGTAGGATAGCTTCAATCCTGCTTAAATGCTATTCCTCCCCCGCCCCTGAAAGCAATAGCATCCTATTTAACAGTGCATACCAATGCTGCAGAATAGTTCATAAAGGTAACGTGAGAAAAACTCTCTCCACGCAGAGCTGTCCAAGCTCAGTGTTGAACATGACAGTAAAAGTCTTACAAAGAAAGAATCAAAGGTGGTCAAGTTTTTTTTTTATCTTGTACAGAAGCAGCTCAGGCTCATGAGGCCCTCTAATGCTTGGACGGGGTTAGGATTGGTTTAGCATTAACTAAGGCATTGGTCTTTCTCCGAAGTTTAACACAGATGAAGTGGTTTGTCTGCCTAAAGCTACGTGTAGGATCGGAGTCTCAGAGAGAAAGTATCATTTAATGAATCATGAGCACAGCTTCCAGTAGAATATGATGGCTTTTGTCATCCCTGAACCTGAGGACTTGGGAAGCAGAATAAAACATGACTAGTTACAATACCTTGCAGCAGTTATCCCAAATACTTGCTACAGCATTGCAGCAATCTTGGGATGTTAAGCTGTGTGGTGTTTGGGTTTAGCTTTACGCATACCAGTTACGGCATTCCCTGTTTAAACTTCTACAAAGAAAATAATAATTTTATTTCTTTTCATGCTATTAATGACTTACAGTCCATGGAGGGGAAAACCAGTAATGCATAGTTTAAGTAAAAATATGTGCTACTACTTACAGATATACATAACTAGTAGTTACTTGTGCCAGCCAATATATATTTCCCTTACTTGTGTCAGAAAAGGGGTTTTTTTTAAGTTAAATTAAGTGCAAAAGCTAAGTTTAGCTATAGCAAATGTGGAGAAAAGCATTTATCTGCTGTCATATCCTTCAGTAGTGTATTTGCAATTTTTTACCATCTAGTATACTTAGTGCAACCAAATAGACGTTGTTTAAGAGTGAACTGCTATGTAGTAAATAGCTGTTTAAATTGACACAATTTACTTCAGTTTGCTTCAAATGCAATTTACTTTACTCAATTTACTTCAGGACTGGTTTGCTACACACTGCTGCTGCTCTGCTACTGTGTGGTAGCTTGCTAAGCTGTGGAAACTTGATGACTTAAAGAGGTCTTGATCAGACATTTCAGTCTTGAACCTGTTCTCAGCCGGAAGTTGGACTACGTGACTTTTTGAGTCCTTCCTACCCTGAGTAACTATGATTTCTATCAACTCTTCTAATTGTTTTAGACAAAGAAGTAGACATATATAGGCACAACTTTAGAAATTATTAACATGTTCTGGTGATGATATTTTTCATAATACCATATAAATCTGGAAAAATAATAGTTCTTTCTGTTCTTCCATGTCACTTGAACCATTTGGAAAAAAATCCGTGACTATATGAGTTGAAAAATGCTTTATCAAAAACTTGACTGCAAAGTTATTCAGTTTGAATGACTGAAGATTGCTTTTTCATACAGGAGTTTGTGATTGTAATAAGTAAGAAATCAATTTCTTTTCAGTGTATTTTGAAACTGCCTTATTTGAAAGCCGTACACTTTACCAGCACAGTCCTAGTCTCTAGTTAAACGTTATGCCAAACAATTGCTGTGAAATGCGAAAGAAGTAATGAACTGTGTGCTTTTAAATCTTTTCCAGCTAAAAAGAAGAAGAAGCCGAAGCTCTTAAACAAGTTTGATAAGACCATTAAAGCTGAACTAGATGCTGCAGAAAAATTACGTAAAAAAGTAAGTTTTGAACATTTCCCTCAGGACTGTAAATAGTGGACAAAAATGAATACAATAAAAATTAACGTAGAAAAAGGGAAAATTGCCTTTAGATACTTCCTGTGAAATTAACTTTTTAAAATTAAATATTCAGTGCATGTTTGTCCTTCAAGGTCCATTTCTGTTGGATAGTTTATCTTAAATTTTTTAAAGTCATGAGTGTATGTCTGTTCACGTGTGTTTGCTCACCTTTAACCTTGAAAATATTTAGCTTAACTGTTGAATTCCTATCATCAAAAAACTGCTTAAATTAATCACACAGAACAGGTTTAGATCTGTCCTATCACTGTTGTCCATTTGAGTACTGAAGTCAATTATTATCAGAGCACTTAGATAATAAAAGTGTGTTAACATGGGTCTCTCAGTAAGTGTTCATATGCTTCATGAGCATTAGGTGCAAATCTTTGTAGTAGGTGTTGTTTCTGCTGGAATTCTGTGTGTGTCCCCTGTGTGTCCCATGAGTGTCTGCTCCCGTACAGCTGCTTACAGCACGAAGCAGATGCTCCTGCTTCTCACCAGTGGCAGCAAGACCTTAACATCAATCAATCAGTTTTGGTAGTTTTGAATTTAATAACTTGACTGTGAAAAACAAACAAAAAAACCCCATGAATAAACAAAAACTCTTCAGTCATCTCCTCTGATAACTTCGATTTTATTTTATTTGAATGTTTCAGAAAACAAGACCTTTGGAGAGGTGTCCCTTTTCCAGATGTGAGATTAAATAGTGAAGCAAGACTATGTGAATGTTAGAAATGAAAGACCTTAAGTCTTTTGGGTGTAAATCTTGTAAAAACTCTGGTATGCCTCACAGACAGTCCTAGCACATGGAGAACAACTGCAGGTCTTTGTTCTACCCTGGATTTGAGATGACTGAGCAATGAGATACACTATTTTCGGTACAGTACAATAAAAACCATTTTAGTTACTGCAGGTGTGGGATTATTCTTGATTTTCAGAAGATTGACTGTGCAGATTTAGCTTTACATTGCCATCTATGCAGCCCCAGAATTCCTGTAGGTCTATGATGGACGGGGCTGAAGGGGTACTACATAGAGAGCACTAACCTCAGGCTGCCTCTGCTGCTGCTCTTCACTAGGAGCCTTGTTTACGTGTTAGAATACAAAAATAAAAAGCATTTTCATGCTTATTGTTACTTAAACAATTGGTTGATCAGAGAAGGGCATAACAGAAACTTTTGATGAGCCTATAGGGTCAGTTGGCTGACTCTTTTCCTGCCTGTGTCTCTTGGTGAGTTGCAGACAATCATGCTTGTCTTGTAGGAAGCAGGATAAATTTAGTAACAAATCAGACATACGTAATATTTGAAGACAGCAAGACAGTTATGTATAACAATCCCTCATATTTATAAAGCTGTAAGAGTTGGAAGTGGCAGCCAAGATCTGATGCCAAATTTTGCTGAGCAGTGCTCAGCTCCTATTTAACAGTGCAGCTCCACTTCCATCCTTACTTGCTAGTCAGCATCAATCATGAGAATACCATAGTTACATTTGGACTTTGTACAGGACAGGGAAGAGACACAAAGCACATGTGAGGTGTCCTGAGGGACGTCGTTATTCAAAACATTTGGAAGAAACAGCCGTACACTAAGGATAAGTCCTACTATTTCCCCAAGAAGAACCATGGTTATGATACTGCTGGTCATGTGAGGTATGCAGGAAGGAAATTTCTAGATATGTATAGAACTTGCTTTCTATTCTCTGTTACATTCAGTTTGGGTTGTGTTATTAGCAATAGAATCTTTACATTTTGATATAGACAGGTCATTGTTATCTCAGCATTTTTTCCAGTTGACAAAGGGAAAGTGAGTAAAATAAAAACAAAGCTATTAATTTGAACCATCAAAATGGATAATATTGTTTCATAAATAATGACAATGCATTTCTCTTAAATAAGCAGGCAATCCCAACAAAAATATGAGTGAAAACTGTTGACTCAGTCTGCATTTGCTTTGTTTTGGTTTTGTTTTTTAATTGTGGAAACTCATGTGTTATTAGGTCATGCATCCTTCAGCAGTTTTATTAGATACAATTGCTGATAAATGTCTGTACCTTTCAGGGAAAAGTTGAAGAAGCTCTAAGGGCCTTTGAAGCATTAGTGAGTCAATATCCACAGAGTCCTCGAGCAAGATACGGGAAAGCACAGGTACTAAAAAAAAAGCCATAAATGTTAAGAAAGATAAAATAAACCTTTTTTTAACAATAGAGTTCTAAACCCAGTCAGACTTCATTTATAATTTTATGGATGTTTCCTAAGGAAAAAACCAATTATGTGGTCTGTCTTATTGTATCTGTTTCAGTCCTCTATCCTTCCCCAATTACTTTGGGAGCTTTTGTCTAACTTTATTCTAGTGGGAAGTATTGTAAATAACACAAAAATAAGATACATCCTGTAGATGTCATGAAAACTGTCAGATGAACAGTAAGAGATAAATCCTAACTAATGTCCTAGTACAGGAACAACAGGCAGAACTTAGTTGTTACATACCGTTTGCTGCAGCTGGTAAATCAACACAGCAGTCAGCTCTGAGCTAAATGCTGCTTTTTGCTTAGTGGGAATATGGAAGGGGATTTGGAGTTTTTATAGAGAGAGTGTTAAAGGATAAAGAACCCAAATTCATAGGCAAGGAGGCTTAATTAGCCTTTTCTTGTGGGGTGAGTTCTGTTTCAGGTGTTCTCATCCAAAAAAAGAGAAAGCATTGGAAGATAAGCTCTGCATTCATAATACTTTTGAGCCGAGTTGGGATGTCTCAGAAGATAATAATACTTGTATTTTCATAAATAGTAGGATAATCCCACTGCACTAGGCGTTATAAAAGACTGCTTGAACTCCTGTTCATCAAGATGAGCAAAGTGAAACCCTCACCGTAGAAGGGAATTGTGCTGTTATACAATTAGTGAGGCACTTGAATTGGAGTCACAACCAGTTTTCACTTGGTTAATAATAGTCATGCTAAAACCAAAGCCATGATTCTCCAAAAAACTATCGCACAAGCACTCGATACACAGCAGACCAAATACATTAGTGCTCTGTGTGAGGGATAGTCTGCTGAACTATTTGCCTTCTTACGGTAGGAGACCACTTCGGTTCATATATGTGATGGACGTAACTCTGTTAACTTAGGCTTTTAATTTTTACCTTTTTAATGAATCTACTCATTGTATCTAAGAGAATATGCTTCCTGCCTCCTCATTAGCTCACTGCTTTTAGGGAGGAGGGTAGATCATTGAAGCCAGCTGTGAAGCTTATTCAGAATTCCCCCCAGTGACAAAACTTAATTTGTCCCTTTACAACAATTTGTAGTTACAACCTACTACTTTAGTAATGCTTGAAAGGTCCTACAGACCATGATCTGAAGTCATAATTAGCATACACTTTCTGGGAATGTATAAAAACAACTATAAATTCATTTTCAGTAGCCTTTGTAGGCTCATATGAATCTTTTTACTGAACACTCATGTTAACATGACCAATGACAATTTATTGAATCCAGTACGTGGAAGTTGAAGCTGTTCGAAGGAATGGGAATATCATGGGCTTCACTGACAGATGGATTATTCTTAGGATTTACATTGTAACACCGTATTACTTTTAAATGGGTATTTATACCAACACAACACATTCAAATTTGCTATCTCTCATCACTAACTAAAGGTAAAACTGCAGACAAGGGTAAGGGTAAAGGCCAGGAATACACCACAAGAGTGTACTTTTCCATTTCTATGAACCGTGAACCAACATTACGTGCTAATTTTGTAGATTCAGTTTCTAATAAGACATGAGGATTCATTTTTCTGGATCTCTTAATAGCTTTAAAAGGCAACTGTTTCCCCCCAAATTCTGCAAAACATTTCATAATTTGAAGTGTTTTTCAGAAATTTGAGCAATTCCTGATTTGATTTCTGGAGCTAAATTTAGGCCAGATGAAAAGTATTCTACAGAAATTGTTAACATCTTTAAGGCTGAAAAGAACAGTAGATAGATCTTAAACCTCCTTATATTATTTATAGTGTCTGTACTGGTGAATTTATGCAGATTTTATGCTGACAATTTTTGCCTCTTACTTGTGTATCTTTTACTATTCTTTGCCCTGCAATTCCCTCAAAAAAAGGAAAAGCAAATTCCTAGTGAATGCACATCAGAAGAATAATTTCTTAAAACTGATTTCTGAAGTTATCTCTGAAACTGGCTGATCAACTGCTTGGCTGAGTAACTTGTAACAAGTAACAAATAACTTGGCTGAGTAATATTGTTTGGTATTTCCCATACTCAATTTCAAAGTAACCCAAGGAAAAAAATAAAGGACAGAAGTGCAAAAAGATTCCAGATATTAACTACTTACTACAGCATATGCAGCTAGCACAGTTGAAGCTGTTTCAATTAATGTGTTTGATTGATACAACAGTGAATTTAGATAGACCAATAAGAGCTTCTGCACCAGCAACGCTTGCAATGCACCTACACCTTGCTCTGCTAATTGACTTAAGAACATAAACCAATAAAAATAAAGTATTTGGGAAGAATGCATTAAACACATGAAAATGCATGCATTTGTGTAAACAATTCAAAGTAATGCTTTAAAAATTCAGCATTTGAGATACAGTCATCTTTTTTTCAGCTGTGGAAACAAATTATGAATGTGCCATACCACAGGTGAAATCAGTAGTAGCTTCCATTGGCTTCACTGAAGCTGTAATTTCACAGTAGAGATCTCATATATCCTTTGGTCTGCTCCTGAGCTTGATGAATGAGTTTAAGTTCTAAAGAGTTGTCGGGTAGATATTCTATCAACATATGCAAGAGCAAAGCCAATTCCTAATTATTTTTCCAAGAACAAGTGTAAATAAATTTCTGTCAGAATATGTGAAAGCAATGTTTGTTGGTGTGTTTTGATCCGTGTATTACTGCCAGCGTGAGGCTTAGTATACAAATAATCTGTAAGCAACCATTTACATTTCTTCCATATTATTAAAACAGATTGCTTCATTTGTTTTCGAAAGCAGAAATTATGACTTCTACAAATATGAACCAAAAATATGTTAATGTATTTTTTTAGGTTCAAATTTTCTCATATGTATGCTTTCAAACAGTTTGCAGGAAACAAGAATTAACAGTAACTTTAATCTGCCTTATCATAAAGCACAACCAAATAAGTTTTCCATTGTTATGCCAAAATTATATAGATTAAAGATAATTCTAAAATTATTCCCATATTCTAACAATTGCATAGTTTGCCTTTTAAGAAAACAAAGTTATTTTTAAGACTAATGGATTATTATGTGTTCTAATGGTTTTGTGATTCTTTCTAGTCTGAAGATGACTTAGCAGAGAAGATGAGAAGTAATGAGATGCTGCAAAAAGCCATCAACACCTATGATGAGGTGGTTAGTCTGCCAAATGTCCCTTCAGATCTGATAAAATTGAGCTTGAAACGAGAAGCAGACAGGCAGCAGTTTCTTGGTAAGATTTGAGGACAGTGTAAAAATTATGGAAGTTGTGTGAGCCAGACTTTCAAAAGATCACTAAGGAGTTAAAAGCACCAATTCCATTGAATTTTCGGTAGGACTTGTGTTCCTAATCTCTTAAATGCTTATGAAAAATATTTAAAAATTTTTCAAAATTTTTCTAGGGAACTAGTACATATAATTGCTTGTATGGCAATAGTGCCTGTAGACAGCAGTGCACTAGGTGCTATGAGAAGCTGTGATGGTAGGTGGTAAAAAAATACTTTTATTGACAGAGAAAGAAGAAAATGTTCCTCTTTTTGTACTGAAGCCTAGGGAAATCATGAGGAAATTAATGGCATACACAGAGTAAACATACCCAGAATAAACTTTTAGTAAACATAGAGAAGAATGGAATTGAACTCAGGGGTAACATCCGAAGGTTTAGATCTCAATTCTGTGATATACAAGAATTGCTGATTAGAATATGAGGCATAATCAGCTTTGGTGGAAAAAAGAGTTCTGTTCCCATGGGTTGGTTTTTAATATCAAATTGTTTTGATCTTGCTGTTCCTCAGCAAGACCTCATCTAGGAAGTCGAGGAACGTACTTAATTTTAAGCACATAAAGCATGATTACTTTCATAATGGAAGTATAGTGGAACTGTTGCTTAATGCTAGAAATGCATTTAATTACTTAATCAATTAAGACTAAATTTATTTTGATATGTTTACTGAGTTTTGTCAAGCACTTTGACATCTGTGTATGAAAGAGCAACCAAAGTTTAAATAATGTTGTTACTGCTACACTGTGAACAGTTCTCCACTAGAGGCTACCATAACACTGCATGATACGCATTCGCAGCAATTTCCTGAAATATTCCTTGTACGGCTACAGCCCCGGTGACAACCAAGCAGCTGAATATACTCCTATGCACAAGATTTTTTCAAGTTATGCTTCTTGATCGTTAGTGAAAGTGGAACACCTGGCTCTGATTTGTGTTTTCTTACATGTTGTGTGAGAGTCTTACTACTGTTACTCGTATCTGTATTTGTAATTAAGTCTTGTTCAATCAAATTAGGTCGCATGAGAGGTTCCCTGGTTACTCTCCAGAAATTAGTTCATCTGTTTCCCAGTGATACTTCATTCAAGAATGACCTTGGTGTTGGTTACCTCTTGATAGGGGATAACAGCAATGCCAAAAAAGTATATGAAGAGGTGAGTTTCCATTCCAGCCAAGGAAAAATATTATTTTCACTCGTGTTCATTCTAAAGATAGCTTGCTTTTAACTTTTTTAGTTGTTAAAAATTTTGCATATCTGTTTTTGAAGGGTTAATAAAGATACATTTTTTTTTTTCTAGTGCAGTCCTTAATCATCTTCTAATTTTAATTCAGATTTCCTGATACTGTCATGCTAAATGTTTTTCCTCATAGACAAAGAAATGCAGATTTTTTCATATGCTTAATAATATTTGATTTCTTATACCTTCTGGTAGCCAGGTTTGGAATATATTGACAACACATAACTATGTAATGCATAGTATAAAAAAAGATGTCTTATCTGCCAGACATGGAGAGCAGGAGTAAGCCTGTTTCCTTACAGGAACACCATCTCTAACCGTGTGATAAAGTAGTTCAGTACTCACACACCTATTTAACCTTTGGTTTTTCATGACTTTTGTAGGCAACCTAAATTCTGTTTTTCTTTCATGACGCTTATAGTGTGGACAGTTCATTGGATTTATATTCCTATCTTATACTATGGTTATCAGGCTGGGGAAACTTCACTGCCAGGAAGGGCTGCTCTGCTCCTGTGATCTAGAAACCCCATTAACATCTGGAAACTATCTGACAGATGCGGAGCTTGACATCACTGGTAGAGCACAAGCTGTCAGCACCTGATCAGAGATGGTCTTGTTGATGTTGGCACACTTGTTGCAGTGCTTGTTTAGTACAGGCGTAGTACGGTAATTGGCTGGTTATGTAGACTGAGGACGAGTCAGCATGATTAGTACCACCTCCTGAGAATAAAGGCCCAGTTTTCCATCCCCCACGCCTGGGAGTCTGAGGGGATTCTCATCTCGGGTGGTTTCTCAAAGAGAAGGAGGACATTCAACCACATGGTTGGAAGCAGGAGCCAAACCCTGATAATACCATTTTTTTTTCTCAAGCTCCTCTAGCAGTCTCAGATGTTGCCAGAATAATGTTTGCTTTGCTACTTTGGCTTCTTTGTAGGTCCCTCCTTAAAACATTTCTGTTCAATAATTTTTGGCCTGCTGTCAAAATTTCTCAGAGGATTGGAAACATTAGCTTTTAAAGATGGAATATATTAACCGAACCTGCTTCGCAAGCTGCAAGGAACTTGAAAAAACTGAAACATACTCCTTTTGGGCAAGATTTTCCTTTGCAATTCTTCAGTATTTTGCTGCAAACAATATAGATGTTAGAATTTCTCAATATCAATAATCACAGGATTTTTTATAAATGGAAGAAGGTAATGAGTTTGCTATATAATTACTTCGATATTGAGTTTGATATACTTCAGAAGTGGTGTATACTGCTCTGATTAAGGACCGATATGCAAAATAAGAACAGGTCTGCTTTTAATATATTGTTTTCCATGCTTCCATAGACTTTATCCAGTATAATTACCATGTTTTGCAGTTCACTAAACACTGAAATAGATAGTGATGTTCTGTCTTTGTAAAAGAGCAACAAAGAAATACCTCCTAAAAGGAGCTGGATTTATTATTTTTAAAAATCATGTGGGTTTTGTCCATATTCTGGCTATTCCTCAGGTTGAATTCAACACATTAATGTACATTTTTTTTTTCTTTGTTGTAATTCAGGATAAATTTACATGAAGAATTTTAAGAAAGGAAATATAGCCAAAGAAACAGGCAGAAGCTCACATGTACCTGCTTTTATTCTTGGTTATACTGAAGGCTTCTTACATGAATTTGGGCAGATTGCTTAGTGGCCATATGGTCTACTCTTGAGTGCTTTGCTCAGCTGTTGCAATACATATTTAGAAAGTGATTGGCATATGGTTTGGAGCTCCTACCATAGGTGCTCAGGCTCTGTGTAGTCAATAAAGAGAGGGGCAAGCTGTGAAGAGTGGTTCTGGGATCCTTCAGGAGACACCTTACTCTTCCCATGATTTTTGAGAAACCTGGGAAACTTCTGTAGTATGATTAAATCCTCCTTCTCGCTAGTGTAGGACAAATTACTCATTTGACACAAAGCATAAGACAGCACAGAGAAGAGTATGAACTCAGTGCTGCACAGTAGATGCCTCCAATATTTATGAATCCTGGGTTCTGGTTCCCACTGTAAGGTTGTTCATACATTTTATTCAAGTATTCTCTAATGTGGAAGGTATGGGCATCTAGGAAGAGAGAGCAGAGCTCAGGACTCATCCTCAAGAGAACATATGCCTTGTTCGACTAAAGGCTCAGCTTCTTGCTGATTCCCCTCTGGGTCCCATTCTTTTCTTTGTGGTTGTCTAACTTCTTGTGTATGTGGTACTTGTTTCTGCTCCTCAGGCAAGTTCCCAAGTAGTTGAACGCTCTTCTGTGCAGGAGAATCTAGACTCCAAATTTCCCATTTCCTGGGAATCTGCTAGATTCTTGGGCAAAAGGTACCCATGTCCTCCTTTGCTTCCTGCTACAACATTCTGATCTTAATTCAGTGTTATCAGTCTGTGTTAGGCACGGGCTGAGCACACACAACCAGCTGGACCCTTCACAGGCACTGTCCCCTACACTGGGATTACAGTATATACCATTTCAGACCAGACTAACTGCAGCTGGCATCATCTCAAAGGAATTGAAAAGATGCCCAAGGAATCCTAGTGAATGAAAACTTTCTGCTTTACATTTAATAGCCAGTTCACTTATTTTCCATTCAATTCTTATTTTCCATTCCAAATTTGTTATGTCTTAGCAGCTGTTGAAGTGTTATACTCACATTTTTATTTTAAAAGTCTTAAATATGATATGTTTCTTCTTTTAGCTCTGGAAGCGATGTGTATAAACACTGAACTTCAGATCAAGAGTTTTGTACTTACAGCTGTAGTGTGGTATAGTCTGACACAAAATACACTTTTCTAATATGCATTTGCCAGACTTTGTGCTGAGCCACAAATGGAAAATGGTGTCCAACTGGAGAGGATTTCAGTTTTGCCTCTAATATTAAAGCATTTTCTTTTGAACATTACACTTGGGGACACAAAAACATAACATTAAAGGTAGTCCTAGTAGAATTCAGAGCTATTTTTATTTTCAAAGAAAACATAATGTTAAAAGTAGTCCTAGTAGAATTTAGAGCGATTTTTGTTTTCAAAGGTCTACAGATTATGATCAAATACAGTGGAAGAGAACTTTATAAGACCAGTTACTCTGCTAATAGCACTTTTTCTGCCTGCCATGCTGAGGCATGTCTGCATGGCTCAGTGCAGCATTACACAGACATGCATGAGCCAGCTCTGACTGAGCTATCTCAGGTACCAAAAGCAGAATATCCACATTAACACAGTACTCTGCCCTGGCTAATTAGCTATTGATAGCCCCAGAGGTTAATTTCTATATTCATGATTACTATTTAATGGGCTATGAACAGTTTAGTAAAACTTTTTTCTAAACATAATTAATATTGCACGCAACAACAGCAACAGAGTAATACAATTTACATTAAATACTTCCAGTGTAATTTCTGCTGATTGTATCTCTTCACTTCTCTTTAGGGGCTCTGAATATAGATCATGCCTTAATGCAACCCAGCATAGTTTAAATGAACTGTAATACAGAAAATTCTGTCTTAACTAATCGGATAGCTTTATCCTATAGTTAAAGGAACTGTAACGAAATTATATGACTAATAAGTGTTTCTGTCAGTCATTTTATTTCACCCTGCAGGTCCAGATTCTTGGATCAAAATGGTTATACACAGAATGCTGTAGACAAAAAGCATAAGTTGCATAAGGTGGTAGCATATTGTTATACTAGGGATCAAGCTCATCCTTACTCTAGTGAATTGCCAAGTTCACTTTTTGTTAATAATGTGGCATGTTATGGACTTCAGACAGATTCTCAAATTGCTTGTTCCTTCATAGTAGCTATTTTCTGCAAAAAGAAATGGAATGCTGCTATTTTAAATTCACAACATTTTATACCCACGTTGCACTGATTTTGGTTTTGCTCAGATGTAGTTTGTATGTAACAAGGTTTGAGAAAGCAGAGAAATTGGCCCAGAGGACTTGTTATGGTTTTGCTTGTAATTATTTTGATTGAAAAATTAGGTTAGACATGACTGGAAAAGGCAGAGGGAAATGGCTGTAATGTATGCAGACATTTTATCCATGGCATAAGTTTAGTAGCTTCAAAAATGGATTTAGGCGAGAGAAATTGCTCATCTGTCCATTGTTTTGTATTTAGTGACTGTGCTAGACATTCAGAAGGTGTCAGCCTCTGTAATTGCACTCCCAGGCACTTGCAATGGTCCTCACAGTCTTACGATCTGTGCTGATAAGACTATCCACCCTTATTTTAATGAGAGAAGAGGTGTAACAACAGATTAACTTGACCATGTAATTGAGCTACAAATGATATTGAATATCTACATCATAGAAACATGGAGCTGGAAAGTAGATCAAGACATTCTCTAATTTTCCCCTTGGCTGGGGCAGAACAAATTCACTTAAATTATCTCAGTAATGTTGGGGGTACATGTTTCAGAACTCATGCCAGCCAGCTTCACGCCTCCTTTCCCTGAAACACTCCCCTGTACAGTGATCCTTTCCTACAGCTGTCCCTGTATTCGCAAATCTTTCTCTTGCACAGTCCCCATGAAATATACATCTCTGGATATTTGCCTATGGGTTTTCCTTTCCTGCAAAATTAAGTCAGGTTATAACTCAGACATTATCTGAATCTTGTTCAGGATACAAAATCTTTTAGCTTAATTCAGCATGCTAGGTCTTGGTCAAAGAGTCCAGCACACAACTATACAAGAATAATTTATCCATCACCTTCTAGTGTGAAAGCACATTGAATCACTGCTGCATTAGACCTTGCATTACCATCTGATAGCTTTCTCTTGGCCACGCAAGTGTAAGCTCTTCCAGAGTGCTCCAGTTCACTGTTGTGCTGAGAATGCCCTTTGTGTTCCCAGGGTTTGCGCAGTCCCATCATGTGATGCAACCGTTATTTTACAGCATCTGTCTAAATTGTACTCACTGTGCTTCGCAGCGTAGTATATTTTCTCTTGCCAAGACTAGTTTGCCACCAGTATAAACCTGTCTAATATTAAACTATTTCAGGTATACTTCTACACTATGCTTCCCGTGACTGTGCTGTAGACTTGGTCAAAAGCAGCTGCTTTCCTTCAGATTAGTCAAACCTGGGATAGGTAACTTAAATGTTAATGAATGGTGTTAATTCTGTAATGTAACATGCTGTAACTCAAGAGAGAGGGTGGAGAAAGATGGACAACAAAAAATAATACAATTCAGAGATTCTGGTTGGAATAATTTTACTTCTGAGATTTTCAAGTTTGGCTTGTAATAGATTTTTCTGGAGAAGCACAAAAGTGAATGGGAAAAAGAAAGTACAGCCAAGCCAAGAATTTATCTGAGAGTCAGCAATGGAAGAAAATGTCATCGCATCATTAAATAGTAGTATGTGCACAGGTTTCTTAATTTGCATAGATCCTTACATGAGTATTTAATTCATTTGCTATCCAACAGGTTCTAAGCCTGGCTCCAAATGATGGCTTTGCCAAAGTACATTATGGCTTTATCCTGAAGGCAGAAAACAAGATAGCAGAGAGCATACCCTATCTAAAGGTATTTTTCTTTTCTCACCTACAGTAAATACTTTACCTGTAAAAAATAGAACTGGAATGTATAAAACATGTCAAGGTAGAAGCATACTAACCACAAATCACAGTTTAAGCTACGTGTTGGAGTTATATTGCTATATCACTGCCTATGAACTGGAACAAGCTTGTACATTGAGACTCATCAATTCTTAAATGTCAAGTATTTGGTTTATTAGTGGTTAACCCTAAGTACACATCTGTGAGTCTCAAATTGTTTTGCGTTTGGCAGTATGCTACAAACTTAAGGTTCTTGAAAAATCCAGAGAGGGCTTGCTTATACTTCTGAGTGTTTGGGAAGAACTACCACAAAATAAAACCTTAATCCAGCTTTCTAAAATGCTTGTGTATATGTATATAGGGTCAGGGGCAAGTGTCCATCTCTGAATACACCTCTGTCTTGGAGGGACTGAGGAGAGAGGCCATGACATTTGGAAAACTGATAACATTTCTCAATTGGTTTTTTTTTACTGAAGTATTGTATTCATTCAACCTAAGTTCCAGGTTACCGTGGTGGTTATATTTTCTAGCCAATTTCATAGACTGTCTCTTGCATAGAATTGGCAGCCTATTTACGGCAGTCAAATGAACTCTTTTAGAAGTCCTATTGAAGTTTCTCTTATACCTTTTTTTTTTTAATTTTTTTCAGGAAGGACTAGAGTCTGGTGACCCCGGTACAAATGATGGACGCTTTTATTTTCATCTGGGTGATGCCTTGCAGAGAATGGGAGACAAAGAGGTACGCATTTAACATGTTCTTGCTTTAAAGTCTAAACCTCTGATGGACTGCAGAATCCAGAAAAACCTTTAAGCACGGGCTCAGTGTTGAAAACATGAGTAGTCCTATTGCAGTAACAATCCAGCATATGTGTGTAGAGGTCAAGACGAGCAACAGCAAAAAATCTGCCGTTGGTTTAACAATACAATCTCTTAGCATCCCTTGCTTTAGAACTAACCTAAACTTTTGAAGCTTGCATGGGGCAGTTTGAACTGAGGGACCAAACATTTTTCAAAAATTCAATGAAGGTGTTTTTAGAGTCTGTTTTCTTCTCCTACCACTTACAACAAAGATTTTAACCAGAGTTTAAAACAAAACAGTTACATGTATATCACTGTATAGAAGTTCTCTCACACCTCTGATATAACAGTGTTTTTTAAACCTGCCTTCTTTCCCAAAGTGACCTTGAGCACCAATAAGTACGTGATAAAAAAAGACCATGTGTGGTCAGTCTGGAAGACTGAATGTGTGGGCTGAGTTACGGTATTTGTTCAGTAATTAAAGTAGCAAACAGATGAGAAAAGCAGACGTTTGTGCAACAAATCTGTTGCATGCCCAACAAAAGCGAACATATGCAACTGAAAACTGTAAGAGTTTCCAATTCGTTAATTTAAAACCAAATTTAATGTAAAAGCCAAATTGAAATGTGCCAATTAGCACTACAGCCATGGGAGGGGAGCAAAGGGCTTTTGTTGAAGGCTGTTATTAGTAATGAACTTTACTATGGGCATGAACTTACAAACAAACAAAAAAACAAACCTAAAAAACCTGTTCAGGTTCATGGATGGGAAATGTGAAAAGAATAAGAATAAAAAGGCATAGTGGAACTGCTTTTTAATACTTATCTAGTAATAGGTCTGAAATATTGATACCTAAAATACTGTAAAGAATGCTGACCTCTTGAGTATCTTGGCCCAGTAGGTAGGCAGTTCTCCAATATGAACTATAGGCAGATGGACTATAATGAAACCTATGTTAGTGATCTTTCTTAAGCCTAGTTCATCAGGTTAATTTTCTTTTTTCATAAAACATGGAATTTTTATTACAATACCTTATATATACATTGAAATGTAGTAATATCTGTATTTTTTAAGTTAGATTGCCTTCTCTGAAAGTACAATAAAATATTCTTCCAATGAAGTTTTCTGAATTTAAAAGTTCATTTACAAGTGAGAATGTCGGCCTCATTCTATATGTAAACACACACACACACGTGCACATGCACACACAGCGTCTGCTTGCGTGCGTGCTGTCTCTCTGTCTGACTCTGTCTGTCTGTCCTTCTCTCAACAGAAAACCAAAAAGGAAATCCCTATGTACTTCTATGGGATATTCTGGGTTGAATGGTTGAACCTAGAGCATCCCATTACAATGTTTGACTAAAGATACCACACAGAAGTAATTAATGTCTATCATCCCAATCGCCAGGATAATTATGTGTTAATGTTTATAGAGTGAATGGTCAAATCTGCTGTAGAAAAAGTTTTAATCAGTGACAAATGAACTTCTTGGCATAGAGAAGACTTTTAAATTTATCAGTGGGAAGTCCACTATTAAGCTAAATTTTTCTCACTGACCTTGCTAGACTTGCTGAACTTCAAGATTTAATCAAGGAAACAGATCAATATTTAAGGAACATGTGAAATTGCTATCCCTGAAGGTTTGTTGAAGGTAGATATTAATCTATTAGAGCTAAATTAGGAATTATGAATGTGGTCTTGGTAAGTGTTAGGGAAACAGTGTTGAGTATGCCTTTTCCAACTATAATTTGATAAAATGCCAAATTGACTTAAAAAAAGATAAATTGGAAATGTGGAAGGTATTATAGAACAAAGTGCTGTTCACACAGAATTTATAAACTGAGTGCATCTCAAACATTTACTTTCCTGGAAAAGAAGCTATACTGTTGTAGGTCTCCTGAATAAGTACAGTGGTCATTATTTAGTCTTTCCACTGCCAAGATCTGCATGCGAAAAGAAAGGTTTCTCATGGAAACTCAGGACTGGAAAGGATGAGCGAGGCAACCTAACCCTATTCCATGCTGTCAAAGGCAACCTCATTGCACAATTCTTCTAACAGATAAGGATTAACAGTATTATACATCGTGATTATAGCTGATGGATCTTAAAGACCAGCAACATTCATACTCATCAGACAGTGGCTGAAACAAGTAGTTTATCCCCCTTATCATTTGGGCTAACTCCAGACATTAGAAATGAATGCAGGCAGTCAGCATGAACGATCTATTGATATCCCACTGCTATTACAACTTACATCTTGGGGAACATACATTATAAATCATAATGCTTCCATTTCAGAGACTTAACCAAGATAACATCAAAATTTAAAGATATACTGTGTATTACCCAAAGGTAATACATAATTTTTTTTTTTTGACCCATACACAATTTTACAAAGCTTCTCTAGGGGAAAAAAGAGGAAAGCTAATATACGGTCTGTTGTTATTCTGTTCATCCACACTGTTTTTCTGTACTTCAGATAAATACTGTAAGGCAACATTCTATTGCAGCCTTTCCTCCATACTTCAGGAGAGTTATAAAGATCAAAGTACCACATTTTTTAAAAGCTTGAAGAAAATTTACAGACTCTCAAAAAATAATCTATGGTTACAATGTAGAGACTTATGTAAAAATCTGAAGACAAAACCACCCAAAGTAATTTCTTACCTTATATCTGAAATAAAAGATCTCTAAGATGACACCTGGAAATTTTTAGAAATAATCCATTACATGAAGAATTTCCAATAGCTTTTTGTTTTCTTGACTGACTGACTGCTAAGACTAAGTAATTCTTAGTAAGTCACACACTGTTCTCATGGCTGATTTTTATCCAAAAAAGTTGTGTTTTTCCTTCTAGTTTACTGGCTTGAAGGTAAACATAAATAATAAGCTGACATGAATTGTTTTCCTAGAGGTGTGTTTATTTGATTGTATGTTTTGCTTTCCATTAGACCCCATACATAAAATGATTATTCTTTAACTTAAGAGTTAGTACTGTGGTTTTTGTCTCAAGTCTTTTTGGTTTAGCCTTCATGTCAAATGTGGGCAGATTAATGGACAACTGTCACATGCTCATGAGTTAGAACAGGAGAAATGACTCTCTTTGAAAAACAAATAACAATTAAAATAGTTAGTCATGCAGGGAAACTGCGATACCAGACTGTTACTGGGGACAGTGTTCATCTTGTCCAGATGTCGTGGTTTAACCCCAGCCAGCAACTAAGCCCCACCCAGCCGCTCGCTCACTCCCAACCAGTGGGATGGGGGAGAGAATTGGAAGAGTAAAAGTGAGAAAACTCACGGGTTCAGATGAAGACAGTTTAATAGGTAAAAGCAAAAGCCGCACGTGCCAGCAAAGCAAAACAAGGAATTCATTCACTGCTTCCCATGGGCAGGCAGGTGTTCAGCCATCTCCAGGAAAGCAGGGCTCCATCACGCGTAACGGTTACTTGGGAAGACAAGTGCCATCACTCCGAACGTCCCCCCCCCTTCCTTCTTCTTCCCCCAGCTTTATATGCTGAGCATGACACCATATGGTATGGAACAGCCCTTTAGGTCAGTTGGGGTCAGCTGTCCCAGCTGTGTCCCCTCCCAGCTTCCTGTGCACCCCCAGCCTACTCGCTGGTGGGGTGGGGTGGGGTGAGGAGCAGAAAAGGCCTTGACCCTGTGTGAGCACTGCTCAGCAGTAACAAAAACATCCCTGTCTTATCAACCCTGTTTCCAGCACAAATCCAAAACATAGCCCCGTACAAGCTACTATGAAGAAAATTAACTCTATCCCAGCCAAAACCAGCACATCAGATTTTCCATACTCCTGCTGGAAAGAAAAGTGGAGGGTTTGTTTTTTTGAGGAGAACTTGGCAAGGATGTGGATACAGCCAGGGAAGGCGGCTAATGATGAGGTGTAGGGAGACTATTATTAACTGGAAGCACAAGGGTGAAATTATAGGCTGTTTTATGTAGAGTGAGATAAGACTAAATATCAGGTTGGGTGAAGGAGCATAAGAACCTGGTCCAAGTTGGATGAGTGACACTTAGGCAGAGGTGAATTGGATAGGTTGCAGGCTTGGGAGGGAGCGAATTTCAAGCGGTGTAGCTAGAGAGGGACTCTGCGCATGACTCTGAAGAGGGTTTTGGACGATTTCTGTTCAAGGCAGGGATTGCTGCTTGCCTCAGTGCCTCTGCTCTGGACTTCTTACCTCGTATCTCCCTACTTAGCTGTCCTGTCATATCCGGGTTTTTTTCCGTGTTGTCTAAAATATTGCAGCTGTAGCAGCAATGCTGGATAGGAGGGAGGCAGCTATATGTAGCCTTCTCTGTATATGGTTCATCACAGTGCTGCTCATGCTGGATCTTTTCTTTCCAAGCTTCCCATTTTCTTTCGTTGCAGGACCTTGTTTTGCTGCTCCAGAGTGGTAAAGCAAGTTGTGGAAAAGGAGAATAAGACAAAAAAAGGCCTGGTATTAGCCTCAGTAGGTTTCTACCATGTGAAATAAAGGGAAGGGACAAGAAAATTTAGTAGCATCAGCTCAATTCTGGTGTGGCAACAAATATTTGAAGAAACCCAAGTGCATTAGATAATTATGTAACAATTTAGATCCCTAAAGTCAGCACTGTTTTCATCATCACAGCATCTCCATTGGCAGCAGAAGGCAGTCATTGTTAATTCTTAGGTAGAGAATTGAAATAGAGAGAAAATAAGTTTGACCAAGATGCGAAACAATTGGATCTCCCAAGTCCAAGGACAGCACCTAGCTTACTGACCCATATTTGGTGAGAATGGTTGTGAGAAGATTATCCTATTTTGCTAATGCTGGATTGGACAGCTTTGGCCGACTGATCTATTTTGGGGTTGTTACCTGGGATTTTGGGGGTTTGTTTGGTTGTTTTTCCTTTAAGTGTTCATTACTACATTACGTTAGAAGAACAACCCTGGTATCCAAAGAGACAGTCTGTTACCTTACCAAAAAAGCGTAAGTTACTCTTTTTCTGTGGGAGCTTAGCTGATATGAATTTGGTTGTTAACAACTGCAATCTTTTAGGCATACAAGTGGTATGAACTTGGATACCAAAGAGGTCACTTTGCATCAGTTTGGCAGCGCTCCCTCTACAATGTCAAGGGACTGAAAGCTCAACCTTGGTGGACAGCAAGGGAAACCAGTTATACAGAACTGGTGAAGGTAAGGCAGTTTGTTTCTGCATACTTTGATTTTATTTTTTTAATAACAACTATAATCGAAGGTATTAAGCAGGGAAAATTCTAATCTGTGAAGTCTGAATCACTGCCTGTGAGTAGCAGACACCAATCTCAGACTGAGCACAAGATTTAACTAAGATACTATAAAATGAGCTCAGGCATTTTCAAAACTGAGAATGGGGATAGGATGGCTGAAATGATTAATAAATACAAGATTTGCATGGTATATGTCGTGGTTCAACCACAGCTGGCAACTAAGCCCCACCCAGCTGCTCGCTCACTCCCAGCCAGTGGGATGGGGGAGAGAATTGGAAGAGTAAAAGTGAGAAAACTCATGGGTTCAGATAAAGACAGTTTAATACATAAAGCTAAAGCTGTGCATGCAAGCAAAGCAGGACAAGGAATTCATTCACTCCTTCCCATGGGCAGGCAGGTGTTCAGCCATCTCCAGGAAAGCAGGGCTCCATCACGCATAATGGTTACTTGGGAAGACAAACGCCATCACTCCAAACGTCCTCCCCTTCCTTCTTCTTCCCCCAGCTTTATATGCTGAGCATGACACCATATGGTATGGAATAGCCCTTTGGTCAGGTGAGGTCAGCTGTCCCAGCTGTGTGTGTGTGTGTGTGTCGTCCCCCCCCCCCCCCCCAACTTCTTGTGCACCCCCAGCCTACTGACTGGCGGGGTGGGGTGAGAAGCAGAAAAGGCCTTGACCCTGTGTGAGCACTGCTCAGCAGTGACTAAAACATCCCTGTATTGTCAAGCACAAATCCAAAACATAGCCCCATCCTAGCTACTATGAAGAAAATCAACTCTATCCCAGCCAAAACCAGTACCGTAGACAACTGTAGTGTCTCAAGTGCAAGATGACAGCAAACTTTGCTAATGTCTGGGACACCCATTGTGAATTTTTAATTAGTCAGGAAATGCTGTGTTCTTCATCCCTTGTGTAATAATTGGTGACTTCTTTGGAAGCTTTTAATTGCATAAGAAATACGAGTGTGGACTCCCAGTGATGGATTAGGAAAAACTAACAACATAGAAATTAAGTTCTTTAAAGTTCTTTTTTTTATTTAATGCAAGACAAGTAGTCTGTTTATTATTAATAATAATAGTTTTTATTTCCAAAATAGCATAATTTTTATTATTTTAATTTTAATAATTTTAATCATCATTCCTAAAAAATAAATAAATAAAAAGAGAGGAAGAACCTTTTCTTTCCTGTATGTTTTAATTATTGGTATGTGTGGCAAAATTATTCTGCACAAAGAATTTAAAAACATAAATGTTTATGTGCAAGAGACAGGTTCCTTCAGAGTGATTGTTTCATTATACTTAGTTACATAACATGTTAAAAAACCTACTATGAAAGGATGATTTTACTTAAAAAAAAAAAAAAAAAAGAAAGAAATTAAAAAAGGAAGATTACTCCTTGTTATGCTTTTGATGCCAGCATAAATAGGGCTAGGAAATTTAGATTAAAGTGTGATTCTCTAGTGTAACCTCAGTCACACAAAAAAAGCAATTAGTTTTATGGACGAGTGTTTGGGAAGATTTGAAATGTGCATGTATGGAACTCATTCTTGAGGAATGTGTAGGAGTAGATACTCCGTGCCATAAAGGAGATGGAGAAACTGGGAACTTCTTATCATACTTTTGCCAAACAAAAAAGAAAGAATATATATTATTTTATTGATGGTTTAGAGCTATCTGCAGGGATGTTTTACAGTCTCTTACATGTAAACCATTCAAATTCCTGAGTCACGGAAGGTAATGGTCCCTTCACCCTTGGAGTGAGGAGACAAGTCAGCTTTGAATGATGAAAGAATTCAGTTTCCTCTTATCAAATGGCCAGGGCTGCACCTTGAAGGGATTTTTTCAGATGCATCAGACCATATGTGGAGGTCTCGGTTTGGATCAGCATCTTGCGTGGCTCCTAGAAGAGCCATTCAGAAGACCAACGAGGATAGAAATTCACCCCTGACCTCCACAGCGCAACTGCCTCTCTGAAATCCACTCATACCTCTTCAATCCAATCATTGTGCGGTATTTTTTTTAGCTGTTTTATTAGCAATATGTCACTGAATCTGGACTAAATTGTGGCTGCTAATTTACTTACATAGGTATCATAATTTGGGAGTGGTAAGATTTACATTCTTCAAGATAACATTCACAGTTGAAAGTGTAAACCCAAAATATAAGCTAAACGCATCAGGGAAAATATTTTTATTGTTGTGTTTCTCCCATAACTCAAGAAAGTACTTGAAGTCTTGAAAGAAAGCAAGCTTGATTCTAATAACATACAACACTGCAAGCAAAATTTGAAGTAGTATTCTCCAGAAAGTGGCAAAAAAAAAATCACTGAAGACATTGGTTTTATTAATTTCTGAAATATTCCAACTTCTGTACATGTTTTAGTTAAAAAAACATTATTTCCCCATTCCACAGAGCAAAAACCAATCAGCAGTTATTTCTTATTGCTTCATCTCGTTACATTCCTCTTACATCTGTAGGGGATGTGTGGGAAATGCTACCAAATCCCAAAGATAGAATTTGACAGGGAAAACTGCTGGATGAAGGGCAAAGCACTAGAGGCCCTGACCCTCTCTCCCTGTGTTTCACCACTTGTTGTTAAATGTGAACAGGCTATTTTCAATATCTTGGTAGCTTAACAATGCTAACTGAGGATTTATGTGTGGCTGAGACAGTGCTAAAGCCAGACTGGCAGCTCTTTTTGGTTCATTCCCCTAACCAGCACAGCTGTGGTCAGTAGCATCTTATAGCACAGACCTGGCTTGATTTCATTATAAAGGGTCATGTGGTTTCTTGGGACTGGAGATGGAGATGTTAATTTTGACAGTGCTTTGCTTTTTCCACAGAAAACCTGAAGAGAAAAATTGTCTTTTTTTCGGTATGCCCAGTTTAATAAATTCCTTCTGAGGGGTGTTCAGCTCACCTGACTGTAGCCATACAGACAGGAGGCATATTGTCCATGCTAGTAGTTTAGTTTACAGGTCAAAAAAAGAGGTATTTCCAGAGGATGATTAATTTTTACTATGTTAAATAACTATCTAAGGATTGCATGTCTCCCTTTCGGGTGTTAACTTTCCTTCTTAGCTTTACTAAAGAAAGAAGCCTAGATGACTAATTTCGTCCTGATGTTTAACTGCCTGATGGGTGAGATTAAAGACAATCTCATACTTTATTTACTTCACTATAACCTACTTGCCTGGATGTCTTAAGGAAGAGGGGAGTTTTAGTTTCTTTAAAAAGGAAAAAAAAAAAAAAAAGCCTGAGAATATCTCAATAACACTTAACAGGACGTCTGTCATGGTGGGTGGTAAATGCTGGTTAGTGCTACTGTGCTGAAGGGAGGTGGATCTTTGCATCTCTTTAGCTGCTGCCCATTAATGCTTACGTTTTTTGTAGTTTCCTTGGAAGAATAGGAAGGGACACCTGATTTCTGAGGGAGCAGAAAACATAAGCCTTTAAATTAGGACGAGTGTGTCAAGTGATTTACGTAGAAATGTTCTGTTAATGTTTCTGATCTACAGTATTTCAGGCCTTTGGATTTGGAGATTCAAGAAACTCTTTCTTTCTTTCTTGTTTGAGCTCAGCTAAAAGGAAACCTTACTTTTATCTTTGAAAACCTGTCCTCCTCCCTTGGGGCAATTAGCTTTCCTTGGACGGTCTTTCTGAGTCATTGTGTCATTCTCAGGTACCTTTTGTAGAACCTCAGTATAGCATTATTTTTCTATTCTGGCACTCGTTTAAAAAAATAATAAAAGAGATAAAATGCTATTGGATCCTAGAGACTTTTCACTAGTCTGAAACTAATACATAGGTAATGACCAAGGTAACTTTGTCCTTTCCTCATGTTGTGTCCGTTGACTTTTGGAAAGGACCCAGAGGATGCTTTGCCAATAATGTACTACAGTGAATAGCTGATTGATTAAAGTAGATCTTGTATTGATAGTTTTCTCTGATGGCTTAGATTTTATTAATTAAAAGTTTAAAGTGCAGCAAGAAAAGCACAGAAAGAGAATGAAAGTACTGGCAACAGCACATATCCATAACGTTTTCTGTAGAGTGACAGCTAGGGCTTAATGGTTTAGCTAATAATAGATAAACATTCATATTTAATGGAGAAATTAAATTGAAATATGCTTTTAAAGTGTGCCTGGATGCTTTAAAGGGGAGCCTTGTGTTGAAAAGAGCAGAGATGATGTGTGCACATGCTGATGTTCAAGCACTCTGAGTGACCAAATGGGTGCAAGGAATCTATTTTGAAAGGTTTAAAATATTGCCCCTTACTTGGAGGTCATCAGCATTCCCCAGCAGAGACACGGTAACTGATCGTGAATACTCTCCTACTCTGTTTCAGTAACAAAGTGAAACAGATTGAAGTCTTCACCATGATTTTATTTTATAGTCCAATGGATTAAAATGGACATGTGGTCAGTAGTTATGCCTCACTATGAGGGGTAGTAACCTCTTAATCTCCGCCTGTGTCGTTTATGACCATGCATTTGAAAGGGTTTGACAGCACAGAGTAAGGATTATTTTAATATAGCAGTCACACATAAAAATAAACCAATATTAAGAAATCTCTATTTAAACATAGTAATGTCTTTGCCAATAAAATCTACACTATTGCCAGATGTAAAGCAACTGTAAACTTCCATTATTGTTAGGAACTGTATTTAAAACGCCATATGGAGGTTTACAGGAATCAGCTGCTAGGAAACAAGTACATATGCTCCCAATGCTGTTTGCCACCTGATTCTTCATTTGAAATCAGGATATTGCATCAAATATAATATGAACGGGTTGCTCTAACCTGAGGCTTGAATCCCTACATATTATGGAGCATAAGCATATTTAACTTTTTTCTGTAGATACCAGCTCTTGGATCAAGAGCCGGAAGTCCAAGTCCTGGACTTAGTCATTATGTTTTAATGGTGTTATGCGTCCTTACCATTCAAGGTATGCCTAAGAGTCTGTAAAATCAGGGAGATCAAGGCTGAGCTGTGTTCGAACTCCTGTAACTCTCTGCTTCCTTTCTACCTAGGAGTTGCCTATTAACTCATAGTAAAGCACTGTCAGTGTCTTTTATAGATGGGGTCCAGGTTTTCAGGAGTATAGAGATGCCATTGATTTCAGCGCAAGTTATGTCTAAAACCAATGAGGAGCTAGTTCAAAATCAATGATAGGCATTCAATTCACTTCATATCCAGCATGCTAGGGAAGGAGTCTTAAAAGGCAAGGGCAAACACGCACCTTTGGAGGTTAACTTTCAGCCTGTGGCACTTGTGAAGGATTAGAGGTGACAAAGCAGCTCTTGCCTGCAGCTCCTTAGACCACCAGTGCTCTTCATGCATCATCTTGTCTGCATGGGTGAATGCTCCCTCGTACCTTTTTTCAGATGAGGGAGTAGGAGGAGTTTGAAGAAACAGAGAAGCACTTGTAATATCTTTTAAAGTTTTCCAGTTTTGTTAATCTGTATCTCTTTAATTTGAAGCCTGTGTAAATGTAAGATACTCTTTTCTTTCCTTTCTCCAGCCAGTGCAAAATCAGGTACTCAAGCTGGTATTTCCTTTTGTAGATATGGTAGCGCTGCATCAGTACCAGCACTGTTCCCATATTCATCTCTGATCAGGTGGAAATTTTCAGTCTTGTTTTGTACTCTGCATTTTGGAAAAGTCAGTTTTCCAAAGATTCTAAGAAACATTTCTACTTAATGTTAACTGTTAAACAAGTGTTATGGAAACCCATCAGTGGGAGAGAATAAGGTGAATGCACCAGGAAAAATGCTAAGTGCTCTTCCCCTTTACTGATGGATGAGACAGAAAACAATTTGCTAGGAAGAAGAAGAGAGTACTGTAATAACAGAATTGCAATCCTAATTTTCATAGGTCTTAGCCTACCTAAAAATGTTTTAGTGGGAGAAAGTCGCTATATTATAGACAGCATGTTCTAGCCATGGCTTGCTGAGCCTTTTATGATGTATCAACATACAACCTATTTTGTGTGATCAGCTTGTCTTTTAATTGAAAAAAACTCAAGTGGAAAATGCAACTGTTTAATTTAAATGAGGAAGGCTAATAACCATATGAAGTTTTAAGGCTAAAAAGGAGCAGTTATATCACCTATTCTCACGGATTTTTGAGTTTTACTCAGCTTTACACATCATATAAAGAGGTAGTGTGGGAACACACCTTAGCCTATTTTCAGTATGAAATTGATTGAAAATGTCTTCCAGAAATGCTTTGTTCAAGAGCACAAAGGAAAAATGAAAACTATTCACTCAAAATAAGGTTTAGCGAGTAAAGTAAGCAGCTGGGAAATGGAAGGCACTTTTATCCAGGTCCATTGTTACGCTGTGGGTTTTTCATTTATATTGCTATAACATTAAAATGACTTATTGGTAGAATAAAAGGTTTTCTGATCTATCAGCTTTTTACAAATATAATGTCCTAAGGTAGCAGAGAACAGAATTTTTAATTCTACAATCTTGTGGTTTTGGTATGTATGAAGTACAAGCAGCTTACACATTTTTAATGGTTGTGTCCATAAATCATCACCTGGCATTTCAAGTCGTATTTGATCTTTTTCAATAACATCAGCGTATGCAAGTGAACCTTTGCAAACCTTTTTGAAGGTTTAAATCATAACTGTCAACTTAAGTGGCCTGTTTACATTTGTACTCTTTGAACCGTGATGCCTGGAGTTCCAGGTTATGCGAGTGGTTTTCTAGTCGCAGGAGTGCTTCTAGGTAACGTGTGCTGTCTTTAAGAAGATCAATACTCTTGCTAGTTTGCAATACAAAATGATCTGTTAAAGAGCCCTTAGGCTATTCAAAAAGCAAGTCAGAATGAGGCCTAGTCTGCAAAGAGGCTGAGGATTATTGAAATTTTATGATCCCAATGTAATTGAATCTGAGGAATGCTGTGAAAGTTGTTTTTCCTGGCTTAACTATCAGAAGGGAATTGAATGTAAAGAAACTTGATAATGATGATGAACGCTTTTTTTAGTGCTTTGAAATTAAAAAAAAGTTAATAGTGGCAGGGAAAAAATAAAAACAGTACTAAAGCCAAATGCAGTGAGTTCTCAGTGCAGTAACATGGCTCTCTACACAGTCCTTAGAAAAAAATTGGAAGCTCATTCGGGATGAGGGGCTTGCTGTGATGGACAAAAAAAGAAGCCTCTTCCTTCCTGAAGATGAGAATCTACGAGAAAAAGGAGACTGGAGCCAGTTTACCTTATGGCAACAAGGTAAAACATTTTGTATTTCTTCTCTTTCCCCAATTTCACTTTCTCAGATTAATATAGTGTAATAAGGAGTAGCAACACAGTTTTTTCCAGAACCGTTTTTGTAATCACTGAATCTGCAGAAGAAGGGAGCTAATAAAATAGCGTCTGGGACCTCTGCGACAGTGAACAAGAGTCCTTTATTCTAAACCATGTTGTCCCCAATCACTTCTAAGAATCCCTGGAGGGTAACACTCCTCTTCTGGCAAGGCTGCCAACATTTTGCATGGTAATGCATAGTACAGATCAGCCTGAGGGAAGACAGGAACGTGGGAGAAGGTGCATCCTCAATATTGTGTTGTCAGCTACGCGAGATCTATCATTCAGAAATGGTATGAGCAAAAGTATATGAGCCTTGATAAGCCTGCTGCCCTGTCCCTGAGCTCTGCAGTGGGAGGCCCAACTATTAGAATGACCTTAAATTCTTATATGACTCTGCATATGAAAGAGTACTGTAAAATAAAATATTAAAAGCAACTTATATTAAAATATAATCTGGTGTTGAAATGGTATGATGTTGGTGGGATTTTTCATCTTTTTTCTATGCAGCCTCATTAATGATTATGCTTTTAGAATCATGTTTAAAAAATGGTAGAAAGCCTTCTCTTCACAAATAATTTAAAAGCAAAGATGTTGCAGGCTGCTCTGCTATTACAATGTGTTAATACTTCTGTTTCATAATCTGTAAAATGAGAATAATAGTATTTACCTGTCTTTCAGTGTCAGCTCTTTGACAGCTTTGTTGCTCTTCTGCAAAGCAGAAACCAAGGAAATGTTCATTCATTGCTCTTACCAATGCTCTCTCCATTATTTTCACTAGGAAGAAAAAATGAGAATGCTTGTAAAAGTGTTCCGAAAACATGCGCTTTATTGGAAAGATTCCCAGAAGCTACTGGCTGCAGAAGAGGGCAGGTACCTGGCAATTTTCTTCATCTTTGCAAATTCCTAATGCTGGGAGCAGGTGATTTTGAGGAATGTGTATAGAGGGATGCATGACCTTAGTATATTTAATGATGCCTCAAGCACACAATGAAGTTAATAGTAAAAATATGCCCAATTTTAGCCCTCAGCAAATACAAGGTGAAATATGTTAGCTGAAGCCTTTCTAGGGACTCTTTAGTTGAGCCATTTTACCTTGTGATTCCTGGGAGCTCGTGGTAGGTAAGCAGTTATTTGCCATGGGTCAACCAATAAGTAATGACTTACTAAACCTCAGCCCTAATTGACCTGGTCTGACTCATGGCTAACCCTGCTTTGAGCAGGAGGTTGGATTAGGTCATTTCTAACCTGGATTTTTTTTTTTTGGTCTGAACCTAACTTTACAAGACTAATTCAGTGAGCCAGATTCTCACTGTGATAAACTTCACCCATCTACCCAAGCCTGGCTGCATTAGACAGAAGGAGAATCACCTCATGGAAGCCAAACAGTAGTACTGCTGTCACATGCTTCTTTCCTAAAGGTAAAGGAAGGAAATTTTATATCCATGAGCTGTGGCCTTGTGTGCCAACAAAGTTTGTTTCCAGTGCCTGGTCTACAATGACTACTCGGCTACAAATTAGCCTCATTAAATCATGCAGTAAACCTATATGGTGTGGATCAATACACATGCAGCTGAATGAATGGCCCAACACAGATATCATGTGATTCCATAGGACAGAATTTTTCATTATTCTTTTTTTTTTTCCCAAGTTACCATATTTTATCTGTAATGACTACATGAGAATAACCTTCATGTTGCAAAATTAAGGATGCAAAAGTTGGAAAATACAGTGCTAGCATAATCCTAATTCAGAGCCTTGAGAGTAGGTGTTCAGCTTTTTCACCAGACTGTTGCTTTTGATGTGCAGAAGCACACTAGATGGCTACTGCTGTGGGAATGAACAAGGCTATTGTTTCACTGATTTGTTGCAAAGGCTGGTTGCAGTGAATATAACTGATAAGAGAGGTCATCATGTTCAGTGTGGCTAACAGCAAGAAAACTGCTTTCTGTGGCATCCATAGCCAAAATGGATCTATCCCAGAGAACAAATTCTCTTTGAGAGCTACTATTTTGTTCAGCATTTTTTGACACCCCACGTGTTATCACCAGGATATGGTTTGCGGAAACATTGTTTATTCACAGCTATAGCTGTAGTCATGTGTTTTGAACATATAAAATGTAAAATAATCTGAAAAATGGTGGTCTAGGAGTCTTAAGTTTTACATCCAATATTAGGGGATGCCTAGGATAATTTTTGTTCTTATGCTAGCCATGCCTCAGATTCTTACTGGTAAATTAAATTTAAAATATCACCTAATCTCTATTCACGTACTGAAGCACTTGGAAGCAATGGGAACAAATGCAATCAGGAAATTAGGAATTCTGTGGTAGATAGACTGTTTGGATGCTTTGGGCACCTTGTGTATTGACAAAGATAAAAGAAATGTGAAATAATCAACTACCTACTCAATGCTGCTGAGAGACCGTGTAGAACAATAGCAAGTGATTGTATTATTAAAAATTATATCATTCTTAAAAATAGCAGTAAACTAAAAGTAGCACAGGTAGTTTTAATTCTGGGAATTTCTTAACTCTTCAGAGTTTTACATTACAACCATAGTATAACTCATTGGTAGTTCAGGACTATTTATATATAATACTTGAGTACAGCGCATACATATAATTCACAGACATATCTAGACTGATCTGTGTGGACAGATAACATACATGACAATAATCATTCCGCAGTGCTGGTATATTAGCATTAAAAAAATTGTTTCTCTGGGATATTAGTAACTATCCTGCATAGCCAGTTATTTGCATTGCATTAGGGTCTGACAAGGCAATCAAGTTAACACATCTCAGTGTAGCAGAGGTGGTGGGTTGGAGCATCTGTGTCCACCACAGCCACTGAAGCTTATCACTTGCTGTCATAAGAAACTGCTGGTAAGCTGAAACCTCATATGGTGGGAACGGCTAAGGCATTAGGCACACACTGTCTTCTGCTGATTTTGTTACAGTTGGAGAGCAAGCAATACCTTAAATCCTAAGATTTATCAAAGTTACCCTATCCCAGCCTGATGTGCAGATTTCTCGGTTGAGAAGACACTTCTCACCGCTGTCATGTGTTATTTACACTTCCTGTTCCTTGCATTGCTGTAGAATCACAAAAGGGTTGAGGTGAGAAGGTGAGAAGGGACCTCTGGAGATTACCTAGTCTGACCCCTTGCTCAAAGCATGATGAACTAGAGCAGGTTGCACAGGACTGTGTCCAGTCAGGTTTTGAATGCCTCTGAGGACAGAGACTCTACAGCCTCTCTGGGCAACCTGTTCCAGTGTACAGTAAAAAAGTTTTTTATGTTTAAATGGAATTTCCTGTATTTCAATCTGTGTCCATTGCTTCTTTGCCTTTCACTGGATACCACTGAGAAGAGCCTGCCTCTGTCTTCTTCACTCCTCCCATCAGGTATTTATATACATTGATAAGATCCCCCTGAGCCTTCTCTTCTCTAGGCTGAGCAGTCCCAGCTCTCTCAGCTTCCCCTTGTATGTCAGGAGCTCCAATCCCTTAATCACCTTTATAGCCCTTCATTAGACTTGCTCCAGTATGTCTATGTCTCTCTCATAGTAGGTAGCACAGAGCTGGACCGAGATGTCCTCTCCAATTTTCTATCATCTGCAAAGTTGCTGAGAAGGATGCAGTCTGTACCATCATCTGAGTCATTTGTGAAGCTATTTGTGAAGTCATTTGTGAAGCTATGTTGGACCCAGTATTGAGCCCTGGGGTATACCTCTGATGAGTGGCCTCCAGCTGGACTTTGTGTCTCTGATCACAACTCTTTGAGCCTGGCTGAACTGCCAGTTTTCAATCCACCTCACCATCAACCTACCTAGTTTCTGTTTCATCAGTTTGTCAATGAGGATGTTTATGGCAGACAGTGTTGAAAATGGTACTGAAGTTGAGATAAACAACATCCACTAATCACCCCTCAACCACCAAGCTAGGCATCCTCACCATAGAAAGCTGGTTAAGTATGATTTCCCCTTCGTAAATCCATGCTGACTGCTCCCAGTCACCTTCTTTTCATTTGTGTGTTTGAAAACGGTTTCCAGGATTATTTGCTCCATCACCTTCCCAGGGATCGAGGATTATGGTTGGACTCGATGATCTTAAAGGTCTTTTCCAACCTATATGATTCTGTGATTCTGTGATTCTGTGAGGCTGGCTGATCTGTAGTTCCTCAGATCCTCCTCCTGGGAGATAGGAACAACATTTGCTTTCTTCCAGTCCTCAAGGACTTTTACTGATTGCCATGACCTTTCAAAGATTATTGAGTGTGGATTCACATCATCCAGCTCCCTCAGCACTTACGGGTGGATCCCATCAGGGCCCATGGACCAGTTTGTTGAGTTTGTGTAAATGTTCCCTAATTTGATCCTCCTCCACTGAGGGTAAGTCTTCTTTGCTCCAGTCTTTTCCACTGGTCTCAAGTACCTGGGATTCCTGAAGGTCACTCATACCAGTAAAGATTGAGGCAAAGAAGGCATGTAGTACCTTAGCCTTTTCCATGTCCTTTTTCATCACATCTCCTGCCACATTTAGCAGCAAGCCCATGTTTTCCCTAGACTTCCTTTTACTGCTGATGTATCTGTAGAAACCTTTCTTGTTGCCCCTCACTTCCATCTCCAGATCCAACACCAGGAGAGCTTTGACTTTCCTAACCTCATCCCTGTGTGCTAAGAGAGCGTCTCTTACAGTCTTCCTGGGTAGACCTGCTTCCACCTCTTGTATGTTTCCTTTTTGTGTTTCAATTTTGTTTGGGTCTCTATGCTTCCTGCACATGGGGATGAACCATTCTTTAGCTTGGACGAGGTGATCCTTAAAAATCAACTAGCTGTTCTAGAACCCTCTTCTCTCCAGCACTGTGTCTCATGGGATTTCTCCCAGCAGATCCCTGAATAAGCCCAAGTCTGCTCTCCTGAAGCTGTGGGTAGTGATCCTACTTTTTGCCTTTCTCCCTCCTCTCGTGATCCTGAATTCCACCATCTCATGGTTGCTCCAGCCAAGGCTGACAATGACCTTCACAACCCACTTGTCATCTGAGAGGGGCTGGTCAGCCTGGCTAACACAGCCCTTGTGTCTCCTGTGGTCCAGTCTTTTAAATGATAAGAATGTCTTTAAGTGTTTCCATAGGAAAAAAGGTATTTTTCTGATTGTAGATAGGAGATAATTATTTTCAGGTTGAAATATGAATACTGATTATTTTAAACAAAATTAAATATATGCATTTTTACCCACGCATATGCCTGGATGCACACGCACCCCACAAGACGTGTTTTTTGTAGTACTGGACACCTTTAGGACGTGAGCAAGTGCAATTGTTGCTGAGGCTCTAACAAAAGGTGATGTTGCACTTTTGGCCCATCATCAAGGATGAGACATAATGAAGTCCTGAACTCCTAGCAGTATGGTTGTGAAGCTGAACGTTGAAGGCCTGCTTTTCTGTTCTTGCAGATCAAATATTCTATCATGCACCCGGGGACTCATGTCTGGCCCCACACAGGGCCCACCAATTGTCGGCTAAGGATGCATTTGGGCTTGGTGATACCTAAGGAAGGGTGCAGAATTCGGTGTGCCCAAGAGAACAGGTATGGTTGGGGGCTTTGGGGGTGGGGGTGGTCTTCCTTCCTCAAGGCTGAAAAAGGGGTGGGACTGCAAGTAATTAAAAAAAAAAATAATGGGGCATTTTGCTGATCAGGAGGTATAATATATTTCATTGAACAGGCAATTTGCACCCTAACTCTTGGTACAAACATATAAATATCAGTTCTCAAACAATGCCAGAAGAATCTTTGGAGCCAAAACTGCTCTTCTCTGCTATGACATGGAAATAACAGTGGATTTAGTCCACAGAGTCTCTGTGTTTACTTTTACAATGCCAGTCTAATATAGTTGCCAGCAGAGTTCCTCTATTTGTTTTGATTTGGGGGGGACTTAGAATTCTTGCTTATTCAGCAAAAGCTAAGACTAAGCGGTAGCTCTGTTTTCACCACCATGGCAGAATACTCTCGTATTTCTGACAGAAGCCTCCTTCCTAGTTGGTGGTATTTGTAATAATTCAGTTAAACATATTCCAGTTGAAGTTGATTTGAAGATGAAGACATCTATGAAGTGTTTGGCCCAATGAGTTACACAGGTAGCAAATTTCTTTAAAGTGCATTTTAAGTAAGAAATCTTACCCTTTAGGGAAAAATTATGCTCACTTGAAGACCAGTTTTGTCTCTGTTTGCTTGGTGCAAAAAACAAAGTAAAATGCAATAGCTTAGACATTTATAATCAGGGCATGTGCTCCCCTGGGAAATGTGAGAAAATGTGATGGGTTTTTGCATGATATTGTTAAACACAGACAGAAAAATGTAGAATTAACTATATTGCTTTTTGCTTACAGACTTAATTTTCTGAGACTTATATGAAATTCTAATGATACGTAATATCTATATGTATATTTTTGGAAGATTCTGTGTCTTGTCTGCCAACATGTAGCTTATTTAATAATCTGTTACAATCAGCGTTACAATCTACGCTACCTACATCTAGGTAGTAATGAACATGTTGGCTTCCAGCACTCCAAACCCAATATCCAAAATAAGTTTAGGATAGACATTTGGATGGAGGGAGAGGTAGCCAACGGGCTTAGAGGACTAACAGGGGAAATGTGGAGTCTTTTCACTTTAGGACATTATTGTGAATTCAGACCAGTGATTACTGAAAGGCATTACCATTAGGTGGCTCTTTAGTGGCCTGTGTGAACAAAGTGGTGGTTTTGATCTGCTTCCAAGAGAGCAGGTGTCCAGAGCTCACCACCCTTTCTTACAGCTGGCACCCTTCTTTGCCTTAACCCGAACAGAAGAGATAGTGGTATGGAAAATGAACTTAACCTCCTCCTTGGTAGCAACACTCCCTCAAGGTCAAGAGTGGAGAAACGCCTGTTGCTGCTGGTGTGCTGCAGACCAAGCACTCCAGTGTCCAGGCTCCTGAACCTGGCTCAGTCTTACGCATCGGACTTGCTCGTGTGAAATGTGAAACATTCAAGAGCTGACTACAGCCTGTGCTGGAATGAGTTAACTTCAGTTGCTTTTGGCGAGAGCTCTACTTTTAGAATCAAATGCAGGATTTTCGCTGAAGACATTGAAAGTGTGTCTACTGATGGCAATGAAAGGGTTTTTTTCACACTCCTTGTCCCATGAAAGGGAAGGTGGGTGAACTACCGTGGAAGGGAGGTGCCAGGAGGAAATCCTACCCTGGGCATTTTCAGTTCTTCCCCTCCTGGTGGTTCAGAGCAGTGGTAAACTAGTGGTTTCAAATAGGAGAGCTGGCTCAAATCTGAAGGTTAGCGTAGGTCAGGCCTTTTCTGGCCTCCTGTCCCACTGCTGCGTGTATGAGACAGAGAACAGAAACAACGAGAATTTTGTGCTTGGTTACCTCTGTGCCAACCAGTGTGGGTGTTTAGAGGGGCAATGTTACGATGCAACTCATCCTTCGATGGACAGGCAACTCAGCTCTGCCTAGTACTGTGTTTTACTCCTTCACTTGCAGAAGTCTTTTTGCAGCTGGTAGGAGCTGGTGCACCTCATTGTTATTCAGTACAGCTATAGTCATTTTATGGCACTGGGCCATTTTGAAGTCCCAGCTCTGTAAAGTGTAGGGTACAATGCACAAAAATGGTGGGTAAATAATATCTAGTTATCAAAATCTAACATCTCTGTCAGACAAGGTAATCATGTTTTGAAATGAAGGTGCAGAATTACAGCCTTATGCAGAAGCCAGTCCAAGATCTCAGCTGTAACAGGTGACACTCGAGCTATGCAGGTGATATAGAAACTACCCCAAAGTGGCTCAGCACCAGAGCAGAAAAATATTGTCCTTATGGTCGCACTGTGAAGTGATTCTCACACCATGAAGGCTTCTAGAAAATATTTATTTGCATGCTAATGGTGGGGTTTGTAATCTATTCAAAAGGGGCTAATAGCTCTGTCAACTTTACGACTTTTTCTTTGTTGTGCAAAACAGCCCATCCCATTATGATGCAAGTGATAGATCCTGGATTTTAACCTCTGAAGCTACTTCATCTGGGTGCTTGGACTTTTTATTGTCCTTAACTGAGCTGCACTTTCAGGCTATTCAGGGCAGGATTTTTCAGGCTTCATTTAATTAAAATAAAAACAAAAAAACCCCCAACCACATAAAAACCCCGAAAAAGACCCAAAAACCAACCCCCAAAAACCCAACAACCCCCCCAAACAACAAAAAAAGCCAAAACAAAATACCCCCCAAACAAAAACAAATATCCCAAACCCCCAAAAAACAACTCCTCCACACACACATGCCCCCCCCCCCCCAAAAACCCAAAGTCGGCTTGATTTTTTTACCACATTATAGCATTGCAAGTGGTTGACTCCCATTGACTTGAATAATACCAATGTAACTTTAGTGCAGTAGCAGAGACTCAGGGTCTGTATGACATAAAACATTTTTGTTATCAGGTAACTGACGTGGTAGCAGAAAAAACACATGATCATAGCTGAAACCTGCAAAAGGCTCATTATCTGGGCCTTCAAGGCTGATGTATGTGTGCAAGCCAGTGTGAATTTTTTACTGTTATGCTTTCTGGTTTATCTAGTCTTGCTTAAAATACGTTTAGATGATCATTTCAGTTGAAATGATCCAATTTCAATTTCCATTTCTCTTCAGAACGTTGCAGCACAACCCCATAAATTTTGATGGTTAATTTTTGCTTTTGTTGAATTAAAAATTAAAATACTGAGATGACTTGGGAGTCTAAATCTTATTTTCACCCTGTGTTTGAAAAAAGAAAATTGTTTTCTCTGTCAATGAACACAGTTGAATGAGCTAAGCAATGCATTTCCATCTTTGATGGCAAGATCTTTGTTTCTTTACCATCACTACTGTTCACAGTTCCTAATTCCCTTTAAGGGCATCCATCCTCATGGACTGCTTCAGCTCCTAAGAGGTCCATGCTTTTGTCCTGCTGCAATGCGAAATAAATTTGCTTTGCTCATGCCACTGCCTGACTTTACAACAGACAAAACATTTAACATATAATCAGCTGCTGTGTCTAAACGCGGTAGGTGAGATTGAGGTTTGAGAGGCAGTGACAAATGACTACCACAGTGACTTTTTGACATGTTGTGACACTATCACTAGTGGTCATCAGGACTGCATTTAACCAGGCATTAAACCTCTGTTCAAAATTATGAATCCAGATCTCGGCAAGCTGGAAAAGCGTGCCAGCTGAAACTTCTTGAAGTTCAACAAAGCAAATACAAAGCCCTGCAACTGATAACAGATCAACACCTTGCAACGGTGCAGACTGGTGATGACTGGATAGAAAGCAGCTTTGAAGAAAAAGACTTAAGGGTCCTAGGGGACGAGTTGAACAGGAGTCATAAAGTGCTCTTGTCTTGATGAAGGCTAGCTGTGTACTGGACTCTGTTAGTAAGTGTGTGGGAAGCAGTGTGAGGGGAGCAATTTTTTCCCTCTCTTCTGCACTCAAGACACTGCCTCTGGAGTACTGTGTCCAGTTTGGGGCTCTTCACTGATAAACTAGAGGGACCCTAGTGGAGGACGAAAAAGATGATTAGCAGGCTGGAGCATGCAACACAATAAGAGAGGCTCAGAGAGCTGGTTTGGAGTCTGAAAAAGAGATGGCTAAAGGGGAGCCTAGTTACTGTCTTCAACTACTAAGGGGGGAACTGTGCAGAAGACAGTGCCAGACTCTTTTCGGAGGTGTGCAGTTATAGAATGAGAGGTAATGGACACAAGTGACAGTGAAGGAAATTCCATCCAGATAGAAGGAAATTTGCACAATGAGGTTAGTGAAACACTGGAAGAGATGGTGGAATATCCCTGGTTGTAGACACTCAAAAATCCACCAGTCAAGAACCTGAGATACTTCATCTAACCTCAAAGTTGGATCTAACTTTGCAGTAAGTCTTGTTCTGAGCAGAGGCATGGACCAGATGCCCTTCCAAGGTTTCTTGCAACCTAAATTATTCTGTGATTCTATCCTTCATAAAATTGACAGGAACACAGATTCTTCTGACAATTAGTATCTCCCTTCTACATTGCCTCTTGCCATTGCTTTTAAATCTGGTAATTTTGTTAATTTTTCAGATGATGTAGGTGCTCAAAACCAAGCCGCTTTGAATAAATTGTGTGCATCCCTTTTTGTGCCTAACAAAGGTACAGATCTTGGAAAAGTACTTCTGTTAAAACTTGGCTCTTCCGTGCCGTAATCAACGCTCACCCAGGGTACTTATGTCTGTTCAGTGATCTGCTCTGCCTAAGCAGTACTTGGCAAGCATAACTTTAAGTTAAGTGGTCTTATCCTTCCAGTTCAGCTTTAATAGTATGGTTAACCCAGCATACACTATGGCGTTGCAACCTTCCTCTGAAGAAAAATCCTTAGACTCTGTGCTTTGAATGGGTTTATGAGACAAGACTGTTAACATCCCTGAAATTTTAAGCATGATCGGGGCCTAATTCTCTTGTCCTGATTTTTAGAAAAAGCAGATTGATTTAATGTAATTTATTTTCAAACCATATGACCATATTGCTGGTCATTCCCACAGTTACCATTACTCATTATGTATGTATCTGATGAGAAAAGGAGTTGATTACTACACCACCATTATACCTGTGAGCCTGATGAATGCTCCCTGCTTATGGGACTCAACTCATTAAAAGTATATAATGTATGTTGCAAATGTCTGAATGTGTATGTGGGCATAACTATGCAGAGTGAGAGGAAACAATCCCTCAGTAATATGAAGGTCCATTAGACCAATCTTTCTGTAGTTTATTTCAATTAAAACTCTGATATTCCAATCTATATTAGGTACTGAAATCTTGACTGTGCAATATATACTGTTTAAATAATTCTCATATGTAAAAGGGCGTCTTCAGAGCTGATCTATAGCTTGCATGCTCCATGACACTTCAAATATTACACTAAAGCCTGGTCTTTTTTGTGTTGCAGAACCTGGGAAGAAGGGAAAGTTCTTATTTTTGATGACTCTTTCGAACATGAAGTGTGGCAGGATGCTGAAAGTTATCGCCTGATATTCATTGTGGATGTGTGGCACCCTGAGTTAACAGCACAACAGAGACGCACCCTTCCTGCTATTTAAGGGGTTCCTTCTGATGTGCGGAGCAGAGGAGCTTTAATCCCTTTGGAGTATGCAAATAGGATTAATTTATCCAGCATACGAAGAATACAAGTATTGTAAGGGTTAGAAGAGATAAGGACGACATTCTACAATCACAGAGGACTTGATTTAAACAAAGGAAAAAAAGAAGGAAAAAAAAAAGCCATGTTTTGTTTCATACTGATACAGCACTGATATGTATTGTTTTTCTGGCTGCAAGTTTGAAAATACAAATCTTGTCAGCCAAAGAGCAATAGGTCTGGATTTTCAAACTGAGGAATGTGCAGATGTTTCTGCCATGCCTATATTATGTGTACAAAACCAGTCAGTCAGTCACCTGCCCGACCATGTTGAGGCACAAGATTTGCAATTCTACATCTGGGAAATACTTCACAGGCTTTTATCTGGGAAGCAACATGTAAGGTATTTACAAACATATGCACACAACCAACTTTGAAAATCAGTATGCAGTTGTAATGTTAGCTGCTTTAGGCATAGAACATGTCCCTGTGTTATCAACTGTAGATAATGTGAATGGGTTATGTGTGTTTTGTATTTTTTTTCTACCTGAGTAACTGTATTTTTCTAGCATAATTATGAACAAATCTTCTTTAATCAACCACTATTTTTTAAAAAACAATATCTATATAAAAGCATCTCTAGCTATCAGCAGAAGGAAAACACTATATATTAACAGATTTCATTTTTGCCAAGTGTGGCCTTCTCTTGCCCTCCTGGAAATGCAAACAGAAACTTGCATAATCAGCTGCTTAGCGAAGCTTTGTTTTTCTAAAACAAAATAGTTTTCTTAGTTAGCAGGCAACCTTCAGCTTGATAATGTGATTTTGGAAGATGTTGAGCAAATGTGACGTCTGTAGGCTCAGATCTTAAAGTGCTTGACAGTTCTTAGGATTATGTGGTGAACTGCTGTTTCTCCTGTCGTTACAAAAGCTTGTGTTGTGATATCCATTTTCTACCCAGCAAGGGTCTGGGGCACCTCCTTCCAGGGGCTCCTTCCAGGCTGCCCTTGGGTGGTCATTGAGCAGAAAAAAATATATGAAGAATTTCTTGTGCTTTGGGCAGAAGGACAGGGTCTAACTTGGTTTCCTGCCAGAATGCAGAGCAGACAAAGAGCTTCAGGTTATTAACTTGTATTAACTTCTGCTGCCAGCATCCTACAGAGTGCCAGAATGCTCCTTTAATTGACCTAATGGTGTTTTCCTTGTCTTGAAATGTATGGCATGATGCTGGAGTAGTCTTATCCCAGTACTGTTTACAGTATGCTCTGTATTTGCCATACAGAATTTGCTACATGGTAAAAAGGCCTCTTTTCAAGAAAGAAACCAGGTTGGATATTTCAGCAGTTCACTGGTCTTTTGGGTCTGTACTGTTTAATGGGAGATGGAGGGTGCAGGACCTTCCAGTGTTAACCTCTAAGAACACTGTTAGTGCTGATGGAAAGAGAGACCTGAGGCTGCACTGGTGATGGTTATGGCTGGCTGTTACCTACTCGCCTGCAAAACCAGCTGGGCGTGGATAGGTGTGCTAGGATGCTCAGGGCTTGTCAAGAGCAGTGGCATCGTTACAGAGGGTTGGGAGAGACAAACACTAAGCAAGGAGACCTTGAGGTTACTTAGTCTCCACAGCTTTGGCTTTGTTGTCCAAAAGACACTGAACTGTCCTGTTATTTGTTTAATGTTCAGTGGTTTTGTACTGCAGAGACCACATCATGGTACCTAAGTATTGCGACCAGAATGTCATGTTTGCTGAAGCAAAATACAGATAAGAGCCTTGCATTCCCATAAACTGAATGCTTTTCAGATTTTGTATTTTACTAGGTAATTAAATCTTGTAATGCCATGTAACACATGGTGATTTCACCATGAATTGGTATAACCAGTTTCTGGAGGTGTGCACTTTAATTTCCTTTTTGACTATGAAACTGATAAACCCTCTCTGATCAAGAGTGAGTTTTAGAGAGCTATGATAATTAGGCTTTAATGTATTGTCCGTATCAAAAATAACACTGAGACTATACACAATATACAAGAAGATAACAGTTCTCAGTTAATCATCATGAAAGCTGAAGAGATTTATAAGTTTCACGCTTAAGAAAATATAAAAATGCTTTTGGAAGGCATTAGGAGAATCATGTGCAAAACTGGAAATAAAGTACTCGTTATTGTGGGGAGTCATAGTAAAAAAGGTTTTTAAATCTCCTGGTAGTTGTTTAGTCAGAGGCTGTATTTTGTATCTCTGTAAAATAATCAAGCAGTACAAATTATAAACTATTTTGTAATTCTGTAAAATAAAGACGTAGTTTGTAAAGAAGAAATCAAGAACTGTTGAAACCAAAATTTGTGGTTTAGGAATATTTTTATTAATGTTGCATTTTAGTTAGCTCAGAGTAAATACTAAAGGAGTGGTAAAAACTTTGGAGCTTTATTTGTAAAAATCCATGCCGTCCTTCAGATTGTTTCAATGTTCCTTTGAAGGATATACTTTATCTTTTCCTATTGTGATTGGCAAAGAGATAAAAGTAATCTACCCGAGATGTGTGTGTGCCAAAGTAGCACTGTTTATTAAATTGTGTAGTGACATATTGGCCATTTAAAATATTAAGTGCCTTGAAGATGACAAGGTGTATTATGAATAGCTCCTGCAACACTGAAGTGAATCTATTCTGTGCCTGTCTGTCAAGGAGCTGAGAGCATATCTTTTTGTTAGGTACAGTTACTGGATTAGCTATGTACATGGGGCGGGGGGGAATATATATAGCAAACTACAGAAATTATGCAGTGAATAGGTATATTATTTTAGGTATATTATTTTAGGTATTCCTGTTTGCCAACCGGTATTTCATCTTGAAAAAGTTTTTTCAACATTGGAATTGCCAATGGAAGAAGTGAATGGAAATGTTTTTTAAATGGAGAACCATTGCAATTTAAATATTTTTTTCTTTAGATTTATTTACAGAGGGAAATGACAGAGAAGGGTGATACAGTCTCCTGTTTGTAAGGCAGTTTGTACTCATCACAATGTTAGGAGGTCGATTCCTTCTCGCCTGTAGTTACCTTGCTTGCAAGCACAGAGTCTGTATGAGATCCTACAGGTAAATACAGGCATCATATGGTTATATAGAAGGCATCATATGTATCCATGTCACAGCTAAAGAAAATAAATAATTCTAATCTTCTGTGAGGTTTAATCTTCAAGGGCTAGATTTCAGTGATATTTGCACTTCTTGGGCAGAACAAGTCCCACTTGAATGAACAGCGATTGTAACAGGTCATCACAAAGATTCAATGGCAGTGGAGGTAAGTGTATTAACAGAGGAAAATTGTAAACCAAAGTATTTCTTCATTAATGCTGCAGTATAATAGCCGTTGTCTGTCTGTCTTTGGTTTTTTACTTTCTGCTTTAAGCAAGTTCTCTGTGACAAATCCAAATGCCTGTGAGTCTTCGTGAGCCCAGGGAAGGGAAGGGAGCTGTCCTGTTACCAGGAGGTGACGTCCTAGTTTTCTATAACGGGTGGTAATGCCAGGGGAGGGGGAATGCAAGAAATCCCAGAGATAAATGGGCTCAGTCGTCTTATTTGTTTAATGTTCCTGCAAGCTTGTGCTTCTTTTTCTGACTCCTGTGTTGCCTTGCTGGGACTATCCATGCCTTAAAGACTCGCTCTCTGTCATGGAGGCCAGGCTTTGTATCAATGACATGCTGCTACAGAAGGTGGTTAGTCTGAATGAGGCTATCCTGTACAAATGCCAGCGGGTAAATCCCAAGTGTGTTGATAGGATCTGGCAGGATGTCCTTTCTGCCCTGTGCGGGCATAAAATGTTGTTGTAGATAAAGGCAGTATTTTGTTAGTCCATCTGTTATGGCTGACCGTGTCCAGTTGTACTATATCATCCCTTCAGTGTATCACTTACGAATTCAGTGGATGTTCCAGAGGCACATTAAAAACTCCTGTGCCCATTATCATCTCATTTTATAGATATGGTTTACACTGCTACCTTTGATATGTTGTTGCCAACCACTTGTTCTAGTAAATTGTCAATGTGTGGCGATTTAGTTGAAGACTAAAGGTGTGTACAGTGGTTGTAACCGTTTTAGGAAATAAAGTCACTGCACATGCAATTTGATAACCATTTTTCTTTTATTTCTTTAACCCGGTTTCCATTTCAATGAAGGGATGGGACTCTCTTTGCTGCTAGGCAAATAGAGAAATAACAAACTGATCTTTGGCATTTCAGTTCTTCTGTTCTTCCACATTTCCTTCTAGTAGAAGCTTGTACTGAATAATTAATTCCAAGTTTTCCTTTTTCATTTTAACCATGGCCTGCATCTGCAATCAGCATACCCTTCTGGCTACACCTTTCACTGACTGCAGGAGGGAAGGGGGTAAATGGCTCTGCAGAGCTTTCATTTCCAGTTGTGACCTAAATGAAACAATCTGGATTGAACCATTAATCACTGGTGAATGTGTCCAATGGGTCTCCCTAGCACCCCCCCTTCACACGCACACACACACACACACACACACACACACACACACACACACATCTAATAGGCTCCCGAGTTGCCTGTGGAAAAACACATCGTTAAAATTAAATAATTGCATTTCAAATTGTGTGTGTCTGCTGCCCACACAGCTCATTCCAGCTAGGAGACAGTTTTATAAGTGCTTCAAAAGTTAAGAATAATTTTTGCTAGATACTGAAATAAGTGACCCCCTATAAGCAGCATGGTTGAGGCAGTCACAAAGTGTCATGTTGAATGGCATTATGCTGGCACCGATTTTTTTTTTTCTTAATGCAAAATCCTTCTGTAAAACTTGAGCAATAGATGCTGCTATTTCTGCCCTCTAAGCCAGACTAAACTGCTGATTACAGTGCAGAGTTTAAATTTGAGATGCATTTCTTCAAAACACATTTAACATTCACTTCTATAAAACCGAGCATCCCTGCTGGAGGCTTCAGGAAAACTTCTACTGACACACCCTGTTTTTTTCTTTAAACAGAGAATGCAGTCCCATCACTTCCAATATTTTAATGTCATAAGTCAAAACAAAATAAAGAAATAAATTCTTCGTATACGGACAGACTCCTGCGTCAACAGAAATTTCTCCATTTTTGTTCAGCATCAGCCGCACGGACAGATGGCTGGTGACAGTTGTTACTTGCTCAGGAAACATGAAGGACTTGTTCTCAAGCAAAATGTGTGCGTGCGTGTGTGTGTGTGTGTCGTGTGCTCTGCGGGTTTCTGGTACGGTGGAAGTCTGTTAACATATCTCTGTGTGTTGGGCGTGTGGGAGCTCAGTCCAGAGCCAGCAGCGGTTGGGTGTTCTCACTTTCCCCCTGGTCTTCGTGTTTCAGCGTGCCAGCTTCCACCACGGACTGGGACCTGAAAGCAAGAAGACACGCACGCTAGCGGAGGCTGCTGCAGGAGCACTCACCTTCCTGGAGTCCCTTTGCTTCTCTTTATGATTTTTGCTTTTGTCCATTTTTACCTTTATGGCTTTTTATTTCTTTTCTGTGGAATACAAAAGGAATTTGAGAAGCATTCCTTTGAATATGAACAGGGATGTGACTCATTGCATGTCTCAAATGCTTTCAAAATATTTAGCACTTAGCTACTATCCGTAATGCTGAACGCACTCAGCAACGTAAAGGCCTGATCCTGAGGTACCATGAGATCTGTTGATCCTTAATGTCTTCCTAGGCAAAACTGTGCAACTGCTTACTGGAATACTTTGCACAAGCAAAGTCATTTGTACAAGTGCTTGCAGGAGTGAGTCTTAGCTCATGGTTGTTACAAATCTTAAAAAAGACAAGTAGATAAATCACATTTTATGATGTAGGAGTTTAAGGAGCAGAAGTTTCATGAGTTACCCAAGATCAATGAAGAAGCCAGAATTAATATGACAACAAGGGAGCTTCTGGTGTGCCCAGTCCTGCAATTTATCTTTATCTCCTTGTCTACACCTCTGAAGGAGAACTTTATTCAGGGCTAGTCCATTTTAAATTCATTTCTGTCTTCAAGGTGGGAAGCATAGTTTATCCTTTGCTGCTAATGGACAAAAAAAACCCCAACACGTAAAAAATGAGTAAACACTAGAGAAAGTGGAGCATCATGATTTCTTGCAGTAACAACAGCTGAATGGGCTTAAACTAGTGGGAATAGTCAAGATTCTTACATTTTCTGTGGTCTGTGTGCTCCAGCATTTGCTCGCTGAGCTATGGAAGGAGGAACTGATGAGTTTATTCTTACAGAGATTTGTTATCCTCCATTTTCTCTGGTTTGGGCTAGGAGTCGCCTCCCAGTTTGGAGGCAATGAGCTTTAGAGCAAAATCACTCTGTGAACTGGGAACTTTTAAAAAGACAGCTTTTTCAAAGGTAGGGGTAGAATCATCCAGCCCAGGCATTTGCATAGTGCATAGTATCGTTTTAAAGAGCCAATTTTCTCATGCATAGCTTTTAGAATTAGGAGTAGCTCTCATTCCCTACAGGATGTGTTTGTAGTTCCCAGTTGTTCATTATGGTAACCTCATTATGGTAACCGTAAGCCTTAGCTATTCCATGAGATTAGATATCACCTCTCTTTTGATAAGAATCATTAATAAATTGCATCCTTTGCTACTGCAGCACTTGATCAGGACTGAATACCATGACTGTGAATAACTTGTATGATTATTTTTCTTATGCCTGGAGCTTTCGTTAAAGCATAATAAAAATTTTCCATTAAAAAAAATCTCCAAAGAGAAATAACAAAAACTGGATGCTCAATGGGAAGATTTTATGCCAAAATTTTCAAAGAATATATGTTTGCCCAAATGTTTTCACTGTGTATTTTTTTACAGTAATGTGACATGCATAATGTTTATGACTGCATTTTAATATAGAAAAGCAGCTGATTCAGGAGATTATGCAAAATGGCAATTTACATATTTCTAGTATGTGGCAGCAAACACTAATCATGTGGCTTTGAAACTGAGACAGAATGAATTCACATCGCAACATCAACAGGTTTTAATTTTCTTTTCTGGGCTACCAGATTAAATTATTATTAAATAGTGCCTGATTAATACTTGTCACCAACGTATCGTTTCTGTCTGACCCACTGCCCTACAGTGAATATAAAAAGTCGCAGATCCATTGCAGCATTTGCCAGCATACGGCAGAATGTTTCAGCTCTAAGTCAAATATGAAAAAACTCGTAATTCTGCCTTTTGTGCCTTTTGTGATCACTGCTGATTATCTCTGCTCTCATCTCATTACACAAAAAAATATTCTTGCATCTGTAACAGCAAGATACCAGTTTCGCCCCCATACTGGTACTCAGCTGCACGCCAGGTTGGGAGCAACATAATCCCAAACTCTGTATGCAGGTCCCATGCTGCTCCTCTTCACACAGGGCCAAAATAGCTGGAGCATCAAGTAAATGCATTGCAGCCCACCTGACCTCCAAATTCAAGATGCCAAATAATTCGAATGCTATGCCCAGCCCTTCTGAATAACGTGAAGAGGGACCCAGCTGAGATTTTAGTATCTGCCAAGCTCTGCAGCAACAATCTCTTCTCCTTTTCTGCTAGAAGCTGCTTAACCCCCTATCCTAAAATAAGCAGTTCAGGCATCTATCTGAAGGGCACAACAGTGACTTGAACAATCATCACTATTTTCTAAGACACCACAATAAAGGACTTGCTATTGTGTTTGGCTTTCCATTTTCCAAATGCATCAGTTTTTTGTTTGCTGAAAAATGTTTCCAGTTTTGTTTTTAACTTAAATTTTATGTAGGAAAAAAAATAAAATTACTCAATTCTCAACAAGATTCTAAAATACTTTTTTCATATTCTTCATTTGTGGTAAATATTAAAAATGTAGATGCTCAGAAAAGTATTTTGGCAGTATATATCAATGCAGCTCACAATCTAATGTAATAACGCAGCATGACAGAGATGTTTTACTGGCCTAGAACATCCTGGAATATGTATTCTATAGCTATACTTTATTTAGTGACAGAACAATTTGCAATAGGCCACTGTTGCAGAAAGCATTTTCAACTGACCAGTAACTATATTTTGCAGCTGTAGAAATGAATATAAGACAAACACTATTTGAAAGCATCTACTCTTTACATTGGTTTCATCTTGCTTTTGTGTATCTAACACCTATTCAGTTCAAGGAAAGCAGTCGTATTCCAGGTATGTGCAAGTTTACACAATATTTAGGGGGGGTTGTATGCTGACTCTAGTATTGAACCTAGGACTAAGACTAGTTTCTGGTTTAAAATTACTGCTACCTGTTTTAACTGCATTAACATTTTCTTCAGAGGACTTTACAATCAAGTTTCAAATTTTTAAGTAGAATCTGATCACGGTTCTTGAAAGGTGGGTATCTAACTCCACCTTAATCTCCTATTGAAAAATAAATTGCAGTCAGACACCAAAGTACCTTTGCCTTGACTAGTCCTTGTAATTTGCAACCATCTTTGCACTAAAAACACCAAAACACCCTCTTACGCAACAGTTTAAGCTATTTTGATGTAAAATGGTAAATGAGCAGTACAGAACTTTCCTTGTTTAGCAAGCTCAGTTTAAGCTTAGGCCCTGTAAATGCTGTGGATGCTGTTCTGTCAGTACCCTATGGCAAACAGAAGTTCACAGCACCAGACAAAAGCGGGTTTTTTGCTGCCTTTGCATATCAATGTGTACAAATACCTGATGGGGTAGAGTAGAGAACATGAAGCCAGACTCTTCTCAGTGATATCCAATGACAGGAGAAGAGGCAACAGGCACAAACTGAAATACAGGAACTTCCATTTTAACATAAGAACAAATGTTTTTACTGGGGGAATGGACTAACACTGGAACAAGTTGCCCGGAGAGGCTGTGGAGTCTTCATGCTTAGAGATATTCAAAAGCCAGCTGGACACAGTCCTGGGCAACCTGCTCTAGCTGACCCTGCTCTGAGCAGGGGGTTGAGTAGAAGATCTCCAGATGTTCCTTCCTCAACCTTTTTGTGATTCTGTGCCCACAGAAATACCAGCTTCTCTGAACCATTCCAATTCATGTTTCTCTATCCTGACAGGCCAATGATTTTCTTTCCAAGCTCATAATGCCTTTGGGGTGTCAAATTTGGCCATGTGTATGACATTTAGCTGCTAAATGTAGATACCTACTGCCATTTAAGGTACCTTAGGGTATCCAAGACAACCTTCTATGGCTGACTGTTATGACCCAGGATTTATAGAAGACTTATAGGGGACTCATGTCCTTCTGGAGTAACAGATGGAGACCAAGAGGACATCACAGTGCCTAAAATCATACAAGATGCCTATACTTAGGCAGCAGAGCCCCACCTGTGCTGTTGTTCCTGCAGGATGAATGCAAGTAGTTTGTAATGTTCAAGACATGTCCAAGTCATTTTGACCTGGGCCAGATATAAACTAATCACCTAAGCAGGAAATAGTAATTGCATTGGCCTTCACCTCGTGTCACTACGTTTTAGTCACTTGTGATTCGTCTCACCATTAGACATCTATGGTCAGTCTGTGCTATAAATGGCAGAGAGAAATAGACATTCTCAGGGTGCAATTTATCTGACCTGTTCTAAACATATGATTCATGGGTTACCTACATTCAGGTCCCCATTCTGATGAGTTCTCATCTGTTAACACCAGGGGGAACAGGTTCCATGATTTAGGAGGCAATGTTTACATATCATAGCCATGACCACCTCACACTATATTACCTTCAATACTCACCAGAAAGGTGGCACATGTCCTGTGTGTGCTGCAACTTTGGAATTATAAATTAGTATATTCGAATTCAAAACCTTCTGGCTTTCTTCCTTTCTCAGCTAAAAATTCTCAGTAACCAGTTTGGAAGATGCTAGGGTGTGGGGGATCTGGTTGAGTTAAATTTTAACACAAGCAGACAATTATTTGTATCACACCGATAAGATCACTGTGTAAGGCCCTGAGCTGGCAGACCCCATGCCTGTCCTTTAACATGATACATGCAGGAGACTTAGCTCCTGTAAAACTACAATGTGATCACTGTGGGCTGGGAACTAAGTCTGAAGTAGTTAACAGGCAAGTCAATGCCCATAGACTTTCCTAGCCTAGTTTCCAAGGCTAGATAACCTTGCTTAGGAGACTAAAATGAAAATGGAAAGAGAAATGAATTCTCAGTCTCGCTTCTGAAGCCTAGGTACCATTTGAGTGTGCTCCATTTAAAGTGTCAATCAAACCCCCCTTGGTTGTTTTACTGTTCAACAAGAATATTTGGAAGCCTGGAAAATCAACACTATCCAGCTGTTTCTCCAGCAGGTCAGCCATATATTTCAAATGACAGCACTGCATAGGTATGTACGTCAGTATCTAAGAGAGCAGATGGCTTTATGTGTGTGTGGTCATTTTATTGCAACTATCTCAAATTCAGTCAAAAAACGTGTCAGAAGACTGGATGCAGGCCTTCTAGCTGCACTGATTTCAGAAGGCTCTTGTCAGAATACAGCTGGAGTGCATCAGCTCACAGGAACTGACGTCTGTTGGGTATCAGTTTTGTTTCCCACAAAAAATAAAATACCAAAATCCTGTACTGAGCTAACAGTAACTGCCAGCATATCATGGCATGCTTGCCTTAAAAGACATCTTCCAGTTCTCTGATCCCTCATGTTATGCTTTCCATCACAGCGATGCTGATGTGCTGCAGCCCACAGGAGCGAGGACATATTACATTTGTGCCAGGCTTCCTTTGGAGGGTTTTGTGGAGGAAGGAGGAGGGTGGCATGTTTTCTTCCCCAAGTGCAGGAGGCTTCAAGCTCTGAGAGTGACATACTGCAGCCAATCAATCAGATCGTATCGTGTGACTCTATTCATCTGCCTCTCACCTCCCATCTGCTCATTTCCCTCTAATTCCCTTCCCATTTCACCAGCACCTCAGGGCTGTTCATCTCCCAATTATTCATTCCCTTTACAGAACATAATAAGCATTTTTTTAAAATCACACCCGTGAATTTTTGTATTGACAAGGTCTGAGGGGCTTTTCTTTCTCTGCCCTCCTCCCTCCCCATCAGGCTGCAGAGGAGGGTGCAGCACCCCAGACTGTGCTCTGCAGCACACCTCGAGTATATGTCTTCATCAGGTGGGAAAACCAAGGATTTTTTCCCTGGTATTACAGAAACAATGCAGCTGTGCAGGTGTGAAGTAATTGTGGTAAAAGATACCCTTTTAGTATTTAAAGCACTTGAAAATGAAATGCATGGGCAAGGAATCTTGAAAGACGTGTATGCTCCCGCAGGTGGTGCAGGCAGATGCGGGCAAGCTCTGCTCAGCGGTGCACAGCTCCAGCCCAGCAGCCATGAAGTGTGGCTCTCTGCCCAGGCTAATAAGCCCTGCTGAAATCTCTTGCTAATGCAACTCTGCAGCTTCTGCACTTACGCTGGCTCACAGCTCTGCATTAAGACAGGGCATCGTTGTGCTGCAGAGACCTGCCCAGAGGGGCAGCTTTGATACACCAACCGCGGCGTTTCAAAGAGATGAAGCAGCATCTGTGTCCGGGGGCACAGCTGAGCTGGTTAAGTGATCCACTGGTGCGGTGAGTCAGGGGGCAAAGCAACATGAAAGCTCTGGCTTAACCTTACTGCTAGCCCAGTGCTTAGCCCACAGGACAACAGTGACAAGCTGCTGTGCTTCACAAACAGGAGCTGGCTTTGTGGCCACCATGGCATCAGTGACCATCTTTCTCCCTGATGGTTAGCACATCCTAGGGAGAGGTCTCCGAGTAGTGCCGTGGGACATCAAAGCCAGGGGCGACTATGGCCCAGATCCGTGCTTAACTGCATGTGTGAGGAAGTCCCTGTGAGTGCATCCGCACCGCTAAAGAGGCGACTGCCGCAGAGTGAACCCCAGCACAAGACCCCTCGTCATCCCTGTGCCCACCAGCAATCTCCATGCCCCCCCTCTCCCGACAGCTGGCCCCAGCTACTTCTCCCCACCACAAGCCCTGGGCACAGCTCACTGCAGGGTCTGCACCGACGAGCAGCAGGGGCGACACTGTGCCGCATTTGGCTCTAACCACGGCCCGGCCAGCTGCGCACCCTGTCCCAACCCGTCCCTTAGCCCACACCCCAGGGGATGCGGAGCATACCCTTTGGCACTTGCTGTCAAAACAGTTCTCTGGTGGGCTATGGCACAGATCTCAGCTTACTGCAGACACTCTGAACTGCGAAAACATACAGAAATGCTTAAGTATTTGGCGTAGCACATCCAGTCTTATGCCTCAAAGCCACTGAGACCCAGAGGAGAGCGAGAGCCAGGCGCTGTGCAGGGCAAACGTGGCCAGACTTCTCTAGCAGAGGCTATCCCCAAGCAATACAGCCAGGAGTTGGTCTGTGCCACCAACCTTGGAATTAGGGCGCACATCTCGGTCTTTTTTTGTTTATCAGTGTGGATGTGCCTGATATCTCCTCCTCCTAAGTGCTTCTGACTTTCTGTGTCAAGATCTTGCCTCAGTCACATCCCAAGTCCAGGGCAGGGGAAGGGCGTGGGTGGGCGCTTGTCCTCTCCATTTCCTTTCTCTGCTGTAGACTGACTCCTCTACACACTTTTTTTTTCCAATAGAAGGAATAGGAGCACCTGCTTCAGACAGGAGCTCCTGGAAGACTCTTAATCCCCTGGGGTGCAATGTGTCACCCATCAAAAGGTAAGCCTAGTCATGAGGCCAAATAAAGACAACACTGCAGCAGCATTCAGCACCTATTTACAGCAGATTCGGCAAAAGCTGCTAACAAGCATGCAGGATATGATATCCAATGGCCAAGTAACGAAGAAAATTTGCTTCTCCCACTTTATGAATATTGCACACACACACATTCCTGTCATCACCATTCACGCTTTTCCTGCTCACCCCCAGTTCCTTGCCCACCAAGCACTCCCCCTAGCCCAACAGCTTCCAGTGCCTTTGCTCAGACACTCCAGTCCTTTACACCTGCCTCGTCCTTCGGTCTGCCCTTTTTGGTCCCATCCCAGTGATGCCAGCTCCCAGTGTCCCAAACAAACTTGCCACCACATCATAGTCTCTTCAATTCTGTGTGGCAGTAACGGGAAAGATGGAGCCCTGAGAGCAAAGGGTGTCGGTCTGCCTACTCCCCCGTCCTACATCAGATTTCCTGTCCTTAGCTAGAACAGCACTGCAGCACAAAAGCAACCCTGCAGATGTACTATTTAGGCTGGAAAGTCGAACGCTGCCACAGTGGGAAAAGCCGACATGGAGGCTGTGGGAGGAGCAGCCACTCGGCCAGGTGTGTGGGGGTGTTGTGACCCCGCATTGCACCCCAGCCCCAGCAGCGCGCTCTGTTCTTTTTCAGAGGGCTCTTTCCTCCCTCAGTGCTCAGGGTAGATAGTGCCAAGCTAATAAGTGGCTATTTATTTTGCTTTCTTCTAGCGGTTCAGCGTGTGGCTCTGTGACACATTTGCTGCATATTATTCCAAGGCTGCTCTGAAGATAGCCTTTGTTAATTCCCTCCTGAGCTTTTCTGTGGAGTTCATCAGCGCAGTACTTGTGTGCCTCTTAAATGCTAATTCATTTACTGCCATAGCACGACTGTGAGGGGTTTTTTTATTTGCATTTTGCATGTGGAGAGCTAAAGCGCAGTAAGATTAGGGTCCAAGTATTCCTCTAACGTGGGGTGCCCATTTCCCAGTGCCGAGGGTCTGATTTTGCAGAGTGCTCAGCATTACACGGCAGCTTGTGTGTTCAAAGCACATGTCCCATTGATTTCTGTTGCAGGTGAGCGCTGCGTATTTCTGGAAATTGGACCCCAGAGTCTATAGCTTGGCAGGCTGAAAATAAACAACGTGCAATCTCACCATCTGTGTGAAGTTTGGTTTAAGCGACTTGCCAGGCCAACGCAGGGACTTGGGGAGAGAGGGCGAGCAGGACCCACTTCTCCAGGGCTGCACCCAACAGGCTTAACCAAAGGATCACTCCTGGTCTCCATCAGCTCTCCCCTTAAGCATCCCCATTTGCTTGTTCACCAAGTGTGCTTCCTAGCCCAGCTGCTTCCAGTCCTTTATGCCTGCCTCATCTTTCAGTCCGCCTTGGGGGTCCCATCCCAGTAACCCCAGTTCCCAGTGTCCCAGCTGGGTTCACCGCTGAATCCTTATCTCCCCAATTCTTCTGCCAACAGTGAGGAGGAAGCATCCCCGAGACCATGGGGTTTTGGTCTGCCAAATCCCGGCTCCATGTCTTGCTACAGCCTGGCCTAGTGCAGGGAACATTGTTGTGATCACAAATAGAAGTTGTCATTACAAAAGCCCTCGGCACCCCATGACCTAGACAGGAGATGTGCCTTGTGGGCGTTGAACCATCAACCCAAACTGAACAAGTTTATTTATTCTGGGAGGCCAAGCTAAAGCACGAGGCAATCCTTAGGGTCATTAAATGCTAAAATTAAATATGTTTCCACAGAGCATGTGTGAATTGCCTTTCCAAAGGCTTGTAACTCAGCCAGATGTAGGTGGATTTTTCACAGGGCAGCAAAAGACATAAGGAGTGTAAAACCATTTGTTTTATTAAGTGTCATGTCTCTAATCTAAACTACTAAACTTTTGGCAAATTTATAGCCAGCTGAAGACATAATTTACAATGCAATATTTTAGGCAGCCTGAACAGCACTGGTTCTGCCATTCCCACCTCCAGCTTGTGTTTGTGCACCCGTGCACTGGTCACTGGTAATTGAGGGCTGTAAAGAGATGAAAACCATGCTGTCAATGCCCTCAGAGAGCAATCAATCTCCTGCCTTGTCCCAGGGGACCCCCAGCACCAAGCTACCTGTCCCTCCTGTCCTTGGTTCAGCTGTGGCTTTGCTACTCTGATCTCCTCCTTGGCTTCTCTCACTCCTGGCTCCTGAGGATATTCTGCACCCTCTCCCCTGCAGCCTCCCCGGAACCTGCCAACGTGCCAAATCCACCAGCTCCTTTCCATTTCTCTCTGATGTACTAGCAGAATTCCGGTCAAAAGCTATAAAACTGTTCAGCAGCTAATAATCTATGTTGCTAGGTAATGCATACATTACATGATATGCATGTCCCTGCGACACCTGCTTTACTGTCAAGACACGTCTCATTCATAACCTGCGTATGGGGGAAGCATCTCCACAGAAGCATTCAGAAATTCTCCATTGTTTGAAATAATTCATAATAAAATAGTGAATGTAAGTCTCGCACCATAGGTCTCACATATTAGAGAGCTACTTTAACGGAAAGCTTACATGGAGTCTTTCCCTTTTCCCCCAGCACATGTGGAAATGCACCCCAGCTACAAGCAGAGCAACCCAGGTGCCATCCATGGGCCGTGAGAAGTTTTCACACATTTTCATGCTGATTTTTATTTGCTGGTATTTTACTATTTCTGTAGTAAATTGGTGCTGACTGTGAACCAACATAAAACATGACCCATAAAAGCAGAAACATATGGCAAAGGAACATTAAGGTCACACCAAGGATAACAACTAGAAAGGTCTGCCTTGCACAGCCCAGCTGGGCATATGGAGGAACCAGTCTGGGTAAATAAAAACCTTACATAAGTCACCCCCATGAATGGCCCCTTTTGGATCTAAAGCTGTTCCAGTTGGCATTGGAGTATGCCAGTTGTGATACCCTTCTTTCCAGGAGCAGGATCCCATTTCTGAGAAGCAACAATCAGTTTCAGCAACAAGTTCATTTGAAGATCAGTCCTTTTGAAAACGTACACATCAGGAGGTAAGAATGGCAAACCCTAGTCTGTACTTTAAAATCCTTTCACTCTAATCTAGGACATAAAAATCCACGTGCTCTGACACAACAACATGGGGCAACGCATTCCAACAGGTTTTTTAGCTGCAATTTCAAAATGCCTAATATGGGGGCTTTTGATGGACCACTAGGCAGGTCATCGCATCTTTAAGTGCTCAAATTTCTACTTCACGGCAGGAAAAGTTAATGGTGTCTTGATGCATAAATTGTACATTTTCATAATTAGCATGCTCAGCTCTTCTTGAAAAGTTTTACCCTAACTCTGAATTCCCTGAGTCTCTAATGAGCTTGACTGGGTGATGGTAATGCTCTTGCAATCCACGTTATCCTAAGAATAATTTTTAACCCCAAATTTGATTGAAGTTATCCTTAATTAAACTTTGATTAAATGAATTTTATTAAAAAGCCCAGGTTGTTTGGTCAGAATATATATGTAGCTGTTAGGCAAAATTTTCTTTCTCTGCAGGGCAATTTTAAATTGCACGAGGTTTTCAGACCTGTTTGCACTGGCAGAAGGTTAAAAGCGAGCGCTCTTTTGATGCCTGGGAGAGGGAAGGAACAGTCATCTCCCAGGCTGTGCTTGGTGACTGCGCGGGGAACAAGCAAAGGCAGAGAACAGTCTTTGTCACTTGGACTGAAGAGCAAGTTCAGACATCAAGAAGTGACCCAGATGCAGCTGCAGAAAGGCAGATCTTGTAAAGAAAAACGAGTCACAGGGAGGCAATGTGCTACTGCAGGTTACTTGCTGCTGCTGGACCCAAGTGTAAAAGTAGAGTGACACTGGGGAAAAAGGAAACTCTTCAAAGAACTGAGCTCCTTCACATGTTCCCCAGTCACTGAATCCGTCTCTCCAATTGGGGATGCTCGCTCACTGGGGTTAGGTACCCAAATGGATACAGGCATGCTTCTCCCACTGTGGCTGGCCAAAAGACTCTGCCCTGTTGGCACAGTGATATGTTGAGAGCAGTCTCTGACTCTTTAACTGCTAGGCTTAACCATCATCCACCATAACTGTTCATTACGCTGCACACCCAGATAAAACCTCCAGCTGTTCCCAAAAACAACAGCTCATCAACGAAAACCAGCATGAGTGCCTCAGGCAAATGCTTTGCTTTTGTGTTAGCTCCCTGTTGACTAAAGCAACCCAAGGCCCCTTTCTGTCCATCAGGGCTCACAGAAGGTTTGGCCACAGCTGAAAGGGAGGTGATTTTCTTCCCTGTGCTCTGAATTTTCACACCATTTACATTGCTTTCAAATCCCACAGCTCGTAAGTGACAGGCTCGCTGCGTGGATGCAGACCGTTCAGAAGAGATGGCCCAAGACAGGGGAAGTGTCTGTTGCCATTGCTGCTCCCAGGATTATCAAACGGATGCGACCGAGCTCTCGGATTGAACTGACTTTGCTATTACTGTATTAATGCTGGTTTGCATTTTTATTACCTTGCCCATTTCAAACTTCACTGAGCTGAATCTTAATAAACAGATATATTCTGAGTGGATTTTTGTTATTGTTGCTTTTTCTTTTCTCCCCTGGCCATTAGGACTCATTATGTGGAGTCATCAGCTGTTTTGCTTTGTTTCCCATCTGTTCATACAGTACTTGGGTTCTGGGATTTTTCCCAGGGTGTGAGATAATACTGCAGATGGGAGTGCAATTTCCACTGTTTTGATTTTGCCCCAGTGGGGCTTCGTGTGGCTGCTGGTGGAAAAATGACAATTGCAATGGTTTTGATTAAAGATTTTCCATATTATAGAAACTTGTCAAATCTCAAGATTTTCAAGATCATGTTGCTAACTAGAGTCAGTGGCAGTTTTCTTCTAAGAGGATTTTCAATCCTGTCCCCATCTACAACGCCTCCATTCTATGAAGTAAACAAGGCCTCTTTTTTGAGAACAAATCTTGCGCAATTTCAAGTCACAGGAAAACCCACCCCTGCCTGTGGTTGGGGAGAAGATAGTGTTCTGGTCCCATTGCTGTAAAGGGGAGCAGAAATTGGAACCTAATGAGACTTTGAGGGGCATCTAGTCTCCTGTGACCACTTAGGATAAGTGATATCAGACCTTTCACTCGTGTATCAGTTAGGTTGTCATATTGACCAGCTGTTTCGGTATCTCACTCCTCTGAAGACTAGCAAACCTACTCCTCTAATTTGCAGCCAAGGTATACTTCGGTCGGTTTATACCCATTTGATCTCATGCCTAAGTTGTCCTTTTTCTCAAATACCTGTTCTCTCTCCCCAGTTTTTATTCCCTCCTGTATTTGTAGAGAACGATCATACCCACTTCAACCTTTGCTCTGTGAGGCTGAACAAACCACTGTCTTCCATAGCTTCTTGCTGGAAAAATTTGCTCTCTGCTCTCCTCACCCTCCTTGCAACTCTCAGATGAACTTGTTTCAATTTATATGCATCTGCCCTGATGACAGGAGCCAAAGCACTGCTGTCAGTCCTGAAGCAAACGTATGGGCACGTACCTGCTCCAGCTTCGCTCCCTCCCACTGCTGCTTGGTGCCGCATTTTCACCTGGTCTGCATTTTGAGATTTACTTTAATTTTCAGGTGATGACTTCAGTTTGGTCTCAGGCACATCTTGAAAATGCCCTCTTTCTCCCCTTCTGCATTCATTTTCTAACATAGATTAAGTGGCTACAAAAGTATTTTGGTCAGTTATTCTCTGATTCCATTTCCTGGCATTTTTCTTCCAGATCTATAATTCTTATCTTGATTTCTCAGCATCTCTGCTACTAAAATTGCTAGACACTATATTTGGAGTATGTTGTGCTCAGGGTGAGCTTCTCTGTAGGTGTAGGACGGCAGTACTACATTTCACAGGGACACTTCTCTGTGGTCACAGTGCAAGACTCCAAGCTATTCTAGCAGCATTGAGCTCCAAGGTTAAGAAAGCTTTAACACAGCACTGGTGGCAGGTCTAGCGAGGACGTGCTTGTATGGCTTTACAGCAAGTGGCCGCAGAGCCAGGAGGGGCAACCTGCAATCCTGCACCTTGTCACGCAGCAGGATGGTGTTCCGGTGGGGGGAACAACCACCGTCCCCCCAGCCTCCAGGGTAAATCCACCTCTCATAAGCATTGTTCTCCCCTGCAGCTAATTACTGGGCAGGTAAACCTGCAGTGATATCTGGGAAGTCAGAGAGGAGAAGACCCATAATTGTTCAGCAAGGCTTTTCATCCTTAAATTACAGAAACCCAAGAAGGCTCAGTCTTCATATATTTACCCCTTTCAGAGGAACATTAAGTGCTAAAGAAAAGGTCAGCCACCTTTTTTTTGTTAAACCCAACATTTCAGCATAGAAACATATACAAAATTATTGTGTTTACTCAAGAGTTTAAAGATTTTTACACTGTGAGTGGAAGAGGAGAGGAGAGATTTTTATCGAAACTGCAAAATTGCTTTAATCAGGGAAAAAATGATAGGGCAATTGTGAGGGAATTATATTTAAGATGAAGACTAATGCTAGGAGATCACCTGTGCCTAGTGTAAACCTCCCTGGAGTATCCAGGAATCTCAGCCATGGCCTGAGACTCTCATTGTGTTAGAGATGTATGAACGTAAAGAGGCAAGGAGGGGGGATATATAAAGACAGGTAATGCTGGTAGAAGTCTGTAGACCTTTTAATAGGCCTTAGATGATACAAATCTGGTTTAATAAATCTAATAAAGCACACAATTATGCTTCCTAAGTGTAGGCTTTTACCTCAAGTTAGGCCAAACCGTAATTTCAGGGAAAGAAGAATCAACGCAAATACTCACAGGAGAAAATCTATCAAAGCAGTGAACTCTTCACCTCTAACAGCTAGTAATGACCACAGGATACAAGATCAGATGGTTCACTTAGCTGCCGAGTAACGAAATTAGGCTAAAAGTTAGATCTAGCCTGCCCAGAGGCAACATGACAAATTAGATTCATCCACTCACCATATTTGTATTAATGCACTTTTGTATTAGTGAACAGATTATAAAAGAAGGCTTTGCCTGGAGGCAGGGTTTTCTGGCGCTGAACTCATTTTCAAGCTGAGGTTCTCCCCTGAGGGCACAATAACACCCTCCCTTCTTTGCAGCCGAGGATCTGATCCTCAGCAAAGATTTACCTGTGAACAGCTCTTAACACCTTGGAGCTTTAAAAACTGCAGATTTCTTTCTATAAAGCTACATAAATTGTATACTCTTGATATATGTTTTAATAATAATGGAATATTTAGTTAGCATCTTTCTAAAATCATTCAGTGTGTTCCACTGCTAATATTTAAAAAAAAAAAAAAAAAAGTTGTTTTAAAATCAGCTCTCTGGGACAGACTCTATAAACTCACCCTGGCTCTGAGTCTAGGCTGGCAGTCAGCAGTGAGAACTGCTGACTACGCAGATGGCCACCTCTCTTCATGCCATGGCTGCAACTCTGCAAAAGGTCATAGCCCTGCGGTCTCGTGGCCCTGTGAGCCGTGGGGCTCACAGCACTTAACGTCAGTTGTACGTGTGCATGTTTCCAGCGCGAGGCTTCACTTTGCAGCGTGGCATCCCTCTGACCTGGGAGGGAGCCGTGAATCAAGAATGCATTTCTTTTTCCTCTGAAGATGAAAGACTTTTAAAATTAATTGCATGACATTATGGCTTGTCTCTGTTGTCAGCTTTGATTTTGCTGTGACAAAATGATGGCCGCTCCCTGTCACACAGAGTGACGCCGTGTCTGTGAGCACCGCACTCCTCAAGTGGCACTAGCGAGTTAAAGCATCGCTGGGATCTGCATTGAAAGTAGTTTTGAGGAGTGTGGTGCGGAGGGTGAGGCAAGGGCAGATGTTACACTCCTGCAGGGGAGCCAACCCGGCCATCGCTCGCTGCAGCTGGTGGTGGCTTTGCCGTGCCACCCACAAACCTGTGCCAGGTATCCAGCCCACCTCACCCCATCCCTGCGACCAGTGCAAATTACCCCTGGGATACTCTCGAGAGGGTGACACTCTCGAGAGGTGTAATTTTAAGGATTCGGAGCTGAATGCACAACCAGTAGAGCTAAAATCAGAGATCTTAAAAGGGCAGCTCTGCTGCCTTAGCAGGGCTGGATGGAGAAAGCGGGAGCAGAAGCAGCAGGAAGAGACTAACCCATTTTCCCTTTAGAGGGCAGTGGTGTTCATCGGACAAAAGCTGCATTTCCAAGGAGGTAAAACCCTTATCGCTAATAACTGGGGTCAGCAGCACCATAGCAGGCAGCAAGTAATAGGAACCAGCACTGAAAGGGTGCTGCTGGCCGCACTACGCTGTACAGAAGAGCATCTCATTCTGATACACTTTCTGTGATGCAATGTGCAGGGGCTCGTTAGTTTCCCCTTGTTTATCTTCACAGTAATCAGCCGAGTAATTACGGTCCCACAGAGAGGCTTCCTTTCTCCTGCCACACCATGAACGTGGGAGTCCGTGGTGAAGCGCTTCTTACCGTCAGTGTTTGCCAAATTACAGCCTCTCTCCAAGCCAGATAAGTCCTTCCTGCTAGATTTATGCCAAACCGGTTTGGGAAGCCAAATAAGAGAAGATTTCAAAGGCAGTACTAACCTCTTCATGGGTTTGGGCGAGGCCTCCCGCTCCAGGTTGGAGGACGCATGCTTCACATGCATGGCGTTGTAGGAGGTGTGGGTGTACTCGTTTTCGTCGCTGTAGTCGGGACCAAGTAACGTTCGAGCCCACGTCCCCATGTCATACGGAGGAAGAGTCCCCCCGAATTCAGAGGGCAGGCATTCAGGGTGTATTAGCTGGTGAAGGCTGTTCAGGTTGTTACCATGAAGAAAGATCTTCAACAAATAAAAAGAATGTTCAAAGTCATCATCAATTCCTTACTTCAGTAAGTACAATAATAACAGCACTAATGAGGTGTGGAGCGTCATTAGTTGACGCTGCAGTTTCAGGTGGGAATTTCTGAAGCGCTCAGGGCCGGTGCGGGCGGGCGGGAGGAGGGGGATTAGCTTTGGGGTGTGCAGCTGAAGAATTAGGCTGGCACCGTAAACATTTCTGAAAATCCTGATGTGCTTACTTTTGGCACATGACACTTTCACTTTCTTAAGTACCAGATCAGGAAAAGTGCAAGTCAGGAATAATGACCGATTAGTGCTGCTCTAAGAGGATAGAGGCTTGTACGAAGAGCGGTGAGAAGAAAAGGGAGGCAGTGGAGCTTACTGAAAGACGATGTGAAGAGTAGGTCCTCAGTGTCTGAGAGGGCAACCCAGCCCTGCACCCTGGGACTGACGTTTCCCAGGGGTGCAGGTCTGTGTGGCCACTTTGCACTGCTCCAGCGACATTTGTCTCTCTAATCCCTCTTTGCTTTCAGGCTGGTGCTGCCCTGGCCAGACACACCCCAGGGTGGGCTCTGGGGCCTTCTGAGAGATGATCCAGTGGTTGTTTGATAGACTGCAGAGGACAAATGGCCAAGATGACTACAGGACCACAGTTCACATGGGGTTCAGTGGGGAAGACCTGCCTCTTCTGCAGTGTGAGCAAACATCCTTCAGGCATGGGCATTTTTTGTGGAAACGAGTGCGTTGCCACCATGTGAGAACAGTCCACTTGCTGAAGGAATGAAATAGGAAATTTTACTCCCACAAAAAGAGCTGAGCTGAAGTTTCCCTCACTGCAGGTGACTTCAGCCAGGCCTGATAATCCCTCCGCATTGCCAATTCTCTCTGTCCCTGAGCATGTCCCATTAAAATGTGTCTACACTTTGTTAGTGATAACAGCTTTCTAGTCCCTGGCTGAGTTATTGATCCAATCCATACCATTGCAAACTCTAAGTTTTAATAACAGCAGCAATTCTCTGAGGCCATATGAAAAATGCAGAGAGAAAAAGAAGGAAGAAAAGAAAGCAGACACCTACTCAGTTACTCCAGCTCTGCATCTTCCTATCCCCCCCGGCCCCGTCTAATTACCCTTTTCCTTGTCTTGTCTTTGAGGAACGGTTTGATTAACGTGTACAGGGCATGGATGTACCAGGGCTGGTTGACAAAATGGACTCCTCCAAAACGGGCAGGAAAGCTGTCCTACAGAAAGAAAGAAAAGGAAGGCAGTTAATAGATGCAGTGCTTTAGCCCGGCAGTCAATAGGATGAAAGTCAGAGGAAGAAGTCTGCCTCTTTCCATCTGCAAACAAGCACTGGCTTTGCTGGGAGGGGGCAGGAGGGAGATGGAAAAAGAAAGATGCCTGGAGACGTTTGCATCAGTTCCTTCTGTTAGCAGACGCAGTCCCTTCTCCCCTCCACACACTAACGCATCAATTGCTGATGATTTAAAGTAGGGTCTCCAGACGCTTCGCCTGAACGTTTTTTAACTCCATCAGGGCATCTGACTCGGCTGGGATGGGAAGCGAGAGGGGGCTGATGAGCACCGCTCCCTCGAGGGGAAGCTTTCTAATTTCTCATTGTGCGGCGTAAGGCAAGCCCCCGGTTCCCACGCACATCGCTGCACACAGCTCACCTTTTCACCCTTCGGCCTCCCTGCCTCCCCCCTGCTAAAATCATCATTACAATGGCTGACCTTTCGGGGTGAGCGAGCAGCATATTATGGGGAGGAGGATGGGTGGGAAACGCTGATAAGTGAAGGTGTAGGGAGAGTGCACCATGACGGCACCATGGAAACTGCTGGAGCCCAGCGCTCGCTGCCGGGCTGTGCACAAACACCCTCGCCATTAGCATGCAGGTAGCGTCCCGCCGGCGAGGTGTTTGCAATAGCGTCCCACTCCCCTCAGCCAGCGTGGCACGCTTAATAAAAGAGGAGGTTGCTGGCGTGTCTTTAAAGGTTATTGTGTATTCTAATGGGCATTTTGTACCTACACTCTCATCTAACAAATGTCAGTCAGGGAAGAGCCTAGGATTTTTTCGCTTGCATAAATAGCGGGACGACCGCCGCTCCTGCGTGCAAACACGCTTCCAGTGAGAGGAGAGGTGCCTGTCTCTCCCCCGTGAAGGGAAATCCTGATGAAGCCGTCCTCATCCTGCCTGTGCTCCTAACCCCTACAGCTCAGCATATAAAGACAGAGCATAATCAGGTCTCTTCCTTCAGGGCTTTGGCTTCGGGACTCAGGCAGGTTCGTTCCCCCCACAATTAGCATGGGGTATCCTGGGGCTTTCTCTCACCTTCCTCTGGAGCATCAGAGATTGAACACAGCTGGTGAGGATATGGGGTGGATTTGTGAGACGATATGGAAAATCCCCTTATACACCTGCTCAGTATAGTTTCTGCGCCACTTCAAGGTCAAATTATTTCCCAGATTTAGCACTATGTAGGCTAAATCTCCACCACCTCCTACCACCCAAGGCAGATTGGCAGGACTCTCTGTGCTCTTTAGCCCTGGCCATGGATGGCCCTGGCAGTCACCTTAAACCATACTCGGGTAATGTTTGTGAGCGGTCACAGGCATTAAGTGATACCTTTTTCTTTTGCTATACAGCAGTATAAGCCACTTACACCTCAGACACGTCAGTTTATCTGAAATCATTACAAATCTCAATATTGGATGCGCCGTACAAGACTAGTGGGTAGTCAGGCCAGGACGCAGGAGGCCGAGCAGTGCAATGTAACAGGTGATCCCATTTTAAATCCCAATAAACTATGAGCTGAGCTTTTTAAGGATGGCACACGCTCTCCTGAGGTGTTCATTCACTATAAAGACAACTGTATTTCCATTGCTGCTGGAATATTCGTTAGAGTTTAGGGATGCAGCTCTGACTGATATAAGCTACTGAAGTGCTGCAGATTACAATGACTTCAACTGGGCTGTGCTGAGAAACAGCTGCAGAGAATCTGAGCCCACCTAGAAAACACATTGACCAACAGACGTATGAAGTTAAGCCAAAAGTGATTTTTCTACCCCATGACAACCTAACATTGGGTTTTAGAGCAGAAGAGAGCCAAAAATGCCCATCTCATGCAAAATTCACATATTCAGTTGCTTTCCTCCTGCATGGGAATAAAAATTTGAAGATTTGAACCTTTCATAGAATATTCTAAAAAAAAAAGATATTAAGAAATATTGGAATGTTCCACATTTGCCTTTTTTTTTTTTTTTTTTTTTTTAAATACTGTATTTGTCAAGGCGGCTGCCAGCCCACAAGCTGTATCTCTAAGGGAGAAGTTCTGGATTCCTTTGCTCTTTGGGTCTGAGCTGCCACAGCCGTCCCAGGTTGTACCATAGCAGCATAGGTCAGTGTAGGAGATACAGTCTGAGTCTGAAGCAAAGCACAGCAAAGAAATGAGAGATGGGAAGCAGGGAAATAACTTTAAGGCACAGAGATTTATACTGACCTGAAAAGGAAAAATTGTTTTGCCTTCTCACTGGAATGCACAGATGATATTAATCACAATCTTCAGTGAGAAATGTCAGTCAGACTTCATTTCCAAGGGGGAACATGTTTTTTTTAGAACATGTTGACCAGTCTTTATGATACCACATTACCCGGAAAGGTCTGAATGCTGAGAATTATAGGAACCAGCCAGAGGACCTGGAGAAGGTCGACTAAGGAGAAGGATGTACTTTCCTATATAGAAAATGAATTTTATGTCCACCCAACATAGATTGCTGAGGCCATAAACTAGCTTGTGTCTGGTACATCGGTGGATTAAGTGTTACAGGAAAGCCCCTCAGATAACAGTTTTATTTAAAGGCAATTGCTTTCTTTTCATTCTGAATGTACACCTGAAAATGTGCAAAGACGCTTGAAAAGGCAGCATGATGGCCAGGAAAAAAACAACCAAAGAACATTTTTCTGTGTGTAACTTTCCACTAATTTTTGTTCCTTTACCCTATTAAGCACAATAAGCTCAATTTGACCTTCATCCCTCAGTCCACCTGCATTGGTAAGGCTGTCAATTAGAACAAGGACAAAGACATAATTTTTTTTTTAAACCAAAGAAATTTGATATGGGAATCATCCAGACACTGTTTGGAACCGCAACATACCAATTTTGCAGAAGTCCCTAATTAGAGCAGAGCTGTCTTGGAAAGAAAAGCTCCCGTCTGGAGGTCTGCCTTGCGCGGTTCCAGGAAGATGTATGAGACCTTTCCCACACCCCACTTACTGTCTCTGCTGCTTTCCCTGGGGCAAGGTGAAAGTAGCTGAAATTGATTTTCTGCTGGAGAGCTTTTGCTTTTAGGAATTCTCTTTTGATTTCTCATGTCTTGTGATTCCTTGGGAAGGTGTATTTTATAATGAGGTACATTTTTTGGAGCCTACTGTGAAAAAGACCCTGGGATCATGGAGCCTTTTCTTAACCTGTTTCCTTGTTAAAAATACCCAATCCTGAGGATATATTTACATTTTATTCCAATGGCATAAATAAAACACAGCACGCAGGAATTGGTCTAATTATTTGTGGGCGCTACTGTCATTTTATCTGAAAATCAAGCTGGACATATTAGCACGTTGCTCAGAGACGCAATCGCAGCGTGAAGAAATACATCCAACCCAGTGCTAATCTAGCTAACTTGCTACTCAGCAATAGCAGGGAAGAAACAGTGGAACGACTCCAGATACCTGCTCGGGCAGCTAGCTCACTCCAGAGTCAGACCAGGTCTTCTTCATTGGGGCCTGAAGTGAACTAACACAAGGAACATATCTAACCATGCTGCAGTGGCACCTTTCCCAACCTGTAAAGGTAAACCTAGAGAGACAAAATTGTCCAAACACAGGATTTTAGTTGTTCCCATTGATTGAATGAAACTGGTGCCAAAGATGGGACTTTTCTTTTGCCTGATTCGTCTTTTTTTAATTTTATATGTTTTTTTTCTTCACTGTTTTCAGTTATTCCCCTCCGTATCGTCCCCAGAGAAAGAAAGGAACACTGGAGCTGCCACAGACACCCCAAAATCCGTACAGGCCTCAATACATATTTCATTTCAGATTGGAGAAGTGTCTCCAAGCTTGCAGATCAGAGGAAAATGTTACGGAGATCATTGTTTCTCTTCTCCCCTCAGACCTCCTGTGCAGGGAAATTTCTGAACTGAAATGAGTCTGGGACTAAAAACCCTTGGTACGTAATGTTCCGCTAAATAGCTCGTGAGCGATAGCTACGAGGTGAATGAGAGACAATTTTTCACTATTTCTGCCTGTTCTTTCCTTCATGACATCTATTTCTTTTGGCGTGAGTATGCATCAGAGAGCTTTTACTGTGTTGTTGTTCTGAACTGCCCGAAAGCTGAAAATCAAGATGACCTCCCAGCATCTCCTCACACCAAAGTGTGGCAGAAAAGTAAAACAATCCGTGGAATACCAAAATTAGGTATAAATCCAGCCTGATGCTCAGGGCCAATCTTTTCAAACTGCATAAATTGGCTACATAGGCCAATGACCTGAGCTCAAAAACCAAGTTACGGCATATTTCTGGATTATGGGACAACAGAATTTTGTGACACAAATGTTTTAAAATGCTTTCATAACTTCTACCCTTTGCAATCAGAAAAGCAAACACACATCTTGCCATCCAAATGCACTTTAATCTCAACCATACTTGCCAGTTTACTGCAAATCAAAATATAATCCCCTTTGAAAGAAAATAATTTCCTGTAGATTCGGGAACATTTTGATCATAAACAAAACTGTTTAAACCAAAAGGTCATTTAAACTGAGGATAAAAACAGCATCTTCATGCCTGTGCACTTACATAAGCAGTCCCCGTGGTGGATTAAAGCTCCCACAGACCATATTAATAGTTCAGGAAGATTTTATTAATAGTTCGGTGATAGTTTCTCCACAGAGACTTTCCACGAGTGTGATTTTAATGGATTGGCACGGTAAGGGAAAGAGGCTTTCTGCTCTCCAGCTCTGGATCCAAATTCAGCCTCCGAAACATTGGCTGTGGTTGAAAGTTATTGTCCCCCGATTTTACAACTTTGTCAGATATTGGATAGGTTGTGTTTATCAAAAACACATTCCTGAGCACGTTTGAATGAACCCTGTGTAACGCCCTTGGTGCAGACAGAGCAGGCTGTCGTATAGTGCATGCTAGGAGAGAAGGTAAAGCGTCTCCCCCACCACTACAGCTTCAGCTTCTAATTTTAATGCCGGTCCTTAGAGATGAACGCTTGGTTCAGGAAATCCCGCGGGCAGGAGGCGGTGGGAGGCAGCGGCAGGGCCGGGGTCCGCGAGGACCCCAGGACGGGGCCGCTCCCACCCCTCTCCAAGCAGTCCCGGGGGCTGCGGGAGGCAGGGCTGCTCCCGCTCACCTGCTGCGGTGCCTGCTCTGAGCCCAGGCACGATTCAAATCTCCATCCAGAGAAGCTACTTGTCTTTCCGTTATCTCTTTTTGCTCCCCTGTGTTTTTGAAGAGACGGGAATGCAAAATTAATGTTGCCGGTGGCAATAATTGCAAACTCGTTTGCTTCTACCTTGGCATGCCCTCAGAGTACGCAGGGCTTGGAAATAGCTGCAGAGTAGGGGAAAACCATTAGAAAAAAGGCATTAGTGCTAGCAATATGGCAATGTTGACCTGCTCAAAAACGACCATAAAAAGAATTCTTGCAATCAGGAAGAACTCATTGATTTGGGATAAGCTGTGACTGTAACCGCTCACACCAAAACACTCTCTTTTCTCTGAAGCGTACAGTAACAAAGGGCTGGAGCAAAATCACAGGAAAATGTGAGTGCTTGGTTTATTTTTACACTGCATACCCACATATGTAGATGAGTACACTCTGAAGTACTGCTGTCAGGGAAATGGAACTGAAAAACGAACATTGGGATGCATTCTCCTAGACATTTTTCATTATGTTTGTTATCTCTCCCGCTACACTCGATAACTTTTAAAATTCAGTCATTTGCAGTGGGTTTCTCCCAGTCATTATTGCACATTAGTGAGGTCCTACAGAGCATCTGTTCATGGGTGTTGGCAGATGGCACCAATAAATCAGGTTATAGAACACAGATTTGCTCAGTAAACTTTGATTTGTCCTGATAGAATCATGCTGTCATATCATCTGGTCTAACAAAATAACTTGTAACCTTGGGGCAAAAGAGGGATTTCTTCACTACCTTTTTACAAGAAACCCTTTGCTGAACCAGCTCAGAATAATTTAGGAACAGAAAATTTCCCAGAAACAGTGGCTCAGCTGGATTGACACCATACCCCGGTGCTGCTTTTTTGCTTGGCATGTGCCCCTGCTGATTTCAAAGTGTTTCACACACTTAAGGTACAGACTGAGGCTCCCTCCAGAAAAAAAGATGAATAAATTATATTGATAGAGAAACAGCAGGTTCATTCAGGGGCTTGGTTGAAGAGGTACACAGACAAGAGAGGAATTCAAAAGGTGATTAAAAAATAATAACACAAAGAGCACTGACACACTGATTTGGAAGTAGCCCACGCATGTGTGCGACTGGGGTGCCACAGTTTGCTCTAGATTAGGTTAGATTAGGCAAGGCCAGATCAGGGAGCTTCTGGTGGAGCAGGAAGAGTCAAAGTCACACGCTAAGCTAAGGAGGGGTAGATTGGGTCACAGGAACAGGCGGCAGCATGGGAAGGGACATGAATTTGCCAGAGGCTATTTTTCAGAGTTAGTTTAGGAGCTTGCTATGATCTTTGCAGCCAGGTCTAGCAAACTGGGCTAAATTGTCTCCAATGTCCTGATTTTTGGTGTAAACTGGAGCTCAGAAACACTTTCATATCCAGCTTTCTTAAGTGAGGGTGACTGCAAGCTGAGTCGCTTCTATTCCTGTATCTCACTGAACATGAACATCTAAAATTAGTTGTGGGGGAAGGGAAAAGCATCAGGAAGATCATCAAAGCCTGAAGTAGTTTAGGGCTTAATTAGAAACGGCAAAATGCGCTGGGCACAGTGCAAGCCTGGCCTGGAGGCTTGCTGGACGAATGCGGGTGCTGCTGGCTGAAGTGTGTGACCACAGGTCGGCTGTGATGCCTCTCTCTCTCTTCTTCTCTTCTCTTGGTATGGGATACCAAGCCCTTGGCTGGCTGTGACCTACAAGCTTTGGTTGCTCACTCGAAACCATCAGCAGAAGAAAGCCTCCGTGCAAACGTCACGTTTCTGAGAGAATTGACGTCCCTCTAATCCTTTCCGTCACACCAAGAGCTAAAGCAAAGTTAAAGAGGTGAACATCATCTCTGAGCTGTTGATGGGTTGTGTGGGTGTGAGTTGCTCTCAGTTTTGGGTGTCTGATGAAGAAGTGTTTTTTTCCTGTAGCCAGATTTTAATGCACGACTTTCTGAAGCAAAATGGCCACCAGCAGAATGAGCACATCCAGCAATGAAAGTAGAAGTCAGCATTAAGACATCTTTAAGGAAAGACCACCCTAATTTCCTTGCACTTATAAAAGCATCCACCCAGGGAGCACTGGGGTTAAAAAGTTTGGCATGGAAAACTTGATCCAAAAAATCTTCTATTTTTAATATACACTTTTTGAAAAATAATAACCTAAAGATTTTTTTGAAAGTAGTTTTTAAAAGTTAAGCTCTAAACAAAATTAATTGGCATTACTAACCGCTGTAGCCAAAATCTACAATTTTTTCTTAGCTGACCTGATTTAAACCTCTCTCTCCCTAGCTATTTCTATTTCCACAGACAGGCCTTGCACCCATCCTGAAGGGCAGTAGATCTGTGGGACACTGTGGCTGAAAGCACAGGGAGTGAAGGAGTTAGGGCAGAGAAGAAGATGACAAATATACTAGGAATTAAAAGGCTGTTGAAAGGAAAGAATAAAGTGCATGCAAAAAGCCTGTCCTGAAAGTACAGCACCTTATTTCTTGTCCAGCACTATTATGATTTTAAACAAAAAAGCCTGTGCAAAGTCTGCCTCTTTAGATATGCATTGTTATGCTGAGAATCTACATCACGTATCTAAAACATTTATTCTATATTTTCTTCACATCGCCACTTGCTGTATCTATGTATCTGCTCCCTGCCAAAATAGCCCTGTGTCTGAGCAAAGGGGCAATGAAGGCCAAACTGTCATGGTGAGGACAAATGCCCACAGCATTAGTTAAAGTCAGCCAAAGAAAAGCAATTAAAAAAGGTCTTGTGGCACTTGCCTTTCTTCTCAGGAGACCTATTGACTTTGCAGGAAAGCTTTCCATCTTGCCTATGAAAGCGCCAAGGTGTTACACAGAAATCGTACTGTCGTATTACACTTGTGTTGTGATTGAAAGCTGATGATGGCGAAAAAGGGATTTTCTTATTTATAGTGCTAGGCAACCTATTTGGCACTGAACAGAAGTCTGCTGTAGCTTGGCTTGAACAAAGCCTGGAATCATCTTAAAGCTTTTGCATGTGCATTCATATAGAGAGCGACATGTAAAGGAGATTATAAACTATTATTGTGATGAGATTATAACCTAGAAAGAAAAATGTTTTTTCTAATCTAGGTCAGAAAAAAAATGATCAAGCAATTTTTTTATTGGCATTTACTGACTGACTGAAACAAACTATTTGACAGAGATTATTCCTTTTCCAGTAAATTTCCCTGCATCTATCAAGAAGTTAAGAAAATCCTTTGTGTTGACTTCTCCATACAGCTACTTGAAGGTATCATAGCCCCCTAGCACTCATTTTCTCAAGGCTATCTGCTAAACAGAAGCTAGATTCCCATCTTATTTCACAAAGAATTTCAGTTTTTACCCTAATTGTTTGAGATTGGAACCTCATTTTAAAATGGAAGGTTTCCCTTCACCTAGCTCTCACACAAACCCTTTTTTAAACAATTTCTATGGTCTCTGTCATCCTACACGAATGTACCCTGATGAGTGTCCCCCTGGTGAAGGTATTTTTTCAATTCTTTTTTCTCTTTCAACAGGAGGGGGGGGGGTGTGAGGGTGGGTGAGAAAACCCTGTGACCTCCTTTGTTTTAAAGGGAGCCAAAATGCTAAATGCCTGTGCAATGATGGAAACCCGGCTCTGGGGGGATTCAATATGAGGCAAATCAGGTTGCATTAGGTAAACACCTGACAGAAACAGCACCTTTGCTTCATGTACAACCTCTTATTCTTCAAAACAACAGAAGCTTAGGAAAAAAAAATCTTTTATTATTTGCATGATTCAAGCTCTGTCCCTGTTCTAATATCTTGGTGAGATTGCTTAGCTTTCTTATGCCTCCATGCTGAAGGGAAACTTGTTTCGTGTATTTGTGTCTCACAAAGTCCCACATAGTCACAGGGCTGAATTGGCAGGAGCAGACCAACGTGTCGGCTCTGCAATAAAATATGATCTCTTTGTGTTTGCCCTTTTGTGATCTCTTTCTCTCTTTTTATTATTTTTTTTTAATAATGGAGCAGTGCCTTGGTAATGAGAAACCTGACCATAATTGAAAGCCCTTGAAATAAGTTTTGAGAACAAAAAAAAGTGAGTAATACTAAAGATACATGTGGAAAGATGTAAAGATACATGTAAAGATACATGGTGGAAAACATTTTTAGGAAAGCTGTTTTTACAGTGGCAGACAGCATTTTAAGTTTCATGACATTTTCTACACTCTGCATTTAAGAAACAAGTTATGAAGACCATTTGGGGGTGAAGAACCTTGTACTATGCAGTACAGAGAATGCACTAATATTTTTACCCGGTGGTCATAAAAGTGGGCATTGCTAATAGCACCACCAATAGCTAAGACTGTCTGATGCTGCATTTGCATTTTGTTATAACTTTGCCAGAGTTTTACATTTTGGGCTCAAATGTTTCAACAAGGAGCTAGACACATTTTTTTATGGGGACAGTTTTGGAGGTTGGAGGGTGGGGTTGAGGAAGTGATTTGAGTGTTTCTCAATGGGCTTGAGGGGAAAAATATTGGTTTTTGCACTTCAAAAATATTTCTATGACTACTGGAGGGTGGAGATTTAAACCTCAAAGCCTTTGGGGCATGGACCTGACCTTTCACATAAGGTTTTCCTAGTGCATGTGGTTTTACTGCTGCAGTGAGGATTTGCAGCTCCGTGTGTGCATATGCCAGAACTCATTCAGGGAAGTCTGGAGGTTGAGATGTTTCATAAGCTGGACTAGTCATAGTGATACCCTCTTGTCTTAAAGCTATGAGCAGTCAAAATCCTTAGAGTTCATCAGCTGCATTCTCCCAAGAGAGCGGCTGCAGCCCTGACCCGCGGGTGGGAGGCAGAGCTGTCCCTGCAGTGATTGCTCCTAGAGGTATTGTAAAACACAGGTGGAGTCAGCACCCCATGAAGCTGTACTTTGATACTGGGATTTCTCCTTTTCTAAGTGACTTTGACATTTTAATGTTCTTTTTGTGCCATATTCACCACCTAAAGCAATGCTAGCTGACAGCCAGTCCTGCTCATCACATAATCACTCGGAATCCAGGGCTTTTATCAGTCTGGCAGCATTAAATGCTGCATAAACTTTGTACTCTTTGCTACACAAAATACATGCTTATACTGTCTGCAACAGCTCTCTCATTTCCACAACACAACTTCCCTTCAGTTCACACTTCTTATTTCTCACTACCTTGCTTTACCTTAACTCTGACTTCAAAACAACTTTAAAAGATAGCGGTAGGAAAATTATATCTGCTGCCTGTGCAGGTGCAAGGAAAGCAGGGAACTAATCAGTGCAGCTTCCCAGCCTTTTCATTATCATCAGCCAAGCATGGATATCAGACTGCGGATAATTCCAGGACACTGTTTCCATCCTTTGACCTTTTCTATATTATCACCTGCTCCCACTACAGCAGTCCTTGAACAAGAGAATTCTGAAGGTTACCAGTTAAGTTTACTGCCCGAGTAGTGCTTGCACTGCCTACCCCAAAAGGTTATTCTTAATTGTGTTTTCAGGCAGCGCTGTCAGTCTGCAAGCTAACGATTCCTCCATTCTCCTGTTCTACTCTTAACAATTTGTTCCGATTATTTTTTCTAAGGCTAAGAGCAGGAAAAAAATGACCTCTCTGAATTTGCTAAAACTACAGCTAGCAGGACGGTGTGACCCCATTTCTCACCCACCTCAGATTAAAAAGCCATACAAATTTTCCTCTTCTTCTTGCTTCTTATATTGGATTGAAGTCACACATTAAGCACTGCTACATGAAGTCTTAAATGAATTAGGCTTTTTCCACCCAGAGACGGGGAGTACGCTGTGTCATATCCCTGGAGGTCATTACATTTGCTAGGTAGATACAGGGCAGTCGGTCTGTACCTTCTCCTTTGAAGGCTTCCAGTTGAGAACTCTTTCCACCTGAAGGCATGCAGCAGCATATCCTCCTTGTTAAACTCCAAGCATTTTATTACTGCTCCCTGCTTGAGTACCAGCGCATTTGCAAATCCGTGGGTGCCATTTACCTTGAGTTTATCAAGGCTTTAGGCACGGTGGCCCGTATTGTCCCTCTGGCAAATTGGAGAGATTTTGTTTGGAGAGGTAGAATACAGTGTGGGCGAAAAATTGATCAGATATTGCTGGGATTCAAATGTTGAGATCAGAGGTACAAAGTCTGCCTCGTGGTCATTTACTGATGTTTTTTCTCTGGGGTTGATACTGGAGCTAGTACAGCTTAATGTCTTTATAAATGACCTGGGTGATGGTAGGGAGTAACTAACCCCCAGAAGCTTTGCTGATGCTCCCAGGCTGTGGAGCGCAGCTGATATGCTGGAGGTTAAGGCAGATGACAGTACGTGTTCAGAGGGATCCTGACAGGCTGGAGAGATGAGTTCCTGGAAACTACATGCAAAGTGTACATGCAACAAATGCAAAGTGTTTTATCTTAGAATAACCCCATGCAGCAGGACAGGTCAGGCACTGAGCAACTAGAAAGCAGCTTTGCAGAAGAGGACCTGGGCATCCTGGTGGGCAAACTGAATGCGAGTCAGCAGCGTAATGTGTTCTTGTGGCAAAGGTGGCCAACTGTGTCCTGGGCTGCACTAGCAAGTGTACAACCAGCGGGTGAGGGAGTTGATCCTTCACCTCTGTTCAGCAACTGTGAGACCACATCTGGAGCGCTGTGTTCATTTCTGGGCTCCCCACTGCAGGAGAGGCTGATATACTGGAGTGAGTCCGTCAGAGGCTGCTGAGATGGCCAGGGGCTGGAGCAAGCGGCGTGTGAGGAGAAGCTCAGAGACCAAGGTCTGTTCAGCCAGCAGAAGAGGAGGTTAAGGGGGAATCTCACTGCTCCCTGCAACTAATTAATGGGCGCCTATGGAGATGACAGCCAGACTTTTCTCAGGGAGCAAAGACAAGGTAATCAACATGAGTTGCAGTTGTGGTGGAAAGCCAAACCACGTGTCAGGAAAAAGTTTCATGGAGGGCAAACACAGGAACACGTTTTCTGGAGAGGCTGTGGAAATCCCAGCGTGGAGATGTTCATATCTCAGTTGAACAAGACCCTGAGTGACCTGATCTAAACTCAAAGCTGGATCTAACTTCAAAGTTTTCCCTCCTTTAAGCCATGAATGGGATCAGATGACTTTCGGAGATCTCTTCCAACCTTAATTATCCCATGATCCTGTGGTATTTTATATGTGCGGGTATGTGTGCATCTGAAGTTGTCAGACTGTTCTTGCTCTGTAATTTAGTCATGTTCCGCACTTATCACTGGCTGATCTCTGCTTACTCAGGGCTTCAGGTTGCAGTTTCCATTTAAAGCTGAAGCTTTTATCATCTTTAAAATATGCCACAGAATTTATTATAGACTAATGGGCAGGAAGGTGAGGCTTATTTAAAATATGCTTTGCCACAAACCCCATATTATGAGCACAAATGACAGCAATAAACAAAAGCAAATAATCTGTTCAGACCAGAGGAAAATCTATATCACTAACTCCCTGCATTGAACTGTTGTTCCAAGAATGAAGGATTTCCTTGTTATCAGTAATGTGTTGGATGAACAGAAGACATCAGAAATGCTGCATTCCCTATTAACTGCTACAGTATTTCACACATGCCCCAATGCATATTAATCCCACTTATGTCCATCAACTTAATTAAAACCTCTCCGTTATTGAAATCTATAACTGGCACAGAAAGGTATCAGCTTAGGAAAGAGTGTTCATTTATGCTGTTCACTGGACAGCTTTCCAGTAGTGCTAGGTTATTTCTGGTAGGAAATAAACAACTTCTGCTGGAAATCCAGATATTTGGAAAACATTTGGAGATTGCAACCAAAGCCAACATTTCTCTGCAAGCGTTAGTGAGAAGCTCATAGTACTGCTGAACACTTTGCAGGTGCTTGACCTGGGATTCTTTCTTTTTTTCCTTTTCTTTTGGCAATTACACACTTTTATCATATGTGTGCAGTAGTGTGCATGTACAGTACATCTTTGCACAAAAATTCAAGGTAAGGGCCACTGACAACACACTTACAATGCAGAGGTTACCCTAATATCTTGCTTCCCCACTTCTGTTAGGGGTCTGTCTGGGAAAGTCAGTTAATTGCTTATTGGTACCAATAAGCAATTATTATTATTATTGGTACCAATAAGCAATTATTAATTGGTATTTATAAGCAATTGGTTAATTGCTTAATTGGTATTAATTGCTTATTTGCTCCCCAAATTTTAAGACCAAACCATTAGCAAACTTCCTTCTTTTTTCTCCCCCCCCCGCCCTTAATTCTCTGCTCCAGGCACTATATTGTTTCAGTTTTGAGTTTAAAACAGTATATGAAAGCCTGCTCAGTATGAAATCCGTCACTGAACGCAGCAAGTTCTTCACTCAAGGTGACTATTGAACAACTAATTTTCCAAAGAATAAACAGCAAGGAAACATCCTAAACAGAAAAACAGAGAATTTAAATGCCTTGCCAGCACCAAAATTCTTTCAGACTACAGAAGATAATTGGAGTCATTTGCCTAGTACTTCAGTCTGTATCCATAAGCCAGAAGTGCCACTGGAAAGGTAGCTTAATTTCTGACAGAGAAGTTCTGAAGCACCTTGATTGTTAAAAATATTTTCCCATTAACTTAGGCAGAGGAGGCTAATTATGAAAGATTGTTACAGCAATTTGAGCACTACTCTCAAGGTAAAGTGAAAGATGTATGTTTTTAAACAGACATTAAAAAAAAGGTGGTAAAAATAAAATTATGTTTGTGATTGACAGAAAGTTAAAAAAAGTTTTTCAATTTTTGGAATCAAATTCAGTTTGTGATAAGATCACAGTTAGATTCTGGGAAAAGTCATTCAAGGAAGTGTCTACTGAAGTACCCAGAATCAATTTACAGCAAAGCAATTTCAGCATTTCTAAAGCAATGAAGAACTTGCCTGAAGTTTGAGGAGGTTAGATGTTGCTTTGATGCTGTGGACATGAAAAGAAACCCACAATGTTTCTGCAAATGAGACTGAGACAGGAAAGCATAATGCTGTCAGCGTGAGATTCCACAGAGCCCAAGACTCTGAGAAACCCAGAGTGGACGAACAACTCATGCAAGGTAGTATCTGCCATTTGTAGAAGGATCAGAACGCTACATAGGCATTTACAAGCATCAGCAGAGACATGTAGAGGAGGGAAGCAGACTTCTTCATGGCAGTCGTGGAAAACAGCATAGTAGGAGGTGAATGGACTGTCCACCTGAAGGCCCATGGGACACAGACTGATTTTCCATTATGTTTAGGTGCACCAGGGACACCGATATCAGCAAAGACAAGTCACTGATGGTAGGAGTCAATGAAACTCTGGTCTTATAGAGGTAAACTTTATTCCATTAAAGAATTATGTCAGTCAGTGTTGGGATAAAGAAAAATATTGAAAAATATGGAAAAGTTCAAACTGAAAATAGTACCAGAAGGAAAAAAAGATGCTTTATTATTGACATTAAAAAATGCCAGCTTCTGGATCTCAAAGAGTAAATTCATTTAATGGACAGACAATTGTTGACAGCAACTGAAGAGGAATCTAAGGATGCTTTCAGGAAATACAGGAACTCTCAACAGAGTATGGAATAGAGATGAAAGGGTCAAGATGGTCCATGGCTCATCTACCCAGGAAAGTTTCTCTTGCCATAATTCAGGCTACAATAAGAGAAGCCTATTACTCTAGTGAGAAAAATATAACTAAGAAGAACAAGTGAAGGTAGTGCTCTTACAGATCATGTAAAAAGCAAGCAAAAATGTCGAAATATTTTATTTGCATATGAATGACCTAAAAATGGCATCAATTGCAATGTCTCTAATGAGAAACTGAAAGGGCAGTAACACTCGGGGAGGTGACCTTATGAAACTGGGACATCTATTTGTGCATGATTATTATCTCTTTAGGAAACCATTTTCTCAGAATGCCATTAGGTTGCTCTCGGAGCCAGGAGTTTTTTGCTTGGAAATACAACACATTTGACAGTGTAAACAGTATTAAGTTATGAATAAATTATATTAGATATGGGGGAAAAGTGTAAAAAAGCCTGTCTGGAGGCTTCAAGCAACTCAGAAAGTACAACAAATTCTGACATAAACTAAACAAATTAAGATGTAAAGTGTACAAATATATTCCAGAGAACCCCATGGGAATGCCTCCCCCAGCAGACTCCTCAGATGGGGGAGCTGTAAGGAAATTTGCACCTAATCAAGCTGCCTGCATCAGCAGCTTGAGAGGGCTACTGAGAAGATACGTGCGGGAGGGGTAGGTCACAACCAGGTCTGTATTTAACGTTGTGAAATTACTGCGGCACCAGCGATGCATTGGAGGGCACGTGAACTCTGAAGACAAGACGCCTGTGCTTGTCAGCCAGCTGTCAGAGTCACTTTGGCCTCACAGGTGTCTTGAGACAGATAGAGCAAAGCAGCAAGTCCAGTATGGTTTGTGAAATGATGCTAGCAGTGATAAAGGTGGGAAGCAGTCATGCCAATGTGCAGTGGTCTCATCCCGGATGCAAGCAACACTGCTGCACCAGATGGACACAAGCACACGTGGAGTAGGTGGAATAGGTTTTCTCAGCTGAGGCAGCTGAGCCCCAGGACATGCGACAGCAGGAATTGAAGGACCCAGCCGTGGCAGAAATGGCAGCACGGATATTACAGCTGAGATCCAAGGGTTCATGTGAGAGTACGGTGCACCTCAGGAGTTAATTGAGCACTGGTAACTGATGGTCTTTGAGATTCTGAATTGCATTAAAAATCAGTGATGGTGTGCCTAGGAAGGCAAGTTGTGGGAAAATAAAGAACTTGCAGGAGAACCTTAAAATAGCCACTTGGTAATAAGTGATTATTGGTCCCTTCCCCTCTTCCATCAGTCTATCCATGATCAGTTTATTACCCCCACTGTTGCTGTGCTCACAACCTGGAGTGGAAATGTGAAACAGCACTTTATCTGTATCTCCTTTAAAAGTGGCAGGAACAGCCTCTTCTCCCTTGCAGGGGATAGGATAAGGTCTCCCAGACTGCGTACAGAGAGCAGATTGGCAGGGAGCAGCAGTAAGGAAGAGAAGACAAGAAGGAGGAAGAAGAAGGTAGGAAGTATGTTCTCCCCAGTGGCATTCTCACAACTGGATAATTTCTCTGGCTTCAGATCCCCTGGTCATAAGAGCAAACCGTCTGCTCACGGAAAGAGCACACTTCAGGAAAGGATAGCTGGCTTAGTCATCCAGTCACATCACAGCTCTGCAGGGTTGCTCTTATTTTAGTAAACAGGGTTTCATTTTTAATCCTGTTTCTCCATTCTTTAGAAACCATTTTGATGTCGTTTGTCTAGTTTAACGTGTCTATTCTTCTAAAAAAAAGACATGTGAGACAAATAGTCAAGCATCCTACAAAAGTGTAAAGCTGGTAGTACCAGCAATTGCAGTAACAATAAAGCACAACTGCAGTTAAAATATTCCAGAGTCAGATACTCTACAAGAGAGTTTAAAGCACTCATAGAGTCTTTACTATAAGAGTATCAGCCATGTTTAATACCAGTGACAACCAGGGATACGCACAACCCTGGTGTTTACAGCAGGGGTGCAGGACTCAGCTCCCCATGGCAGGTCCGACCCCTCACCAGGACGCTTCCCAAGTTATGGACCCAGGTGGGCTAAGTTCCTAGGGCCAGCTCCACCCTATGTGGCTGGGCCTGTCCTATGCTCATGGATGCATAAACATGTGTGTTACACAGTCCTACAGCTTCTCTCTGACCTTCCCTCTGGCCGCTTCTGGCCTCTTCTCTCTCAGCTGCCGGTGTGATGTGGACGAGCTGGAGGCAGAGGTGCAGGTTAGTGGGAGACTAACGTTTCATTGCTCTGCCTTCTGCTGCCTTTTCCTACTCCTCCAAGAAAATTCCTCTCTAGTGGATAAGGAATATTTGTTTTTGTTATGCTGCAAGGCTTGTGGCCAGTTTCAGATTCAGAGTGCAAACCATGACCTGATGCTAATGTTCTTGAAGTGCCTTTTTTGTGCCTTTTTTTTCCCACATTGTTGTCATTCCTTCACCCTTCCCATCATCCATAGTCCGTTCCTGGCTCAGCTAAGTTTGTTGAAGCAAAATCCCGGACGATATATTTCAGTGGGCATTTTGTCTTTCATTTTGATTGACTTCCCATGTGTTTTTAGAGCCACAGGTCAAAAGCTTCATTGCTCCCTGCTGCTTCATAAAGTATTCTTCTAAATAAATAGTGCATAACACAGAAATATCTGATCATCCTAGCAAAACATGAAGCTGCAGTGCCAGTTGGAAGCTGAAGAAAACAGCACCTGCCTGCGTGCAGCAATTCTGTGTAATTCTAAAGACATAGAGACAAAATGAAGAGCCTTGCCTCTGCTGAGACACAGGGGAAAACTCATTGTGAAGTGAAACTCAACACATGAAAACAGGGATGCAATTCTGAAAAAGCAAGAGAGGTTATTGTCCCATCACTGCTAATAACCTCCTTGAAGCTGCTGGTTACCATCCCTGGTGGTACCTGGCCTTGTGAGGGTCCCTATAATATTACAAATAAAATTTTCCAGGATGGCTTAAGTGAACCTGATGTATTTGCCCTGAAACATCAAAAAGTGTTTCTGGTCCACAGCTGCAGAACACTACAAGATGAGGGGTGGATACTACTATGTGTCCATCTCTGGTGCTCCTCCAGGTGTACACTCAGGAGGCTTGAGTTTCTTAAGCTGACCTCTGCAGAATTGTGGTGGGTTAACAACAGGTACACTGTCATTTTTCACCTCCCCCAAATAAAATACAGTAACTTGTAAAGTCTGATTAATTTATACCCATTCAATCACATGTTTATTCTCTAAGTTGTTTAGAAAATATCTTTTCATGGGCTTTAGTTTTTTAGAAGCCAGATAACTGAAGAAAAGGTTAAAAACTAGCACTTGTGCATTTACATACAGAAGGTATGCTTTCTCTGTTTAGAAGAGGACCTGAATATAACACTTCTCAGTGCCTGAAGCAGTGAAATTTGCTGTGTGTTGTTTTTCTCTGCCTGATGAGTATCTTGGTTTTACAGCAGATTTTAATGTTAGTAGAAACTGTAGCTCCAAAGTACAGTCCCAGCTCTAATGGCTTCAGGTTACAGAATTGTGTGTCAAAATGACAAACTTCTGAATGACTCTGGCCTCAAGGGTCTGACTCCACTGAGGAGAATTAGGATATCTTCCATCTAATTCTAATTTCCATCTGATTTTCTACACTAAGCTTTGGATCAGCCTTGTATCACGTGTGTATATTTTGTAATATGTAATACAACCCAGGTGTGGTTTTGGTGGAACTGGCAGCATAACAAGAGGGAAGATTTCAGCCATGCGTTTTTGCTGTGCCATGCGGCATCGCATTCCTTGACTCCAGACATCCTGATATATGCAGCAAGTAGATGGGTTTGCAAGGGTGAGACGGCAGATATTACTTTGTATTTTAAACACATTGCAGTGGCTGTGTCTGCAGGAGCTTTGTGCACACACACCCTAAAGAACCTGATGTTTCATGGTATCAGACTTTCAGGAAACAACTGCAATATCATGGCAGTGTATTTTAAAAGCTGCCTTCACTGTCATGGGTTTGGGATGATGAGATAATCTGACATTTAAATGGAAGTACTACTGAATGCTGATTGTGCGTTAGCTTGAAGGACTGTGTTTATTGGTAGAAGCCCACAACAGAGAGTTGGCAGTTCACCTTGATGTGAGACCACCAGGGGGAATATTCATCAGACAATATGAGAGGGCATCAAACATGCCTGACAGCTGAGTCTCATGGTGGCTTGACAGCTTGGACGTTTGCATGAGAATTTGCTCACCCTTTGCTTTGCTTTTCATTGAGTAACACCGTACATTGAAAACTCTGCTTTGCCATCTTTGCAGTCTCAACCCCTCTCCATTGCACTCAGTGGTCTAATGTGAGGCCATGTTTTGGAAGACTTCTCAGGGTATCTTTCTCTCTAACGTTTCCTACCAGCTTCTTCTCCCCTCATACTCCCTCCTTTGATCTTCAAAGAAGAAAGATAACCTTCAAAGGACATACTGCTCTGGCGACACTTCAAGGTGGGCCTCCATATCTGATCAATGACCCAGGTGCCCTCAGGTTTGGTACATTAATATTACCTGGTATTTTTGTTATCAGGGAAAGCAGGAAATGTGAGAGCAGTAAATTCCCCAAGTCCTACGACTGGATGTGAACATTGCTTCCTTCTCTTCCATCCTTTGACCTTACTTGCTTGTGTTAATGGCTGGCAGCTGACACCAGTGCAATCTCTGATTGCCTTTTCTTTGCCTCTGATTTATTAACAACAGGACAAAATATTCGGGAACTCAACACTTCCTTGCTCAAATGCCATTTTTGAAAAATCCTTTCATAAAAGCATAAGAAGGTCCTTACTGAGCCAGACCCAGCTAGCCCAATATTCTGTCGCTGGCAGTGGTCAAAGATGGAAAGCCAGGAAGGAGTACAAAACCAGGATAAATTTGGTATGTTCCCAGAGTACTCTCAGTCTCCAGTTAACAGCTTCCTGTATTTGGTCTTTTCCTGAAAGATTTGTCTGTCTCCAAAGACATCTCTTCTCTAATGACAATTCAGTCATGATTCTCCATCCTCATCATCTACAGATGAAAAAAGAATGAACTAAAGTGATGGGAATTTTGAAGACTATTAATACCTTAGGAGTCCAGCTTGCCTGCATGAGAATAGATTGAAAGGTTTAGCTTTCTCCTATCAAAACATTCCTTACTAAAACAGGAGGGAGCCTCTCAGCTGCAACGCTCTCCCTGGAAGTCAGGGTTTGGTATGAGAAGGGGAAGGGGATATCATCATGATTTCTATTTCTCTGGTTTTGCCTTTTCAGCATATTTTAGTGTTGCCACAGTCAATAGCTCATTACTTGCTTCACTGAAAGACTCTTTTGGGACTCTCTGGGTCTTGTAGGAGAATTTTCCACTGGAAAAAATAACCAAAAGCATTTCTGTGGGAGGTGTCAAGCCTGTTATTATCCTGAGAGCATGAATCAGGATCCCAAATGTTGCAGTACAAGGTCTCAGATCAGGTGCTGTCCTGTGTGCTCCAGGAACATTTCAATGCTAGCCAGGAAAGTTTTACATGCACACCTCAGATACTAGTGAATTCTGTGAGAGCTCCGCTCTCCCATGCAGTGCTTAAGCAACAAGGCTTAAAAACTTGTAAAAAAAGAAAAAGCAGGATTTTTATGATCATGTTGGTTACATTGCTTTATATAATAGATGAGTTTGCAAGTCATCCTTGGAGCTGAGAGCCACTGAGCATATTTCACAGTGTGACGATGACCTTGGGACCCATAGGTAGCAGATCTCCTTGGACTACCTGAGAACCTGACCTGGCTCAGCACTCTGGTGTAGAACACTTACAAGTACAAACTCGGGACTTTCCAAAACACTTGCTTGTTTTTCATTAAGTTGACATTTCTTTTTTAGCTTCTTCTGCAAGCCTGAGGCATGTGGGCTTTCTGAGGTGAAAGAGGGTCGACTAAAAGGTGATGATTGATTGTAAGGAAACAATTTGCAAGGAAAGTGAAAACAACAGCACTTCATCCAGAAACACTTGCCATTTGAGAGCTCAGCACTTGCCATTCTGTGACGTTCTGCAGCAGTACTTCTGGATCTCCTGATATTGCCAAGTGTTTAGTAGGACTCAGTGTAGAATAAAAGGGATAAAAAGGGTATTAAAGCTATCTCAGTTCACCAAAATATGACATATTTAAGAATCCCTTACAATTTGTTATACTTAACTGTCTAGTTGCTAGGAGTGAAATGCTGGTTCTGAAGAGGTCACGAGGACTACAGTATCTTCTAGAAGGTATAATACATCCCTTATTCCAGTGCTCTTTATTTTTGTAGCTGTCTTTACTCCTGGGAATGCAACAAAGTGTATTTTCTAAAAACTCCACAGTGTCAGACTAATAAACACTGTGCGTTTACAGCTACTCAACATATTTTCTGTGTAGTACCAAAACAGGTGAAGATAGAAACAAGCAGTTATTAAAAAAAAAATCTGTTCTTGTACAACAGAATGTGTCATCCATAAAGCCCTTTGGTTTTAGGAAAAAACCAACAACCCACAAAATCCATAAAGTCTAATTCAGCCTCTTAGTGGAAGCAATTCGCTGCAGCTATACAGAATGCTGGAGGGTTGCGGTGCTTGTAAAAGTCCCTGGCAAAAAAAAAAGCTTAAAAGCAGCAAAGAGGTATAGTCTCCTCTGCTTGCATAGGGCATACAGACCTCTGCACAGCCTTCTCTTAGAATCAAGATGTGAATATCCTCACCATAGGCCAAACCCCTGCCCAAAGATTTCTCTCTCTCTCTGCTGCCTGGCCTGCAGGGAGCACTTGAATACTCCTCTCCCCTGGCCCTGGGAACACCATCTGTTCTGCGAAGTAAACAAGCTCCAGACTGGGAAACCACAGGAAGCCCTTTATGAACACTTAACCATTCTTACATGATCATTTAATTGTTTAGATAGGTAAACAAGAAATGATCTTGCTGACAACGTGACCAAATTGAGACCTTACATCCCTCAGTGAAGGATGTCCACTCTTCCATCCATGGCTATCTAGTTTTTAGCACTGCAGGGTGATACAATTCAGTATCAACTTGTTTCAGGTGGTAACAGCTGGACCACACCCAAAAAAATATTTCTGTTGGAGAACAATTTCTGGCAACATCAAGCATTTGCTGTCTGAGTCAGGAGTTGTTCAGGAAAGCTGCACAGCTACACTGACATGATGACATGTCCAAAATAATGTATATACTCGCATCTCAACAAGGCTTCCTAGCTCAGGTGCTTGTCACTAGAGGGGCCACCCAATTCTCAGGCTAGCACTAGCAAGTGGGGGTGACACAGCATCTGGCTGCCTCAACTGTACAGACAAGGCCCATGCGGCCAAAATTTGTTAGGAAAACAATTTATTCACTGAAGAAACAAAAGATTGACTGAAACTACTTGTATTTATCTGATGAAGAGTCTTGCCAAAAAAGAGTGAGGAAAAAAAATCAAGCAAATGCACAAACCGAAGTATTTTCAACTTTTATTTTGAACTCTGATTGCTTTTTGATATGTAGCTTCAGTGTGATACGAAAAGGGAGAAAGAAACGTTCCAAAATGACAAGAAGCCTTTTTGCAAGTCAAAGAATGAACCGGGTGTTTTTTATTTTGGTTTGACCACAACAATTGCTTTTCCAACTTTAATACTGGGACGATGACTTAGAAATCAATTTGTTCATCTCTAGTCGTTAAGTGGGTAATGAGGCATTAAATGTGGTTCATGGCCACATTGAATAAACGACTTATTCAATGTCATTAACATTTTCAGCCTATGAACTCATGAACACCCAATAATGCTACTCATTGTACAGGTGAGGTGTCATCAGCGTTTCACAAATCAGTGTCAGAATTCAAGATAATGTTCTACTTTACTTTTATTGAGCATTTAAAATATTTCTTTATGGCCAAATCTTATCGAAACAGTCTGGACAAAGTGGTCTGACGATCTACATGTCTTTTTGATCAGTGCAGCATTTGCTGTTGAATTGTCCATTAAAGTAATGGGGAAAAAGCAGGTATACCAGAGGGTGTGTGCATCATGCTGTCAGTTGTGTGATTTTGCTGCATTATGCAGATGTCTCCCATATTAAAATGTTGCAGGCATCTTATTGTCACCTTGAGTATGAATTTTAATTAGGAACAGTATAGAATAATATGTTAAGAATTAAACTCATGAGCATATATTTTACACGAAAAAGGTGTTATGTACTGCATAAAATTATCATTCAATTTCCAGATCACCTTCTCCACGATAGCACAGAGGGACTTAGATTGGACCTGCGATCTGTCTAGTCCGATGTTCTGTGATAAGCTCTCTCAATTACTGATTTTAGTAATGATACAAAAAATACAGCTATTATTCACACCTGCATAGCCAATATATATTCACAGTCTGGCCAGAAACCATAAACCCTTAGCACAGTTCAGGCATATGACTTGAACACATGTCAAAGCATAAGTGCTGTTCCTGCCATTTAACACAGAGGAGCCATGGGCTGTGAATTCCTGGTGCTAAGCAGACATGCCTAGCTGAACACCTCTGAAATTAGAAAGCAATCCTATTCCTCCTTTTGTTTTCGGTGTGTAAAATAAAGCATTAAACAAGAGCTGGCCCATATGAAATGAGTGTGAATAGAAATTTAATAGAAAACACTTCTCTTGTTTGAAAACCAATTTGGAAACAGGTGAAAATGCAGCCTGGGTGTGACTGAGAGGGCAGAGCCAGGGTCAGGTGCCAGTGGTTGACCCAAATCTTTTTGGCTGAGGGTTGAAAAAAAAAATCTTTCCAAATTATTTCCCACCCTCTCACATGACAAGGCTAAAGTCCTTCAAGCCCATTTGTAAATCATTACTGGAGACAGTATTTGCTTGGCCAAATGGAGCCAGATTCTCCTACCTAAATAAAAAATAAAAAACTCCCTTTATGCCATACAGCCAGGCAGGGAGAGACCACAGTGAAATCCGGGAAGACTGTAAGGCTGGGGAAGACTCAACACTCGAATATTGTATTTATCTTAAGAAATTAGCTGCTACTGGAGAATCCACTATCATGTAGGTTCCATATCATTGGAAGAAAAATGTATATCATGACGTGTCATGTAACCTCTATAGACATACCAGAAGAGTGTAAGACCCATCCTTGTATTTGTTCTGTGGCTAGAAGCATGGACATTATATGACCAAATTCCACATCCCCTTCTCATTCAGAAATGTAATAAAGGCGGCTTCATTTTGCTCATGTGACAGGGACATACTGAGTCACACAAAGGGAGAAGGAGACATCAGGACCCAGGGAATTAGGACATCAGAGAAGAAATTGTCAGAAGATTTTTATCCCTGTTTCCCTTATTTCTCTGAGAGGGCTATAGCATGGATTGGTCTGAAGTTGGAGTTGTTCTTGGTTGGATGGTCTTACTTACGTTTTAATATACAGTAGTCCTGTGTGTAGAAGCAGCAAAGCTTTGTTGTGTTACCTGTACAAACTAACTTTGAAATGAACTGACATTCTTAAATTGGTCTAAATTTCTAAATCTTTATTTTAGAGTTGTTTGGTTGAATTGACTTGAGCAATCTCATAATCCCATTGGCAAATAACTTTGATGGGAAATAAATGCAAAACTACTCTTAAAAATCCATCATTCTCTGTTGATACCAGAATCACCTGCCCAGACATGTGCAGACATGGGATAAAATTTTGCTTTTGTTAACACTATTATCATAGGACTTTGAATTAATTGAGCTGATTATTATCACTTAAAAATTGTACCATCCCCTGTTGAGTTCAATTTCTGGTATAATGAACACATATCTAAACATCTTCATTTTCCTTCTTGTCATGGCTGTTTTGTTTTAAAAACTATTTTGCCCGAGAGACTTAATACATTCATAAGAATTTTCCAGTCTGTATTTTACTTAAGGCACAAAGATCTAAAAACCCTGAGAAAAATCTAACAGAGGTACTGGTTATAATGAATTATTTGAGCATGAGTATTTTATAACTCAGCATTCTCAAAGACAGCTCAACAAGGAAGTTTTTCCTCAAACCTCACTCGGAAAAGGATGACATATGCCCCAGGACAGGACCATATACTTGATATTTAGAAAAATAATTTGACTTGTAAAAGGGGAGGAAATGAGTCAACAAGATGAGTCTAGAGTTACCAAAGTCATGCCTACACCTCACCACAGAGTGCATCCCTTGACTACACACGACCTAAATTAGTAAGTCCACTTGATGCAGTGTGGATGTGCCACATCACATCTGAAGCAGTATTACTTCCTTCACATCTCTCTCAGTTAGCTCCCTACTAGTTCTTAAGTTGATTATCTTAGACATCTTCTGCCCCTTCTCTTGCAGTATACATAAACTATACCATGCACCTCCTCTGACTCAGTCTCCAATTTTAAATGACTTGTTCATCCCTCACAGCATCTGAAGTTCCTTTAGCTGTCTCCTGTGCAGGCATGCGAAGACCTCTGGGTGAGAGAAGTGCTGAGCGCTTTCACTCTGCATCGCTATTTTCTGAATTAGCAGGCATAGTTTTCTCTGTGTCAGTTCAGTCACCTTCATGCTAGAATAATGGGGATTTTAATTACATGATGTTAAACCTCTCACTCTGATGTAGCCATGTATTGGAAGGCTCATCATCAATTCAGCAGTCGATTGAGGAAACCTTGGATAATGAGAGTTTATTAACCCAGGTTAATGAGCCTCAGGCAAAAATGAGGGATTTTGTCCAACTGAAGAGGAGCACTGAACGCAAACATGGCTACATGAGCAGAACTCAGCCCTCTCGAGATCTGCCCAGGAAATGACAGAGCATTTGGTAGAAATACCAGCGGCTGGACGCTGAAAGCAGAACATCTGTGTTCGCAGGAGTTACATTTTTTAATCACGTCCTCCAGATCTCTGAGGAGAGGTAGATATCCCAGCGAGTGCACTTGCAAAGGGGGGAAATGGCTCAGAGAGGCAGTAAGCATGACGAGTGTCTCTCAAGAAGTCCCCTAGATGCTTCCCTCAGGGTCTCCCTGAGGGTGGTCCTTCTGTTGCCCACCCTGGAACTGGTAACAGCTCTGCTCCCAGCAACACACTCCCAGTCCTCCCTGGACCTCACACCCTACCTTAGGTGCAGAGAGCTGCCGAAAATTAGACTAGACTAGACTAGACTAGACTATTTCAGTTGGAAGGGACCTACAATGATCATCTAGTCCAACTGCCTGACCAATTCAAGGCTGACCAATTTAAAGCATGTTACTAAGGGCATTGTCCAAATGCCTTTTAAACACTGACAGGCTTGGGGCATCGACCACCTCTGTAGGAAGCCTGTTCCAGTGTTTGACCACCCTCTTGGTAAAGAAATGCTTCCTAATGTCCAGTCTAAACCTCCTGTGGTGCAGCTTTGAACCATGCCCAAGCATCCTATCACTGGATACCAGGGAGAAGAGATCAGCTAGGGAGAAGAGATGTGTGTGGTGCTGAACATGAGCAACAAGCTATCTGCCTCCCCTGGAAGACAGCCCTCTGACAAAACACTGGCCCCATCACATAAATTCACACAGGTACATGTTCCCAGGGATAGGGAAAAGGGAAAAATCCCATGACATCTGAAACAACTATTTACAGCCATACAACTCCCCCTTCACTTTGGTCTCTCGTGCACATCTCCACCCCTGCTGTTCTACCCTGCCCTGGCAAGACATCCATAGATAAGGAGGTCAGAGGAAACACATCATTGCAGCAGAAAGGGCATTCATTTAATTAGAGCTACGCATTCTTAATTCATAAAAAAATTGGCTATAGAATTGCTTTGGTTTGGTTTTGGGTTTTTTTTCCACACCTTTTTGAATAGCTGTAAATGCAGCTAAAATAGCAATAATATTATTTCGGAAGTATTTGCTTATTTGCAAGTTGCAAGTAACTGTCATTCAGAGCAAGAAAGACAGACAGGTGTTAGCCAACAGAGGAAAAATGCATGAAATTCATGAACTTCAGTGATGCGAAATACTCCTCTTTCCTGTGATAAATGCATTAGCCAATGAAATTATAAGTTAGTATCTCCAGTTCAAAAACACAGTAGCAGTGGTTTTCTGGACTCTCACTTTTGTGTCCAGTCCCCTGTGATTACGAACTCTGAGAGGAGCAAATAATTCAAAATGACTCACGAGGCTGAAATTCTTGATTCTGAAGTCAGCAAAAGATTTGCCCTTGTTGTCAGTTCTGGGAATTTGTGTAAGCGGTACATTTACTCGTCAGGTCTTGCTGTTGGCAAAATTCAAATGGATATAAAATTTTTAAGCTAGTGGACTTAAGAGAAAATGGCCCAAGAGAAAATGAATCTTGATTTTCTGAACTAAAAAATAGGAACTTTCTATTTCATATTTCTGTATATATTGTAAAATATAGCTCATGAATTAAAGCATCTTACCTCCTTCCCTATAGGGTGTCTTATCACTATTCAAAGAAGGAAAAAAGGACTGCTTAAAATATCAAGTGCTATGAAGTACCTGTAACTTTTGAAATGAGAACAGCTGGGAAATGGCTGAATGAATTTTATATGGCCTGAAGAAAGCTGGGTGTATATTATTCTTAGTTTCAATATAGGTAAAAATGTAAAGCTGTGATTCAATGAAAATAACTGCAACTATGCCAAAAATGTATCTGAGAGAGATTTGGGTAAGTTTCTTGTAAAGTCTATTGTAAAATTTCCACTGTGCTTCTTCAGAAGGCAAAATCTTGCAGTTCTTAATGAAGTAAGACCTCTACTAAACAAAACATACATACATACATACATAGAAATGGTCTGCAGGTTTTGTCCCAGAAGTAGAACCTTTTTCAGCTGGGAAAAAAACCCCTTGTATGGCTGATGACAAACAGAAGCTATGCAGGGCCACAGGTAAAACCTTGCCTGTAGAGGAAAGTTCTCATTGCATAATTTTTCCCGTAACATCTACGCAAATATTACTATGACAAAAATGCATCAGTGTATTTGTGAGGATGTGCCACTTTCAAGTGATAGCAGAGCCCACAGGGCCTTGGGCTCGTGGTGAGCATGAACGGAGGGGGCTGATCCACACCTCCTGGCAGTCACGCAGCAATCTCAGTAACACAGAGGTCTGTGAAGAGCTCTCTGGAGCTGCAGCAGGACATCAGTGCTGGAAGAGACCTCTATCGAGTCACCGTCACCTTACTTATAAGCATATATGTATACATGCCTAGATTTATAAAAATATCTAAACAGACTCATGTTTGGAGCACAATTACTGCTGTCAGGAAGGCGGCTTCTGCTATAGTGTCATTTCATGAGTCACGTGGGAAGGTTTAGAAATGCACAGGAGATTAATACTAGATTTGCAGTGTAGGGCTCCTGCAGCAGGACCATGACTCCAAAAGGGGTCTTGCTTTTTACCCCTCACACCATTAATCCACAAGGTGGAAAATGTGATTGCTCTCCAGTGTTGTAAGGCATGTCGAAAGCTTCACAAGCCTATGTGGTGACCATCTTTTCTGCAGTCTGGGGTACGTGTGCAGGTCGTAATGTTGTTTTCTAGCTCCCTGTGAAAGACCCCTGCAGTGAGTACTGCTGGGAGGGAGACAGACAGACAGACAGACTTTAGAGGTTTGAGTTGGGGGGTATGAGGAGCAAAATAAACACAGTACTTGTTTGTAACACAAGGAGTAATATCTAGGTCCAAATTAAAATAGCCACTCGTGGCTTCAAATGTTCTGATGAACTTTAAGAAATGTACCTGCACCAAAGTATTGACAATTCAATTTATAAAATCCAAAGGTAGATAAAGAGCTAACGGTATTGATTAAACTATGAACCAGAATACCATTTCTGGTTTTTATATCTGCAGCTACAATAAACATATGTCAGATTAAAGTTTTAACCAGTTTGTTACCACCACCTGGAGAAGGCTCCAGACCAGGAGGTGAGAAAAACTAATAATTTAAGAATAGAGGAGCATATACGGCCAATTATTGTGGGGATTGAGACATTAAAAGGGGAATCCTTTCAATCTCAGTAAGCAAAAGGGAAAATATAAAGAAATACTAGTTCCTTAGTGCCTACATTACATTAAGTGGCTTACAAAGTTGTGGGCTTCTTAACTCTAGGAGACTGCCTGGCAGAGAGCAGGGTGCTGCAGCAGAGGCACGCACTCAGTTATCCTCAGAACTTGCTCTGGAGCTGACACTGCTTTCAACTCCAATTAGCTAACTCAAAATCATAGCCCTGACATTTTTTTTTAAAAGAACTGTCATGTATGAATACACACAAACTGTACTAAAAAAATGACAAGTCAGTAAAATACAGTCCTGTGAGCTTTTGGGACTAGAAAGACACTCCCAGGAGTGACCAAGGGCAGCCGGTGCTAAGCACTCTTGCCAGAAAAAGCTCTGGGGAGTGAGAAGAAAAGACCTGACTTTTCATATGGATGCTACCTACTTAAAATACTGCTGGTATTTTTCCTTTGGATGTAGTGATAAGAACCTTTTGGCTTCACATGGTAATTGACAGAGTGAAAAAGGGAGGCTAACCTCCGCCCCGTTTTAAAAAATCCTATTTTCCATGTTTAGGCCTATCAACAAGGCGTAGATATAGGCCTTGTGTAGTACTATGAATTATAAAAGCTGACTAAGCACTTAATTGCTCTTGCAGGCTTCTTGCAGGTCACCTGACAACCCCTGGTGGCCCTGGCGGTATGGAAAAAGGCAGGTTCCCTTGCTGAAGGGTGGAATGGTAGACGTCTGTGTGTGCTCCCCATCCCAAACCAAGATCCCCACAAGAATGCGTGAGTGATGCTCCATAGCTATTCCCACACAACCTCTTAAGCTTTCTCTGTCCTTTTTGTCTAGCGACCTTGGAGTCCCCTTGTTCCTTCTCCAACTGCACCCCAGCCCACAGCTCTTATCACTCCAAAAATCCCATTCATGGTTATTTCTAATTCCACATATCTGTCTCAGATCAGAGCTTCCCAAAACTTACCAGCACGTGCCAGACCACCCACCCTCTTTGCCCCAAAAAACCATCCAGAGCACCACCCAACTCCGAATCTCCTCAGTTCTTCCAACCTCCTGCCCCAAACCTCCTTCTGCCCAAACCCTCCACCTTCCCTGCTCTTCTGCCCCAGGATCTCTGCTGCCACCCCTCACTGCTCTGTGGTGAGGACCCCCAAACTCTGATCTCCCAGCAGTGATGGCTGCTCAGCTCTACACCTCTGGACCCACCACGTTTGCTTACACCATCTGCCGACATCTGCAGCCACTGCAACGAGCTGCCATGGCTGGCTGAGCCCACCGTCCTCCACCACAGCACCGCCTCCCTCACCCAACTCCAGGGAAAGACCCAGCTCCTGCCTCTCGCAGGGATTTCTAAAACTTAGATACAGGCTGTGGTTCCCAGAAATGTGCTTTAAAAGGACGCAAAGAACAACAACAACAAAAAGATCTATTTCAGGAAAAACAGGTCCATTTAGACCCTTTATTTCCTTCCTTTTACTCTGTAATTAGATTTGGAACTTTGCTTTTTATAGTATTTGGAAAATAAAACTGGAGAAAATGCACATGTAAATTTTTTCCTCTTCTTTTTTTTCTTTTCCCCTTACCTCTGTTTGGCAAAGAGATGAAACCCAAAGAGAGCATTTTTACCTTTATCTCCCTCTCTTTAGCTCTGTGTTTGAAAGGCAGGTGGGGGAGGTGAAAGGGGACTAAGATCCAAAGAATTAGAGGTTACTTGATCTTCTTTGTAAATAATTGTAGTACCATCAACCGAGTGCCCTGAAGCCCAGCTGCCTGCTGACAGACTGCTGCATCAGCAAATTTTCTCTTGTTTTGCAAGAGTCTTTAAAATCATCATGGGTCGAATACAAGGCAGAGTACAAAAACTCGCTACCAATCCTTGGTGACACACAGTCACTTTCCACCAAATTGGAACAAATTTATTTTCCTTTCCACTCGCAGCAGGGGTGTTACCTCCATGGTGCTTATCAGTTCTGCCTTTCTTGTAGAGGGTGGAATGTTAGTTGCTTCATTCTCACGGAACCATTTTTTTCCCATTGAGATTTCTCATTGCAATCAAAATGCAGGCTATTTCATTAATCACTTTATTGGTCCTGTTTTCACCTTTGAAAAAGGCACTTCATTCTCCTCCATTTATAGTGCACTAATTCCTACAAAGCACTGTGAAAATACAGCTGTGGAGCAACACTCTTTATTAATCCTTTTTTATGATAAAATAGCTGGGTGAGGAGGCACAAGGACAACCTGGATAACAAAACCATGCTAGGTACCTCATTTAGACCTTTTCCTATTCAAAAACTCCTTGTTCCAGGACAGGAACATGTATGCTTCCTTGTAAATTATACATGTTTGCCTTCCAGCCTCACACTGCTGCCAGTACTAAAGAGGTGAACAAAAACAGGGTACAAGGGAACTTAGAGCAGTAAAAGTATGTTGTGAGTTTGAAAAGCTACTGAATGGAACTGGACAAGTAGGAGTCCTTATTTTTCAGCCATGCAGAGCTTTAAAGGACAGAATGAAGCAAGGTGGAAATCTGGTCTGGAATACTGCTTAGCAAAAGCCACTAAATTTTCAACAAGTGATTGCTGCAAACTGCCCAGTAAATCCAGCTAGGGATAGCACATATCTTCAAGAAAGCCTGCAAGCCTTCTCTAGCATAGCTCAGATGGTGGAGCATCTACTGCACTCCTAGATAAGATGCTGTAGTGCTTGATAGCACGCAGCACTAAGTAGAGACCTGTTTTGTGGTCTGAACTGGTCTTTCAACAGCTAGATTAAGGGCTCTCTGATATCACTGGAACAATTTTCTGAATTTATGGTCTCCAAATCAAACTGTTCCCATTTTGCAAGGGACAAGATGAGGGGTTTTTTCCCAGCTAAAGCCTGCAATTGGCAGTAACTCCAGGCTCTTCCCTTCTCACTCATCCCCACTTCATGGGAGTTCAGGGAGTGTGCAAGTGGCAGTAAAATCACAGAATCATAGAATGGTTTGGGTTGGAAGGGACCTTAAAGATCATCTAGTTCCAACCCCCCTGCCATGGGCAGGGACAGCTTCCACTAGACCAGGTTGCCTAAAGCCCCATCCAACCTGGCCTTGAACACTTCCAGGGATGGGGCATCCATAACTTCTCTGGGCAACCTGTTCCAGTGCCTCACCACCCTCATAGTGAAGAATTTATTCTTTACATCTAATCTAAATCTACCCCTTTTCAGTTTAAAGCCATTACCCCTTGTCCTATCACTGCATGCCCTTGTAAAAAGCCAAGCTTGCTGTCTCCTTTCTGGTTTGATTCTGCAGTGCTAGTGGGAGCAAATAGCAACACTGCCCTTCATCCTCAAGGTAAGCTGTGTTACTCTGACTTGAAGAGAAAGAATATGATTTCTTAAATATTAACCCTTCACTCTGAGCAAAAAAATACACCCGACATTGTCACTGTGCAAAAGTAAGCAATGAGGGTCTGTCTACAAAGAGTTCTTTTGACTGCATCCAAAGGAGGAGGGAGGTGGTCTTTAGCAATGAACCATTTTAGCTGAAAATAAACAGCATTTCCATGGAAAACACTTAGATGTGGACTTGGTGAGGAGGGAAGTGTTGGAGCTGCTCACAAAACCTTGCTTAGTGCAACAGATGCTATGTGTCGTTTGGCTGAGAGGTTGTACCTCTCCATGCATCTTTCCTCCTCTGTCCAGCCTAACCACCCCATTGCCATCAGTCCCATATCCAACACAGCTGTCTCTTCTGTAAGGCCAGCAGCAGCAGCCAGGTCACAAGTGGGCCTTGCAAGGGAGTGAGGGCATATGTAAACCTCCTGTTCTGTGCAGAGAGAGAAGCAGGATACTGGCAATCAATCTTGTGATTTTCAAAGATTCCCTTGAAGCCTGAGCTGCTGTTCCTGTGATATTGCATTAAAGCTTGGCTTTCATTAAAATGGGAAGAAAATGGTTCCAGCCTTCATGGCAGCAGACAAAATCTTGAAGACATTAACTGAATGCACTTCAGGGACTCAGAACCTAGACTGCAAATGCAAAGGAAGAGTCTTAAATTTTCTGTTTGTACTTACATCTCTATTTAAAAAAAAAATCATGACACTGAAGAGATAAAAGAGAGGAGGAGTGTGGATTTTTTGAATGTTTGCAGAGGGAGGCTGTAACAGTACTATGGAGCAGCTGCCCTGACTGATGGTCTCTTGCCCACCTGGAGGAGACGACCTGCTGTGAGGTTTCCATGAGCTCCTCAAAGAGAGCCAGGTGGAGCGCAGTGGCAGCAGCAGGGTTTTGGATGAAACTCTCTCCCTCTTGAGTCCTGTGGTTTGTGCAGAATTCCTGCAAAGAAGCTGAAAAGCACTGGGAAAGACTGCATGGTTTTCTGCCAGAGCACAGCTGCGGAATTCAGGGGTCTTTTGCTCTTCCTGGGCTTCAGGCACTCGATGGGACACCTGAAGCACAGTGAGTGTCCCTGAGTACTGTTACCTGAGTAACAGTGCCACGGGCCAGCTTTCACCTCATGATCACGGTCACCGCTTCATCTGGTCCCAGGACAGGTTGCTGGAGAGGGTGGCGGAAAAGGCTCTGCGGTTTCTCCCTCTCTGCCCTTCCCATCAGCGGTGCTCGCTCCAGCATGACAAGAGGAGAAATAGACCTTCAGCTCAGCAGCTCCTGCCCCCACCCACCTTGGTCAGACCAGCAACCCACCAGGTCTTCACGCTGCCCTCTGCAAAAGAGACCACCAGGATGGCAACAGTGCTGTTTAGGAGCAGGTGATGGATCAGTGGGGATGACTGAATGCTCCGTGCTTTTGATCCACCAAACTCTGCTGTGGTCATGCTTAGATAAGCACAGGGAGAAATACAATCAGCTTTCCACTAAATTTCAGAATTTACTACATTTTTACTAGCATCTTGTTTGCTTGAATATGTTTATTTTTATCCTTCAGGCAAATATTTCTGCCTCCTGTGAACCTTTTATGTAAATCAATGGAGGCATTTGGCAAGCCATATCAAAACTGCAGCTTTACATATCACTGAAGCGGAAAATAAATGGAAATAATTACTGATGCCTCCAAGTACAGATTTGTTTCAAAATGAAACATGTAGCTCAGAGGGGGTGGGCAGTATATATCTAATGATTTCCTGTTAGCTTACACAGCATTGGCTCAGACATTTTTATTTAATTCCAGTATATGGTTTTTCTCTCTTTTGGGGGAGATCAGGGAGAAATGGTGGTTGGTTGTTTGCTCATTTTGACCATATTGAACAGAATCAGATCTTTACTTACTTAATAAAGCCAGAAGATGGTGTTTGTAAATCCCTCCCTCATGCTAGAAATCAGAAATAAACTGATGTTTGAAGGTAAAAGGTATACACTGCCATGCCAGTAACATCACTAACAGCCACTGACTGAGCAACCTGTAGTCTCTATATGATGGGCTTGATCAATATTCATAGGGGTCAATACTAATCTGTTTTTGTGTATTTCAGTATAAATCAGTAATGCACATCCTGACGCCACTGAGTTGCACTGACTGGAGGAGAGCTGAGTCCCGCAGTGCCAAGGGATGCTCCTGAGCGATCACCGCAGTCCATCATCCTGACATTGGTTGCATCCCAGGGGAAAATTTAGGACCACTTCTGCTTAGTGTCTTCGGACCCTTGCACACAAATGTTTTATAACTGTTACCATGACTAGGCAGTACGTGAAGGAATCACTGAGGACAGATGCAAATTTTGCCACTTCTGGAACAGAAGGCGGCCACGCAAGCCAGATCAAAGACCCATCTGGCCCTCTATCCTCTCTCTAGATCCGCTGCCCTACACAGCTGCCGTGGGAAGAGGAGGAACAGGTAATCATGTCTTCACCCAACACGCTCTCAGCCTTCAGTTATTCTCAGCTTTTAGTCAGGTGTGATTCCTGTCTCCTTAGCCAGCCTCGCTGGATTTCTCTCACATTAACCGGTCCAGTGTCTCTTGTGGCATCCACATATCCTTCGAGACAAGGACTTCCAGGTCTACAGCACACTACAGGAAGAGCTGCCTCCTTTTGTTTGTTCCAAACCTGGTTCCTAGTAGCTTCCTTTGCTACTTCCTCGTCCTTGTCCTAGTGACTAGTAACAGGTGCCACTAGTGACAGGGGCGCAGTATATCAGCCCTCTGCTCCTTTAGTTTTTCAGAGCAATAATTCCCCGACTTCAGTTATTACAGCCCCACTGTTAACATCAAGCCCACAGAGAAGGGGTTTGCTGTGAATTCTGGTTCAAAGCTTTGCTTGTGCTGGATCTAGATTTTAAACACACCAGCAACAACTGGACTTCTGTGGGGGTCACACCCCACTTGGAATTGCTATGGTTTCACAAGCCCCAATCTGTTTATTGCTCCCCTGCCTGCAACCCCAGGATGTAAAAATATAGACAGTTGTATTTTAAAGGCCAACTCCAGTTTTATTTAATTTGTCCCCATTTATATTTTATCTTTTGCTGCAGGGTGAAAATGAGTGGGTTTTTTGGAACACCACTTCTATCATATTCCGATAGCATCTCAGCATGTGCTGATAGTACCCAAGTCCTGGAAATACATATAGTATGAAAAAATGACCATCCCTTCTACCCCTCCACATGTTACAACTCTTTTAAAGCTTTTAAAGATAGTAAAAGTATTAAATACCATCTAAGCTTTGCTTACTGTAGATAGAAAATCTCCAAAGAGACAGTACCTTGAAGTTCAGGTAGAAATTATATGAGAAGAGGCAGAACATCAAGAACGTGGGAGATGTGGCAACAAAAGAAAAAGTGAAATGGCATGTTTTCTGATGTATTTAGCAAAGCAAACTGCTGCAAATATCCTTCCAGTACTACCTCCTGACAGGAAGCTTATCAATGTTTGATGTGTTGCTGCTGAGCTCATTTACATAATTCTGATGCTGAACAAAAAAAAAAAAAAGAAAAAAAAGAAAAAAAAAGATATGGCACTAGCTGTTCTGATTCATAAAACTTCCCATCATGGCAGTGTGACAATATTTCAGCTTATAAAGCTCTGCTGTGCATTAGCGATTGGAGAAATGCAGGGGGAAAAGTGAGCTCATGACTGAAGGGACAGAAAGGCAGATAAAAAGAAAAAGATAAATCATTTTAAAGTTGGTGGTTTGCTGCATTTAACATGTACAAACAGTATTTTGAAATGTTTAAAGGATGCAAGATCTGCTTCACATGCAACAACAGTTGAACAGCAAAGAAATCAGAAGGATTCAAAGTCTTCACCTGTGTCACATCTTCTAAGGCTGTCCCTACTGCTGACAGGTTTCTCAGAAGGATGCAGTGTACGCAAAAATCAACAGATGTTTCATCTTTAGTGAAATGTTCCTACCAAGAGTTATTCCACATCTTCTTTTAGTGTGCCAACCAGCCCAGATTCCGAGAGGTCTGCCTTGAAAACACAGCCTCCAGGGTCTGGGGAGAGGCGGCATGAAGTTGCTCTCTGGGCTTGGACGCAACCTCCCCAATATACAAAAGGAGGGAGACATCAATTATTGCCTGTGGTTACTACAGTCATGTTAATAGTGCCGGTGACATATTTGGGGATTCATTGCGCTAAAATTCTTGATCACTTGCTCCTGTTCATGCCAGTGGCGTGGATACTTACTAACTGGTCCAGGGCGATTTGCAGAGAGCCAGTATCTGAGATCCTGCTGCTGAGGGAAAACGGCAGCCTGACAGCTAACTGCATGGAAGTACGTCTAAGTCACGTATTTATTTTCAACAATGTGCATTCCCAACAAAGCAGTCTGCTGTTAAAAGCAAATTTCTGAGAATCACATTCTGATATTATTACAGAATTTGTACTATGTAAAATTTCCAATTTAAAAAAAAAATCATCAAAGAGGACTAATTTGCAAAATCTCCTATAAGCATGAAAGATTATTTCCTGATTTTTTTTCTTTTGGCTTAAACCTGGAATCTTACAGAGGTACTTTTGGCATTAGCCTCAAAGAAAAGGAACGCACTACCACAAAGGGGATTTTTTTTTTCTTTTTCTTCCTATATATGCACAAAGCTGGGCGTCCTTAGAGTTAGATACCAAATAAATTTACTCAAGCTAATAGCAACATTCACTTATTTTGTTAGTTTAACAAACATTCCTGACTTAATTTGCCTAGAATACCTTTGCAAAACAAACAACCTCAAAATGGTGCTAGCAGTCAAGTAAAATACTTCAAATATTTGAATGAATTTTGTCACAGATGGCAGGAATTTGCTAGTAAGGTTATTTATTTGTTCTCTGGCAATACTGTTCAGGCATAAGTTATCTCTGGAACAAAGACAAATTTAAGTTATTTTCCTTGTCTTTTAAGACAGTTCAAATGGAATTTATTTGCCTTCCTTACTCAGCAACCTGGATGAGAGGTCTAGCCCTTTAAATGCTGTTGTTCCAGTTTTAGAGGAGAGATGCTATAAAATGGGGGTGCTTCATTAAAATACCATAGCTGGCACCTCTCAGAGGCACAGGAAAAGAATATTCACTGAATAAGTAACACATTATAAATTATAATTGAGATTCAATTCTCCCAGGGAGAAGAGAAGGTAACTTGTCATTTGAAGTGTTGTGAGTTTCTGAGAGTGGACTAGGAGTTTAGAGGATATAATGATATCATTAAGAAATGCCCTTGCAAAGCAAGCAAAATTATACCGTACTGTTTCTTGAAAACCACAGGAACTCTTTATTGTTCTGTCAGCAGCAGTTCAAAGAGCTATGTGACCCCATTAACGTGCACTCAGGCATGTATAACAAATTGGAGGGGGGAAATTTCTTGAATAGTTAATTATATTTGGTGTGTTTGAATATCTAACGCTCTTAGCCACGTGGGCTCAGCACCACAAAATGCACACCTTGCACACCTGGTTTACCTCACAGCTTTATTTGTCTTTTAATATTTAGAGGAGAAAGCAATATCAAAGGTAAAGAGCAGGGAGGTTGGAAAGTGGAAAAAGCTAGATAATGGCCAGCTGATTTGATGGCCATGGCTGAACTGATCTAGCATTTGCAGTAGTTCTGCTTTGAGCAGAAATTGCTATTAGATGACCAGAAGACGCCTTGAACCCACATATCCATTGCAGGGACTGGGGTGATACACTCTAAGCTTAAGATAGAATCTTGCAGAGAAACTGAGTTTCCCTCAGTTTCAAAGCGAGGCATCTCTTCACGCCAATCTATTTATTTATTTCTGTGTGAAAAGTTGTGGGCTTCTTCTAGAAAATGTTGATTTTTCATAAAAAATCTTAATTGCAGAAATTCTGATGCAGTATCTGACCGGGACTACAGCTTGGCTGTTTTCTGCTTCCTTAGTCCTTTGCCAGTCCAGTTGTCCAAGTGGCTCTTCTACACATGATGCCAAATGACTACAGACAGTCTCCACGCTGCAGTGATCATTGACTCGGCTTAAGCAAAGAGAGTGGCCAGCAACAGAACCTGAGGTTTGCCTGGTTGTTTCTGAGTGCAAACATTCTCTTTTTGATAAAAAATGTTTGGAAATTGTCTGAGAATACGGAGGGTTAATTTTTTTGCATAGTAGAATTATTAACTTTTTTTTCAGAGAGAGTGAATAGTAGATATTGTCTCCAATGGTACCAGAAAGCCCACTCACATTGTTTAATTAAGTCCAAGGCTTTATCTGCACTAATTCATTAATTTCAGTTACAGTACAGATTCAGGAATCCTTATCTCTTTAGGACTGTCCCCTTGAAGCTTTCTTTGCACTTAGCAATAAGTTTGATAAATGATATCAAATGATAGGATAAAGGAAAGGACCATCATAAGGAGGTTAGTGCTGTCTGCGGTATACTGAGGAGATGTTATTTCCTGAGAAACTTTTAAATTCAGGTTCTCTGTATTTGTTAATGAAGCCAAATAAAGTTAGGATTGCCAGTGGGACTTTTCATGAAACTTCACACAGAAGTTAAGAGGAGGACCCTTTGTAACTACTGCAGATGTCCATTCATGTGAGCATTCCCACCAACCCACCAGAAACCATCTCTTCCAGACGTTGAGCACATGTGCTACTGAGCACGCTCCTACTGATTCAAAGCTGCTTCTAAATTCCCTTGGAAAATAGAAGAATAAGATTTATATTACCCTATAAGCCTAGGCAAGCTTCAATTCTATTTTCAGTTTATTAAAAGTTCTGCTGTTATCCTCCGTAATTCTTAAACAGTGATCAAGTATTTTGCTCATCACATATATATTCATGCTTCTGCCTTTCTTCTGAAAAACTGTCAATTTGATGACATTCTAAATGTATCTGCTATTTGAAGAATATTTGCATTGTAATTGTATTTGTGTTAGCTATGCTTTTTCTTAGCTGCATTTTCATTGCATGTAGATTGGAGTTGATCAAAAAGCCCCCTCTGAAATGGAAATTATTTTTATTACACTTCGGCCATGTTTTAAACTGGTTCTACTGCAAACAGTTTGAAATAGTGGGAGTGTGCTCAGAGTGAAAAGCAGCATGCACATTCAAATGGTCTAATATGTGTCTAGCAGACAGGGATGAAAAACATATCCTGAAAAAATCCTAGGAAGGTTTGAATTACAGGGCAGTACAGCTACTGGAGGAATTTCCACTGAAACACTTTTTCTTCAGAAAATGCCTATTTGTTGAAATCAAAGTTTAGCGGGGGGCAAGGGGTAGAGAGGAGGGGAGAAGGAAGTTGGGAGTCTCAATGAAATTTTCACTCAATGTTTTCATCTTTCCTTGGAAGATTGGGATGTCTGAGATGTTTCGGGTTGACATTTTTGCATCAAAGAACCCTTGCTATTCAGGAATGCTTGTTTCAAGTTTTAAGCTCTACACAGTTAAGAAGAGATATAAAAATGTTTGAGAACAAAACTGAGTGTTTCAAGATCACTAGACAAAAAGTTCTAATTGATGCTTAGGAGATAATAATAATAGACAAGGCTTTAAAGAGATTTGTTATGAGTAGTAGAAAACTGTTTTTCTGCACATAACAGGAGTCAAACAACAAGCAGACAAACGTTTCTCTAAATCATTGCCTTTCTGCAGAATTTTAAAATGTTACTCTCTGCAGCTCTTTGTTAAAAACTTGCACCAGAAATTATTACCTTGCCTAGAGCAGCAGATGTAAAGCGTGAACGCAAAGTCCTGGTGCGAGCCCTCCCTGCAGCCATGCAAGCCGAGCTGCTGGCTCTTGCACGGCAACAGCCAGGGACCCATGGCCAGTTCCATGGTGCAGCACATCCTTGAAGGCATGTACTAAAAAGGGGACTGTGAACCGCGGGTGTAAGGGAACAACTGTTCTTACACTGCCACAGCTGTTTTCCCAGGGGACATGGATTTCAGTCCTGCAGTTGTTAGTGAGGCTACAGCATGAGTCCTCTCCTAGAGACAGCCAAGTCCTTATCTACCTGTGCTCAGGGGACAATCCATGCCACATACCACAGTGTACAGTCGTATCGTCACTCCTCCTCTTGCTCTGACTTCTTCCATCTCCCTACCCACATGTACCTCCATCGCCACCCCACACCTCAAACAAAATAGTACCCGTTCCACCTCTGTGGGCACGTAGCTCTCACTGAAATGTCACTGCTCCTGTATCTTTCTGGTGTAGTCTTGTACGTGCAATCCCTTTTATATTTTTGCATAATTGCTTTATATATTTCTCATAGCAAGAAGGTATCTGTAGTAAACACTCTTCAGGAAGCTTTCACTCAGTTTCCACAGTAAAAAGGAAAAGGCTTTGGGGTTTGTAAAAGAAGTTAAACAGTTACCACAGATGCATCAGTCCTGAAGTTCTATGAAATTAATGACAGGGATAATGTAAATTAATGCAAGTACATTTTGCCACATTCACATTTTGTAAGAGGAAGAAAGGTTCAAGATACAACATGAGCTACTTATGCATATGGTGGTGGGAAGGTTTGAGCATGACTGGTGTTAGCTCTAGCTGTTGTTTTACTGGCTATGAGTAAGAAACAGCTGCTTTCTGTTCTAACCAGACTTACTGCAATAAACTTTCCTGTTTCCTTGGCAGGGCTGAAAAAGTATTTGCTTCCTGTCTAACTCTTATCAGCAACTCGATGAGACCTTTACTAAAATGTAGTAACTGGCATTAAAAAAAGACTTGCCACTTAAGATATCCAGCCTCTCAGGCTGTCCACATTGCAGCTTATCCTTTACTCACAGCCAAAAGCCCCAAAGCCTCCAACTGGCAAACATGCCTGGGCTGATCAATTCTACCAAGCCGTTAATTCCAATTTTCAAGTGACAAATGTGAGTCTACAGCCTACTATGCCTTTCTTTTTCCTTGTTCCAGTCAACTCCCTAGAGAGGATAGGCACACAATGAGCATAGGCCTTCTCTTGCAGAGAGCAAAGTCTGTTTATCTACCTTTATTTTATGTATAATGAGTCAACCCCTTTTCTCGACTCCTAAAATTTCAAAGGCGCCCTCACTGACAGCTCAGAGAGTACTCACTCTACATATCACAACAGCTGCTGGAGACAGATAGCATGAGTGTTTCTGGAATGATTTCAACTGACCTTCTTTCAATGGATACTAAGTGCTCATCATTAGCTGTGGCTTCACGTTCAGCAGGTTCAACAAAGGTCTCTAACATGAAGCACATTCTAATACTGAGGAAAAAAATAACTAGCGAACAGATCTGGGAACTTTTGAGACAGCATTTAATGGAAAAAAATGGTATGCTTTTTATGTGCATATGTTGGAAATGGTTTCATCCAAATATCTGTAAATATGCAAACTCACATTTCATACAAATAGCGGATTTGAAATCAAGAAAGATTTTTGCTACAGATCTTTGGGAAAGCCCATTGCATCTTATAGCATCTGTTAAATTGTGATCTGTAGCCGTTTTCCAGATGCTGAATGTCATTAGATCTTGAAGCTGTCTCTTTTCAGAAACAGTTAAATAATTCTTACGGGGAGGAGTTCTCTATTGTCTTCACAGACCAAATTTGTTCCCTTCTGTAGGTAAAACCATGTTTATATAGCTAATCTTGTCTCTATGAACATACGCTTGAATTATTAGCAGGTCTTCTAGAGTTATTGGCAGGGACTCTAGTTTGGGAAGTTACAACATGCCTTTTGGACATATCAACACACTATGATTATGACACCGGAACATCCTGTTTTTATACTCTGAGGAAATTGTCTGCCCTCTGGTAGGCCACTACTAAAGAAGTGGTTGTCCATCCTCAAGAACCCAGCCTAAAATATCCCCTTTTCTTCAATTTCTCTCTCCTGAGAAAGATAATGACAATGCTTTTGCACAAACACCAAAATCTAAAAATCTCCTTAATTTTTTACAAGTCTTTAAATCCTGGACATAAAAAAAGAAAAAACAGTCTGCCTTGAAGTAGGTTTCTTTCTAACAGCGGAAGAGCAAGAAGGACTGATTGTCAGCTGCCATAAATCAGCCTTACCCTGCAGATGTGCACAGAGCCCCAGCTAGCTATACTACCCCAGCAACTGGCCTCAGCTGTCTGCTGATTTTTGTCTTTGAGATTTTGAACCTGAAAGACTGAGGAACAGCAGAGCAAATGAATGAGTGACTTCTGAGTCTGCATTGAGTCTCCCAGAGATAAACACTAGGTGCTACGGTTTTTTTACTTGTCCGTGTCCAAGCCAGTGTATACATGTGTCTATAGATGGTTTTACTTGCCTAGCTTCTGTTACTGAGGATTTGATCTGTTCTGCCCTCAGTAGGCAATGACAGAGAGCTCTCTGTCTTTCTGTTATACGACCTGTTATAAATACCTGATGAGACATAACAGCATCATAGGATATTTATAGCATAGACAGACTTCTCCCTGCACTACAGATTTCTATAGAAAGGCTGAGCTAGAACAAGTCTTTTCAGAGTGTTCTTCAGTGTGTTATGATGTGGATTCTCACTCACTTCAAACTTTCAAGTAACAGCAGTATTATGTTCCGAAACTCTGTAGAAAGACTAGCAGTATCTTATACTCACTATGTAAGGCATCTCATGGCCTGCATCCTTCACACGACTCATAAAGAGTTCAACTGGAAGTACTAAATCAAAGAGATCGCACCTACCTTGGCTTTCAGAGTATAAATGTGTTTCAACAAGGAGAGAAGAGTCAGCTCCTTGCTCCAGGGTCCCGGCTGGTGAAGGAAAGACCAAGCTTGCAGGGCAAAGGGTTTGGCAAAGTCTCCAGATGCATGAGGACTGCCTAGGCTCTGTTCAGATCCCCAGTTTGACCATAGCAAAGATTCAGTCATACCCATTAACCCAGGTCACGCTGACCTGAAATACCGTTCCATTATCTCGGCTTGCTTTCAACTCTGAAAAATCAAGAACTGATAACAATTAAGAAAGAAATCAAGTGCTTCTTACCACTCATAATTAAATGGAATGTTAAGTATTTTGATTTTCCAGATGAAAATTTTTGAAAACAAACATATTTCCAGAGTTTTCCAGAGAATTTTGGAAATGTATTTCACTGTAGTGCTTCTATTCTGAAAAAATGGCATTGTTCCAGAAAAAAAATGTTTTTCACTGGAAAACTTTTATCAGCTCTAAAAGCTCATATTTTTCACTAAGATTTGGAAAAGCAAATAAACAAACAAATAACACCTTTGCCATAATATTGGACTACACTTTTTTCCTACAAGCTCTACATTCTAGTCTGCATTTTGAGCATATTTTATATTTTAGCTCTTCCTTCTGAAGCACAACAGGAAAAATATTTGATTGTATAAGATAGCGTCAAGAGACAAGTAATCTGCAGCTATAATTTAACTGACATTAAGTTTCTCAATCCCACATAATTACAGTAGGAGGGAATTAAAAAAAAAATTGAACTTTTAAAAATCTGTTTTAACTTATTTAATCTATTGCTCATATTACAGATAAAAAAGCTTCACATAATTCTAAGCAGGCTGAGTTTTCCCTAATGTGGTATTTCATTGCAGATTTCAAAGTGGGATAACCTCCAATAATGTCCAAACAAGCCTGTTAGCTTGATTATCTGTCTTGATCTCAGCATTGGTGCTGTTCTGGATAAGTGTACCTTAAACAATTTTCTAAGAGAAGCTTATACAAGTTTCCCTTATTTGAAGAATTTTTTCAGAATAATTTTATCAGTACCAGTATCCGATTAAGATGTTCTTAAGTCAAGCATCATTAATTTCCTTTCATTTCCCTCTCCTCCCAGAAATACCAGTTTCCAAATTCACTGGATGATGATAAACTGAAGATTATTTAAAAAAAATAAAAGAGTAGACAGTGGATGTCCTAATGGACACTGTTGGTCATAACTTCTGCCAGGCTATTACCAATTAAAATCTGGGGACAAATCCCTGTTTGCTGATCTTGGTTGTTCCCTGTTGTTACTGCTATTTGCTGCAATGATTGTGAAATTTGAATCAAAGCCCTCGAATCCTAAAGATCACTCCTTCAGTGATTCATCATTGTCACAAAGTAGGCATAGGGGGGGGTTTTAAGAGTCACTGTCCTCGCATATGTGAGTACAGTTGAATGTTACAGAATTATCAGAGAACAAAAGAATATGGCCAGGATATAACCATTCGCCCTATTTCTTTCAGTACATTGAGACAGCCTTGGGGCAAGTTAGCCTTTATGTAAGGCAGTCCTAGGGACACTGCCGTGCATACCTGATCTTCAGGTCAGTTTTGAATCCAGCTTGCTGGTTTGGGCCATAAGCCACTCAGCTGGGTCTTGGTAGACAGTAGCCTTCTGGAAGTTGCTGCATTTCAACTCAGAGTACTGGGGGAATTTCTAAATTGGTATGTGCATGCGTGTACACAAACTGCAGTACATAGCTCTGGTGTTGGATAAGGCAGAAGCAAACAGTGGTTCTCTATACTCATTGGTAGTAGCACCCTAAAAGCAAAAGTCCTCTCTGGAGGCAAAGCAACTACATCCTCTGAGCAAAAACCAACTAGCATTAAAAAAAAAAAAAAGTCTGGACTTCACTGGACACCCAGACTGTGTTCACTGCAACATTTATACTTCAGCCCTAATTCCCGTGTTTATTAGAGGTCTTCAAATGCAGTGGTCAGTACCACACATCCTGCATCCTAAGAAATGACCATTTTTTACAGGCTTTACCGGTTTCACAATTGCAACATGGGTTTCTTACCTTCACTGTTAGACTCTGATGCTTCTAAACTGTTATGCAAAATGCCAAAAGATCAGTCTCTGGTTAACTTAAACCACAATTAAATTTTGTCTACCATCTTAGGATAATTATAAGATTAGCGTGACACACAGAGAAGTATAACTTCACAGATGAAGAGAACAGAGGGGAGAAATATGCTGTGAAGGGGAAAAGCTGTTCACATTAAAAGAACAAGGATCAGAAGTCAAAACTCATCAAGTTATTGGCAAAATAGGCTGGTTTTATATACATCTCTTTCCCCACCTTTCCATCCACATGACAATCTTCTGTTTAATGTGTTAAAACTCCAAAGATCGGTAAGGTCTAGGAAGGAGTATGGTATGAGCTCAAAGCATACAGTAGCAATTGCCTTGTGATAAAAGAGCAGAGCTCATTAAACAGAGATGGTTTAAGCACTAAAAACATATTTGTCCCTGTGCTGCTGTGGCATGATGAGAATTGCCATACTGTACAAATACTTGTTTAGCATCTGAACAACTGCTGTTTAAAGTGGAGTCATAAGGCTACTTTTAGGTCATTAAATAACTGAGAAACAGAGTAGGTGCCCTGTTGAGTTATAATGAACTATCTTGTGTGATGCAACGCATACAGAAATCCAAACAGAACAAAGAGTAGTATTGAGCAAAATGTGCTTTCAGCCATGCAGTGATGTGACTCATACTTCATCTCCCTGAGTGTTTACAGACTTTACAGTATCTGGAACTCAGCATCCTATAGAATAGCAACATATTAATCTCTCCAGCTAAGTCTATTAGATTTGACCAGTGTTGGTCTTGCAACACAGGATGAATTAACATATGCGCCTGTGTAATGTTTGTTCTCTGCACTTAGTGATAATGGACTGCAGCAGCAATTTGAGGAAAAAAATAAATTGAATACAAATGCAAAAAAAATGAACTGCCAATATATTAATTGGCTTAAAGCAATTTGAAAGTAAGAAAAAAATTACCAAATGCATAAATTTAAGTTATTAAATACACTACTGTTTATTTTTTAGCAGCTCTATATTTCAGAAAGCAATGGTCTGAGATACTGAATCCGATGAGAGCTTAACAAAGCTATGGGAAAATGGTTCAGGTATGGCATTAGAATTACTGTTACAGAGAGGCTAGAAGTTCCTTGCTCAGACACCAACATGAAAACATATGGGTTCAACCCCAACAGAAATTGTAAGAGATAGTTATTTTCCTTCCATCCACTTCACTAGTCTTACATAGGACTTAATATGACCCAAAATCTCTTCTTAGAAAGGAGGACAGGGATAGGCATGTAATCTGCCTGTCTGAGCATCTGTACATGCACAATGTCTTAGCTGTGAGAAATACAAGGAACTAAAAAAAAATCTCAATTTTTTTCAGACATTGTCATCTCATTAGAGTAGAACCTGACTTTTTAAATTTCGGTGACCTCCAATGCAACTCATATTGTGACTCCTCTTTTTCTGTATGTAGGTCTTGCCTGCATTTCCATTATGTTTTACATAAATTTTATGTTAGGATAACAGTAGTTCTTTTAAAACAATAATAGAACCAAGTCTTAATGAAGGTACTTCAACAGCAACAATGAGAGCCAAAAAAACCCACCTCTAAAAAAATCCACCAACATTGCTTGCTAAATATGTGCTTTATAAGCATGAAAGACTTGCTTCTAAACCTGATAAATCAGAGCGCAGCATTCACAACTCCTACAACTCGTCAAGCCCACCAGTGGTTAGAAAAGTCTGGGACACATTATCCCAGTTTTTACTTTTTAAAGAGACAGTTATATTTCTACTTATCGTGGAGAAGACGACAGTAACGTGACTTTAAATGAGAAATTAAATGCCCACCCACCAACAAGAAAGGCAGCCTCCTTAAATTGCCCAGCACAGGATGTCAGACTAATGACACCATCGTAAGACCAGCTTTGGTACTTCCAGGCTTTGGTACTTCCAAACGTATTGTTGCCAACAACTGCAAATAAACTGGGGTCTCCCTCCAGGTAATGGGGATGTCGAAGAAGAGCCTGTGAACAGGCACAGTAGGGGAAACTGGCTTCGAAAGGAATAACTTTCTTTTCCACTGCTCAAAGCTGGATCTGCCATAGGGTGGACGTGTCCCCTCATTCCCATGCAGTAGGCAGACAACCTGGCAGTGCCGTGGCCAGAAATCAAACAGGATGAAGGCTGGACTGGCCTCTTACTGGAGAGTTGGAAGTGCAAAATTTGGACAGGCACAAGGGCACCTTGCTGGAATTTGATTTCCTTATGGATGTCACTTGGCTTTCTCTTCCTTCTGACTGGAGGGTTTCTTTGAACCACAGAATATTATTCTGTGAAGGAAGGCAGATGAAGTGATAGTAGCAGCAGGAGAAGATAAGGTATTGTCCCAGGGACTAATTGCGCAGCTTGACTTTCTAATTCGTTAGAATAGATAAAAATTCCCCACAAAGGGGAACACAGGCTTAAAACTGCTGGCAGATTTTTCTACCTCATTTTTGAATAATAACATAAAGTAGAGATAATCATGATCTAATTGTAGACAATTTGTTAGTCAAAAAATTAGTTGAACAAATTGTTCTTTCTAGTATAGGAGTTAAAATTAAAATATACACGCACCAGGGAAGATTATTCCTGAGGTATTTATGACTGCACGATACCTGAAAAGTACTAAAAATAAAATGGAAAAACAATGACTTATAAAGTCTCTCCTTTTAAATATGGAGCCACATGAAACATGCTCCTTGAGCAACCTGGTCTAAGATTAAGTCAGCCCTGCTTTGAGCAGGGGGTTGGACAAGGTGATCTCCAGAGGTCCTTCCAACATACATAGTCCTTGGTTTCTGTCATATGCCCACAATTAATAAGGTTGTGTCAGGCTACTTCAAACCTAAAAATCCATCTCAGGTCTAACAGCAGAGATGGGCTCAGACTCTAGTGGAAAGGGCTGAAGTCCTCTTAGAGCACCACAGCCTATCCTCATCCTCGGGTTGTCTCATCAGGCTCCAGCCACCTTGTCCTCACTTTCCACCTAACCCCGTAACGGCACATGGTTTTAGCTTGCTCCTATTCATTTGCAAGCATCAAGTGGATGTGCAGCCCCTGAACAGTCTGAACCATAATGTAACGGGATCCTGTGTAACAAATTAAGGCAGTCAGAATGAGGGCACGACAGGGAGCTTGGCCTCCCTCTTCCTCATTTCCCTCTGACTCAAATGCATCCGCGTGAACACGACAGCACACTTCCATCTGCTGAGGGAACTGCTCTCTTCTCCTGCCACCCTCCCTCTGCATACAGATGTGCTTGCATGTGGACTGCACACTCCAGAAGGCAGACGCTGCTGGATTTTAATCCCTCTGAATTCTCTGATGGATTAAACCTCAAATCTCTAACTGTCCTTCTTAACGCTGCAGTAACACACATACTTGTTACTCTGATTTACAGCTGAAATAAAAGCGAAAGGCATTCAAAATGAAACGTCTGAAAATCTATCTGTGCTGCAAGTGGATGGGATACTAAAGCATTCCGGATTACTTTCTCCCACCACCCTTCACCCTGCCCAGTGCCTGATGAGGCAAAAATCACTGCCTGGAGCAATAAAAGTTGCAGGTACATGTATTACCCTCCACCTACCTGTAACCCTTCAATGGCCAGTTTGAGGATAGACGGCGTAAGCTTGGAGGCTTGCTTGAAGGAGAAGTTGCTCCAATCTATAATTAGAATGAAGCCATTTATCTGAAGCTCCTGATCTTCGATGAGCACTTCCAAGGACAGTAGGATAGCCCGAAGGATATCTATGAAGGAGTTCCTAAAGCCAAAGCAGAAAAAAAAAAATCAATGCTTGCAGTTACCTTCAAACCTCAAGATACTCAGCTTTGCTGTGGATGGGGCATGAGCAAGGGACGGGGATTTATTCTGGTAGAATTCTTTTGAAAAGAGAGTTGTTTTAGAGGTGTCACTAAAGTGCTCCTGCTCTGAAAGTCACATTCCTCTGCTTGATGTGATAAGTCCTGCTCACCGGTGGAGAAAATAAACCCTGAATTAAATCTTTTCGATTCTTCTGGCATTCCTTACAATAGATTTTAGCTAAGCTACTTTGGGAAAATATTTCTCTATGGTGAAATGAAAGGGATTCAGGCTATCAGTTTAAATCCCTGCTCCTTTGGATATACTTTACCAGTGTTTTGTTTGGGGTTTCCCCCCCCCCCTCTTTTCTTTCTATTATAAAGAGCAAAATCAGAAAAGGAAATAAATCGTTGCAATATTAATATAAATGGTATGGTTACAACTAGGCTCCCTGGCTTCCTGTTTGAGTGGAGGGAATGATCCAAGGCTTTGCAAAATAAAGTTTGACTGTTGCCTGATTTCTGCAAACCAAATGCAACATGGAAAATAGCTGCATCCACTCAAAATGTGAACTCTATTAATTAGCAGCTACCGATAGGCTGGCTGCAAGGCTTCCCTCAGCTCTGGGAGAATAATTGGAAACCTTGGGGGCCCTGAAGGAGATAGCAAGTGACAGAGAAGAAAATGTTGAAACGTTTTCTTTAATGTGAAAGTCTGTACTGAGAAGCCTGGGCCACTCTCTACTTCCATCTCATGCATTTTACGAAAGTAAGAGTTAGACACGTTAATGACTTATTCCATATTTACACCTGAGTAAGCTGTATCAGGCCCTCTCGCCATCTGTCCTTCCCGTTAAGATGATTTACAAACAACAGATTCTTTTAGAGAGCAACAAGCAAGGAAAGCTTCAGACAGTACAACTTAACCTTCTGTAAAATGAAATTGTAACATATTGCTATTGCAGCCTGCTTTACCTCTGCATAATTCTCAAATTTTGATTTGATGCCTGAGGTCTATTACAGGGAAGGCTCACACCATGGAGATTTTCATTTAATCCTTTTCTGCTGTATTCTTTAATTTAAAACAAGTCATCTAAGCCTACAAAAGCATTGTTTCAAATTCTGCCTGAGAGAAAAAACCTATGTACAATCAAAACAAACTTCTCTACCATCAAGACCTCTACCCCTGAAAGGCAGCAACACATGATAAATTTCTATTAGAAGTAAATGGTGAAGTGTTTTCTTATTCTTTCTCTTTTCTCTCAGCAGGTTTCAAGTGGAAATGTGCATTCCTTCTCTCAAGACACAGTCCCTTGAAAAAGCTGTTCCTGAACTGTGCCTCTCTGCCTAAGTTAGAAGCTTCTCTGATGTATAATTGCTGAGGCAACTTGCAATACATAGAGCTTGATGATATTTAACTTTGTTGCTGCTGGGTACCAGACCACCCCTCCCTCATTTGCAGTAACAAGACAACCTTGACCTTTTCAAATTATATGGGGAAGCTGTGCTAAACATCAAACTGAAGGAGTACTTTCCTTAGCAACGTAAGGTGAAGGCATACTGATTGGCTTGGCAACTGACATTTATTTTCAGTCTAAATTTATTTCAAAAAACTGTGATATGAATATACTACCCCCTGCCCAGCTGAAACAGGTGATGACTTTCATGCAGCAGCATTAAATTACTACACTTTCAGTGATGAAAAAAGCAATTGCACCCCTAGACCATATCTACTTTATATATCCTACATTACTCTAGCCCAACATCCCTGTTTAAGGGGGTCAGCCTTCCACAAGAACTGCCCCATGGAAGGTCTCAGAGGTGTGCAGTGTCTCCAAAAGTGTCCTCACATACATGCCTTCTCTACTCTCTTGTTGGTGTCAACACAGGATGATATCATCATTCATGGGTGGGCTTTCTGGCTAGATTGAGGAAGATGTACTAATCCAGACCTTGGATGAAGGGATTTAATCCCACATTTGCAAATCTTAAAATGAACTGAAAACTTGTTATTATACTGAAGATGTGAAAATAGGACCACATTTTGATCAGAAAAGGTTTCGTCCTTTATTTTTGGGAAGTTTTCTTAACAGAAGATGCAAACTCATATTCACGATCCTGCTATCTCTGATGCTTTTAAAGGCTGTGTAATGATTTCAGTAGGGCTGTATGGAAATGGTGTATACAAGGCATCGTCTATAATTCACTTAAACTCTAAATCACAATGAAATATTTCATTTGATTGAGCAAAATCTTCCTCTCCAACTCTATCCTTAGGAATTCCAATCTTTGTTTAGGTGTCTACATAAATTACCAGGTTATCAAGGAATTTCTCACCTGTATTTCCCTGTCCTTTCAGTAGAAATTATTTGCCTGGGAGGTATGGCACCCAGTTTTCTCAGTGTGTAACTAATTTGGCTGTCCCCTGCCCAGATCCCTCCCCCCCTCTACATACTTGCAGTTGTAAGACATGGTGTAGGAAATAACTCAAAGTGAACACAAAGACGTTTTTCAGATGAGTACAAGGAGACATGAAAGCAGCACACAAGTCCTCCAGGTGGGCTGTTTGCAGGCACGCTGTTTTGTGAATGCAGGGTCTGGACAGAAATCAGACAGGGTGCCACTTGAGGCTGAAGCCCTCTGCTCCCTAATCTTGAGGCTTTGAGACAAATCATTCAGCTGTGTGACTGATTTGCATCCAAATCATTTTCCTTGCATGAACACAGAACCACTTTCTATTAGTCCATCTCTTTTGTTCCTTTGCTTAATGTTCCCTTGCTTAATGTTCCCTTCCCTCCTCCAACCCCCCTCCCCACCAGTTTAACCCTCTCACAAAAAAAAAAAAAGTGAAATAAATTACTATTACACAAAGGGAAATGTGTAAGGTGCTGTAAGGATTCAGCATGGAGCTTACTGAAGTGAGCCACTAATGAGTTACAAAAGATTTGCACAAGCCCCAGAAAGACAAAAAGGTGGAGGGAGGGAGAGTGCCTATCTGCCTTGGCTGAATGGAAAGGTACCACAAAAGAAGCTCTTCAAATATCCTTTGGAAAATGGGACGTTAGCCCAACAGAAGCTAGTGGTAAGGCGCAATAATGTAAAACAAAAATGAAGATGCTTTAGCTGAGGGATTTGGTGGAGAGATTAGCCAAAGGCATAACATGAAAATAAATAAGAAGAAATTACTTAATTATAAGAGGCGTAAGCAGGCTGTGAGAGAATCAAAAGGCTCAGTGGAGTACCAGGGTGCAATGGGAACAATTAAAGGGGATAAAGACATTGCAGGGAAATTAAATCATCTATTTGCATGTCTCTGCCACCAGTCATTTTGAAGAGACATATGGATAATAAAGCTGAGGGACTGTTGGAAAATAAGGGGTCAAATAAGACACACTGCAAGAAAGTGACACATTTTGGAGAAGATAGCATCGGTAGAGGGTTTTGACATTACTGTCTCTGAACAGTTAAGCACAGGCTCTGTTTTAGGCATGCTAGTGAAATTAATTGGATTATTCAGATGATTAAAAGTATGAACGTACAGAAGTACGGGCAGCTGAAGCCATTAAAATTGTCTGGTAGTAAGCAAAAACAAACTGTCACTAAAAATCCTGACTGTCCCACAGGACAGCGGGCTAACAAAGTTTGGACCAGTGTCATTATCTTGGCAGTTGCCAACAGCTCAGCTTAACATCCCTAAGTTAGTATGCGGTAAGGGCATCTCTCCTGTAATACTTAAAAGGTGGCTTAGTTAAATGCAAATGCAGATAAAAGGGATTTCTTTACTTGCTAAAAAAATGGCTCAGGATACCAAATCAATGAATTTATCACCTTTTAAATGTAACAAAGAAGCGAACTTGCAACACCATCATATTTAACATAAGCTAACAAAAGACTGAGCAATATAAAAGTGGTTTCATTGAGTCTGAACACCTAAGAAGAGAAGACAGTATAGTACACCTCACAAAAAAGCTATGGCCAAGGCTGAGTAACATTTATCAAGCTGCAAACATGGCATAGATACAAATCAGGTTAGAGACCACATCTTGCTTTGTTCCCTCCCCACACAATAAATCACCAACAGAGAGCAGAAATGCACGCTTAGCTTCTAGTGGGGGGAGAGCTGGCACTGCCCTGCAAGGAGGATTCCCACTGGGAGTAATGTGCAGAAGAGGAAGCAGAAAGAAGAAGGACTACAAAAACATGCCCAGGTTGCCCCAAATTATTTGAGCTAATCAAAGCTGAAGAAGCTGTAAGGAAAGGCTTAGAAAGGGAGACGTGAACAACAAGCAGATCGACGCTGGTGGAGGAGGCAGGATCCAGGAAGGAGCATTTTGAATTGCTCCCACACTCAGCCAGGGTACGGTGTTCATGGAAAAGCCCTTGGAATCCAACCAGCACTGGGTTTTGAACAGGTGTTCGTAAATCATACGAAGCCATTTATTTCAGCAGATTAAATTCTCCTTTCTGCTCATGAAGTATTGATAAGAAAGCCCCAATGTCTGATGATATATTCTTAGAAAACATCTGGGTTTTTTTAATGCATGTATTAGTTTTAGAAATTTTAAACTCACCTCCGCTGAAAAAAGCACTGGAAATTACTGACATATAGTCCTTGGGGATTCATGTCTTGATTCAAACTCATGATCATGAGTAGCTACCCTGCCTCTCTGACATCGGAGGGAAATGGCAGGCAGTCCAAGCACTGCAAGACCTTATCTTCACCTTTTATGGTCTTTTGGTGAGGAAAGGGCCTTCATATGAACCCAGCACAATGCCAGGCAGCCCTTGGCTGAAGAATAACCGGGAAGAATAACTGCAAAATGAAGAATCGTGAATAAACATGGTGACTCACTTGACTAATCCTGCACCAGAGAAGATGAACAGTCTGACAGAGGAGCTCACAGCTGACTCATGTACTGAAAAGGGCTTGTTTGTCTCATCTGTCTGAGGTCTGAATAGCGCATATGTGCGCAAACATTAGCAAGGCTTGTCTACGATTCACACAGAAAATGGGTTGCATTCACAGCGAATGTTCCCAACAAATATTTTGACCAGCCATGGGTAACTTTCTTCATAGAACAATTCAAAGCTAGTTAAACTCGTTAGCTGCAAAAATATGAATAATTCACCAGCATGCAAACTGGAGACATTCTTACACAACAATCTGAGATTTTTTCTTATTTTGTGGGGTTCCAAGCCTTTCTTTGCCGTGCCACAGTTAAGTTACAGATTTTTTTAAATTTCTCTGTAGAACCAGAATATATGCAGATAAAACTCCTACTGAGTAAAACACAGGTTGCATTAAAACACAGGTTGCATTAAGCTAATGTCATAGCTCCAAATTATTCTTCTGTCACATCCAGTGTAGCTATCTTAGGCTGTTCCAGCATGTCAGCTTCAGACAGGCATCACTCCTGTTTTGTAATGAAAAGATAGCAAGTTTTTCCCCACAGCATCTGTGTGAGTCTATAAATAAAATTCCAAAGTAACTTTACATCCAGGATAAGAGACTGGATAGATAAGTGTACTGATTTTTTTCTTTGGAAATGGTTAGTCCAACAGTGCACTGGATACGAAGAATAGAGTAGACTAAGCTGAGACCTGAGCTGTATCTAACAACATCAGAAATCCGCTGCTTAGCTTCTAACTGATCGGAGGCCAGTCACCCACAGACACCTGGCTGGCTTTGAATTCCTGCTTGGAGTGAGCTGGAAGCCTGTGCCATTGCCAGTGAAGGGCAAATGTACCAGCCTGCAGAAAGAAACTACATCGGTTTATTCTTTCATCATACAAAAATTGCCTCTCAGTGGCTTTCTTAAAGATACAAAAATACTCCCTATGTTATGTTTCTGCTTGAGGTTCTTCTATATACAAGTATTATGAGGTTTTCTGCTGTCACTTTCCACTTCACTTGAACTCCATGGCAACCAATAGCCTCTGAATGACACACTCCACATTCAAGTCAGAGTTACGAATCCCCTCCTACATACATTCATTCATACTGTGGGCACCCTTACCAGATGAATACTTTGTCCCTGATGTTAATGTGACTGTGCAAGGACCCTTTCTTTTGTGTAATTTGGCTGAAAGACAGGGACCTTCGCAGCCCCTGTGCTTGGGGAGGGAGAGCGCAGGTGGTGGGGCTCTTTGGACCCCTGGTGAGACCAGCTTCCACCAAAGACCTACACAGGGGAGCGGGGAGGTGACATCTGCTCTTCCCTTTGCCTCAGCCCACGGACTTGTTACACCATCTAGCAGGGAATCAGTCCAAGATAAAGCATAGAATTGTTACACTCCTGAGAGCTCAAAAAATCCCTCCCTGAGCTCTCCAGAAACCTGATCCCAAATGGAGCAGGCAACCGATCGCAACCCAGCACAGCACAAGCTTAGTGGTCGCACAGAAGGAGGCCACTCGGGTGCAGTAGGGCAGCCCAGCCATCAGGCTAATGGTTTGGCCGGGCTCCAGCCAAAGCACTCAGCGCCGTGCAGGGTGAAGCCTCTCGGGAGCAGAGTGCAGCTCTGCTTTGCAGCCTGCTGCTGAAAGGAAAGGCCAGAATGGAATCTCAGGTGCAGTATGACTGTTCCTCTGGCTGTGGATTTGTTTTATTCCTTCAGGAGGCAGTATTTCTGAGCTACACACTGGTGATTTTCTTGCCGTTTTAGTACGCAGAGCAATGTCATGCTTGCATACTGTGCAAATTTCTCTGTTGAGAAGGAATAAGTGACAATCACAGGCAGTGTGTTATGATACTGTGGAAATTATTAAAAGTCCTACGCTCCAACCCCTAAATGCAATCAATAAATCAATACTACAGACGGACTGCAGTAATGTGCCTGGGTAGTCCCAAATGCAATGATGTCCCCTGCGAGGAGCATGGGGAAGATGGGCAAAGAGTACATTCCAGCATGAGCGCAGTCGGGGAGTCCATGGTGGTTTCAGGTTAGTGGTCTCCACTGTTAGAAATTTAGGAGATGACATGTGGGAACAGACCGATGGTCACAGCTCAGGATGCTGTTTGAGAGGCAGTTTTTAATCTCCTATCTTGATCTTACCAATGTTGTGATAGTGTTCCCTCAAAGCACAGCTGTAGTAATAATGAACAAAACAAATGCTGGTACATGAATGGCTTATTGTTAGCAGCATTAGGATTGATGACCTCTGTTGTTTTATTTTATTCTGTGTGATTGCATAGCCTTTTCTTATTTCCTCTTGGCACTGCAATCCATCCTTGCATCACACTAAGCTATTTGCTTGATTTCTTGCATCACTGCGTTCCACAAGTTAATTTTTCATTACAGAAAGGGAAAGGATTTTCTTTTGAACATTATGAAGCTACTGTTTAATCACAGAAAGCAATTACACAGCTCCTTTGTTCTGTTATTAGAAGAAGGTACAAATGACATCACCGATTCAGTCTCCCTATCATGTTTTCTGTGTATGATTCCACTATATCTCCTCTAGCTATATCTCTACTGCATCCTCAACATCTTTCCATTTGAAATAGCCCTGGACTTTTTGCTCCCTTCTGATGCAATTACCTCACTTGTTCATAACGCTAATGAATTCCTTTCATTGCTCTTTTTTTTTTGACAGTTATATTTTTTACATCCCCTTCTTTTTGAGATAATACAATGTAAAGTGAATTCAGTATTCAAGGTGAGTTTGGAATATCAGCATACATAAAAGAATATGTTATCTTTTCCTCTTTATTCTCTGTCTCATTCTTAATGCAGCCTAACATCTAATTAACTTTTCTGACCACCACTGCACAATAAGTACACTTCTTAATTGTGCTGTCCATAATGACCTGATGTTTTTCTTAAAAGGTTAAAAGTAATTGAAAACCCAGAAGAAACTGCACAGAGTTAAGAGAGGATAAAGGATCTGCATACAAGATGTGGCCACATATTAAAATCCAATATGTACTTGCACTGCACTTAGACTTCTTTGCATAATAAATGCTGCTTTTCTAGGTCATTCTAGAGTTTTCCACAATTTTTGCTAATCTTCACTAACCTACACAACTTTCCACTTACTTTTTGTCACATCACCACTTACATCACCTACATCTGCCAAAAGAATATTACTGCTGGGCATTATGATAACATCATTTTGCCACTTACAAATCTTACTCCCTGCCTGAAGTTTCAGGGCCACTTTTATGTGCAAGGTGTGCTGGTTTTGGCTGGGATAGAGTTAATTTTCTTCATAGTAGCTTGTATGGGGCTGTGTTTTGGATTTGTGCTGGAAACAGGGTTGATAATACAGGGATGTTTTAGTCACTGCTGAGCAGTGCTTACACAGAGTCAAGGCCTTTTCTGCTCCTCACCCCACCCCACCAGCGAGTAGGCTGGGGGTGCACAAGAAGTTGGGAGGGGACATGGCTGGGACAGCTGACCCCAACTGACCAAAGGGTTATTCCATACCATATGCTGTCATGCTCAGCACAGAAAGCTGGGAGAAGAAGGAGGAAGGGGGGGACATTCGGAGTGATGGCGTTTGACTTCCCAAGTAACCGTTACGCGTGATGGAGCCCTGCTTTCCTGGAGATGGCTGAACACCTGCATGCCCATGGGAAGGAGTGAATGAATTCCTTGTTTTGCTTTGCTTGCGTGTGTGGCTTTTGCTTTACCTATTAAACTGTCTTTATCTCAACCCATCAGTTTTCTCACTTTTATTCTTCCAATTCTCTCCCCCATCCCACTGGTTGGGAGTGAGCGAGCAGCTGGGTGGTGCTTAGTTGCCAGCTGGGGTTAAACCACAACACAAGGCAAGAATTCACCTGTATATTTATTAAATTTTCTGAAAAGACTTTAATACAAACTCCACAGGAAGATTTTTGATTAGCTAACTAAATGGTATATTTACATATTTTACCTTAGACAATTCTAACAAAATTATCTAATTGCCCCTTTGGTGGCAACCAGTCATTCTTACAGCAGACCTCAATGATGACTAGATCAAACAGTAAAGTTAAAATCAAATAACGCTCACCATTGCATATATTCTGAGAGTGCTGAGTTCAGAACTACAAAAATCATATTATCATTTGTGGATATTCAAACAGCACCTGGTTACTCATACAGCATTCATCAATCCAGAAAGCTTTGAAAAATGTAGCAGAATGTCTGGAGGTTCATTCAGAAACTCACTTTTCTCTCTCTCTGTTGGAAAGTTTAACTGTTCAGCTAAGAAGCAGACTCCTTCTGGGTGCTTGAAATTACAGTAATGAACTTTCAGCTGGTAATTGTAAGCTGACAATGAACCCAAAAGGTATGCATGAAGTCACCTCTTTCCTTCTAGTACCTAGTCTGAAATCTCTATGAAGCCCTAAGGTCAGAGGAGAAATCCGGTCCATCTGAATCTCAGATTTTTAGAGCCACAGATAGTGTACAATCGGTATGCTTGACAGATGAGAGTCAAAACTTGCCTGTGAAAGCAGCCCATATTTTGAAAAATATTCTGCTGAAGGGTCCCTTTTTCTTGTGTATAGAATTATGGAAGGTACATTTGATTTTACAGGCTGAAAAAAGTCAGAAAAAATCCTAGGAAAACTGGAAAACTGGAAAAGTGAGGCCAGATGGTCAGGAGCAGATTGCATCAGAGTTAAGAAATGACGGTCTATCCAGTAGGAAGAGCAGAGCTGAGCTGATCATGGTGAAAAGCCGCAGTAAACTGAGACCGAGTTATGGGTAACGCCCTGTACATGAAATTCCAGACACTGTGCGTGAAGGTGACAGTCGTGCAGTACTATGTCCCTAACAAAGCATAACATGAAGAAGAAAAAGAAAAATACAACATCCCAGTGGACTTAATAAAGTCAGTGCGACATCTTCCTTGGTCTGTGTGAAATGAATGCACACACAGAGACAGACTGTTGCAGGCCCCGCAGTAGTGGCACGCCTAGAAACGGTTCACATGAAGATGATGGAAAATGGCCTGTGTATCTTCATTGGCAAGATCGTCCTGTGGCAGTAATGTATATCGCCACATACAGATTTATAAAGTAGTTTTGCTATTACCAGGTGGTATAATGGAGAAACAGAGACCATGTTTTATTCCTCCTTTCAGGAGGAATGAAAGAGAAAAGCAAAGCAGGTATGGGCAATGGACAGCAATGCCACCAAGGAAAACAAAGAAATAATTTGCAAAGAAAGAAATCAGAAACATCACAGTCTTACAACCTCTCTCCAGTAAAAATAGCATTTTAACTATCATAATATAGAGGATGATATAAAAATGATGATGCTATTAAAAAGCTTGGAGAATCTCAGCAGTCCCTATGCCTGTCTGGTGGAAAGCATACTAGGTTTTTCTAGAACAGCAAGAACAGACTGATGAAGTCATGTGGGATGCCATCACCAAAGGCAGATGATGGAAGCTGAATCTCTTCAGAGATATTGGGTAAGAGGTTACCAAGACATGAGAAGAAGTGGCAAAAAGTAGAAATGCAAGTATATCTTAGTAAACACCTAAAAAGGCTATTAAATCAGGCAAATAAGCATACACCTATGCTTATGTCTGTACTTAAATCTGGGCAGTGAAAGTGGCAGATGTTAAAAAGATGTACAAAAGTGATGTCAATCACAAAAAGGGTTATAAATTATTTTAGTTGGAGCCCTTCAGGGCCAGTGAAAGACAGACATGAAAATATTCTCACCATTTCTTACAAGCAAATGAAAAGATGTGTCAAGCATTGTATATATCAAGGAGGTTTCCCACTGGAACAACAGGCAACTTCGATATAGCTGACAAGATGGAGGAACTTGATATTATTGTTGTAGAAATGATCATTGGGGAGCTCAAAACAGATGCTATAAAGATTCAAAAGACAGCAGTCTAGGAAAAATTAACTGCAGATCTCTTCAGAAACAATGATGACAAAAATTTGCGATAATGATTCAACTGAGCAGGGAAGAAGGAATGAACCTCTGTAGATTTATGAAATAGAGAAGACTGTTAAAAGTGGATGGGATCATGATGCTGCCAACCACAAAGAAACTGCTTTGCACAGTTATGCTGAAAAGGATATACAGTGCCATGAAGCTCAAGGAAAATGAGCAGTTTTCACCCTAGCCACTTTTGGGTGGATCATATTTCATGCAACATCGCTGAAGAAAGTGAAGGAATGAATAGCAACAACCATTCCCCCTAAGAAAGCAGATATTTTTTTCCAGAACTGCACTGAAAGTGTAAACGACAGATATCCGTAGAAGACTCCAGACTTTACAGAATCCTTAACGGGAAAAAAAATGATGCAGTCCAACCAACACTGAGGAGTCTGGTCAAATGTTACCAGTGGAATTAGAAAAAGGTATGTCTTCTTACTCACCTTTTCCAGGTTTGTCTCAGACTTTATTGGGTACCGGACCTCCCATGTGGAAAGCAGCTGACAAGAAGTTGCTATGGGAGATCTGGATTCCACAGACACGTGACTCCCCAATATGTCAATCAACAAAAGACTGATAACCGAATGAATTTTATAACTATGAAGTAGAAAACAAAAGTTATGGAAGACACCATTAGTCTGAATCATACCACATTGTAGGAGAAACCTTAGGTACTAGTATTTAATTTAATTCTATAGACAGTATGAATGACAACTGCTTCTGTAATGACTCCAGTGAGTGAGGCGATTGCTCCTTTTGAAGGGGAATTACTGAATACAGAAATCAGGTATCATCAGCTCTATACTATGTATCATTGCTAGCCTTTTACTAAGTGTATTTTTGTATGGATCACAGTAATGGAGCAAAAGAGGTCTGCCTAAAGGCAGATAAATATCTTTTTCTGTGGATTTTACTACCACTTATGCAGAATAAGGCAGATAAGAGGAACAAAAAATGTTCAGATACAGAGACAGCTACAACCACCTGACGCTTTGCAAGTGAGGAAGTGAGCTTTCCTGGGATGTACGGGGTTTCTTTGACAAAATAGTCCTTGGGAAGGGTCTTTTTTTTTTTTTTTTTTGGCCTAGAAGTTGCAAAATACGGTTTTCTGAGAGAATTGCAATGGAAAGGGAAAAAAGGTGAGTCTAGAAGGACTCCCTGCAACACAAAAAGCCATGTGGAAATTTTTCCAAAGCAGCAACCTGAACAAATTAATGGGCCTGGCCCAACCCATTTAGAAATACAACAATGTTTAGACTGGCTTTCTTGAAACAGATGAAAAATGATGGAACAAAAATATTAAAATGCAGGTTGCAAATTGAAAATTAGAAACTGCCAGGGTTACAGCTGTTCTCAAAATGCCCCCTGTGCAGGATCAGTGGACAAAATAGGCTATAATAAATTTTTAAGTATGATTTCATATACCATAATCATGAAGGGAAAAATTAAACATATTTTAGAACTCTAATACCAGTACTTCATAATTTTTAAGTACTTCATTTTCTGTGAATGCAGTGGCTTGGTACATAATTTCCCTATTTAAAAAAAAAAAAGAAAAGAATGGGCAATCTACCTGAAGCATTTAATCAATGCTTTACTTGTATTTTGTTATCAGGATTTGAAACCTTATATTTCTGCAATAAACTCTGTCTTTTAACCAAGATTACTAATTCCGTGATCTAGCAGCATGAAGGCTTTTTCCTGGATGGGACAGGATGGATCTTTGTTTCGCTTATTGACAGCAGTGATGTGTAGTAACTATTTAAGTTGAATCCCAAAGAAGGCAGAAATAGGATTGTCGAGCCTTGTATTGAACATATGGTAAAGGTGAAAGGAAGCCCAGCCTGCTATCCTCTATTCCCCTGAAGCCAGTACAATTTTTTGGTACATGCCAGTTCCCAGTAGAGTACAGAGTAGTATTTCAGGTGCAGTGTGGTCCTTGCCTTGGAATAGTAATGTTATGTTATTATTTTGGCAGACTATCAAATTTTCTCAGGAATTGTCAGTGTAAAACAATGTAAGTGTTTTATAAACTATTAAAACTCAGTTGAGTGGAAAACAGAATTTCATGTGAATTGCAATGTTAGGAATTCTGAAAGAAAATTTTCATTACTTTCTTATTACACAAGTTATCAGCAACCTCCTAAATCACTCTAACCTCTCTACAGTAGAGTATACTTACATGTGCGGACGTTTAGTCTCTGCCTTCTGGCAACCACTGTTTCAGGGTTTGCTGTTTCTGGGGGAAAGGGCTGTGTTTTAGGTTTCTTAAAAAACTGGAAGCTGTACATTGATGATGTAATGTTTTATACTCTTCTATTTCTGTTTGTATTGCTTTTTATTGTGAAGCTAATATAATTAATTCAATTTTTTTTTCACACTTCTAATAAGAATTCTCACATAGTCAATACAGAGAATTACTGAAGAAATGTGGTTAATTGGAGTCACTACTCTACGCTACTCATTCAACTGTAAATAATTGTTCATGGAGAAACATGTGTAACAATTAAACAGAGAAAATAGTAGACAGCCAAAATTTTTGTGCTTTTGAACTCCATGCACAATGACTTCCTGCCAGACCTCCCATTGGTATCGGTAGGAGGCAGTTAGCTGGAACAACCAGGATCTTTACCCCAAACACAAGCAGTAGTGGTCACTTCAATGAAGATATAGACAGCAGGGAGGCCCTGTTTTGTCAAAAGTCAGCAAAAAAGAGGCAGAAAAAGGATCAGCAGACATTGCCGCAGCAAGTCTAGTTACATGGCCTTGAGAAAAATGCCAGAAGGAAAACTTCAGTAGTAGAGGTAGACGTGGAAGTCTTGAACAAACAAAGCATCCCTTGTTCTTTACTTCCTCTTGTTTTACGGAAAACAGTTGCATGCAGTGATTGGTACAGGCTTGTTTACAAAGAAACACCTGATTTTTTCATCTATTCCTTCCTGTAAAAAAACCTTTATGAACACAGAAAGTCACAGTTAATTTTCCTTGAGATCTAACTGGTTTGATGTTAAGAAAGTAAGGGATTGGGTGTTACCATGAACATACGGTTTATTGGAATAGGTGCACCTTGAATTTTTTTTTAGAAGTAGCAAAGCCTACTTTTCAGGAGATGGCATTGGAGATGCTTGCACCATAACAGGGAAGATACCGTCTTTGGAAGATTTAATATATAAAAGCTGTAATTTGGTATCATGGGATGGCTTGTTAAAAGTACAGGGTTTGTTAATACTACAGTGGGTGTCCTTTTTTCTCTGTTATTGCCTCACAGTTTACACTGTGTTGAAAGGGGAAAGTTAGGCAGGGAGAGTTCATTCCTACAAATCTAAACACAGTCTTATGACACATTTGTTAGAACAGCAGAATGCATTTGCTTAAAAGCAACTGTAGTACATACTTCTCTTTATTCTAGCCAACGCTTTGACTTCACAAAAATGTTAGTAAAAAGGCCTTATGGCAATATCAGAGAAAAACTACAAGTGATCAAGTCTTTGCAAAATGAATCCCAATATGCTGCAGTTAGTTTCACTCCACAAAAACACACAAAGAGCAGAGTGCTTCCAGCCTCTCTGTGTTGTTTTTTTTCCCTGATCTGCCAGAACTCTTCATGTTTCTATTCCCTTGCATTCAGTTGACTTAGCTGCGGTTAATATTTTGCAATTTTCATATTAATCAACAGTGCTTAACAGTCAAGTAAATGTGCTGGTTTAATTTCTGCATGAGAAGTATATTAAGCCATAAGGTACTTAAGCAAATGTCTAATGTAAAGCATATGAATAGTCTCATTGCTGCATTTTGTCTCCATAGTTGAATTTGTTGGGGTTGCTCACATGCATGTGAGTACATGCATTGCTGAATCAGAGGTTATGAAAAAAACTCTTCTTTGTCTTCTTGCTCTTTGGAAATGCATGAACCCTATATGCTTTTGAAAGAATTAGATAAGGAGGTTCCCTGGCTTCAGCCATGCAACTTCTAACTCACAGTTTCATGAAAGTCAGAAAACAGACTTTTAGTTCACCTATTCTGACCTAGTCATGTGCACTAGTTTTATTAAGGGCCCCACAACATGACTGTAGGCATGAATTAAGGCATTTTTCATTCCAGAAGTAGGAAATTGCATGACAGAGTACAGCGCTGGCACAGTGGGACCTTGTGCGAGCAGGACATTGATGAACACCTTCCTCCCCTCCGCCTGGCCGCAGCGCTTCAACCCTGCGCTCTGCCACTCCCCTGGTCCTGGCCGGAGCCTCTCCTCAGAGACACAGCTAATCGAGGTGTGAGCTATAAATCACACCTGCTTCACGATGCTGGGCACTTCTTCCAGCATAACTATTTCCATTTTTTTCCTTTGTTTCGCTTTCTATTATCCTGCCATACTCACACTGGAGCAATTCGCTGCATGCAAAAATGAGTCTCGTCCATGGCTTGCGTGCCCTCCTTAATTGCTCGGCACCACCAGCCTGGCAAATGGTTGTTTTCTCAACTTACTATTAGTATAGTAGCACTTCTTGTCTTTCTGGGTACTTCAGGATAACAAAATAGCCATTTTTTAATTGAAGATGTATTTGTAGGCATTTATAGTGAGCCATAGCCTGGGCCTGGCTTAGGTGGCAGCCAAGAGATTTATTTTTCACCATGCCTTTGGGACATGTAGAGCTTCTTCAGGGGGGAAAAAAGCAGGCAAAGGAGTTTGTCCTGCTCACCCTGGTATAAGAGCTGGACCAGGACTGAAGTCTCTCTGTGGGTCAGGTGAGGGCCAGTTCAGGTTTCCTTCTGTATCTTTTGGGAAGCAGGATTAAAGAAGACCTTGTCTTCAAGGCAGTGGTGTGACTAGTAGGAAACATTGAGTTATTTCTTCCCTGTGTCGCTGGTCCCCTGCCTGACTGCGTTCAATCCCTGCGAGCCCCTCCATTAGGCCCGGGGTGCACTCCTGCCCCGGGATGCAACCACCTGCAAGCTGCTTGGCCTTGCCCTGCTGCTCCAGGGAGCCCCTGAGCCCCTGACACACTCTTCTTCATTTAGGGAAGGTATTCAATGCTTCTTTTCTCTTGTCCATTTAGATTGCAAACTTTCTAGGGTGGAGCTCAATCCTTGCTTTATTTTTTCATCCTAGTGTGTTAGGACCCTGTCTAGGGCTGATAGCAAATAAATTCACATAGGAAATTGGTTGCTGGTGAGTGCAACTGGCCAGTATGAGTGCAATGTCCTTTTAGATACATCATGCTGCAAGCGGTCACCCAGTTCAACAGCCATGGTCTGGATTGACTGGGCAAGAGGTTTGATGCAGCTGCATTTAAAGTCTGTGCATTTTATTATGTTTGACAATTGCCTGTAGGTTACCTTCCTGCATTATATGTTAATATAACCTTTGCTATTCACTGTCTTTCCCTGACTCTAGTGCAGTTGAATAAGATAGCACGGTAAACTCCTTAAAGTTCAAACTCACTCTACTAAGACAGTATTTTTGGCTCGGTAGGTCCAGTAGTATTAAAGAACAGCATTTAATGTCCTAGAGACTAGATACTCAGCTGTGCCAGAATCATACCCCGGTGTATTTCAGAGTTAAGATGAAGGTGGCTTTATACTAATTAAATTTCCTTGGATATAGGGATGTGGCTGCTGATTAGCAGGGCCAGCAAGAGCTCTGAAGGCCCGCCTTGTGCTGTTCTCCTCGATGGCAGCCAACAGGACAGGCCATGTGGCTCCTGCATAGGCTGGAGCAATCCCTCCATGAACATGTAGCCAACACTACGTCTGCACCGCGACGTTTCACAAACAGCCACACTCAGTACTTCAGAAACTCCCTCCCAGGGGAAAACTCAATACCTCTGAAAGTAAGATATGTCTATCTTACTATCTAAGAAAGTGCCATTCTCGCTGCATCTGCATGCTCCTCTTGACAGGGTATTTGCTCACTGATACTTTCCTTAATTCTTAGAACGTCTTTTATTGGGGTCACGTCACAAAGCCCCCATTGGAAGACTATTTCCAGATGGGCTACCTACCTAGAGATTCTGCAATTTTCCACATCACAAATAGGCATAGCAACCTTTTCACAAAGTTAGGATACCTACAATATTTAGTGGTTTCAAACAGGTTCTCATCCAGCAAGAAAGCTGCAATAGACCTTGGAGACAACGAGTTTTGCAACTATTATCCCCCTTAGCACACAATAAGTGGGAGACACAGCTCCATCGTAGGAAACAATGACACTGGAACACCATAAAATGTCAGAACTATCCATTTTCAAATAGAATTGAGGCACAAAACACCCAGCATGTATTCAGAATCCCAGATGGGAAAATTGCTTTTACACAGCATTTCTTATGTACAAGATAGTCTGTTGGACTTTTGGATACCAGAGCTTACTGATATAATGTTTATGTTCTTAAATTGCAAGGTATCTTAAAGCACCTTCTGAGTTTATCCTCCTCAGAGGCTTTTGACAAAGCAAAATTAATCCTAGAAATAGGGGATAGGAAGTTACCGGACAGCGTCTCTTACATCTCCTGCACTGCATCATCATAAGTAATACTAGTTTGTCTCTGACTTCAGTAAAAAATCCAGTAATGAGAAGTCCACAGAGTGCCTCAGTTACCTGTTCAGGTCCTGAACCAGCTTAATCATTGCAAATTGTTTTCTAATTTTCTAATTTCTAATTTTCAAAATTTTCTAATTTTCTAATTATTCTGTATTCCCATCCCCATGGAAATGGTGAACTTTTCACTACCACCTTTTATTAAAGTAAACTTTTATATATAGGAAGATTCATATCCCATCTCTTATTGTCCTCAACTTTTATTACATTGTCATATTTTCCAGCCTTCTCGTTTTAGTGTTCTTTTCTCAATTTAGCGCAGATTTGTCTCTCATGCTAGTACTTAGGTTACAGGCCAGTTGAGGTGAGTAAAGGTGAATAACTGCTGATGTCCTGCAGACAGCATTCCTGTAATACAGCTGAGACATTGCTTCCTCAATGGTACCACCTTACTGTATCATTCCATTTGTAGCCCATCCTTTACCCCCAAATCCTTTTGTGCCCAATCAGTATTTTCTCCATTAATTAACCATGAATACATTATTTAACAAACCAAGAGGTGAGAAAATCCCAGTAGAGACAAACGTGTCAGCCAGGACTAAACCAGTAATGGCAGGTACGTCTGGTGTCTCACAAGGCTCCTTGGCTTTTAACATGGAGTCCACATCTGATATGCTTCTTTTTGAAGTAAACCCCCAAATGATCCTGAATTACTTTTAAATGAATCATATAAAACATTCTCTGAAAGAACGTGAATGTACACGTACCTATGTATGCATTTTAGCAGCGAATAATAATAAGATGCTGGAAAAAGGAAAGGCATTCATTGGCAGCTACGGCATACACAAATTGCCATTTTCCCCAGACTTGCAAAGCTCTTTTATTCAAAGAGAATTGAAGGTTTTATCAGAGTGAAACTGAATTTAAATTGCAGTAGCCAGCTAAAGTGGCTTACATGTAAATGAGAACCTAAGAAATGGAAAGATTTCCTACCACCTCTCCCTAGGTCAGAGTTTATTCCTCTTCCTTTTTAATCTCAGTTTTCAAATTAATATTGTGGTTCATTTGGAAACAGGATTTTTCATCAGTCTCTTTCTCTTTCAATATAAATCACATTTCTCATTTTGTACTTATACAACAGACGGGTAGGATTATCCCTGGGAAAACAAGGCAATGCATTCTTATTCAGAAACCTCGCGAAATGAGAACAGCTTAGAGGATCACAGGTCCAAGATAATAGGACAGGTTGGATATGCCTTAGATAAGGTTATTGCTTTCTGGTGTGGATTTTCTTGGTCAGAAATACCTATACAAAAGAAACTCTGTGTGCTAACATATACCCTAGCACTCCAAAGGGGTTTAGGCACCACATATACTCTGTATATTGATCTGTGCATATTTAATATACATGACTGGCATCTCTCGGATTTGCTGTGAAAGGAAGCCAGAAAGAAGGAAAGACTGAAAGGCTTAGCACTGGCAAAGGGAGTGCATGTTCCTGATCACACCGTAGCAGTGGCCTTGTGCTTGTTACCACTTTTTTTAACCTTTATTACTTCATTCATATCTGAATGTATGGAATTCAGTTCCTCTACTGACATGGTATAAAACCAGAGGAGCTGAAATTATGGCTTTGTGGAAGGGAGCACAGGACTATCTATGGGAAAGAACAAGGAAGGCATGGGGATGGCTTGTAACTGGAACTCAATGAAGAAAACCATATCAGTCTAAAAAGGTAAAAAAAAGTCTTGAGCTTCCTGCTTTGTTAATTCAGACCATCAGCTGCCTGTCTTGTAAAGTATATGAAAGTACATGTCTTATAAAGTACCCATGACAGTGGTTCTACTGGATCAGACCAAAGGTTCCTCTGGCCCCAAATCCTCATTGTGACAGTGGCCAGCAGCAGGTCCCTAACATGGGGTTTGATACACAACACGTTGGCAAGCTTAAAATAGAAAACACACTAATTTGCCTCTGAAAGGCAAATATTTCTTCTTATGTCTATTGATACATTAACTTCAAAAATAGGGTAGTGAATAGCTTAGAATCTTACAGTTTCAATCAAATCCTGAATTTTGGCTTTCTAAAGATGTGTTATGGGATATTATATAAATAATCCACATGCATTTTTCAAATAGATTGTTATTGCTCATATAGCATCATAACATTAGTTGGTGCTGTGATTTATACTGCTTATATGAAAGATAACTGGCACCACATGTGTTAATGCATGCACAGACACGTGCCATCCACTGTGTGTCTGCAAAGGAAAAATGGAAAAGTGATACCATCTTTCTATAAAGAAAAAGCACCAATGAAGATATTTGCACATTACCTCTCCCTTAAAAATTAATCTTTACTGATGCAAGTTTGCTCAGCCTGGGCAGAACATAGACAGTTACGTAGGAAATAGTTCCAGCAGGAGGCTAACTGGCTGGCTTTGCCCTCTGTCCCCTGCTACAAATGGACCCTCCAGGAAGTTTCCAGAGCTGAGACTATCATGGTCTGGGAGTAAGGGATAGTAGCTTTTTACTGCCCCTGTGGCTGTTGCACTTATCAAAAATAAGAACTGTGAGAGTGCAATCAGAATTTAAGACAAAAATTTCCTCTTCCTCAAGGAATGATTCCATTTTCTTCTCTTTAGGAATCAAGTCTCCAGTCATGGAATATTAATTATGATGCTCCACCTGTTTTATTGGCTTACCCATGTCAAAAGAGGCAAAATAACTTGTATGGAAGAGCTTTAACTACTCAATTTTTTGGCTAGTTTATTAGAATGTCTTTACTCCTCCATCCTTTCCCCTAGCTTCCACCTCTGTCTGGTCTGTTAAATATTTAGGTGCCTGTGGCAGACAGGTGCTTCTACCACTTCATTCCTCATATTATCAAGACCATCCCAGAGATACATGGTCAAGGCACTCTCATCAGTGCAACCATGGGAGCCGATGTCTCCCTCATCCTCCAGCCTTGCCAAGGTAGACAAGCACCCTGAAGCAGGGTGACCATGGTGGCAGGGTAGAATTTACCCCAGCATGCTGTTCAGCCATTTCATGGAGCTCAGCAGCCCCCACACCATGCACATCTTGACCAAATTCATGCTGTCCACTGTAAGTCCTCTGGGATCACCCAGCCCGCTAACAGCACCAGTTCCCAAGCATCCCTCGTGCTGCTTTGAGGGTGCTGGAAGTGGAAGACACCCAGCACCTACCAGGGTGTGGTGAAAAAAGTGACTAATTTTATGTAAAATGCAATTGATAAAGAGGCTTAGAGTTCAGAGGAAAGAGTCTAAAATAAATCATGGCCTGGGGAAATAATATATCAAGAAATTATTAGAATTTAAACATTGCAAATGTATTTAAGGATTCCACCTCAATATCTCCACTCTTTTCTGATGCTTCTACTGCATGTAGCCTATTAAATAGGTAGTCAGAGAATTACGTTTTTCTCCTCCCCTGACTCTTTGCAGTCTCTTCCTGCTGCAATGCATGAATTTGCCTTAGCTTCTTTTAATTAGGTTGGCAAGTTAGAAGCTGATCAGAATATCAGATATTTAGAAAACTTGATTTAGGAAAAGGTCTGACAAAAAATATTCTGACCTCTTCCTATGAAGTCTCACCTCAAAAAACTCCTATTTATAGGAGCATTCATTCATGGTTACCAGCTGTTCCCGAGGGTCAAAGGGACAAACAGCCAAGTGGGATGTCATATTGTTTGGCTTCATACAATTCTGTTGATATAGCTCTGTTATAATGTTCTTTTGCAGAATCTAGCTGTAAGGACGACGTGTACAGCCCATGTATGGGTCATTTTCTAGGGACAAGGGACAAGTGTTATCACAACTGTATGCAGTTTCTATTTTCTGCCACCCAGACATAAAAATAAACCCTCACAACAAAATTTTGGTCTTTTGAGACAGTCTGGGAAGGAAGGGGGTGTATGTGCACGTGTGTCTGCATGTGTGTATTTTTCTTAATCAACTGTCCTCTCCGGTTTATAAAGCTTGGGGATCGGATTTGGTTTCTTTTCGCCATAGGAGGGGGGTGGCACAGAGCCACTTCCCAGTCTGCCCTTCGTTTCCCTTTGTCATCCCACGGGCCGGCTCCAGCAATTGTCTGTCTCACCCACTGGCACTGTCCTTCACAGCTCTGCAGTCAGCCCTCAGCCCAACACCATCCAGTCACCTTCTCTTCCCTCTCAATATGTGTTTGATTGCCCTACCCTCCCTCCATTGATATTTTTTCCCCCCTTTCAGTCAGGCTTGCCTTGTTCTTCAACATATGCTTCATAACTTTCCCAGCTGTTGTTTTTCTTTCTCTTTTTCAGACATTTTCTCTCTCTTCTTTGATTCCCTTCTCAGCCCTATCCAGGACTGTCATTTGTGTATGTCATCCTTCTGTCATTCACATGGACTGCAACAGCCTTCCCAAACCCAGCTTCCGTAATAAATGGTACTAACTGAATTAAGTTGCCGCCTCCAAGCAAATTAAAACATTTCAAGACAGAGCTCCTTTTCGTCTTCTCTGTCCAACATTTAATTTGCACATCTGTTACTCCCCGAAATGAGTACTCTGCTTATGCTATGCTTCCTTCCTCTACTACCCTGAATTCTGCTACCATTTCAGACTACCTCAGTAATGTAATAATGTAATATGAATTATTTTTTAATACAGTGTGCTTCTAGGCTATTTATTGGTCAGTGCAACGCTTGAACCACAACCTCAATCTACATTACTATAAGCATCTCCCAACACAGAAGCACTAGCTCTTAACCAAACCCAAAGACTTGCTGTGTAAAAATCATTCTGGTGTTAGGGCTGGCTGTATTTCAGCTGTAATCTCTCATAATAAACAGCTATGAGGCTGAGTTATTGCCACAGTTTGCCTGTGACTATAAATCAGTCTCAACAGATGTTTATTCCTTCATATTCTATTAAGCATCTGAGATTATCTTTGAAATATATTGGAATAATCAGCATTTGAGACATATTCATTTATACCAACAGGATCTGGTGATGATAATATCCTTGTAATTACACCACGATGAGCATTCTCAGCAAGGACATAATTTTTTGTATCACGATCCTTTAAAATATTTATAGCTGTCAATTTACCGTTATGCCAGAGTATTTCCTTGCCCTTTAGCCTGTCTCAATACACTTTCCTACAGAATGGTAAGTATCTGACATTTGAAGCTCCTTGGTTAATAAAAGAGAATTTATGGCTAGCAGCTGACTTGGGAATGTATGTTGTAAACAAAGCAGCAGTTTTTTCCGTCTGACTGACTTACAGAATTTTTGGAGCTATGTGTCAGCTTCTAAGACACAACAGTCCAGACATGAAGAGAGAAATTAATTACTATTTTGCTGCAAAAGGCAATGGGCAACCTTCTGCCCCCCCTACCCCAAGACCCTATTCGCAGAGGATCATGATTGGAGATAGCCCTCGTGCTGTCTCTCTATACAGAAATAAATTTTACTCTGGATGAACAACCTTGAAGGAAATATCTTTACTTGGAAGATTAATGAACACCTTCTGCTGAATTACTTGTTCACCCAAACCCCCCATCTCCCCAGTGTACGAGCAGGATATATTAGAAGGCGGTAGCAGACCTAGGAACAGCTGCAGTAGTTAGTGAAGGCTTTCCTCAATCCAGCAGCTGAAAAGGCACTCTTATCTGACTTCTTTAAAAGCTTCAGATTCACTAGAGGTGCATCAGGGGAGTGAAGGCTTAGGTCTGGTAGGACTGATGAAATGAAAAAGTGTGAGAAAGAGTATGCGTAATCCAGCACATGGCACATTTGTTTTTATGTGAAATCCTGGTTCAGGTCTCCTCAAAACTGTACGTTTGTATGTACACATGTATTTGTTTTACAAACTGGGATTTTTTGTGATGCAAATTATTTCATAAAAAAAATTCCTGACAAGATCAGTTTGACATGCTTACCTGTCTTTATTACTCCACGATTGCTATTTAAGAATAAGGTGCTCTGTAAGCAGTGGTGTATGTGAAGCCTTTGTTGGTCTTGGGTGAGTTCACACCTTGTAGTTGGATTATTCTGCACCTCTGAGGACTGAGCTGGGATGAAAGGGAACAGTGGCCCTCCCCTGCATGGATTCTCTAGTGTACAGTACTACAGCTCAACATTTTTCCTCTCCCTCAGTGTGGAACTAATCTGATCTCTTTCTTTTCTATGCATCTGCCCATTTTCACTTATTCAATACCTCTGAAGTTTTCTGTTCTGTATCGTATGTGATTAACATTAACTAACAGATCCAAAATATACTATGCAGGACATAAAGAGAAAGCGATGACATCATCTCCAAGAAACCTGTCTAAAAAACAGGGCAAAATCAAACCAATGCAGCACATGCTAAAAAAAAAGAAACCCTGGGACCATGACAGATCTCAGCCAGTGATTTGGAGATACAAATTATCATTCCTTGTAGTTTTTTCCTAGTCATCACGGAGGTTTTGGTCAAAACAATAATAACCATCTTTTTCAATGATGTGGAAGCAAAAATAAAATTCTTGCCAGTGAACTTTGCAGATGTCACAAAACCCATGCAATGATAATTGATGAGGAGAACAGGTTTAGCTCTGCAGAAGAGCGTGAATCACATGCTAGACTGTGCCCACATTATGGATGAGAATGTATGACACATTTACCAGTGGTGTTTGTATTTTAGGAAACAGTGACTTGGAAGCAGATTTGAGCTGAACATGAGCTCAAAATGTGATAGAGTAGCTAAGAAAACAGTGACAATCTTTTATCTAAAAGGAGGGAACGACTGAGCAGAAGATACAGTGTTACCACATGATGGTTTATTAGTGAAAGTTTGTATTCAGTTCATCTGTCTGCACATTAGCAGCGATGCTAAAACGATAGGAAAGGTCCAGAAAATAATGATGAAGAGTATTAGCAACCTGGAAAATCTTCCTAATTCTGAGAGTAAAGAAGTTCAATCTATTTAAGCTTTGGCAGCATAACTATATTGCAAGACATAAAGCTAGTGCAATACTTTGCAGAACATTATCTTTGCTGTGCTGGCTGCCCACAAGTATGTTCTTTACCTTGTGGACAACACAAGGTTGTTTTGCCCTCAAGGGAAAGAGGACTAGCTGTTTTACATTCGCCATGGTTAAAAGTGAACACAAGAACCACTGCTGTAGAGTAGCTAATGTACTGTCTTCTTGTTTCCTGACAGTAACTCACCCTACAGTGCTGCATCCTCAGTGAATTCAAAAGTAGGTTAAAAGATGACGCGGCCAGGACACAAAAGTACAAACATGGGAAGCTGTCATATTTTTGTGGTCCCTTTAAAATAACACAATCCAGCAGCTGGAAGCTGAAGCTGAAAACATTGAGACTGGAAAAGAAAACCTAGTTTTCTAGAGATGTTAGATCTATCAGTTACATTCTTGAAGCTAAAATTACAAATGGTTCTAAAAGATCATAGAGAAGCTTTATCTTCAATACAGGGAATCCCTTCAGAACATCTGGGATCTGATTTGTCCAAGCAGTCACATTACACAAATAATAACATTTCCTTTTAAAAATCAATATATTTGTAAGATCAAAAAGTTATGAGGCTGCCTCTCCCTCCTTGACATGAGATCCATACAGCCACCATACTGCCAGAGGTATAAATGGTAAGAATGTCTGGACTGAAAATCGGCTTATGGATTATAGCCATGCTGACTTTAAATCATCCTTTATAAATTATGATTTCTTTATAAATGACCCCTTATCATTATGATTTAATGATAAAGGAAGAGAAAGCACAGCCAGTTGCAAATGAGATTAAAGTTAGGAAAGGCATGCTGAAGGCTGAGCTCTTACTCTTGCATATCAGCATCATGGTATCATATGAATTGATTGCATTAGCATTCAGCTGAAACGTAAGCTTGTAAACATCTTGCCATCACTGAAGACATGCCTATAGAAAGGTTGCCCAAGGTATATGTTTGTAAGATATACACAATACCTGTTTGTTTGGGTTTTTTTGTGAAATATATATGAATACCCATTTCGTCTGGTCAATAACCTGCTTCCCCTCTGCTTAACAGGACATTGCACTCATCATTTCCTGTTCCTTAACAGCTTTTGCTCTTGTTGATTTAGACAGTAAAAAAGGAGGAGGTCATCCCTCTATTTACTTACAGCCTAAATCCCATCCCAAATCCCTGCAGCACTTGTAGTGCTACAAAAGCCCACAGAAATGACACTTCTTGTCGTTTGAATCCATAGAGGAGTTGCGCTTCAGTGGCTGAAGAGAGGTAAAATTTTTAACTTCACTGAGGAGTCTTAGGAAAGTATATCCTATCCTATTAGCCTCAGCCTTTCTTCTCTGTAAGTTAAAATCACATTTTTAGAAACAAGGTATCTTACATGCAGGATCACTTTGGGTTTTGCACACACACACATACACGCATATACATGGGCTTGCAGACACATAAAGGACTTGCAGAAAACTTGAGCCAAAACCTGACAGGAATCAATGTTCTGTCAAAATCTCAGTGCAGGAGCCTTAGACAGCAGCACTCTCAGCTTTCCCAGAGCGGGACCTGATGTATGAGGTTAATCGCAGGGATTCATTTTGTTGAGGGATCAGAAACCCAAAGCTGGCTCTGTATAATACCTAAATCCCTTAATGCAACCAGCAGAGCCACAGTGCTTCTGTCCTCTAAAGTTGATACTTTCTATTAATTCAAGATACCTGTTCATTCATCTTTCTTTCAAGGCCAATTGCTAAAGGAAGGGTTTTGTCGTTGGAAGAAAGGCAAGCTCACAGTTCAGAAAGACAGGAGATAAGCTGCTGACCCCTTTGTAGTCAATAGGACTTTTATCACTATCTTCAGTTCTGGATTTCACCAAATACTTTTGTATAGGCAAAGTTACTTTTCTGTAACTTTTTCTGTACATTTATTTACCATATCTGTACATGCAAAGGAAAATTAGAAACACTTCTGAACTCTGTTTTCACACGGAGATGAAAGGTTTTCCCAGAAAACAACTAACATGAAAAATTGCAGGCATATATGTATTGTTCTCTAAGAATTTCTATAACATAAATTCAAAGCTCCAATCTATTGACTCCTAAGGATGAGACACTTTCATGGACAACTTCAGACTGTACCAAGACAAAGGCCTACCTGGAAGTTATCGAAATATATGATACTCAAAACCTGAATCTGAATTTTGTTCTTTGGTCTGATTTTTATAAAAAATCAGCAGAACATATGGCAATCCTACAGCTGACTACATTTCTCCGTCTCACTGTGAAGGCAGGGAGAATGGAATGGAATGACTTCTGACAAAAAGGACAATGTGAACATGATATTCCTGGACTAGCCCCTTTTCTCTGTATCACTTCAAATAGGTAGTGAAAGCTGACTAATCACATTAACATTTAAGGACATAATTTTATAATAATGGCTGGAAGATATCTTTGTTCCTATTATTCTGTACAGAAATGACCTGAACAGAAAACACGCTTTGCATGAATCTCCCATTTATCAGACTAATAAGCATACAGTAACCAGAGTGTGTAGAAATTACAGGGCAGTTTGTGGAAATCTCATAACACAGGCTGTCATTCATGAAATGGTTAAAACAAAAAAAATTATCTGTTAAGAAGGCTGGAGACAGAATAAATATGGTCAGTTCGTTCTGCACCAGAAGAGCTACAAGAACCCCCATATGTTTTGAGACATTTGCTTTCTGTCAACCTGTTTGGCTAGTCTATGGTACTACTGAAGCAATCATATAATAGACATTAATGTATTTATAGCAGACAGACACTATCTGGCTAAAAACCGGAAATATTTATGGAAAAAAACATCAGCTACTTATCTGACACACTGATATACCCTTATGTCTCAATGGTGTTATGTCTGAAGAATGAGAGGTGATCAGATCAGATGAAAGTTTTAGTGAAATGGACTCATGGTTACAAAATATTTTACTGAAAATGGCCTTGCTGCTTCAAGTATGGTCACAAATATTCTGTTACAAGCTGAGTGTGAGTGTATGTAAAAAGATAAGGACGCTATCTACATTTACCTACTCTGATCCCAGTTGGCTGCAAAAAGCAGAAGAATCTTCCTGCCACAGTGGTCGCGATTTTCCAGTACTCCCGGGAACCCATCTGTCAGAGCCCGTTTGATCCCAGGATCATCAGCCTTGAAGTTTTTGAACATATCCAGATTTAATTGACGGTACTGGAAGTACTGAGCCAGCAGTCTGAAGGCCTCAGTTTGGTGAAACTTTCTGGCTCGGAGAAATCTCAAGATGAAGGCATCATCTGTACGTAAAAACCCAATGTCAGGCCTTGTGATGATCATGTCCCTGACTTGCTGGATATCCTGATGCAAAATGTCTGGGTTTTCATTCAGTTCGAGGCGGGCTTTCTCTATAGTCTCTGGACTAAGCCCAGCTTGTAAATGGGTCATCTCTGCAAAAAACTCTTTTCTTTCCTTAACTTCAGATATTTTAGTAGGAGAAGTGCTGATCCCATTCAACTGATGGTCTGCTGTGAGCATGAGCCATTCAGAAGCTTTTTGCTATCAAGCTGATATTTAACAAATGAAAGCGAAGGGCTTTTCTTATTCTTGCAGAAAAAATAACAGGCAGTTCACATGTAGTACAATCCATCCAAAGGAAAGTGTTGTTTACTCCATCACTTACTAAAAGAAAAAGCAAATATATAAAAGAAAGATTAAATATGTATTTAAAGCTTACAGGAATGCATTTCTGAACTTTATATAGCAATAAAATTGCTTTGTGTGCTTCATATGTAAGAGGAGACCAGTCAAATAATTTCAGAATGGGTGCATGCAAGATAAGGCAGTCACTGACATGTTGAATGTATATATTCAAGCTTTCAGAAAGGCAATCTGATTAATTGACAATTAATACTAAGCTGTATCAAGTTACTATTAGAATACACTTTGCAAAGTTATCTTATAGAAATGTGGGAGTTCCAGCATCCCATAACTTCAAGCCCAGGATGACAAAAGAAAAAAAAAACAGTCATTTTTTTCCACCCCTAACAGGAGCTGCGTCTCAGTATGCAGATTTACACTTACCATAATAAGTATAACAACTGGTTTATTTGGTTTTATCACCCATGCTATCAGCTTGTTGAATTAGTCCCTGAGCTGATTGTAAAACTGATTTAAAAAAAACCCAAACTCCACCAACATCAGGGGTATTTTCTACTTGGTAAAACGTCACTGAAAATATTTCCCATTGAGACTTAATACATCTTCATGGGAAACTTCCCATGAATAAAGTGTTTGATGAATCTAATCCAACAGGGTTGGTGTTTTAGTTGAAGAGGTGCATTTTATTCCATATTCTTTTTTTTTAGTACCTTGTAGCTTTCCTGAATACCAAGTTCTGAATTTCATTTTCATTCCTGTACTTTACCTAGAATTTGTTTTTACAAGTGTTAGAAGAAAAGCTGCTTAAGCTGTTATGTATGAGCAAAATGGTACAGTGAATCTCTTACATTTCAGTGACATAATTAGCAAGAGGCTGTCATTGAAGTCTGTGTAGTTACACTTGTGTGAAATAAGATCAAGGTCTGTCCCAATGTGAAATGTGTGTGAAGAAAGATCAAGATCCATCCAATTTTTCAACCATCACAAAAACAGACAAGCAAACAAAAAACCCCACTGCTTAACCGATCTCTCTCTCTTTCTAATTTCTGAAAAGAAAAATTGGTTTAAAAATTAAAAGGGAATCCCTCAGTGAAAGGCATACTTTATTGTATTTGAAGAAAGCTGTTTGGAAAGTTATGAATTATTTATAGCAAAACAACCATTTCACTCAGCTGCTCCCCTGGGTCCAGTGTTCTCATATTAAACAAAGGGGACAGCAGCAGCCAGAGCATTTCTTTATCCAGGGGCTGCTCAAAGTTACATTGCAGGACCTGGAAGTCATTCAGCACAAGGGATGCCCGAGTTCCCTGTTTTGTGAGCTTGCATGTCATTGATAAAAACTACATTTTTAGGTGCCACAGCTGCAGCCCCGAGATGAGATCCTTAAATTTGAATACAGAGAGTTTTTGTATATTTGCTTAAAGGACAATTGTGGTGGGAGATAAGCTTTTCATTCAAGAGCAATGTGCATTAGACTTGTCTGTGGGTGATACAGAGGAGAGTTTGTTAAGCAGTCTCCTTCTGTATTCACTGTGGAGCTGGAGTTAAGAAGAGCTACCTGCAGGGCAGAGTATCCAGTGATTCATCAGCCTGGGAAAACTTGGGAAAAGGCAGAGCCAGGAGGAAAAAAGGCTAACTGCCTTTGACAAGTCACTATGGAGTGCAAATGACTCCAGAAAAACACGCCCTGAAGTTTTGAAGGGGTAATCTATGGGTCCAGGTTATTCAATTCTTAAAGAAATGAGAGTTGTATTAAAGGTGGATGGCACACATAAAAAATAAAGTAACAGTTATTTGCTTTCCTCTTGCCTTTATTAGACCAAATTAGGGTAACTCTGATGGTATCAACTGAATTCCACTGATGTAGGCCATGGGAAAATCAGGCCAATATTTTGTGCTTAAGATCCCAAATTAATGGTGGCATTAGCATTTTTTTGCATAAATCACGTTTTTAGTTACAATTGCCTCCATGAGCTAGTTAGGGGAGCTTGGTGTGTTTAAGTGTGACACTGTCACTGGGGAAGTATAGTGTAAGGATTGGTTCTTTCCCTAGTTTTAACAGCAAGCCGTACCCTAAGGAGGCTGGCTGTGCTCGAGGGTGCTCTGCAGAGGGGTGGAAGCAAGGAGCTTATTTGGGGTCTGTGCCAGCTCTAGCTCAGGGCTCAGTATGAATTCGAACACCTTTGGAGCTCCTGTGACTTAGCGTTAGAGAATCATAGAATCACAGAATGGTTTGGGTTGGAAGGGACCTTTAAAGATCACCTAGTCCAACCCCCTTGCCATGAGTAGGAACATCTTTCACTGGATCAGGTTGCTCAAAGCCCCATCTAACCTGGCCTTGAACACTTCCAGGGATGGGGCATCTGCAAGTTCTCTGGGCAACCTTGTCGAGTGTCTCACCACCCTCATCGTAAAGAATTTCTTCTCTATATCCAATCTAAACCTACCCTCTTTTGGTTTAAAACCATTAGCCCTTGACCTATTACTTCAGGCCCAGGTAAAAAGCCTCTCTCCATCTTTCTTACAAGCCTCTTTTAAGTACTGAAAGGCCACAATAAGGTCGCCCTGGAGCGTTCTCTTCTCCAGGCTGAACAGCACCAGCTCTCTCAGCCTTTCTTCATAGGAGAGGTGTTCCAGCCCTCTGACCATTTTTGCAGCCCTTCTCTAGACCTGCTCCAAAAGGTCCAAGGAGTTGTGGCAGTTAACTCTGACCCCCCCCCCCCCGTGGGTTCATTCATTTTCTGAGTGTTTATGGGAGTAGAACTGTCCCTTCCTCCACTCCTTTTCTGACTCCCATGTCCACCAAGATGCTTCTTTGGAAATAAGACAAATTCTTTAAAGGTCAACTGCAGTCTACTCGAGAAGAAAATGGGGTTAGACCAAGGAGAGAAAGTCTGGCCCTTCAGATTTCCTTATAGGATCCCCAAGCATTTAGTGTCAAAAAATTATGCTACTTATTATCATTAAAGTTTCCTGCTGTTTTTACCTTATTTAAATGGATTAGCACCCTTGATGCCCAGGGTGATCCCAAGGTGAGGGAGATACAGTCCTCTCCTGTCAGACATTGTTGCCAAAAAGCAACTTACAAATACTCAGTCTAACAAAAGATACATTTTTAAATGCATTTCAGAGTTCTCCCATAGTGAGCTGAGCTATAGCCATGGATTACAGCTTACAGGAGAGCCTCTATAAATTATCCTGATTATCAGCTGGAATAAACTTTGCACTAAAATACTTTATTGGCATAATGTTATATATTGCAAAATAATCCAAAATATGTATGAACAATGGTGTCACTTTCTGAATCATAAGACAAATCATGGTGTTAGTAGTAATCCACTCTAGCACCATTGACTTCAAGGAGTCTGATTTATATCAGTGGATGATTTGGTTCTCCCACTGCTTACCTTGACAATAAATTTAATGCTCCATAGCTACCCGGTTTAATTGTCATTGTGCTTTCTCAAATGATACTGATTTATTCTGATTCCCAAAGGTATAACAGAAGCACCTTCTCCATTTTCACCCCCTCCCACACATGGCAATTTCTCATTCTCTTCTGATGTTGTGTACAGCTCTGATCCATCTGCCAATTTTTCAGATGTTTACACCTTTGTTCTGCTTTTTTTTTCCCTCCCAAATGAAGATGTTGGCCTTTTTTTCCATATCTTGCATATTGTTGCTGCACGTTGGCACACTAGACTCTTTGTTACAGTCTCAACAGCTGTTTTTCTGTGTTGTGACTCTGTTCCCAAAGGACTGTTTGCTCTCCTAGTGTCTTTTCACAGCCACTTACAATAAATCATCCCTCCAAAGGAACAAAACCCATCTTTAAACAAGAAAAAATAATTAACAGAGGTTTGCATCACAACATATTAATACACAAAAAAAAGATAAATTTCCACCAAAATTGTGGTGTCACGTACCATTTCAGCTTATTCATTTTCATTCCCAACAAGAGAACAACAAGGGGCAGAGAGTGGCTTTAGGATGGGTAAAATAATGAAAATGGGATACAGTCTTTGGAGAAACAGCTTACATTTTTGCCTGACCCCCAAAAATAAAATTTAGTTAATAATAAAATGTATAGTAATATTTAATAATTAACTAAAATGAAAATAATATATTAAGAAAGTATATATAGCACTTTCCATCCAAAGATCTTAATATGTTTTACTGCTTTCTCGTCAAGGACAGCTTCTGGATCAGCATTCAACCCCTATTTGCTCTGTATCCCCTGGAAAATAGGACAAAACCTGGTTTTAGTGATGAAGATGCTTGTCTGGATCATTTTGTTCCTGCCTGCTTAGCTGTTCCTGCAACACCATTTGAAGCACTGTCCTTGTGTTCATTTGGCCCTTCCCCATCCACTTCAGTTCCAGAAAGATTTTAGTTGCCGCTCTCTACCAAGTATTTTCCATTCAGTCCAAAGCTATATGCCACGTGAAATTTCATTACTACAGCTTCCAAAAAGGGAAGGCACTAGGGTTTGATCCTCACCTGGTATTAATAGGCATCACTGTTATGATTTGTCTCATTATATAATTCCTAACTCCTAGCATTCATACAGATATTAGCTGCTAAAATCATGCCAGAGAAGTAGGGAGTGGGCAGGGAGGGAGGGAAAATGGTAATCTAGAATGACTTCATCTCAGAGTGTGGGTGTCATCTCATTAAATTGCTTTTTAAAAAATATTTTGATGTTAACTGTGGAAAACATCTTGGGGCTATGTTCTGCTTAGCAGAGATTGCTCCATAAGGGCAGGGGAGGATGAATCCATAGCTGTACTTACAGGAATGGCTCCTATGGCACTTTGAGGCCTTGTGGTACCTTAGTAGGAACCCGTACTGGAAATTGAGTGCTCAGACATAGAAAGGGACATACCCTGGCTCCATAAACTAATTTCAAAAGAGTGATGAGAAAAACTGACTCTCTCTTGTCCTTGGCTGCTGGATCCTGGCATCCTCCACAGACAGCGGGGAGAAGTACAGCCCTGAGTGATTTGCCTGAGGTCATGGAGGACACATTTCACAGAGCTGGGAACAGACCATATGTCTCCTGAGCCGCAAGCTTACATGTTGACATCTGGGCAATCTTTCCCCCCCTAAACATAATTCTCTGCATTGTGAGAAAAATGTGAAGTCATGTTGCACACAAGGAAATGGAGAGGTAGATTGCAATGTTCCCAGCATCCCCCGTGTAATCCCCCTGGGCTTCAATGGCACAATCAAGAACCCAAAAGTGTACCTTTTTTAAATGCTTTTGTCAAAAGCAACCCCCCTATGGGAGATCTAGACAGGTCTATCTCACATCCCAAGTCCATAGCCTGACTCCTGCTCAGATTATCACAGAATCACAGAATAGCTGAGATTGGAGGTCAGCTGGTCCAAACCCCCTGCTCAAGCAGGGCCACCCAGAGCAGGTTGCCCAGGACTGTGTCCAAATGGCTTTTGAATATCTCCAGGGATGGAGACTCCACAACCTCTCTGGGAAACCTGTGCAGGGCTCAGTCACTCTCACAGTAAAAAAGTGTTTCCTAATGTTCAGAGTGAACCTCCCGTGTTTCAGTTTGTGCCCATTGCCTCTGGCCCTGTCACTGGGCACCACAGAAAAGAGCCTAGCTCCATCCTCTTTGCACTCTCCCTTCAGGTATTTGTACACATTGATGAGATCCCCCTGAGCCTGCTCTTCTCCAGGCTGAATAGTCCCAACTGTATTGGCCTTTCCTCACAGGAGAGATGCTCACTTAATCATCCTTGTGACCCTTCATTGGACTTTCTCCAGTATTTATTTCTTGTACCGGGGAGCCCAGAACTGGATACAGTACTCCAGGTGTGGCCTCCCATGTCCTGACTACTATGAACATCCCGTGCTTCCCTGTAGCCCTTCCCTAAGGGACTAGATTCTCCCAGTCAACCTAAACGAGTTAAATATCACAAGCCTTTCTCCTGCAAGTCCTAGCGCTCCTGTAAACCTTCACTAGGGAATTCTTGCTTCTCTTCAATATGAAAATAGGGAACGTTTGTGACTGTAACAGCTGTGTGGGGAATTTGATGGTTTCTCACACTTCCCTGGGATGTGATCTCCTCGCTCAGGTACAAAAACTAACATTTCTTTCAGTTCAGTAAAAACAATACATCACAGATTCCTGTTCCCTTCATATTACAGTCTCCTTGTCAGCTTAAGTCAGTTACAGGTTACCCTCGGGCCACATGTATCTGTCCAGCGGTGGTAATTTAGCCATGGCACAGCACAAAACACAGCAGCAACTCTACTGATCTTTGTAGCTCTCTGCACAGCACGTAGGGCAGGCACATTTGCAACACCGACCTGCAGTTGTCCTGCTGTTGCTGCAAGCTGACGGGTGTGCGGAAAGATTGACAAGGTTGTCTAATAGATGTAAAATAAAAAAATTGCCTCGTTATCTTTTGACCTGAAATGTCCAAAACTTACTGCCTACCTGAATATTAAGGAATAGGACCACATGCTGAGGAGGAGAACTTGTAAATAAAAAAGTTAAACAAAACACCTGTGAACTTAATGAGATTGCTTCAACATTTCTCCAAATCATAGTTTTAAAGTTTTAAGTATTCGCCAACCACAGATAAACTGCAAATCCCTGTGGGGACATGAGGTCTGACCTGTGGCATGTCAAAGAAGCATCAGGCTCTGCAGGACTTCCGTGTCAGTCATGAACTACTCCAAGTGTCACCATGCAAAAGCATCCTGGCTGCTATTGGACAAAGAGGTCACTTTCTCCAATACTATAGAAACTTCTTGCAGCCGAAATTATCAGCAGTATGCAAAACGTGAATTCTGACCCCCAAGCCTGATAATTAAGTTATGTGCAGAAATCTGATAGCATGGGATCATAATATTGGTGCCTGAAAATCCCTAAATGCACTGTAGAAGTTGTGTTACAACTTCTGCATAAAGATATACAGAAGAAGGAACAAATCATATCATCAAGATATTTAGTCCTACATCTTTAATAACATGAAGTTTATCTAATTTTACAGTTCTTTTGCTCCACATTTTAAAAATTAAGTTCCTTTAAAAAATATGAAATGCAATGGTGATGTATTATTGCCCTATTAGGGGCTGCTTTAATTCTGCTTTATACGTTATGCCAGAGAAAAGCATCCATCATCCTGTGGGGTGGCAGTGGGGGGAGGAAGGGAAGGAGGGAAAGGCAGGGGCAGAGAGGAAAGGAGTGAAGGAAGGAAAGGAGGGAAGGAAGAAGGGAGGAAGGGGAGAAAGGAAAGAGGGAGGGATTTCTGTACCCGGGAATTCATACAATTCTCCTGTTTTTTTCTCTCACTCCTATTGAAGTCTGAGCACAAACACAAAGATCTGCACACAGATACTTCTCCCAAAATTGTAGAAATGAAATTTATTATAATTCTATATTACCTTGTGGGTTTTTTTCTCAGTGGAGGAACATATCAGAATTAAGGAGTTTATTTCTATAAATACTACTGAAGGGGGGGGGGGGGGAACAAAAAACACCAAAACTGTTTGGAAATTCTCAAACTAAATCCTCAGAGCAGCATTAGTGTGAAGAGGGAAAGGACTTACAACCCATCTGCCAAAAACTATGTGAACTTCTTCTCACTGAACTTCCCACTCCATAAAAGACTGATGTTGCTTCTTTTTTTTACTAGTAGGACCCGATTGTCATGCCTTGTTTGTGTATGTGCCAGACACCACAGCAGTGGGTTGTAAGAGAAAATAATACTTCCTTACAATAGCACTTCCAAACAATAGCACAATTGCTTCAGTAACTGCACACTTAAATTAACAATTGCACTAGTTTACAGTCTTAGTTTGAAGGAATATTCTGCATCCTTTTATGAGGCTGATCATTTGTATTTTAACTGACATGGTCCTCTTTCGGAAGATGAGTAGGCTGCTGTTACGTGTTTCAATGAAACAACCTCTGTGTTCAAAGCACATAGAGTTTAAGGAATTGTGACCCAGTGCTATGGGGTAGATTCTGCAGTTCTTCCGTTGTTGAACTCAATTACACCACTTACACTATTACTCAGCAGCACTCAGTGCTACTCAGGATAAGAGTATCTGGTCTCTGCACCAGATTTTAAGTTACAAATGATAACACAATAAAGTAAGAAGGTTTTTGGAAAAGGTTGTAATATCTTTCATTGTTTTGCATATGCCTCACAAGAGTCTAATTTTCAGAAAATACTCAATAGTTTTCAGAGCTGGATGAGTCAACAGAATTCATAAAATAATCGGCAGCATTTTATAACAGATACCTATCAGACCTGATTCTGCTGACAACTCAAGCTGCCCCTGTAAACTTCAAGCTGGGATATGGACTGCAAACCAGGGAAAGCTCTGTAAGGTTATCTGACTTATCATTATATGAAAAAGTAAATCCTTACCTTTGCTATGCAGTGCATGGCATAATACTGTTACATAATATGTCATTTAGATGTTGGTATTGCATTAACTTCCAGTACTGGAGAAAATCCATGTTATCATCTGATTACTCAGAAAGCACATGAAAGCAGCTTTTCTGTAATTTAATTTTTCCTTCCAAATATGATCCAGTCACTGATTAGTGATGGACAACAAGTAGCCATCTGCTCCTTAACTTCGTTATTCCTAGAGCTTGTTTAGATTGAGGAACTGGCATTTTGAAAAGGTAAAGCTCCCTTTCTCCTATGACCTTCCCCACCCTCCGAGGATTAAACCATTGCAAATAGAATTAAAGTCAGGTCAGTAGCACGCATAGGGTTTCTCCAGCCATTATTTGCTTTGTGTTTATTTTCTGTATGAAGCCCTCTCTGAACACCCTCACTGCTTCCAGAGACCACAACTTAATTCTTGCCTTCCTGCAGGAAAGGACCCACAGGGTAGGCTCGATTCACCTCACTTCTTCCCTGTACCCATTATTCATCACTGTTTGCCATCGGGAAAGCAGAACATTTGACTGACCCAGCGCATTCCCTCCTTCCTTTAATCCTTCATCCCCCTTTGGGTTGAATATACCTGGTCAAAACGGGCACCAGTTTGCTGAGGAGCAAACAGGTATCTGCTGCTGTTTGGCAAGCTCCTGTCTGTCAGCACTTGGCTGGAGTCCTTACTTGGTCCCTTAAGTCCCAGTTTTAACCCTTTCCCCTCCATCCCTCTCACCTCTCCCCTGCCCTCAAATTGATCTGGGCTTTCCCTTCCAACTTGTGCTCCTTCCCCTGCTTGCCCAACTCCTGGACTGCTAAGCCGATTTTTCCAGCCCCCATGCCCTCTTTCAGGAAGGATTGAGGCTGGTGATGGTGAAGACAGGAGGGGAAGAAGGGGCAGGAAAGTGAGGAATGGGAGGAAACAGGGGCAGGGAGGAAAGGAGGCAAGGGAACAGGGCAGGTAGGGGAGTAGACAGGGAAGGAAGAAAACAGGAAGGCAAGAGGCAGAGAAGCAGGGCAAGGAGGACTGGGGACAGAAGAGGCAGGGTAGATAGGAGGCAGGAAGCAGGAAGCAGGGCAGGGAGGAGAGGCAGGGGAGGCAGGGGAAGCAGAGGAGGAAGGGGAGGTAAGGGAATTAGGGCAGGCAGGGCAGGAAGAACAAGCAGGGCAGGCAGGGGAAGTAGGACAGGCGGGGAAGGCAGGGATCAGGGCAAGGAAGAGAGGCAGGGCAGACAGGGAGTGGGGGAAGGAGGCAGGGAGGCAGAGAGCAGTGAGGTAGGACAGGCAGGGGAGGCAGGCAGGGGAGGCAGGGAGCAAGATAAGGAGGCAGGGAGGGTGCAGGCCAGGTAAGAGGAAGAGGAGGCAGGGAGGAGGGCAGGAAGGGAGCAGGGAGTCACGGCAGGCAGGGGAGGCAAGCAGCAGAGGCAGGGGACATGGAGAAGGGGAGGCAGTGAGCAGGGGAAGGAAGCAGGCAGGGCAAGCAGAGCAGGCAGGAGGCAGGGAAACAGAGGCAGGACAGGCAGGAGAGGCAGGGAGCAGGAGGCAGGGAGCTGGGCAGGCAGAAGACGGCAGGCAGAAGGCAGCAGGCAGAAGGCAGCAGGCAGGAGGCAGCAGGCAGGGCAGGCAGCAGGCAGGGCAGGCAGGGCAGGCAGGGCAGGCAGGGCAGGCAGGAGGCAGCAGGCAGGGCAGGCAGCAGGCAGAGCAGGCAGGGCAGGCAGGAGGCAACAGGCAGGGCAGGCAGCAGGCAGGGCAGGCAGGAGGCAGCAGGCAGGGCAGGCAGGGCAGGCAGGAGGCAGCAGGCAGGGCAGGCAGCAGGCAGGGCAGGCAGGGCAGGCAGGGCAGGCAGGGCAGGCAGGAGGCAGCAGGCAGGGCAGGCAGCAGGCAGGGCAGGCAGGGCAGGCAGGAGGCCGGGCAGGGAGCGGCCCCTGCCCGCAGCGCGGCGGGGCTGCGGCCGGAGCTGTCCGCCCGGCGGTGCTGAAACGCCGCAGCCCGGGCCCGGCGGCGCGGGGGAGAGGGGGAGCGCGGAGAGCCGCCCTGCTGCAAACCGAGAAAAGCGAATCCAAATACCTGCACAGCGCCAGGCAGCCTGCCGTGGGGCGGCGGGGGGCTGCGTGGGATGATTTTTTTTTCCCCCTGTAGGTGTCCTTGCTGTTGAGCTGGGTGGGTGAGAAAGATCTCCCGGCTCCCAGGTTCAGGCTCAGATCTCTCTAGAAAACTGTGAATGAGCGAGCGCCAGCTCCACGGGGCTAGGATTTTTTTTTTTTTTTTGGTAGGAGGCGTGTGCACCAAAGCCTGGGTCCTTCCACCCGGCGGCTGCCGTCCCCCTGGGTCCTAAGCCCTCCTGCCGCCCGCCCGGCTGCCTCCCGGCGATCCCGGCGCTCCCAGGCTGCGGGCTCGGCGCGCCGCCACCGCCGAGGGAGTGGTGACAAAGGAGCTGCGGGCTGGTGACAGCCGGGAAAGCAGCAGCGCAGCCGGCCACTGCGAGCTTAGCAGCGCGGGCTTTCAGCTGGTGGCATGGTCTTCACCGCCTTTTTTTCTCGCATCACCCCTTTCCCAGCGAAACTCGGGGAGAGCACAACCTCCGGCGGCATTTACAGCAGCCACAGAAAGGGTAATCTTCATGGGCCATGTATCATAGGTGGGCTGCCTTAATGAACGTGGCAGCCTAGGTTTATAAAAGAAGTTCGTCTGGGTCAGACTACAGGTACATCTAGCTCAGGGTGCTGTCACCACCAGCAGCCACAGCAAATGTCTAGTGAACAATACAAAAACAGGACAAGCTTCACCCCTGCACTCTCCCAGCCCCCCTCCCAAGCATTTTAAGCTGACGGATTTCCCCAGCAATGTGGTGCCTGTGTTTTTAGGATGAATTTGTCTTCCTTGAACTTTCCCAGCGTCTCCTAGAACACCTATAAATTTCTAGAACATCCTTCCGCAATGGCCTTTAATAAGGAGCTCCACAGATCATCTGACTACTTCACAAACCTCTTTTTTGTTATACGGATCTGTAAGTTTTAGCTAGCGTTGTAGAAAGGACAGGAGAGGGGAACTTCTCTCACTAAATTAGGTCTTTCTATATGAGCCTCATAAGACCTGTGCTAGGCTGTACTTGAAAGACTTCGGGTGACCTAATGGCCTTGGCAACCAAATTCACACTGAACTGCTCTTACCAACACAGTAAGCCCAACCAAATGTACCAGCAAAGTGCATTTCTTCTTCTGCTACCCCTGTAGTAGAGGAATTATACTCCTATTGTGGAGTATAATTCCTGGGAAGTGGTGGATTAAAGTCAGCTGGCTGTCTTGGTCTCTTTGCTTTGGACGTCTCTCCTGTGTCATGTACTGAAGGATCTTGTATACCGAAGAACTGAGTGATAAATGATAAAGGTAGGGAACAATTTTGGCATAAGGAATGGCTAAACAGAGTAGGATTTGGCATAAGGAATGGCTAAACAGAGTAGGATTCGTCAGCATGGAAAGAAAGAGATGAGTAAGTGTAGATAAAATAGTGGTGTGTTTTTTTCATCATTTATAATATTTCATAATAATGAGCAGCATGAGGAAGATAAATTGGAACAAAAGCTCAATATCATTTCCAGTTCAAGGAGTAGGAGAAATGAAACCCATGAAACCCACTAGGGGCAAGCTTTGAATCAAACCAAAGGACATACTTCTTCACAAAATATTTAGTGAAGCTGTAGAACTCATTTCCACAGGAATTCAGGCTTCAGAAAATTGTTGGACATATCCACAGAAGAAAAATCCATTAAGGGCTTTTAAACATGAAGTCATGACCTCTGGCTCAGGAATTCCCTGTTCCACAAATTGCTGAAAGCTGGGGTAATATTTGGGAAAGAGTGATGATATCCTTGCCCTGCTCTTATTGTTTTCCTTAGCCATCCACTGCTGATCACTGCTGGAGATAGGCACTGGGCTAGATGGACCTTTGACCTGACCCAGTACTGCCTGCTCTTATATTCTTATTGTGGTGGGTTGACCCTGGCTGGGCACCAAGTGCCCACCAAAGCTGCTCTATCACTGCCCTCCTCAGCTGGACAGGGAAGAGAAAATATAATGAAAGGCTTGTGGGTCAAGATACGGACAGGGAGATCACTCAGCAATTACCATTACGGGCAAAATAGACCAGACTTGGGGGAAAAAATTAATTTAATTTATTACCAATCAAATCAGAGTAGGATAATGAGAAATAAAACCAAATCTTAAAAACACCTTCCCCCCACCCTTCCCTTCTTCCCGGGCTTAACTGCACTCCCAAATTCTCTACCTCCTCCCCTCCAGTGGCACAGGGGGATGGGGAATGGGGGTTGTGGTCAGTTCATCACACGTTGTCTCTGCTGCTCCTTCCTCCTCAGGGGGAGGACTCCTCACACTCTTCCCTTCTCCAGCCTGGGGTCCATCCCACAGGAGGCAGTTCTCCATGAACTTCTCCAACGTGAGTCATTCCCACGGGCTACAGGTCTTCAGGAACTGCTCCTGCGTGGGTCCCTTCCACGGGGTGCAGTCCTTCAGGAACAGACTGCTCCAGCGTGGGTCCCCCATGGGGTCACAAGTCCTGCCAGCAAACCTGCTCCAGCATAGGCTCCTCCCTCCACGGGTCCACAGGTCCTGCCAGGAGCCTGCTCCAGCGTGGGCTTCCCACGGGGTCACAGTCTCCTTCGGGCATCCACCTGTTCTGGCGTGGGGTCTTCCACAAGCTGCAGATGGTTATCTGGCTCCACCGTAGACCTCCATGGGCTGCACTGGGACAGCCTGCCTCACCATGGTCTTCACCACGGGCTGCAGGGGAATCTCTGCTCCGGCATCTGGAGCACCTCCTCCCCCTCCTTCTTCATCTACCTTTGTGTCTGCAGGGCTGTTTCTCTCACATATTCTCACTCCTCTCCCCGGCTGCAGTTGCACAGCAACTTTTTCCCTTTCTTAAATATGTTATCCCAGAGGTGTTAACACTGACGCCGATTGGCTCGGCCTTGGCCAGTGGTGGGTCCATCTTGGAGCCGGCTGGCATTGGCTCTGTCAGACATAGGGAAAGCTTCTAGCAGCTTCTCACAGAAGAAGCCCCCTGTAGCCCCCCACGCTACCAAAACTTTGCCATGCAAACCCAATACACTTATATACAAAGTAGGCTTTGAGAATGTGAACGCAACAGGAGCACTCTCAGCTTTGCTTCCCCTTGGAAGGGGAAGAGCCAATGATTTTGTTCTGTTTGAAAGAGTGTACATCCAGACAGAGTCACTTGCTTTTTAGAGGAAACCCCACAATATTCATAAGCAAAGGCAAAGGGAATCTGTGGGGAAGATGCCTTGTGCTTTTAGAATAATTTCCATGCACAACCATTAATTTAACCTACAACATGTTTAAAATTGGAGTATGAGGTATTTGCATCCTGTGACCCAAACGCATTGACTGGAAAAGATGAAGCAGCAGCTCAAAGACGGAGAGCTCAAAACTCTCACAGGACCATTTGTCCCAGCACTTGATGGGAGAGCATTTCTAGCCCCTAGTCAGTTAGTAAGTAGTCTCATTAAATCATTATTTTCTGCATAGAGATCAGTTTAGAAATAAAACAATAAGCACTCTGTTTTCATAATCCTGTTGCAAGCTTCGATTCTTGCACATATGATAAAGATTAATGTACTAGCTACTGTAACTATGCAGTACTTCCCTGTGAATTGTTAATAATATTAAGTGGAATGAACATGCCTCTATAAACCAACTGCCTTAGGCAGTCAAATGAGTTGCCAAATTTGACATATGTTTAATATTTAAGGATTTATTATTTTTATTTGGTTTGTTAATTGAGATTGGGGTTTTTTTCCCTTTAGTGTTGCTGTTAGGTGACCAGTGCCTGCTGATCCACTGGATGATTGACATGTAGCACAATGCTATGGTAGAAGCAAGTCTCTAAACATATTACTGCAGGGCGTTATATTGATCCCACTGCGAATACTCTCAGGTTTCTTTCTCATCACCACTTCATCACTTCCTCATCACTTTCTTTCTGCGAAGTCTACTCTGTACTCTGAAGGCATGCCTCAGGTCTTCTCATTCTTTGCATTGTTCCAGTGATTACACTTGAACTGAAGTTGTGACCTCAGAAATAGCTATGTTGAAGATATAAAACCTTCAGTTTCATAAAGGTATGTCTGGGACATTAGGAACTCCCTTACTGATGTGCACAGGCTGGAACTGCATCCTTCACTCATTTGCAGTATTGAATATGCAGAGCTAAGGGGAGAAAAATGTGCCGGTAATCACAGCTTGTCACTGAAGGCATTAGAACTTAGTGAACACGTGGAGTGAATAGATCAGTTTGGAAGGGGGAGGATATTTTATGCAGCCTTTTCTGAAAGTAAAACAGAACTTTGATATTAAATTTATTCTAACCTGGCCTTCCCTGTCATCACACATTGATTCTCTGTTTTAATGAAGAGCAATGAAACAACAAACTTGAAAAGAGAATGTATATTTTCAGCAGTAGTGGAAAGGATCCATGTACATGAACTAAAAAGGAAGCCATGGAAGGGCAGAGTGGCTCCATGGTCTAGGTATGATAAATATTTTCTACTGGATGTACTCTGTTTGCAGCAAAACATTTTGTCTTCACTCAGTGACATTAAACACACAGCCTCTTGCTGTATTTTTGACTCCCCAAAAGTGCCATGAAGCTAGGAGCTAGTTTGCACATTTTTGCAGCTCTGATATTACATTCTCATCCACGCAAAGCCCCAAACCATTGAAATATTGTCATTCATCACAGTAAGGAATTCATTTTTTTAAATTCTCAGAAAATTCCAAAGAACTGGAAAACTGCTCTCACTCGGCTTTCAAACTGAACCACCGATATATATCTACATTACACAAAAATATATTTATAATCGGCATCCTATAGGGTTAGTGTTTGTGATGGGTGTGCATATATAAGGAGGGGAATAGATCTTTGATGTAATTCAGTATATACCTTGTGTCATTCACTTTTTCAATATGATTTCTCCAATATTTAAAATGTTCTTTACAGCTTGTGAATAGGGAATTTGAGAAATGATATAATATAGGATGTCCATGTATCTTTAAATTTTCTTTTATGAAAAATTTGCTGCAAATTTCTAAAATTAACAATCAATTTTAATAATTAATTGGGAGCTCATTCTTTTTCCCTAATCTACAATTACCATCTGGCTTTATTTCCTTTGAAAGTAACAGCATTGAAAGCCCCAGTAGATTAAAAAATAATACTAAAACTGCTTAGACCAAATAAATCATTATTCTTAGGGGAGAAGTAAATCTTAGATCACAGTTCAGAGGGATTCATGTTATAAATCCTCCCAGGTTTCCTAACCTTAAAAATATTTAAAAATTTATACCCAAGAATGCAGAACATATGCAAATGGGTTGTTCGTATGATTTATTTAATGCGAAGGGTCCAGTTTTTGCCATTTTTACTCTTGATGAAGATAATTCACTCTCTTGCCAAGTTCACATGCAATTGCTTCTTCTGCCGTTCTCAGAATAGTGTATAACTGGGACATGAGCAAAGTTTTGGCCTCAAACATGTAGAGGGGTGAAGCTGAAATGTCCCTCACTCCGTGCGAAGTCCAGGAGCTGGCGAGGAGATCCAGCACAGAGCTGAAGGCCAGCAGCAGAAGTCAGGCAAAGTTGAGCTCTCAGAACTGTGATCCAGAATTTCTCCTCTCAGCTCTTGCCTAACTCTGAACCGGTCTAAATCCTATAGCTGGCTTATTTTGGGATTGTGAAGTTCCTGGTGTAGATCCAGGCTGAGTAGCTTGGTACCAAGGATCAACCGGCATTCAAAAAACTACAAGTGTCTCTCTGACAGCCTAATCATTTGGGTACTGGAAATGTTGACTTTAGGCCCAGATGTGCTGTATAAGTCAGGTGCAGATTTGGCCTCATGTCTTTAGTTGGTTTAACTTGGTAACACTGACTGTGCTGACTTAAGTGAAATACCTGTGATTTAAACCACCTGGGGACCTGCTCATGTTGAGTTCAATTACTCACCAAGTCAGTGCTACTCTATCTAAACAATAATGGCACTGTCTTGCTAAACCATGACGTGTCCTTTTGCAGAGGGAAATAAATTATGAGATGTCACGTTTTGCATAGCTGGTACCTAAATGATATAACCTTTAAAAAACAGCATAGCAAAACTTAGCCTTACTGCTTAAGAAAGTGAAGATCAGAGCTAATGTTCTTCCTGACCCAGGAGTAAGACAATCTAAGGTAGGCAGGCAGGACAAAAAAAGCTCACGGGGAGGCAAGTGGTCCAGAAACTAGATGAGTCTAGCAAGAAGGTTTAGGATGGCTGTTACAGAATTAATTCAGAAAAATCCTCTTGGGAAAAACCTAGCTGCTTTCTGGTGCCTTACTATATTGGGATCAGTTTGCACATAAGCAACACTTCAGTCTGAATTCTAACATACTGATCTCAGATATGATTTGTTAAAAGCTTGAAATTTGTATGCTGTTTACTGTTAATTCTCCAGTGTGTTAAATTAAGCGTTCCTTACCTTCCCAAAGTCTGTTGTATATTTTCCAATTGCAACTTGCTCTTATGCATCTGTCCAAAATAGCTTTAACTGTTGAGCTCAAAGTGCAAGGATATAACTTCTGAAGTGATAAAAAAGGATTTAAAGGTTGGTAGTTTGTCCGGAATAGTTAGAGATGAGGGGGATAGTAGGATACTCATCTGATTGCTTAGTTTGTTATGTGATGATTTATTTCCGAAATATTTTAAGATGAATGATGCACATAAATGCATGCAGCTTTGTATGGGAATAACATAAATCAGCAACAGCAATAATGACTGTGAGCTCTTCTATATGTAAACAAGCATATGTGTAATATAAATTCAATTATCTGAATGTCACTGAGGATATAGAATAATTTCACATTTGTGACTGAATAACTGCAGAGATTTCTGTTGGAAATAAAAACAGATGGAGGACACAATCTTATTCTGGATAGCTGAAGTCTGTCTGTTGCAAACCGAAGTATATGAATGTATATGCATACATATACAAAAATAGAGGCAAGCACTATGGCTGCAATCCTCAGCAGATATAAATCAACATAACTCCACTGACTCTGGTAGAGGTGTGCTAATTTACACTAGCCAGCATGGGGGTAAGTGTGTGTATATAAAACAACTATTACACCTGTTAGCAGTCTGACGTTTTACATTACCACTTCATACAGGAATGTAAAGGATGCAACAACCTGCTGAAGCCGCTCCGCAGTATGGTTTTATCACTCCTGGGATGCAGCGCTGGAATCAGGGTCTAAACAGCATCAACATCATCTTGCAAACACTGGGTATGCTTTAATGTCCTCGGGGAGCCCCGGCACAATCCATCTAGAATATATATCAAGCAGAGGGGCATACAGCAATCATGTACTTTTTAACAGGTGGGAGGCTTTTCGCTTGTCATAGCTGGTGAGCCCCTAGGGAGGTGAGGCTGCTGCCATCCTGATTTCCAATATATGCTGATTCAGTCATTAAAATGTGCATTCATCTTCCTTCTCCCAAGACCTAGCTGTGCACAGCAGGTTTAACTAAATTGCCAATAAGAAAGCCTCTTAAATCATCTGCAGTCCTGACTGGCAGCCTCACAAGCAGGTGCAGCAACCGATCCCGAGGCAAATGGAGTCTGTTCAGCAGCAGCTTTGTACTTCTGTGGGTACCAGCTAGGTTTTTTTGTAATCATTAATGAGCAAGTACATTGAAGATGGAGGGAGGAGGGGCAGAGGAAGAGTGAGAAAAACAGTTGGGAAGGGGAAGGTGAGACTATTGGAAAATTCTCATTACATTGTTTGTGGCAATACCCTCTCTGCAGCTGTAGGATGAAAGGAACAACCCCTTCCCTTAAGTTCCCCTAGCTTCAGGGTACAGAAAACTGTTAATCAGCTTGGTCTTGTGCAGCAGAGACCTGCAGGAGGGCTGGCTGGAGAAGTGCCAAGGACTGTCACTTCACACATCCTAAGAAATGTCCCCCCTTCAGCTGAGATTTTAATGGCTTTGGGACATGTCTTTGTGTGTGTGTGTGTGTGTGTGTGTGTGTGTGTGCGTGCGCACACGTGCATGTGTATGCATGTGTGTATGTATAAGAGAGAGAGAAAATGTATTCCCTTGTCACTCTTCCATGTCTCACATATACTACTGCAAATACCTACTTTTTCCTATGTGTACACATGAAAGGTGGTTTCAGTAACTGTTTGCAAAAGTGCTAGAAAGGAGACGATTCTGGCAGCAAGCCCTCTCTGTCAGGTATTGTTGGAGTCTATCACAGCTGCCAGATCATCTCTGGAGAGGCATAAAGTCCCAGAAACTCTTTAACCAGGTGTTCCAGCTCAGTTATTGCCTAACTAGCTGGGCACAATTAGCCTTGCTTCCCCTCAGTAAAAGGTCAAGATTTAACTTTGGGCTCTGATTTCCTAGAGAGGACTGTGTCTGGCCCTTCCCGATACCGGACTTACGATCAATATCATGAAAGCGTGCAGCAGTTTGCTCCACGCTAATGCTAAGGTTAGATTATTGGTCTGTCACTCTTCCTATGATGTGGTGCTCACTATGTCTGCATTGGACAAAAGTCTAGAAACTCATTAAGTTAAATTGGCTCTTTCCATATATTGGATATCTCTTTGCAGAACAGAGGCTGGCCGAGTCCTGCTGTTGAGCCTCAGACCTGCAGCACCCTTCCAGAGGTGTTAAGTACTCTGCGTGGGTGAGTAACCAGATGAAGGAGTGGCTCAACATGGGCACTTGTGTGCGACAGAGTTGCAGTGTCTCTCCTCTCACCTGTATTTTTTTCCTCTGGAAGTGCAGTATAATGTGAAGAGATGGCAAGTGTCTACTTATCCTAGATGTTGCTGAAAACTGTGTGCTTCTCAGCATCTCTGAAAAGTTATAGACAAATGCAAAATCCTGGGAAAAGCAGCAGGGCATGCAGGACTCAAAATATATTTTTTTAAAAATCCTTTCTTGAATTCCAAACTAATCTCCATAATCACATATGACTGTGAGAGCTGGAAAACATTAAAAAAAAAAATAAAAAGAAATTAAATGTCTTCAAAAAGAAGTGCTCAGGGACTTTAGATAGAGGGACTTCACTAGCAAAGAGTTACAAATTGTCAGCCAGTAACTTGTCTCTAGCAGGATCAGAAGGAAGACAAGTACTTTAAATGTCCAAATAAACAACTCCACTCCAAGCCACGAAGAGGGAGACAACTGGTGAAATATATATGCTCAAAAGAGACCTCATGAAGAACATTTGTCGGTATAATTTGTGTCCTAATGATGAAAGCATCAATAGTTGACAGCAGTTAGTGGAAAAATTATTTTGCCTCTTTTGCACCATCTTTAGTGTGAAAAAACTGGTCCATTTTGGGAGAAAATATTTCTACACACCAGAAATTAGCACCACATTTCTGAATGCCCAGTTCAGTCTGCTGACGTTTCTTCCTACAGACAAATGTTCACCAAATACACTGGCAGATCACTGTAAAGGAAGCAGAAACTACAAAACTCCAGTAATTTCATTTTATTTTCTACAATGAAAGTTCTGTGCCAAGTTTTCTTTAAAAAATCAGAGACCCAAAACTGGAATTGAATATGTATTTTTTCCATAAAGGATTGATGACATAACTTGTTAAAAATTAGCACATTCCATAATAAGTACTAGATTTAAACCAAGAAGTTGGTGCTTTGCTGTTACAGAACAAATCAGAGACTGAGGGCTTTTTCTGGGTCCATTTTGGGAAAGAATGTGACTAGGCGATGCTAAAGAATTTGAGCTCCACCTTAAAGCAAGTTTATTTTCCTCCATAATTTCACAGCTAAATCTCTCTTTTCTGTTGGCTACAAAGCTCTCTTAATTTTCAGCCTAAGTTTATTTGATTTTCTCCCTGTTTGGTTTTTTTTTCCTTAACATTGCCCTTCTGGAGGACAGGACAGCTACAAACCCCAGTGTTTATTTATAGAGAGTGATCAAGTTTCTAGCTAATTTTACTTTTTTAGGCCAAGAAAACTAACACCGGGAGGACGCGTTTCTGTTGCACGATGGGCTCACGCTGTCTGGGGCTGATGAATCCACCAGGTAGGGCACCGCACTGTGCAGGGAACCGCTCCAGGCCCACGGGCAGGCTAGGGACTTTTGCGTGGCTATATTGCCTTTGCATTCACACAGAAGAAAATTCCTGTCTCCAGCTGTATGAAAATCCCAGTAGCTGATTTGACATCTATTCCCATCTGAAACTGTCCTTTTCAAATAAGGGAAATAGGTGCTATTTCACATGATTTCTGATTAGTGTCTCGCACAGTGACACAAACCTGTCTTTACTGGCTATACCAGGAAAGGTATTGTCTAGTTGTGACACTTGCTTTTTTCATGACCACACTATACTGGTGGCTCACAATCCTCCTGTAATCAGCAAGTGCCCCGGGGTCTCCCTCCTTCTCTGTCATTTTCATCTGAAACTCCCAATTTGCAGAAGTTCATGTTATAAGCTCGTTAAGTGCATGACTTTGCACATTATGCAATTAAATTTCATCCCATTTCTAATACTCTGCTCTCAAGGTCATTTAGTTTTTCCTGTACGATATTACAGTCTGCCTCTCTGTTGAGCTTCGTGTGATCACCAAACTTCCTTAGTACACTCCAACTTCTTATCCCAGAGTCATTAATGAAGATGTTAAAAAATCAATCCCAAATGTTTAAGGATTTCCACTAATGGCAGTTCTTTCCAGATCAATTATTGCTTCTCTTCTTTTGCCGATTCTGAACTCATATTTCTTGCTACTTTCTTCATATAACCTCTATAAATAATAATTTCCTATAAAATGTTGGTAGTTAGCTACAATACAGATAGATGATATTTAGCTTTGGGTTTGGAGGCGGGTGGTGGTTGTATTTTATAAAGCTTTAGTCATCCTTTGGTATCAAAAAGTATAATAATCATCTGACCAATCTAACCCTACTAAATGCATATTATATTTTATCCTGGTTTCTACTTAACTCCCTGCTTTTAAATATTCACCACTTCAAAATACATGTTAATCTCACATCCACTTCAGATTAAATTCTTGATTCCGGATTCTTTTCCTCCCCCTTCCATATATATGGGTAGAGTGCTTGCTGTTCTCTGGTCAGATGGTACTCCTCCATGCTTCATTAAAAATTCAGGATGTTTTTCGGATTGCAGTGTGTAAATTACCTTGTTTCTCAAAAGAGCATATTGAGTATTCTCACTTGTGCTTTCTCCATCACTTTTTTTAACAATCGTCAGGGAGATCAATGGTCTGCGGTGCCTTGTTCATGCAGCTAGAACTACGAAGGCATATGAAAATCTGCCTGGTCTCAGAAGCAGTTGTAGCTGCCTTGGCAGGACAGAGAGCAGGGAACTGCAGATTCCTCGGTTCTCCGTGTGTCATCCTGTGGCTTCCAGCGGGGGGCAGAGCGAGCAAGCATTTCTGGATAAAGATGGGATGACAGAAGTGTGGTCTCATTACAATCGGCCAAAACCTTTTCAAACGTGCGCTGGCGTGTCTGAGGTTTGCAAAGTCTATCCCAGAATCAACATTTTCTCTCTGCTCTTCTTGGTATTAAGATACTTAGAGCAGGTATATCACCACAGAGCAGGAGAACGTGTTATGTAGAACTACTAGGTACCCATTTGGAAAGTGCTGGGGGAACCCATTGGCGTGACACATTTGAAATGAACAAAATGAAATCCCTGGTTTATATTCAAGGCTCAGAGGGATGACTGAACATATGCCATGAACATATAAAGCTGCCACCTCTCAGCAGAGAAACCCTAGCATACAGGATATGAATATACTCACTACTAATTTAGCTTGCTTCCTCTGACTTCAGAGCTCAATGGAAGAGCAACACTTCCCAGATGAAGCGCTCCGAGAACGCACGAGTGATTGGTTATTCCAATATCCTGTTATCGTGCCATAGCCTGATGAAGTGCGTGAGTCCTCCGTGTAGTTTCTGTTAACTCAGTGCCTGTTGTTACTACTTCTAATAGTAAAAGGAGAATCCTGTGGTACTGACACCCTCGTCCTGAGACTGAGGAGGGCTGTATCTTATTCCCATTTATCTCACATATCTGCCAAATGACAGTGAACAAAGTCATTATTCTGATTGCCTTAAATTTCCTGCTCCATAGTCTGAGGATAGTAATACTAGCCTAGAGCACAGAGATGTTATAGGTCCTAATTCTTTAATATGGGTAATGTCATTTCTGAATCATCAAAAGAAGGTGTAAAAGAAGACCAGAATATTATTATGGCAAATAGGCTACAAATCTTTGAGGATTCAATTATATTTAACTTTTTTGAAAGCCAGTGTTTTAAATGTTAAAGAACCATTTTTCTAAAGCAAATGCTGTTGTGTCTTATAATAGTCATAAGTGACACCACAAAACAAGGGTTTGAGACAGAGCCAAGATCTTTTCTAATGCTTTAGACTGGAATGAGAATTTCTCAGCCTTGAAGCATGACAGCCATTCAGGAGTTCATTTTTCTGGCTTTGAAATCTGAGTTGTACTTAGCTATGGGATCTGACAACTTTCTGCTGCCTTACATCATCCCTGCTCACATGGCAGCACAGAAGGTGTCTCACAGTAATGCTGTCAAGCTAAACCTCCGCTGAGAGGACAGTGATGAATGCTAGTTTAAGTCTATAGAGCTTGTGTTGGGTGGGCAATGGATAAAGGCCAGATATATGAAGTGGCAAGCATTATAAACTGAAATGAAAGGCTCCGTTGCATCTAGTCTAGTTCTTTATGTAGTCAAGATGAGGTTGTTTCTTGACAAAACAGTCATCTTTCCTAAATCAGCTTTTCCCCACAAGCCCACATACCCATAAAGAGTTTATTTCCTTGAATTACTGGCCCTGGCAGACAGTGCCATACCTCTAGTAGTAGGAATATGGTCCTGAGAAAATAATAATTCTGCAAGAAAACAATCATCCTTTGACTTATATACCCCTATGCCCCACTGACTAATCTCCAGCTATGCATGCAGGCTCAGCGTATCATTCCTTAGGTGAACAAATTTCAACCTCAACAAGATGAGCACAGCCGACACTGTAATTGCTCAGTGAGTGATTTTTAAACACTTTTAATGCTGCCAAATCAAACCCAATTTCCTCCAGCACAAGGCTGCTCATTGATGCCCCTTGAAAGATATTTTCGTGATGTTTAGAAGTAGGTTGTGGATCAATACAGTTGTACTCTGTGGGAATATTTTAGTTCATCACATGGTGTAATTATCCATGACCACAAATACACAAAGCCAGCAATCACTGGCCAACTGAACATGTGTTAATTGGAAGTCTGAATGCTCTAAAACAACCAACAGCACCAGTTCCTTAGATAATCACTGCTTTTGGATTGCCTTCTTGTTGTGGATGCCTTTTTGTTGTGGATGCAGCTAGGATGCAGGGTTTTATTCCCTACTTCCAATTTTAAGGCATTGCTCATATTCCATGTGCTACAAGACACCGCCTTTCCTCTAGATCTCATCAGCCTCTTTCAGTAAAGGGCAGTGCAACAGCTGTGTGTCACTGTGTTTCAGCTCCCTGTTGTTGTCTTTACTCACTCTGCTTGGAGACCCCCAGGATTGCACCCCCATGTATGCCAGGTGCTGGATACTGTGACACTCCCAGGACAGGACACCCTAAAAAAACTTTAAAAAGGAGCGGGGACGCTGTTTCATTAAAGCAGCCTGATATCCATTTCTTCATTGTGTCATTTATGTTAAGCATGTATAGAAAGCCAAGTATATATTAAATAATAATGCATGTTGTAAATAATAATATATGATGTATTACAAAGCCAGAGAAGCTCTCCTCTCCAGCTTTAGGCTCTGGGCTGTTGATCTCTGGGTAGGAATCCACTGGTGTCAGGGTCCTGAGCACACTCCCCCCCACTTGTAGGAGCCTATTTGACTGAGTTAAGGAGTCTAATTGACTGAGTCCAAAGTCAGCTCCCTCGCTAATAAGAACTATTGTGAAGAAAGCTAGAAGCAATGTCCTGCACTCCAAGCCTTCCCTTGGGAGCTCTGTGTCCTGTCCAAATACCTTCTTGGTCCTGACCCTGATCCTGACCAACTGACCTGACTTCCTGGCTTGACTCTGGACCAGCCTGATCACGATGGACTTGCAGGGCTGTCACTGGACTAAGGCTGGCCTTGATCACTGTCCCTGGACCTGATCCTGACCCTGGCTGTCTAAACTTACTGACTCCTTGTTGGGGAGGCCACAGACCCTGCCTGCCTTGCCGTTCCCCTCTGCTCTTAGTTCCCCTTCCCTTGAAGAGCAGCTTGCCCTTGCTGCTCTCTGACATCTGGAAAGCATGAACCCACGTTCCTTTTTATAGCAAATAGGTGGCTAAAAGACACTTTGTGGGTCTAAACATATCCCAAAGCATCCCAGATATCACTATCTAAGTCTCTGTGGCTGATTCATGAGAACAGCAATGCAGCAGAGTATCACAGACTCACAAAAGCATTGCTTGGGAAGGACTTCTGGATATGTCTAGTCCAGTCTCCTGTTCCAGGTGGCACCATTGCTAAGATCAGGTCAAGTCAGCTGTGGCTTTGTCTATCTCAGTTGTGAAAACCTCCAAGAATGAAGAGTCTTCGTACAACCTGTTTCAGTGGTGCACTACCCTCCTAGTGACTTTCTTCTCCTTAACCTCAACCTCCCAAGCTGCAATGTGTGGTCATTTATGGTTGCGGTTGGCACAATATTTCTCAGGTCCCCCTGGACTGAACACTGCTATTTATCATGTCAGCCACTGTACCTAATCTAATGTCATCCGCAGATTGGCTGAGAGTACACTTTATATCATCATTCAAGTCTTTGACGCAGATGATTATATGGACCTCACTATCAGCCCCTAGGTTACTCTGGTTATTTTTTGGTCTTCATCTTGACATTGAGCTTTTGACCACTACTCACTGAACCTGGTGATCCAGCCAATTTTTAACCCACCTAACAGTCCATCCAATAATCCCTTTCTTCCAGCCCATACTGCTTCATCTTCCAGAGAAGTATGGTGTGGGAGATGGTACCAAAAGTCTTAATAAATTGTTCTCCACTCATCTACCTAGCAAGAGGATGCCAAGTCATAAGCTACAGAGAGTGATTTTATTCTCCTGGTCACCCATCCCACAGTTGCTCACTTACATGGCTATCTATGGTTACCCCCTTCTCTGTGGTGCCCTGGCTCGATTACTGCCCCATAGGCATTTGTGCCCACAGATCTGTGTCTAGTCACCCACAGCCTCCCTAAAACACAGGACACTACTTGTCTGCTTTGAGTTGGCTTTCATCATGACTCACTTTTAGCCTTTCTAACTTTGAGCTATGCAGCCCGGTTTGAGCCTCAGACATCTTACCATGGAGCCACACTGCTGCTCCCCCTGGGTAAACAGAGAAATTCTTCAAGTCCCTCATTTCTGGGATTGCTTAAGTCCTTCTTCTACAAAAGTCTAGTTCTCCTTTGGGCCATGTCAAGCCTGTCTTTTGTCCTGGACATTTCACTGTTGTTTGTTTGCTTTTACTTTTAAAAAAGATTTATCATTTCTTTTTAAATATGCTTGGAAAATGAGACATTTGCAGTACATTTATACCTTTCCAGCAGACTGCTGAGAGTGTGGGCTGCATATAGCAACCCACGATACTACAACACATTAAAAGGTCCATCATACTGGGTACCTGCTGGAGGCCTGAGCTGGCTAGAGAGACAGGCATAGCCCTGGCCATAACACCTACTGGAACCGCCTTTGAGTGATCTAAATATCAAACCACTCATGGGTTTTGTTGAGAGTTACCCAGTTGTTCCCCTCCAGAACCGATCCCAGGACAAATCTAGCCTGCATGCTGTGCTGCTGGTCAGGGAAACGGGACCCTGGAGTGAAACAATGAGTAATCCAAGCTGACGGGCTAGTGACCTGTTGACCCTTGGATAAAGAGCTCATTGTTCATGCTGTTAACACAGGGAAAAGAGTGATCCAAATCTTCTTAAGTATTTCCAGTAGATGGACGGTCTGACAGGGAGCAAGACATCTTGATTGACATCTTTTGGTGAGTAGAGAAAAGACCGCATTGGCCAAGTGTCACTTGTATTTCTGTCATAGGACACTTAAGGCATACTTTGCCAATTTGTCGTTGCTGTATTTTGCTCAAATGTTCCATTAATTGTTAAGTAAAAGAAATAACATAATGCTGCTTATTCTTTTGGGGTCAAATGGAGTCAGAGAACTGCAGAGTTTACTTTCGATGAGGGCTTACTGCAGACTGGTATGGCTGAGTTTTGGAGCACGAGAAAAATAGTAAGAGGAAAAAAAGTGGAAGTGTTCCTGTACAGTATTTCTCATGTAAAAACCCTGGGTAGAACCCTCCATGTCACTTTCTTTCTGAAAACTTTGTGACACATTTTAATAACGCAGAGATGGCTTTTGCTGAAGCTGTAGGACCTCATCAACATAGCTGAAGAACCTGACGAGGGACTCTCAAGTCAGCAGTCAAGCTTACAACTGCTCTTTCAGGAGGAGAGAGCATTGTTTTGGAGAATACCAGGCAAACCGCTCTGGGGGGCTAGTGGTGATCCTTCTCAGACTCTGGGTTCTGGCAGCGCTGAATATCAAACCAACACTGAATACCAAACAGCAAGTGATGCAGCTGTGGAAGGGGAAGAGAAAAAGGAAAAGTGCTACTGCAGAAATGCAATGTCATATTGGGCACTTCAGACTATGACAGTCAGACTGTTGCTAGGAGTGAGAAACTGCTAAAAATCTTATATAATAGACATTTACAACTAATATTATCACTGGATTTCCCAAATGTAGGCTGTGTTCTTTTCAGTCAAGCACATTCAGTTTCTACCTTATTTCTTGCACTCAATGAATTATAAATACTGATTCAGAGAGATTTGAAATGCTTGATAGATGTGTCTCTTCTGCATTTGGAATAAAGCAGGAGCATGTTTCCAGCCCATATGATAAGCTGGATAAAGGACATTGTGATAAAAAAGGATGAGAAATCGGCTAAAGAAGCCCAGGTAATGTAAATAAAAAAGGAAGTGGGGAAGGATCTTCCTGAACACACTAATGGTTAAACAACTCAAAGAATGTAGCACTACAAAAGATGAAAGGATTATTAGTCCAATCCTCATATTTAAAAGGGGTTTGAAGATTTCAGCATCTATAACCTGGTTAGCGTAACATTACTGCCAAGCAAAACAATGGAGTTCATTCGAAGCAACACACAGCAATATATAATAAAAACTTTGAAAGAAAACTACATCTTTTAAATGACCGCAGTAAAAAAAAAACCTAGAAATTTCTCTTTTTTTCCTATTTTTTTTAAAAAAGAGGTTCATTGGTTGATAAAGGCCCTGTGCTGGGTATCTCAGGGCACTGATTTAATGCTATGCTACATCTTGACTAAAACTTTACGCCCTGAGAATAAGGCTTCCTCTTACGATGTGATGCGTTGTTACCTGTCCATGTCTCTAGGAGACATCTCTTTGAATGGATCTGCACTTTCTGTCTGGCCTTGAGAAAAGTATAGCAAAGAATAAAAAACCTATAACAATAACATACGCCTTCCTATTCTACACAGGAAAGGAGATGAAAAATTAGGGAAGAGCTGTGCAGGTTATTACAGAAGGCTGCTATTCAGCTCAGCTCAGCTCAGCAGTGTCTCTTTGCACTGACAACACTCTGCTTGCACTTATGTGTATTTGAATCTCCTACCTGTATTTATCAAACAAGCCTTTTGTTTATGTGTCAAGAGAGCTGGAATCTTGCTTCAGGATTATTTTACTTTATTGCTATAGCATCTGTTACAGCAGCTAAACATAACCCATAGTTAGGTCTGATTCAGCTGCTTTTGCTGGATTGCTTTTCCTACCAGCCTGACTGCTGAACTCCAGGCCCATTTTTGGTAGAACAGAAATCTTCAAACCAAATGGCAGGCAGTGGTTTAAGGTTGAGAACACACTTAGAAATGGCAGAAATGCAAGATTCTTATAAATCTTATAAATTCATGCGAACAATGCAGCTTATTTAGGAAAAAGACTTCCAAAGTGGAGACCAGAAGTCAGCTGTAGATTTTACTGGCCCTTAAGAGCTGGTGATGTTTTTGAAAGATGGGTGGTCACTCTGGAGGCACTGCCTTTTTTTGGAAGTCTGAATGGAAGTAACATGAGACTTCAGATGGGGACTGCTCAGCAATGCACCCCCACAACTCACTTTAAAAACAATGGCCAAACCATGCATTTCTCAAATGTCTAGGGAATCATTTGATTAAGATACACCCTTTAAGGCCTCTTAAGATCCAGTGTAGAGAAGGACAAGCAGGGATGTGCTGATATAGCCTCTGGATCTATTCCTAGAAGAACATAACTCCATATACTTTTTTCTTAAGAGCATGGAAAAATATGTGAGGAGAAACTGGCAGTGTATTCACAAAGGTAACAGCAGGTTCTGAAATTAAACAAGGTGATAAGCTTTCAGCTCAGAAAATCAAAAATCTCCTGCAAGGTACCATTACAAACTGCTAGAGCACCAGTTAGTGCAGTGTCATCCGATCAAATGAGCTGTAGGACATGAACAGAGCAAAAAATTGGATCAGATAACCAGCCTGCTCAGGACTGCTTCCCTCTGTTACAAAAATATGCGCTTTATCCCACTACTTTCCTGACATTGTCAACGCACAATGCGTAAATGGATTGGACAAAGAAGAAATACTTTGTTCCCTTTCCGTCTGCCACAAAAGGCTTGGCTTTGTTAAAGACAGAAAACACTGCACGTTAATGCGCCATTCCCCACCTGATGCCTGTCCAACATCCTTATTCGCAGCAGCTAAAGAGCAGCTGCATCTGCCTCTATCTGCAGCGTATCTTTGTTGAAAGGATTTCAGATGACTGTGTTGGCAAATACTGGGTTGACCAAACCTAGCTGTCGGCGTGAGGTAGTAACTGATGTGTAATTCAGAATGTTCAACCTTAGAAGAAGCCATGAAGGTAAGGCGTGCACAATAGCTACAGAAATAAAGAGCTTGAATGATTAGATGAAACACATTTATGAAATTTTGGATGCCTCTACCTCTGTCTTAAATACAAGAAAAATCAAACTTAATGAGTTCTGACAGCTTTCACAAGTTAAGTCTGACAGGAAGCAGACTAGAAATTTCTACCTTATATTAAACATGTAAGCATGATAACACCCTACTAACTGCTCCAGGCCTATTCTTCTCAGTTTTCTTCCATGTTAAACATTGTCAGTAAATTCCAGTATGAGCAGCTCGCTGCCACTTTGGGTTAACACCAAAGTGACTATAACAAATAAACACAACTGTATCATTATACAGTTATAACTATTTCATGATAGTCAAATAACCAGCCAGTATGGCACGTATTATACAGAGGTGCTGCTCATTCAATATGGTGTAAACTTGCACAACCCCCAGAAGAGCACTGAGGAGGGATGTGCATAGCAGTGCATGCAAAACCATGCATCAGTGAGACACTGAAAACTACATACACATTTAAGCTGAGATAAATTACAATCCTCTGAATGCTGCTTGTCAGTCCTCACTCACTGTGAATGACAACCAAAGAGAAAGTACTATCATTCTTTCAACAGCTACAGTAAGAGACGTTCTGGTGTGCTCTGCTAAAATATCATTGTGCTGGGATGTATTCAACACAGTTTGTTTTTACTGGTGGCCTCATAGCCAGGGTCAGGTGGGAAAAGAAATTATTTATCAGAGGCTGCTCCAAAGAACTGCTCAACTGCTTGTAGCAGCAGTGAACACTCTCTGCTCCCCGGGTTTCAGAGTGGCTGCTATGAACACTGCGTTTCACAGGACAAGGCACAAACCCCTTAGGTCACAGTACCTTGTACCAAAGGTACAAGAAGAACTGGATATAGAAGTGGGGTTTAAATGACAACTTTTCTTTGCATTCATTAATCTGCTTATGTTGAAAGAGATCAGTTTTCTTTTTATCTATGATAAAACTGCTTACAAAATCTTGATTTCTTGCAAGCATTAAATCAATTTGATTTCATTATGCAAGCTCTTTGGGATAATGTCAATAATTTCAAAACAAAATGAAACAAAACAAACACAAACAAACAAGAAAAGAGGAACCTGAATACTTCAGGTTGGTTCCTTTCTGTATAGTTCAAGTTTTACACTTGTGGTTGATTGATTTGATTGATTGATTTGATTGATCAATTTGATTGATTGGAGTGAATGGTAATTCAAAGATGAGGACGTCTGTTCCATTTTCTCATACTGGTTATTTGCAGAGTCTATAGGTTAAAAGAAAAAGGAAGGCATATTACTTTATGTTACCACACCAACATTTATCTCTCATTATAGAAATTATTCAGTCATTAATTATTATGGAAAGATCACTTTTATGGTGAGGTTATTAGAAACAGTAATTGAAGCATGTTTCATGTCATAACTTTAGTACATTCTAAATGAGTAGTTATATATATTAACATTTAAAAGAATCATTACTACTTAGCAATAACAGAGGAGGTGCAGGACAGGTTCAGTGAATTGGTGGAGAAGTAGGAAGAGTTGATACCTGAGGCAAAGGCCACTTATCCCAGTCAGCCACTAATCCCCGGGAAGTACCCTGTGCCAAGATTGTTAATATAATTATCATATTTTAAAAGACATGAGAATGGTTTCCACTTTTGGGTAAGTGAATCTTGCATCTTGAACACATTGAAGAATAGATGCATGCTGTCACATAAAGGCACTGACAATTTTCCTTGGTTTTACATTTATGTACTATTGGATAGAGCTGGCTGAATACTAGCTGATGTTTAAGGCATCTACATGCTAAGTTCAAAGATTTCCACCATTTTGGAAAGGCAAAATATATGTTTGCTTAAAGGTTGCAAAGCATATGAGTAAGAATCAATAACCAGTTTTGATCCAGAGATCATTTGTGATGCTCTGTAGATTAGTTCTGTGAGTTCATTGCTAAACATCTGGAGAATGGGAACCAATAAATGCAGAAAGAGAAATTTAACAAATATCAGTCATTACTTAAATTAGCAAAGACAGTTGCAGAGGGTTATACAATCCCTAGAAAAGGAAATATAGAGTAAATAACCAGATAAGATGAAAGCAGAGAAATTCAGTTTCAATGAATACACAGTTACTTATGTCAAAGCCCTGTTGAAGTCAATGGCAGTTTTTAGAACAGTATTGATGAACAGAGCTTTATGGTAAATATCATCATCCCCATTGATCACTTTTGTCTCAGAAAGGACCTAGTAAATGCTGAAAGGTCTATGGTAGGACAATGCAAAGGTTAAAGCTATGAGGAGGACTAGGCACATTTTAAAAGGAAAAGCTACAACTAAAAGAGGCAATGTGATGAGTATGTAAAGTAACAAAAGTTATCATGAAAAACAGATGTTTGATCCTGGTTTGGCCTTTAGATTACCACAAAGACAAGAAATATCCATACTGAGGGGCAACAGGTATAAAATAGTGCGAGTACTCCGTTTTCTACCATTTACAATTAACCTGTGCAGTTCATTGCCACAGGATACTACTGAAGGAAGGACCCTAGTAAATTCCAGAAAAGAGCAGCATCTGCAGCTCAGCCTGAGCTGACAACGTGATAGGAACTACGAATCCTTGTGCTTCCAGTGTCAAGCCAGGGCCAGCTGGGTCTCGGGGAAAAGCTCTCCTTTTGTGGCCCAATAGAGAAGGGAGCAGAAGCGCTACTGTCTAAGGGCAGATGTTACAACAGAAGAACTGCTGCTTTGTAATGCCATCACGGCTTTTGTCTCCGGTTTTACAAATCTGGAGGACAGGATTTGGTATTTACTGGGAAATGTTGTATTAAAATGTCAGCATGCATGTCACGCCTTCTTAGTGGTTGTGATTCATATTCCTACAAATCACTGGAAAGACAGGAATAGTTTCAGAAATGTCTCTCAGGCAGTTGAACAACTGAATGGCACTGAGGATTTTGCATTGAAATCGAGTTAGCTATGTATCATAAGTTGAATCGAGTTTGTATCTTTTAATCCAAAAGCAAAAAGTATTCTAAAACAGATTGTAGGTTAGTGGTTAAAAAGAAGATGAGGCCTTGGTTATGCTAAATTATATTCTCAGCTCTGAGTCAGAACTCCTGTGTGAATTCAGACAAGTTATTTAACTTCTATGCATCTAAACTTCCCCACACCTGCAAAATGAACCTGTCTAAAGAAGATGCTGCTAAATCATTAAGTGCATTCTGTATTCCAGACATGAAAACATGTTATGTAAATGCAAGGTGTTATTACTGAGCTTTGTTCTGAAGCTCCTACAAATGAGTCAGATTTCTCTAGCTGTCACCCCTCATCAAATAAATGTAATTATATAGTGACATCATAGCTAGGGACATTTATCTGAGTGAAATTTTCCTAGAGAGTTGTCACCTGCTATCCCAGATACAGCTAGGCATACTTACCCAGGTTTATAGTGGGAATTATGGTGGACTGTTCCCTGAAGTTCTCCATTTGTTTGGGTTTTTTTCTGTCTCTCTTAATCTCTCTCTCAGGTCATCTACAAACAGTTCTCAAGGATCACTGGGCCAGTCACGAGGTGCTGTTTTCACATTGTACAACACAACACCACGGGTGCCAGCTGAGCTCAGCCCAGGAGCTGCATTCCTACACTGTCTTCACTTTCCCATCAACAGCCAGTGCAGCTCCTTAATAGTGAGGGATATTATTTCAGTGCTGATGATTTTAGCAGTGTGCATCATGCAAAGGTGTTCTGCAATGTCTGCTCCCAATTACAAAAAACTGAATTGAAATAATAATCCTCTGTGTTACTCGGCAGATTTGATTATGCCTTGCTGCCATGCCTTTTGAATCCATGCTGGTTCTTTTTCTCCTTAGAGAGAAATCTTTGACTGCTGCCTCGCGGGTGCTGGATGATACTGGAGGGTGCATTTGAGCAACCAGGAGGAGACTCACAAGGCTTGGTATCACAGCTGTGAGCCAACTTACTTCTATCTGCCCATGCTCACTGCAGGGTAAAGGATGGGATGAAGTTGCATGCAAGAGATTATTCGAATAAATGCTCCCAGCAACAGTGCCAACAGGAACAGGTTGTGTAGAAAGTACAAACACAGGGACACTTCAGGCCATGTGCATGGTGACTTTATGCCTGCAACTGCAGATGACTGTGCTATTCTCTGTGAGCAATGCTACCTCCTTGTGTCCTGGATCAGGCCCAGGAGAAAGATCTTTCACACATTAGATGAAAGAAATAACAAAATGCACTGAAAATCACCCAGATACAAGAACCACTTCCTGCTTGTGGTGAATGGTATGATCCAAGGAGTAGCGTTTCCTTATTTCTAGGTTCCTCTTTTCATTTCTATAAAGATAAACTAAGCAACCCTCTTCCTCTTGAGCATCAGTGAAGTCACTGGGAATTGTAGGTGCCCTACTCCAATTTGTGAAAGAAATGCCGGATGTAAGTCTCAGTTCTGCAGTTTTGGTTCCAGCTTCTCGTGCAAGCTCCGGGGCTGATGGGCACGGAATTGCGTATTTTCCTTCTAGCACAACAGAGTCATAACGTAGGAACACCAGCACAACCTCCCTGTTCAACATGGTTCAACCTCAGCCTGAACAGTACTGTTGCTGGGGGGAAATAGTCCAGATTCTCGTAAATCATTTGCTCAGATGCTGAGAGAGCTGGAAATGTTATTGGTGTTACAAAGTGGACAGAAGAATAGATTCCCTCATCTATTTCACATAGCTGACAAACAATAATGCCCTTCAGCATCTCCCCAGCTGGCCCAGGCTCAGATGACCAGCACAGTAATGAAAGTCTCCATATCCTATTAGCAGTTCTCAGGCCATCCATAGTTCATTGAAGAAATGTCTGCTCTGAGCTGAGATGGATGGTTTCCTCTGTAATGAAAACAGAGTGAGAAGTAGGACTGCATGAGGAAGACCTGCTCCTATTTCATCCCTGTGCAGGGGGAAGGATCCTTGGAAGCGGGGGGAGAGTTTTGTTAAGTATCTGGTACCTTTGTTTCATGTAACAAAGGAAAGACAAATGGTAACACATTCATAATTCTAGCACCAGTTTTGACATAATAGGACAAAATGGTGCCCGAGGATTCCTGTGTATCAAGCAGATGGGCCATCCATTATTTTCCTTTGGGTCAGGGGTCATCCTAAAACGAGAGTCAGCAATCATTTTGCAGGGCATAACAAAACCATTTTTTTTGCCTGCTTCTTAATCCCAGAAAGCACTACTGTCCTCTACTTTTGTCCACATACATTATCATTTTTGTCTATTATCTGCATCCCCAGAGACCTAATAGTCTTTTCTTCAGTGCGGCTTGATCTGGAGCAGCTGTAAGCTTTGCTGCAGGCACTGTCTCACAACCGCTTGCCTCTTGGTCAGTGTCAGTTCCCTGGGGGAGGGCAGGCATTCACTTCATTATTAGAAGCGTGGAAAAAAATCCTATATTCATTTAGATCCAGAATAAATACGTAATATTTGGAACAAAGGACCCATGTTCCAGTCCAGCTGGCAGTGCTTTTACCATTGCCATTCTTCAAGGCCAGCTCCTGCTTAACGCATGCATTAAGGTCATTTATTTAAAAATAATGGAATGTGCCGCAAAAGCCCTTTTTTCCTCTGTCAGTCTAAATTTCACCTTCCAGCATCTCTCATTGATCCTCAAGCACTAAGAGCTTGCGTGAAACAGCACGTTTGTAAAAATAAAGATTGTTCAATTACAGTACTTGGGAGAAGAGAGCAATAGCAAAGAACAAGACCAGCATTTTTTCAAAAAACCGGCCTGAGTCTTATTTTGTCATATAACTTTGTGCTGTTATTCAGGTGTAAGGTGAACAAGAATTTTGTCTATAAATTACCTCCTCCATTACTGGGGTAAAAATGGATGTCAATAAAAGGCTTTATTGTTAGCTTACTACAGGACATCCTAGTACTTTACATGATTACCCAAAGCAAGAAGGTGCCTTTCAAACCTGTTCACACGCTTTTTGCTGCAGTTGCCCAGCACGGCTGTTTATGTTCCCTTCTATTTGAGACACACAAGAAATGGGCTCTGAACCAGGCTCTGAACCTCTTTGTTTCAGGAAGGAGCTAACCCCGCAAAGGTGCGACATTGTACAGGTTTAGGAATCCATAGGGCCCAAAATCCTGGCCCTATGGATGTTAACGGACATGACCACTTACTTCAACAGGACAAGAATCTCAGTGGTAATATACAGCAACTATTTAAGTCAGATTGTCTTGTTAGTGGACTCCAAGGTGAGGGAGCACATAGAGGCTCCTTTCTCCAAAGATCACACAGAAAGGCTAACCAAGGTTAAAGTGAAATGCACTTCAAGGGTAAAATCAAATGTCTGTGCATCCTTTGACACCAACTTCCAGAAATTTAGGCTGAGATTTGTCGAAGCAATGGTAGCAACTGAAAGCTAAGCATGAATTCTGAGTTAGCATATCCAGAAGGTGATTTATCCTTCCATCCTTACCTTAGATGGCAGGATTATCCTTATCCTTGTCTTTGCCCTTATCATCATTCTCATCCTCATCCTCATCATAACTTATGTTGGAATACAACCACAGCTGTGACTTTTTTTTAGCTGGTAAGTGTTAAGCTGACTTTTGAATTAAGTTTCTTCAGCTTTTTAGAGAGACCTTGTGAAATAAGCTAATCCTGTTGTAGGAAGAAGGAAGTTTTGCTTATGCTGCTATTTTTGTATAATCATTTTGGTAATGGAAGCAGCAATTTGGAAAAAAGTCCAATAAAAATATTTACTTGTATCTTCTTTAAAATTTATATTTGTGAAGGTATCATGGACCTTTTGTATAAGAAATACTTTTCCCCTACTTTCAGACATGTAAGATAACATTGTCATAAATAGGACCAATAGGAAACTTGTAGTAAAAATGTTGTAAAAGAGAGAACTTTGCTATCAATGTGCTAAGTATTCTCCATCATGTAGTGTCCTCTCTTTCTAACCATTTTATTGTAAGTTGAGAAGAGCTGGGGGTTGAGAAGAGGATGAGGGTATGGAGACGACAAGAAAGCATCTTGAGGATCCTTCTGTGGAACTTCCAGCATCTTTCCTGTTCCTAGCTATCTTCCTCACCACATGTTGGCCTTGAATAGAAATCTTTACTCACAGAATCACAGAATCACAGAATCGTATAGGTTGGAAAAGACCTTTAAGATCATCAAGTCCAACCGTAAACCTAAAACTACCAAGACCACCACTACACCATGTCTCTAAGCACCTCATCCAAACGTCTTTTAAATACCTCCAGGGATGGTGACTCAACCACTTCCCTGGGCAGCCTGTTCCAATGCTTGATAACCCTTTCAGTGAAGAAAAAATTCCTCATATCCAGTCTAAACCTCCCCTGGCGCAACTTGAGACCATTTCCTCTTGTCCTATCACTTGTTACCTGGGAGAAGAGACCGACCCCCACCTCTCTACAACCTCCTTTCAGGTAGTTGTAGAGAGCAATAAGGTCTCCCCTCAGCCTCCTTTTCTCCAGGCTAAACAACCCCAGTTCCCTCAGCCGCTCCTCATAAGACTTCTGCTCTAGACCCTTCACCAGCTTCGTTGCCCTTCTCTGGACATGCTCCAGCACCTCAATGTCTCTCTTGTAGTGAGGGGCCCAAAACTGAACACAGTATTCGAGGTGCGGCCTCACCAGTGCCGAGTACAGGGGCACGATCACTTCCCTAGTCCTGCTGGCCACACTATTTTTGATACAAGCCAGGATGCCATTGGCTTTCTTGGCCACCTGGGCACACTGCTGGCTCATATTCAGGTGGCTGTCAACCAAGACGCCCAGGTCCTTTTCTGCCTGGCAGAGCAGTGGAAATTTTTCCTTGGGTTTTGAGTAATGGAATAAGCAATTTTTTTAGTGCCCTGAAAAGAGAAAAAGGAAAATATTGTGTTTTCTGTCACACCATGGGTCATAACTGTCATAAAGGTAGTAAAGGCTACTCAACCTCTTTATTATTTGGCTAACATTGACTAGTTCTAATGATAACAATAGAAATGTTAGTAGTGTTTTACTGGTGTTGCCTTTAAAAAATAGTTACTAATTGAGAGCTTCCTGAGAACTGCAACTACAATGGCCAAAAATGAAACATATTTTGGGATTTATCTCATATTTCCTTCTTGTCAAATTTTGTGGGCTTGGGCTGATTCCAAGTGAGAAACAAGAAGGACATCATTTTGCTTTGAAAATCTCAATAAACACTACTGAGCTATTATCAATTCATGACCAAATTTCCTAAGTAAAAATTTCAAACATGCCCCATTTTCAAATATTTCTGAGGAAAGAAATCCCTACCACCCTTCAGAGAAATGTGACCCCTAAACGTGCACCCTGCATTTACAGAGGTGGTAAAGAAGCTGAAATACAGCTTTTGTAGCGTGACTTATAGAAGTTCCCCAAACAATTAAGTCCCCATCCTGTTTCTGACTACTTTTGAAGTCATGCAGTCTCAGTACTTAGATCAATCTTGTGATCCTACTTTGTAGCTTCCAAAAATGGATTTTCTGCTATACAGGGGCTTTTAACTTTTTTTGTTTATTTATGATGACATATTCTGAAGATTCTGTTGGATCTAATAGAGCCAGTCAGTTTAAATGTCCTGCAACAGCAGTTGTATTACTTCTTTTAAGTTTTTCCCTCTCAAAGGCAAGGTCCAAACCCTTCTGAAGACATTTTGTGGGCAGATACTTCAAGCTACAAGGTGAAGATAACTATTTGGGAGAGATTGAGATGAGACTTGCCATCTCTTCATCATTTACAGCTGTTTTCCCTCAATGCACATACTTCACTCTAATTACTGCTAATAGGAGCTGGTTGTGCAGTCTGAGGAAGTCTGAATTAGTTGCTGTTCATTCAGCAGAGATGAAGATGTTTGTGACTAAATAAAACCCTGCCATTCGGTATGCCTAGCACATAGCACTAATTGGACTGCCACCTTGACAATATTGAAAGGGCATGGAGGGGGGGCAATTTCGTCTTTCTGTTGTACAGTCCACATGAAGGTCAAGAAGACTTGCAGCTGCTTCACTCTGGGAAACACAAGACGGGCTTCCTTCCCTCTTCCTGCTTCTGTCCTTCCTTTCCCCTTCACCTTCCACTTTCAACAGCAAGACAGGGAAAAAAACCCAAACCAAACAAAAAAACAGGAAAGGAAAGTTGGAAAGGAAATCTTTCAACAGCCTTAACTGCTATGCATTATGCCCCTGGGGGAAATAAAGCTCATCCCAAAGAGCTGCAGCCCTGAAGACAGGTGGTCTTATACATGGGTGCTTGTTTCTGCCAACTCGGTTTCAGAGTTCAGGCACATACATGAGTTGCAGAAGGAGTGTGTATTGGCAGAGCTATAGCGGCTGTTGAGGTGGGCTGCTGTAGTAGTAGCCTGTAAGCTGGTATGCATTGTAAGTCAATCATGTGTCTCAGTCCTAATTTAATGCAATATTTAAATCTTGTTTGGATATTTGTTTCAATCTCAGCTCCGCTTTTTTTTTTTTTTCATTTTGGCTTGAATGGCTTGTATATCAACTTGGGCTATGTCTACAAAACCTCATGATAAACAGAACAAAGCGTGCTTTGCAAACCTTAGCTCTGGTTTAACTAAACTGATGTACAGTGTGGCCTGAAATTAAATCAGTCAGTTTGCTAAGAGTGATAAGATCTGAGACAGTATGTCTGTGCTTCCCTTGGAAACATAGGATCACTCTGTTCATGTGCAGCTATGGAGAGCTGCACATCATTTCCTTTTTTGAGCCTAATATGATATTGCCATTATTACCTAGGAGTTCTCCGGAATAATACATATATAACATGCATTTACCTGATTTTTTTAAAAATATATTTGTTTTTTTCTTGCCTTATTCCTTATCTGTTTCCTCAGCCTCCTTCTCTCAATTTCTATGGAAGATAAGCTTTTTTGTCAGCAGTCCTGTTTCTCTTTGATAAAAGGTTACCTATTGTTAACTCCTTGACTAAGTTATTAATGAAAAAGTACAAACAAATTTTGCTAACAGACCAGAAGAAACCATTATTAACAAAAAGGTAATAATGTTATGGCTGGCTCCTCTGTAAACTGCTAACTTCCCATAACATGAAATACCCTACTAATCTATGTCCCTTTTCCCAAAATGCCCTCTTTTAGAAATAAATAGCCACCTTCATATGAATAACAAAGCATCCTGAGCATTTCAGAGCATGTAGCATTATGTTTAACTGGCTCATTTCTTCGCTTTTTGTAGGTTTTGTATCATATGTTCATCTTTCTGGCACAAATATGTAACAACCTCAAAACAAAGTCAGCCTTCCTTCAGTCAGACTTCCTCCAGCTCCACACAAAGCCTCCTGAAGAGCCACTGTCTCGCTGCCAGCTCCGAGGACTGTCCTGAAGGTTACGCCTCTCACCAAGCCCCTAGCAGGCACAACGCCCTGGCAGAGCTGGCTTTTGCAGGGTTTCCTTTGTCCTGACTGGAAGCACCCTCTTAAATTGGCCAGGGACATATAGGTTTGTCTATACTGGGAAATGAAAAAGGGCCCGGGCACAGGCTCAAGCTGTGTCCATGATAACCTGTAATGTTTAACAGCATGCTCCCCGCCACATATGGCTCTGGCCCATGAGAACTGCAGTCTCCATGCAAGTGCTTTGCAAGGTGACACAGACCATGGGATACTCCTCTATATTTATACACAGATGAAGATTCCCTGCAGTTTCCTTGTTTCGGTTTTGGGGTGGAAGAAGGAGGGCAAGCTACAGAGATGTGACCTGTGCACTTGCTCTCAGGGTCAGAAAATGGCTCTTGGACCCGTTGAGTTTAATACGGACCTTGTCTGAGGAGAGGAATGGGAAATACAGTGAATATACCACTCTCTAGTCAATTATGTATTTCACAAGGGGGACTGAAGAGTTATTTAGTCTTTCTTCTTTCCATCTACCTTCTAGCACCCTGAAGTCACCTGCAGTTTACAGTTCTGTAACATACCCAGCGATCCCACCACCATCTGTGCTTCTCTGCTGGCTCTACCAGCTCAGTGGGACACAGGCTGTGGCCAGCTCTAGGCTTTCTTCATTTGTTTCAGGAAGATTTAAAACATGGTGTTTTGCTGGGGGCAACATTACCATAGGGAGTTGTTTTGATATTTTATCTGAAATAAAACCAAAAAAGCATCACTTTGCAATGTAGAAATTGTCACAAGAAAGTCTAAATCACAACTGTTCAGTTTATTAGAAAGCTGTTTTTTTCCAAACACCACTATATTGGATTTTTCAGTTGTATATATACCACTATTGAATTTAAATGTTCAAATAAAGGTATTTTCATAAAATGAAAATATGGATTTCTGTGCTGCACAATGAACAGATACAAGAATACAATCACTGATGTGGTCACACTTATGCTAATGATGCAGGGGGAAATAGTAGGCACATGGTGTGCTTTATTATAATCCAGTAACTGGTTCTTTTTGCCTAAATCTATCTGGAATCTTATTGTTCTTATTTTGTTTCCCTTCAGAGTGATTAAACTGCATGATTTAGGCTATGGTATCTGGAAAAGAAACAAATACACAATGTGCCTGCAATTTTGACATCCATGTATCCTCTCTGGAGCTGGCATCTGCTACAAGAAACACAGTGGAGAAAAGGGCAAAAGGAGGTGGTGAAATGTCATTATTCTGTAACCATTTTTGTAGTACCTGAACGAATTCTTGAAGTAGCCAGTGACCTTATGGGAAAATACTGTATTTCAGAGAAGGCATTACATACTATGTTTGGTCAACTCTGCTTACCCTTAGTGAAATGAAACACTTCCAAGGCCCAGGTGACCGTGGAAGTCAGGGGTCCAGCCCTACCTCTAAATCAGACCAACGTGCATAGGAGACCCTTACCCTCTCCTGAGTCCTGGTTTTCATGTCAAGGAGTGCCCAGCACATGGTCTGGAAGGAACTGGAGGTGCAAACTCCATCCAGGATCACGGTCACTTTGTGGTCACTTTGAAGAGGCCAGAATCACCGTGTGTTCCCACCACTCCATCTAGATGCAACCTTTCAATTCATCTAGAAAATCAGGATCCCCATTACTGCATGATTTTAGATATTTTCCTGTTCTAGTATATTTTAAAGTAGAAATAGTCACACGTGTGGTCATACCTATGGTGACATATTTATGACACGTGTGGTCATACCTATGGTGACATAAATGACCTTGATAAATAAATGGTGACATATTTATGTCACCATTTATTTATCAAGGTCATTTATGTTAGAAAGGACTTGTAAGTATTCAGTAACACTTGAAAGAAGTAGGTTCTAAAGACAAGCTGAAGAGAGAGTCGATCAGCAGATAGGTCTTACCTGTCTTCTGAGTTCATGCTCTGGTTTTTATCACAAAGATAAGAAATTTGTGCCTGGTCTACAGCTGCCAATCCCCTGAGCTGCTGCAGGCTAATCCACCTGCTCCATGTTCCTTCTCACCAGCTAGATGTACAAAACACCACTGGGAAAATGATGCTTTCATGCTACAGAAACCAGCAAACCAGAAGTAAAGCAAGGCACAGCTGCTGCCTTGAGAAGCCCCAGCCTGAACTCCAGGCTGAGCACTCGTCTTAGCCACAGGCTGCAGAGCAAAGCAGAAGCAACAAAAGTGAATTGCTCAAGGGAGAGCAAAAGTTTGAACATGAGGCAAATGAAGCATGAAAAATGAAGCAGTGAACCAAACAATTATTCACCACTACAAGAAAATCCATTAAAGAAAAACAAAGCCATTTACAATAGTGCAGCTGAGGGAGGTAGAGATGAAAGCATGGAAAACAATCCCCCCTGAAAAGCTATCTTGAAATTCTCGGACTGAAGAAGAAAAGTAGAAGGGGAACAGAGGGGAAAAAAGAGGGATGGGGGAAGGAAAAATATCAAAATGCAAATTAGAAAGCTTCATTAGTGGCCTCATTCCAAAACATGCAAGGAAAAGACTAAACAAAAGCTATTGCCTCTCTGGGCATGGTGCCACCTCATCACACGCAAGGAGAGAATCTCAGATGACTGAGACGGGATACCAAAAGATCAGGGAAATGGTAAAGTGAATGGTGAAAAAAGTTTTTTTTCCCTCTAATCGTATTCAAGATACTGTACATTCATCACAACTGTGTAGTTCTGTGACTGGGTTCACTAACAATAAATATAATTGTGGTCCGTGTTTGCTGTGGTACTCTGTTACTAAGTAAAACTTTGAACATGCTAATTCTGCTAAGTGGCTTATTCTGCAAAGAAGCTGCTGCCTACTGCATGGCAGCAGCACCAGTGAAGACAGCTATGGGCACATCCAGTTTTCCAGAACTGTCTCCCATTGAGCCTCATTATTGACAGATTAAGTCTTACAGACTTTTTTTTTCCCACACAATACTCACACATGAGAAGATGTTTGGGGCAATCCAGTCACCATTCCATATACCATTGGTCAGGGTACAAAACCCAGGGAAGTGTACACAGTGACACCAAATCACGTATGTAACACAATCTGGGATGTCATATTGTGCAGAAAAAAAGGGCAAAGGAAACAGTCTATGATCCTTGGATATATAGTATTGCCAGTCTAGAACACAAAACCCATCCAGTATCTATTATGTATAAGCATGAGATTGTTTCAGACGCCAGGAGGTCTACACTTTATGCCTATTATGCTTATTGAATCCTTCTAATTTCCAAACACATTTATTCATAATTTGAAACTTTGCTGTCTGACTGGGAGAGAGAGAATATTTTCTGTGTGGCCTAAATGGTAGCTAAAGCACAACCATGTGCACTCAGGAGCTGGGGCGTTTCTTATAACCCCAGGCAGTGTGACAGTTGCAAAAAATGGTGAGAGTCAACAACGTATAGGCTACTGTATAGGGAACCTGGATATTTATCCCTATTGCAGAACAGTGCTGGAGGGGTAACAGCAGAGATTCCCACTGCTTGCAGCATGCTATATCTAAAAAGTGAAAGGGCAAGGTTTATATACAACATGGGAGATTTAGAGGTGAAGAGTATGATTTGGGTTCATTTTCCTGAAGGAAGATTCAATTTTCTAAAGTTTGGGAAAGACCAGTTTGCAGAAATAGCATCAGGCTAGGCTGTTTGCAAGGGTTAAATACTATTATGTGCTATGAATGCTAGCCTAAGATTAACACATGTGATATCAAAATCTGTATTCGGAGATAGGTACCAGTTAGAAAATAATTTAAAATTTGATTTGAACATAGGACTTCACCATCTCCCTACTAACAGAGGCAACATAACTTATCTAAAACATCTTCAAATCCAACTAAGGAAACAGATCAAAGAGATCTGAATGCATGAAGCACTCAGACATTTTAATAACTTTTTAAAAACAGAGATTTTAACTTCTGCCGTTACTAATTCACTTCTACTCAGGCTCATTCTCCTTTTTTTTCCTTCTCTTTAGATGTCACACATGCTGCTTCTATTCAGGATGTTTCTTCTGCAAATCCTATCAGCTTCTTTCTCTGATACACTGCCAGCAGAGCATTTATGTATTCATCTTTTTCATGTTAGGAAACATGGTCAGTGTTGCTGGCCACAGGCAAATTCTGTACCATATCTATACCGAACATTTTTTTTTTAGGATTCATTGTCACATTTGGCCCCAGATTCCTGACATGGTTTACTGAAGCATCCCTCGAGCAGACAAGAGCACAAAAACTGCCATGGTGGATGAGACACACGGTCCGTCTAGCACAGCATCCTGTTTCCAATAGGGAAAAGCCCGGCTGCTAACAAGGAAGTGTCTGTGAGGACTATGTCTTCAGAGGAACCTGCAGGGAGCATTTGACTAGCTGAATGTGTCCTCATCCTCATCCTGAAGCACAAGATTGTCTTAAACTCTGGTGCAAGAGACTTCAGTCCCTCATTCTTCTTGTGATGTTAATTTAAATATTTCTTAGAATCATAAAGTTATGAAAAAGCTGAGAAAAAATTCAAAGCTGGTTCTGGAGGCCATGGAGCATGTGTCATCTGCCAGCATACCCTACGGGTGTCCCCACTGGGTTCTCTGATCCTCCAGCAGTCCTGTGAAGAATAAGTCTGCTTTGCCTTCTCTCTAATTACAGTAGAAGTAGAAAAAAAGTAGACTACCAGTGTCAGGAACACGAGGTTTTAGAGCTGCTACTGATGAAACTGCTTTTCTCTTAGACTGCAGAAAGTGGACAAAATTTATCAAGGTTGGAAATAGCAGGTGCTGCCAGGCAGGCTTCAGCCTCTTCAGCCCAGACTGAGCAAAGCTGCTGGGTTCAAGCTGCTGCTGGTGCTCTCTTAGCAGGGATGCTCCATGCTTTTAAGATGGACTCTGCCTTAAAACTCAGCCTGTTAGTGTACATATATCCTGCTTTTTTTATTAATTCCTTTCAATACTGTTTGTTTTGTAGGGAAAAAGGAGTATATTCACCTTGCTTTGTTTCCAAAGCTACTTGAGGATACAGGTCACGAAGGATCATAGAAAACCGCATTACATACTGCATGCTCTTGCTTTCCATATCCTCTGTACTAGAAAATTGTTGTTGGCACTCTGATAATTATACCTGGCTTTCATATACCAAGACTTAGCTATGTCCTACAGCTAATAGTAATTTCTAGAATTTAGCTCACGAAGTGAACATGAATAGTTACACATACTCAAGGTTTCAATCACTCTTACATTTGTGCACAGGGCTTCTCTATTATATCTGTAGAAGCTCTTACCTGGAGACACTTTCTAACACCACCAATAAATACATGCATTTACAGTAGATATAATGTTTACTCAACACATTTAGATGCGAAAATTCATTTATGTGTACGATATTGACCATGGAATAATGTTTGGTTTTCCAACTGTATTAAGAAGACACAAGTCAAACTACTTGTTATTTTTAAAGTAAAAATCAATTCACTTGGCTAAAGTCCAGCATATCTGCTTTATTATTGATTTCTTTTAAGACATAGCCCCATGGACTATTTAGGAACTAGGTTCAATATTTATTTCAATAGTATTTCATCAGTTGATTTTTATTGAACTGGCTGAATGATGTTACATTCTCTCATATGTCCTGAGGGACAGTGCATTAGGAGTATCACCTTAGTTTCCAAAGCTAAAAGGAGTTGCACTTTACGTACCACAAAAAAAGAAGGAGCCCATGAGACTAATCATTTGTATACAGCCCATTGAAATATTGATAGTTTTGAATACAGCACATGGCATTTGTTTTTAGAAATTATGAGGTAAGAAAACCCACTGTATATTCATGAATTACAAGGTTGTACAGAATTCCCTGAGCTGAATGTCTGGCCCCACAAAAACAACATCAGCTAGAACAGGAGCTCCAGGACCTGCAGCAGAAGGAACCCAAATAGTGAGCAGTTCAAGGCTGATACCACAAAGCTTGCTCTGCCCTTCTCTGACAAGGCCAGGTAAGAGGCACGTCTCATTGGGAAACCAAGTAAGTGAGCACATTGTTCAGACACAGCACTGACCCAGCTAGCTCAGCATGCTGCTGAGGGGTCTGCCTGCACTTGGCTGCACAGGTGTATCCTCATGTGTGACTAGAGAGCACCACAATTCGCTTGGCTTTCGGCTAAATCTGCTTGATCAAGGATGTTAGTGGACCTGTATATCTTTATTACCACCTCCTAAATCCAAAGCTGGGCACAGAGGCACCCATGCTGATGCCTGTTGTGTTGCATCAGCATCTCCAGCAAACGAAGTGTGAAGGAGGAGACTGTGGGAAGGACACAGAGTTACTCTGTGGATCAACAAAGCAGAAGTGCTGGTGAGCTGAGATGGGCTGCAGAGCCGTGCTAGTGATCAAAGAAGCATGAGTGTGGGGTGCTTGGAAATTTCCTTTTCTTTCCCTCATAATCTTGCTCTATTTCTCTCCTGTTTCTTGAAAATAAATGGTGGACTTAGATTCAAGACCCTCTTATATTCAGGCCGATACAGGCACAGAGGATTTCAGCTGAAGAGTCTACAAACAAAACACAGGCAGTTCTCCTACACTCCGCTCATATCATCTTGGCAATGCAACTTCCCAGTCATCCTTTTCTCATTGAAAAAGGAGATTCAACTCCAATACATACTTCCCCAAAGATTGCTATGTCTTAGGAAGGAAACTGCCTCCTTGTCTCCTCCTCCCAAGCCGGGGGCCTCTTTCATTTTGATGCCTGCAGAGGTCTCCCATAGAGCACTGCTGTAGCAGAGAAAAGCTTTTTCCCTTTACACAGCTCCTTCCTTACCCTGTTCTGCCAAACGACCACAAAGGTAAGAGGAAAGACACATTTAACCCTTGAACACACTCTCTAGTGGCATTCGGAGGTTGTTAGTGTGTGCTTAAGGGTTGCTATATTTTCTTAAATCGCTTTAAAACTCTAAAAAGCCTTGAAAAGGATTTTGCTGTCTTTTTCAGATAGGTGCTCTCTTCCACAGGCTTTCCAGGAGTCTGCAAGAAAGGCCCCTTCTGTGTTCCCAACAACAATAGTTTTTATATGGCTTCCCTTTCAATACAGTATACTGTACAAAGTCTCAGCACCTAAAATCCAATCCTGCTATCAAATGCATTAGTTCACATATTCAAGAGGATTGAAAGACACCCAGGTTTTTCTTCATAGTTGAGGGAAAAATGTTTATCTGTAAGGGTTATAATATATTAGAGCAAAGTCAATTAACCCAGTTAGTCAAGGTGTAAGAACCCCCCCCCAAAATTAAAACAAATTAAAGTGGGTTTGAAACCAAACACCAACTTGTATCTAAAAACAATTCCTTCACAATGAGGGACTAAGTAACCCCCAGAAGCTTCATTCAAGATAGCTTGTCACTGGAGAGCAAATCAGAAGTATTAAAAGCAGGAGCTAAAAATGGCCAGCTCATTCCTTAACAGAATAAAAATCAACATCTTCAATTATTAAAAAAAGAAAGATGAGTTCATGGCACTAGCTGCAGCATAAAAATTGATATAAAAGTCCTAACATCAGTCCTAACACCAGTGAATGCATACAAACACAGCCATCTCAAAAATCTTCCGAGTTTATGGAAGATGATAAAAACGTAACGTCTGATGTTTGACTTCCTGGAGCCGTAGGCAAGTATGTAAAGGTGAATTTCCTTCTGTCGTCTCCTTGAGAAAGGCTGGAGGGGAGAACATGGCCTGTTCTCTATTCTCTCTTCAGTAAATTAAGCATGTGCAGGTTTGGCTCATTTTAATTGATTTCAGCTTATGCTGTAGCTGAGGGCATTTGTTGTGCCTGAAGAGGTATTTAACATTTTATAAACAACAGCCTGATTAAAAAAACTGAGTTCATCCCCATATTAGGGACGGATTGGCAGCAGGGACTATCTGTTCGGCAGGGGCAGAGGCGAGCCAGCAAGTCCATCCCTTCTGCAGCGGGTGCCACGGTCAGTCGCCATGAGGCTGAACTCACGCTTCTCTTTCTTACGAGACCACGGAGCCGACAGTTATCTGCGCTTGGGTCTGTCATTTGAAACAAAGCCAAAACTGAGGCAGCAGAATCTAATCTTTCAAACATGACCTTAATCTACTCCTGCAGTTCAAAGGCTTTAAAATTAAAGCTCTCCATTTAGATCACCTTTACTCCAAAGTAATTTTCATTCTTCTCTGGAGTTCAATGCCCTTAATAATTCAGTCTAGCTAGCCACCCTACAAAAAACACAGTCACACCTTTAATCCCTGCTGCTGTCTTTCTTAGCAAAAAACTGCTACTATAAATACCAATAAGTTCTCAAGTCCTCCTGGATTTTTAGAGGTATTTCAATATCTAGCTAGCTGTCATTCCAGTGCCATGCTGGTACTTAAATTATCTTTTAGGAGCCGAAGTATTTCTTCAGTTGAGCCCTGTGTTGTTTTCTGTATGGGTATGTTGATTTGCAAAGGACAAAATTATTACCTGTAGTAACCTGTAGCACAGCAAACCTCTAGACCCATAGATCCATGAATTTATTCTAAACAGTTTTCTAATTTTTATCCTAAATATCCTGAAAGCTTCTATTTTTACCCTGAATGTGCCTATCCTAAATAAAACCTAAACAAAAAATCCGTTCATATTCTTTGCTTGAGACTCCTCAGAGTTACCAGAGCACCACACCTAGGGCCTTAAAACTGAGCTGGAAAGCAGAGCTGGTAAGCAAAATTCTCGGTCCCATTATTCTTCAGAATTAGCTAGTTCACCAAAATCAACCTGCATTATTTTAACCAACCTCCGACAAGCTTTGAAGGGCAGGCAGGCCAGAGAGAGGGTGCTTGCCAGTTTTTTTTCCAGATGTCTAGGTACTCGCAGCAGCCCGAGCTTAGAGCCTAGATCTTGGGAGCCTGACACCGAGGGGCTGGATGCCTGCACCAAGGACGCGCCGGTGTTTGGGTGTCTGCTTCCACAGCCATCCTCTATCCTAATCCTAGACCTGGGAGGCCTAGAGGCCTGGCAGCTCCATCTTGAAACCGACCTGTCTCCTGCCGGGTTGACAGGAGAAGGATGGGGTAGGCAAGGATGCCTTTTGTCCACCCGTGGTGCTGCTGGTGGGACAGTGGAATGGCAGCTGTCACAGGGACTGTAGTCAGCAGCCTCTGGGGTGCCTGGCTCTATTTCACTCATACAGACAAACTGCTGAGATCCCAGGGAACACGTTTTATTTTGGAAACCACAGTGTCCTGTCTTTCCAAAAGGAAATACCTCGGGATTTCTAGTCTGAGAACAGTTTTGAATTTTCAGGTTTCGTTTTACTTCCAGGCAATAAAACTGCCTCCCAGCCACCTTCACTGGTGACTTTTTTGAAGTTCACCCTTCAGCTCTGCTTGATATCATAATACCATTAGTGCTAATGAGCTCTCCAGCAAGCATTGCGTTGTTGCTCCCTTACCTACTTTGGGAGGAATAAAGGGCTGAAGATCCTGTGGCTATTAACTCAGAGCCCTGTATTCACTTACATTTTTACTTTAACTATCTCTATTCACTATAAATTCCCTTCACACTCTGTGGTGTCAAGAACACATTATCAGTTTTTCACTGATCTCAGTTTCTCAGGTGCCTATCACTGCATGTGTTGTAAAATCAGCATCTGTGTATATATGTGGCCAGGCTTAGCAGCTGCTTTTACAGGGTAAGCTGTGATATATGTTCTGTATCTGAAATCAGATGAAGCCCCAAATCCATCAAACATTTTATTTTAAAGGAAGGCTATGATGCCATTTGCAGCAAACGTATTTCTTTATTAACAGTTTCACAGCATGCTTCCCAGCTCCAAATTTGCTGGATCTGGGATTACAATTCATTCATTTGCTCTAAAAGAAACACTCATTCATTTTGTATTATGCCTGCTATACATAACACTATGCTACTACACAACACTGCTACTGCCTGCAGCTCTCCAGCTGTCAGGGAAAAGGAGCCATCCTGGCAGGGCAGTCTGTCCTGCACCGGCCACCCTGGAGTCTTGCGTTAGTGTCAGACTTTGCACAAGACTCTTCTTAACTTTCAGATGCCTGGTCAGATCTGAAGATGAACAGTCAAATAGTAATGTTTGTCCTCTGGCAAAGATCTCATGGAAGTCAGAGAGTGCCCCTCCACAAAAACGCTATCAATATCCATTGTCTCTGCTGGTGCTAGAGAGAATAGCTCCAAAGAAGAATTAGGGCCCCCAAACTCCTAAGTGAAAACAAAAGGCAAGCTATCCATAAAATCAGCAGATGGTAAGAGGGAGATAATAATGAGTGGTGTCACAAGCAGCGGTTGCAGCTCAGCAGCCGCCGCAGCATTATTGAGTGTTTGTTGTGGAGCACTCGGTGTGACGGTGAGCCCCCCGAAAAGATGTCAGCTCCCTGCAGATCAGACCCCGTGTCTCCTACAGCTGAGCCCTAACTACAGCCCCCACAAGATAGGGCTTGCAATATTTTCTTGCCTTCCCTTTGACCTCCCTGGCTACTTACAGATCAGCCAGATTTTCTGTAACCCTGGCAGGATTCAACAGTGTGGACCTATAAACCCTCGTTTAGCAAGCGTGGAAGTCAAAGGTGCTGGGATTTTGGGATAAGAGTGCAACAGTAGTTTCACTCAGAGAGGAGCAGAAGAGAAAATCAATACATCTAAGTGGGGAAAGGAAAATGTGAAGAAAGAGGAATAATTAACTCCCCAGCCTCTGTGCAGATATGACAAACACTGGAGAGCAGGACTGAAGTATAAAGCCTAAAAGAATTACTAGCTGGAATTCTGTCAAGATTGTCCCCTTAGGCTTTTCCCGGGTCTTTCTCTCTACAGCTCTTAAAATGGCATCAACAAAGGGAAGTACAAAGCACTTAAAGACATATTTTGCTATCTACGGTCTTCCTTTCTTATCTTCTCCAGCCACACAGGAAAAGTGAACTATTATATCTTAATAGGATTTAGGCTATAAGATTTCAAGTCATCTGTTCTTTCTCTAATTCATACTGGATGGTCAGTTCCTGACAATGCTGTAGGTGGGATTTTCACAAGTCCTCAGCACTGGCCTAATTCCTCTCTTGTTCAATTCATTGGAAAGATCTGTGCTAAAAAGAAGAAGTTATGCAAACTGCTTGTATCAGGAACACCAATATGAGGCCTGGTATGAAGGGTAGGTCACTCTATCTCTGCTTCAGTCTCTTTCTTTCTCTAACAGGTCTGACCCTGATATCCTGACACAGCATGCAGAGCTAAACCTGACCCTTTGGGGTATGGCTGACCCCATGCTCTGTGACAGCCATACTGGCGTAGCTAACCCCATTGCATTTTCTAAATATGTTTTCAGCAAGATATTTCAGAAAAAGCAGGGAAGTTGGTCTGAGTGTTTCAGGAGGAGACAGGAATCCTGGAGACCAGTCACATGCAATGAAAGTTGCAGCAGGTGGCAGGACTTCCAACAGAGGTGTGATTGCAGCTGCCTGGCTAAACTCCAGACCCACCATGGGATGAAACCACTAGCGTTCACTGCTGCCACAGCTGACAACTCTTTGTCTGCAGCTAAAGTGGCCTGTAGGTCCCTGGGATCCGGTGGCTCCAGTCAGAAGACATCACAGGCTCTGCTGGGCTTACTCAGCCTGTTCTCAAACAAAAGAAGGGCCCTGTTTTTCCCTTGGGAAACAAAGAAGGGCCCTGTTTTTTATTTTGGCCTCCTCCCAGTGTCAAGTTATATCAAGATTCAGAAACTTGGAAGCTCTTATGTCACCCCTGGTTTAGAAACAATTTAGTAGCCCCAGGAGCACTGCCCTGCCTACAGATGCTATCAGAGTGTGCCTACTGAATCAAGCCACTCACAAAACATCATTGGTTCAAAGGCAGAGGGCAGCCAAAGCTGCAGACCTGGGGCCACTGAAAGGGGCTGGAAATCCCAGAGGAGAAAGGTGGGGATAGGTCATATTGTATTACTATTGGACAATGTTGCATTTTCATTCACATCTATTTTCTTCACTTGTAGGTAGTTGTTCAATTTTCCTGAGCAGTTTTTGTTGGCATGAAAGCGTAGAGTGGTGCCAGAATTTGATAGTGTACCCTTATTCTGACTATATTGATCTGCCTATGGGTGTGGATACATACATGCATGGGCAAGCAAAAATCCTCACTTCTGCACACAGACACCAAGCTATATATTGAAAAACTGCTGGTTTTGAGATTGAATTTCCTGCTCAACAAAAATGAATGTCAGGGCTGGTCTGTTTGCAGAGCTCCATACTAGAGGCATTAACACTGTTAAGCTTGTGGTGGGACGTGAACACGTCCTTTACAGCAAGGCCCTCCAACTAGAGCTCTACCAGGGAGGAAGTGAACCCAAAGAGTTCATCTGTTCCCTTCACAACTAGAGGGGAATGTGCAATATGCAACATAATTACCTGGAAACAGAATGTTTGGTCAAAAATCTTCCCAAAACACCTGATATATCCAAGTTTTAACCCTTTACCTCTCTTCTGTGTTCATATGCTCTCAGTCTGGGGTGAATACTCTAAACTTAAAGCTTGGGGACCATTTACATGGACAGGCTCTGCTTGTCTCCTGGTCTGTCCTTTCTTTGAGAGATTCCTTGGGACATCCAAGATCTCCTTCTGTTTATGGTATGTCAAGAGTTAATCATCTACTCACAAAGGCTGTAGTGAAGAAACCATTTATAAAAATTGCTCATATGTGTGGCTAATGCCTTTTTCAGAGACCTATTTCCCTGCATAAATGTGACACATCACCAATCAGATGGAAGCTAATTGAAAGAAGGAATTCTTTCACCTTCTTTCTTTTAAAAAAATGCCATTGTTTTTTATGATGCCTTCCTTACTATTTAGCCTTCCAGGCCTGTCCTTTCATCAAAAAGTCCCTTAAGGACTGCTAGGGAAAAAAAATCTCTCTCCTTTAGCCTGTCTTCCTAGGGCAGTGAAACTTGTGAGTCCTTGCTATCTGTCTGTCCTTTGCCCTCCTAAAGACTGTTGAAACCCCTGACTAGTTTCAATGCAATTTTTAAAAAGGGTAGAAGTCTCAAATATATTTATGTTTTCACAAGCTTTGTGAAAGTCAGCAGCTGAGTAAAGGCAAGACAGACAAATTAGTGCCATCAGTGAAGGAAAAGTTGCAGTGCAAATGTGCAATACTAGCTACTAAGAGCAGATTCAAAAAAGACATATATGAATGGGAAAAGCTTCCATGAGAGCTAAGAGCCCACCACACAGGGAATAATTTAATTGTATAAGCCCCTTGTTTATACAGGCTTAGTTTAGTATCAACTAAAATAACCTGAAAGTGGTTGTGGGAAATATTGGTCCTGCTCATGACTGGTCCTGGTGCAGGGCTCTACACTGATATTTTATGGGGGAAAGTGGAATAACTTGGCAAACCCAACTGACCCAAAGCAGGAAGGGATCTTCAGTGCTCTGCATCCCATCAGGGGTTGAGCAAGGAAGGAAGGGAGAAAATGGCTCCCCACCACAGCACTGGTGTTGCCTGAGACCACTGAGAACCAGGGCTCCAGACCTCCCTCACAGACCCTCTGGGTTACCCCAGCTACAAAGCTCCCCATCACACCCAAGAGGCACCATGGTGTCCGTCCTCTTCCCAGCATATTCGACAGCCACTACAGTCAGCAGTAGGATCTGCCCTCAGTGCTATAGTCCTAAAGATAGACCCATCCCACACATTTTGGCCCCAGCAGAAAACAACAGCACATTAAGCTGTACATCATGGCCCTAACCACTGTCCTGCTGCAGTGGCACAGTAGGGTTGTACATACCCACCCATCTCCATTCTGGGTGGTTGTCTGCATTGGGCAACTGGGGAAGTCCACTGGGGGATGTGGCAAAGCTCTAGGTAGTGACATGAGGACCCACTGGCCATTCTCCAAAGGGCCTTGGTTTAGCTGCTGTAACAGATGCTATGACTTCACCTGCCCCTAATCCACCTCCCCATCATTTCTTGAAGCATGGTGAGTCAGCAATGCCTTCCTGACCTAGCTGAGATGAAGCAGAACAAGTGACCTTGGATGTGCTGATAGCAGCAGGAAGAATAATCATCAGTGTCGTAGCTCAAGGGCATCCAGATCCTAGTATGTGACTCAAATGCAGAAATCAGATAGACTTAAAACCATACCTTTCTCAAAGTGCATTTGGGAACTTTGTCCCCTTCTGTGGCTTTTGACTGCTTTTTGTCCTTTCTTTTAAGGGCTGGTTCTTGCTTACACCGTTGAATCATCCTTATGTTTTCACACTGGGCGATTCTAATATAGTTGTGTTGTGTACTGCTCACACTCCAGATTGACTTTTCTCCACCTAGTAAAAGATGCTGTGATTTTATTCACACTTTCTGACCTTGGGTGGATGCATCAGACATCTGTTCAAAAACATATTTTGCAGGGACTCAGATTATGACACTTTCCTCATGCTGTGTAGTCCTTGGTTGTGTTTGAAGAGCAGACTCTAATGCCAGTAAGGGACATAGGCATCTAACTGCCTTTTTAAGATCCGAAATCTGAAAAATACCTCTCAGTTGCCTAGCACCTATATTTCTGCCAAAGACATTTCCCACTGCTAGGCATAGAGAACTACCTAATTTAGAGGGTGACAAACAGATCCTGCAAAAGTCCTGAGTACTGCGGTGACTAGTGCTGCAGTGCCGAATGCTTAGGTGCTCACCTCAGGTGCAGAACGTACAGAGCTGAGTTACATGCCCAGAAATCCTGAAAAATTCGTGTGGGAGGATTCAGTGCTAACTCACCTAACTCTTACCCAAGCCACAGCAGTCACAAAGTAACAGTAATGCTTGCAGACCAAGACTGATAGGAATTCTCAGATCTGGTTTTACAGATGACAAAGAAAGAGACAGAGCTGATGAAAGTCCTTTTCACCCAAGTAGTTTGGTAGATAGTGGATTAGCCAGACGCTGGGACATCATGGGTCAAAGGACACTTATTTTCAACTCCCTCTTCTGCCTGCAGATATCTGATACCTCTTCTCTCCTAAGCAAATGGTCTCATCACCAGACTATATAACACATTCGTGAATGTGTCTCTGTCTTTCAGTTGAAGTCCTTCCAGTCTGAACAGCATAAATAAATAGCCTTTGTGCTGGAACTAGAGCCAGTGGAAATACTCCACAGTCTAGAGGTTAAAGCACTCAGCTGGGAAGGAGAAGTCCTAGGTGTGCACGCCTGCTCCAATGAATATTTACATGTTGTACACAAAATACAGCGCTGTCGCCAAGAAGAAAGGAGAAAGCATCACTCTCTGGGCAGACCACACCCTGCCAATTTGACTGAGTACCTAGAGGAATAGGGGGAGGGAGTGATTTGAGATGATCACGTTCAAGTCTCCTCAGATGTAGGTAGGATGTGAGCTTCAGGCACTCTAACCTCTTCAGGCTGAGCAACAAGACACTTACCAACTGCTGAGAGAGCTGGCTTTTACTGGTTTTATGCATTGGTTATTTACCCTGCAGCTATCTAAGGTCAGTCAGGGTGCGAAAACCTGCCTTAGGCTTTTTCTACAGTTCAGCATTGCGCAGAAACCTTTTCCACTTAGATTCTGTCAGGCTCCAAATACTGTTTCCCGAGGAATCTAATCGGTTCCCAGAAACCTTTTTGTGGTGCAAGAGCTATTGCCTATTGTCAGCCAATGGTTCACTAGCACTTGTAAAAATAAGAGCCTTTGCAATAATAGCAATTTAACATAGTCCATTCAATTTTTCATCCAGAGAAATGAGTCACATAATCAATATCAAATCTTTACAAGTGGACGTAGTAAATTTTAGAAAGATTTGTAAATTAACACACCAAGAACAATTCATTGTGACTCATTAGCAGCATATATTGCTGCAATGGAAATTTCAAGAATTTCTACTCATGACATGCAAAACATCCAGTGGATCTAAACCAGCAGAATGGATGCAGAGATCTGAACACATTAAAGTGATTAAAAACAGGAAAAGTAAGAATTTGCAATGACTGTTTTAATCACTTGGTAAAGTGTCCCCATGGTAAACTACTATTGTTCTTTAAATGTGCATCCTTTTCTTCCTGGGTTTCCTGTAGCAAACAAGGTAGCAAAATCACCCCTGTTCTTCCTGGAAAAAACAACAGAAGAAGGTTGTGTGTGTACGGAACTGAAGGCAATAAAAGAGTGTTGAGTGACGGTAGCTTTTTAAGTGCTCTTTTTGGACAAAGGTAACCCTGTGGTCTGGGGAAAAGTTCTTTGTCACTGTGTATGAATTGGAGGAAGAGGCTGAATGAGCAGCCATCCTCTGCCTGGGAACATGCTCAGGGCAAATGTTATCATTTCTGTTAAAGCAAAAGTAGTACCTGCAACAGCACAATAAAATGTTATTATTCTCATTGTATCACTGCGGTTTGACAGATCTTATTCTAATATGTCCTGACTGAGGAGTTTGCCCAGCCAGCAGCTCAGCTACATATCCCAGGTAGCAAAGCTGCAGGAGACAGGAGATTTACCAGCTTAGGTGTTATTTAGAGCTGTTGGAAGTCATTAGTCATCTCCACAGGGTAAGAGCAGAGGTGACATCCTGCACCTAACATGTCAGTGGAGGGGGATAGCAACTCCTCTCTGACTCAACAAGGGCACTCAATAGGGGTTTTCCTTGTCAAACAGAGTTGATCACCACACTGGGGCAGGAGCCTCATGACTGAAAACAGTTATTCAGCAAGAAGCCGGCCTGGTTTCCTACTGCGGTTACTGCAATACAGCTGATAGACTCACATGGGGGATGCTTTGCCTAGCACCCAGAGAGCCAACATCATGGGTGTGATGCTTTCAAACCACATTGTTTGGAAGCAATGCTTGGAAGCAAAAATGTGGTAAAAAACCATAACCGGTAAAAAAACATAACCATTAAAAGCAAGATGTTCCTTCACAAAAGTCCTGTAACACCTCCTTGAGGGGCTAGAGATGGGCGTCTGAGAGAAACTCCCTGGGTCTTCACAAAACACCAGAAACCACGTAAGCATAAAGCACGCAGGAGAACATAAAAAGGGCATCCACAGGATGGTTACCCAGTGCAGGGGACTCAGTGTTTGTGAATGGGAAAGCGTTACATATCATGAAGTGACTTAACGCTTTCCCATGCTTTTTACTTATGATGAACACTTATCTCCTGGACACAGCCCTAGTTTCTGCAGATGCTGGATGCTGTACAGTTGTGTAATCCTACTCCCATAGATAAGGTCCTAACTTCCATTAACTTCAGTGCAAACAGCAATAAAAAATGTGCTGTTTTGGAAAGTGCCGCACAAGGTGAATGATGAGTATCTGTAGCATTTTATAAACTCAAGGATTATCACAACAGATTGGAAGGCCTCCTTCCCAGTAACCTTCATAATTCATGTGAAACTTTCCACATACACCTGGGTACTGCAGTTTTGCTTTTTCGATGTGTTGTATTAAGCATTTGTACACACTAAGAGTTTGTATTTGTACAGGCCAAGGCTTACCCAAGTAACTACATGAGCAGCTGTAAAGATTTTCAGAGGAATATATCCTGTACTAGGATTGGGTTAGATGTCCCTTCACTATCTTCTTGTAAGAAGCAGTCTATTTGATAAATCAGTTATCCTGGATGCTGATCATGACCTGCTACATGAATCTCTAGGCATATGGGGTTTTTTTCTCTTTCAATTCTCAGATGCTTGCAGTCTGCCATGTTTGCTGGTGACCTTTAAATGCCTTTTCTGTCTCAAATACTGAATAATCTAGAATTACCTCTCACTTGCCATTTCTTCCTCCTTGGATTTTGTACTTTTGAAACTGGTATTTCAAAAACTGTTCAGGATAACAAAAATTAGTTTTAGCAATTGCTTTTCTCCTTTTTCTCCTACAATGGAGAATGTTCCTTCCTTTTTTAAATAGCATCAGAAGTCTAGTCTTGCCTTGTCTCAAATATGCTCTCCTGACATACACTGAGCCCTAATAAGAAGGCATGGTTTCAGAAGAGCTTGTTGATTTGGGGATTGCTGTTATTTCCCTTGTTGTCTTTCTTCACTGTTGGCAAACCTTGGATCTCACCTTGTTGGGGCCCAGTGAGTTGGCCACTGGTGCTGTGCACCTCACAGGCTTTGAGCCAGGGGACAGTTTGATAACTACCTTGTGTTTCAACCTCATGGAGAGCTCAGACTCTCAGGGACAAGAGGTTAATTGGAACAGATGTTATTTCAGAAATTGCATGATGCCCAGAGATCACATCTTCGCCTCCCTAAGCCTTTTCGGTGGTGTTGGACTGCGTGATCTCTCTTGTTTTTCTCACACTGGGCTCCTTTTCATCTTTTGATCACTCCAAACAATGGCAATCTTTACAAATATGACAAGCCCTCCTCTTTATATCAGGCATTCTTTCCTCTAGGGATACAAGTGATCTGAGCTGAAGCAAGAAGTAATTAAGGCCATTTTTAAAAGCTGTGTGTTTCCCCCTTAGTAAAAGTTGTGTCTAATTTATAATTTGGTGGTGTGTTCATGCTCTCTGCTATTTTTGACCTCTTCCTTTGAAAGGCACTTGTATAACTTCAAAGAGGTCTCAGATTTACTTTAAGTGTCCCCAAAAGGGATGATGTAAAAACTTTTTGACTTCAGACCATTCTGCCTCTCTCAGAGTAGGAAACAAATAGAGACTTCCTCCTATCTTTGAAAATCTGCTCTTTGCTGGTTTGAAAGGATGCAGCAGAAGCACCTCTGAGATTACATGCACAATTATGTCCCAGTACTACTTCTGTTAGTGGGAATGAGCAAAAAAATGTTAAGGGCTCCCCCTCCTCCCAGTGAATCATGTCCCAGAGCTCATTATTATGAACAGCAGATAGAGAGGTAAGAGATGGAAACTAAATCTGAAATCATAAACTCATTAACAGACATCTATGACCATCTCCCACATGGCCATGAATGTGGGCCATCAGGTATTTCTGAATAACTGTTGAGGTCTGAAGTGTACCATAGGGAAAACAAACATTTCTTCACTGAATACTCCTTCTCAGCAGCTTCACAGTGAGGTCGAAGTTATACAAAGGAGTAGGTGTAAGCAAAGGAATAGAGTTGAGAAATATTTGTGATCTGTCCCTCTTAGGAAAAGGTTTAGGTGGTGGCCAAACCATCCACTACTGGCCGTAAGGTACTATTACTGCAGTGCACGTTTTGTGTGACCTCTTCCTTGCCTGTGGGCATCAATTGAGCTTTGGGTTTATATGTTGCTGGGAAGTTGAAGCCAAGCTACAACCTGTATAAAACTGGAGGAATTTCCTCTGTCATTTGTCACAAACTTTCAGCCAATATGTGAATGCACCTTGTCACCACATCTCTTCCAGCTGTTCCACATGTGACCGTATCACATCATGGCTTATGTCCAAGCAGCTCTGAAAGTTAGTGGGAGATCTTCTTTACTCTCTGACTGGGAGTGCGGGAAATCTGTAAATGTTCAAGACAAATCTCTCAAATGCAACTCGTTGGGACAGAGATACCAAATGACAGTTTTTTAGTATTATTGCCTTAATATAAACCCTGAATTACTCTGCTGACTTCAATGAGACTAAGAACCAGAACTTCATAGAGCCTATTCATCTTGTCATCTGACGTTCATATTTTCTTGCAAACCTGCTGGACTTGGACAAATCTTCAGGTTTCTTGGAAATCATGAGACTCTTTCCAAGGATCATTTGCAGTCATCACTTGAATCAGTTTGAAGTCGTGTACCTAGAAACAGAACCTAGTCATAGATAATAATGTGTCCTTCAATCAGGAATCAGAAGACCTAAATAAAAAGAAGAAAGATAGATAGACACCATATAAAATCAGAAAAAAATCTTATAAAGGCAGAATTCCTGTATCATCACAGATAATTTTGACATTAGGAAAAAGATAGATTTCAATTTGAAATAATGAATGTAAGTCTTACAATTTGAAAGAACATACCTGGTCAGAAAAATTACAAACCAGCTGTGCTCATAAGGCTATCTCATTGGAACCCAATTCCATAGCTTATATTTGAACAGGAGAAGCAAAATTGGATCCCATTCACTGTTTTACGTCAGAGGAATCCAACTTTGCGCACCACTGAGTTTCCCAATCAACTCCATTACTTTTTGTACTTATGTGACACCAAAATAAATGCATTCCTGCACAACAGAAAAATCAAGCATCATAAATACAGAAACGAGACTCTGCCACACAGATCACTTGAACTTATGAAAACCTAGGCCCTTGCATCATTGAAAAGCAGAGTATTACTATGTGTTGCTTTGTATCAGAGAAGTACCTTGATGCAGTGCAGCCAAGAAGACTTTGGGACATACTTATATTATAAAAGATTTCCCTTTGTTCACATAACTTTGGATTAGCAAATACACTGTCAGAGGGACTTCTCCAAAATGATTTTGGAGAAGACCAGCTTAATTGCAATGAGAATGATCACAGACTGAAACAGAAGAAAAGGGTACTCAGTATCTTGCTACTCCTAGTAATAACAGTGGTTAGGTTGGTTTCTCTTAGGACTCTTCCTCATCCGTGAGACAATGCTATCGATATGTGACCTATATGTCCCTCCAAGACTTGAGAGAGGCTAACACCATGTCTTATTGTGATGGACTACAGTTTCCAGTGTACTTTATAACTCCAGGTTTCAGAAAGACTAGCTGAGATCTACCAACAGGCAGCACTGAGGAGAGAAAGAGTTGAAGCCTCTTCGGATGACGTAAATCCAAACAAGAGCCATAAACCAGGATCACCAAAAAAGGCTGTTTAACCTCTTACTGTCATATATTCTCTCTCTCACCATTGTCCTTTTTCTTGATACTGATCTCTCTTTGCAGTGAAAGTGATTTTCCTTGTAATGTTGACATTTTAAGCAACTTTATGAGAACAATCCTAAATTCCCCTTGTAGAAATCCTTCATGGGTTCTTAGTAACATGCAGTACTCCTTCTTTCTGTTCAACAAGATGTGTGAAGAATAATTGCAAAGTAATCTGTGACACCAGGATAGAAAAAGAGAAAAAAAAAATGTTTGCAGAAAATTCCTCAAACATGGAAGAACATTTGTGCATAAGCATGCATATCTTCAAAATATATATATTTATTTTATAGGTAAGGCATCAAGATCCAGCCCTGATCTAAAATCAAACAGTGAAAGGCAGATTAATCCTTATCAAAACTAGTACTGTTCAAGTTCTGCTGTTATTTTACCAATAAAAAAATCAGTCCATAAATGGCAAAGTCAGTGATATTTTGGATATACAATGGAAAGAAAAGAAAAAAATGAGTTGTTACAAATTCTTGTCCACATTCATTGGAAATCTCTTGTAAGATAAGCAAATTATAAACACTATCAAAAGATCTGTTGCAGCACTGAGCCTGACAGCTGTTACTGAAAGTAGTTCGCTGTGGTGCAGGCATTAATACACCAATATTATGGCTTTTACTTCTTATAAAAGGTTTTATTGTGTAAAATAACAGATGAGGAAGAGGCTTCCTGCAGTTATTTAAAGTAAAAGCCTGGAGGGATTTTAAATGCAAACAGAATATAGGTACTACAAACTTTTGGAGCTAAAAGAAACTGCGTCATTAATGGTATATTTCAGGGTTGGTTTTTACAGATGTGGTCAACACTCAGACTAACAATGCTTTTAAATACTCTGCTTCTGCTTGTATTTGTGGGTTTGCTAACTCTGCAGAACCATTGCATTAGTGGACAGAAAGGAAAGCCCCTTCCATGGCCTGCAGATGCTTCAGCATCTTCAGTGTTGGCAAGTGTTCTCGTAAGTGACTGCTCCTGTCTTGGTGTATCTTCACAAGCCTCATGTCATGGGAGAGACGTGCTATGCACAGCCCAGGACTTTATTGAAACAAGAACCTAGTGGACTCCAGAGGATGGTGGTTAATTGCGACAGAAGTCTAAACCAATTGAAGGGTAAATTGTTGCATGCTATCTGAAAGGAACTACTGGTGGTCATAGTGGATGAGTTGGCCCCAACAGTCAATCGTCACTATGTGGATGGGAAGATTGTTACCCTAGACAGGTTCTGTGGATTGAGGAATTCTGAAGGGCAACTTGCTCAAAAACAACTGTAAAACCCACAGTACCACAATTTCACAGCTGAGCATAGTACAGTAACACTGATGCCTGTTTCTCATGGGGTAGCTGGCAGGTTAGCTGCAAATAACTAGGATCTGGTTGTTCACGTGACTGTGTTAAGTCTGGAAGAGATGTCAGGAAATAATTCTGGTTTACCTGGTGCAATAATGAAAATAAAACTTTCCAGAGAGAAAAACTTTCCAGAGAGAAAATCTTCCTTTCAGAATAGCAGGTGACTAGAAATGGCACTTGAAATCACTTTTGAATCCCCTTGCTATCTATCACAGGGAAGCTTCACATTTGAAACACCATCTCATGTATGATGTGGGGGGAAAAAAAGGTGGATAATGAGTACAGACATGAATTGTACTGAGTCCACTGGCAAAAGATGTTTTGAGTTTATGGGATTACTTTAAATCTGCTGGTCATTCTACAGTTTCAAAAGTTTTTAAAAAGTTTAACATGGCCCCAAAAAAAAGTATAGTGCAAGAAGATTTTGAACTTTTTGAAGACTATATGATGTTTGTTTTAGAGATAGATAAAAATAAAACTAGAAAATAAAACCTGAGAGGTCATGTCATCCAAACTTTATGCCCCAGGGCAGCATCAGCTTTTTCTTAAAAGGCTTCTTATAGAGACATTTTCTCATGAACAGACTCTTCCCATATGCCACTACTTTATGTCTAGAAAGCTTTCCCTAGTGCTACATTGACTTTCGCTTGCTGCAGGGTCAGTGTGTTACATACCCTGTTCACCGCAGACATGGACATCAGATTATTCTCCTCTTCACTAGAGACTTTAGCGTACTGGAAGATTGTTATCATTAGGCCCTATGATTTTTTTCTTCCTTTAGGGTAAACAACCCCAGTCCTTTCAATCTTTCCCATAGGTCATGAATTCCTGTTATTACAAAGACAGACTTGGTGAGCTCTGGTGACATGTAGCTCTCAAAGGAACCAACATATAACAGTGTCCTCGTTCCACAAACCAGAGCTGAAGACCTCAATCACATGCACCCTGGCCCATGGAAGGCCATGTGGTCATAGGGGCTTTCTAAAGAAAGAAACCTAAAAGTGTTGAATGGAAGGAAGGAAGCTAGGAACAAAAGGCTGAAAAAACTGTTCCTGTGTCCTGGGCAAAAAGACTTCATCCTGTGCCCTATCAGCATGGCAAGATTACATGGTAGAATTAGAAAATGCCATCATCAGCTACATCTCTGCTAGAAAAAAACAAGAGTATGTAACTCAGCTAACTGTTTAGATTGAGAGAGGGTAACAATAATAAATTATTTAACTGACATTTGTAACTAAAAAATGACACGCTTTTATTCCTATGCTATTCTAGCTAAGGATTTGAAATATTCATATTTCCCCCAGTCCAGGTTGCTCAGTGCCAGGCTGTGTTCCTGTGATGTTAAGTGATGTGAAAGATTTACCTTTCCTCAATATTAAACAAAATCATGAGGTAGCATTTCTTTAGTGTAATGTGTGGTGGCATCTCCCTTTGGTAATATGATTTATTATACCCACTCCACATTTTGCAGAATGATGCATGTGGCCAAGTATCTTTAATGAAAAGTGATGCCTGGAGAAATGTTTCCCCAGAATAAAGAGTATAAAAAGCAACTTCTGACCTCTCCTCATCTGTGGTGATGCATGAGTTTCTCCAACACCCAGTGAAGCATGGAGTTACATTTTCCTTATGTAAATTGAACTAAGATTTAGTGTTTCTCAGAGATCCAGTGATACTTAATATCAATTTCTCACTTACAGAATGAGAAAACTGAAGACAGATTTCCTTGATATCAGATTATCAATGGTGCTACCAGTTAGTTATATATGTTTAGGCAAGAGAGACCAAAGGTCTTTGCCATGACACAACCTGTTTGATGAAGCTGAGTTTTATTGCTGGTCCCTGCAATGCCTTGCTTAAAGGCCTTAAAGAGGCAACATTTTTCGCAATACAAAAGCATAGTTGTCTATACAGGTGTTCATTCCTATATTTCTGATTTTAAAAAGAATGCAATCTACCAATTCTGTACTGAACTCCAGTGCAAAATTACCAGCTAATGGAGGGATTGGACTCTGGAGAGTCCATCCCACTCTGGCACTTCACCTGCAGGTGCCATGGGCCCAGCCCACCAACTTCATACTGTGATATATCCATCCCTGCTGAACTGCCTGCTAATACACGAAACCAGCTTCCCTCAGTGTAAAGTGAAATGTAGCCTGGTATCGACCTATGTAAACCACAGCTGAAACAAACGTCCAGTTTGCATTCTGGCTGTCTGTGAGGGTGTAAGAGGTGAATATTGCACCCGTTAGACCAACAGACCTCATTACAACTGTCTAACAAGGCAGTGAGACTCAAGGACCCAGCATCAAAACTCCCATAGAGCGATAAGAAGTTTGTTCCCTTTTAGAGAGATATATTATTTGACTGTATGCTGGTTTTCTCTTCCAAGTGTGGGAAATCCCTCCACTGGAGCCTCTTTTATTCAACTCACTATATGTGCTCACTAAACATGTATTTAATGAAACAGAATGAAGAATGAGAGAAAAACACCTTTTTTACCCTAATACAATATTCCTCCCATTTACGATATATTTCCTCATCTGTTTTTCTTCAGGACCATGTTGATCCATCTATTACAGGCAATCATTTGAACTCTGAAGCCCTATTGCTGACAGGAGCAAGGTCTGCCAGATGTTTGAACATCGGCTTCTACATGCTCTTGATTTTCACTAAGATGAGTGAAGTTGAATGTCTCCAACATAAAATTTAAGCCTGAAATTCTTTCATGGCAGGTACTAAGCAAGAATGAGTCTTCCTGCCTCTGTTCAAAACAAGAAGGATGCAGTTAGAAAAATTTATTCTCAGAGGTTTTGTGCCAAGTAAAATGAATCTTGTGGTGTTGTGTGGTACACATGGTGAAGCATGTTGTTTCTAGATACAATATGAAGAAAAGGTTCTCCTTTCTAGCAGTAAGGAATTTTTTACCTCTCACAGGAGGGGAGGAGAAATCCCTTGGCATACACTGAGGACGGGCTATGGAATTTTCTTTGATCTGAACTAATTTGTCTGTATCTGAATTCCTCTAAATTAAGTGATCCAACTTGGTGCATTTTTACTGAAATGATGTGATACAACTAAGCCCAAGCTCCCTTCATGAACAGCATTATATTAGGCAACACTTACAGTCTAAGAAGACATAATTGTCTTGAGCCTCATCCACCTTTTTGCCTTAAAAATATTTCCAACACTATCTGACACCCAATGACAAATACAGTAATCTGTTACTTACTGTTGTTTAGAGAAACAGTAATATGCTTTATTTTCAAAGACCTTACTGATACTTTTCTTAGATTACAAAAGCAAACATTAGGTAAGTAATAGGTTGGGTCTTTTTCCTCCACAAACATAAACATGAAGGAAAATTTCTTTGCTGAATGAAAGCAAAGAATCTCTCTGCTGGAGAATATTTGATTCTGTTTCTCTAGAAAGGTTCCCAACCTCAATATCATTTATCACAGCATCATTGTACTCAACATATGGAGACAACATCAAGGTTATTTAAAATGGATTGTATGTTTAGCGTTTGTGCAGGGTTGTTACAGTAGCTTTTTGTCTACGTAGGGCTGTCAGCTGCACATTCCGTTACATTTACTTTGCAGTGCAATAAAGTAGATTTTCCTGTCCTCCAGTGCTTTCCTGGTCTCCAATCAGAATTCCCACACTGAAGGTAATGTAGCAGGTTTATCCTGATCGTAAAGTGAATATACACAGGGTGATTTCTGCTGTATGGAGACTTTATTCATCTTATGGGAAAGATAATGCATATAATACTAATATATGAATGCAATGCAGTATCTAAAGATATATATCCCCAGGAGGCAATTTATCTGAAGGGCTCTTTTTCTGGTGTTCATTCATTTGTGGGAAGATGGTATTCCCAGACTGAAAATGAAGCAAATGAAGGGACTTCCCTGGTGCAAAGTGATGGATGATGATTTTGTTGCTACTGTCAAGAGATGCATTAGACTAGGTTTCTCATTCTGAAAATGCTAGATGAAAAGGGATTAATTTCATGACCATTTGGGAGACTGAATTTCCATTCTTAATTATAAAATGATGCCCTATTATAATTTTCTCTGAGGTACCTTGATGATTGAAGCTGAGTTACTTGACTCAGGGACACAAAGAGGTTCCAGAAGGCCCAAAGGCAAAACTTGAGGCACATGATTTACATAGCAGGATGAACCATACTATGAAAAACCAAGCTCCTTTCACGACAGGAACCCAAGGCAGACTGCCACCCTGGCCCTCCACCTCCCTGCCTGTCCTGGTAAGAATGTATTTTTGCGAAACAGCTGCATGTTGGGAATTGGAAAGCAAGTTCCATGATCCAAAAATATAATCCCACTGAGAAACTATAGAATAAAACTTCCCAAGTCTTTCCTTGATGTGTGATCCTGTACTTTTCCAATACTGACATGTTTTTATATGAAACATTTTATATACAGCATCACTAATTTTTCTACCCAAGACAACCAGTTTGCATCATTAATCTGTTAACCCTATGCTCAGAAAAGGGCTGTTGCCCAGGTCGAAGTTCTCTGAAATCAGGTAAGACATCAATGGGAGTTGACTGACTAAATACAGTGTCATTTTAGAGACACTAAGGTATCCTGCATGGCCTCCAGTTGCAGCCCTAGCAGGCTGCAGACCCATGGGCCCAGTGCCATCCCTGCCAGGACTCCGAGGATTTAAAATGGCATGAGACATGCCTGTCTGAACGCAACTGAGTCTGGTTCTCACAAAGATAGTGATGGGTTTGAGCCAGAGGTGATGTTGAAGGGGGTGAAGTTCAGCTCTTTGGCATTGTCATTCCATGTCACTGCATTGGCATCATCAGAAACATACTCAGGCTATGTGATATTCCCTGATGAGAAGCACTGGTGAGATCTAAGGCTGCGACACATAAATATGTCCTGACTGACAGCTATTTTGTGGTTTTGAGGTTTGGGTTTTCTTCATTGGCATTAGTTTGTGTAACAGGATTGCCTGAGTGGTATGTGACAGTTGTGTTGATTTTAGCATGAGTAAATTATACTAACTTATCACACTGAGTTTCTCTCTAATGTAATATGATGCGATGCAAGGATTACCCTACATAAACTGATGTTCAGGTCTGGATTTTCATGAAACTAATGGATATGGCTACACTTCCCTGAGAGCCAGTGATGGATGAGGTCAGGTTTCACTAATGTTCTGTGATGCATGGTACTACATTTCTTTAATATAAACTAATCCATGTCAAGAGTATCCTTGACTCCGTTTGATATACGAGACTGGGTTTTTCCTTTTTGGACATAATGGGAATACATAGACACCTTTTTTAGCTGTGCAGTTGCAAGTGATGCTGTATTTCTCTGTATTCAGAGAAACTCATTCTCATGCATTGCTATATATTAAGGAATTGCAGATTTTTTGTACTACAGTAAAACATGCATAAATAGCTATCAGCAAAAAATGAGGTTGCTCCATCATTTATATCAGTAAGAGCAGCTCACAGGCAACATCTTTTGTCAAGGAGGCGAGTCTTATGCAGGCCTAAATAATAGAGGGAAAAGTCACTTTATTAATTGTTTTACTGCACATTAGCAGTTTTCTTGGATATCCAGAAGTAATGTCATATGTTTCTTCTTAGGTTAGAAGGAAAGGGCCTTACCATTATATAGTAGTTATTCTCTGCAGCCCTCAGTCTTATTCATCATCTGCTACTGGTAAATCTATGTCATTTAGGATGTTTTACATTATCAGACAAATACTGATTCTGTTTATATCACAGAGAAAAAGCATTGTACATTACTGATTTCAGGCAAAAAGAAAACTAATGGCAATAAGCTTCATTATTTTTTCCTGTCTCAGACTTAAACGGCTTTTTCAAAATGCAGTTTTCTTTGTTCAACTCCTATCAGGGAATTGAGGCCTCAAACATCATTGGGCATCAGAGAAATCCAGCTCCGAGTGTTTCTTTTCATGTAAAGGGACAAGAGACACGTTTTACACACACAAGGGCATTGTAACTCGGTTTCAGCTGTTGTGACCTCCACTCTCTGGGTCTGCCAACAATTACCTTGAATAATGGAATTTTTATTGGAAAACTGAAGTAAAAGTTAAGTAGTCCAAAACCATTTCTGTGTCTGGGTAATACCCAGGATCTTGCTGTTGTTAGAGTTTATTATAGATTTAGCCTACAGTAAAAGCTTTCGAATAAATTTTTCTGATTACAGCTCCAACGGACACCTCCCTCTGTCCCTCAAGACCTGGGTCTCATCACCATCTGATGGTAACAACTTCATGCTCTGTCTCAGCTTCTTTACGACATAGCTGTGGAAGCCCTGCTCCCACAGGACTTCCAGTCAGACCTCTCTATGCAATGAATACTGAGTACAGACTTTACATGCATATTTAATTTCTGCTGGTAGATCTCTTCCCACTGGGTGTTTCAGGCTGGCCAATATTTAAAATAATAGCGGACAGTCCTCCATTTCATGTTAGTCCACAAGAATCCTCTGAGTTCAAAAATGGTGCACAAAGTAGATGCCCATATCCATTTTGCAGTTACCTCAGCCTTATAAGAAATTGGATTTCTTTGGATGCTGGTAACTTCTGTTCTCTGGGGACTCACGTGAGGGACATGCCCATACTGTGGGGCCCATATAGTGGCTGGCAAAGTTATCTAAGCGAGTGCCATACAAGCTAGTTCTGGAAGAGCAAGCAATTTAGTCATATAAATATCACGTGCTTAAATAACACTGCTGAGGGCTGGTTAACATCAAATGAGATGGAAAACGTACTTAAAATAGCTCTACTGCTTCCAGGCCCATGTTAGTACCTCTTTCCAGTGCTGCATCATGCCATGCTGGTGTGGCAGCAGGTACAAAGTTACCCCAGGTGTCTTTGCACAGAATTCATGCTGTGTATATGTCTCTTTCCTGTCTTTGCATGAGACACCAGTGATGATACTCGTCACCGTAAAGTTACCCAATTCTATAATTATGCCTACTGGGATGAAATATAATTTCACTTGGCTGTTCTTATCAGTTCTTCAGAAAATCCCAGCCTCATACAACATATACTATGGAAAATAACTGTGTCTCACACTGTATCTTGGAGAAACACAGATCTAAGTTTCCATTTATAGTGTGAATATGGGATGTTAGAGAAACCCAACCTCTTTGGCTCTGGAAAAGGATCCACATGATTTTAAGTAAAGCAGTCAATCCATTGCAGTTCTCTTCAGCCAGGAAATCACTGGCGTGATATCACTGGCATTACTTTATGCTACGCATCATTATGGTTATTAATTCATTTCATAACTCAATAACCTCAAGCTCACACAACTCTGCTACATACCAAGGTTCTCTTACCTGCACTGTTCTGCTTCAGAAGGAGAAGCAGCAAGCTCTGTGTATGTTTCTGCATCTCACCTCCTTAAATCTCACTTTTTGTTGGGCATTTTGGCATTTGTCATTATTTGATCTGGAAGGAACCCAAGTTTCAGCATTGTTCTCAGGAGAAACAGGCATGATGTATCACCTTACATTAGGGAAATCCAGTTTCCTGCAGTAGCTTTAAATCAAGGAATCCAGATATAAAATGATTCATGAAACAGAGCTTTCCTGGAACAAACAGCTCCATGAAGGAGGGTTTTACTGATTAAGTCTGATGAATGATGTTCTGCCTTTTATGTCTACAATGATCTGTGAGAGCTGGTGTTGTGAAAGAAAAAGGTGCACCGGGCTGGGCTTCTTAACAGACAGTGATAAATGTGATTTCTTCCATATTATATAAATAGTAGAGGAAGTTTTATTGCTGTGAAAGAATACAGGTGGAGGGGTTTTTTTTCATATAAAGTGCTACTGCTACGTCAAGCTACATTTCTTGAATTTGAAAAAACTCCTACGACGTCAGAGTAAAGAAACTACCGGTATCTGCTGCTGTTTTGTCCCAGAACGTGTGACGGTGCGTGCTGTTACGCACTTAGCAGAACATAACTCCAACTCTTTCTCGGCGTGACGGAGCAGCGCGGAAAGGGCCGCGCCACCGGCCCTCCCCCGGCGCCAGCGGCAGCATCCCGGCGGCGGCAGCAGCAGCATCCCGGCGGCGGCAGCAGCAGCATCCCGGCGGCAGCATCCCGGCGCCGGCAGCAGCATCCCGGCGGCGGCAGCATCCATTCGCCCGGCTGTGCTGACCTCTGCTGGTGCTTCCCCGAGGCGCGACGTTTTCCCGTTCTTGCTCATTTTCCATCACCTCGCATCTTAGTAAGAGCAGCGATGGTTTTCTTTCACGAATCCGCTCAGGTTTTTCAAAAGTATTTGGTCCACGATGCGAAGCAGTGATGAACTCAGTTTCTGTTGTTGGCGTGCCCTGAGGGGCAGAAGCACATCCTCAAGTTCAGCTCTTCTTCGTTGCTCTGCTCCTCAATCGTGGATCGAAGGCAAGCAAACCTCCTGCTCTCCTTTCCCCAAAAAGCCGTCACCCCACGTGCTCTGTGACACCTCGAGGCGGGGAAGCAGGCCTGGGCTCTGCTGTGAGCCAGGCCCTCCCTCCTTACACTCACCTCCACTCCTATGCAAAGTATGCTATTTTACTCTATTTTTAATTTCAAGAGTTATGCTTGCTGTATAATGATCTGCGTCGACTGCTGTGTTATCACAGCCTCTAGGCTCTTCCAGTTACTCCAGTATAACCCTTCCTATTCTTAATAGAGCATCTTTACTCACTTGAACAGGCTTACTGTTTAATCTAGCCTTTTCGTTCATGCAATAGTTCAAATGTTCAAAAAACCAAGATTCATCCCTGGCTAATGGTTCCTGTCTGGCAAAATATTTCAAAGCTCTGCATAGATACATTCAGCATGTCAGGCATTTTCCAGGATCCATTTTCAGTATGATTCATGTCATTTTCTCTCCAAGTACACAAAGAACTGCTTTTCAATGTCTGAAAAACAACTCCTGAGGCCTCGCTGGGAATTCTGCATGTGTAAGGCTCAGATGAAGCCTGAGCAAGGACTGCAGGTTAAACCCCAGAACGACTTTGACACGTCTACATGGACTTAGTTTGTGAGTGCATGTTGTCTCACACCTCTCTTCTGTGTAAGGCACCCTGACCGTTTCGGGCGTATAACTCAGTATTTTGGACACAGCTCCCGTAGGTGCCTCCTGTGAAACCAAACTTAATTCCTTCCTTCACTTGGGAAACTGAAATCCTTATCTGCCTGCAGCACAACCCGGTGAGGAGCTGGGTTCCAGGTCTCAGCACCTTTTCTGCCAAGGTTGTTCAGCAGTGCAATGAAGAATTCAGGATTCACTGTGCAAACAAAGCAGTATCTTGTAACCTGGTCTTTACCCATTAGGTAATGCCTACATTTTTTAATGAATTTAGTGCTTCAGGATTTGACCTCTAATTAACATCATTGTCCTTTGCTGTTACCTTTGAGTGTTCTGTCTTATTTTTGGATATTCTCTTTGGGCCTTTCTTCACAAGGAAACAAGGAGCATTATCAGCATGTGTTAGTTTCTCAAAAAAAAGACCTTAATTTTTTTCATTTTGTTCATTAATGATAGGATAAGAGTAGAATTACAAGCCAAGCACTAATAATTATCAAATAGCATTTGTATAATGATCTGTTCCTAAATTATAACCTTTTTTGTCTTTTGACCGTACAATTGCTCTTTCATTTCAGTTTCCCAGAAAGAAAGATCTTTCTCCCCATCCCTTGTTTTAAGTGGCCATCCTTTCATTCATTTCTCACATGAGTTAGGAGAAGGCTGAATCAATTAATCAAAAGCTTGCAGAGCAACACTGAGCAGTGTAATGGTTGGATAAACCTTGCTTTCAACATAGAATTCAGCTTCAGAAATTCCAAAGTAGGTGTTTTCTTTTTACAGAAACAACCTTAAGGCTGAAAAACAACTTTTTTCTGTTAATTTTCTTTTGGTGTCACCCTTACCTTGGATCAAATTGCAGAGCTGCAATAAAAATCGTGTCTCTAACCTCACTTTTTGAGGCTTGCCTGTTAAAATATGATACTACCGCAGGCTTCTGGTTTTGTACTTGTAATTTAGTGCAAGAGTAAGGAAAGGGCAAGAAAGAAGAAAACTTCTAGAAGGGTTAATTAATGGTTATGTACATAGCAAATCCTTGTCACAGCTGTGCACTAATGCTCTATTACAATGGTTTAGTGTGTAAGGTCCAGGTCTGGAAAATGGTAGCAAGCCAGCTCCTCACCAGCTTTCTAGTTAGAGACTTTACTAGATCTTGAGAAATTTCATCTCGAATCAATAATGTAAAGGAGGACATTGCAGTCAGAGAGTGCTGAAGAAACTGAAGGCAGTGTTGACGCTTGGGAGGATGGGAAGCAGAAACAGCCCTCCTTGAGCCTAGAGCTAGAGGAAGGAAGTTTTGGACAAGAGTTGAGATGGAAAACTTCTTCAAAAAATGGGACACTCCTTTGATTACTACACTGAACTCAGTGCTTGAGGACTAGAAATGTATACAGAAAAAGACCAGAAAGCAACTGAGAGGAATATCTTGAGCAGTATCCCCTTTCCCAGAAGGACTTCCAGATGGATGAATCGGCGATATCTTCCTAAAGATTTCATTGGACTTAGTCTCCTCTATATTATGCACTTGATCTCAAGCAACAGCAGTTTACATTTAAAACTAAAAGATTCTCAATTTCTTTATAGTCTGAATGCAAGAAATTAATTCAGCTGCCACTGAAATGCAAAGTTATGTTCTTAAAATGCATTTCGAGAGCTGCGTTAGTCTACCTCAAAAAAAAAGTGTCTACTCAATTTAATGGCATCTGATTTCAATTTTCTTATGTATAGTTATCAGGAGCTAAATACCCTACATACCTGAATCCATTGGCCCAAATCACAGAGAGGACAGAGCATAGAGACTGATCACAACATCACAGTCTAAAGCTGAGTGTAAATATTATTTTTGTATTTTTAGGTGGGCCATGCTTATATTTAGCCAATAGTGTTCATCAACAAGTCATGGCACACAGTAAAAGCAAGAATGGTCTTTACGCTCATTTGCTTTCTGGAATTAGAGAGGAAATGATTTTTCATGGCTCAGTAAAGGTAGTAATAATTACTGACAGGTTTATAACAGTTCACAGAGAAGACATTTGCTGGTGGTTGATTGTCAAATGTAGGACCACAAGCAAATGAACTGAATCAGAATAATAATTCTTGTGTTGTTTCTAAGAAATTTGAAAACAGAGAAAGTGACAAGGTGACTGCTGTGCAAGGAACAAAGAAGTGCCATAAAATCAAATTAGTTTGGAAAGCATCTCAAGGAGTGGCTGTCTACTGTTCTGCCTCAAGACTGGATCAAGCATTCAGTCATTCCTGACAGACATCCATCTTACCTGTTTGTAAAAGACTTTCAGTGATGCATACGCCATAACCAGGAAACCTATTCTTGGGCTTTAGCAAGATAAAGGTTTCTCTAAAATCTAACCTAAAGCTCCCTTGCTGTATTCAGGCACTCTACTTCTTCTCCCTACCCACCTTTGAGATGAAGAACAGGCTTTTCTTTTCTTTTTTGCACCAATATTTTATATTTTCAAAACTGTTATAATATCCTGCCTCCTTTTTTTCCCACCCTTCATCATCTTCTCTTCTTTAGGCTAGCAGTCTCACTTCACCTCATCTTCCACGTTTCACAGACTTTTGACCATTCTTGTTGCTCTTCTCTGAGTTTTCCCCAATTAGCCCAGATTTCCCTTGGAGTGCAATACCTGAATCTGGACACAGTACTCCAGCTGAGGTCTTAGTACAGAAAAAATCATAGTTCCTACACCTTGCAGACTTTTCTCTAGTTTGCAGTGCATGTTTGCCTTTTCTGTGATAACATGCCAATGCTGAATCATAGTCAGCTCACAAACCCAGACCCTTTTCTAGAGAACTGATACTTAACCAATCAAGGTTAAAGTGGTTAATCTTATCCTATAAACATCTTTTAAATTACTTCTATCTACTACTACTATCTATCTATCTATGCAGTATTTTGCACTTTTTTCTATCACTTTTATTCTGTTTTCCCTTCTTTTCTCCAATCTACTAAGACAATTTTTCCAGTCAGTTTCTTTCTTCCCCTAGTGCTTCCGATCTTGACATTATCTGAAAGCTTAAAAAACCCCATGTTATTCCTTCTTGGATCATCTGAACTATTAATGAAAATATTGAATAATACCAGACCCTCGCAGCATTGAACTCTCTATATCCTTGGATTTTGGCAGGGAATTGCTCAGCTAACTAAACTCTAAATAGTGTGTTTTCTGGGCAGGGTCGTATCTACTCTATACTACATACATGTAAATCTTGTTTCCTTAAAATGACATGAGAATCAATGTCAAAAGCTTTGTTAAAGTCACTGTATATGATATCCACCATTGCCACTTACTTGTAAGGCCTGGTGTCCTACAGTAAAGTAAATGAGATGGGTTTGATATGATCAGTTAATCACAAATCCATGTGGATTGTTCCTTGTCTTCTTCTTATGTTCCAAGCACTAATAAATATTCTGTTTGAATATTTGTTCCAGTATTTGTAAGGAAGCCAAATTAGGCTAATGGATATCCTTTTCTCATTTTTTAAAGCTCTGTGCTCTGTTGTTACAGCATCATAGTCATCTTCACAAGTTCTGAAGGAATCGTAGCTGGGAGATCCCATGAGTCAGCTCTGTAGGTACTCTAGTATGCAGCTCACAGGGACCTCTAGTTTGAAAACACCCAGATCTCTAAGTAGTAACCACTCTGCTCTAGTATTGCGCGAAGTTATGGGTATACAGCAACATGACAGAAAATTATGTATTATGTATTTTCAAAATTTCATCATATGATCTCAGTAGGATAAAAGTTTCACACATTATCAGTAACATTACAGATTCTCTTTCAGCTAAGAAAACAACGGAAGATTTGGTTTGAAAAGGACTACTTTTGTCCGTAGCCATCGATTTCAATCTGTTTCTGTTAGATGTATATTACTTTACAACTGCAAAGAGAATAGCTCCTTTTCAGCCTGTCTGTTTTCATTTCATTAATGGGATTGTATTAAGGATATTTTAAAATTTTACATGTGAGCTTCAATCTAACATTCCAAACTTCGATAACATAACATCGATTGCAGCACATTATTTTCAATCAGATTTCCTCAGCTGCCAAAGAGTTTCAGAATTACTAGAGATACTTAATTTTGTTGATTCTGAAAACAAGGAGGTGTAGATGCCTGTTCCCACAAGACAACTGTCTCCACACCCTGCAGAGGAAAGGGTCACAGCACATTTTCAAGTTACTATGAGTCACTACATATGCTACGTGAAGATTTCCCAGATGCTCTTCTTAAAGACAATGAAGATATGGGCTATACTTTGAGACCCTGAGTGCTATATAGAAATACATGCCTCTCACAATGTGTCAGCAGTTTTTTACAGTGTGACTATTAAAACTGGAGCTATCTGATCACGTACGTGTTGATGCTTATGACGAAAAGCTTTAATTACAAGACAAGTTGCAACAAAGAACTGACAAATTCTTTGGTTATAAATGCATTTCTTCTCTAAAAAAACAGACAGCTGGGATATGTGAGTGATCCAGTCTTTGTCTGGAAATCAAAATTATTCACGTTTGACTAACCTTTAAATGCTAAGGGCTAAATATAGGTTTCTTATTCCCTTTGAGACCATACTGCCCTCAATAACTTTAAGAATTTAGACCTCTGCCTGATTATCCCTTAACTTAGACAGAATAAGAAAATAGTATTATCTTTAAAGTCTGTGAACAATTTGAGATACATGGAAATTAATAGCAAAAGCCTTTGATGAGAGCAGGGTTGTAATCAATGCCTAATAGTGGAGCTAGACCAATATGAGAGAAGAGAAAGACCATTGGTTTCATTTCTCTGTCTGATATTTTGATAACATCACAGCATTAACTTCAGCAGAGCTGGGATCTGACACTGAATCACAACACTGGTCACTTGGGTTATTGACAGTAAGCCAACAGGAACAAGTCACCCCATTAAGAAGCAGTGCTTATTGCTTTCAGTCATTTTTTCACATCACCTAAAGCTTCACACCCTGATTTCTCTTTCAGGCTTTCAGTGTTTGAAGTTCATGTCTAAAAGTGTTCATAAAGCAAACCTGAAAATAGAAAATTAAAAAAAAAAAGTGTTTAAAATCTCAGCCAAGCAGAAGAAATGTGTGTGATGGGGGGAGGGAGAAATATGAAAAGCTGCTCAAATAGTTGCTGCCATAAATGCAACTTCAGACCACATCTTCACTGCGAAAGGCTGGTGCTGCAAGGGGCAGAGGCCAGGTTTTGGGGTGGCTCCCTCCTGCAGTGCTGCGGCTCAGGGCTAGTCTGCTCCAGAGCCACCGGTGTGGTGTGATGTGCTCTGGCCCACATGAGGCCCTGAGTTGTCTCCATGACTTTGGGGAGGAGGGCATCAGTTCCAAGTGCTAAACTATACATGTAGGGTGTCCCCATGGCCCGGGGAGACACACAGGAATGTCCTGCAGACAATTAATCTGAATGTGTCCCAGCTTCCCTGTATTTTGGTTCACTCTCTGCCTGCACCCCAGAGTGAATGAGGATGGAAAACTGGCTTATTCCCCAACCTTGTCCCTGTAGGTCCAAGCTGGGCTTGTTCCCGGAGAGTGGAGAGCTCAATCCTTGCTCATGAGGGGCTGGAAAAGAGAGCATGGACATATCTCCCTTCTGCAAGGGCAGGGGGGCCCGGCACAAAGCAGTGCCTTTCCTTCCCCATGCCCCATGGGACGAGATGCTGGTGAGTCAATAAAAAACAGACCATTTTGCTCAATGGCCATCTCAATCTTGCAAAGCAGTTGGCAGCGCTGTGACATGGCAAAGAGTCTGTCGCTGAGCTCTGTGTACATGAAAGGTGTGTTAGTTCCTGCCCCCGAGGAAACTTGATGAAGGCCGCCTTAAATGCCTTAAATACCAGCTCAGAGCTCAGGCACCATCTGGAAACAATGAGCTGGTAGGGGCTGAGGTGCTGATGCACCAAATTAACACAGGACCCAGGTGCTGACATGTTACTTCCAGCTCTCCCTCAGCCTCGGCGTGTCCCACACGTGGATTTCAGCAGCGGGGACACTGCAGTCTCAGGGGCTGGGGACTGCTGTGCCAGCGTGTTCACTGCAGCGGGAGCTGGGTGAGAAGTGGTCAAGATTCAAAAGAGGACCTTGTTTTCCTTTTCTGTAATATATTTCTCCAAGATTTTTCAATTTCTAGGTCCTCTTCAGCATATCCCTTACTCTCATCAGTTTTCTTAGCTTTGTTCTTCTTAGACTATGTGTTTCCTTCTCATGTTTATTCTCTCTTTTGTTTCATTCAAATGTAAGATTTTTTCATTATTTTTGCTTTCCATTTGTTCATTGCATTTTATTCCGTTTTCATTTTTTCCCTATCTTTTCTCTTGTTTAATCTCAGTCTTCCCCTCCTCCTTTCTATCACCATATTTACATTTCTCTTTCAAGGCCCACTTTCTATAGCCCTCCTCACATAACCCCTGGACACACTCTCCAACCCCCATATCAATCCTTTTTCGTTTTCTACTTATAACCTTTTGTCCTTTTACTGTTTTTTTCCCTTCCAATGCATATTTTCTCCGCCTTCTCACATCCAGATGTTTTTCTCTCTCTATCTCCAGCTGTGCGAATAAATGACTTTTTTGTTTGTTTCAAGGAAGTTCAGTCAATCCTGAACAAAAGTATTCATATTTTTCAGGAAACTGAAACTGCGTAAATGATCATTTTGAGTGAATGTTTCAACTAGGATGAACTGAAAAATTGATGAGTTTGATCTTTGAGAAATTTTTAGTAAATAACAGCTGAAGTAAATTTGTAAATGCTGGAGTGACTAGGAAAAAAATCAAAGCATGTTAGATTTTGGGGGTGGAGATGAGGGCAGGGCAAGCAGCTTTCCATTTCTTTTTTGGCAGGAGTAAAGGGAGGATTTCTAACCTAAATAACTCCGGCAGATCCTACTACATCTTAGAAGCATATTTCTGTTGATCAAAACTAATGTTTTGGGAGCAAAATCATTTTGGCTAAAAAATTTATTCTGGCCCTAATTTCCATGTCCTTCTTTTTCCCTGTCCAGTATGGTTAGGTGCAGACAGCATGGAGGCATGGTGCGTGTTTTAGCTGATATTTGGATGTTACTTTGCAAAAAGAGTTGATCTCTTCCCAAGCAGGGAGCATCAGCTGTAAGCAGGGAGCATCAGCTGTACTTTCTTGGGTATCCCAGTCCTTAGCTTCCTGGAACAGCAATTAAAATATATCCCAGCTGGCTTAAAAATCTTGCATCACATCAAAAGCATGGAAGCTTCTTACTATCGACAGCAGTTTTTTAAAAAGGGGGCAAATGCATTTCTTGCAAATGTTCTCCTGCACTTAAATATACAGAGGCAAAACATTAGTCTTGGATGAAGGCTGCAAAATTAAAAACAGCAGCTGAGGACAGCCAGGCTCTGCCCTCAGACACGCAATACGATTTCTAGTGATTCGGATGGGAGCCACATCTGGGTACCTGGGGGAAGAATCTGGCCCAGGCACGGCCCCAGATGCCGTGTTTTTTCTGTCCATTGTGCCCAGATCACAATTAGCAAAAAGATTTTGTGGGAGAGGAGGGGAAAGAAGAGGAAACTGCCAATGAGAGGATATTCTTCACTCATAAATCCCAACGCATTGAAACACAGATTAGACCCCTGCTTTCTTTTTAACCAGCCCCTGCCTAGAGTTCACTCAATCCTGAAATTTGCTGAACTGTTCAGCTCATGTCTACCCTGAAGTAATGAATTGGCAGGCCTATTTCTAACGGTGATTAATGAAGCTTTTCAGAGGCAACCCATTATTTGATCCAAAGTTAAAACAGTGGTTCATCATTAATCACTACAAGACATAGGCTCACAGATTCATAATTCTCAGCAAGCCCATTTCATTAAGGGTCCCACTCTTTCTTTTGTTAACCCGGGGCTCCCCTGTCTCCCCACCCCTCGCAGCCGCCTTCCTGGCGCTCCATTTCCAGGTCCATTCAAATAAAAAGTCACACGCTTTCAGAGATATTTTTCAGGCTCCGGAACTAAAACATCTTCTTCTAGATTTCAAAATTCCTCTTCCCTTAGAAAAAGGTCTCCGATTATCAAATATGAGCCAACATTGGCACCCAGTGGCTGAACAGATTAATCACAGATACATATTCCCTTGAGCCCACCTTTTCTATTCTTCAAAGACAGGTTTTCCTCTGGGATGTATATGGTACTCTTACACAGCCTTCCAGCTCCAGGCCATCTAGTCATGGCTGTGAACTAGTAACACTAAGAAAAGAGAAGGAAAAACGCATATTGTGGCTGGTTCTCTGCTCTGCCAGGGCCCATCAAAGTCACTCCACAGAAGTCACCAGGTGGGGCTAACATCACCGAAGTGCATGGGGTGAGGAGCCCTACGCCAACTCCTGGGAGGCCATGGCATCCACACGATGTTGTTGGGCACCCAGCAAACATACCGGCTCTGCCCCTGCAGGTATCGCCTGCTCGGAGAAGGGCTGCACCTGAGTTTGTATGGCCTGCTGCCTCGCAGAGCCGTCAGACACTCATAATGGTATGACCAGTGGCCTTAGGAAAAGTCATATTGAGCCTTTTGTCTCTATATTATCTTCCTGAACTTGCTGATGAAGCAATGACAGAACACCTGGATGGTGGCTGGCATGTAAAGGGGCAATCCTGAGCCACTACAGTTGCAGATGGTGCCAGCAAGGCACTGACTCTGCCTTATGGACATTCATTGGCAGCACTTGGTCACAGCCCTCAAAAGATATAAAGAGTACCTAATTATTGGCTCTAGGCACCTTGCAAGCAGCAGGAGCATCAGCAAAGGAGGATCCAATACTTCCAAAGGTGTTTCAAAATCAGAAGGTAAAGGGCAGAAAGGAACTTTCCAATAATTTTCCAAAAGCTGCATGTAGCTCTGAGAAAGCTGAAACATTTCAGCAGCAAACAGAAAAGTAGTTCACTGAATTCACGTAAAAATGTTAAGGCATGATATTAAATGCTTTAATGCATACAGTGTATATAGCTTATATTCAAAAATTCAATAGTATAACATGGTAGGGTAATTTGTACGTGAGTATCACATGAAATTAAAAGATAAAGTTCAAATAAACCTTTTTTTGTCTTATAGCAATGGACAACTTGGCTTGATCCCATCAGAGGAACAGCTGTGGAATATTTCGTTTAGTCCTTTTAGCCAGAACCAACTTCTCCAGTCATTGAATTGAAAATGTTTCATCAGCTTGAATCATAATGTCTCTAATCAGATGTAAAAATTAAGGCACGGAGGGAGTAAACGGCTTTTTGTTCAAGGCTACACAGAAAGCTATTTGAAGAATCATGAACTGCTCTCCCTGCAGGACAGTGCCCCTTCCAGCACTTATTGTGACCATGTCCATACAACTGTAGTGTTAATTAATGAGAAGCGGTATTCAGGTTTTCAAACAGTGCTTTACAGTGCTTTGAGAATCCATCTTTTATTTTCATTCCTACCCTGTTCCATTTACCTCCAACCCATTAAGCAACATCATAGACATGGAAGAGAGCAAGTGCCTTCCACTGGAAATGCAGATGCTGCATGGGATTGAAAACTCTACCTGAACACAGATGTTCACTGGCTTACAAAATCAAACACATCTGTACATCAAAAAGAAAAAATGCATTTCACTAATAAAATGCAAAGATAGTATTAAAAAATCCCTCAAACACAGATACATAATTTTGAAGAACTTATCACAAATAAAATTGAAGTTCTATATGAAGAAAAGCCACATTAATTCATTTTCCTTTCAGCCTGAGAAGCTTGCTTCCCAGCGAGCACTTTCCATACTGCAACCAAGGCTGTAAGCTACGATGTAGAACAGCATGAACAATGAAAGACATTTCCTAAACCTGCTCCATGGGCACACTGAGTAGGGCTGCTGAGATCATGATCAGTCTTAAGAAGAAAACAACTAGCATAAGAGAAAACAATATCCGTTCTGCCTGCTCGCGACCTTACAGATCAACTGGAGAGCTTTCCTGGAGCTGTGAGCTGGTAAGAGTTTGACCCGAGAGAGCAGTGGCCCAGTGGCCCACCAGACCAGAAGTCCTCTCGCCGGGTGAGCTCTGAGTTGGAGATTTGGGCTGGCCCTGCAGCATTCCCAGGAACGTGCTGGCTATGACGGGTGCTGCAGGGTGCTGCTTTCTGTGGAGCTCAGGGGGTGCTGCTTTCTGTGCATAACCTCCTACCTCTCGGGGACACGCTTCCTCTGGGACAGCAATGTGCAATGCCGAACGTGCGGGTGCAAGCCATTACTTGCAATCAGACATCATCAGGTAATGGACTGCAGCCAGAGCTTAGACAGGAGGCAGTGTGCGTCTATAAGCCTGCCTATGGGCATGCACATAAAGAAACATTACTGCTCTGCAGAAGTGCCCCAAAATGCCAAAGCTTTGCCTTCGAACCACCAAAAAGGGCTGCTATGCACACAGGCTCCCCTCACCTCAGCCCCCTCCGGCGTAGGCTGCTTTGTAGCATGCAGCGACACGTGCCTCTGCGCCTCTTCAGCCTTTGCTCGCTGGCTCAGCCTTTCGGCAACACCACGTTACCGGCAGTCGTGGTGTTAATGTGATATTGGCAGCTGCTCGCTGGGAAGTCGGCCGGCACTCCCAAACATGGAAAGTTCCCAAACTCGCCCTTTTTTATTGCTGGTGATTTGGCACAGCATCTGCTCAGCCACTGCTGGCTGACACGTTAGCCACACCTTGAGGACACGGCTCTGTGGCTCAGCATTGCCTGTATATGTGCTTGGAAGAGGGTCTTTCCTTTATGCTCCACAAGCTTACTGAAGTCAGGGGGAAGAGTTCCTTCCCTCTCCCCCATCCCTTTATTTTCAGATGCTTTGCTCTCGAACTGATTGGGAATACTCACTGGGAATATATTCCCTGTAAATAGTTTCTTCTTCTGCCTGCCTCTTCTGTGCAGCCAGGAATGGGGGATTTATGAAGCCAGAAAAAGACTATTCAAAAGAAGCCTGTCTCTTTAGCACCAGCAGTTAAGATATTCAGCCGGCCTGAAGCAGATCCCAGTCCTGTCCCCTTGGCATTTATGCAATCTACATTAGATAATGAAGTAAAATCAGACATGATCTGAAGACCACCTACTCAGCTGCCACCCACCCTCCCCATCCATCCATTACCGACATGTGGGCCCGAGCTTTCTTCCCGTTCCCAGCTGGCCCTGCCACACAGGACCCGGCAGCAGGAGCGGGAGCGATGCCACCGCCCTGTGCCGCAGCCCGGGTGGTGCTTTGCTCCCGGGAGCCCTGCTCCCTTGCAGAGCCTTCCCCGAGCACTGCCGCTCTCCCCGGGCACACAACCTGGCTCCATCTAGTTCGTGGCCCTGCTACTGGACCCTGTACGTGCACAAAGAAGTCGGGACAACTTCCGAAGTTACCCAGCGCCCGCCCTCGGGCGCTCCACCGTCGCATTACCAGTCCTGCGGCAAGAGACTACGTGATGCTGATGGGAGTTGTCCCGCTTCGCCGGTGAGACAGCCCTTCGGAAGGCATCAGGGAGGCAGGCTGCGAAGAGCAAATTAAGACTCTTTGTTTTAACAAGCTCTGACAGAGGGAAAGGGAGCAGCTTTCCGGCTTTTTTCTGAAGGTTTCTTTCCTTTAGGTGGCAGCATGTGTTTACAGCTCCCCGCACCGCCTGCGCTCCCAGCCCTGCCGCGGAGCATCCTCTGCCTGAGCTCCACCATCGCTGGGTTAATTTTCCAGAAAATCCTGCACAAGCAATTAAAATGTTAATGTTGTGAGGGAAATGCCTCCGTTGAAGTAAACTCATTCGAGAGTCAGTTGTGCTCGGTGGAAGGGGATCAGTCTATTGATTTTGAACAAGGTCATATCTCATCAGGCTTGCCACCTGGATTATTTTTGTTTGCGCTGATCAGCTACCGAGTCCTTGATTTCACAGCGAGTCTGAAATCACTGTAATGAAGCAGAAATTTGAGGGGGGATGGTTTCCCTCCCAAGACTTTTCTTTATTACAGAAATGTGCTCCCTCACCTGTTTATCTCTGACCACCTGCTCACCTCTGTGCTTGTTAACCTTATTTCACTAAAGCAGCAATAACTGGTGCAAAACTCTCAGTCCTGGCAGCTGCCAACCAAATTCACACCTTACGCTGGGATTTGTGCTGCAGCCAGCCAGTGGTGCCTTCCCTCAGGAGGATGGGAACGCCTCGAAGTGAAATTCTGTTAAAAAACTACAAATTTATCAGTTTACAGAGCCTTCAAGCGACATTTGTGTGGGCATAGGATAGTTCTGTATTGTACTTTATTTATATAAGAAAGGACTATAATAGAGGGAAAGTTGTCCACATTTTTTACGGCAGTTCCTGCTGATGGAGGCTGCCTTGCATGCAGAATAACTAACCCCACTAAGACAAGGTATACTCAGTGAGAGTGTGCTGGTATTTCATTACGAGTGAGAGACACCTGGGACAGAGAAGCAGAAGCACCTAAAGGCTGATTTCCTTTGCAGATTCCTTGTGGTCTCTGCCCAGAGCTTGTAGTCTTTCTTCCCTGAGCCAAAGGTCTTACAGTGCTCTTTTTTCATGAGTGTGGTCACACTGGAAAAGGTGGATGTGCTTTTCCATCATATCTAAAATAGGTTATGCTATTTCTAGTGATATAGGCTGTGACTCTCTAACCCAAATGCTAGGGTATTTGCATGCTTAATTCACATGTCTAATTGCCATAATTGCACATGCTCATTAGGCAATTTTGTGTGCAAATGCTGAGTTAGGCACATAACTAGGCATAGTGTTTGCAGTGTGATTTGGTTCAACACTCGTGGAAAATTTGTGAACAGATTAGACATGCAATTGAATGCACATTTTCTACGCTAAGAAGCTGGGCAGGGCCTGGCACCAGGCAGACTGCAGTCTAAATGAATGAGCAGAAAGTACTGCCCTTGTGAATCCTGGTGCAAGATTGAGTCCTTCATCGAGAGAAAAATCAGACCTAAGCTGTCCTTCACATTACCCAAAGATTCGCACCCTCCTTTCAGGCTGAGCTGGAATACTGGGAAGCAAAACAAATTTAATGTTCATCTGGAAAAAAAAGAAGACCAACAACAACAATCATGAAGCTCTAATTTTATGATCTGATTGCTGAGGACAAGTAGATACAGAGCCTCTCTGTCAGAAGGGAGACAAAGCCAGCCTGTCTCTTCCTATACTCCCACAGAAGACACAACAGTGACTAACCCAAGTAGCTCAGTGTTAGCAATAAAGGATACTAGCACTGCTTTAAACCAGCACAGCTGATTCGAGTTAGAGCCCACCTGTGGGAGCATGACTACAAGAAACCCCAACCTTCATGGTCTAATGTTTGTCATTTTTCTCTCTTGCTGAAGATATATGTTCTTTCAATAAAAAGTACAGAGGGAAATACCCCAAAAGTAAGAATTCAAGGCACAGAAAGACTGAGTTATGGTTTGTTTAATCCTTCAATTTTACCCTTCCTGAGCCAGTCTGCAAACTCTCTTGCTCTGAATTTATGACAAGCAGGACTAAAGGGACTGTCTATAGATTAACATTGACATTTCCTTTGTGCATTAATCCTTTGAATCTCATTTACCATACATTTCTGCTGAATGACATAAAAATGATGATTTTTTTATTACTGAGTAGATTATGATGAGGCACATTTTTACCACCATTCAGGAAAATACCGAATGGGAGTCAGAGCTGTCTTTTTACCTTTGCCTGTATAGTAACGATGTGGGCTCCCTGTGAGGGGCTGCCTTTTGGAGGACAACGAGGTGCAGCTCCATCCTGCAAACTCTCACGAGCCGAAAGCGCAGGACACCACAAGGTCGGGGACACTACACCTGCTATAACACCACTGCAGCGATGAGCCCTTGGTATTGAAACACTCACAACTGGGACATCCTCAGCTTTGCCAGGGCTGCACATAGGCAGTCCTCCCCGCTCAGGACAGAGGCTACAGCTCTGGGAATATGTCACCTAACACAGCTCCTTGCCCGAAGTTTTTTGGTAGAAAGCACTCTTGCTAGCTGTAGGTACATACCATAGCACTTACCCACCATGAGACTCCACGACCACCGACAGCATAGCCTGACACATGCAGTTTCAGAGGAAAGAAAAGTTGTGATGGTCCTGTCTCTTGTAAACTGCAGATTTGCATTAAATTTCCTTAGGTTTAAAAATGTGAAAAAGCTTAAGTTGACATAGTATAAGAATACATACATCATAGATATAGATATAGAAGATATAGATGTAAATATATAGTTACAGACGTAGACACATAAGTATTTCTAAGCTGTGAAGTTCTCCTTAGGGTGCAGTTTCATGATACAAAGGCTTTCGTGAAAACAGCAACTTAATGAGTTTGGCCCACAGTACTCCTGCCCACCCCACCTCATGGTCTTCCCCACAAGAAAGGGTATTTTTAACCCTGGCGAGTTCAGAGAACAGATGTGCTGGCATGAATGAGCTGTGGTGTACAGCTGGGAAGAAAAGCAGAGAGGCTGAGGGAGACTTAAGTCGTCTTTGCCACCAAAACTACAATCTCATGAATCTAGGGAGAGGAGAGGAGAGGAGAGGAGAGGAGAGGAGAGGAGAGGAGAGGAGAGGAGAGGAGAGGAGAGGAGAGGAGAGGAGAGGAGAGGAGAGGAGAGGAGAGGAGAGGAGAGGAGAGGAGAGGAGAGGAGAGGAGAGGAGAGGAGAGGAGAGGAGAGGAGAGGAGAGGAGAGGAGAGGAGAGGAGAGGAGAGGAGAGGAGAGGAGAGGAGAGAAAACTGCAGCCACCATATAAGCAAATGCGATAGTGGTCTCTTCACCCAGAGCCCAGAAGACCCTTCTGGTGCTGTAGATTGACATTTTGTTCTGCAGCATCTTTAAATGGACACAGTTACTCTGACGTTACATGGAGCTGACTGGGAAAGATTTAAAGAAGGCGTGGAAAAAGATATACAAAAAATTGTAACTGGCTGGGGGAGGAAGGAGGGAGAGAAGGAAAGAAGGGGGAGGGAAGGGAGAAAATAGGTCTGTATAATATTGCATGTGCCTATGGTGCTAGCAAACATTGACATTAAGATTCCATGGTTTATTAATATAAAATCCTCAATTTAAAAAAAAGCCTAAACCACACAGAACATATAGAGGTTGATATTGCACAGTAAATGAATGTGAACAGGAGAAAAAAACACCCGAGTGAAAATTCAGGGGCTAAATACCCCATCCTACTTTACAGCACACACAGCACAGTAAGCCTAGGAAATATTCCTTAGGCTATAAAATTACACAAAGGACTAGAGTGTCCCATTTTTCTTTTTAATTTAAAGAAAATAGCCAGAGCCACTGAAGAGAGGGAATTGACCTCTTTGGGTCTCTCACTTTCTCAGAGACATTTCTGGTCAATCAAGCCTGCACATCGTTCCTGGAAGATTGACCACAGCCTCCATGCTTCTGGCCTCTACCCTGGAAGCCATTGCTTATATTTCCATTACCCCACTCTATTTCAGACCCGTCCACAGCCTTCGTCAATGGCGAAAGGTCAGAAGTCTCCTAAACTTAGATATTGGCATATATTCTCCCATAAATTAGACACAGACATTTCAAAATCCATATTCCTGAGTGATGGGGCATGTCATTCCCCACTTTCTGCTTCTTTTCAAGGGGTTACATGCAGTTTGGCCTGTGTGGCTTTACAATCCATCCATTTTAAAAACAATTAAAATAATATAACATTGATTTTATACTTTTTTAAGTACCGCAGCTTGCAGGAGTGCCGAGTGTGAATGGCTCCTTCCCATATAACGTAGCATGTAATACCCTCCTGGGGTGGGGACAGCAGACGCTGAGCATCCCCATTTTGAAGGCATGCCCCGCTTTCATGACACTGGGAATGGGAACAGACAACGGGTTTCTGCTTGGGAGCAAGGAAACACTGCAAAGCCAAGCACCGTGCCCAAGCCGCTCAGAGATGCGGCTATGCCCAGTCGAGGCCAGGCTTAGCCAGGAGAGATGTCCCAGTGCTGGCTGTGCCTCAGGTTATAAATCATTTTGATTTTCCTTTGCTAAGGGTTTTTTTTGCTCTTTCTCATGGGGAAGACGAGCTCCTCTGCGAGGGTGGCACAGCCTAATAAGAAAAAAGCCTCCCTCCCAATCCGCCGGGATCCTGGGCACGCCGAGGGCTGCACTTAGCCTCGGCTCTCAGCGCAATGAGGGTGCTTCAGAGCCAAGGCTGCACCTGGCTGGGGGGGAGGCAATTATCCACCGTGAAATATGGGGGCGGGGGGGACACGACACACACACACACACACACCCCTCCCGACAATTCAGGGCCTGATCTCCAGAAGTGCCGAACACTTGTGAGGCAGCGAACACCTCTGGCGCTCGACAGCAGGAGCTAAGAGCATTCGGCACTTTAGGAGAGTTGCTAAGCATCCCCAGGAATCGGAAGACGCTGGTTTCTGCGTGTGGGTTTTTACCTGCAGTCGGAGCCTCGGATACTGCGAGATCCCTTTACACCTAATTAAGATAAATCGCGGAGAAATATACAAAGATGCATAATTTACCCGCTCTTCGACTGATTTAAGTGTATCCCCGCAGGGAACTACACCCATTTAACTAAAATCAAGTTAGAAATCAATTTAGTTACATTAGTGCATTTTCGGTATGGAACAGCCCTTAATTTGAATGGGAATAAAGACCCACTATGGGCCGATTGATTCTGTTATGTGAAGGAAAAGCTTTTACTCTCGATATAGCTACAAACGAAATCAGATTCAGAATGCTACGGGATATTATATATGGGAAACATTAGGATCTGTGGGTATAGGCTTGTCTTTTTTCACACAGCTCTGAACATCTTCATTCCTCCCATGACTTCAGGCATTCCCACACAGAGTTGTCCCAGAAAACCCTGAAAAAGGGGGCAGTTTCCCTTCCAAGAACCATGGGGGATCACTTTCAGTGGCAGAATATATGGGTCTCAGAAAGGTCTTTCCAATTTGACGTGTGAGCTCAGGAGACACAGGAGAAAGGAGAAGCCTGCCTTTCAGGAGCGTGCAGGGGGGAAACCGCGTACACTGGGAGGGAAAGGAATCAGGATGAGAAACCCCATCTCAGCTGGCTGTGTGCCTCCCCGAGCAGGGACAGGGATGGAGCACGGCTTTGCAGGGGGAAGGGGAGGGAGCAGACCTCCTGTTTGCATCCAGCGGGACCTGGCAGGGAAGAGCTTGAGCAGCACAACCTGTCCCCAGAAGGAGGATTGCAATGTCCCTTCAGCTTCCTTAGCTGGCTCACTTCCCCCCAAGGCACAGGTCGTTCAGAGGGGGTTGATGGGTGCACCGGGGGAGCCTGGGGACACCGACTGGCCCTGAGGACCTGTTTGCAGCCGCCTCTGGCTAACACACCCCTGACTCCCGTCTGCTGACCTGAGTGCCCAAAGGAGACTCCGCAGGGATTGTTCCCATTTGACCCCATCGCCTGCCCGCATCTCTGTGTGCGAGGGAGAGATCAGGCGAGGGAGAGGGAAGAGAAAACAGGGGTTTTCCAGTGACGATGGTCTGCTCATCCCAGTTGTTACTTAATTTTCACTATTGTCATTTCTTAGACCACTGAAGATCGCTTGCTAATCTTGCCCCCACTATCCAGCTCCTGACCTTCAAACACGGTCCTAGGAGCAATGTTATAAAAGATATATGAAGTAAGACTCTAGGTGGCACTTCAGGCTGCATAACTGTGACCTTGTCTATCAAGACACGCAGCATTTAAATCATAAGTTTAATCAGGTAATCCTTAGGCAATCAGGATGATCCGCAAAAGTACGTTAGCACTGCGTAGTCTCTGCAGCAATTCCCAGTATACCTTTCCTGTGTACCCAGACCTATAGTTCAGTTCCAGTTCACCGGCAGAAATCAAGAGAAATCTCACTCAAGAAAATGAAACTACTCACTGGAATAAATCAGAAACAGGCCCATGGACCTCTTGCAAGACTGAAAGTTTGGTACCTAAACAGAAGCAAGAAGCCTAAATATATGTGTGAGCCTAAAATACTAGAGATGAGTGCTATAGCAAAAACCACGGGAAATTTGGCAAAACGCTGCACCACTCCAATATCTGCAGAAGGCATACACAGGGTGTATATTTTGGTTCTGTTGAAAGTATTGCATTGGCTAGTTTCTGTAGGTCTCATCAGTACAGAGCTAGCAATATTTACTTTTCTCCTCTCTCTAAGCCCCAATTTGGCAGCGCATCACTAGTCGGTGGGTGCCTCAGACATGTGCTTGCTTGACAATTTACTGAGAATTAAGCAACAGAGCAGCAGTGAAGCACGCTCTGACATGCTTTTTGGAATCAGGGCCCAAATGCAGACGCATTTCTCAGTGGACATCTGAAGGTGCTGTTCCACACCACAATTATCTAATGGCTAAGCTGCCAAAGCAGGAACCTGCCTTTTCTCACCCACAGCTATTTGTTACTCTCTCTCCTCCCTCCCATTTATCACTCCTAAGTGTGCTGATACCCTTTAAACTAAATTAGTGAAATGGCCAGTATTAGCAAAACCAGAAAAACCCCGCTGATCTGTTTTAGACTGCAACACCAGAAATAGCTGCTTTAACGTAACCGGGGGAGGGGACAGCAAACTGCAGCAGGGAAAGGAGAGAGGGAATGCACTGGGAAGGACAAGGACCTCCTCTAACTGCTTTCTTCTTACAGAAATGTTAATAGTGACCAGCAGCCAGCTGTCTCGACTAAGCGGACCAAAAAAACTCGCCTGCTTCTTCCTAGCTCCTCATCACTGGATCTGCGTTAGACTAGTTCACGATTCGTCATCATCAGGAAGTCCCGTCGGCTGTCTGGAAAAAGGCAGGGGATTCAGGGCATGCAAGAGATGCAGGTCCCCCTCCGCGTGGGGTCCTCCCCTCTGCTGCAGCACGTCTGCAAGCCCTCAAATGCAACGCAGCCTTTACCTCGCCGCCTTTCCTGTGCCTCATGCAAGGCCCTCGGGAGAGTTCATGTACCTGGGAGGGGAAAGTCTGGCCCTTTCCCCTCTGGGCTTTGCTAACAAGCAGCAAAGCTGGGCCAGCTGCTCCAGGAGGGAGGTCTCTAACACCTTCCCCATCGGATGCTGAACAGGCAGCAGCCAGCTGGCAGCTGCAGGGGACTGAGGAGCCTTGTGAAGGGTGAAGAGTAAAAACAATAAAGAAGGTGAATCCCAGCCAACTTGTTGAGGATTTTTAAAATGAAGGTCAAGTTTCAAGAAATATTTTTTTTCTTTCACAGTGAAATGGGTGGACCCAATTCAGAATGGTTCCCATGACAAACTTCCCTCCATTCTCTCCTAGGGAGAAGCAGCCTAATCCACCAAAGCTGGCACCGCCATGCACAGGTTAGATATTCCCAGGTAGATGGAGGTATGAATATACAGAGCGGAGGCAGAATGGAAGGGACGCTGTATTCATTTTTTATCATGTTCTGTCCCTCTCCGTCTGCCTCCAGCTTGCAATGGCTGCAGGAGCATTTAATAGTCATGGAATTGGGCAAAGTGAGTTCACCTTTCAGCAATGGGGACATCAGCCAGTCCTGCCCTCCCCACCTTAGCATCTCTGTTGCAACAGCATCGGAACATTTCACCATTATTTTACTGCTCATTACCCTCAGTTTATTACCCTCACAGTTTAACCTCAGTTTACCCCCGGGGATGAAGTGAAGGCATATTTCACCTATTGAGCAAAGCTATGGACAAACTTCACAGGTTTGTCTCAACAGGCATTTTGGTTCCTAATTCCCAATGAGGGCCAGGAAGGCTGGTGCTGAGTAACACTGGTGCATAGCCTATCTATCTGACCTGCTTGCAGTTCTACAGTTCGTGGGCACAGACCTGGTACCTTCTCGCAGAGGAGTCCCGGCACCCTGGGGTCCCTTGGCCAGGTTTCTTCCAGAGAACAGGAGCCCGAGGGGACGCAGTGTCACCGGTGTCACTCTGCCCACCCGGGAAGCAAGGCAGCCAGGACAACCAACACCAATGCAGGCTGAAGGGAGGTGGCAACAGGCCCACAGGAGGGACCCCGAGGTCACCCTTAATGCCCTAACTACTCTGTCGAGGCCACCAAGGGAGCAGAACGCCGGTGCCCAGTTGATGAGACAGCCTGGCACTGGGCCGCATGCCCAACGCTGAGAGTGGGGAGCTGTCATTCCCGGGAAGATGGGGAGAAACACGGGCTGCGTGTGGCAGGTACGAAACACCACGTGCGAGACCAGATCCTGCTTGACAGCACTGGGCTGGTGCAACACCCACCTGTGAGCTCCTGAGACAGTCGGTCCCCTGCTCCTGCCTTTGGTACCTACGGAACAGCTCTTCCTTTAAATCTCTTATTCCTACCATCTTCTCTTTGACCCTCAGTGATAAACTCAAACAACTTTTTTTTTATGCTTGCTTTTATATATATGGAAGATGTAACCTAAAAATTGGGGGTTTGTGCCCTCTGGGCCTGCTCTGGACAGTCATGTCGTAATGAGGAACGCAATAAATGTCAGTTTGTCTTAGAAGACACTCGGCAGGGGTTTAGGTTCACCATCCGCAAACAGTATTATCTTCAGTGCCATAATCAGCCTGGAGGAGGAATGGGTTCCTGGGACCTTTGGCATTTCGAGTGAAGTAAAGTTATACAATTAAACTTCAGTTAGGAAATATCCATAACTTACCAACAGGGGAGAGCAGTTAAGAGCATTACCAGCTGTCAGCACCTGGGAAACTAAATTGAATGGCCAGAGCGCTGAGATATGAAAACTGAAGAGAAAAATCACATGTGCCTACTTTCTTTACGGCTGCAATGTCATAGGTCGTATGTTGTGCTAACCTGTAAGAAATAATAAGAACTTGGAGATAAAATATAGTTCCAAATGTGAACCAGGGCACGGCATAGAAGAAGTTAAGCAAGGACAAACAGATTACTAGTGCTCTGAAATATAAAATCACTGTCTCAGAGACTGCGCTCTCTATTCCTAGCAGCTTCATAAGCTAAACCAGCTGTTGCAAATAACACTCTTAGATTTTCTAAAGACATCTATTTCCTTGACTGTAAGTAGAAATACAATTTCTTTAAACTAAAGATACTCTCCCTTGTAAATTTTTTTAAAAATTGAATTAGCAATATATGTAATGACAGCCTTTCAGGGATGTGTGATGCTTGTACAGATATTCCTCAAAAATTTGCTATCACTCTTACCGATTTATCACTCCTTCCTGAATATCACCACTTCCTGAATATCTTAAATTATTTGGGCAACGGACTGCAAAACGAAATAAAGAAATAACAACTAAAATGGTCTGATGGGCTTTATGTGCGAGGAACTGTGGCCTTGCACATAGGAGAGGAGATCTCTTAGCCTAGGCTCGTTGAAATGGGGATAAGTGGGAGCAGCAGGGATGGGTTCAACCTATATCTGAGGAGGAGGATGAACGCACTGAAGCGTCTCTTGAGTGAGAGACTGAGGAGCCATAAACACCTCCCACCCCTCCATGCAATGGAGCTACTTGCGTTCCCCTACAGCGGCAGGTGTGGGACATCTACTATCACGTGTGTAGGGGTGACGTATCATCACTGTGTGGCATCAACAGCCCAATTTGGAGGGTCGGTGCAGGACACAGCTGTTTGGTGTCATGCAGCAAGAGGGGCCGGGCAGAGAACAGGAGCAGGTTTGGGGAAGGAGCGTGGCAGAGGGGAAGAGGCTGGTGGGAGCTAGGGTCAATCCTAGTGTGGTGTGAATTAAGAGCCTGACTAAAAGCAGGAAACGTTCACACTTCTCAGAAAGCTTTATGAGCGGTGATAATGAAATAGCAACCCCCGAAGCACTTAGGTTCCCATTCGCTTTTCTAATGCATCCATTTGAACAGTAGCTCCTGTCACAGGCTGTTCCTGCGGAGCGACGGGCAGAGCGTGTGCACGCGTGTCACCGCGTGTGTCACCGCAGAGCGTGTCACCGCGAGGAGCACGGTGACGCTCTCGCAGTGGCGTACACCAGCAGCAAGTACCAGCCTGCTTAACGAGGCCCTCCATCGCTCCCTGCCCTGCTGACCGCACGCTGCGGGCGGCACCGCTGTGGATGCCTTCGCCAAAACGCTTGCTTCATGTCAGGGAGGTGCACCCATTTGTAACTCCGCTTCCCTGGCTCTGCGGGCGCCTCCGGCCACACGCCACGTTGAGGGGGAGGCAATGACGACGGCTGCGATGGAGCCTTCAAGGGAATGCTGACTCACCCCCATCCAGAGGTTGCAAGAAGTACCCAGGAGTCTCAGTAGTCTCAGAGTCTCAGCAGTCTCAGAAGTACCCAGTGATTCGCAGCAGGCAGGGAAACGTAGGCGACAGGCGCAATACCTCCCCAGCCTGCCATAGCTTTGAAATGCCATGGCCTTGCGTAACATTGCTAAAACAAACACAGCAATTAAAAACCTCTGTGTAACGAGTCCAGTTTTGCAAACATGCAAACGGGCGGCAGAGTGGTGGTGATGCCGAGCGTTGCCTGGTAATCCATTTTCTCAGAGCTACATAATGGCCACTTCCATAAAGAAGCAGGGGAGGAAAGGGAGGGAAGCACAGGAAATCCATTATTGCCATAAAGGGAAGGAAACGGAACAGGAGCCTGGACCCAAATCTGGGTCCTCCTGGATTCCTGACCTCCTGCCAGGGCAAGATATTAGAAACCAATACCAGGGGTGGAGCGGCAGTAACCGCTGCATGGCTCGTTCCCTTGTGAAAAGCCGAGCCACCCAGACAACTGGCACAGCGCCTCGCTGTGTGCGCGGCCTCGGAGAGCCCGCCTGGTCACGTAAGCAGCTGGCACGCTTCCTGCAATTAACAAAAAGTGCAGATAATTTAGCCTGGCTACCTGAGCGCTATCCCTATTATTGTCTGATAGAAATGGAAACAGAGTCATCCTGACGTGACTTTTGATCCCGAAAAAGCATGTGGTACTACGTGAGATAGCCAGGAAATAAAAGTCCAGATGGAAAGAGATTAGGAATTGCTCTTTGAGTTGGTTAAAATCACAGCTGACCTTATTATTTGGTGTTCAAGCAGAAGGAGAGAGAACTCTGAGACAGGGCAACATTCAGGCTCTCTCCTTCCCCCTGCCTATACTGCTGTCGTCCATACCCGATTCTGGTCATGTGCTGCGTTCTCACAGTTCCCACACAATCCCAGCCTTGTGCTCCCAACTCAGGGACGAGGAAGCTGTTTATCACAGCATTCCGTTTGTCACATGCGTTTCAGACAACGATAATACCCAGTTGCAAGTAGCACGTTTTACACCAGCAAATATTGCAGCAGTTCTTCTCCAGATGGGGAAACGAAAGCTTAGGGGGGTAAAAAGACTTTCCTTTGGCCACCTAGTGAGTCACTGATCTCCCAAGTTTCAGTGCAAAATTAAACATCAGTGCCTAGACTTGCTTTTAGATTTCACTTACCAGTATATCCCTCTGAAGTCCATACAAGAGAACTGTGCCTAACAACTGCACCTAAAATTACATTTTTCTTGCGGGGAGAAGGTGGGGGGAGAGGGCAGTTCATGCCTTGGTACTGTAGTCGAGCACTCAGAAGCCTGTGTGCTTTCAGCATTTGGCTAATCAAATTTCAGCAGAGTGCACATAGCTCTGTATCCAATCTGTCTATTTGTAAAACTTGACAAATTTTTGGCGTCAGTGATAGAGAAGCCACCACCACCATCTTCCCCAAACCAGGAATTCGCAGCCTGATCGGTGCAGCTTGCCTTCGAGTGCCTCACATGTCTCAAGGAAACAGTTTTACCTGTAACTGCATCTCTGAACACTAATGGGGAAGATCTTTGGTGTGATCGGCTATATCCTTCCTGCACATCCTTTCTTTCTTCTCCTTTCCTCCATCCACTACTGCTGGCCATAGGCAATGCTATAGAGATGTGTCTTGACATTGAGTGTTATAGGGGCTGATATTAGAGACAGAGTTCCTTCAGAGCTCAAGGCTGGCTTTCTGCATGTTTTATTTGCTTCTTGAACCTTCTTAAAGCCACAGCTGGGAATTTTAATAGCTTTCCCAGCTGCCTGTCTGTGATGGGGGAAGACCCAATGTGACCGAAGGCCTGGTATGACTGTGCTCTCACTCCCAGGTAAAATTAAAAAACCTCCCTGAAAGTAAACGGGGATTTTGGATTTGAAATTACACAGCTTCCAAGATGAGCTGCTGTTTAATTTTGGTGGCACCCAGTAGTTCAGTGTGTCCTCCGCCTAACCCATATCAGGACAGGGCAGTTTAGGAGGGCTGCTGTGGAAAGTCCCTTCCAACCTTGCTCCGTGCCCATGGGAATACAGCGCATCCTCACCGCCCCATAGCATCGCTTCCTATTCGCCCAGGCCCCACAGCTGCTCACTAGCCCTGGCTGGCGTGGTCAGCCTGCACCTCACATCTCCTGCACTCGCACTGAAAGTCAACGTGCTCTAAGTGTTCTGGGTCTGATGCTACAGCCTGCTGCGATATTATTATTGTTGTTGCTATTATTATTATTATTATTATTATTATTATTATTATTATTGTGGATAGGACAATTATTAGTATTTAGCTATGACTTTATTTTCTTGGCTCTTCGTAGCAAACAAATGAGATTGTGATCTATGGCTGTTTCCATTTCGGTGTCTCTGCAGCTCTACTGCAGAATGCCATCATCTACACCTCTGATCCCTGTGAGTCCTGTTAGCGCATCTTGTTGGCAGGAGAAGTATTCTTCCACTGCAGGTTTGATCCAAAACAGCATATTCCACCATCTGCAGCTACCTGCTGGTGTCCAAGATGTAGCGAGGTGCTTGCTTTCTTTATCCAATAGCATTTGCCAATATTTATCTTTGGCACCAAGCGCTGAGGCTATTTTTGCTTCTGCCAAGTCAGGTAACATGTCTTTCATTGCAGGCACTTGGTAACGAGCAGTTTGTCGTACTTTGATGAGGTCGCTCGGGCTTCTGGGAATGAAGCGTTTGCCCGTGTGGAAGCTGGCTCCCAGGCCATGCACCTGACTGGGGATGCGGCAACTGCAGCACTGATGCCATTCTCTCCGTTCGCTGTCCTGGCTGCTGCTTCTCCTTCGCCCTTGGTGCAGTGGTTACACAGGTGCCATCCTGGCTGAATCACTGTCTCTGTTTCAAGGTGAAATATGCCCAGAAGATATCCCAGTCCTTCCAAAATACCTTGATAACCTTTCAGCAGTCCTAGCTACAGAAGCAACACAGAGCAGTGCCTGCTCTGACTTTTCATGGGCCAGCTTTTCTGCTTTGCCTGTGTGGTTCTTACCACAGCTATTGCACCTGGCCTCATGTGCAGGCTATTTTCTATTAATGATTTTTTTCTACCTGGTATCTTCCTCTGGAGATTATTTCTTCCCTTTTTACTTGTCTTCTTGCACAAACATCAGTGCTTCTCCTTTTTTTCCCCCCTTCCACCCCAAAAACACAAGCTGGAGCAGCATTCCATCTACTCTGTGGCTGTGAATTGGTGTGCACTTGCTTTCTACACAGCCAGATCTCTCCCAACACCAGCATGGGCTCTTCAAACAGCCTCACAGAAGATATTGCTTCTTTCAAGCATAGCACAAATTCCTTTTTTTAATATACAATCTGTTAACAAAGGAGTCGGCCATTTTCTTTAGGGGCAATATTCTGATCTATGTTTGCCTTAGGTTCAATTACACTCTTTGAGGAGATTCCTTACTTGTGTTTTATTTAGGGGAGAGGAAAGGTTGGAAACTGTTGTGATTTTTTCTGGATTTTATATGAGCCTTCCTGATGTGCCTGAAAGCCGCTGCAGTATGTCCATGACTGCTACTAGGGTGGTTGTTATTGGTTTGTTCTGTTTTGCTTCTCTCCCTTTTCGTCTCATTTTCCCACTATGATCCAAAAAGCATCCAGTTGATAAATTCATCCCCTTTTATATCCATCTTCCCAAAGATGGGAATCTTGGATACCGTTCTTGTTCTTTCTTCCTCCTTCCTATCCCTTTTCCTTGTAACTAAGCGTGATCACAGCCTTCACTTCTGATTACATGGGTAGAGGAAGCAGAACACCTCCAAAATCATGCTCTCCATGGAAAGGAGATGAAAAGGCCTAATGAGCAAAAATGACCTGGAAAAAAGAAAATGGAAGAACCGTGGATTGCTGCCAGCAGCTCTGCTGAGGACCCAGCCTGCTTGCCAGCAACTGAAAATCTGCTAGCGATTGTAGGTGACTAAACCTGGGACATTGTTTCAGTGTCTGCCAAAATCAACGGTAGGCCAGAAGATGGCACATAGCAACTGCTGGACTTGTCTTCCAGTTCTGACAACAAACTCCTGGCCAGCTCCCAATCCTGTGCCTCAGTTTCCCTGTCTCTGGAATGGGAAGAGGTCCTAACTTCTATTACAAAAAAAGGAACACATTTTATGCATGTCAGGAAATTAGCAAACACAGCAGTGGGAAGGGATCAATAGAACAGATTGTAATGATGAAAGAGCTAAACTAAATGTCTCTTCCTTCAAATGCCTCATGCACAGCCAAGGCTGGAGGTTGGCAGAACCCAAAGAAAAAAATCCCCTTCCCATAAAAAGTACAAAGCATTCAAACCATTTGCAGCTTATCAATAAGAAGCACAATTACATGATAGGGAAACAGGTCCAGTTCCTGTACTGTAAGGCTTGCCTCCCCCCTTTCCTTACAAGAGAGTGTAAAGCTCTTGTAAGGGCCTTTACACAGGGACAACCTAGACACTGAACCCAAGATCCTGGCCTGGACTCCATCTTGGGGAGGGGCAACTGTGTCCCCTTACTTGTCGATCACCACGTCCTTTATTGGACCTAGTCTCAAGTACATGTAGATCCCTATTTAGCAAGCTACTTAAGTACTTCCCAGCTATGTTTAAGCATACTTTGCTGAATTAAGGCATAGGACATAATAACTGTAACTATAAAGAAAAGAAGATAAACCCAAATATATTTAGCAGTCTAAACAGATTTTACTGTACAACATGAACTTTTGGCTCTGCAGAGAGGTGCTTATTTCTATCTCCAGCTGTTTAAAAACTAATCTGTGTACTGCATTCAAAATTGTTCCTTTCAGCCCCATGCCTGTACATGAGGAGCAGTGGGACCACAGGCACCTTGCTGCGTTCACAGATCACACAAGACCACATCTAACCTTGGCCTTAGCACACTCATGACCAGACATGGCTCCATGTGTGGCTATGCTGGCTTCGCTACATACAGGTATGGATTTTCAGCCAGATCCAAGGAGAACTAATCATGGACCAAAGCCATTCTCCAAGGTACTGTACAAACACTGGAAAGAAAGAATACCTTGAGCCTAAAAAATAAATAGGAAGCGTATGCCAAGAATGCTAAAGAGGATTCAGTAACGTTAATGTTCCTTAGACCTTTCCACATGATGTTTTATAAATTAAGACTTTTAGCCAGCCTTGAATCAAACGAGGTATCAAGTGAAGATGAACCAAAGAATGGGCAAGGGGTGGTGAGAGGAGTGTGTATTTTACCTTCCAGAGAGGAGATTCTTCTTCTTCCCACAGAACAAGATCAAACTGGTTTAATCAGAGAGTATAAACACTAGGCTAAAAAGCAGATCTAGTGTGCCTAGAAAGAGGGTAATAATTTAAGTACACCAAATTACTGTATTTGCAATAAAGTAGCTTTATTTCAGATGATAAAAGACAGGTGGTGCCCCGAGGCATGGTTCCTCTGGAACTGAATCCATGCTCATGCTCAGGTTCAAACTTACAGGTGCAACGAGACCCTTGCTTCTATGTAGTGAATGAAGCTTGGGCAAGAACTAGCCCTCACAGGCTGATCGCTCTTGCATTTTCTTACCATTTTGAAACACTCAATATCAGGATTACTTTCTTTCTATTAAGTCTGTAAGACCATAGTATTTACTTCTTTCATTCACTAGGTGTTTTGCTTCAGCTCTTATATCCTGTAATTAACCTTTTCAGTAAAAACTTCTTTTAAAATCAGTTCCTTACAATACTTTGGATTTATTTTCTGAACTGGTTCCTTGAACTCTGGTAGATCCCAGCTCATGTCTGGGGTGAACATAGGCAACCAAGGCTGCTTCCAGAATAATTAATTTGCAGCATTTTGTGAGCAGGACAGAGCAGAAGAGCAAAGATGAAGTGCAGACATTTACAACGACATACCCGTTCATGGGAACCAAGTTTTTGGGAATACCTATCATAATATTTCTTCTTATGAATCTTTTAAAAATTAAAATCTTCTTAATATATTCCTTCTCTCCCACTCTCAGGAACAGTTAATATCACAGATACTTGCTTTAGAAGGTTTATATCTGACTGCACATTTCCAGGACAAAGCCTTTGGCCCCAATTTTCCAGGCATCTGCACATGTGCACTGGTCACAAGCAACTCAGTGGGACTACTCACATGTAGGAAGTTATATTTAGCTATTTATTTATGCAATTTTTTCAGGTTAAATTCTTTTACTTAGGACAGCTGGACTTCCAACTCTGACGTTCAGATGATGGGAAACTATTTCCTCCCAAGGAAAGAAATGCTACTGATGGACATTCTGCCTCCATCTTCTTGTGATAGCAGTATCTATGCTTCCTCAAACGTAAGTATCTTTTACATAATTGAGGTTAACTTCATAGAAAAGATCATGTTCTCTCGTTAAGTGGTATAGACCATGTATAAAGAAAACATACATACAGAAAGAGAGGAAACAGCGTGTTGCTACAATTGTCGTCTGTGGAAATTATTGCCTTTACCCCTTGTCCAGTTTTGGATTTAGTTTCTAATCCCTTTAACAGGCTTTCCCAAATCCTGAGTAGTTTAAACTATTATTTAATATCTTCTTTGCCAGGAAGATTTTCTGTCTGTGTCTGTGTCTCTCTATGTACATTATATTATGTATGCATATACACATAATATTATTATTCCCTTAGTAGCAATTAAGCAGTATAATCCACCTCAAAGATATTTACAACAATTTAAACTACCCTGAACCAAGGAGTTTAGAGGATTAGAGATGAGATTTAAGCAGTTACTGAGGGGATAAATTTTACAGATCCTGTGCACTGCAGTACCATTTGACTTTAAGGCCAGAGAACGGAGGGTTTGGAAGTGACTGAAGCAAAGAAGGAAATGAATCAAAAGTTGAGTCAGGTTTAAAGCCCAGAATAGTTTGTTTGTTGAAATCTTTTAACTTCCATGTTTAGACGACAGTAGACAGCTGGCTCCTTGGGCAAGTTTGTCCAGCTTCCTTGCAATCTCCCTCCCTTGGTGCTTTGAAGACGGTCAATGAGCATGTGTGCGCTCCCGTACCGTCTCCAGCACCCTGTGTGCCGGGGGGTGAGCAGGCAGAATAGGTCTGGCTTAAACTGACAGCTCTGCTATCCTCAGTAACACAGGGCATGCTCTGGGAAAGAGAGCATAAACTGGCACTGAAAGTTCAAGCCACCCTGGATTTATGAAAGGAGAGGAGTATCCAAAGATAAAAATTTGGCTATGCTGAAGAAGCAGAGCACTGCTGCTTGATTTTTCTGATGCCTGCGTAGCGAACCAACACACCAGTATTGCTTCATGTTTAAGGGCACACCCTGTCATGTATTTATATCAACACATTTATGCTTTTCACTCTCAGACTCCTCAGCTGAAATAGGCTGAAAGCGTCTTTGAAGTAACTCACCCAATGTATTTATCTCTTGCACAGTCCCTGGGGCCCTTTCCTCTAGTCTACCTTGTCAATGAAGCAAGAGTAAACTCTCTCTGAAACTGCCCCTCTTCTGTATGTAACACCTGGGATATTTCCCATTTCTCTCTCTCTCTGCCAGTGAGAAGCCAACACTAAAAAGTAAAAAAATAGAGAAAAATTATTGTTGCCACCTGGTGAGCTAAACGTACCTCCCACTTAATTCCCCAATAAATTCCTTCTATTATACTCAGAGGGTTGGGGTTTTCTTTTCCAAATGTATTTATTCATGAGTAATATCTTATATACAAAAATGCATCAATCTTCCTGTCACACCCCAGGTGTCAGCTCGTATTATCCACTCCAGAAGAGAGCAGCAGAGTTAGAGTAGGAAATGGAGCTATCTGGAGGGGGTGGACTTTCCAAGCCGTCGGTCTCCCAGGTGTGACTTTGCCCAGCAGCTCAAGGGCAGCCATGCCGGCAGCCCCGGGGAGCAGCCCCCCGCAGCGGTGCTCCTGCTCCCTTCCCCACGCAGGGCTGTGGCAAGCTTGGGAGCAGGGAAACCGTACCCTCTGCACGGTCAATTTTGCCTTGCTAAGGAGAGCATGAGGCAACTCCTTTCTGAACATACGTTTACTCCCCTTCCGAAGAAATCTTTTCTAAAATTTCTGTGTCTGCTGCTCGCTAGAAGGAAGAGAGAAGTAGCAAAATGGCTATGGAAGGCATGAGGATGGAGAGGCTAAGCACAAGGAAGCCCTGTAGCATGGGTGTCACTTCCTGGACATCCACGCTTGGTCATGGATGGCACAAGCTCTCTGTGGTCTCCAAACGCTGAGATGAAATGCTCGTTACTATTTCTGCTTGTGATTGTGGCTACTTTGCTTAATAAAGAGACTCATTAAGGGGAATGACCTATTTGCAAAGCCTGTAAAAGTTCTAATTTCTGTGTGTGGCGGTTTTTTCTCTTAAAAGAAAAAAAAATATTTCAAAATACCTCTAAGTGCCTGCAGCAGTGCCATGGGACGGTGAGTTGTCACGTTCACATGCTAGAAGGACAAAAAATCTGTTGGATATGGCAATGGATTTCATGTTTAAAGTGCTCAGAAGTTTATTGCATTTATTGCAGAGTGGGGACGGAAATTACAAAAATGATGATAAATAGCTTGCCGTAGCCCATCTATAAATTTCACCTGCTGACATGGTTTAGTGGGCAGACGCTAATACCACCCTCGGGAGGAAGAAGGAAACCAGCGCTGGGACAGGAAGGGGTTAGGCAAGATTTAAGTGAGTGTACAGGAAGCAATAAAGGTTGTGGAGATTTAGCTCGAGTCTGGTGAGTGTTTGATTGAATCCTTGGTTAGGGAACAAACTTGACAACATTATCTGTTTTTGTTGTAGGAACAACTGTTCACTTGTCTAAATTCTGCCCTCAGCACTGATATATATCAGCCTTCAATTTACTCTCACTTCCATTCGAATCACAGTATGAATCAAGCACATGCCCCTGCTCCTATGCAGATGGCGTGCAGAGAAGACTATGTGCAGTTCGTTTTAAGGGTTATTTTTTTTAATTGAATTAGGCCTGATTTGTTCTTCCATTTCCTGCCTAGGGTGAGTTTAGCACAGGTGGTGTCTTCCAGGGCAGGGCGGGCGATTTGCGTGAAACCTCAAAGCTGCCTCAACATGCCGCGCTCACCGCTGCCAAGCTGAGCCCGTGTTTTGCAAGTCCAAGTTTGGCAGGCAGCAAGACCAGCGGGGCCAGCCCCGGGAAGGGCTCCGGGAGCTCAGCCCCGGCCGCCGGCAGGGAAGCCCGGCCAGCCGCCTCTCAGCAGCCCGAGCCAGCGTCAGGTGCCAGAGCAGATCAGATCAGAGGTCCAGCTAGCTTGAAATCCTGCCTCTCCCGCTCGCCAGGAACACATGCAGAAGAACCCCCCCTGCAAAGGACAAATGCCCATCCAAAAACGTGCCCAGCAGTCAAGTTTCATTGCGAGCGGGAAGTACTCATTGTCACAAGCCCTGAAGCAGAGATTTGAGTTATTAAAATAATATTACATTAAAATATGAGTTAATAGATTAACTTTTACCCTGGATAGTTTAACTGTAGATGTAGGCGGTATCGATTGCAATGTCTAACATTTGTTAATCCTGCTAAGCTCTTTACCTCAGTATTTTCTCAAGGCCACAAGAGAGACACTGTGTTTAAAAAGCATTTGCTGTTTTAGTTTTAAACCTGTTGCTTTTATTTCCAAGTGTCCCTCTGATATTTATTACAAGAGAGGGTACACAGGAGTGACCACATGACCCCTCTGTACCATCTATTATTTTATATACTGCAGTGACATCTCTTACTTGCCACCTTCTGCTACTCAATCGTCCATATCTTCATCTCAAAGTGTTTCCATACCTCTTCATCACAGGTTTTGTTACTCTTCTCTGGACTTAAAAATATGTCAGCCATATAATCTTTTATGAGGTGAAACTACCCTTACCTAAAAACAGCATTCTAGCTGAGGACATGCCATTGATCTTCCCATAAAAAGGCATTGTAATTCTCGCAGCACTATCCTTTATGCCTCCCTTAATAGGAGGATAACCTGATTCTGGGAACCTATTCCCAGCACACATCTGGCTGGAAAGAGGTTCAGGTTCTCTGAGATTTGACCAGAACATTTTATGACGCAGCAGAGCCCAAAGCTACATCTATCAGCGGGGTCACCTTCGCCGTACACGCACATAACGCTCTGCCCCACTATCTGCATCGTGCTCAATGCGAATTTCGGCTGCCACGCATGGCCTTCGCTTGCCTGCCCAAAATAAAACGCCGAGCACCATTGTTGGCTGGCCATTGTCCCCTGTGCCGCGGAGGTGGCCGCAGTGCAGGGCCAAGCAATAGCAGAGGCTCCAGGGGGCCCGGGGCAAAGGTGGAGGTTATGACCTCTTGTGTATCATTAGGCAATTAGCTGGGGCCCACTCTAACCTCTCAAAACACAGGGCCCTGGGCAAACTGTCCTCCCATAGCCAACCATGGCTGACCCGCCTCTATCCATAGCCACACTGAAAGTGTTTTGACACCCTCTCAGCTATTCCTCTGCTCTGCATATGAACAACATTATTACATGTTTTTCTTTCTGCGTCTTGCAAACTTGCAAGATTGTGAGGCACTGGAAGACCTTATTCCAAGAATTTCATAGACCAGGAGGGGAACCAGCACTCTCAGAACCTCCACAGAAACAGGCTGGGTATTCAGAGGTTTTGCCCAAGGTACTATCCCATCTCAGGATCCTGCTATCAGTATCAAAAATGGAATGTTTTTACCCAAAGGGGCTTAGAAAAGGGGGGCCAGAACTATGTGTGAAATGAGAAGATACAGAAGGGAAAGATTTAAGGATTTAGACATAATTGAACCTGGCCAACTCAGCTAAGCAGACCCCGTTGAGGTCATTCCTGACTCCCTTGAAAATGTACTCAGATTTGGTCATACTAAGGCGGACAAATCTCAAATGCCTTTTTCTAATTTTTCTTCTCTTTATATTTGCAAACCCAGCCTTAGAAGGTATGTGTCCAGGTATGCCTGGTACATTTCTGATTGTACATTGAAAGGTTAGATGGTCTGAATATGCTGTTTCTGAAACAGTGGTGCTTTCTTCTAGTATAATTGACAGCAGTGTCCTTTGCAAGAGACAGTGAAAACAAAGGAAGGGGAGGATAAAAGGAAAGATGAAGGAAGGAAAGAGGAGTCAGTCTGACAGAAGAGGAGAAATCAGAACGCCAGATGTATGCTACATGTATAGCATTTTATCAGATAACTCTGTAAGCAATGGTGGAATTTTATGTATAAGACAGTACAGGCCTTTCCCTCTCAAGGCTATGGTAAGAGAGAGAAAAGATGGTCTTGTTGTTAAGGTAGTGACACAGAATTCAGAAGATCTGGCTCCCATTCCTGGCTCTGACACAAACCTTGTGTAAATCACTTAATCTCTCTGTGCCTCTGTTTCCCATCTGTGAAACAGAGATAACACATCCTTTTTCTCACCCCAGTCTGTCTTGTCTATTTAGATTATCTGCTTTCCTGGGCAGGGAAAGCTTCTTACTGTATGGGCTTGGGTTTTCAGTTTGTTTGTCCTCAGCGCTTTTTGCTGGATCTTTTAAGACCAGAGGGAACCACAGTGATCATCTGGTCATGACCCCTTGTACAAGACAAGTCCTGGGAGCTCCCAGAATTAATTCCTGTTTCAGCAGCTGCGATAGACAAAAGAATAGATTTTAGGAGAAATATATATATATATATATATATATATATATAATGTAAAAAAGAAAAAATCCCCAAATCCAATGTAGTTTTTGGTAAACTACTGATCAGTAACCTTCACTGATAAAAGCCAGTGCTTTTCCTTGCCTGCTTTTGTCTAGACTCTTTTCCCACTACTAGAATGATGCTTCCACCTCTGGCTGTTATCCTTGCTGAACTCAAGAGCCCTCTCTGATCGATGTGTATGTACTTATGGTAGGACTTCTTTTTCCTAACTTGAACTATGCATGTAATCTAACCTAGCTGTCCAGTGATGGAAGAACCTGAATACAGGAATTCATCCCAAAGATCTTGGATACCTGTCTTGGGATAGGATAAGATGACCTCTGAAGGGGTCTATATTGACCATGCATGGACCCTGGATAAACTTATTATCCTGATTTGCACCTGTAGGATAATTCAGGAGCAGTCACATGATGTTCTCCACTTTTCTTCTTGACATAGCTTTTCTTTACAGAATTTATACTCAAGATTCATTGCACTTCACGATGAGAGCAATTGTGATTGTAACTCAACTTTGGCGAGGATTGTTGCTCCTGTTAATCTGTATTCAGTCCCTCCTTTCTCCATCATCACCATACACCAATAATTGGTGAGATCCAGTGAGATAAGTGGATTTGAAATATTTTCAAGAGAGGAAAGAATTCAATCTTGAGTTTTTCTAACCTGGGCAAGCGAGTGCTGTAACCACTGAGTAATTGAATAAAAGACCTTTTCCTGTGGTCAGGTGTTAAAGGAAGGCTGCATCTGCTTTTGCATTTTGTGCACAGGCTGATCCTTCAAGTGTGCCACAAGCACACTCCTTGGACCAAGCTCTGTATGGGAAACAGGCAGACAAATGTATAGTTATGACATTGATACTGAACCACTCAACCCTGTCAGGATTGAGGTGTCTTCTGGGAGTGCACAAAAGCAGAACCTCAGTTGCCTTGGAAACTTCTCCAGCTGAAAACCGAGGAGATTAAGGCAGTTCTGGGCAGCCACTGAGCTGAGCTTTCAGGATTGCCGTTTTAGATTCAGATGCCTAAACTCCTCCTAACTTCTCTCTTTAACCACTATTTGCAGAGCTGGCCTCTATTTGAATAATCAAAATGTCAAGCTGCACAAACATCTTACAGAAGGCTAAATCTATTGCATCAAAACTGTAAATTAAATCACCCCATTTGAAATCTGATTTAAAATGATATCAAGTTAGTTTGACAAGAACCATCCTGATTATCATTAATTCTATCCCCTTCTTTTAATTCCTTATTACTCAAGCACCCTATCAGCCATTCCATTATTTTGCCTGGGATCGAAGGCAAGCTGACAGGCCTATAATTACTTGGGTCACTGCATTTACCTTTTTTAAATATTGGCACAACATTAGCTTTCTTGTAGTCCTCTGGAACATCCCCAATGCTCCATGGCTTGTTAAAAATCAAAATTAATGGTCTGTAGCGCTCCTTGACTATCGATCTTAAAATCTTGGATGCAAATTACCCAGACCCACTAATTTTAATGTATCTAACTTTAGTATCTGCTGTTTAACACATTCCCTTAGTTACTGCTAGAATGGAAAGCATTTCATCATCATTCTGTCCTGAATCATCTGGCTTTTCCCCAAATACCAAACAGAAGTATTGATTGAACACTTCTGCCTTTACTGCATTATTTTTCAGAATTCTACCAGCTAATAAATGGATTAATACCATATCTAGGAGGCTTTATAACTGAAATCCTGTAAAATTTCCTTTTGTTCTGTTTATGCATTTCTACTCATATCATTTTGCTTCTCTATTGAATTTTCTACTATTTTTGCCTTGAACTTCTGGTGCTTGCTATGTGCTCCCTTTCTCATTTTCCTGTTTACACATTTATTCCCCTGGTTTAGGGACTCATAGCAGTTCTCTGCTTTATGAAATTGACCCTTTGGAAGCCAACATGTATGTGTTTGTGTCCATTAAACTGAAAATAGGATTAGGGACTTGTCTATGCTGTTCTTCGTCTAAAGCCCTTTGAAACTTGGCCTCATACACAAGTCCATTGTATTCAAATCTCTGTTTCCCTGTATTCTTGGAATTAACAATCATTTTGTTAAGTGAATCAATCAGTATTTAGCCTGTGATCCAAAACTTCAGCTGCTGAATGCCATTGAAGAATTTTCTGATAATACAGGAAGAAATAAAGTGAAACTGGGTTCTTCCCAAAACTTGAGACATGTACTGCTGATGTATGTACCATGCATGTATCTTTTGGAACCAGCAGCAGCAAATCCTCTTTCTGTTTCCACCAAGAAGACTCACACCCTCGTCTTGCAAAATCTCGGGAGTCTTCTACTAAGTGAGCAATGAACCTCCAACAACTTTCTGCAATGCAGGGCATGTGCCATGCAGTTAAGCAGCTTTGATCTCATGCAATAGTGAGCAGCGATGCTTACATAGACGTGCCTTTTTTTAAGCACTTCACAGGAAAAGAAGAAATTACATTTGTTTTCTCAATCCAGTATCTGAGACAAAATGAGCATTAAAATTAGTTGTGAGCTGGGAGAAAAAGGGGACTTTCTAGGGGAAGTTAACAAATTCTGTGTTGGACTTTGTGTAGATCCCTTAATGTCATTACTATGTAAGTATTTTAATAGCCTTTACCTACAATGTATATGGACCTGACACTAAGATGGAATCAAACCGTCTTGCTCCCTTCAAGTCAACATTGCTGTACTCATTCACATCACTGAGATGTAGCACTAACTGTTTTCAAGAAATAAGACTGACTCTTTGCATAATCAGCTCGCTGAATGACTGGGATTGCTCTATAATTCCGTGGAAAGAAACCAGCACTTTATCCTGCTAGTACCTGTAGTGTTGATGAAGGATGTAATTTCGTTCTCAGCATTAAAGCTACAAAAGCTGAGGTGGAATGTATGAGAGTACATCCCACTAGCAAGGGGTGTGAGAGCTGAAGATGACAAGGTTCCAACAACTGCAAAAAGGGTGCAAAAGTGAAAATGAAATAGCACTAATTCAGAGAAGTTCAGAGTAAGAGAGAAAGCTCCACCCTTGGCCTATCCAGATGTATGCAGAAGCTACAGGGATTTCCAAACTGTGACTGATCTCACCACCCTCCGCACTGCAAAAGCTAGCCCCAGAGCAAGCTGAATGCGGAGACAAAAGTTGTCACTGTGTAAATAGCTACAACTAATAAATCTGAAGCAAGGCAGCACCATTTAACAAGTCAATAAAATATCAAAACTAACTTAAACTTCTAGAGTGGCATTATACACACTTACGAAGCTGCAGAAACTCCCTGGAGGTTCATAACTATACAAACGAAACCCAAACCCCACAGAACTCAAAGGGAGTGTTCATCTATGCACTTATACAAAGACCAAAACAAAATTCTGCTGACAATACTTTGTTGTTTAAAATGACAAACATACGCAAGGAAGAACAAGCCTGACGTTCCAGAGAGGTGTTAGGACATGCCCACTTGCATCAAGATGCAGAACTGGGGCCTTATGAGAAAACTCTTCAAGGCAGAGACATTTCTTCTTTAACCACTTTTAAAGACACTAGTATGTTGCAGTTGCAGTCATTTCTGAAAATGAATGAAGGATATGTTAAAGCATAGATTAAGCAAATAAATACTAGGAATCACAGCTTCCTAATGTGTAAGAAACCTCTTTTACAAGTGAGCGCTGGAAGGAAGAGGTTGGTAGCTTGCCTGATTTCAGAGCTGAGGGGCCTACAGGTGCTGACAGTTGTACATCTGCTTTGCTTTTCTTCTGATGGACAGGAACCAGCTCCAGTCCAGGAGCTCTCCAGGCACAAGTCCAAGGAAATAACCTCAAAGTGGGCCAGCTGTGGTTCTTGATCAGTTCAAGTGTGTTTTGCCCTCATGATCAGCAGCAAGACCCTACAGCCATGGGGACTTCCGAGTAATCTGACTTCCCAGATGTGGCAATAAGCAAATCATCAAAGGATGATAAAGTCAATATTGTTCAGTTGCCTTGGGAACCAGATGAATGCCCAGAGCCGTTCCCTTTGGTAACAGAGTGGGGAGATAAGTCATCACTACCTCCCTCCTATGAAGCATTCCCAGAGCTCCTGCTCCCTGAGGTATGTGGGATGTCTTGCAGGTTTTGGAGAAACGAACATTTCAGTGCTTGGCTTGTGTAATCACAGCTTTGGTTAGAAGCTTGTAATAAACCATGCTAAGAGGCAGGATATAGTTGTTTGGGTTTAGCACCACAAAAATGCAGCTGCTCCAGTGCTGGCCCACATGTGGCCAGCTTGATGTGTGGGTGAAGGAGAGGTGTGATTGCCTGCACCCATCAGGGCAGACAAAGCTGAATGACTCAAAAGCAGACAGTGGGTTAGAACTCCATATATCTGACTCACAGAGCTATCCTTTAACCACCAGCCACTTCTCAGAAAATGTGCCTGGGTAAAATACTTAAACTGTATTCTTAGAATGGGGGGGGAGGGCGGTGAAGGAGAAGAGTTTATTTTAAGAGAAACCTCAGTGTTCAGCTGAAGGACCCTACCAAGGCTCAAGAAACCCAGGTTAAAACAGTCCTAATCCAGTTTGATCAGCAGCATCTGAATAAAGTCAGACCAATAATGCCTTCTCCAGGTTCAAATATTACCTTGTGTAAGCTCACTGTCTGGCACTTATTTCTCATTCTTCTGCAAGCTACTTCTATTAAACTACCCAAAACAAAAAAACGTGACACATGCATAGAAAGAAAGGGTCCAAAAAATCAGTCCTACAGCTGTTGCAAGTACTTAAACATTTCAACAGTGTTTATAAATGTAAGCCAAGCTGGAATTATTTCTCTCATAATATTATGATTAGTATAGGAAAGAACTCCAAATTAATAAATCATTGCGTAGCGTCACTCAGAAGGGAATATCGTACGAAGATTATTTGCCCTAATGTTTTGGTCCAAAGATTTCTCAGTAATGACAGTAGAAATCCAAACATTGACATTAGTGTAATTTCTCTGATGTTATGTAACTTAGAGATATCGTAACATTCCTCTGTCACAAATCATCATCAAGACACTTTTCAGAAATTACAGTAATGTGGCTGGCTCTTTCCTTTTTAAAATGAAATTCATCACTGACTTGATGTGTAAGATGTGTAAAATGAGCAGCAATTCTTTAAAATTCCAATTGACACATGAAATAAGAGCATCTTCATAAGACCTCCAGCAATATCTTGTGTTAATATATGCAATTAAAAAGAAAAGAAAAAAAAAACCCCTAAATTAAGTGAAAAGCGAAGGAAAAATATTCTCTTGAGGAAAACATATATATCAATAATTCGAACTGAGTAAAACAGATGCAGATTTAGGAAGACTGAGAAGAGGAACTTTATTTATATTGATCACGGAATATAAGGATGAGAAGCAGAATACATACCTCAAGACCTCCGATACCAGAGTTTGCTGCCCACTGCTGAAAAGGCAATCTCCATCTCACAAAAGACTACCCTAGGTACGTTCTGCAGGCAGACACTTCTGACATTTAAAGAAACGTCTTCCAAATATAAAGCAGTAGGTGACAGAAAGTACAAATTATTTGAACCTTCATCTGAAAATCAACAAAATGCAGACCCAGAAGATCTGTTGAATTTCTAAATATTTTCTAATGTTGCTAATTCCTCATCAGTCCCAAAGGCAAAAGATTACCAACACTCAAGCTGAACAAGAATGATCTAAGTGCTATTCAACAGAGACTCAACGTACTCTTTCCTCAAGGTTGATTTATGGCTGGTCATCTTTGCTTTAATGCCCTAGAAGTCTCTCCTACATAATATATGTTATCAAGATTGAGTAAGTTACAAAAGAAGCATCATGCATAATTCTAATTCTCACAACAGGATGTTTGTTTCCTGTTTTGAGATAGTAAAAAGGACTTCCAGTTATCATATTACAGCAATTTACAAAAAATGCCTGTAGGCAGGAAGTTCATGAGGAGTGAAACTGGCTCATAACTAGGTTAGCACATGTGAATGGACTCTGAAATGTAAATTTATCTTATAAAAAAAAAAAAGGAAGAGCATCAGACAGATACACCCAGGTATTAAATGAACTAAAAGGTCACAGTGGCAAGATTAGTGCCTAGAACAAGAAGTCCCTGGTCCGGGCTGGAACGTCCAGACACCCATTGTGAAACTAATTACAATAACGCTAAGCCAGTCTTTTAAATAAATAACTCTTTGTGTCCTAAGGAATGAAAGAGAAAGACCTCATCTTTCAGTCTCTGACTTTTCATCAGCCCCTTTGGGCAGAACTGGATCCTCACTTTGAACTCCTGCAGATGCCCATGGACGTGCCTGAGGCTGTCTGAGAGCAGGATTTGGCCTTTGGTGGACTTCAAGCGAAGTTATGCGCTTGCAGATAAAATTCAGACCTGCACAGGGGCATGAAACCTACAGAAATCTTAAGCCCTGGGGAGAACTGAGTGGTCTGAAAACATTGTATACACTCTTCAGAAGACGCAGCCTGAAGACTTGGTCTCTGAAGGTGGGGTGGCATTCAGGGAAATGTCCTCGTGCTTAAATAACCAGTCCCTTTTGGAAGGTTCAAGCTGTAAATGCGGAGATGCGGTGGGTGCTCGGAGCATGCTGTGACTGCTCTACACTTAGCAATTGACCCCAGGTGGCAGCACAACAATCCTGAACTCCTTCAGTGTGTGGAAACCCAGAGCCAACATCACCATCTTTGTAGTCCCTTTCCCCCCTACCTCCATCCTTCCTCCTCCCTTTGTCCCAGCGTGTCCCCAGGTGGGAGCACTGGGCCCTGCTGAAAGCAGGTTTCACAGGGTAGGGTGTCCCTCGGGACTTCTCTAACGTGCATGGGTGGTGTAAGCAGCCACCCGCAGCCCTGCCTCCTCTCTCGCCAGGTTCTCCCCTGGACAAAGAGGCACTCCCTCACTGACAGCAGAGATAAAGAAAATTATCATCAGGAAATGAAATTCCTCAAGCTTCAAATGCATGTGCAAAAGAATCATTAATCAGCTGTGTGAAGGAAGGATGGATGCTCTGGTGAACTGTAGGCATACATGTAATTTGAAGGTGCAGTGCAACATCACAGATACCGTTAATTAGAAGAGCAGCCATCCTTTGAACTCTGAGCTCCTTTTTCATTTAACTTCATGAAACCCACTTGGCATGTGGCTCACTGACTGGGGTACTTGCTGTTCTGATGATTACACCAGGCCCTCAAAATTTCCACAGATGTTCTCCTGGAACACATGCCTGGGAAACTACAGGGGAGTGTTTAGCAGGTATGGACAAAGCCACAAAGATAATTCACTAGAACTGGGGAGGCATCCATATTCCAATGGGATGAAAATAAATACACAGCCAAATGTCACTAAAACACTCTCATCCTTTTCAGAAGCTGGTCCTCAGCTGGTATTGACTGGGAGAATTCCATTTTCCAAAGAGGCACCTCAGACCCACCTGGGTATCTGACTGAAAGAATGCGACATATTAGGTACAAGTCAGAGAATCAGAGGTAGATTCCTCTCGCTGAAAATGGTGTAAACCTGGGGTAATACCACTGACAGCAGCTGAGTACCACAGATTGCCACCACTGTGTTTTAAAGAAGAACTTGATATTTGATCTCACTCATTTTCACAAATCCACCTTACACGGCCATCAGGCATAGTCAGTTCTTTTGTCTTTGCTATGCTGCTACTGCTGTAATTAATCTTTTTCCAACCACCCTATTGGCAATTTCCCTAATGCACACATCCTCCCTCTCCCTCCCTCCTTCCCTCCCTCCCTCCCTCCCTCCCTCTTCCAGTTCCTCTCTGCTGTGCACTTCCCCCTCCCCAGCCTTTTGGGAACACATCATCTCTTCAGTTAGCCTGTGAGCCAGATTGTCTTTGAACTCTTCTTATCTAGGCACAGAAGTCTTTTACTCAGGTGTATCTGTGCCCTGAATATGGGCTTGGTTACTCAAATGGTGATATAAATTAAGCCTAGGCTTCACATTAACATTAGTACTAACATATCCACTTGGCAGCACGGGTATAAGTAAAATTTTGTTAACAGTCTTTAAATTCTGACTGGAGGGGTACATGTTATTATTTTACATAATTTGTCATTCTTTCTAGCAAAACAAAACTTTTCAGAAGTAATTCATTTTGAGTCATGTGAATAATTTGAAGTTAAAAATCATCCCTTAATACATTTTTAGCTATCAAATTGAAGCTAATCTCAAAGCAAAATATTTTCATGCAAAGAAAATTAGGGGTTTTTTTCCTAGAAAATGCTGAGAAGAATATTCTGATTAGTATAACAAAATCAGTATCTGAAATGCAATTTTAGTTAACCACAACAGGCAGATCCTATTGGAAAAACATCTTCCAAATAATGTCCTCAAGAGCTAGGGCGAAAATAGTCGTTCGGTTCTGGGTTGCTGTTACCACGTGCTGTAGCCGAAGCGAGGACTGGAGGCTTTTGCCTGGATGGTGGTGGGTCAGTGAGCTCCTGGGAGGGAAGCGAGCGTGGCCAGGCAGCCCCTGCTCACCCCTGCCTTGTGCTCTCACAGGTGCCCACGCCCGGGGGATTCAGCAGCCGCTGGCACTGGCCTCTCTGGAACTGGCTGCTGCTTGTCCTTGCCCATTGAACCTTTTGCTTATATTAACATTTGTGCTCCTTGTATCGCAACGGCAGGGATGTCTGTGTTTGTACAACCCACTCGGTTACACACTTGAGATTCTTCACGAAAATAAAGAGGCAGGAAGTTTAAACTAAAACTTTTAATAAATTCTCGTAATAATAACAGCAAACAGACAGATTGATAAGTATGCTACAGCACTTCCCCAAATTGCTTTTTCCCTTACAAAGCAACCCCCTTGCTTTCCTGACACAGCTTCTGTGATGACAGGCGCACTCTCTGATTGCCTGTATCAGGCCTGTGAACCATCTAAATCCTCCTGTTCCTGGCGGAAGCCCCCCATCCCTTCCTGACCCATGTGTCATGCCGTGCACTGCATGCCCTAACAGTACGAATAACCTTAGAGACACCGGGCTGGAAGTTAGGTGTGCAGGCAGCACATCTCGCCCGCAGTCAGCCAGGTGCACACTCCACAAACACTGAGGTGAGTGCAGCCACTTTTTCCCAGGTGCTCTTCCATCCAGGTCCACCTTCAGGAGCCAACACAAAATATGGTCGCCTGGGTCACTTGAAGAGCAGGAAGGCAGGCATTCCATTGATATTCGTGTTACTGTGAGATAACGCTGTTCTTCATGACCAGACAGGTTAAATCCAGAAGTCCTTACCACCCTGCCTTCTGAAACCAGTTGGCACATCCCACATGGATGCTGATGGTTGTCCAAAGACTGGACAATGGCCAAGTAGTATTTTCTTAAGTTTCCATTCACACACACAGAGGCAGACAATGAACATATTTCTGCCAGTGATGTTCCCAGCACAATTTGGGTGTTTTATTTCTTCAGTGGTAACCATGATTTTTGTGGGGAAAGCAGCAATAATAGACTTCATGTTCTTCTATCACCACACCACTGACATTTGGTTTGCCAATAATAGTCCAGCCAGCAACAGATTTGCAATGGTGTGGTGTAAATTGCTGACAAAGGATGATGGAAATCTGCCTCAGGACTTCCTGAGGGTGTCAGGTCTGAAGTATCCTAGCACTGAAGAAGGGAAGCAAACTCCTTGCACAGTTCCTTGGAGGTCCTGGCCCTCCCAGATCTGTAGCACAGGCCTTTTTGAGCCATTTTGTCCTTGTGCTCCTGCTCTGCTGTCAGTGGTTGGTGCACAAGGACTCTGAAACCCTCATGGCTGCAGTCAGAGGTCCCCAGGTGGTCTGTGTGATCCACTCACCGGTGTGTGAGATCACCCTCTGGACACCACCAGAAAGCTCTATACCATGTCCCATGCTATCTTTCCATCCCTAGCCTTGCACCAGCTTCCGTCTCTCCCATCTCATCCCACTTTGGGTCTGCTGAAGGCAGAGTGATGGGATGAGGTTTCCTGCCTGTAGGTTCAGCACTGCCTGCGTTTGCTCAGCAGTTCCACACAGAGGAACAGGCAGCCACCATTAGGACTACAGTATGAAACACTTCAAGGTTCTGCTTCAGCTTTTCAGAAGTCTTAGTACTGTGACAGGGTGGCCATCGCTAAACGGGTTATAACTCAAGAGAAGTATAGCAGAGGGGACACATGCAAGCGAGCTTGAATGTCCAGACCAAGGTAAACCCTGTGGTAAAGGGTCAGTGGTGCTTTTCCTGCCTCCTATTTGCCTCTTCCCTGCTTTCCAAGTTTCACTCATTTACTGGTTGTCTCCCTCGCTTCAAATTAATTTATGAAAAGCATCAACCTGTTACACTGAATGGATTTTTTTTCCGAGCATTTTAGGGAGATGCAGAGACCACCTTCATTCAGCTTGTTCAACAATCTTATCCATAACCTCTTCCTAACAGGTGTTCAACACATCCCAACAGGATACATTTATCCTGAAGCTTCCTTGCTGCTTTAAACAAAACCTCATATTCCCTCTGCCTTCCCTTTCTCCTTCCTTTGATCCATCCCTTTTTAAGCTTTGTTTGTGCTATTAATTATCGAGAGTTCAGCACTGTCAGCACATTCAACACAGTGGAGAACAAAGGGCAGAAAACAGCCCCACCCAAAATGAGTTTACAGGCTAATGAAGGCAAACAAAACCCTACACTTGGCTGGGTGCACAGGGTGGCAGACTGAATGGTAACTTCTGGGCTGGAAGGGGGGGCTGTCCTTTAAAAAGCACATTTTTGAGTGGACTAGAGTTTGCGTATTCACAAAAGAAAAGAGTTTAAGGGGAAAGTTCCTGAAAGTGAAAATGAAAGCCTGAGGAAGCGATTTTTGGGCAAAGGGACGCCAGACAGATGGAGATAGGGAGATGGGTGGGTGCAGAATGTAAGTGAGGAGAGATATGCGGCTTAAAGAGCTAATCAGTAAGAGGGCAAAGGCACCCAGACACCCTGTGAAGACACTGTCATAAAGAACCAGGGACAGATGGAGCCAGAGCTGTGCAGAGCCTTTGAAGGAGCAGATAAGCAGGTTGAATTTAATGGGGGAATGTGAGAGGTTGTAATTGAAGAGCTCAGGACACCGAGGATCATTAAGAATTTGCAAGAATTGAGCACTGCATGAGGAGCTTGGAAAATCTCCACATTTGAAGGTTTTAAGAACAAGTTAGATAAACATCTGTTGGGAATGTTGTAGATGTGGCTGATCCTGCCCTGGGGCAAGTGATAGGTCCGATGACCTTTTGAGCTCCCTTCCCGTTTTCTATGTGGGTGTGGTAGGCCAGGAAGATAATTTGCCAGATGGTAAACACATTTTTGCCCAGATTGAGTAAGGAGTACTGTTTTGAGGGACGAGGGGGTCCCAGGCTGCACGACTATGCAAAGGTATCACATGAAAGCTGGAAAAGAGGAGAAAGAATTAGGTTACCGCACTGGCTTTTATGCTGAGCGTCAGCCAAGTATATCGATGGGAGGGGAATAAGAGAAAGACGAGATGAAAAATGGGTCAAAGATTGCAAGTGTAAATTCACAGTTGTGTTCGATATGATGAAATTGTTCCTGTGAAAACTATTGTATCGTTGAATGCCACTGTGCATTCACTCACAAGGCCATAAGTATGTCTTTCCCAGACTAGCTATAATAGAGATCTTCATGTCTCTACTCTAAACAGACAATGCCAAGGGGGTCAGCAGAAGCAAGGAGAAGCACTTTACTCCAGCTAGCCTGCAGGTGAAGTGGAAAGGAAAGAAGAGCCAGCGGCAAAACAAAGGAATTGGGTATTGGAACACACACACACAGAAGACACTCACTGAGATGGCAGCAAGAGAGGGTTTAAAGTAAGAGAAGGGAACAAAAAGATAAGCCTTTGTAATAGGAAGACCCTCTTTATTGACAAGACCAACTGTACTAAAGTGAGCTGAATGAAACTTTTGGTTTAAAAGATAATTCAGTGTTGCAGAGAAAATGTTTTCTATGGTTTTAAATGGCTCGGAATGGAGCCTAAAGACTGCATCCAGAACGAGGAGGAAATCAAGGTAGTGGAAATGCATGGAGGCTTTATGGCTTTATTAACCTTACCTAGATTCACGTGCTTCTTGTACTATTTAGAAAAGATCAGTCAAGTTTAGACTCTTAAGCAAACTCTGTGTGTGTGTGTGCATACGCAGAGATTTTTTTTACCTGCATCTATCATGTGCCCTCAAAGAAACAAAATGTAAACCAGATGAAATAAAACCATATTCCCTCAGTGGGATACGAGGAGACATAACAACTGCTGAGAAGAATTGGGCAGAGCAGGTACCAGTTCCAGAGCTAGACTATTAGACTGAGGAATCCCTCCTGGTGCCAGACATGAGGTTTGCTCCTGAAATGCAGGGTAGATGCTTAAAGCCAGGAACAGGGTTTAGCCTGTTCTCAGTCCCAGTAAGATAAGGACTTAAAACCTCCAGCATCTGGACACTATCATGACCATCTGGTGAGAGTCCAGTCACGTCAATTTGCCAAGGAGCCCAGGGAATTCATATTGGTAATGGAGAAGGAAGGAAAATAAAAAATAAAAATAGAATCCAGTTGATATAAAGCTGAGTTTGAGCTGAGGACATCATAGCAATGTCAGAGCCATGGAAGAAGACTAGAGACAGAATGGCCAGGCAGTGGTTCAAGGACAAGGTGATGGCCATGTGAGCTGTCAGCATGGACAGAGGAACGGGCTGCCAAGGGATCTCCAGATGATGAAAACGAGAACAGGCTAAAGACAGAGCCAAAATAACAAATAATCACTGAAGGACTGGTCATAAAGGGAAGGCTGAGAAGGGGAGAAGCATGGTCAAAAATGTCTGAGGAGAGAATAATCAATGAGAAATTGATTATTTGAGTTATCATTGGTAACTCAGTAGTCACAGACAGATTGGGGAAGGTGAAAATAGCAAGAAGCCTTGGCACCAGCGAGAAAAGGTCATGTTGGCCTTGACAAACACCTTTTTAGTGGATGAAGGTACCTTATCTCAAGCCCATAGCAGAGTAAAGGATGCGAGATTCAATGGAAGTCAAGTGGTGGCAGCAGGAGGCACTTTCACAAAGTTTGAAGTCAAAGGTAGAGAGAGGTTGCTGGGAAAGGAAAAGTCTAGATTAGATGAGGAGATGAGGGGTGGGTCAGATGACAGAGGGAAAAGAAATTTAAATGGTGGGAAAGTAAAGGTATCTGTGACCTGGAGGATAGGGATGAGTCCAACACTGTCAGGTCTTTGTTCATACCTACGTAAGCTATCTATTAGCATTTCTAAAACTGAAAACTTCCTCACTCTAAGTAGTGATAACCTGTAGAGGCTGATGAACGGATGACAGGAGAACTCAGGGCTATTGCTACTGAAAGCAGGCTCCTGGCACAGCCAACCAGTCACAGCAGACCTCTGCTGCTAGAGCACAAGCACCATTTAGGTGCCCAGCTTCCACATCCCATCTGCATAGCTCCAAAAAAGTATCCAAAGTCCATCCAGAGTGACTTTGAAACTGCCTGAAAATTATGTCCCTGCTTTTATGCCGGTATCTCTTGTTATACAGGAAGGAAGGATCACAGCTTTATGACAGTAAGTCACCACCCATTACCTGGATGTTATCTCAGCTAGTTTCTCTGCCTCCATTTTGCCGAGCAGTAGGCATAATACAGTGCTAAGCTCACTGTAAACCAGTAGGAACTCTGTCATACAGACCTAAAAATCACAGATCTCACTCTTCCATGTGGCAGCAGCAAATTTGCTACCCTCTCTGCATGTGAGTGTGTGTGTGTGTATATATGTGTGTATATATATATGTGTATATATGCATGAATCATAAATGATCGATCATTATTAATTCATTAGATATTCATTGTAATTACTCTGCTTGTGATGAATTCATTTGGTATTAATTTAGATGTCATATGTACAGTACTTTTGTAAGGATTGCCATATGATTCAGCCTTAATTAATCTATCTCTAAAGCAAAATGCTAACAATCAATTCACATTACTGGGATGCTTAGGCTGTCGGCAGGAGCACGTTTATTATGATTATTATTATTTATAGACACAAGGAAGAAGACATTACAATATTTGCAATCATCTGTGTGTTCCATACAGTAGGATATTTTAGTCCCAATATAGCTATATATCTGCGTGGCCTTGCTTAACTGATTTGTCTAATCGATTTGTGAATGTCCTTATCTTTAAAGATGTCACCTTGTATTTACAATCATTGGCAGGTCATTATCCATAAAGATATCTCAACTAATTTTTTTCTTCAGCAATGAATCCTATTATTTATCCACTGTACCCCAAAAATCTCTTTCCACTCCCTTATGCTCCTTTTTGGGGTGGAGGAATTTATAAGGAGGTATCAAAGGTTTAAAAACAATCCATGAGACATTTGTACTCCAGAATGGGACTTATGTAAATAATGAAGTGACACTCAATTTAGAGAAGGCTTTATTCCTAAAGAAGGAAATCTTATTTTAATCACATCTCCATTCAGTTGAACTCCAGTTCAGTTTTCTCAGTGCCGTAGTAAGAACACCAAGTGCAAACATTGATTATGGTAAGATATACAGAAGCATCAAATAAGAATAAGCAATATTTCTGTTTAAATGCACCTCGTCCTTCACCATAAGAAAGCACTAAAGCTATCAAAATGGAAGCACTTTTAGAACAGGTAGGAACTATGAACTCTGTTTAAATTAAACGTAAATAACTAAAACCAAAGTAAAGCTGCAATACGTAAGGAATGTACTGCAGGAAACAATGAGATACAGAATTTCTGTTATGTATGGACTTCCATATTATTCTTACAATGATTTTGGATACATGATTATTCCTTGTAGCCCTCATGGTACTTTCAGTTTTCCAAATCCTGGGAACAGGATACTTATGCCTGCTGAGATGTTTTTTCCTAAGTTTTGTTTTCATTTTCCTCTGATGCAATGTTGCATTTTGTGTAGAGGCAGTGAATAGCTTATTGTAAAATAGAGGATTAATATTAATGCACATTCTTAGCAGCTTTTATCAGGAATACAGTGTGAGCCTCCTTGAAAGATTTTTTTTTGTCCTTTTCTTGGGGTATGACAGTATGATGTATATGATCTATCATGCTCATTTCCTTCACGCATTCTTAGCCCTACTGGAGCAGCCTTAGAGTGATGGTAATCTTATGAAAACTCAAAATGATTTGTTTATTACTGAAGGTTTATTTAAGGCTGTCACCATGACCTATATCCATTAGTAACCTCAAGAATTCTTAAAGGGACACCGGTCCCATTACCTGCTATTTTCAGCCGTACTCCACGATAGTAGAAAGCTAAGGCTGTTGCTTCTAAGAGCTTTTTATAAATTATATTGCTCTCCTTCCCTCCCCATCAACCTTCTTTGTTCTATGGATCTCTTGTCTGGAAAAATATTTAATCCCTCCCATATCACTCAAGCAGCACATATAAGGGCACCGAAAGAAGGGAAATCAGGTAGCTACATCCATGTATTCCAGTGTATTGACTTTCAGCAATTTGACTCTACTGGTGAATTGTTTTGGATAAAAAAGAGCATGAGCCCAGATTCCCTCAGAGCATACAATGACCTAACGCAGCACAGAAGTCCACTACCTACGTGGCCTTTGCATTTATAAGTTTCCACCCTAATTCACTTAGAGACAAGTCACCTAAGGTACCGTCCTTTCCTCCAAGAGGGCTGCACAGCCACAGGAAAAGCCCCTGTCCTGGCTCTCTAAGAAGGTCTGCAAGGCCCAGGGCATGATCACAAGGGGGTTTTGTGCACCAAAGGTAGAAGAGAAAATGGCACAGTTCCCCGCCATGTCTAGGCTTCACATTTGGTACCCTAATCATCATTCAGAAAAGTATAAATATTTTTTCACCTTGTTTTGAAAAATTACATTCTTGCCTCCCATTTCCCCAGAAAAAGCCCTAAGTTATGAGCCCTCACCACTGCAGCCAGTCCTGTCAAAGACATTACACTTTGCATTTCACTTATGTTCAGATGGGAGCCAGAGCTACATCCTGACTAGCTGCTACATCATCCTTCTGGCATACCTTTAGGCTGAACGACTGTTCCAATCCATGACATCCAAGGTGCGAGTGAGGCAGCAGTTTCAGTTTTTGTGAGAAAAGGGAGGGCAGGCACTAACCCCAGAGAGGACCTGTGGCCATGAGTTCTGGGCAGCGAAAGGTGGCCACTGCCCATGTGAGCACAGTCAGTAGCTGTTTAGGATCTCCTCTCACGATGTACGACGATGGGCCTATCTTACAACGTGTTACAGCTATATTATATGTAACTATATTACAACAAAGCAACACGGCTGCCATCTGTCCTTGGCTGAGTATTTACACCACTCAGGCAGTGACAGACTTGGGTTTAGGCGCTTTTCAGCCTGAGAGGCATTAAACCCACGTCCTGAGAAAAAGTCCTAACCACCAGGCTGTTTCAAGACAGAGCAGAGTCTATCTCAAGCCTACAGCATAGCAATGGCAGGATTTTTCTCCTTGCATCCAGACAGGTGTTATTTTTCCAGAAAGAAACCCCAGTTGTGTATTCAGAGGACCAGAGGTTAAGTTAGGTTGAAAGGGACCTCAGGAAGTCTCTGGTTCAAGCTCAGCTCAGCTATAAGACCAGGATAGGCTGGCCAGGGCCTTGTCCAGTCTGGTTTTGAAAACCTCCGAAGATGGAGATTGCACAGCCTCTGGGCAACCTGTTCCACTGCTTGACTGTCCTCATGGGGGGAAAAGGTTTTTCTTATACCCATCTGAACCTCTCTTACCTCAACATCTGCCCGTCATCTCTTACCCTCCTGACATGCCCCTCTGTGAAGGCTGTGTCTTCTCAATAATGTCCTCATAGAAGACACAGCCTGGCTGTGTCTTCTCAATAATGTCCTCATAGGTACGGGTGTGCTGCTAGGAAAGACGGGGTTTTGCTCTTTACATCCAGACTTGGTGCACAGTAGTCAGGTTCCTCTGAAGCAAGCCCAGATCCCTCAGTCCCTCGCTCCATTTGATTGATGTCTTTCTTGTTCCGGGGGGCCTGAAACTGGATGTGGTATTCTAGGTGCCACCTAAGGAGTGCTGAACAAAGAGGGATAATCACTCCCCTCCCTGTACTGGCCATGCTGCTGTTAATAGCACTCAGGATGCTGTTGGCATTTGTTGCTGCTGGAGCACACTGCAGGCTCATGTTCAGCTTGCTGTCTGAAGGTGACCCCTTCTCAGCAGAGCTGCTCCCCAGCTGGAGCATCCCCAGCCTGTATCACTGCAAGGTGATCCCAGGTGCAGGACTTGGCATTTGTCCTTGTTGCATTTCATAAAGCTCCTGTTGGAAGATTCCTCCAGCCTGTCTAGGTCCCTCTGAACGGTGACTCTGCCCTCAAGCATATCAGTGGGTCCCCATTCCCTCCCCTGCCCCCCATTTTGGTGTCATTTGCAAATGCAGCAAGTGCACTCTGTCATCTCCTCCAGGTCATTGATACAGATGTTAAACAAGGCAAGTCCCAGTACAGTCCCCTGTAGTTCTTCACTTGTTACCAGCCTCCAGGTAACATATGATCCATTAGCCTCTACCTTCTGAGCCCAACCATCCAACCCAGTTGAGTGCTATAACCACTTTGTGGTTTGTGTCCCCACCAGTGTTGCATACACAGCTGCGCAGTGACTCAACTTTGAAAGAAAAAAAAATACAAAACTGGAAAGTGCTGTCACACCACGTACCCCATGGTCTGGTGTTTATCTGGTGTTTGCCCTTCTAAGCCTGAGTTCAGTCCTCATAAAGCTAATGAGAACTTTCTTGCCATGCCCTCATGGTAGGAAATTATGTAAAAGATGGGCACCACCAGAGCTAGTCATAGTCTTAGGCACACCTGGTTTTCCAGGATTCTCCAAAGACTCCTAAATGGAGTTCACAGACCCATCTGCCCTAAATCTAGACCAGGCTGAAGCTTCATGCTGTAGAAAGGTGATCATCTCCACAGAACAAACACTTCTGAGCACATGGGGAAATCAGAAAACTTCCAGGTTAAGGATAGGCAAGATCTACTGGCATTTTCCATAGATTCACCCCTACAGCTCCCTGTTCAGCATGCTGCTTTCTGTATTTCCTATTCTCAGGCATCTAATTCTTCTGCATTACATAAGGGAGTCTGTCATCTAATCTGGGTTATGAATTCCCCAAGACAATAGGACATAAAAGAGTAAAGGTTTACTATATGAGTTCACCTTGTGAATGTAGTTCAAAATTACAGGGTTTACCTCCGTAATCCAGACTATCTCAATTAGCGCATATGCTTTTCCTGTCTGGCTAAATCAACATATTTCCCTCAGTAACCTCCCCTCCTGCCACAATGTCTTTTCCATCTGAAATCTCCCAGTTTATTTTACCTTACCATGGACCTGGCTATGTTGAGCTCTGCATAAAATCTGCTGAGGAATGGAAGAGGTGCTATTAAACTATACTTAATGTTCTAACCTGGGAGAAAACCGAAACCTCCTTCTCTTGTCTTCTTTCTTGTAGAGGGACAGAAAAACTTGTTGCCCTCTCAGAACCTGACAGCACACAATGTGACTCTTCACACTTAAGTCCTGGTCTAAGGGTTCACTTCACAGGCTTGAATCATCCCTTTGCTCAGTCTTTGAACTCGTACATCTCGTACAAGATGGACGTGAACAGGCTGTGGCACAAAGTCAAACCCCAGAGTCAAGAGGTTGGATCAGTTCAAGTCTGTAGGCCATAAAACTGGACATAAGGAAAGACCTGAGGCACCTGAAAAAGTGGTGAATAAAATATCTTCTCAGCCCCAGCTGAGGACTGAAAGCTACAGATGGGATTCAGAGTCCTCTACATCCACACAGGGTTCAAATTTCTGTCTTCCATACCAATAGAAACAGCCCTGAATACCTAGCCATAGGGGCATTAGAAAGGAGGAAAGAAGATCCCTCTTACAGTCTCTTTTACCAGGAATTTGAAACCTGTTTTACGTAAAACAAGAATAGAATAAACTCAGCAGAAGACCTCATGTGCTCTACAAGGAGCCTTGACAGTCCTGAATGTCACCCATGCCTCAAGCGCAAAACATTGCTGTGCATCCAAGTCACGGACCTCATCTGGCGTAAGTGTCCCCTAGGAAGATGCCCATAACCCAGAATCCACTTTAATTGGTCAGCTAGCAAAAAAATACAAAGCCAGTACCATGAAGGATCAAGCTGCCTGAGTCTCATTTCCCTAAGATTTATGAATGCCCAGAATGTGAATTAAAACAAAATCTTTTAGAGAGCATTTTTAGTCTAATCCTTTTTTGTGGGAAGACAAAACTTTTGGCCTATGTAATGCCTGTGCTCCTACGGTGCATTGATAGAGTACACAATGGAAACTAGTCCCTACAAACATTTAAATGTGCCAACGTATCAATAAATAATGAGAAGAGAGGTTACTTCCAAATAAATTACTATTTCAGTCATCCCAAGTTCAGGATCCTAAGGTACAGAGACAAAAATGAGAACTTTTCTATGCTGTATTTTCAAAACCTCCATTCTCTCTGATTGTAAGGGTATGATAGTCCATATGGTGAGAGATGATTTTTAAAGTTTGCAGATTTCACCCTTCAACTGTTGGGAAACATGTTTCCTTTTGTAGCAAGGCAAATCGAGGCATCATTTGAAATTCTTCCTGGGTAAGGAAACTTAGACTCACTTTTAGCTATAAGAAAGCGGCCCTTCTTTGGGACACTACAATTCCAATCACAGCAAATGGCCCGCAAGGACCATCTGTTGCTCTGTTGAAATGCTTGAATAAGAGGGTGAAAGAAGAGGAGGTAGCTGATAAATTAGAGCTCTCCTGAAACATCTATGTGCATCTATGTTACATCTAATGTAGCTTAGTGCTTGTCGAGGGGGAATAAGGAACTCTTCTGATATGGGTAGGGGGAGCATGGATGGGAACTTCTAATTGAGTGCCATGTCAAAGGAAATTTGAAGTCCAGATAGGTAGGTTGGAGTGCTACACAGCGCTGTGTGCATTTTGAGTATCTTTCTATAAGCTACGACTTAGCTCAGCTGCAAATTGCTTGTGTAGATGAAGAAATCACAGTGTGAAATCATATGCCCGGTGCTATGCAGGAGGTCAGACCAGATGAGCATAATGGGCCCTTCTGGCCTAAGAACCTATGGAGTCTACCAAACCTCGCAGAAGGCAATGCGTATGCAGACAAGAAACATGAAAATCAAGTACATAGTTACAGTAACACTGTATTTAAAATGGGGATCTAAAACTAAACGCTGTAAATTAGTCAGAGGTTATTTTTTATTTACTGAAGCATATGGCGGATGTAAATTAAACTGATCTGTAGATTCACTCACTCACCAGATTTGTCCAAACTGTAGCGATCATTCTATCTATAGGATCGAAATCCTATATATTTTGGAGCAAAACTCAAAATAAACAGCAGCGTTAGTGGGTCATATCACAGAGAGGCCTTTTCAAATCACCAGCATCTGGCTCTAAACACTAACTGGCTTGCTCACAACTGAACTGCACACAAGAAAGATTGGCATCCGGTAATGAAAGTATTGCTTCCCGGCTATGTTGGGTAAACATCATTTTGATTAAATCATTTGGGGTTTAATAAAGAAGAATGGGGGCTGCAGAAACACAGCGAAAGTGGCTGGATCCCTGTCAGGCGCAAGATATATAAACGCACGCACCTCCGTCGATGTGGCTATGCGCATCGATACTCTCTCCTGTGGCTGTTTTTGGCTGCCATGCGCTCCGCGGAGCTCTCCGCGGCCGCGGCAGCGGCGGGGCCGGGCCGGGGGAAGCGCTCAGCGGCCGCGGAGCGGCGGCGCCCGCGGGGCCGGCGGGGCCAGCGGGGCGGGACGCCCCGGAGCCGGGGGAAAAGCTTTCCCCCTCGGTCCCCGTGCCCCAGCCCTTTCGGCTCGGCACAACCCGGGGCAGCGGCGCGGCAGCCGCGCGGGGCCGGCAGCCGGTAGGTGGAGCACAAGGCCAGAGACTGGGCTGGGGGAAAGCGCCGGCTGGGCTGCAACATCGCCGGGTGTTTTGATTCATAAAATGCATAAATCCGCCAAGATGAATAATAACAGGAAAGCGCAGGGACTGGGCGCTTCCGACGAGGCGAAAATTCTCAAAGTCCCAGCCCCCGTGCTGTGGCCGCCTGTATTTAGCCTCTAATTCAGATTCGGACGGCAGTTCTGTAGGCAGTTTGCCGAGATTTGTGCACCTTCTGCGTGGTTCTGTCTCGGTTTCACTCACCTTCGTGCTCCCAGGAAAAGTGTGTTCCCATCGCCGTCCTTCACCTTAACAGTGCAGCACGCAATAACTGCTGCTTGGTATTGTATGACCTAGCGTGCATTGTAAATGGAGCAGCTTACAAAGTCTGAGAAGCAGAATAGTTCCGTTTTTAAAAAGTGTACTTAAAAAAAAAAAAAAAAAGCATTTTCAGGAGCCCTTAAAAAAAAAAGTTTTTAGATAAACGACCCACGAGCAGAGATAAAGCCCTGAATTTCAAGGTCCTATAACTCTCGCAGAAGCTTCATCATCATTGTCACAGCTTACGTACAACATTGATTTTTGTGTTATTATCCAGACCAGCCAGGACATAAAGTGTGAACATCTCCCATCTATTTTTCCACTGGCTTTTATTTCTAATGTGCCTCAGACTCTGAGCACATGCGAATTCGAGCCCCTTAGTTCAGTCGAATTTATTATCTTTAAGGGAGGGGGACCCAAATCACAATTGTAAGTGCTCCCTCCGCTCACACACGCATGCACGCACACACACACTAGATGTGCTGTCTGTGCACCACTCCCCTATTGTTTTCACTGTAACTGATTTTGGCACCAGCTCTTTAGCACTTTGGAAGGGCCTTCATTAGCACTGGGACACTGTCCAAAAGGAATCCAGAAAAATCAACACATGGCTGCTCTTGTTCTCATGATAAATGACAGCTTTGGCTGAAAAACAACAACAGTAAGGAAGCAAAACAAAACCCAAAAAGCAACAAGGGTAGCCATAATGTGAATAGGAGAAGTCAGACATGACTAACTCAGCCTGGATGGGGGAATGGGCTTGGCTGGGAGGGGGCAGGGGGATTCCTCCCTCGGTACTGTATTAAAAAAGTGGTTTGGCCTTTACGCTGGCATGGGGGGTTCACTCTCGGAGGGGAGAGATACAGGGGAAGGGGGAGAGACTAGGACCAGACAACACCGCTTTGGTGACACAAATGAAAGGGCACCAGCACAGTGGGTTATGGAAAATAAAATGTCTGCCATCCTCGCCAGGAGAAAGAGGGATCCACGTCCCTTGTATAAAGCAGAGCTTACAAACACAGAGAATGTATTAGGCTGCTGTATTAACCCATTTATTCCCCAATGGCTGTGTTTACACTCAAATCCTGAAGTGCTTACTCAGGCAAAACTCCCAGTTGACCTAGTCCTGAAGGCTTTAATCAGGAAGTATGCCCAGTGACTTCAATGGGAGCTTTGTCTCAATAACTATTCAGGATATGGCCCATAGGGATCTTGAAACTAGAACTAATTGAATTTTTTGCACAACATGCCTTTTCACTTGAAAAGAACCCTTTTTACCCAAAAACAATTCTTCACAAAATGCCTCAGTCATTTTTCTTTATTATTGGAAATTTTCTATCATATTTTACCAAATGCTCACAGACCTTTTACTTTGTACCATAAAAAAAAAAATCAAAGCCAAAAACCAAACAAAAAAAACCCTGAAAAAACCCCAAATCCTTATGGAGATTTTTACTCTTTCACTAACAAAAAAAAAATGACGAGCAAATAGTTTTGAAACAATGTTGGTGAAAACTGTGAAAAACATCTAGGGAATGCCAAAAGAAAAAGTAAAGTCCTTTTCTGAAAGCAAGGAAAATGGGCTTATAAAGATTTTGTTGTTGCTGTTGTTATAAACTCATTCCTTGCATTTTGATTTCTTCCACTAAAAACTAAGATATACTACCAGTGAACGCACGAGTTTGCATATACAGTTATCTTAAATCACCACAGCCAATTTTTAAACTCATTTTGGAGCCTCTAAAAAGGAAACAAACGTCAGCCCTGACCTGTGAAATCTTCCATACACTTAAGCATATGAGCTATGGGGAGTCCTTCAAGTCACACAAAATTCAACAACTATTTTAGAACAGGCTTACATTCAGTATAGAAGACAGATGTGGAAAGAAACACCATAAAGAAATTTTTGAGGAAACATCCACAAATCTGTGAAAAGATGTACAAACCCATCACAACTGTGACAAAATTCTCCTGGAACTGCTTAGAAAGTGGGGTTTGTGCCCTTATTTTCAAGTCTGAAAATAGACTGCTTTTCCAAAAACGTATTTCAGGGTCTGGAGTCCAATCGAAGAGAGTTTTAAAATAAATACATTTTGAACCTATGTTTTCAAATGAGAACATCTATTGAATTTCATGGGGAAAAAAACATTTTGCAAGGTGCAAATCTGCTGTAAATAAACGAAAGCAACATTTTCCAGAAATCCTTCATGAGCTTTGCACACCACGTGTCTTATCCAAACTTGGCACATATCAGATGGCTGGTCAACAGTGACCCATGAGAATACACACAAGACCCTCACACATCAGCTGCATTACAACTTGTTCATTACCACGCACAGCATCCCACATTGATCATGAATATATATCATTAGAAAACAGGCTGTACACTGATGAGAAGGAGTTTGGAAATTGTCCTGCTTGCAATTCACATGAGGAGTGCATTTCTGATAGATTTTTAGACTGTTGACTTAATACGGTTAAAAGATTAACTATTTTATTGGAACTTGCACCTACATCTCTATCCATGCAAAAATATTTAGAGAAAAGCCCTACATACTGATTTTGATTTTGCTACAAAGCCAAAGGCCTGGTGAGCTTTGCTGAGTGATCCCTTCTGGTCTCTGAATTTGAATCAAGGTTTTGAACAAGCTTGGGTTGGGCATTTATTCTGAAACAACATGAACTAGCACCTCTCAGTGTTTTCAGATGAGCTTCACGTAAAGCTGGATCTTTGTGGGGCTACAATTCAAACAAAAAGTCAGGGACACTAGTAGATTAGAGCTGATCCTTTCCCATATCTCCCTTGCGAAGCGAAATCACTGGGAACAATCAGTTGAGCGACTTCTAAATTCCCCTTCACACCCACCCAATTAAACTTTTATCGTATGGGTTGATCCCGTGATATAAAACACAAGTGTGTCTTAATGCAATTTGAAGTCGCAGGCAGCCTTCTGGGAGAAGGGCAGATGCCTGATGTACCTTAAGCTGATGTATTGGATGCTGTTTTTCCCTGCTTTATGCCATTAGTACACTTGTTCACCATCTCCCCTACCACACTGCCATCAGGGAGATCTAAGCTTGGCAGCAGGCTGGGATCCCTGCCTCTAAGCTGAAAGAGGTTGAGCTATTTGCAGAAATAATGCTTTCCAGACGTACTAAACAGCACTCATCTTTCCAGATGGAGGGGCATTAGTGTTGCTTCCAGCCATCTCTTCACCTTCTGGTGTACTTGCCACTCCTCCCGTATGCACCACAAGCCTTATGCTTCAGATACCTCTCCTGCATGCTGAGAAACTGCGATCTGCCTGCACCTTGCAGCCCTGGGAGCCAGCTGGAGGAGGGATATAGCCCATCCCATTTTAGCGGGGGGACTCCTATCAGACGGAAAATGGGAGGCTCCAAAAGGAGCCAAACATTCATGGACCCTTTTTCCCTCCCACAGCCTGTATTTCTACTTAAAGGATTCAAAAAGGAGCGGAGCTGGCAGGTAGAGGGTCTGCTGAAGATAAGCGCTGATGGCAGCCAAGCTAAAGGGACAGAGAGAGAGAGAAAGTCAGTGATGAAGAGGTAACGGCCCCCTTGCTAAACTGAAGCTTTTAATGGTCCCACAAGACCTGCAGACTGTCTGGTCCAACGACTAAGGGCTAAGAGCCAAGCCTTGAACATGCGGATCTTGGATCTGTGGCACACCAGGCTACATCAACCCTGACGAGGTCATCTGGATCACATGAATGCTTCAAGTCAAACAACTGAAAAAAAATTATTTTTTCTTTCTTTTTTTTCCTTTTTTTGTTCTTCATGTGAATCCCCAGTGGAAGAAATCCACCGAACAAGCATGTTGATTTTGGCAAAGGCACACACAGTGACTCTGTTCTAAAGATGAGCTGACACGTGCAGATTCACAGATTAGCCATTTCTAAAGGTTAATTAAATATTGCCATTGTTTTCCAAGCTATTAATGTATGTTATTCTATTTTTCTCTGTTAAAGAACATCTGGGTTTTGGAGTTGAAAAATATGCAACCCTTCGTCCCCCTTCAAAAAAGGTCTTAAAAAACACACACAGAGTGTCTCCTTTAAAAATATGGCATAACCATCTTCAGAGTCACATTACAAAGTTGAGGAAAAAAATCTTTGAAAAAATATTAGGAAAAATGTTCTTCCATAGATCAAAACATTTGATGTGCATTCTCGTCTGCCAAGCGCGTCTCAGAACGAGCTCACATGCAGTAAATGAACTGTAGGAGAGGCTCCTGGTATTGGTCAGCCCTTCGTTATTTGCTGAAGTCACTGAAAGTGGTTACATTCAGATATGTTCCTGCTCCATCCTTTGGTTCCAGGATGTATGACAGCCAGTTTACCGTGCTGGCACTGCCAGGTAAATTAAGTGGATCTGTACAGCTTTCCTTATCCCTCTCCTGTGTCCCTCCTCGGCAGTTTGGACTCAGCTTATGAACAGATTTGAGGTGAAAGAAAGAACGACTAAGATGAAGAGAACAGAGGTGTAGAAACCCTGATTTGGTAGAGGTTTCTTGGCAGGGATGTAAATGACTACAGAAGATTCAAGGCAGTCCTAGCCCTAGCGATCAGGCTTGGCAGCAGGAGCAAAGGAAAGCTAGGCTTTGCTTGCAGCTTTACTCTGCTGTTCCTGTGATACCTGAGAGAAACCAGCTTCATTCCTTGCACCAAACCTCCTTCATTACGTCTCCAAGCCTGGGTGTTAGGCAGTCTGAAAATGAAAGTGATAATATTTGTCTCCTCTTTGCGTAGATAATAACAACTGCTTAAGATGCACAGAAAAAAAGGAATCTTATCCAGTATCTCCTGTGCCTCCATTTACCTCTCTGTCAAGCAGTGACAGTCATATGCAGGTAACTCTCAGGTGTGTCAGGAAGTTTAAGTCATTAATGCCAAAAAAGTGCTTGGAAATTCTTAGCTGTAAGGAACGCAGAAACATAAAATATTGTCCTGAGAATGTGATTTTGCATATTCGATGGCTATTCCTCGTCAGACGGACTTTGAGCTTCAACTTCGTGCTTTCTGTGCTAATCAAAGTTCCATGCAAATCCTAATTCACCATATGGATATTCGCCATCCCTGATGCTGATTCTGGCCCCAACCGTGTTTAGGTCCCAGTCATCAGCTAGTGTATAGTTTTTCCAACTCAGTGGCAATGAACGAACTAAACCTGCTGATGATACAAGCCACAGACCAGTAGTGGTCTAACTCATGTCCTTCTGCATGACCTTATCATCTCTGCAGCCAAGCGGTAGTAGTAACTGATCCCTTTGTCACCTCCTTTCTAGGATGGCAAGCTGTGGTGGATCGCTTCCCCTATTTGCCTGGTCATACTAGCAGAGGTGAAGGGAGCCCTGCCTCGCCTCCTGCATCCCTCTATAAGGCAGGAGGGGCCAGAAAAGCGAGGGCATAGCACTGATGATGGTAGGCAAGTCTGGCTTGGAGCAAGACCAACCAGCTTTTACAGTGTGCCTACCATACCCTATGCTGCCATGAACTCAGCTATCGGTACTCTATACCACCATGTGCAGTCAGTTTCCCCAACCTACTGCCCAGTGCTGTTATACTCAGCCCTTCCTGACCCTGCTGGGATCACAAGAGTCAGTTGAAATGAGGATAACTCTGTTATTTATTTCTGTCATGTTCTGCTTGGAAGGTTTGATGATTCATCCTAACAGGCATTTTACTAGTTGACAAAAAGTTATCCATATTGCAGCGCTTGTTCTGACCTGCAAGTTGGCAAACAATAAATCTTAATTACACTTAAATGCCAGAAATCTGCAAAGAATGAGGCCACATTAGTCAGCTGTGAATTGGTCCTGACTCCTGCCTCTGCTTTGGCTGGAGATCAGCTGCAGGAATACATAAATTAGTTTTTGATTTGTTTGTGCCAGTACAATCAGTTGTAGCTGTTCCTTAAGAGCATTTCCAGTATTAGTGGGCTTACTGGCATTCATCCCATTAGCATCTCAGATGCAGGTGGCATCTGGAAAGTTTTATTTTAAAAGACTTTTAGTATTGTACTTAGGTTAATAATAAAGCGTTATTTTTAAATATCTCGGCAGTTTTCCAGAGTGCAGCTCACTCTCCTGACATCTGCTCAGTGGATACTTGTTACCTTTGGGTTTATTGAAAGAAACCCTCTGAATAACCTTTTTGTTAGCAATCTGCTTTATAGGCCCTGCAACGGAATAGCGTTGGAGTGCAAATGGAATCGCTAGCAGAGGGGATTTTCTATGCTGTAACAAGCTCTTTGGTATTCTGGCACTTACATGTCATAACGTTCAATAAAATCGCCCAGGCCTCCTCCTCATTTCCCTCTTTGTGAGACTCTGCCATCTTTATTCAAGAACTGGAGCTCAGTTGAGAGCCCAGCTCAGCTGAGCAGAGGCGGTGCAGTTCCCAGTTTGGAAATGGGGGTCTGGGGAAGATTTCACTGCTGCCGTATAGGCGGCTCTATCACGTACTCTTTTAAACACTGCAATGAGGCCAATCTTAAGCGACTGCTCCTACTGTTCGGGAGTGTTGACAAATTACACAGGCTGAGTAACGACTCATTTGCAATAAATGAAAGGAATCACCAATCCCATTTCCAAATTTCACCCGTTCCAATATTTAGCATTCAACGTGAAAATGATTCAATGGAAATCCTGTTGGTGAACAAAAGGATTTCATTTATACTGAGCAAAGTAAGTCCCGTTGCCAGAAAGAAAAACATACCCTTCATGAAATTCACCTTTATTAATAGCTGACAGAGCATAGCTGGTAAACCAAACTAGCTATTCAGCAACTGCCATAAATTAAACCAAAGCAGAAACTGTTTTTACAAAAGGATCAGCTGGAGCTCAGGCTCCTGTTTGGTGACATCATTCTCAATGCACTAAGCCAAATTCTGCAGATTAAAGAGCGAGAAAGCTGCAAACATAAAAAAAAGGGAAGGAATTGAAATGGTCTTTTCCTGTGAAACACCAGCATAAGAACTGTGTATCACTCTGGAGACTTAGTCAGGGCCAAAACCTGGGTTGATTCTGGTATGGCTCCACAGAAATCAAAACAGCAAAAGTGCAAACAGAGGCTGAGCTGATTCACAATCCCTAAGTGTTCTACAACTTGGTGTAGTTTCTATTCCAGTGTAAGGCCTAGATCTCTTTAAATATAGCCGAGTAAAAAGAAAGAAATAACATTCTCGGAAGCTGTTGCAGGTTTTCTGTAAGTACTAGGAAAAGGCAGTCATTCTAGTTGACAGCTAAGCTGGAAACTCCAGATTTGTGAGAGTGTTCCTAGCAAACAAACTGCAGAAATCAGACACAACCTTAGGAGGCTCCTAAAGGTGCAGCACCTTTACCAATATGTCAGAATAACACAGGAGTCGCTGAAATGTTGGACAGAGTGCCAAAAGAACTAGATTCTGCTTCAGCTTCAGTCAAAAAACATGGACTGGAGTCATAAAAGTTATGTTTGGGAGTGGTAATCAGTAGTTTTCTGGCCAAACCTCTGATTTAGGTTCATTTCTAAAGCAGGCAAAGAAAGTTGAGTTAGTCTTGGAAGAAAGAAAGTCACCAGTCAGCTGACACCAGTGTGATGCTGTCGATTTTTTACAAGGGGTCTTTTCTTCTGGTGTCAAACCTGGCTTTAGGAGTAGTTTACATGATAGAGTTCAGAGAAAAAGTTTTGAAGAGAGAGTTGAGATCAGCCCTGTGGTTTAGACGATAGCTGCTAGGAAGATGGCCTTCAAAATGAGGTAATATACAAATGATATAAGAAATATTCCAAGAGATATTTTAGGAGTCTTGGGAACGTTAATTCTGGATAAAAAGCCAAAGTTTTGTCTCTGGCTGCTGGGCAAGAGCTCTCAGAAAAGAACAAGAATAATTAAATAAGCAGGTGGCATGTGCAAATCAGTTGAAACCAGGATGAACAAAGGCAGCTTGTTTTAAATACAGAGAAATGCCTTTGGTAGCAAGGTCAGATCAGTCAATTTTGGATTGCCTATAAAGCAAACTTTCTCCACTTGGACAAATACATTTCCTCCTATGTTTTTCTACACTGTGTCAGGATCCCTACAGATGTAGGGATCCGTGTCTCTCAGTGCTACTCAGCCAAGCAACAGCAGTGTCGTCAGGTGCAGTGGCTCTGGGTCTGGACAGAGTATCTGGCTGCAGGGCTGTGAGATCAGGTTCAGGCAGTCCATGAGCTGGATCAGAGGCTGATGACCATCTGTACTAAGTCTGTCAGCCAAAACTGTCTTGGCCAGTACAGAGCTGGAGAACGATCATGTCTTTGTCTCTTTTTGATCTTTCAGATTACCCTGGGAATCAGGGGAGCTACTGGAAAGGCATAATACAGGGCTCAGCAGGAGAAAAACAATCCAATAACAATCCTGGACCTGAGCCTCCTTGGAGCAGAAGCTCTTATTCTTGGAGGAGAGCAAATCTGCTCTGGAGTCTTCCCACTGTTGCCTCCATATACAAAGTCTGTATTTACTACTTTTGGACTGCGTCCTGAGGAAGATGCTGTGGTTTTTTTCAGACTCCTGGAGATGAAGGACCATTTGGATTCCCCAGGTGGATGTCATCCAGGTCTGAGTGTGAAGCCTTCATGGAGATGAGCTTTCTTAATATACATCTGTCATGACTCTGTGAAGAGTCTTCCTGCTGAGATTTGAGATCAGAATGCTGTTCAGGCCGCTTCCGTATCACCCACCTCCGAGAAGTTTGTATGTAATTTCATAACATAGTTCCTGGGCCAAAGTTCTCTGACTACAAAAGTGGTAAAAAAATTAGTGGTAAAATGTTAGTGATACAGCTGTGATTAAGGTCCTTATCAAGGAGAAGCTTTCCCATGTATTTTTACGTTCAAGCCACCAAGCCAGTTCTGCAACCAGATACGGCACCAAGAGTTTCCTGTCTATCCAATGTCTTATCTGAGAATAGACTGACTTGACTCAGAGCTAATGAGGTTGCAGACTAAATCCATAAGGCAAATTCACATATATTAGGCTGACATGAGATCTAATTATGGGGTGTTGGAATCATTTTGATACCCACAAGAAGAGAAGCACTTGTAATAAAGGAAATCTGCCAACAGGGAACTAAGATTTTACTCATCTGGAGTTAGTCATTAGCCCCACAGGCTGAGAAAGAATTAGCAACAACTAATGGGATGCATAGAGATGTGCATATTTATGTGATCTGAATGCCATGCATTCTTAGATGGGTAACTGCCACTGCTGGGCATTTTATGAAGATATTCTTGTTTATGAGGGGGCCAAATGGCAGGATTTTGTGCATACAATTGTTTGATCCTGTTTGATCCAACAGACTGCCTCCAGTCTACTCTGCTCTTTCTGGTTTTTTCTTGCCTCTTGGTCAAGAAGTGACAAATCTGAAGCTCAATACAAACAGCAGATGGGACAATATCTAGTTTTTGTTTTCCTGCCACCAATAGCCATTGAGGGTGAGGAAACTAAGCAAGAGCCACAAACACACTTACCCTTTTTTTATCCTTGACCAGCTACACAGAGGAGAAGAGAGCCCAGAGCTGCTGCTGTTTTGAAAAATCCGCACTTGGGTATAGGCACCTTAAGTGAGATCCACTCTCATACAGACCTGAAAAGCAACAGCATGCTTACAACTGCTCCTCAAGCTTCCTGGGTGAGGAGAGGTGAGGGGAGAGGTGAGAGCAACAAGTTCTAACCTGCTCCAGGAACAGGAGCTGGAGGCAGTTCACAAGGAGACCGACAAAGCAAGGTGGAAAGGGGGAAAGGAACAAATAGGTGCATTTCCAAATGCAGAGCAGCTTCTGCCAAAAGCAAATCCGTCAGCAAGATCTCTTGAAGTAAATGTGTAGGTAAGAACCATTAACCACTCCTGGGAGATAAAGGGTTCACATCAGATTTTTACTCTACATAAACATGTGTTCCTATATACCTGACTTTGTAAAGCATGCCTAGGACTCCAGCTCTCTTATTATCCCCCAATATTATTCCCTCCTTTCTTATGCTCACCTAGCTGTGGGAGAAAAAAAAATGCAACACTCTATTAATGGAAAACCTCTTCACTCTAGTAGAACCAAGAAACACGCATTGTCCCTGAATTCAGCTCCAAGGCACTGAAGAATGCAGGTAATTCACAGCTGTCTTACACCCATCTAAGTTTCTCTTAGTCTAGGTGTCACAGTGGTGACACCACTCTGACCATTACTCTGGCACCCCTTCTGAGCTGTTCTCTGTGAATTGGCAGTGGTATTTGATACAGGATCAAACGCTAACAACCTCACTTGGAATGTGCCAGTACCATCTAACTCCACCAGAATTATGCCCAAAGTTAAGGGCTCTGACCGCAGATCCTGGTGATCCCACCGAGTGGTTCTGAGTGCTAGCTTGAGTCCCCACCATATCTTCAGACTACAAGTCTGTGGGCACATCTGTGGGCATGGCTGGAGTGTACCCTCCAAAGGATGCTGAGATTCAAATATCAGGTAGGCACTCGGTCTTAGCAGACTGTCTACAAGATGGCTATGGAGATAGCAGGTGGATAGGGTACAGCACCGGCCATGTTTATGGCATCCCATATATCTATTTTTCACAGTCCTCTGAAACTGCCTAGTCCAAAGGGAGACCATCAGCGTTCATCTCAAAGTGTTTGGGTAGCACTAAGTCTCAGTTTATTTTAGCTCTTCATGTGCAAATCTGCTACAGCGCACCACTTAAAACACCTTTTTCCTTTGCAATTTTTTTCCTAGACTGACCTCAAGATGTGTAGATATGGGAAACAGTGGCAGAGGAACAACACTGTGCTTATCCGCTTCCTGCTGCTGGCAGGCCTGGCTGGGTTTACCTAAGGCTTGACCCCTATCTCTCCTGCACAGCTGCCCCAGCAGATCCTGTGCCCATCATGGAGATGTGCTACTCATCAAGATAAAGGGAATAAGAATCTATCTCGAAGCACTTAGGTATGATTAAATAAAGGAGGCCATTTCCTGTGCTGCTAATCTGGTACCTTTCAAAATCACTAACTTCACTCTTTTTTAAAGTTACCATCTTTTAATTCTCATGGGTCTCCTCTATAGTTCTCTTCCTCCTTCCTGGGAAGGGGTGATCCACTTCATGATACGACAGCAGCTCACAGGGCTGATTAAACTGAACTCCGTGCAACACAAACAGCAATTTTTCATGTACAAAATGAAAGAACTGAACTGCTCTCTCTTTTTAGTTTTGTCTGGGTCAGGATACCCAATTAACCTGCAGGCTCCTGCACTGGCAGTTACCTGCTCTTCACTTTGAAATCAAGTCACTCTCCTGTTTTGGGAGCTCTACTGCTCTGAAAGTCTTCCTGTCCTTTAATATGATAGAACAAAGCAGAAGCAGCTACTGTGAAAAAATGAAAAAACAGACTCATTCAATATGGCCTCTTACTATACATTTGAGTATTACAGTCTAAAGTTCAATAACAACTTAACTGCTTGGCCACTAAGAGACAAGGTATTTTAGGACTTTAATATTTGATGAGTATGTATGAAGTCAAGTAAGTCTCTAGGTTGTACCTTCCCACTCACAGGAGTTCCAGGGTTTACACTTTGCAACCTCCACACTTTTTTTTTTTTTTTTGGTGCCATTCTTATTCCCAGAAACTCAGATTGCATACTTTGCTGGGCTTTCCACATTAGATACCATATGCTACATACAGTTTCTCATGCAAAGCTCTAATATTTGGCAGTCCTCCTTTTTGGTTTTTTTTTCTTTTGCTTCCAGGATTTGCACTGAAGTAGGAGAAAATGAGGAGTTTGTATATTTATCAACAGAAGTTGAAGCATGTGAGAGTGAAGCAGTGAGTGTGGCTAAGTTGACTCTTGCCTGCAGTAGCCATACAAAATGGCCATTGAGCATGTGAGGAAGGACCGCGCATTGGCAGCGAAGCCAAATCTGTTCTAGGCGTAACACAACCCCAAAGCTACAACCGTGGTGCTTGACACTTGAAGTGCGACAGACATCTGACCGCAGTGAATGCATCATGTGCCTTTACTTTGGACTGCTGATCTATGAATGTGTCTGTTGAGCAAAGCCATAGGCAAAAAAGGGTTGGATGTATCTGATGAAGTGTCAGATGCAGGGGGTATGTGCTGCACAGAGCACAACCCCTATCTCCATCTCAGTCAGCCTAGATGGGAATGTGGCTGCCATAACGTGTCAGAACCCATCTTTGCTGCACTTAGGATCATCAAAATCTACACAAAGCCATATGCAACTGATATTTCTCTGCTGCAAAGTATAGCACAGAACTAAGTTATTTACACACTGAGCCTGACTTTCCCTTATCTTATGCTGCAAACAGCCTTTACATTTGTGCAAAAGGATGACAAACCACCACCAAGTCAATATGGTATTACAAGGTGTGAGAAAATGGAAAATGTAGTTTCTGGCACACTTCGTTTTTCTATATGGTTTTATTTTCTATAAATAAAAATTTTTAGTAAAAGCTAACATATGATTTAAGCTGGACGATTTGGAAATTATGGAAATCAGTAAAATCAGTGTTCTTTACTCTTCCTCAGTCAGACTTTACTCAGTGCAATTTCAAAATACATGCACTGCTTTGGAGCTGACATTTTTGCTCCAACTCTAATTTCACGCATGTGCCACGGATTGTAAGGCTATACCATGCCATAAAATGCAATCGTATGTGTGAGAATGTCCTGCACTAGCTGCATGGAGGCTGATTGCTAAATCTCCCAGAAACCTTAGCTTTTCTGCGTCCCAGGACTCTTTCAGAGCTTCTCATCATTAGAATTCCCGGGTTTCCACCTCCTTCCTTGACAGCCATCTGGCCTGTCCACACTCCAGCTGCAGTCAGACGTCCCTCACCACTTACACCTGATCTTTTGACTCTGCGCACCTGAAACAATTCTCGCTCAATCTATCAAGCAATATAAAATTAGACAATCAGGAAAGGTCTTCCAAAAGCTATGAACAAATTGCCCAGCTTAGAATCGCCAGTCCCTTTCCATGATATCCTAGGCAGTATTAAAATGGAGGGGAAGATTGATTTGAGGAAGAAAATGCAAGCGTGTTTCAATACCGTGGTGTGTCCTGACGGAATAGTGTTTGCAAAGGTTTGTACTTCTCTGGCAGTTGTGCTTTCGATGCTTGCTGTTGGGATATTTTGATGGACAACTCCATCGTCACCTCCCGCTAGTTAACGGATCAAAGTTTAACATGCAAAAGAAGGTAGCGTCTACTGGGAAGGGCATTGCAGAAAGGGAGAGTAGCACGAGGAGCGCTCACATGGCAGGCACTGAGTGTTTGCAGACTGTCACTGAATAGCAGTGGGACGCGGGACTGGGAGGAAGAAGCTGCTATGCTTTGAGCCCACCTTGTCCCAAAGCTTAAGGACATCCACTTTATAACACGGACCTTTTTTTTTTCACTCCTGTTTTCTCCTTCTTTATTTTCCATATCGAAAGGCAATGCTGGATTATTTTCAGTATTTTGTCCACAAAACATTTGAGGGGAAAAAAACCCAAACGTCTTTTTTTACACAAGCCTTTTCAAACTCTTCCAAACAGCAGTCTTTGTTAATTTATAGCTTAGTTAGGTTAGAACGAGCTGTTCTATATCAGCAAGAAAGCTGTTACAGGACAGACGCCAGCACGATTACAAGAGATGGGTAAACCTCAAAAGGCCTAAGATCTGGTTTGGCTTCCATGAAGCTGAACCTCTGGGGAGCATTGCTTCCTGTTGGGGGGCTCTGGTTTTGGGAACAACAAGAACAGGGAGTACTGTTTTTAATGTTGTTTTCTGCTCCTGGTTTTAGGCCAAATTTGAGAGTGCAGAGGTGCTCAATTACTTTAATGAACAAATACAACAGTTTCACAGCCTGGAAATAGATTTGCTTGTGGTTTGTTTCCCATACTCAATTTTTATTTTATCGTTGAATACGGTGGCCTACCTCTAGACCTCTGTTGCATGGTAGACCTATCAGAGCTTGCCAAATCAAGAAAATCTGACTCCTTATACTACTTCTGTCACTGCCCCAGCAACCAGAGAAACACACTTTCTGTTAATATTTTTTTGTGTTTCTCATTAAATGCGAGTCTGTTCCTAATACCTGTTAGACTGCCATTGGCTTCCACGGAGCAATGCCAGATTTACATTGATCATCATTAAGAGTTGCTTTATCACCAGGCTCATACCAATAACTTAATTAAAATTAGTTTTGCTGATGTTACTCCTCGTTTTTTTCCAGTCAAGTAAAACAAATCTTAAAGCAGATTTCTTCACTGGTCAGCCCGGAGAGCCTGCACGCTGCCTCTCAGATCTTCCCTCTCTCCGCCTTCCCGTGCCCGGTCTCCCCTCACCAGTCCCCTCTCACACACACCGTTTTATAGTAACGGGGTCAGTAGAAAACATAGAGTTCAGCACTATAGAAGTGGAAACAGAAAGCAGCCATGGGCAATTAACCAGGGCTGTGACTGCTTATGTTTGGTTCCTGCTTCCATTTCTGTTTCCATGGAAATGGACATCAGATCATTGGAAATAAAGTAAATTTTCTACTTCTCCTCACCTTCATATCAGCCGGGCTATACAATCCGAATAAATCTAAACTTATCTAATTAAATGTGAATTTAGAAATCTTTTCATTTCATTGAAATAAATTGACAAAAGCAACATTGCTTTTGAAGTACTCAGATGCTATTGGCTGTCCTTTGGGAAAGGAGTAGGTAAGTTTGCCCACCTCTTTCTGCTTTGTAAGGTATGGAAACGTGCAAACATCCATCCTACCCCTTGCTCTGTGCTCCTGCCTGCCCATTAATATTGTTGTGCTGAACAGTACTCATCACTTGCCCATTAGGGGTCATTTAAGCATAAATGACCCCCCTTACAGAGACTGTGTGGGTTAAAGACCTCTTCTTTGTCTGGCTGCTTAAAGCTTTGAGGTTCATTTGTATTGCAGAGCAGCTGCATAAAAAAAGGTTCAAGCCCACCTTTAAAGGTCATATGGTCTCAGAGGAGGAGCTTTGACCTAGAAGGGTTTCCCAGGTGAAAAGCTCAGGGTTTGGGAACAAAGAAAAAAAGTGGTTTTCAAGCTTTCACATTCCTGTGAGAGACTGAGAAAGATAAGACTTTTGTGTCTTTTGTAAACAACCATATTAGAGACTAAACACTTGATTTCTTCTCTAGACCTGAAGCTGATCTGCAAAACTCCAGACCTGTAGAGGGGTTACAGTAATTTTCAGTTTGGCTTATGACACAACAGACAAAATCTCGAGGACCGGCTTCAACAAAAATGTCCCATGTCATGAGTCAATATTCTTCCAGTTGTAGCAATTCCCTTTACTGGTCTGCGAATGAAGGCACAACTTGAAACAACCTGCTAGTCTACCAGTGTGTATTACCCACCAGATGATGCTTCATACTTTTTTCTCAAAGCAGCCCTCTGATTCTGTTAAACCCAATGAACTAATAAAAACTTCCCGGCAAAATAGCACCAAATAGTATCTCTGCTTGAATTGGCATCGCACTTTGCAATTTGCAGTGACTGAAAGCATAAATATCATTACTGTATTAATGCAAACTCAATGCCAATAAATGGCTTGTTTTCTAACAGGGTCCATTTTACACCAGAAATTGGGGAAAGCGCAACCTGGCTTTTCCAGCATCTACCAAAGAGTTAATTTCTGGAGTCTGCTAACAAGAACAGTTAGAAAGAAAGCAATCAAAGTGGATCTATATAGGATGGTAGATTTAAACAGTTTAATTACTGTAGCTGGTTATTGCTAATGCATGGATCACAAAAGCTTCACTCCTGTAGAAATCAGTCATGCGTGGGAGATCAGGAATTACAGATACTTCACCAATGTGAGGGATTTGCTCTGGTCCTTTAAAGAGATTTCCTCCAGTGACAAAAGCCTCGTGCCTGATACTAATGCACAATATGTAACAAATTTACTTTAAAAAAAAGTAGCCTATAACCTAATCATAGTCAGTCCTAAAATATACTTCTTTAAATGACTCATATCTAACTGTTCAGCCATGACGTAGATATCTTTTTTTTTTTTATTTAAATCCACCTCCGTCGAAGATGCTAGCATGTCTTGAGGAAGTGGAGAAAGCTAGATGGTGGGTAACTACACGCTATAAATGGTAAAAGGTCTGATTTTTCCTCTCCAACCAAAAGGCAAGCTTCAAACTCTCTTTTTCGGCTTTAATCCCAATCATTATGATTGCTATCACAAGCACAAACACAATCTCCAAGACAAATCTATCTGTATGAGTTTCCTTCCCTGAAAGGCATTGCACACTCATTTAAAACTTAGAACAAACACATAGGCCATTAAAACTGGTGTGATCACCCGCAAATGAATGTGGATGGGGATCTAACTTCACAGCACTGGAGCCACTCACAAAGTATTGGGAAATCAGAGCATTACAGACTGAATGAAGGAGAAGCCTATTAAGTATTATTTGGGTTTGCACAGAAATACAGGCAAAGGGCAGGGAGCAAGGTGCAAAATAGTTAAGGGGCACAGTAAAAGAAATAACATAGCTGGAACTGTGGGTTGAGGTCTAGTCTACAGCAGTAGGGTTGCACTGGCAAGACTTCCTAGGGGTGATGTAATATATGCTGATAAATAAGCAGGTACAGGCCATATTTATTCAACAATTCTAATAAAGCTATGCAAGGCAAATCATACTTTTCTGAGAAAACTGCATCTATCCTTTAGCTTTTATTTCAATATTTTAAAGAAAGAATCATACCCTTAATTGCTGTTACGATCAAGCCCCTAGTTTAGATCTTGTCTAATTGTCATTTTGTAGAATAGATCCCCAGAGACCCTTCTGCTATGTGTATTGGTTTTGTTCATATCTTAGGAGACTTTTTTCAAGTAATAAGAAAGATTTAAAGTGGATGTCTCTTAAAGGATAATAAATACCTGGAGAAGAATGAGGAAATACATTAAAGCTGAATCACTCCTGTGTCACACCAATTTTCCCCTTTTACTCTCGAGATTCCACTGGAATCAATGAAGTTACAGTTACTTAAAGCTGTAGGATTATACGAGTGAACCAGGTACATCACATTGCAATAAATGACTAGAACTTGCTGGCAGGCTTGCTCAGAATCAAATATGTCCCCTTAAATTTCACACTATTTTCACAATCTTGTAGCAGCAAAGCAAAACAAGAAGTTCACTGTGCTGTCAGAACAAAATCTTTTTTCTCTGGTCTAAGTATTTAGCCAATACAGTATCACAGAAACATTGATTTCTGTTCCCAGCCTAAGAACCCTCCTGATAGTTTCATACAGAACCAAAGACCCAACACAATCTCTTCTTTTATGGCTAAGAAAATGCTATGAGAATCGTTATCCCTGGGAAAGATTTCTCTGATAGACGAGGAAGGACTGTTCATTAGTGTCATGAATGATGCTGCCTCTTTTTTATGCAACTTGCATTCACTGATGCTGGCACTGTCAGAGTCTCCAACTGTGTGCACAATTCAGTTCATCGAACAAGGCGGCATCCTTTCCAGATACACTCAACGTGCGGTATTATGGTTGGGAAATTCATTCCACAGAAGAGAAACACGAATTATTTCAATTCTCAAAAAAAAAAAAAAAAAAAGGCACAGTCTGTGCCTTCTTTTTCAATGCTATTAGAGAGATTATCAGGCAAAAATAAACACAGCAGTTGTTCAAGGTCCCACACAAACAAAACAAGGACTGCAGGCCACTCCATACACAGTGCTGAGCCATTGCTCTGTTTACTTGTAAGATGTAAAATAACACATTTTTTAATTCTTTTTTTTTAATAATTATTCAGTGCTGACAGAGCAATTTTGCAAAATTTTAAACAGGAAAAAATCCCCAAATGTTCACAGTTTTAAGTACACTCTGTTCTCAGCTCCTCCATCTCAGCCATTTCCTTTCGGTTTATTTAGTGTGGCGGCGACACGTCCGTTTGTCTGCAGGGAATGGCTGCGTCTCACCGATGCCGAATGCAGGTAGAGGCCAGTCCCACGCTCCAGAGTCACCTGCAGAGCTGAAGGTGCATGAACAAATTACATGTGGTCCCTAAGCAGCAAGGACCAGATCCAAAAAACCGAGCTACGACACATGTCTATGTATGCGCCTTGGTGCTTGCCATACGAGAGAGCCCGGAGCTAACGGCAGGGGAGCAGATCCATCTACTCTGAAAAGCGGAGAGCCCTGCAGAGATAATAGCTCATGTCCCAGGAGCTGGGTAGGTGCTTTACATCAGGAAAGCTGACACAGGGCAAAAAGCCCATTTTCCTCCCTAGGGCTGAGCTGGTACCATCCCGGCACAGTGCTGGGGGCAGCCCGGCTCCGGCTCGGCAGGGATCAGCCGAGCGGGCGCTGGTGTGCCGCACAGGCAGCGTTTGGGGATGCACTGATTCCTGCACCCCCTTCACCCTCACCTCATCCAGCAGACGGGAAATGCACAGCTGGGGCACAGGCTTTTTAAGAGCACAGCATTTGGCCCTGATCCGCATAGCTCTGACCCTGCACTTTAAAAGCAGCGGATGGAGCAAGGAGCCATCGTAGCCTACCTCTAGGAAAACCCTGAGGATGTGAGATAGGAGTGCAATTAAAATCCCTCTTCTCTCCAGAGTTTAGTTATATTACGTTGTGCATTTTCCCGCTTTGGATGCCTCTTTCAGAAAGATGCCTCCTTCCTACAGAACTGAGCAGGGTCACACAGGGTGGTCAGAAAAAGAACCAATGTCACTGAAATCCTCCATCTTTTGTAACAGTTGAATAGTCCCACCCAAAGTGCTCTGTCCCCTTTTCTGGCAGAGATTTGCTTCTCTGTGCAGAGAGCTCTCAGTCACCCTGTTGAAGGCATTTGAGGTGGAAAGACCACCCTTCCCTTTTCTTTACAAAGCAGTCACGCTTTATAGGAAATCTATGTACATATACTTGTTGGATAAGAAAGACAAAACATGATAAGAAAGAAGAAACATTTGGCCTAATGGTCAAAGAAGGACCAGATCTGGCAGAGAGCAGCAGGCGGATTCGAAGTGTCCTTGTGAGACTGAGCCCTGCAACAAGACAAGTGGATGAACGCAATGTTCATGGTTTCTAATCTGACTTAAATGTCAGATAAGTACCCCGCTGCACAGCCTGGTCAAGGCAGAAGCACTGGTTAGGCGTGCTCTGAAACGGCATTAGGTGCCTTGGGAAGTTCAATAGCAAAGACTGAAGGACCTGCACAGTCTAAGTGCCTGTAAGACCAGACAGGAGCTGAACATGGGTTTCAGGGAGCTTTACACTCAGGTCCCTAATTTTCTTCCAGTTACATTTAAGACGCTTAATTTCCGTCTTTTGTCTGGTGCAAGATGCAGCTAGTTTGGGATGCAGAGCTTGCAAGGAGCCACGTTCCCCAGCCTTTTCTCACAGGGACTCCTACAGAAATGAAGAGGAATGTCCGATAAACCGCTAGTGAATCACCTGATAAGGACTTCTTTGGGTCCTTTGAGATAACTACCAGCTTTAAAAACCAAACAAACAATCCAATGAAGATGCAAATAATCTATGCTACAAATGGAGTGGACTGGAATGTGGAGCATTCATTTTTCCATTATCAGCCATCAAGGTAAAGGGAAGGAAGTGAATAAATTATGTGCCCGAAATATTTTTATGGAAACCTTTTCAAGCTAGATATAAAAAGCAATTATTTATTACTTCAGGAAATACTCTAGCATCACGCAATGACCCCAGGTTGGTGTCAATGCTTACCCAACAGGATTACCATTCAGAAAGCTTTATGGTTACCACATAATGCTTAATCAGTGCATTAAAAATAAATTAAAGATTTGCTAATTGTAATGTAATTAGCTTAATTTAATTACATTGCTCAGTGACTGAGAATTTTATTGTTATTGTGAGATCTTTTCTCATTTGGGGCCTGAAGTTAAGTGGCGCAGTATTGACAACCGTTTCCTCCCTTAATATTCAGCTTCAGGAATGGGCTGAAATTTTTACCTGAATCTTGCAATTTATCACAATCAGTATCATCACAAATTACAGAAAGCATCCAGTAACATGATAACTTCTAAATGAAGTGTCTGTAACCAGGGCAGTAGCAGCCTCGGCTGTTAATTTGTCATATTTCATAGCCAGCCTGACACCCTGTCCAATTTGCTTGTAAGCTTTATCACAAAGACAGCTATGTGAGCTGCCTCTGACTATGAGCAGGATAGAGGAGATGGACAGAAATTCAGCGGGGGCAGCTTGGCTCTTCAGGTTCCCTGGCTTTGCATACAATCCAGCTGCAAAATAAATGGCCCCATGTCTTGGTGGTGTTTGTTTTCTCCATTAAAATCCCTCCCTTCTTCTCTCCCCTCCCCACTTCCTCATTAGGACAACCAAATCTTTTTCTTTAAGACTCCCTGCTGACCATAATCTGATGGTCAACATAATTTATTAGCAGTTAGGGGAGTTAAAAGAAATAAGAGGGATAACAGTACTCAGGGAGCATCGTTACTTATCTTACATAGGCTCTCAATTTCAATCCGAAGCATGTCATCCTCTCAAATGACCTGCAAGTTTTTCCTTTTGGGCAGAAGTTGTGCAGCACTGTAAAAATGGCCATGAATATCCCTCAGGAAATTGGTCTCTCTTCTTCTGTTATCTTCCAGACACTCGGAGGCCCTCAATCAATTTGCATTGATTTAAGCAACATCATTCAATACATATTATCAATCTGATCTGAGGGGAATTGTGTGAAGAGTAGGTCTTCCTTTCTGTTCCCGACATGCCAAGCACAACAGCACAAGATGCTACAAGACCCATAAGACGGTTTCTAAAAGACCAACAGGTGTTAAAAGATGCCTGGACTTACAAAATGCAGGAAAATGCCATTTAATTTTGTCTAACACATTAAAATCAGGTTGGCCAACTTGGAGTGCAGACAGAGCAAACATCTGCTCGGTTGGATTTTGTTGATAGTACGGGAACATTTTTGAAATCCCTGGTCTGCGTGCACGCAGCACCAGCCACTTCCTACAATATCAGGGTACAACCAACTAATACCAGCCCGACAGCCTTGGGTTTTTCTGGAAAAGAAAAAGCCTCTCCATGCGGCAGGAGGTGTTGCGCTTCCTTCCATTACCTGCTCCAGCAGGTGAGCCCGAACACCTGCCCTTCTCCTCCTGTTGATGGCTGCCCAGCCACGGCTGTTGGGCTGTGGACTCCACCAGAAGACCTAGCAGCCAGGCTCTGCAGTGCTCAACTCCGCAGCCTCTAAGTGGTTTTGCAGGTCTGTCCCTTACTACACCAGCAACCAAGAGAGCAACCAGAGGGAAATTAGCAGAGAGCATTCCAGTCTTTACAGCTGAGCCTCCAGAGGGGCTATAAAACCTCAGATGCTCATGGGGAGTCAAGAGAAAACAGAGAGCTTGTGGTGCCTGCTGTTAATAAGAGGAATTTGAGAATGGGGACTGTCCAAGCACACCAAGACTAAAGGAGAAGGAAGGATGAGAGGACAGAGAAGAATGAAATAAGGCAGGAACCTGTCAGGAAAAGCCACAACTGTAGAAATGGCAGAAAGAAAGAAGACAAAAATTTAGACAAATTTTCAAGTTTGAAGGGCCTTATTCGAGCCAAGTGACCATATGTCAGTCTCCTGAGGTTTTGCCCATCATGTTGAACTCTAGGCCCACTGATTCTGTAGGATGCAGTCTTCAGCACACGGCTACCACTGTGAGTGAGTCATTTGGTACAGTTCCTGTGGCAAGAATCCCAAATGTGTCAGGCCTGGACTAAAAAGCAAGACGGAGAATGAATACACCTGAAGGCACATTTGGCACTTTAATTCTGAGCAGATATCACTTCTAATTATAGCCAGCCTTATGCCAGCTTACTACCGTTCAAGCGCTTGTGGGTTCGCGCATTGAGTGCCAGATTTAATCCATTCAAGGTAAAGCACAAGAGAACCAATTGCATTTTACATGCCTTCTACCTGAATGATCTGCTTTGTTGTTCCCAATTTGCAGTTTGACTTGGAAGATTTGCACCCCTCTGGTTAGTTCTGGTTGGCTTCTTTGCAGCCACAGGGGCATATTTTTCAGCTGAATGAAGCCCAGCTGGCAGGCTCAATTTGCCCCACCAATGAGTCATATCTTTCTCTCTCTAATTTCACCTGCATGAGAGAACTGCAGGTTCCTCTCATAATTCCTCGAGTTCAAAATCATTCCTGCAAAAAGAAGGCTTATGCCCACCCCAGCACATGGAGCCACAACCCTGCTTGCCTGGAAGACAGCAACAAAATGTAAGAGAAAGTCACCAGTGAACATGACTTAAATAGCAAGTTTAGTTAAGAGAAGCCTTTCCCAGTCTGATCCTGTGTCAGATTTTGATCTTATGTGGTGCGTAGTGCTTCACAAGGACCAGTGCTCAGCATCCCACAAGGACATATTGTTTTCCAGTATGACGTGGGGCTTGGAGCAGAGGGAAGGTTTAATACAATCATGCATCAATTTTCTTTCCAAGCAGCACTGTGAAACACAGAACAGAAGGAGGATTGCCTCTTCACCCCATAAATCCACTTAAGCTCGGATTATGAGCCATATTCACCCAATTTTTGCTAGGAGCTTAAGGTAGCACCATGTTGCCATTGGGCTGCGGGATGCTGGGAAGCTGAGGCAGGATCCGAGAGGCTCCAAACTTCCACGAGTGAAACGGGCGTGTTCTTCGATGTGCAGGGCTGGAACAGCATAGGTCTGTGTTCGGCCATGCTCTAGGTCTATGTACGGAAATAGATGAAGCGTACACAGCGCAGGCAGAAAGGGTTTGTTTTAATACCCAGTCTCATGCTAGTAGCTTTCAGAGCATGTGTTTTTCAGCAGCTCTTGCCACATTGAGTTGACAAAGAAATAAAAGGGAACACTTCCCCCCACACAAATCTCTATTGATCCGAATATGGATCTTGTTTCAAGATAGAGAACAACTAGCACTGATGCTGTCAGAGCCTTCTGGAATTATTTCAGAAACGCCATTTTCCACCCTTATGCCTCTTTCCCTTCCTGCTACTACGGAGAGAGAGAGAGAGAAAGGGAGGGAGGAGAGAAAAAGAAAAGAAAGGAAAAGAAAGGGAAAAAAGAGAAGAGGAAAAGGAAAAAAAGGAAAAGAAAAAGGAAAAGAAAAAGAAAAAGAAAAAGAAAAAGAAAAAGAAAAAGAAAAAGAAAAAGAAAAAGAAAAAGAAAAAGAAAAAGAAAAAGAAAAAGAAGAAAGAGAAAGAAAAGGAAAAGGAAAAGAAAGGAAAAGAAAGAAAAAGAAAGGAAAAGAAAGAAAAAGAAAGAAAAAGAAAGAGAAAAGAAAACGAAAAAGAAAAAGAAAAAGAAAAAGAAGAAAGAAAAGGAAAAGAAAAAGAAAAAGAAAATGGAGAAAGAAAAAGAAAAGGAAAAGGAAAAGGAAAAGGAAAAGGAAAAGGAAAAGGAAAAGGAAAAGGAAAAGGAAAAGGAAAAGAAAAAAGGAAAGGAAAAGGAAAAGAAGAAGAAAAAGAAAAAGAAGAAGAAGAAGAAAAGAAAAAAGAAAAAGAAAAAGAAAAAAGAAAAAAGAAAAAGAAAAAGAAAAAGAAAAAGAAAAAGAAAAAGAAAAAGAAAAAGAAAAAGAAAAAGAAAGAAAAAGAGAGCCAGCATGGCCGCTGGCAGGCTGCGTGAAACCTCTGCACACGTCACCTGCTCCCAGCACTGTCCTTCCCGTCCCCATCCCTGATGTGCTGGCTCAGTTGTGCAAGGTAGCTCCTAATTGCCTCTCTCCTGGTTTCCCTCTTTCCCCCCCGAGGACGGCCTTTCCAAGAACTAGCGCGCACGCACACACCTGGCACTGTGAGATAGGGAGCCTCACCATGGATACCGGCCCCCATTCCCAGCCCGACCCGTGCTCCTGGGATTCGAGCAACAATCTCCAGGATGCTGCGAACTCCAGATGTGCCTTACCTAGTGCCTGGAGACACCGCGCGCGAACGCCGCTTACAACTGGTATTCTGCACTTACACGCGCGCGCGCGCACGCACAGGTTCTGGCTATGCATATCAAGCTTTGAGAAACGAAATAAAGCAAAATGGTAACCTTAATCTTCCCTTTAATATGCTACCCCATGCCAGATAAGAGCAGCTGTGCTCGCACAATGTGTCCAACTGGACATGATAAATAGCCTGGGAGGAAAGAAAAATACATACACCCACATACAAATACATATGTCCATACGTGCTCTAAGGTATTTAAACATGTTTGTTTTCAGAAGTGGTGGCCTCCAGTTCACAGCTTCCTTGATTAATAAAAGGGTTGATTAGAAATAAATATGGCCTGCCAGGGTTGAGATTGTTCATAAAATCCTAGAGTAAATATCTGCAACGGTGGCCTGAAGGGTTAACCTTACCAATGCACAAATACTGGCTCTCCTCCTGTTACAGTTTAAATGGTGATTGGAAGGAAGAGATCATTCTAGGTCAGTATGTCCTTTACATTGTGAATAGCTTGACAGGGGCTAATAAACTCCCCTGCCTATGGAACCTCTAATTTATTATATATTCCCAGGCATCATATGCAATTTTTTTATTTATACATGAATTGTTTGTTGGTTTGTTTTTAAAGAGGGGAAGCAGGGCAATCCGGGTCAAGAAATATGCTTAAACCTGAGGATGCAGAGCGCTCCGCTCTCCTAGTCTTAGCTTATGGTGGAGAATAACAGCCTGGTTGCTGCTCCCCGCGCTGCTGCGGCGATTTTGCGTGGCAGGCGGGCATTGCAAAGCGCAGGACTGCGGGCCAGCGCAGCCGACTTCTTGCACAGGGATCCGACGGGTGCACAGACAAACACGCCCACGCAGCCCTCTCACGCTGCGAAGCAAACCCGTCCGATTTACGAGGGACCTCTTGAATTGAGATAATTGCAGAACTAACAGATTTCAAGTTTATTTCCTGAGCGGCCTGGCGGAGGACCGCTCCTCCGCAGCCTGCTGCTGAGGGAGCCATGCCCCCCGAGAGCAGCCTGCCTCGCTCCTGTCTTGCACTCGCCGCATTTCACATCGATGAGGTAATTCGACTGCAGATGAGGTAACCCTTCGAGTTGCTCACGAGCTGGAAGAGGTTACCATATGATCGCTCATGTAAACACGCAGCCCGGTCCCCCCGGACGCCGGCTGACAGCTGCGCTCTGCCGACGCGCCGCGACACCGGGCTGGTGGGTGGCAGCGGCCCCGGGGAGCCCCCGGCCCGCGGGGGCTTCGCGCCTCTCCGACAGCAGCCGGGCGCCCGCCACGCGTGTACCACACACCGCGCACAAACGTGCCGGGCAACGCTCGGCTTTCGACCCGTCTGATGGGGGACCCTGTTTTTCCCGCACCCCTGCAGCCAGGTTCGGCACTCAGATGGCTCTTCCTCTCCCCACACCGGGGTTTCTAAACGCATTTGCCTTCTCACAGCCGGGCGAGGTGGTTCATCTCTTCCGCAAGCGCTGGGGAACGACTTCCTCCTGCGGTTGCAGGCGTTTGACCTGGGGGAAATCCCTCCTTCCCCTGCCCAGGGGGTGCAGGGCAGAGGGGGGGTGTGGGGGCCGCAGGGCAGCAGTGCAGGGAGCTGCCCGGGCAATCCCCACCAGTTCGGTTTGCGAGTGGTGACATCTTGTGTGTGTGCACTTTGCGCAGGTGCTGTTCCTAGAAAGTCCCCTAATTTGCAAGCAGCGAGAAAAGTGACTTTTGTGGTTAGGTAGTGCTGATGCCTGCGCCCCTCTCCTGTCTATAACCACATGCATCAGAGGATCTGCAAGCCTCTGCTTGCCCAGCAGGCAAAAAGCTCAAACCAAAGCCCCAAAACCCAAACACCTTGTCTTCAGGATCTCCTATCATTCTCATTTACAGGAGTCTAGGAGCCCTACTAGCTCTGCTGTGCTAAGTAATCCCTGTGCTGATCCCTACGCGGGCGCTGGGCAAAGCAGACCAGTGTGATGAATGTGTGAGAAGGAGGAGGAATTGACAGCAAAAAGAAAGAGCGGGACACAGGCTTGTCAACTCCCCAAGCCCAGGGCTTGTCTTCTCAGTGCCAGGATTTCTCCAAGCCTCCTTATGACTAACAGGGTGGCCAGGATCAAATCATACCACAACTCCCAGTAACTAACTACCTGTGCCCCCACGGACTCTACTTAACCTACCAAGCATGTTTAAGAAGTTTGTTTTAACAAACTTCATCTCAGCAGTGGTGGCCACTGATCTGGAAATCTGTTCTGGGCAGACCTCGACCCAAACTACATGTGACAAGTGACCCAGGAGGACCCCGAGGGCTAACGTGTCGTTAGATGCGGGAAAGGAGCTAGGCTGAATGTCTTCTGCTCCGTCCCCAGGTTACAAAGCTCAGCTGCCCTGGCCTGGCCAGTCTGGAGGAGGTCGAACCAAGCAGCAGTGGTAAGGCATGCCTGTGTCAAGTACCCAAAGGGAGACGTTCCCCTTGGCCATGGGGGTACAAGGATCAAAGAGCTCCCGGCAAGAGGGAAAGGCTTTCCATCACCCTCTGGTGAGTTTATCTGGCCAAAAATGGGAACTACTATGAGCAACCCCTGGAGTTAGTCATGTCTCTCCTTCCCCCAGCTCCCAGAGCAGCTGCTTATACAAGGAGCAGGTCAAAACTAATGACTGTTATAATCGGAGCACATGAAGGGACACAAATCCATTACTGCTGGAGTTGAGCTCACCTCACCAGGCAAGGGCTGAGGCCAGGACTCTTCCCCCTACCGTGAGCTCGCAAGACTGCCAGAGGGACAGACAGATCTCCTAAAGTCTGCCCAGAGGGGATTCAAAGAAGCAAGGGGAGAAGTGGGGCCACATCACATTCCCCTCCCTCCCTACCAGCTTGGAGAGCCAGCAGGCTCCGCACCAGAAACCCCACGGCAGGACCCCGGGGAGCTGTGCAGCAGGACGTGTGTTGGACTCCAGACATCGCAGCTAGATTTTTAAAAAGATGTGGCTAATTTTATAAGCTCTAGTGATTGCTGTCGTGTGTAACGAGGTGCAGTTAATCATATCCCTGCCTCATGCTGTAGCTGGATCATCTGTGCAGCCTCTCTTGCAAGGAAAAGCAAGGTACAGCGGGTTTTACACTTCCCTCTCTCGGAGCGGGTGCTGGTCACCATGCGGTGGGACACCACGCCTGGCAGAGCAACGACCTCCCTCCGCCTCCAAGGGGTCTGTGAACAGCGGCTGGCAGAGGCCTGGGACATGCCTGCCGCGGCAGACCCCAACCTGTTCAGACATATTCTGGACAGAGGGCAACATCCATGCAGTCTGGGTGGCCCGAGCCCTCCCAGAGCAGTGGGTGAGCAGCTTGGGTGGGATTCACCCCTCCAACCCCTGCCTGCGGTGTAAACATCGCCATCCGAGCTCATCACACCCCTTCATGGCTCGGGAGGACAAGCAGGCGTCCTGTGGGCACAGCCACCTCTGTTTGAGATAGTTATGGCCCGGGATGAATCGCCCTGCGAAGGTGCCATTTCCTCTCCGGTGGCCATAAAGGGTCTCCGAGGTCATTAGCTCGGACACCTCCTCGAAGAAGCGTGTGTTCGGTCAGGCCAGTCCCGCCCTTCCAACCCGCTCGGCAGCCGGGCTGGCACCCACAGCACCGCCCGGGTGGTGCGGGTCCTCGGCCCTGGGGTGCAGACCCCAAACCTCTGCTGCCCTGCCCCAAGACGCAGCTTCCCCTCCAACAGCTCGAATACAGGTGCCATAAGGCAAGGCAGGGCATTAATTACGGCAGGAGCCGATGGAGAACCAGCAGGAAAAGAGTTAAGAGAGCCAGGGCTCGTTGCTATCCAGGAACCCAGGCTACCTCACCTCCCAGGATAACCATCAGCCAGCCCTTTCTCAAGCGCTTTTTTGGCAGGCTGCGTTGTCAGAAAACCACCTGTTACTTGGGAGAGATTCAAATGCATAATGAATTAAAAAAGCATATTGTGTGTTACTATCTAACCCCCAGACAGATGTGTTATTTAAGTGTGGTTATGATCTGTGCTGTTAATTTTAAACAACATATGATCAAAGATCATGTCTGGCTTTGTGCTTTGCTTCCTTTCAGGTTCTGGCTTGTGTGTCCATGCCAGACAGTTGTGGTTTCTGTCATATGGCAGGAAAAGCTTATTTTACGTGCTGCCTAAATTTATATTTTATAGCACATTAAAACAGCCCATCAGAATTAAGTTATTGCATTGTTTATAATGGTAAGTGAATCGCAGCTGTGGAAAAGAGGGCACCACACGAAGGGATTTTTAGGCACACCTACTCCCTACGCTAAGGACTTTCAGCCATTTTAAAGACAGCAGCAGGCTGAAGCACAGACTGAAATATATAAACCACATCACCGCTCCTGTGGGAAGGCTGGAAAACTGTTGGAAATGGCAGTCCTGCCAACCAATCAGTCCAAAAGCACCAGCCGGGTCCTCGGCGGACAGGGAGACATGCTTAACAGATCATGAGATTTTTTTGAAATAATACGGTTGGGGTTCTTTTTATTTGCTCCCTGGCCTCAGCCTTCAAGCTTTGCTGCCCAGCTAGAATAGCTAGACATCTGCCCTGAACGAATAGGTAAGTAAATAAACAGACCGAAGAAAGGAAGAGCAGCCCCTTGTGATGGCTCGTCTCTAAGAGGTGAGGCTTTAACTCAGAGGCAACGCGTATTTGAGGACGTCGGGTAAAGTCGCAGGAGCTCCGGCACACTCAGAATGGTAGAGGGGCACATCTTCGCTTGATGTATGCCTAACCATGCTGCTTTCCAAAAAACCCACACAATTTAGGGCAGACGTAAAGCACGGCCAAAAAGTCACTCTTGCCGATTCAGTGTGCAGAATACGTGTTTCACCCCTTGTAGCATTTGAGGATACAGAGAGAATCTCAGTTCAGACTTTCCAGCTAAACCTGTGAAGCCCGTGTGCAAGTGGGATTCATCGTAAGAGAAGTGAAAGGGAGAGAACTGGTTTAACGTTTGCAGACACAGAGCCAGGCTCTGCCCTCGTCTGCACCACGGTCAATGCAACGCCGCTGCTGTGGCAAGCGCAGGGGTGCGACCAGAGAGCAGCCGCTGCCGGTTGCCCACCTCCGAGACGTGTTGGGGCTTCAGCCCTCCTTTCGCTAACAGCCTTCTGCCAGGCTGCAGGCAGCTGCCAAGCTTGGACCACCCTCCTGGGGAGGTAATAATCCTCTGACTAAACAAATGAGTTACTCAGCTCCTTTACAGGAATCAGTCATCTCTTCCGCCCAGGTGTGCCGGGAGGGCTGCTCTGACTCAGGGCCAAGGGCGGTCTGCCCCTGCTCTGCCCAGCCCAGTGAGTTTGACCCAGGTCCCCTTCCCAGCCTTTTCAGCCGCTGAGAAACCGTTCTCTTGCTTGTTGCAGGGCTTCAGCTCTGCCCACTCTGGTCCCCGAGGAGGTTTCCCGCTCCCGCGACACCGACGTGCTCCTGACCCCGCACACAGCAGATCCCTGAGCCGGGCTGGCCGCTGGCTGCCACTGTCCCTGTGAGAGGCAGGCCAGCCCCGGATCGCGGCCATCACAGGAATAAATAAAGGGAAAAGATGTGAACTCTCCCCCTCCGAGGCTGCATCGGGACACGCCACGGTGGCTCTAGCACAGCCAGCCCCCAGCTGCGGTGCTGCTATTCTCCGGCCATTTGGCAGAGGTACCACCCCTCCTCCCTGCTGGGGAAAAAACATTGCCCTCAAACCTCTCCGTGGAGGGGACCCAGCCAGGAGATATTTGTGATATACCTGTGAAGGCTACCCCCGCCTCTGGGAGCCAGGCTGAAATGCCGAGAGAAGGCTCAGAGGTGAAGCGGCGAGCACAGGTTAAAGGGATCGCGCTGCGCTGCTTTAAGGTAAAATACATCCTGCTCCGGGGCTGCTACTGTTAAAAGACCTGAAAACACCTTCGCCCACACATGCAGTACTGAACGGGAGAGCGTGAGGGGTAAGAGGGGATTGTCTGAGAGAAGAGACTAGAGCTGAGGAGAGGATTTTAAAGAGCACAAACTCATTTCATATGGCTGAGTGCCGGCAACACTGGGAGAAATTCAATGGATTATGTTGCACCAGAGGTCAGAATATAATTGTCCCTTCTGGCCTTTAAAACCTGTGAATGTATAGAGGAACCTTGAAATGACCAGATTCCTCAGGAATTTGATTCCTGGGGTTTATTTATTTATTTTCTTACCAGCTGCCAGGCACAGCATGCTCCTAGACAAATAAGGAGGTGGTAGCTACGGTGGTGAGTATATCAGTAGTGCTAATCTCTTGCGGGGCTTCCTGGTAGAATTACTATCTCCCTCAGAGGAGACGAGGTTAAGGGATATAAGACAGTTTCATCTTAAAAAACTAAGAAATGCGGGGCTATTTTAGAAGTGAATAGATGCTAGGGAGAACAAGGGAGCACGAAGCAACTTAGGGCACGAGTATTCTCCTAGTAGATTTTTTTAAACAGCACATTCCCAACCCCCATATTAAATAGCTCTCTGTTGTCCTTGCAAAGGGCCAAAGAGCTAAAGATAGCTCCACTAATTGCTACTTCCCTTCGTCCCTTAGCTCTAGAGATTCCCATCTTCTGTATTATTACTTCATCATTTTAATTGTGCAAGAAGCTTTTATGCATCACAGTATTAATTACAATATAATAATAATAATGCAAAATATAAAAAGTAACAGTTATTAGTATCTAGGTAGCATCATTTTTAGAGCAGGTACTTTGCAAAGGAGTGTTAGCCGACACTTCTGTCTGCACGTGCTCGTGATGGGCGGCCTCATTCTGCAAACCGGGGACCCGTCCTGTGACCTGCACTCGCACCAAGGGGCCGTACCCAGCAAGTGCGTTGCTGTCTCCTGAGATGTGCACTAAAGAAAGTAGACAAAAGTAAGTAACAGGGGGCTGTTCCAGCCCTGAAACAGCCTAGAAAGAGAAAGCCTAGAAAGTCAAAGGTGACTTACGGCCACTGTCGCCTTCTCCACGCCCCTGGAGGTACAGGACGCAGTCTACTCTAGAACTGATATCCACATGGGGAAGCAACTTGGAAACATCTGACCCTCCAATGCTAGGCACAGACATTCAAGCAGACCAAATTACCAATGTCATTCATTTGCACCTTTCAACATAATGATACCTTACAGGGAAGGAAAATTCAAATTAAAAATTGAAGCTATTAATATATCTTTGAAAATGGTAAGGGAACAAGATTAAGACCAATAGGAGGCCACTAATCTTGGCATACTTCTGACTTGTACCCTTTAAATCATTGTAATATCTTGTTCAAATTCAAACATAAATAGGATTTTTTATGAGGGCGTTAGTGCTCCTGCTGCATCAAAAGCCTTATTACATTTTACGCTTCCTAGAGCTGAGAATACTCATTCCCAAAATAGAAGGTTTCCTCGCCGGATGATCATAATGCAGATGACAAAATAACATTACATTGAAAAATACATCTGTACAAAGAAAAATACAAAGGCAGAAGAAGAACTTTTCTCCTACACGTTTTGGTAGGGTTCAAGGGGCTCACAAGGTAAGTAGGATGCATTTTGCAACTTTCTAGCGGAGATACAGTATATTGCAGAGTAACCACATCCTCTCCCTTCGGCTGCTTCTCCCTTCCTGGCGACTAGTTGCAACTCACATATATGTGACAAGCAATAGCCAAGGACAGGCAGCAGGAGGGAACTGTTCCCAACCAACTAACTGCATCTTTAAATTTCTTTTTTTCCCCCCTCCATGCTGCCTGTCTGTCTCTGTGAACACCTGTTTCCCTGGAAGGGAGCGGGGGGACCCAAACAAACCCTGAAGCAATCCCAAATTTCCTTGGTAGGGGAAAAAAACCTATTCTCCAGAGACCAAACCTTCGGTGAATCATTTTCCACCGCTCTGACATGTCAAATACTCCAGTGATTCACCAGTCACGGAGCTCTGATTCACCTGCAGTAAACAGGGCTGATTGCTTCCCCGAAGCACTGTGGTTTGCATCGCTCTTTAAGGCTCTGCTTCCACCTCGCAGCCCTGCGCTTCTCACCTCTCTGCCACATACCACTGCCACTGCCCCCTGCCACAGCAGCAGCCAGGGCAGCAACGAGGAGCAAAAAGCCCAGGCTATCGGTTTTAGTCCGAGGGGCCGAGAGAGAAGACAGCCTCGGATAAATGAACAGTGAGAGGAGAAGTTAGGAGGGCTGGCGAATCTTCCCTCGTTCCTGTTTAAGCGTGAAAAAGGGAAGGAGAGAAACGAAGGGACAGGAGGTGTTTGGTATTTATTTGTGACTCTCATTGGGTTCATCTCCCTGCCAGCGCAGGACGTGGTTTCTCCAAGCGGGAGCACCAGAAATAGAACTGACATTACATCTAATGAGCTTTTTGGTGGCATATTCATTAAGCTTGTAGAAAGGGTAAAGAAACACAGGAAGCTTAGTCTTGGAAAGCCTCCAACTGGACCCCTTTGACTCATTAAAGGAGGGAGTAAAATGAACCGTGCCCCAGGGCAATCGTAAAAGGATAAGCAGGAAAGCAGGAAAGGGTCAATTCATTAAGGACCGAGGGACCCCGTGGTCCCGGCCGGCAGTACGGGGCTGGGGCCGTGGGATGGCCGGGACGTGCTGGAGCCCAGCGGCAGGGATGTCCGCTCGCCCTTGGCATGCTGGTGGAGCCACCGGTGCTTTGTGCTGGCCGAGCCCCAACAGGCAGCAGGCACCCCTCCGGCTGCAGTGAGGGGACCTCAGAAAACCCTCGCTTTATCCCGGGAGGCGCTGCCTGCCCCCCGCAATTGCCGTGGGTTCCCCGTCCACCACCACCAGCGTTCCAGTCTCCATCTTCTCCGGCTCGGACTGGCCTTCCTCCCTGCCGAGGGAAGGGGGAAAAGTCACGCAGACCCTCCCGAGCCTTGCAGGGACAGGAGGAGGGGAGGGGGAGGCAAACTCATTTGAGCAGCTTTGCGGGGGGCCCCAGATTTGCTCAAACCAGTCACGCCAGCTGCAGCCCAGCCATGATGAGAAAGGAGGGGAGACAGTGCAGCAGCGGCTTCCACGACCCCGAGGGAGGAGAGGAGGAGGAGGAGGAGGAGGAGGAGGAGGAGGAGGCCCAGGCTGCTAAACTGACACCAGGCAAAAGTTGGCCACGTTTTCCCCCAGCCACGGAGGAATAGCGCAGGCAAGTCAGATGTGACCATGCTACAGGAGCCAGGAGAAAATAAAAACAAGTGACAGCTGACTCTTGAGGACTTTTGCAGGGGGTGGAGGGGGGGGAGAGAGGGTGAGGAGGGAGGGAGAGACCTACAAATACTGGGGGAAGGGCAGAGCGCAGCCCAGGAGCCTTCTGCAGCGGCAGATGGAGAGGGAAGCTACCGCTGATTCCTGCAGAGTCAGGGAAGGAGAGAGACAGCATCGCACCGAGGTGATCACATGAATAGGGAATGAAGGCGCAGAACAAAGAAGGGGTTTGGGGGAGAGGGAGCGAGAGCCCCCCCGCGAGACCACCAGAGCCGGGGCATCCCGGCGCGGTGCCCAGGTGCTGCGGCAGTGGGCAAGGCGGCACGGGAGCTCGGGCACAGCCAGCCCAGGCTGCTGGAGGACAGGGTCAGCGCGAGCAGAGGAGGGACGGAGGAGACATTTGTGCAGTTGCTAAGGGGTGAAGCTCAGTAAGACCCCACAGAAGAGGTCATTCCTCAGACCAGGACCTGAGCACATGGTGGGAAGGAAAACGTAAATTCCCTTGCTCCAGGCTCGGGGGCTTCCTCTAACGTGCTGTGGGATGAAGCCGCAGAGGCTATGAATAGTGCTGCCTGCCTTGCCGCTGGTCCTGAGGTCCCCGATGTGCCGGTGATGATTGTTATGACAGTCATTCTTGCTGTGATTGGCACCTCCCGGTTAGATCAAGGTCACTGTTAGAACACATCTTTTCATTAAAATGGCCGAGAGCCTGTCAGTGACCACAGGCCACGGCTAATTAAGGGAGGACCCAACGCCCCCGCGCGGGTGGGTATCAGGGCTGATGCCGAGCCACCCACCCCAAGGGGAGCTGGCGGAGCAGCGGGGAGCTGGCCCCAGCACGGGGAGGACATACCTGCTCCCGGCATGCCAGGCCACCCACCACCCTCGCTGCTGTCACACCAGAGCAACAGCGTCACCTCCTCTCACACAGCTCACGAGAGGCACAATAGCATCCCGGGCACATGGGGACAGCCCTTGTGTCCAGCTAGGTCATGGGCCCTCGAAAGGGGAAGGACAGATGACAACAGGCTCCTTACAACACAGTCAGGTGCATATTTGAGGGACAATGACCCATAAGGGGGCTTTAGATTTGAAGAAAATCCTTTGACAAAAATGTCTAAATACGACCATGGTGTTATAATAACTAATTCCTGGGACAGCATGGGGTTCACGCTGTGCGGGACTTAGCAAACATGCCAAGGTCTTCTTAGGAAAGGACACTGTGGGAATGGGTCCACGCTACTTGTATAAATTAGGAGCTCAAACCCCAGCACAGGTGTGATGCAATTACACCGACCAAAGAATTTTTTGGTGTCAAACACTGAGGTGAAGCCATACAGTGGGGGGGACCCCTATAAATATTAGCGTCTCCTATTTTACACAATTTGGATAATACTGCCCATGGTCTTGGTTTGGCTAAATAGTATACAAATAAAAGTCAGTTTCTTCCTCAAATAAAACCAGAAATAAATCTTTCTTGAAAATCACGGAAAACAGTGTTATTCTAAAAGCTACTCATGTCTCTCAGTCCTGTGTTACAGCACTGTTGTCCAGATCCTTTCCTAGGGCTCTCTTATCTAATTTCCCACCACTGGATGACAGAGCATGAGTTCCTCATCATGGAAAATGGGCCTCTGGGCTGCCTCCAGACCGCCACAAATGTCATCCATTCACTTTTGCCATCCAGCTACCATCTCCTGGTCACACTACCTTGTGTTCTCACGTGGCCAAACTCTTCCCAGTTCAACGCCATTTGCACCCTACGGAGGGGTTGTGCTAACTTCAAGAGTGCTACACGAGCCTCCTGCAACGCGGTTCAGCTCACTCGCCGATGCGCTCTCCCCTGTTTTGGCAAAACGTTTCCACTTTGTTCCAGCTCAGAAAGAAAAGACATTTGGAAATCTTGACTTCTCTTGCAGCGTCCAGGTGTGCCTCCCTTGTTTTTTGTCTGTGTAGGCCTGGCCCAGCTTTGCATCTAGAGAGAAGAGAGAACCTGTTATCGGCGTTTGGTAACACAAATGCACGGGACAACACACGTTTCCCGTGTGTTTGAGCCAGCAGTGTTTGAGCCAGCAGTGTGCCCAGGCGGCCAAGAAAGCCAATGGCATCCTGGCTTGTATCAAAAATAGCATGGCCAGCAGGACTAGGGAAGTGATCGTGCCCCTGTACTCGGCACTGGTGAGGCCGCACCTCAAATACTGTGTTCAGTTTTGGGCCCCTCACTACAAGAAAGACATTGAGGTGCTGGAGCGTGTCCAGAGAAGGGCAACGAAGCTGGTGAAGGGTCTGGAGCAGAAGTCTTATGAGGAGCGGCTGAGGGAACTGGGGTTGTTTAGCCTGGAGAAAAGGAGGCTGAGGGGAGACCTTATCGCTCTCTACAACTACCTGAAAGGAGGCTGTAGAGAGGTGGGGGTCGGTCTCGTCTCCCAGGTAACAAGTGATAGGACAAGAGGAAATGGCCTCAAGTTGCGCCAGGGGAGGTTTAGACTGGATATTAGGAAATTTTTCTTCACCGAGAGGGTTATCAAGCATTGGAACAGGCTGCCCAGGGAAGTGGTTGAGTCGCCATCCCTGGAGGTATTTAAAGGACGGTTGGATGAGGTGCTTAGGGACATGGTGTAATGGTGGTTTTGGCAGTGTTAGGTTTATGGTTGGACTCGATGATCTTAAAGTTCTTTTCCAACCTATATGATTCTGTGATTCTGTGATTCTGTTTCTGTCCCAGTGAATATGGGAAAGAAATTTGACTCCCTAAAATGTCTTCTGATATACCAGACACCTTCAATGACTTCCCAGCAGAGGAGGAGAGGGAAGGTTGATCCCCCTCACCCCAGTTTTTTCTCAGGCTAAGCAAATGCTTTTCTGCCTTTCCATCAGTTTCTCCCAGTTACCGTGGTTTATAACTTACGTGTTAGGCCCTATGCCTGAAAAAAGTTTTGTAGAATATCCAGTGCAACTGGAGCCTGGCCTTAGCAGACGTTGCTTGGCACAAGGTAATTAAATAATGACAATAATGACGTTTAATTTTATCTGTGATTGTGGGCAAATAGCAAAAGACATAGCAGGGACTTTCTGCCTCGCACACAAGACATGCTTTCCACTGCAACTTTTTTAAAGTGTGCTTTAAAGAATTTTTTTTTCAAAATTGCTGTGAAAAAAGGTAAGCTATGTGTAACGTAGTCGGCATTTCACTCTGATCTATAACTGCCTAATCCAGGCCAGGACTTCGAGAAACCCATTACAGTGACACTAGGCACCCACTGTGAGAGTCGGTCTGGGAGCTAGACAGCTAGGAAAAACCACAGCTTTGGTCTGTGTCCAGCAGCCTAAATAAAAAGTTTCCTTTGCATGCTTTGCATTCATCACAAAAGAGCACTAGCTATCTCTTTTATGTAGTAAATATGCACCGTCACAGAAACATGTCACATTAAAGTCACACTGGTAGAAGCTTGAGCACAGGACGTTAAAAATGAGGTATTGTAATTATGTTATCTCAGATGAATTCCTCCTTCTTATAACTCGTGGTGTTCATGCAGAAATGACAATCCCAAGCATACAAAGAGCATGTGTTGCTTTCTCCCCACCCCAGTAGAACATCATACAGTTGGCTTTAAAAATAATGATTTAGATATAAATATGTATGTTTATGTATATAGGTGTATGTACGGAATTGTGATTGTTTCTTTATTTTACATTTTCCATTTGCACTTTAATGATGCAAATGGAAACATGCTTTTCACAAACGTGAGGGTGCTAAAACTGAGATTCTTCTGTTATTCACAGGACTCCAGAGGCTCAGGCTTAAGTAAAGTATCAAACGTTACGAGTTCACGATGAACTGTAAGAACTGCCAACACCATTAACATCTTACAAGATAAATGATACGTACTAAGCCAGAAAAAAAATGCAACTTGAAAACACAACTCACCTGAAATACCTCTGTGTTAATATCGCTAGCTCAAATTAACAGCTGCATCTCCTGACTTCAGTATTAACAGTGCTTTTCTAATAGCTTCCTATGCACTCGCTCTTCGTGGTGCTGTTTAAAGAAGAGAGAGAGAGAAAGAGAGAAAATTGAGCACTGAAGTTCAGCACTCTCAGAGGGGAATACGGTGGGGAGTAGCGAATTTTCGAGCAGTGCTAATTCCCATGCTGCTAATTGGACAGAGGCCATTTCCTGCATGCTAAAGTCAAACAGGACAGGAGCATATGGGCTTTCAGAGAGAGAGCTGGGCCTTTGCAATGGAAAAGAAAACACACATTAAAAAAAAGCACCTTAGAATCCCTGCAGAATATTGGTGATTGCAGAGAAATTACAGACAAATTACAAACTTAAAAGCTATATGCACAGATGCTGCTCCTATTGCTTCTGGGAGAACCACACCTTTGAAAAGATGGTGCTTATTCCTTGGGGATATGCCATTTTCAGCGCCCAATATTCTCCCTTGGCCCTACTGTTAAAATAGGATAGGGTTTTATTTGTTTTCTTTATTAATTTTTAATTATTTTTCAATTTATCTGCAATTCGTATAGGTTTCAACGGCCGGATGAGATCCTCCTTTGTAAGCTTTTCTGAGAGCAGCGGGTGTAGCTCTCAGGCCTGAAGGAGGGTTGCACGCTCCGTCATGTCACGGAGGGGACAGACCTGCCCTACAAGGCTGCACGTCCTAGCAGACCACGTCAGCCATCCACAGAGTCCTTCTTTCAGCTGCTTCGTATTCAACCAAGCAAAACATTTATCCTTAATGGGAACCATATCAGGGCAAGTTTCAAACATCACCTGCTCTTCTTTAAACATGTTAAATTCAAGCACAAAAGACTCACGTGCCTTGCAGAATGAGTTTGGGACAGGCATAGGGAGGTCATGCTCCAGGGATGTGACAAAGCGGGGATCCCAGGGGTGGGAAGGATGCTCTGGGAGGAGATGCCGACTAGCCCACTTCCCTGTATCTTCCTGTGAAGAAACCGGTGTAGGGCAGGGTCAAAACCGGGGCACTGAGAGAGCATCATTCTGATCCAATGCGGCGAGGACGATGATGGTCCAAAAGAGTCGATTCTCTTGTATTAGCTGCTAATCAAAGGTGTCTCTTTTACCTTGTTTGCCAGTTTATTCTCCCTACAGCGATCTCTCCTACGCACCCCCCTCCCAAAAAGAGGTACATGGAAGCTGCTGCGCAGGGAGCGAGCATGGAAAATTTCCGAGCGGGCAGTTTATAAAGTCAGCAGCCACGTACGGTCTGAGGGGCCCAACGGCTCTCGCGATGGAGCCGGTCGCAACAGGCAGCACAAGCGGCATCCTCCTCCTTAGAGGAGCGGACCTGCTGCATCCAGCTTCTGCCTGCAGCCCCCAGCTGCCGACTGTCCGCCTGGTTTTGCCGCTGCCCGGGCTCCCTGGGTGGCTGTCACACCTGCTCTGCCCACCCCTCGGAAAGCTGCCAGAGGAGAGAGCAGACAAAGGAAGAGCAGCACAGCTGGAGCCGCTGGAAGCTGCACGCGACCCGGGGTTGTTTTTGCGCTCGCCCAAGGCCCCTCTTCCGTAGGAAGTGCCTTTCCTGGCACCCTGTGAGCTGGGCTCTTCAAGCTCCCTCCTGTTTATCGCTTGCCATCGTTTTTAAGGCATTACTGCAGAATTCCTTTGGTTTTTTAGTATTATTATCGCTGTCTCTGGATGGTTTAGCCGCCGCAGACTGCACATCTTCATTGCTGGCTATGGCAACGAAACGCAAACGCGTACGTGGCTCGCCTCGATGCCCCACTTGTTTGAATGTCCCGGGACAGAAGGGCCCTCCCAGGGCACATGGCCACCAGAGCAGCAGAGAAGGGGTTAATAAAGGGTTTAATACCAAGAGGCCACACAGCAAAGCCCAAGTTAGGGCCAGCTGCACCCCTCCCCCGGCCTCCATCCTGCTGCAGGAGCCCTGGCAGTGCTGCATCACTCAAGTGCTGCTTTCCCCACTGAGCTCCTGCCCCACTTGTGTGATGTAAAGCAATCCTTTTGTTTCCTCTTTAAGACATTAGCCTCAGGGGCCATTACAGGGAAGAAAGGTAGCTGGGGCTCTTTTATCTGAAGGAATCCATTAGGAGGGAGGGGATCCTTTCCTTCCTCCCTGCCCAGGGAGCAGCTCCTGCCTTTGCAGTGCTCCAGGGACATCTCGCTGCTCCAGGGCCACCTCCTCACTCACTGCTCCAGGGACATCTCCTCCCTGCTCCAGGGACATCTCCTCACTGCCCCATGGCCACCTCCTCGCTGCTCCAAGGCCACCTCCTCACTGCCCCATGGCCACCTCCTCGCTGCTCCAGGGCCACCTCCTCACTGCCCCATGGCCACCTCCTCGCTGCTCCAGGGCCACCTCCTCACTGCCCCATGGCCACCTCCTCGCTGCTCCAGGGCCACCTCCTCGCTGCTCCAGGGCCACCTCCTCACTGCCCCATGGCCACCTCCTCGCTGCTCCAGGGCCACCTCCTCACTGCCCCATGGCCACCTCCTCGCTGCTCCAGGGCCACCTCCTCACTGCCCCATGGCCACCTCCTCGCTGCTCCAGGGCCACCTCCTCACTGCCCCATGGCCACCTCCTCGCTGCTCCAGGGCCACCTCCTCGCTGCTCCAGGGCCACCACCTCACTGCCCCATGGCCACCTCCTCACTGCTCCAGGGCCACCACCTCACTGCCCCATGGCCACCTCCTCACTGCTCCAGGGCCACCACCTCACTGCCCCATGGCCACCTCCTCACTGCTCCAGGGCCACCACCTCACTGCCCCATGGCCACCTCCTCGCTGCTCCAGGGCCACCACCTCACTGCCCCATGGCCACCTCCTTGCTGCTCATGGCCATTTCCTCACCCCACTCCAAAAATGGGGCAAACGCAGCATCACCATGCAGAAACCATGAGTCCTCACCCCCCCCCCCCCCCCAAATGAAGTGAAAAGGAGGACATGCATTTTTAAATCCACCTCAGTGTAACAGACTAGCTTTCTCTTTGCTGACATTTTGGGTGACTGAGGAGTGTTAGGTGCTCTGGCATGTCTTCGTGGCTATAGAAAGCAGAAACTCATTCTTGCTTGGTTTATTCTTGCACTGAAAGCAGCAGTTCCTGTGCATTCGCAAGACTCCAGGACCTGAGGCTTTAAATAATAACCCCAGATATTATAAGACTCTTAATAAACTTGAAACCACTGAAATAACAATAAAGAAATGAAAAAAATATGACAGGGAAACTAATTGGGTAGTGGGGGGGGAGGGGTTCTTTTTGAGCACATCCTTCACACTTTCCCAAATCATGAATCACAGAACAAACGTTTGCTCTGTACAGTGCGTGCCACCGAGACCAACGAGGACCTATCTTAGGCTAATATAAATTGCCCGAGTTCCAGTAAGACATCAACAGCAGATAGGAGCCTGCCCTGCTTACACTCCAACCTCACCGGAGACCACGCAGCCGTGGTCAGCCCAGAGCCGAACCAAGCAAGCCAGCCCAGCTCAAGGGCAGGGTGTATTTACCCAGGCTTGGTGTTAACTACTAACACCATTATGTGGCTTTACCGCAGCTCGGAGCTGGCTTGCACATCAGTGATTCAGAAGACAAGGCGGGTGAGGACACCAGAATAATCCCAGCTAAATACAGCGTTCAGCACAAAAGATGCAGATCAGGGTAGAAAAGGTGCCAGCGTGCCTTGCTCCTGTTTAAGTCGTGAGCGATACGATGCTTTTGAAAGCCCTACTCAGCACCTGCCAGCATCCGTGCGTGGGGAAGCACCTCTGAAAGCCTCCCCACAGACCCAGCCACGATGGGCAGCCCCGAGCAGCCTAAAATAGCGGGAATAAATGAGAGCAGCTGCCGGGGCTATGGAGGGAGCGTGCGTGCGAGAGGAAATACACGTGAGCACACGTGCAGGGCTGGTACGAGCAGGAGCGTTGCCACGTCTTCTTGTCAAAACCATCAGGGAGAGAGAGGGGGGCTCCCCCAGCCCTGCCTTGCCCTGCCCTGCCCTGCCTTGCCCTGCCCTGCCCTGCCCTGCCTGCTGTGGTGGCTCCGGGGGGCGGGCAGGGCGGAGGGAGGAGGATGGCGAGGGAAGAAAGGAGGTGCGGGCTCCCCTCTCCGATGCAGTTGCTTTATAAAACGTGGGGTCTCGAGGAAAGGTGCGGGGACGCACACACACTCCTCTCTTCAAAATGCGGCGGTCGTGCGCACCTTGAAGCCACATGCTCAAATGCCAAAATATTTCAAGTTCACGCGACCTGGCAGGAGGAGGGAAAAAAATAAACGGAGGAGGACTGCTGCTGGGGAGCATGCCTGGGAAGGCCAGCATCCCCACCACCTGCTCTGCCGGGTCACCCTCTGCTCTTTCGCAAACGTCCTCCCCACTCGCCATATGTCACACACGCCATCCCCGAACCCAGCCACACAATTACGCCAGGCCTCGGCACAGCCAGGGGACAACATCGCTTTCCCGGCTGTCCTGCACTGTTTTCAGTGCCTGGGGAGATATCTGACCCCCAGCTACTTCAGTGACAGCCGACAGAGAACGGGAGCGGGGACGAGTCCGGCTGCTAGAGGCAGGGATGGACGGACAGACAGACAGACACACAAAGGTAGCGGGAATGGCACTGGCGTGAAAAACATTTAGATGTGTATGATATTGCAGAAGCTACCCCCTTTGCTGTGATGATCCTACTTCAGCATGGGCTAGTGCCATAAAAACGGGTGAAGATGTTTGGTGCCGCTGGTAGGACGGCACGCAAGCACTAACCTAAGCAGCCCCTCAGGTAGGGCTCAGGCACCAAGATCCATGTCTAGGGGCTGGTGTCCCACGGTATAAACTCATCAGCGAAGTGTCTATGCCAATCCCGGTGAATTTACACTGGGAGAGGATCCTACAGTGGGTGTACACTTCGTATTAGGGTCTCGTGATGAGGGAGACGGTGCAGGAAGGGGGAGATGGTCTGCTCACGCACGCCCTACCTGCAGCAACAGCCTCACGGGAAGCGGGGGGCCGGCGAGCGTGCAAACCCCAGGGCAGACCCTGAGCGTGTCCGGCGATGCTGCAAAGACGTGTTAAAAGCAGCTTGGCTTCCAAGCCCGGGCATACCCCTGTGCATTTCCCACAAGGAAGGGAAGCAACTAGCAAGCCCATAGCTGCCCATTAGCGAGACCTCGGGGCTACACGCTTCTCACAGCTGTGCCGCCTGCCCCTCAGCACTTCAGGGGACCGTGGCTGAGCTTGACACCGGCTTCGCAGTGCCCTTAAGTGGGTGTCTGATGGCACAGCATAGACGCACCGGCTGGCTCCCAGGGAGCTACATCTGGTGCTGGGTGTAGCACAGGCGTCTCGCTCATCCCAGGCTGTTGTTCCCAGCAGGGCTGGTGAGCAAGCAGGGGTTTATGGCTTCCAGTCAGCGAGGACGGCTGCTCAGGCCTGCCCGGGGTAGCTCTGCACAGCCTCGTCCTCGGCCACGTAGGTATGTGCTCCTTGATCTGTGCAAGTCAGGCTGATAAGAGCCAGGGAGAACTGCAAGGGATTACATTTTGCATCCAGTTAATACAAATAAAACGGGTCATCTTTAGGCACATTGCAAACAAAGCTTATCTTTCTCTACCTGGAGAGTTACTGCAAACACTGAGAAACTGTCCTAACAAAGAGCTCCTACGAGATGGCGGAGGGACGTGATGGAAACCCCACCACTTGAGATGTGATTGACTGGACAAAACATTGAAAATATGACGGCTCCAAAGCTGCCAGAAAAATACATCAGAGCTGATCTCATCTATGACAAGTGTATTATGTACTTATGGATGGATCTGTACAAAACCCCACATCTGACCCAGGGTCACAGGCATAAAACAGTGGGAGTCACTGTAAACACGCTCATAATTATTTGGGAATTTCTTCCCTTTCTTCCATTCATTAAAGAAAATTATTTTGTTTCTCTTTCCACTTCTTTACTCATGAAGAACTTGAACCTCAGCCTATCAAAGTTTGCAGGACTTTGTTGGATCAAGATTTGCACCACTTACTGGCAGGAACCAGCTCTGCCAAGAGGTGGAGAAAATGTAATCCTGAACCTTGGGAATTGCTTCTATACCACATTGGTGTGCAAACAATAAACAACACTAACAGTGATGTTTCTGACAGCCCTTGTAGCCCCACGGGCAGGACTTACGCCGCGTTCCTGTTCCACATTGCCATCCTAGTCCTGCTGCTTCATGTGAAATTATAAACACTCGGTCTTGGGAAGACGCACCAGGCATTTTTGCTGAGTGCTGCTCTGTGCAGAGGCAGTACAACTTGAAGAGGATGCTGTGCGAAGGGCCAGAGGAGTTTTTCTACTGCTCCCTGTCCCAGTTACAACCAGTTCCCAGGGCAGGGGCCAGCCATGCTGGGAAAAAGGGCTCACGCAGCCTGGTTAGCCTCACTGGTGGACTGGCACATGTTGGCAACTAGAAAATAACTAACGCTCAGAATTTGTCTAACCCAGCGTGTTTTAACCTGCTTGGGTGTCAGTTCTGGGGTCTGGTCGTGGATGCTCCCAACCTGCTGATATTCTTACGAGAACATCACTCTCTTTTCCTGCAGAAAGAGACTGGTGTTCTCATAAGACCATCGCTCTCTTTCTGCAGGAAAAGCGGTGCTCCCGGGCTGAGGGGACCTGCGAGAGGCAGGTGGGCTTCCCCCCAGCCCTCCCTTGGCCCCTTCACCCTCGCGCTCGCGGCGGCAGGAAGATTGTTCAGCCCAACCTCCGGGCACCAGGGCGGCTGGGGCTGGACTGCCTTCACGTAGACTTTATGTCATTCATTTCTCCTCCGCTGGGAAATGGCTCTCCGAGGCCCCGGACATCTGCTGCTGCTTACCCGGGCTGCGATGCTGGTATCGGAGCTGGCACCGGTTCAAGAAGGGACTACAATATTTTATTGTGCTGGTGGTGTTTTGCTGAACCCTGCCTCGGAGGCCAGGAGGATGGGCAGATAGGGAAGAGGTAGGTGGACCTGGTCCTCCACATCTCTGTGGTGCAGGGGGCTCCCACCCCAGCAGGTGTTGCAGTCGAAGCGCCGGCCTCCAGTGAGAAGGGCACTTTGCTTGCACTTGACAAGTGGCTGCACGAGGGGAACACATCGCTAACAGGAAGTTTTCCTTGGCTTGGCTGGGGAGGGCTGGAGGCAGGAGTGGGGAGAAACCCTCCCGACAGGCAGGAAGGTAGGCAGGGGAGGGGGAAGACAGGAAAAGCAGGAAAGTTCAAGCACGAAGGCAACATCAGCAGGCAAGCAAAGTAACGGAGGGCACCTGTTGGAAGAGCTCCAGGAAAGTTCCCAGTTATTCAGGGAGTCAAGAATGTGTTGAGTCAAAGTGTAGTAGGGAATAAATCCAGTGGGCAGAGTGGGAGGTGCCTGCATCTACCTTGCCCTCAGAAATACTTACATCCTTCGGATAGTGTTTCACAGCGGTTGCCCTGAAGGGCCAAGAAACTCACTGCAAATCACTAGATGAGCCCCGGGACAGCAGTGCCCTCAGCCAGGAGTGATCTATCAGCGTGCAGACAGTGAATGGCCCTAACAGGAGCCACAGACTCCCCCTAATTCGAGGGGAGATTTTTGCCAGCAGGGCCTTGACGAGCCCCCCAAGCCACCCCACAGCACACCACCAAGGCCAGGTCAGTCTGCAGCCTCCCATCCCTCACTTGCTCTCCTTTGGGACCAAATCATCAGCTTTCGTGGGTGTTTCTTCAGCCCTGATGAGATAAAACCCATGGTGCACGTGAGATGGGGCTGCGAAACCAATTGCTGGGAGCAAAGCGGCTGCATCCAGGAGAAGCAGGACGGCTGGGGCTGTAACAGCTCACCTCACGAATGCCGTGGCAAACACCACACCGAAGGACTGGGGTCTCCATTAGACGATTTCCCACGGATTTACAGCTCAGCCACAAAACTGCGCTGGGGCGAAAGTCGGCAGCATGGGAGCAAAGTTGTGGCGTTATTGTTCATCTGCAGATTTGCCTTAGCTGTCGCTCAACCCTCACCCTGCTAAAGAAGAGTACGTGTGCTCTCAGCTGGGGTGATTACGTTTGAGCACTGCATGGCCAAAAAAACCCACGCATGCAAGGAGAGGTGGAGAAGGATCCAGTACAGGATCAGCATTACCGAGCCTTCACGTGCCCCGGGGATTGCTCCACACTGAAAGAAGACAATAAATAACAGTGACTGATGGCAGTAGCAGCGTGCCCTGCTGCAGAGGGCTGTGCCAGCGGGATTCACAGGGTGCAGGCTCCTGCAGGCAGGACGGCAGTTCGGGGTGCCCGGGCGGTGCCCAGCTCCACGCTTTGCGGGCAGGCACTGCCTGCCACGGCGGCAAATTAATGCCCCCCTTCCCCTCCCTCCCTGCTTCCCACCCGTCCCTCGCACCACCTCGGTGGCCGCCGGGGACGGGCCCGGAGGGTGCACCCGGCGCTGCGGGGACGGGACGCAGGTGCCCAGCACCTGCTCCCAGCACCAGCTGGGGGAGAGGAGGAAGGGGCGAGCGGCCTCACCCCCTTCTCCTGCCTGCCTGTGGGAGGGCCTGCGCCCGGCAAGAGGGGAAATGCGGCTCTAAAAACCACAGCCATTTGCAAGGCGAATCAGGTGGAGTCCTTGAAATTGCTTGAAATCCTTTTTTTTAAAAAAAAAAAAAAAAAGAAACTGAGCTGCACAGCGGTCCAGGTGGGAAGCAGCAGGAGAGCAGCCTTGGGGTCAGTAAACCGCGGTGGCAGGAGATGGACCAACGCCGCAGCAGGTCATAGGCTCTGCCACCCCCCCAGCTGCAGGGCCCCCGTCTCCCCGAAAGCTGCCTCAGTTCAGCTGGTGCCGTCCGAAGGCACCAGCACAGGGCAAGCAGGGCTTCCTGGCACTGTGAGCCATGGCAGGTTTTGAAACCAGAACCTTGCCAGCGCTCCCCCGGCCCCCCACTTCTCCCTTTCCAACTTCAGGCTCCTTTTTCTTTCGGATATAATCCCGTGCTGAAATCGAGTTAAGGGAGGCCTGGGCTTGTCCTTTTAAACAGATGAAGTGGAGGGTGTTGTGGGGGGGGTTGCTATAATTGGATCACTTACTGTGTGACTAATCACAGCCGCCGGTAACCACAGTGACTGTGGTTTTAACCTTACTTGGTCATTTGCAAACCACCCGGATGACCCAGCCATCTGCAGCAGGGCGGGCGGCTGCGGCGGGGGACCGGGGGCGTGCAGCCCCGCACCCCTCACTGACCAGCCCGCAGATGGGGTGGGGGTGATGGGACCTCGGAGGGGTTCCTTTCCCTGCCTCTGTGTGGGTGGCCTCCCAAACGGTGTGGGGAGGTTGGGCGTGCGGCCACAGAGCAAGCAGGACCAGTGGCTGACAGCGGGGACGGGCTTCGGCCAAAAATCCGGCTCCAGATCCAAAATTGGGTGGTTCCCCAGATGCACGGTTCAGGCTTGGCCCATTGGACAAACCCACGTAGCTCCGCACCTCCACGTCTGGATGGGACCGATGGCACCTGCGCTCGCTCCGGAGGTGGCATCTGACCGCCTGCACCTTCCCTGGTGCATCTATTTCTGGCAAGGGAGCGACGGCTAGATTATGGACGATAGAGCAGATTAAGTTTTGATTCTTATTTATTTGAGTAAGAACAATCCTTAAAAGCCATCATTAACCTCCTTACCTTTAATCAGCCAATTGCTGGGAGTCCTGGTAGCCCTGCTTTTACCGCGTGACCCGGTGAACCTGAATGTGGTTCAGGGCAGCAGCGTGTGGGCTGCTGCCACTGCTTATCAGGCAGCTGAGATACGGCGAGGTGTGCGTCAGGGCATTCTCCTTTCTCTGTAATAAATTCAGGGCGGCGAGGTGAGGTTGGGGAACCCCCACCTGCCCCGTGCAAACGCAGCCGCCCGGGAGAGCCGGGCGACCGCTGCCGCTCTCGCTCGTTTTGGGCCCGGCGTTCAGCTTCTCGAAACGAGGACAGAAGGAAGCAACAAATGGGAAGGAAACCGGCCTGCTTGTGAAATCCAAAACCGGATCGGTAAGAAAAACATCATAAATTATGGATCCCCTGGAGCCGGCGGCAGCCTGTCATTGTGCATGATCTGTCTCCATTGTACTTTTCGGTGTGGGTGAAACTGTTGTAAACTAACACAGGGCAAGCTTTTTCTGCTGAGGATCACTGCCCGCTGCTGGAAGAGCCCTCTGCCTCCCAGCACAAACAGCCCATTGCGAACCAAATGTTTCGTGTAAGCGATAGCGGCCCCAGTGGATAGGCAAGCCCTTGAAGAGGGTGAAGGGGAATGAGGGCTTCAGCTGATCCTGCTCACTGGAGCTTAGCACCAGCGGACGCGCCAGCTGCAAGGACGGGGACGGGCAGCCTCGGCCAGCACAAGGGCGCCCATTGTTCCCCAACGCGCTGCTGGAAGAGACCACCGGATCAGGGTAGCCGAGCAGCAGCGCTGCGGCACGGGACACCCGCGCCGGGGAGCCCAGGGGGCTGCTCCCGGCCCTCAGCCCCCACGTCCCGGGGGCTGTGCTGGGGGCGGACGGGGAGCACCCACGGCACGCCCTGCCCGGAGCAGCAGGGGTTAAGGGGCGTGGGGAGGGGGATTTTCGGCCCCCAGCTGCACCGGCCTGGCTCGGATGCCAGATGCAGGCGGGCAGCGGGAGGAGGGGAGCGGGAGCAGAGAACGAACTCAAGGTCAAACGGCGAGGGGAGGGGGAGGAAGAGGAGGTGGCGGGGAGGGGAGGAAGGGTGTCCCCCATGCAGGCGGAGAATCGCTCTTTATCCACCCTCCTTCCCCCCTTCCCACACGCCAACCACAGAGGCAGCCTCTCATCAGGATATTTATGAACGCACGCACAAATGGGAGGCTGAGGGGAGGCAAAAAAAAACCAACCCACCACCAACCACCCAACCCTATTTTGCTCATTCTCTTTCTTCAAAGAGCAGATGTGCTGTGGCCTGCAAACCGAGAAGGACACTCCCTTGCTGTTAGCTAATTTAGGCTGACAGGCTAGGTTTTTGCGGTTCGAAACGAGAAGTTTAGCGATCAGCCGCTAACATTAACCAACACACCTCTCGCACAACCGCCTGCACCGGGCCCCGGGCGTCCTTTGATGTTACGGGGGGAAAAAAAAAAAAAAAAAAGATTTGATTTTTTCTCTTGCAGAAAAAAAAGAAAGGCAAAGGCTCGGCAGCACCGAGGAGCCAGATAGTGCCGCGGTGCCTGGCTGCGGGAGCCGAGCGAGCAGCCTGCTTTCACGGGAGCCCAAAAAGTAAAAGAACAGCAGCAGTGGCAAGGAAAAGGCTGTCACATCGCCCCGGTGCTCGCCAAACGCACGCCGCCCCCGTGGGTTCGAAGAAATAAGTCTTTCTAGCGGGTTTATATAATTTTAAGGGGTCTTGTTTCTCCTTTTAAGCCACTTTCCTGCTTATTTTCTCTATTTCTGGCCATGGTTCAGCAGCTCATCAGAAGGTGGGCTAGTTCCTCATTGCAGATTCAAACGCGCTTCTGTGCCAAATTGACCTGCTGTTATCCCCCCTTTCAGCTACTGTAACCAACACCGCACAAACAATGAATTATGAGATTAGAGTTACAGAAAAATGGCCTCATTCTGCAGATGTTGTGTCTGGAACCGGCTGCTGCGCGGCCTCGGGTTTGTTGTGTCATCTTCCTCGCTCCCCCTCCTCCTCCTCCTCACAGCCCCACCTTTGCCGGGTGGCGATGCGTGCCAGGGACCCTGTTATGCGAAGGGTTAATTAGCAGCTTCCAACCCTGCCCCCCCCCCCCCCCCCCGCCAAAAAAAAAAAAAAAAAAAAGGAAGGAAAAAGAGGGGAAATGGATGAGCGAGAAAAACAGCATTGATAAGAGAATAGCCATTGTATAGACAGAAAAGCAAATAGCTGGTCTGGAATTTAAAAAGCCATAGCAGAATTATTTTAAGAGATATTGGAGTTTCACGTGGGAGCTGGGCGGTGGGGACAGCGTGATGCTGCGGAGGCCAGAGAGGGCACGGGGTTTCTTTGTTGTGGGTGTGCTGGGAGAGGCGGGGGGGGTGTGGGTGGGTGTGTGTCTGTGTGTGCATGCATGTCTGTGCGTGTGTGATGTCTGTCTGTGCGCGTGTGATGTCTGTCTGCGCACGTGCGATGTCTGCGCGTGAGCGTGCACACGCGTGTGCGTGTGCTGGCGCCGGCGCGGCGCTGTCAGCTGCTCAGCACCGCAGCAGCTGGTACCTGTGGACTGAAAGCCCCTGCGCCCACCTTGGCAGCATCAGGATGCAGCACCCCAGCCTCCAAAATACATTTGCTAACTGAGGAGCATCAGGGTGTTGTGGGGTTTTTTTTCCACAGTGGATCCGAATTTTCAGGTTAAAAAGTGGTGCTTTAAAGCAGATTTGGGGACGAGAGAATATAATGAAATAAAACAAACCCCTGAAACTCTTGGTGCTGCTGGAGTTTTGCTGTTGACTTCAGCTGGGTAAGGGATTTGCCCAGGAAGCCAGTGACTGATGTGGATCGAGCCTGGTGGATACACCTCATCATTCTTCTCTTTCCCACTATGCACGGTTTACACAGCTCAATAATTATATCTTATGTGCAATTTTTAATGCACATTAGGGAGCAATGAATGGAAATAGAGGCTTTCTGCATGCTGAAGGGCCAAGGCTGTGCTCTTGGTTAGTAGTGGGACAGTTTTTATTGATTTGGAAAAAAAATGCAACTGCAGGTCAGTTGAAACTATTTGCCAAGTTCATCATGTTTTTGGTGAATAGTTTTGTCAATTAAAAAAAATACTCCAGCATTTCATTTGGGGTTTTCAACTGAAAGTATCTACAATTTTCAAACTGAAAATACTCAATTCTGTATTTTAAAATGATGTTTCACTTCGGAAATTATTTATGTTTAAGGACTTTAAAAGGTAAAACAAAATGAAATGGTCTTCTTTGGAGTGAAATTAATCTTAATTATTTCCTGTGTTGCTGAGCATTTTTTTCCAGTTCACTGAAACCTTTTTTTTGTTGTTGTTGAATTTATGTAAGAGGCAAAGCTGGGTGTCCCCGGCCTGCCTGGCTCTCTGCCCCAGTGCAGAAGGAGGTGTAATTGCTGGGGAAAGTAATTGCCCACGCGGTGACAATAACTCTCTGTTCATCCGGATGTGGCCAGGGATCCCTGCGACACCACAGGTCGGGCGCCGTGGAAGTGGGACGAGTGCGGTGCTAGCCAGGAGAAGGAGGAGGGCCACCAAACCTCTCCCTCCTCCGTCGCTCAGTACCCAGCCTGGGGGGCCCAGCCCCCATGGGACCCCCCCTCTGCCTGTCCAGGAAGAGCCTGGAGGTCATCTTGCACGAGAAAGCCGGGAATTTCTGCATCCAAGAGCAGATGGCTCCTTGCCCCAAAGTGGGGCAGTCCCATGTCCTTCAAGGAAGACACAAGTGTCTCCCTGAATTGCCTCGGGTTGCATCCATCCTCCCGCTGCCCCCCACGGGCACCCGCTCCGGCACGCTGCGGTGCTGCCGTGTGCCTTTTTAGTAACTGGGACTGCCAGAACACTCCAGAGGATGAGAAAGCACAAGGCAAGAACAGGAAGACGGCTGCGAGAAGAAGCCCCATGGAGATGCTGCATCTGCTCCATCTTTTTCTTTTTTTGCTAGAATTTTAATCTCTCAGCTAAAATGAACAGCAAGTTGCGGAATTTGGCTTGGTCTTTTGTGTTTTCTGCAAATTCTCATCCTACCATCGCATCCTGTTGTGCTTCAGGCAATGTGTACTTTTTCTAGGCTTTGCTTGACACCAGGCTGCACAGGCAGGAGCTATAGGTAGGTCCAATACGTTAAAAATACTTAGCGTTCCTTGAGGAGAAACACACTTTTCTGAGATGCTGCAGTCCTGTTAGGCAGCAGGTTCAAGCTCCTTTTCTCCTCTGTCTCTGGTCTCCACTTCTCAAAGCACCAGTTCCCTTTCCACACTATGTTTTTCTCCGTTGTTTTTACTTCCATTTTTTTAAGGCAATCTCATATTGACATTCTTATCCCAGTCCCACGCTGGTAAGGCAGGTTATGAACGTCAGTTTCCCTATCAGCAAATTCAACTAATAATATGACAAAGCAATATTTGGTAAACACCAGTTATTAAGACCCAACAGTGACAGAAAAGGACCTAAGACTCCAGCAGCCTGCGCTCCTTATCCTCTGTTTAGTTTCTTTGGCTGTATTCACAGCAAGTGTCTTCTACCGTGCTGTTGAGAGGTTTTGCATCCTTCAGTCCACTTGCCCTGGACATTTCAATGGAGTTGACGCTTATGTATTTCGGTGGAGTTCATCACGCTCGGAGACACTCCAGGAGAGGAAGATGTGGAAAAAAAAATCATAAGGATGCTCAGCAGCTGAATATGTGCATAGATGTATGCTAGCTACTCCTCAGCCTATTAATCCAGTCTTACCATGTCTACACAGAAAGAATTACTTCATTTTCCTTAGAATTTGGATTGTTCCACCGAGATCTGTGAGGTTGTGCTATGGCTGAACAAAATCTGTTTGTTTTTCTTTGGAATATTCAGGTCAAATAGTTGCATTTGGTTAAATGCCTCCATAAGAATCAAAAGGGAGCCTGGATTTCTGGTTGCATTTCTGCCTTCTTCCCTCCCCCACCCCTTCAAACAATAACAAGAAGTCACTCATGAGGAAAGCTTGAGCGAGGAAACCTAGAATTAATTTGAGAAAGTTACGGGGAACGAGAAAAAGGCCTAGTAATGGAAATTGCATTAACTTGAGTGCTCCAATCCACTATTATCGCAATCCCAGTGTTAAGAAGCCACCATTTGGTGCTATGATGCTCTCAGCAATAGCCACTGATGATGGGTCGGGGGGGTCACTCCCAGCAAGGGGACAGTTGTGGTAGGGAGGGTTTCGGCTGGACAGTGCGAGGTCTGCCGTGCCATCGCCTCAACCCCATCTGCTTTGTGCTGTAGCCATCTCAGGAGGGTATATGTTTTCCTTCATGCTGGTGATACATAAGCGTCCAGGTACTTGACAGCATCCATCGCTTGATTTTAAACTCTTTTTTTTTCCATCTGCATTTGAGTTACAGCTTTAACCTTTGCGGCAGCGTCTTTGTTAACCCTTTGCAGAATCACCCCATGGCTCACTCATGACATCTCTGCGATTTGGTATTCTCTCTCATTGTTGCTACCCATACGCATTTTAATCTTTCACTGCTCATATTGTCCGTGTAGATGCCGTACCAAACTCCTCCCCATCAACTACAGCAGTGAACACCTGTTCTCACATCATTAACTTCATGTGCTTAAATTCTTCACGAATATCACTCCTGGCCTGTAGCACTGCTGCGTGTTGAACCCTGATGGATAATCTATGCAATCTGCAAAATAGCTTCAAGGATGTAATATGGAGGATTCTCCACCCAGATTTACTTGCTGGTTCCCAACTGTCCCATCTGAATTTGTAATATATATGCTTGTCTGTTCGGGAATAGGTTTATTAAGCATCTGGGGTTAAAAAAAGCCCAGTTTATCCGTCCGTTATTCTTCCAGCTCAACTGGTGGTAAATCAACAGCCTTAATAAGGTGTTGCATTTTCCAAATGAACAAAAACCACTTCAGGACTCCTGGAGGACAGCACAAGTATCTTTCTACAGCTCCGTACAGCCAGCATCAACTTCATCACCTTCAACCCTTCCGATTTTATTTTTTTTTTTTCCACTCGGACGGCAGTTTGCACGGGAGCACCTTGATGCATAGCCTGGTGCTCGCTGTCCCTCGCCCGACATATCTGCTTCCCGTCAGTAGCAGTACCGCGGCGGGTCCTGGGCCAGCCCCCCCGTGCTGAGCCGTCCCCAGGAGGTGCCGCGTGGGCTCTCCCCACGTGACGGGGAGCAGCTGCGCTCCTGCTCTGCCCCCCCTCGCTCCCCCATGTTGCAGCTGCAGCCCATCCTGGCTACAAAGGACGAGGAGCTAACTTTTTGTGGCATATGCTGTTACAGTCGGCTTTGCTGCATCTTTTGTCTGGATTTGTTGTCTTCGAAATAGCTGAAGCCCCTTTGCTTTCTCAGCATTCACTGAGCCTGAGCGTTCCGCCAGCCGACGCATTAGTATTTTGTCTTCGTAAGCGCTCATGGCTGCTACAAATGCGGTCAAGAGTCATTAGGCCTGGGACATCACGGCACCCTCTTCCCTTCTCTCACAGCGTGGACAAACTGATGCTTCATGCTCAGAGAGCTGCCCTCCGCCAGCTGCCTTACTTGCCTGTGGGGGCATCCCATCCCATCCCATCCCGTCCCATCCCATCCCATCCCATCCCGTCCCGTCCCGTCCCGTCCCATCCCATCCCGTCCCATCCCATCCCATCCTGTCCCGTCCCATCCCGTCCCATCCCGTCCCATCCCGTCCCGTCCCGTCCCATCCCATCCCGTCCCGTCCCGTCCCGTCCCATCCCATCCCGTCCCATCCCATCCCATCCTGTCCCGTCCCATCCCGTCCCATCCCGTCCCATCCCGTCCCGTCCCGTCCCATCCCATCCCGTCCCATCCTGTCCCGTCCCATCCCGTCCCGTCCCGTCCCATCCCGTCCCGTCCCGTCCCATCCCATCCCATCCCGTCCCATCCCATCCCATCCCATCCTGTCCCGTCCCATCCCGTCCCATCCCGTCCCATCCCGTCCCGTCCCGTCCCGTCCCATCCCATCCCGTCCCATCCTGTCCCGTCCCATCCCGTCCCGTCCCATCCCGTCCCGTCCCGTCCCATCCCATCCCATCCCATCCCGTCCCGTCCCGTCCCATCCCATCCCATCCCGTCCCATCCCGTCCCGTCCCATCCCGTCCCGTCCCGTCCCATCCCATCCCATCCCATCCCGTCCCGTCCCGTCCCATCCCATCCCATCCCATCCCATCCCGTCCCATCCTGTCCCGTCCCATCCCGTCCCATCCCGTCCCGTCCCATCCCATCCCATCCCGTCCCGTCCCGTCCCATCCCATCCCATCCCATCCCATCCCCAGGTCATCGCCTGGGGCTCACACCTTCGCCTTTGCTGCACTGGGGTCCCTGTTCAGCCCTACAGAACACGATGATTAGTGACCTGAGACCCTTCCCTTCCCAGCGTCTCCCTAAGCTTTGCCTTCGCAGTGTCGCAGAGATGCCCAGGTTAGCAACAGCCAACCCTTCTCCTCTCCTTCCCCTGTCTGCCCTGCCCCCTGAAAGGTTTAGGAAGACTTATTCAGAAATTATTTAGGAATGACAGGCACGCCTTCTTCTGACACACAGACACAGCCCGGTGTGCAAGGAGGTTTCCCCATGACATAAAGGTCACCTTTACGAACGGGGGTTATGCTGGCAGCCCTCCGGCGCATTCAGCGACATTTGTGCTTATGGGTTTGGGCATTTGGGTGTCGGCACTCGCAAGGTGCCCTGAAAGCAGCGTGCTGCCCAGGCTGGGCACGTGTGCGGTTTTGGAAAGCTTCCACAGCCATAAAACTCACTGTGACTTCTGGTGAGTGTCTGAAAATATGATCCCAAACCTTTCTATGCTCTCAAGTATTTTTTAGAGTACCTAGAAAAATATCCTCCTTTTCTAAACTTTCGCAGTATTCAAAAATGCAGCTACTGCTTTTCTCAAATCTCTCTCCAAAGCCCAAGTGGGTGGGAGGGCTTCTTTACATCCACAGACAAATGTGGCTCGTGTGTCGGAAAAGAGAGACTTTACAAAATAACACCAAAACACCTCATGTGGTGTTGTCACATATGAGAATACAAACACAGCTTTGGTGCAAAACTATTTTATGCCAGGGAGTCTGGAAGTAGCTGGTGTAGATGCAGTTAAGTATGTGCATATTAGGTGAGAAGTCTTATGCTCAGGAGAGCCTTACGGTGCTGCATTACACACGTTAGCAGCTGCAGAAATCATGAATGTGCATTTAAAAACAGGAATTGGAGGAAACGATGTTCTTTTCTTCGGCGTGTGTAGAGAAAATGAAACGTTTTTCACGCAAACTTTTCACGCTGCCGCTTTTATTCCGCATACTCTGTGCATGATACCGGTCTTATTAACCTCTGCCTCCTGCACTCACCCATCAAGTACGATAAAATGGCTCCTCTGATGTCCTTGGTCTGCAGGGAGTTTCCAGAAATGGCATCTGTGCTGACATTGAAATAATCTGCAGTCCGAGGCCAGTATGCAAGTTATTGACGAGGCTGCCTGGCAGCAGCAGCCGGCTCTGTGAACTGCTCCATTCTTGTTTACTTAAAACCCTTTTCCTTCCTCTCTTTATTTGAGAAAACAGTATGCCATGCCACGATGCTGTCTAATAGCCATCCCACACACACGTGGGCTGGCCGGGGACCGTGGCCCGGTATTCGCAGTGGCACGGAGGAGTCGGTGCTCTCCGCTCCACCAGCAGAAGCTGTGGGCTTTTGCCACCTCTGAAAATCAGGTTTCTGCTCTTGGTCTCCTGGCATCGGTCCCACGGCAGAGTCACAGTGAGAGCATATTATACCCACCGCATGACAGGAGTCAATTCCTACTGACTCCAGGTAGCCGCCGCTGCCAGCGTTTCAATCAGTGCGCTGGTAATTAAAAATTGGTCAAGGTCCAGCCGCTTCCACCTGATACGTTGGGCGAAAGCGTCTGGATGAGAGGGACAGAGGGGTCCCGAGGCACAGCCGGCTGCTCGTAGACCCCGCACCACCCGTGCGGGGAGCCAGAGCCCCACGGAGGCTGTGCACGGCTCAGACCTGCTGGAGCCTGTCTCTTCCAGCAGCCTGCAGGGCAGGAACGAACCCCAAAAAATGCACGTCGGGGTCCGCGCCACAGCGGGACACAGTGCTGAGCGGAGCAGAGCAGGACACAGGCGGGCTATGGGCAGGCAGCAGCAAAAAGTCTTGGGGATGATTTCAGCTGTCCTTAGGTGGATACAGCCCCTGGGAAGGACAGCTCTATCTTTTAGTAACTCCCTGTACTTTTCAGTACAACAATAAATATGTATTTATACAAAGACATCGGCATGAGGGACCTTTCTCTGATAGCACCTGTAGCCTGCTACAGCTGAGAAATACAGAGTAGCACATTTAAGCCCCGCAAACATCATTACAAACCCTAGTACCTGGCCTCTTGTCATACCGCTGGCTGCTCCCCAGATACCCCTTACCGAAAGGGGTGCAAAACCAGGACAGGGAGCAACTGTTGCCCAGATGTCCTACAGCCACTTCCAGGCTGTCAAAAACCAGGGCTCAGACACAACATACTGAGATAAACCTGGCACTCAGCTTTGAGCCTTTGATCTTCAGCCGGTTTGCGAAGAGAGAAAGAAGAAAAAGGTTAATCACGAACAGCTGATGCAGAAGTTGCTGCTCTGATATAAAAATGGCAGATTCCCCTGTAACCACCTCCCTCCCGGAGCAGGAGCCGTCGCCAGAAAGCAACTGCCTCCCCATTGCAGGAACTGGCTGCATGACAGGTATTTCCAGAGAGAAGAGCAGGTTAAAGTAGTTTTCCATCTAACCTGGGCACGGACTCGTTGAGGATGCCAAGGAAGGGGCCACAAAATGAGCTCGCAGGTCTAGCGGGTGTTTCTAATACACGCTGCATGATTTTTCCAGCTAAGCCCCCACAGTCTGAGTTTCTACCCGAAGGGTTACACCCTGAGAAGTTAAATGGGATGCTGAAAAGTTTATAAATACAGAATATATGCTTGTCGTCCCCCCCGGCTCTCACCCCCTTTCCGTGTGGGCACGTATATCTCAATATACACAGCAGCCTGGCCTTCACCTGTTGTCTCCACGTGGTGTTGGCTCGGCTCGGCTCAGCCAGCCTGGCCAAACCTGCCCCGCGTGGCACACCGGTGCTGTCTTCTTCAGCTTGAAACCTTTCACCAGCGCAAACTGTTCTCCACGCCAGTGCCACGGCCTCTTCTCCATTATATCTTTCTGGAAAAAGGTTGGCCATCAGATTCAGTAGCCCCTGCAAGGAAAGTGAGGGTCGCCCCCAGCCCCAACATGGCCCCCAGCTGCTGGCACCTGCTGCTCCGCTGACCCCCAAAACCCCCGGCTCGTCACACAGCACTTTTGCTAAGGAGGTTTTGGTACCACCACCCCGTTTCCAACCAAACTGGCAGACGTTTGAAAGGTGATTATACCTTTACAGTTTCTTGTGAAGAACAGAAAAGGGGGGATAATGGCTGAGGTCAGCACCGCAGGAGGAGAAGGGGGACCGTGGGCAGCTCTTGCTGGGTGCCTCTGGCAGCACCAGGGGCTGAGGATGTTGCGGAGAAGGGGCAAAGCTGGGCTCTGCTCAGTCTGGCGCTCACTAAAATCCTGCTGACGAGGAGAAGAGCTGGACTTTGCACCAGGCTCAGGCCTTTCCCAGCTCCATCTCTGTTTGCCACCGAGATAGGCAGCACAGGGTGAAACAAAGAGGGAGCAAGAGCAGCTGCGGGAAGCTTTTCCAGAGAATAAATATTTCTATTATTTCCCAGCCTGACTGGAAGCATTCACGGGCTGCGAGGAGATGGTTACTCCCTCGACTGCTTTACTTATCTCAGCTGCTCTAGGTGGTGGTTGTAGCAAATGGCACGCTTGCAAGATAACAGAGGCTTTAAAGGGCTGCTGTCTCGCAGAGAAAGGGAGATGCTGACTCAGCTGCTGGAAAAAATCAAGCAAAACATGGAAAAGGCACAAAAGTTTGTTCACAGCCTGAAGAGGAGAAAATAAGGGAGGGATTCTGAGAATAGGAAGACGCTGAATTCAGGGTGCATCCGCTGGCGAGGCGAGGGGGGAGGCCGGGCAGGCCAACAATGGAGCAAAACAAAACAATACAAAGGCAGGAAATGCAGAAGTTCAGGTTCACACAGAAGTTCAGGTTCACACAGCACGGCCGGGGCAGCTGCCCCACACACGGCGCAGGTACGGGACCCGTGACATGGCTGCACCCACCCGCGATTTTCAGAGCTCCCCCCCCCCCCCCCCCCCCAAGCTGTTTGGTGGGTGTTTTTTCTTTAAAGAAGCATGTAACACCTTAGTAACGGGGCTGTGGAGCTGAGCTGGTGGTGCGAATGGCACAGCATACAAAGTATCTACACAAAGATGGTTTTACAGTACGCAGGAGAAGCGGCGTAGTTTTTTCAAAGCCAAAAATGATTAAAAATCAAAATAGCGGACGTCCCTGTGACTTCTGCTTGCTGAGGATTTGTTAACTCACTAGACAAGTTTTACAGCCCAGCTACTTTAGCTTTGACGAGATAACCAGACCACTGTAAAACGTGAAATCTGTATTACCATGCATCCTCAGTGCTGATATTTCTGTAAGCATTTAGGCAGATAATACTAAGCACCAAAGCAGGAGCATATCAGCAGTTCATTTTCACTCGCTACTAATTGTGGGGGGTTTTTTGCTATAATGTTCATAGCAAACCATATTTACAGAGGGCTTTTAATATTCATTAACCAGACAGTCTTCACAGGTTTATTTCCGTTGCAGAAACCAGCATCACTAGATGCTGAGCAAGACGGTGGAGCAATGGCTGCGGCATAGAGGACAAAACCACATGAAATTCGGCTTGGTTAGCAGGCATATTTAGACTCGAAGATAAAATGGTTCATGTAGACTTCAAAACAAAACACAGATGGGAACTGCATTCATCCGCATGACTTGGGGCCGAGTTTTGAACGACTGCCCTCGGTTCTTCGCCACGGTGGGCCATGGGTTCGTGAAGCCTCTCCAGTCGGCAGAGAGGAAGGGACATCGGACGCCCTGAGCCTGCCAGGAACCACGCGTGCAGAGCGGCATCACCCTTGCTGCTGCGGAGGTGGGGCACAGCTCTCGGAGGCTGAGCGAGGAAGGGCTGGTTTCCGTCACGAGGCTTCTCCCTGTCCTTTCGGAGATGCCGTTCCCGGTGTTTTGGGGGTTGCACGCAGCCCACAGCTGAGCCCCCTGCCTGGCTTTGCTGCTGCCAGAACAGCTGAGCTCATCAGCACGTAGAGGAAATGAAACTGCAGCTCCCGGGCTGCTTTGGGTGCAAACCAGGAGACCATAAAGCCACGCAGAAGACACACAGATCCCCATGCGTCTCAGACCCTCGCAGAGAAGCAGAAGGCTGCAACGGTTTTTGACGGGGCAGCGCTGTTTGCCGACGATACCTCGGCAAGAGGGAGATGCCTTGCTCCTGTTTGGCTTCTGCGCTGCTGCTGGAAGAGGGAGGGCAGAGCCTGCGGAGGAGACCCTCTCTCACCCGAGCCAAGCAGCAGCGTGCAAACTCTTCTGGGCAGCCAGGGGGTCTTATCTAGTGCCTGTAAATCTCCACCTAAATTTATAGCACCACATAAAAGTTTAAAAAGAAGGAAGAGGCTGCCACTCCGTAAAGAAAGGAAGTGGTGGGGAAAGGAGTAGGAACAGGCTTAATTTGTGCAGTAGCCTGGAAAGAGTCCATAGGGAGTTTAAAAAGCAATTGTATTTTGGATCCTGAAATTAAGCAGTGAGCTGCTCGCTGTTTGGCTGAGGGTGAAGTGGTCAAATGTCATGACACGTGAGGGAAAACAGCCGCTTTCCATCCCCTGTGGGAGCCACGGAGCGAGGGGTTTACATGGGGAGGGAGGGTTACTGCACCGGAGGAATACAAAAACCAAACCAAACAAAAAAAAACCCAAAAAACAGGACAGGAAAGTATGGACGGAAATTTCAGCAGAAGGCCCAAGACTGCCGCAGCAGCCACAGACAGAGGCTCTAGTGTGGCTGGAGAAAGGAAGAGGATGCACAGGGGTGGGGGGGGGGGTGAGGGGGGAGGAGGGCTGGGGATTATAAACCGCTGTCAGCTTAATTTCATTTCCCAGGAAAATAAAAAAACTATTTGTAGGCACACGGATGAGAACAAGGAGATGAGATTCAGCCAAGACGGGTTTGTCAAGAACATATTGCATCAAATCAAATTAATTTCCTTGTGTGGTAAAGTAATAGGCTTCGTGGATATATTTGAGGTTAGCAAGACTTTTGACACAGTCTTCCAAACATCCTCCTAAGTAAATTGGGGAAGCACGCTCTAGCTTGAACTCCTGCAACGCAACTGAAAATCAAATTGGAAACTGTACGAAAAGATTTAGCTTATGGTTAAAAGCAGATTCTGCAAGGTCTCCCAGGACCGGATGCAAAGAGTATTTAGCAGGGAACAGAGATCACGCCTTCATGGGGAGTCTTGAAATATTTTGAATGGCACCATTCACACTTAAAAAGGTCTTGCTTTGAAATGACAAAGTGGAGAAATGCTCGTACAGTCCAATGAGAAGCAGCACAGAACTACAGTTATGCAGAAATAATGCACGGAGGGACGACCAGCCAGGGGATCACCAAAGGGACCTCTGGGGGAACAGAGGATCCCGAGCTGAGCACGAACCAATGTCGCACCACGACAAAAGAGGGGAGCTGGGTACTGGGAGGTGTGAAGGGGAAGAGCTGAAGCCCCGGGTGAAGCAAGCTGGCCTCATGGACTGTCCCAGCCCAAACAGGGTGGCCAGTGCCAGGACCTGCTTTAAGACTGACCAAAGGGAGCACTCTGGAAGGTCCAACCTGCAGGGAAAGACTGGGCAAACCGTGCGTCAGTCTGAAGATAAAAAGACTGAGGGGGATCACATAACTGATTTCCAATGTAGAAAACGCTGCAGCAAAGGAACAGGGATCCTTTGGTTCTCCATGTTTATGGAGAACGGGAGTAACAGGAATAGGCAAAAACTACGGCAAGAGGAGTAAGCTAAAATGCAAGCGAAGCACAGCATGGCTTGTGGGATATCCGTCTCTCAAGGTCTTTAAGAACACGTTAAGAAAATATAACCAGAAGACCCTGAAGGGTGATTAGCCCTCTTTTAGGGCAATGGATTTGTTAGCCCCAAAGGCCCCTGCCAGGCCAGTGAGAGGCAAATATACATTGACACAGTAGTGAAATAAAATGCTTGAGTGCTAGCCCTTCAGTAATAACTCAGGGTATACAGTCTAATAACTTAATAGGACAATTTAGGTTATTTTGTTTAGGACCTGGATGCCATAAGACCAGAATCCAGAGTCAGGATGAGTTTTACTACTACCTTCAATACAGCCAAGTTTTCACCCTGGGATTCCAGCTCCCTCCACCATCAACCACGACTCTTAATACTAATGTTTATATCACCCATTTTTATTGCCTATTTCTCCACCACCCAATCAGTCATTCTGTGAAATGCCTAAGACGGCCTGGCCTTTTAAAATCACACACAAACACGTAAGGGCTCCAAGAGCTTTTCCCATACCCGTAGGCACCACTGCCTGCACCCAGGTCAACATGTCCTATTATCTTCATGTTTTGCTTTGCTGACATTTATGAATGCCACTGCTCAGTTAAAGAAAATTTTATTGGGCTAAGAAAGCAGGATATGGTGATGTTCATTACTGGTATAACTTCTCCTTTCATTCATCATAGCCATAATTAATTTTCTAGTATGGGTATAGGCTGAGATTTAAAGCCATCCTCATGAAATGAATTAGCCCTTTTCTCATCTTATTTGGAGTTCCCTATTGTGAATATACTCTAAGTGTAATAAAGAGGCAATTTATGAAAACGAAATCTCATCTGTGTCCTATTCCTTGCCCTCTCTCTGGTGATTTTATTATGCCAGGGTGCCTCTTCCCATTTGTTTAGAGGGCAGGCTGCATGCGTTATTATAAGTTCAACAGGTTGTTTAGCATACATCAATGCACAGTGGGAAGTGGAGACAGGCCTTGAATGCACGACATCTAACAATCAAAGCGTGCCGGTCTGTGGGTGAGGGATGTTGCTGCACGTAGCATCTCAACACCAAGGAAATCCTTTACTAGGGCTCATGGTGGTCCAAGACTCAAATCCCACTAAGCCACAGATCATTCCAGGGGGAGAAGCTGGACGTAAAAACTTGTGTGCATGAAGCCTGACCTGACCCAGGGCTGATACCCTGGCACCAGAACACCTCCCATCACTCCCGGTCTGGTGGGCAATGCAGCTGAAAAAGCAAAGATGGGATAGGTCAACCATTTTCATCCAAAGAGGAGTCTGCTATTGCTGAATCTGCTGAGATTTAAAGCCATTCTTCTGAAACGAATTAGGCCCTTTCCTCATCTTATTTGGAGTTCCCTGTTGTGAACATAATCACAGCAGTGTGTGGAGAAAGCTGCTGACTTCTGGGAACGAGCATTCAGCTTTGAGGGAGCTCAGGAAAGCTGAACAGAAGCAGCAAAGGATTTTGCAAAGCAATGCAATGCAATGACAATGCTCCGAGGCCCTGCTTGGGGACCCTGGTGTTTGCAAGCAGCTAAAGCTCCCCAGGCCTTAGTAGAAAAGTTTGCACCTTTTGGTTGTGTCAGAAAACTCCAGTGCTGAAAATTTCCCTGTTGGGGTGAAGGCAAAGGTTTTTCCATGTTGCTGGGCTCTAGGCTTGTCAGTTTGCAGGTGGTTCCCTAGTTAAATCAAGGGGTAATTATTCAGAAACTTAAAAAAGGCCCGTGGCATCAATTGTTGACTCCAAGCCTTTCTCTTTTGTTGTTTAAAGTAAACATCTTGCGCAGAAGAGCAGATCCTGGCAATCACACAGTTATAATGGTCTTCTTGCAGGAGGACATATGTGCATGTAGCTGGAACCAGGGAGGGAACAACCATGGTGACCAGCGATGCCCCTACCAGCGGCTGGGGCGGCTGCACGGGCCGATGCACCATGAGGCCATCTCCGCTGCTGCTTCGGGGCTGGGACGCTGATAGACTATAACGGCTTATCTTAACGGGCTGGGCCCCAAAGTACGGCAGCTCGCAAAGCACGGAGTGCAACTGCATTTGCAGTTTAAACCATCCTGCTCTCTGTCCTGGGAAAATCTCCATCCACCTTAGCACTGAATTTTTGTTATTAATTGACCACTTGGGCAGTTTGCATACAGATTTCAGACAAGACAAAGAGGATATTTTGCTGGTTTAATTTCAACTGAGTTGAAAATAAAAATTAGCACTGGTAACTTTTCACAGATTTTATCTTTGGAAAGCAGTTGCATTTGATCTTCCAGAAAGCTGGGATGTAGCTAATTAAAACCACACATATCATCCTAACATCATATCCTCACTACTGAACTTCTAACCTGACATAAATACATTGCATACTGTAACCTGTTTCTCCTGATTATTAACCTTGAACATGGCAACCTATAAATCATCAGTGAAACAGCTGGTGCTCAGCATTGCCCCAAAGGTGTATGATTACGATCATTTTATATATATCTTGGTATGCAGACATGAAAAATTCATTGAAGAGCTTGGTATTGTAAGACTTGTTGTAATGAATTTTCTTAAAAACATAGATCATGCTTAAAATAGGTGTCTGCTCATTATAATGTAGCCATTTATATCTTCCTGAATTACTTGTGCATAGCTTGGCTGATTTCTTAAGAGTCAAATGCGATTCCTAAACAAATTCAGAGCGGTCAGTTTGCCTGTACTTCGGGGTGAGATTTTCATTTTTAGCTTTATGCCTTTATTTCTATGGGGGCCAGGACTCAAACTTGCAAAAATATCAAAAGGATTACGGGTTTTTCCCAGCTGGAGATTCCTCTGCAACACTCGCTGTTACATCCATCGCTACTGGGATTTCAGTAGCTGCCGTTAGCATTTTAGCTGCAGGGATGATAGCCGTAGATGCATGTGAGGTTCAGTGCCAGCAAACACAAGAATTGTGCAACTTTAAACCAGTAATAAAACCAAAGGGAATAAACATACCATAAAACAGGACATAAAACCAGAACTTGAAAATGAGCTTGTAAAAACCACTAAATCTGGTGGCCAGGACCTCAAGGAACATGTAGAGCTAGTCCAGAGGGAGTAGGTTACCAGGTGACATTTTGGTCTTCAGGATGGTGTCCTCACCTTTTCCATCCTGCCAACAGCCAAGTACATATATACAGCCTGCACCAGCTAAAAGCGTGCTCCGTGATTTAAAGTTACCCAGCCCCAATCTCGTGAGCACCGAGAAGCCTGTGCCACACGTTCCCATCCTACAGGTATATTGCAGGGAGGCTCTAACTGCTGGTGTCCAAGGTTGAGTGGTTGTTGGCAGCTGAAGGGAATCACGAGGGAAAGGCCCCGCATTTTGCTACTGATTCATACCAGCAATTTATCATCTTGCAGACGAAACCATTCTTTTCCGGTAGGTTACGAGAGGCTTTTGTCACCTCTGGCTCCCCTCCCTCCTGAGGCTCCTCTGTCAGAAACCCTGCCTAGGCTGGGATGGGGGGGAGAGCCTTCTTCTGCCAGCCCCGTCCATGCATTTTCCTCAGGATAAGAGCCAATGAAGGAAGCTCTCCCTGCCCTTGCTGTTGCCTCCATTAACAAAGAGTACCAATACAAGGAGGACTCCATCAAGGACTCCTTTACTGCAACGGCCACATACCCCTTCAGTCTTCACCTTGAGCTGGAAGGGCATCACTGCCACCTTGAACCAGGAAAGGAAATCGCAGTATTCCCACAGAAATATCCATGTTCCTCCCACAACTCCTGGCTCTGATTTTCCCCCTGGCAATTTTTGTTTGCTGCAAGCAGCGGACACACAGACATCTGCATACAACCCTATTGCACATTGGTCATCAGAGAGATCAGTGCAGATTTAATTTGCCTTTGCCTGCTCACAGCATATTCTCCCTTACCTATCAGAAAGAGTGAGGACAAACATAAAAACCAGCTCTACAGTTGCTTGCAGATTATTTCTGTAGTGCAAACAGTAAAGGCTCAGCAAGAAAACCTGATACCACTGCACGCAAACATTGCTTGGGTCACCACAGGCATGAGGCCTAAGAAGAGATCTAAAAAGCTACCTCTCCATGAGGAATAAATGAAACACATGGCAGAGGAGCGTAATTTGTTCCAATTTAGTTAGGATCCTCTTGGCACGCCAAGTTGCAACTGCTTTAGGAGGACTTCATTAAACAGCGTGCAAGAAAGCCCACTCATCCTTTAGCTTGTATACAATGAAATCTACTGATGAAAACAGTTTCGCAAATCCTATTCCAAATTGAGGTTAAAAGCATCCACCTCTGAAATGGTTGTAGTCAAATGTTGCACATATTCACGTGCCGTTACTGCATAGCGTGATCCCTACTAGCCATCAGCAGAGAAGCTGATCCAAATTCATTAGAGGCAGTTGCATAGAAAGGGTGCCAAGAAGAGCTGACAAACATGAGGTATTTAGCAGCACGTACTGAAAACACGCTGAAAGATCTTTTGGAGCTTGCCTCTCATGGCTTCTAGAAAATTGCTTTTTTCCTTTGGATTAAATATAAATATACAGTAGGTAAGAAATGATGGCAGCTCGTCATGTGGCAAGGGAAACTAATAGGGCAATGAAAAAGCTTGCTCAAGTGAAACACTGAGTGTTCAAAGCCAGCAGATGCCTTTTTCTTTTCCTGAATGCTCCTTTTTAGTGCAGTTGTACAGCGACAATGACAGAAGGTGCTCCTTGGTAGGAACTGGTACTTGGAAAGCTGAACTTAAGGCCTTTTTAAAAATACCAATTTCTGCTAAAAGACCAGTGGACACTGGAAACATCAGCTAACCACTTCTTCCTATCTGACAGAATGCAGACAGGGCTGAAAAAACCCAGGAATATTATCTTCCCTCTGCCCATCCCCGATGTATCCACAAGCTCCCTTACTGAGGCAGCTGTAAATAAAGCCAAGGAAAAATAGAGGAGGGCTTTTCACTCCTGCATGACCAGGGAGAAAGAGAAGCTGTTAGCTTCGAGTATACTAAAGCTTCAGCATCTTAATTTCATATTTGCCCCATCAGCAGAGCAATGTGTACAGCAGAAGCCTTTTCAGGAGAACATGAAGCTGTAATGACGCGAGTCCTGCCACTTAAAACCAGTGTCTGAACATGCAACTTCGGTAACCGCGTTAGTCAGGTGAACCGGCTTCACCATCAGATCCAAGTATGGTCAAAGAAGTATTAAAGAAACATGAATGACAACCAACCCTCCTCCTGAAGAACTCTGTGTACTGATTTATGTTCGTATTTTTATTATGTACTACGCAGTCAAAATAGAAAGCGGCCCCAAGGTCGAGTGGTAGCAAGCTGCACATCAGAAGCAGTCGCTGTAGCCCTGCCCTCAACGTGGGACTCAACGGGACGAGAAGTGAGACCCGAAGCTTGGCATGCAGTTTTACGTAGAAGCAGGAGACAGCTGAGAGAAGCTGCCAGATTTGGTATCTCACAGCGGGGTAGCAGGTTCACCATCGTACAGTGGCAGCAATTGAGGGGGCTGTATTACGACAGCCCAAGATGTAATGAAGATTGTCATGTTCAAGGATGAGCTGAAGTCTCTTACCCAAGCAGTCCTAATCAGGGTGGTTCGAGTACTGCATGATTGTTGCTAACATTAGCCTCACAACATCTCTGTGAAGAAGGCAAGTGTCATTCTCCATTCTGGAGATTGGAAACCGCAATTAAAGCAACCGCCTCGGGGAAGCAGACAGAATTAGAAATTGAATCTTGAGTCCTGGTCTGCCGATTCGCCCACGGGCTCACCCTTCAGACTTGTGAGGAGGCAACTTAAAACAGCCAAAGGGCCCCTTTTACCTGTAGCCCGAGAGACACGCTCCCCCTGACTCCAGCCGTAGCTCCAGCCTAATCAAACCGGCACAAAAGAGCAAATGCTGCTTGCAAAACAAAGCGCATACCCCAGTGGTCACTAGAGTGCTACAAGCTGGAATCAATGCGATGATTGTGACAGCTGAGAACAAATTCAGCTATGTTTGACAACTTCCAGAAAATATTGGCAGAGGACAGGGAGTCTGCACTGCCCAGCAGCACCTTTGTGAATTGATTAGCCATATAGCAGATGGCAAGTCTGCTGCAGACTGAGACAGCAGAAGATGGCCAGTCTGGTTGAGAAGAACTTGAAGACGACTGGAAAGAAAAAGCATGTCCTTACAGTGACAGTCCAAAATGGTATTCTGGAAATGTCAGATACATGGCAGATGAGGAGCAGGACTGATTTTTAACATTTTCTTCAACTACTTCAATTACGGGCACCTGTCCGGCTCATAAAGCAAAATTATATAGCTCAGTTTAAACCTTTCACTTTCACCTCTTTCCTTCACAAAAATCCTTAAAGAAAATACCAAAAAACATTTCTCCTTTTAAAATATTCTTCTAAACAGGACTTACAGAAGTCATTCAGGAATCAACCGATACATTTGAGAGAACTTACATGCTTTCTGAAAGCAGGTATGCCTTGAAAGTTTATTTTAGGAAAACATATTCTGGACAAAGAGCAAAGGCTTTGCTTCCCTCCTCCTGCCACATATTTTTGGGAGGGGTTTGGCACATGTTTGGGGAAAATTCATATTTTTAATGATTTTAGGAAATGCCTTAGGCTATTCAGAGTCTGCACAGCTGCTCATCAGTAGCCAGCCATGGCTGAAGGAGCAGAAACTATGGATCGGAGAAATATGCCATCTTTGTCTGGTGCAGAACAATGCCGCTGCAGTGAAATACAATGGCCGTCTCTTATTTTCCACTAGCCCTTAGAAAAAAAAAAAAAGGGGGGGGGGGGGGGGGAAGGGAAGGATCATGGAGTTTCCTTGCAGGGCCTCTGAGCAGAGGGAGCGAACATTAGCTCTGCGCTCACAGATATGCAAATCCTTCCCCGGGCCCAACAATAGCAGAAGCCCTGTGGGAGGAGACCGATAGCACAGACCAGGCGGCTGCAGCTCCCAACTCCTACGCCTGCAAAGCCCGCAGCTTCCCAGGACTTCCAGAAACCTGGAAGGTCAAAGCATCGTCCAAGGAGAGCCGCAAAAGCCCTGGTATCAGAGCTGACCCGCTCATCGCCCGCAGAGCACACCGTTCCTAGACGTTTTAATGCTTACAGTTTGCCTGCCATTCGGTTTATGGATGCAACTGCCCGAAAGATTGATGAATCCATGGTTCAACGTCTCTATATTGCCCTTTAGGTTAATAAGGCTCACATACAAAAAGTTGGAACTAAAAGAAAAAAGGAGCTTCTGCATTGAGACCCCAATTAACGATACTTGCATCTACATACTCTGAGCGAACTTTCTAAATGGGTGGCTTGGGTTTTTGTTTTTAGCATGGACTACAATTACCAGGATTTAATGAAGTCTCTGACTTGCAGCTATCACTGATATCTAAATTTTTTAAGCTAATACTGAGGGAGTACAAGCAACAGATTAGAAACTACCAGCACTGAGCTACTGCAACACAAATAGCTCAAACTATTAACATTTGCTGGTTTTACCAGTGCTGACAGCAATCTATAAAAGCTGGAAAACCAAAACCATTTAGCGACACAGATTTATCGCCTTTTAGAAAACATGTTCTTGCGCTATAGTTCATGTTACCCTAAATATTTACCATTTTGTATCAAATCTATTACCTGAAGCTGCATGCAGACTGAGCTGGCACATTCACCTTACGTTTGGAAGGAGGTTTCCGATTGCTTCCAAAACTCCCATCAAACTTTGATCACAGCAACTGTCAATCCTTAAAATTTCATTTCCTTCACATATTTTCTTCAGAACAGCTGACTCAAGCCAGTGGTTAGAATGGATGCCTGGAAACATCATCTCTCTACGTAAGAAGCCAACTTCAGGTCTCTCCCAGGCATCATTGCTTGAAGCCACAGAGGGGTACAAACAGGTTATTCATACAGCATGTGCAGCAAAACCCGCAGCCAGCACTCCCTCCCATTGAGCGGAACAGAAAATGTTCATGGGCTGGCACCTTTCAGGCGCCCAGGGAAGAGTTTGGAGGCAGCAGGACCTCAGATGCCCCGACATTACCAGATCCCTAGCCCCAACATTAAGGATTCAGAGGTAGCTGAAACCTGCGGTGCAGGGCAAGAGGAGTCCTAAACGTCCCAAGCAGTTTTGTATGCAATATGAAATTCAATGCGAAGCTTAATACTAGAAATACAATCGATTACTTTCCCCACCCCCCCCCCAACCTTAAGCCTCCCTCAAATGAAAAAGCGCTGATTTTGCTGCACTAAATGGCAAAGGTCCTCAATCGAAGCACTGTGTGTTATTCCAATAAGCAGTACACTCTGACATTTGACATTGATATGAAACAAGAGACCGAAGCTGACAGAAGATACTTGGGATGAGTTTAGGGGTTTGTCCACTACTCCATCAGCGACAGTTTTCAACACTCATACTTGAACCAGTTCTCCTTTACAGTCCAAGTTCTTAAAAAGTATGTCTTTAATAGCCTGAGCAGATGTGTTGTTGTTTTGTTGCTTCCCTTGGCAGAAGCGCACAGCATGCACACACAAGTCTGTGAGCATGCAGACCATTGCTGTACTTCGACACAGATACTTTCTTCTTGAAAGCAACAACAACAACAAAGTCACTTGTACTCCTTGATACCCCTATTAACATTTCTGCGACCATTAGGAGGTCCAGCAAAAAATGGCTGGTGGCAAAAGAAGGCTTCTCATCGAGACAGACAAAAAGGGTGCTCCAGATGTGAATCAAGTGCAGAATAGTATCTGATCTAAGCATCTTACTCATGTAAGCTTTTATTCATTTAGACACACTTTAAAACTCCGTAAGAATCTTTGCAATAATTAACATGTAAAAACTCTGTGTCAAATCAAAGAAAAACCTTCATATTTTCATGTAATACATTTCTTGGACATTAGATGGCAATCCCCCCACTTCATTTTTCATACCAGGGGCCCATATCCCTTCCAAAAATCAAATGTCACCTGCTTTTCAACAGGTGAGCGGTCTGTTTGGCCTGTAGGAAGCACAGCTGTTGGAAAGCACGTTCAGAGTACGGAGGCTCCCCCATTACCATGGCATTAGCTCTGTTGCAACAGTTCTCCAGTTTCGGTTTTTCTTTGATTAGGAAAGGTAGATGAGTAATACTGTTATGGAAGAATTATAATACAGGGATAAGAGTCACTTATTTGTCCCTTGGACACCCTACGCCTTGACTTGGATGTTTCCGTGCCAAAAACCTATAGGTGGAAATAGGCAGTTACCAGAATTTCCCCCTTGTTTCAACAGAGGAAAGGGGCTAGGAGAAGAAAGGGGGTTAGTGTGGCATTTAACAATGTAATTTCTAGTCTTGCCAATTAAAAAGGGCCCTCCCAAGGGATATCATTAGTCTGTGTAAATCTTTGCTGGGAATTATAGAACTGAATTTAAAAAAAAAAAAAAAAAAAAAAAAAGAAAAAAGGCTATTTGGTACCAGTATGTAGAATACACACAACGGGAAGCACCTACCAACTTTTACAGTGGGATTCTATAGGTAGAAGAAAAAGTAAAGACACAAGGCATTTAAACAACTTAAATAACAGCTCAAACGAATTCAACAGAGTATGTAACACGCCTGATCAAGTTAAGTGTACCTTGGTTTTCAGCCTCTCACTTCTACCTGTGATGTTTTAGAAAGAGGCAGGAATAACACACCTCGCCAACCGCTCAGCGATGTACATGGCAGGGGGAATCCTTCCTGACCTTCATTAACTCCGTATGATCTATTTAAGTGGCACTACAAGACATCCTGACATCTATTCATTGCAACAGTGCGTGCCTGTGATTCATTCACACGAAAATTCACTTCCTAAGCCTTCATTTCTCATCTACTTTCATCGTTCATGAAATGTTCTTTTCAGGCCAAGTTCACCCCTTTTCATACATCCTCCTCAGGACTGAATTTTGGCCTTGCAATACTTGTCCATTTGAGCTCTCGTGCAATTCACAGTGGACATGAGAGCGAGGTTTGCAGCCCTCCAGCATTCCAAAAGCACAGATAATATGAGTCCTAAGATGGGGGTCCACCCACAGCTGGCTACTCAAATAGCTAATTTTTCATGTACTCCACTGAAAATCTAACCTTTTATCCTCACTCTCAAGATGGTTGTGTATGCGTGTGTCAAGGTGACAACACTGTGAAAACAGAAGTTCTCAAATGGCACATTATCTCGAATATCAAAAGGTCACAAAAGGGTACAAATCGGTAGCTCTCCAGAAGAGACACTGGTTTTTATGAAAAGTGGGTCAGTTTTAGTTTCATGTAGGTTGTTTGACACAGTGGTTTCTGGCATCACAAGCTCTGGTCTACAGGATACCACAGAGCCTTTGTATCCCTTGCTGTCACTACAGCATTGTGTTTTTCTACCCATTAACCAAGGATAAATGACCTAGATATTGTGCCTATTAAAGCCTCATTTTTCTTTTGCCCTTTTGTTCTGTAGTGTACCACATTATCACATGCTGAACACATTTTAAAGTATTCTCAGTCTCTCATGCCCCTTTGAAGGAGTAAAGTAGGGTTTTTAGTGTGCATTTCTGTAGAGTTACTTAGAGTGGAAAATATGAAGGTAATTCAAGGTTTCTCTTCCTGCCTAGTCCCTTGAAGACAATCAGTTCAGCATTTACAGCCACTAATCTATAAAGAACATAGCAGAAAAATGCTATAAAAAAGCCACAATGCATCTAGAGAAAGCGAACACCAGTTGTGATGTCCCTAAACACTACATTCTATAATTACATCTCTGCATATCATGGGTCACTTTTATTAAAAGCATCATTACTACAGTTGGCAGCAATTTACATCTTATCTTACATGATAGCAGTTTCCAAAGAAAAAAAATAAAAAGACATCACAACAAAGAAAAACAATACATTTACAAAGTCATGTCTGTAAACTTCAAGGCTAGTTTAGAGTTGAGGTAATGCTGTTTAGCTTTGTGGCTAAAGTAACAAAGTCCTTTAATTTAAAAAAGGTACCTGATTTTTTTCTTTTTGTTTATACCAGTGCATTACAAGATCACGAGACGATTAAACTGTAGCTTTATCCTGTAAGAACCTTCTCCGCGGGTTAATTTCCAAAAGGTACTCTTCACATTCAACAGCTGCCTTATTATTGCTGCGTCTCAAGACAGAGACATTCACACTATCATGAAGATTGTCAGAGAGAGAGTGTGTGTGTGGGTGTGTGCGCGCATGTGAGCGGGTGAACTCCCATACAGTCAAAATGAAGCACGAGTACGATATGTATGGTAAATTTCATCTTGACCTTCACAGCAAAAAAAAAAAAATTAAAAAATTAAATATATAACTTCATCCTTCCTTTAAGCAGCACTTCCTTCTATTAGTGCCACTTGATTACAAATTGCTGCTTAATTCATAATACCAATGGTACCAAAAGAAAAAAAAAGCAGAGCATTATGTCAATTTCCTTAAAAAGACATGATCACCTCTCAAATTTCATCTCTCCTAGGGATAATAAATAATGCACTGCACAATACTTAATGACCAAGATACCTTTTGACACATCTGTATAACATGACTTGAACTTTTTTTTTGCTACACTATGTTACAGAACAGCTTATAAAAACTAAGTATGGACATTAACTGTGAGTGTAAACAGTAGGACTACCACTTGTCAAAAGTTTAAAACACTTTAACTGTAACTGGTACTGGTTATTCATCATTTTCATTGTTTTCTATTTCTTCCCCCCCATCAAGTGAGTCTAATTCTTCACCCTGTGCTATTTCATCTTCTAAAACGGAGGAATCTGCAGTTTTATCAAGGCTCTCCTCTGCATCACTGCCTTCGAGATTTTCTTCATCTTTAAAGGCAGTTCCTTCAGTTTTGTCAGTAGCCTTCTCTTCGTTGGAGCCCACTGCGTTCTGAAGTCCTGCTAGTGCTGGGAAACCGGGCAGAGTCAATCCTCCCAGTCCTGGAGGTAGAAACATAGATGGATAGAAGAGGCCAGGAGCCATGGTAGACAGCAGGAAAGGATTGAAGGCCAGAGGGTTTGTGGGCAATCCAGTGTTGGTGGTGGTGGTAGTGGTGGCAGTGGCGGTAGTCGCCGCAGTAGCAGCACTGACAGATCCATTCGCAGAGTCAGTAGCAGAAACAGTGTCTGTGCTTTTCTCAGAGTCTTTGTTCTCCTCTTCATTCTCATTTTTCTTCTCTTCAGCTTTTGAAGCGCCATCCTCAGTCTCTCCTTGACCGGAAGCAGTAGTGGCATTTCCAGTAGTAGCCGTTATCGGGTTATTCAACAATCCGCTTAGTCCAAACATATTGGGCAATCCTGCCATCCCTGGCAACATCAGAGGCAACATGGCAGCCGGATTTTTAGCATCCCCCCCAGCAGCAGCAGCTGTTGCTAGCCCTGGCGGGAAGCCCATGAGGCCTGCAAGCTGGAGAGACTGCAGGTTCTGTAGGTTCTGGAGGCTTGTGAGGTCCATTCCAGCAAACAAACTGTTCATTAGTAGTGGGTTGATTCCCGAAGTTGATGCTACAGCAGCAGCTGCTGCAGCTGCTTTGGCAATTTCACTTTTTGGCCTTCTTCCTCTTCTGCTTGCTCCTTCCTCCCTCACAACAGGTCCAGTGAGAAGACGGTCAAACATGGACTCTGGAACAAAACCCTGAAAACGGGATGCGAAAAAACAAGCTTTATTCTCAATTAGCTTTTATAGCTTTCAGCAGTTAACTGATGACGATGGAAGAAACAGAAGGGATTTCAGCATACTCCAAAAGTGGTTTGTTTTTCAAGCCTGGCAAATCGTGACTAGCTAGCTACTAAAGTGAATGGCAGTAGAACATGTAAGAAACTGAAGAAAGCAAAGTCACAGACTTTTTACATTTAAACACAATAGTAAAACAACACATGCTGGAACTCTGTATCTTCATTAAAAAAAACATCCTGATATACTGCAGTTAAGAGTTTATATCTTTGTACTTCATACTAAACTTCAGTATAGTAATATTTTATTAAAATGAGCATTTGCAGAATTATACTCTTTATTTTCAAGCAACTGTTGTAAAATAAAAGGCAGAAAACCTAATCCTTTGATGCTCCCTGTTACCAAGATGATGAATTCTATTTCTGTTATGAATATGACAAATAATTTCTTAACAGTTCCTAATGTATGAATACCTGTGTTTATTAAGGATTGTTTCTTATAAGAAAAAAATAATGCAAAACAAATGCTGAAGGCTGCCTTATCGTAGCTGGTTTTTCTACTGTACTTCAATCCCATTCTGCAGCAGCCTCCTATCACCATCCCCTCCGAGCTGGGTAACTCCCACCCAAGACACTACAATTTCCTCAGCTCAAAACCAGCTATGAGATAAAGACTTAATAATTAATTTACACAGCCTTCAACTTTTTCATGCTATAATCTACAATGAAGCATGGAATGAGAGTATCACTTACAGACTGTTTAACAATGTCAGTCCAATCTGGAGCAACAGCAAATTCAGGATTTTCTTCCAGCCATCTTGGCAAGTCCTTCATTGGAGGGGCCATAGCTCCACCCATCTAATGCAAAACACAAGGTTAATACTTAAACAAACAAAAAAAAACCCCCAAACCCCCCAACCAATGAAACAAAAAACCCACAAAAAACCAACTGAACAAAAAAACCCAAACAACTATTTATATGGACATTTTCTATCTGTGCACTTTCATCTCTGAAGGATGGCAGTACAGAATTTCAGCTCAGACTGTGGAAAACTACCTGGAAACCAGCTAATGATACTAGAATTGAAAAGATCATGTTTTAAAAAAATATAGTAAAATGCTGCAACTCAGGCAGGGCTAGTAATAAAATTTGTATCTGATATAGGGAAAAAATGTGCTACATAGTTTCAAAAAGCAAGAGTGATTTACTCAAGTGATTAATATGAACGCATCGGAAGAGCAAAGAAGGAATTAAAGGAACAGGGTAGTACATTCCAGCACGAGTAACTGCTGGTGCCAAATTATTAAACTTTTAAAAAGAAAGCTTGGAGCAGAAAACCTGCTTTCCACATGCAAAGACATTATTAAAGACCTCCACTGAATTAACTTAATTTTTACCTTCTTTCCATTTCGCTTATTTACAACAGGTACCCTTTCTTCTCCTGTCAAGGTGTTTATATCCAGTTTATTAGGGTTTCGACATCTGTGTCGTTTTTGTTTCGGCTTCTGAAATGGGGAAAACAGCACATCTGCACTCTTCTGGAAAGAGGAGAAATGTATTACTTTTTAGTTTTTCATTTTCTTGACAAAAATCACCAACCATGGAACACGTTCTCAAAACAATTTTAAGACGGGGCCAATTACTTTACCCTCAGATTATCTCAGAAAAATCTTTTTTCTTGTCAGATGAAGGAATTCTGCAGAACTTCACACCAACATTGTTTTAACACATTGTTATATACAAATATTAAGAAAGGGAAAAGCAACCCATACACCCCAGTGCCATTTGGGTGTTTAGATACTATATTAAGCGTGGCTAAAGACAAAACCTCTACTGAAAACCAACAGTTACAAAATCCAATGACTACGCCCAATGTGAGGAAATTAATTTTGACGTCTGTAAAACTAACTTCTTTATTAATATAATACAACACTTTTAGAATCACATACTTACTGGTACATAACTTGGCATATCTACAGTGTAAGTAGGATGCAATTTAAGCCATTCAACTAAATCCTTGTTTTTAGGAGCATCCTCTCCCACCAGCCTGGTCCCATCCTCTAGATTGATTACAGGGATGCGAGTGTCTGGGTCCAGTTGACCAGGAGATGGAATGTTCCTTGCTGGTAGGGCTTCCATATCTTCTTCAAAAGCTTTGGTCACTTCTGCATCCTCCTGAAAACATTAACATCTGTATTAATTCAAGGGAACAGTTACCTGGGAGAAGTAATTTCAGGGACTGAAGCTAAATGCTCAAGAAAATTTTGCATACACAAGAATTAATGGGGTTTAAATATTCATACTTTGTAAAGCAATACTGTTACATTAGGGAATTTTGTAAATTTAGCATCCTTGAACATTAAAGAACATACAGCTAAAGACAGAGCAGTTTTCAGGTGTTCCCAGTTAATGGCCCCCAAGACCTTCCCTTTTCTACACAGTACGGCAGACATACTTAAGCATCAAAATGTATGTCGCTATAAACATGTTTTGGAAAAAAAAAAAAAAAGTAAAAGTCTTTTTGAAATTACAAGCTACTTAAAACTCAGCCACAATTTGCTAGAGTAAAAACTTGATATGAATGATATGAACATCATTTTGTTTGGTTCAAAAAGAAATAACAGCTCTAAACACAAAGAAAAAGCTGGTTCAGTAAAAACTGTACATTACTATTAGGGAGAGTATAACAACGCTTTAAACTGACATTCAGAAAGTACTAGACACAGAAGAACAAATATGAGACAAAAAGGTTGCTGTCTTACTACAGTCAATGATGTCCGTTTGTTGCTCATAAATAACAGATCAAGCCCTTCTACATTTTTCCTCCTTCCTCTCCTCCTCTTCATGGGTGGTTCTCCATCTATTAAAGAGCCATTTAGTAGATGCCTTGTGGGTGTGCGTGAAAGACCTGCTTGCAGCAGCTCCATTTGAGTTTTAAAGGCATCAGACACGGGTGTGGAGACATTAGGCAAGATAAACTTTGAAGTAACAGATGAAAAATTTGAGGTAGAACTTGTTGCCTCTCGTGAGGCCTTTGATAAATCTACAACCTTTTCTTGTCCATTTTCTGAGACCACCTGAGACTCACGTAACTGGGCAACCATTTCCATAAGATTTCTCCTCTTGGCAGCTCTCTCAGCCTCAATTTCAATCTTTCTTCGTCTCCTCCTCCTCTGACGTGGAACCGATAAATTGAGTGCATCTTCCTAATGAAAAATGAGCATTTCCAAACGTTAGGAAAGCTCCGCTTGCTATGCTGAATTTAAAATAAAAGTCCAAACATACAACTCTGGAAACAAAGCCTTCATTTTATTCAAAGAAACACTTTTTTGTTTTTCCTATTTTATTTAAAGAAATGCTATTTTTTTGTTTTTTCTATTATGCAAAAGCAGAGCATACAAGATAAAATGTTTTATGTAAGAAAGAGAAAGATGCAGCCTTGCCTTTGATAACTGAGGAGAAGCAGTGATATCTTCACTGCCACTGATGCTGGCTTGACCAACCATGGAGAGCTCTGCAAAGCTCCTTTTTTGTAGAGGGCTGTCCACAGCTGTTGGAGTATACCCAGGTATGAGCCCCTGAAAATCAAACATCTGGCGCCTATTTACTGGCCACTTCCCTTTCAGCACTGCTTCACAGATGTTGTCTAATCGGTTGATCATTACTCGGTCCTGCATAACGGAAAAGTACGTAATGAACCTTCAGTGTGAAAGTCGCCTTTTAAACTCAAATGAGTATAATGACACAGTCCAGCTTCCAACGCTTAAGAAATAGATTCAAAACCAACTATTCTTGCAGGTCAGGATAAACTGATTGCCTTACAAGAAACTAATACACAGACAATTTTGTAGAATAAAACATTACTAGAACTTAAAAGCTGCATTTATATTGGGGGAAAGGAGGAACACAGACCAAGTTTTCTGTATGACAATGTACAACTGACATTTATAAACAGAAACCCACTATTGTTTTACACTGCAAAACTTCAGTAGTTAGCAAAATCAACAGTTAGGAAGGGAAAATCAAAACATCTGCAATCAGTATCTTAGAGCTGCAGCTCTCAAGATCCAAGAGGCTGGATCTGCAATTCTGTCCTAGGAAGTGGATCCTCATTAGCGTCACTATTAATAAAGTTCAACATTATGAAACGGGCACCAACCTAGGGACATCTAATGAATGTCAATTTTCATTCCACGCCCATTATCACTTCAAATTTCACTGAAGCGTGTACACTAAAAATCTCTAATTATGTTTATTAGTCTACTTATGCTGAACCTGTACAGATGAAGGATTTTGTGTTTCACTTTTACACTAGGACTGGAATACGATTTTAGTCCATGTTTCCAAAATACATGCTGAAAGCAAAGAACATGAGTATCATTTGTTTTTTTCCATTTCAGTATTCAAGCATATTCTATGCTAACCTGCCTCAAGTAGTAGAAACTTCAGAACTATGAGAAATACTGCTGGTTAGGGAATATGAGCATCAGTTAGCTTCCTGAACAGCAAAACAGTGCAAAAGCCACTAGCAAATCTCAGCAGCTGCAACAGACTGCTTGCTTTCCCCAGGAATAAGCCTATTAAGAGCAAGGTCTCCCCGCCCTGCCCCCCCATCCCAAACCAGATGGCCCTGTTACGGTGATTAGTAAGCTTAAGACTATTACTACTTTATTTCTCTCTCTCCCCTTACTGCAAAGGAGAGTACTAAATTATGGATGGATTTATCACGAGGTTATGGTTTCATATTTTTAAAAACATTTTATATTAGATAATTTTCTGCATTGTTACCAAAATAAGATACAGCTTTATCCTATCTAAAACTGCTGCTTATGTTTGCAGGATACCTTAATACAATTACATCTGTCAACATTACGTAATGGCTTAGATCATGTAGGTCACCAATACTCTTCTCTACAATCTCCTCACCCCAAAATAAAAAGGTGATCTTACAAGAATCTCTGCTCTTAACACTGCACATTGCTCTGCAGACGAAATCCATAATTCAAAATCGTAAGTTCGCTTCCATCACTAGAGGTGCAAGAGGTGTAATTCTGATGACATACAGTTATGGAGCCTGTAAGAGCTCATGTCTGTCAGTAGTTTGTTGCTTTACTAAATGACACTATTTACAGTAAAGCAATTCCTTTCATTTCCTCTGCTAATTTGTATGAAATTGAAGAATAAAATGCTATTCCACAAATCATTCAAAGAAAAAAGTCCCTTGCCCACTGGAAGTACAGAATCATACAAAGCTCACTGTTATTTTGCAAACACATTTCCCGTATTTTATCTGTATTGAAAGACACATGCCATTCTACCCCAACCAACCTTAGGCCAGAAAGAGAAGGCAAATGTTCTCTCATGAAGCAGCTGAACCACAGAGGGATCCCCATCCTCCATGTAGAAACCATCGCGTGTTTCATCCCTTGCGGTACTCATAGAGGCATTGCTTTCTTCATCAAAATTCTTACCCTGAGAAACTGCTCCTGCTGAATAACAACCATAACCAGGCATTAACTACAAAAGTTCCCAACCACCCAATGTCAACCCAACTAGATAGGTTAAGACAACCAGGCTTGACGCAACATTTCTAACTTGGGCTTTTGTTCAGTAATTACTACAGCACAGCCTTAGCCTTCTGCATTTGGCACAGAGACCGTGCTTATTGGCTCCATAAGCTGTCTTGGAAACCATCCCTTGTGGGGGAATACCCTGCTGATGCTGGACGGTTTTTATGAAAGCTTATCTAGCCACCTGATATGCGGAAGGGCAGAGGAACTGCTATGTGTAGCCCATCCCGAGCTCCATAATGGCTCCATGTGTGCCACTTACCAGCTGGCACAAGTTACAACAGCTGTGGGGCTCATGCTAAGCACATGGAATTGATCTGACCAATGGGTTACCTTCAGGTTGGGAGGATTCTTCTGATTTATCATCATCATCCAGTTTCTCCTCTTCGTCTTCTTCTGAACCTTTCTCAGAAATAGATTTTGGGTCTACGTCTGTACTCATTTCTATGTCTTTCAATTCACATTTAACAGAGCCAGGCTCAGTCTCAGCATCACAGTCCGGTTTAGTGTCCTTATCTGCAATATCTGTCTCCTCTTTGATATCAGACTTTTCTTTGGCTGCTGGATTTTCAGACCCTTCAACTTTAGACTCCGTTTGTTCTGTAGTCTTTTCTTCTTGTACTGGTGTGGATGGGACAATAGGTGGTGTTTGACTGCAGCCAGCACCAAGAGGGTTTACAGAAGAGACAGTATTTGCATTACCTGTCCCTCTGTTTTGAGCAAAGTTTTTGTGAGCCTCAAGAAAAGAGAGTTCAGGATCATTCAGAATGTGATAATCTGTTCTACTGACTCCATGTTTAGCAGCACCAACCAGTAAGTCTTTGTCATGTTTACCACACTCCCACCACTCTGGCAGGTCCAAGCTTGGTTGGCATAATTTTAGCCTCTCCCCTAGCTGCGGGTGATGGAGAACCTGTTCACGGATTTTCCGCAACAGTTCTATGCGATATAAAGTTCTAGAAGCACGCTCTTCTGTGATCGGCTCAATCATAGTGGAAAGATCAGGTGGTTCTGCAATGACAACAATTTGGATTGTTTAATATTGATTAAATGTACACCCATCTCAAAATCATTACAGCTGGGCACGAAGCTTCAATAGTTCCACTGTCTCGTAACAGTCACGTTGATTCCTGCAATCAGTTAAAACTTACCATCATCCGGTTTGACTGGCATTCGGCACACTCGTCTACACATATTCACAAAGCCATTAAAATACTTTTCCAAGCTTTCGTCGGACTTTTTATCAAGCCTGGCAAATGCTCTGAATTGATTCCAGTCAAATTGATGTTTTACAGGATCAAAAATAATTCCAAAAGTAGACACCACACGATAAAAATCAGCTTCTTCTCTTCTTGTCCATCTAGTCAAGGAAGAAGCAAGAGAAGTGAGGACACTGAATAAACAAGAGTCCAAACATAGCTTGGATGCCCCAAAACCCCCTTTAGCTTATTCTTTCAAAACAGAAGGGCAGTACTGGTGACACACAAGCTCAAATGAGATTTAAAGAAAGATATCACTAAGAAACTCACTTCTGTCGTTTTTCAGTTATTATAGCTTCCCTTTCTGCTTCTAGTGCCCTCACTTCTTCCCGAGGCCGACGTCTCCTGCGGTCAGTCTTCATTAGTGCCTCTTGCCTCATTTGTTGCCTTTTATAGCTGCGCTGATAGGCAGTAATGAGGCGACGCAGACGGGTAGTCAGGGTTGAAGTGTTGGGCCAGTAGAGTTGGCCTAACTCAGCATTGCTTTCACTGTGCTTGTCTAGAGAATAGAGAAGTATTTATGCACTGCAAAACCACCACTAAACATTTCAAAGTTTCTATGGCTAGAACTGGATTCCTGTTTTATCTGATAAGAACATATGCCTATGTATAACAAATTAGAAATAGGATAACTACATTGGTAGGAAATAAAAAATAGAATCAAGCCATCCAACTCTAAGAACTCAGAAATGCTTGTGAAGCACTTAGAGATAACCATCAAGCATTATTATTCAATGTTGCGAATGCAAACATATTATGAATACTGTAAGTATTTAAATTAATGCAATGCATCTTTAAATGTGTTACTAAGAAGATAATTCTGCCTCTGAGGAAACACCTATGCTTACGATTTCCCACTTTATTATTCTCACTTAAACTTGGCAATTTTCCTCCATACTGAGGAAACAATATATCTATAACTTCCAAGATTATCTCAGCAAAAACATCAACGGCTGCATTATGAAACATCCGGTCTTTATCACCACAATTTCTACTATGCAACTAGAAACCCAGAAAGCCATAATGTGGATTACTCAAAGACAGTAAATAATTGTTTTGAAAGATGTGAAGCATGAAGAGAATTGGCAGTAAAAAGTTTACTGTGGTGTTTTCCCCAAACACAACCTATCCCCTTAGGTGATAATATAAACAGTCCACCTTTCGCTAAATGGTCCATTTTAGCCTTTTTAATTTCTTTGCTATAGTCTTACTTGGGTGTATTTCTATGGACTCCTCTTTGTCTTCTGGAGGTGAGTTTGCAAATTCCTTGGGGAGAAGATAGAAATTATTTCAGTTTTCAGTTTTGACCATATGTTATCATTTCAGCAGAAAAATATGTCATCTCTCAAACACAGCAGCAAACAATCTTTGTAAGGTGTGTTTATCTGATAGCTCTCAAACTTAAGAACTGCACATTAAGGTAAACATGGAGAATCAGTTATAATTATATATATTTGTCATTACAGAAAGTTGAAGTTCTTACATCAATTTCATCCTTGAAAGGAGTTCTGGTTGGCTTATATTCTGGATCTTCATCCTCTCTGTCAAATTCACCGCTATAAAATATTTAAGAGAAATATTTTCAGGAAATATATTGTTTTTGAGAGGGGGCTGATTTTCTGGACAAAAGCAAAAAAGCTACAAAAGCCATCAGTATGGTGTACCAAGTTACACATTTATATTTCATGCTCAACTGTGTAAACAATTCTATGTACTTTTTACATCATATGATCACTTCAGATCCTCAGGCGAGATGTAAGCAAAATATGACATATGAACTCATGCCAACATATACAATGCTGATAAAGTTTATTAATTTTTTCATGTCCTCCTTACCCATCACCGCCATCTGCTAACATGTCTGTCCCTCTCTGTTCAGCAGCTATGGCCTTCGCATCAGGCATGCCAACCCGTTCCAGAAAGCACAGTGCTGGATCAGCTCTCATAGAATTGTACTTCTCATAACCTGCATGCAGAGCGGGAGACAAATTTTTGTTAAAAGCTATAACCAGCTGTGAATAGAATAGGTTTAGGCAGTAGAAGTATGATTTTCTGGATTAATTTATTTATTTTTAAATAAAACAAAGGAGCTGTCACTGTGCTGGAAACAACCATTTCATTCATGTAATGAATTTTTTCATGTTGGTAAATTCCATCAACACAGAAACATTTTCACATCAATAACATTAACAAATAGTAGATACTGAAGAAAGCATTCAATTTAATGTCTTTATAAGGTAAAATAAAAATCTTTCACAAGTGAAAAACTTCTTTAAGTTTCCTATATGACTTTCACAGTGGTTCTCCACATTCAACACTCCCTATTGGAAACATGCAGATGCGAATGGAAACACACACGCACACATGCATTTTCTACAGCTCCAGCCCTGCTGGAACCCTCAATGTAGGCTGCAAAAATGCTGCATACATGGGTTATACGTAAGACCAACGAACCTGTCTTATTAGGTTTAGGATGATGCATGTCAGTAAGATGACACTGTTCCCTCTATGGTTTTCAAACTGCTGTTTGCTTTTTTACTGCCCAAGTTGACTAGATGGAAAATGGCAGATCCCAACAGTGCACTGCAGGAAAATGATTTTTAGACTAGACTTGCCTCAGCTGAGCCCACAAAACAGAGCTGCTGTACATAGGCAGAACAGCACAATTCAATTAGGATTTGTACTACAACACACTGCTCCTAACTGCTGTAGAGCCTCAAGCCAAACTGTAATCATGAAAGGTTTTATAAGCCATCATTCTCCCCTTTAGTCAGGCTGGGCTGCTGAGAATACCTCTGCGACCTCCAGAGAATTGGGATTATAATCAGGAATCGCTCACTGTATATATCATGCCAGCTCTGCATCCCCAGCCTTTCAAAGTTAACAAGGCTGCATCCCACTCAAGGGAGCCGGGAGTTCTCAACACTGACATTTGTGAAATATTGCTTGGAACAAAGCCCAGGAGGCACTTGTACAGATTAATAGCAGAGGTTAAGCCCACCGTCCACTTTGACACTGGTTGGCAGAGTTAGCAAGTGAAGCAGTGCTGAAAGCAAAGTTTATGGAGATCTATCTTACTATTTGGCTATTATTTAAACAAATATGGTTTTGTTTTATTTACAGCCAAGAAAGTAATGTTTTCTTCTCAAATATTCTGCAAACATTTAAAAACAGCATCTGATATTTACAGCTCATATTAGGTTTTTAATGCAGGCAAGAAAAAAAAAAGGGAGATACAAGCCAACAGTTCTTTGGAACAATACTTGTTAATATTATGACTGAACAGTCCTACACACAGAAAGCTTTACAACTGAGTTTTGTTCAGAGTGAGACATCACTTACCGTGTTTGAATACTCCAATTAAAAGGGATTTATCTGCCTCCTTATCCCACCAGTCTGCAGGAACTTCGGCATGGAATGGCTCAGGTATCCATACATCTACTTCACTGTAAAGACAGCATTATTTACATTCTCAAAGGTATTACTAGGCAAAGATGTTTAAAAAACAAAACAAAACAAAGTGTTTCACACTATTTTGTAAATATGAATATTGGGGACACACACAAAACCCAACACAGAAATTGAAATACCTGGAAAAATAATTAAGATGGTTAAAAACAACCAACCAACCAACAACAAAAAAAAACACCAAAAACCCCCACCCCACAATAAAAAACCCCAACATTAGGCTATTTTGGGAGTGCAATGACAATGGTTATCCAAATATGATTCATTTAAGGTCTTAATATATTTTTTTCAATTTTTTACATTGACATAGAATAATCTTTCAACATTAGCAGAACTGAAAATCCACTTCTGTCATTTCCCACATCATTCCCTCCCCCAAGAAAATTACCCACGGCACTTGATAAAATAATAAGGCTGCTTGAGAACAGACATTTAAGAGATAAAGTACGACAACCTTTAAACGCTGCAGTACTATAGTACGTGTACTTTATAAAAGCCAGCGTCATAAAGCAAAAAATAAACGTGCACTTGCACTAACCTTGAGTCAGCACCCTCTAAGATCTTGTCTGCTTGGTCCCCTATAACTTCTTGTCGTAGATAGTAGAGCATGCGGACACGCAGCAGGACCCTGGAGAGGAAGGCAGAGGGGGGAAAAAGTTCTTAACTTCAGGACTGTTTGCCAACAGTGGCTTTTGGCAGCTGCTGCTGTTCATCCATCATCCTGCCAAGGCTGATTAGCCATGCTGTATGGTAGGCTTGAAGCGTGACAGATGGTGGCACATAATCACCTCTGTGTGGTGCTTTCTGCTGGCTTCCAACAGGCCTGCCTGGCAACCGCTTACACTGCACAGAGAGGGACCCAGCTCAGCCCGGCCCCGGCGCATTTCATTTAGTTCTACCTAGTGCAGCTTGTGAAGTTTAGACACGTACTCTACCACTGCCTCTGAAGTATTGAAGCAAGTTTGTAAACAACTGAGCAGATGGCTTTCAGTAACTGTTCTGCTTCATTATCTCATAAAATTTCCTCAGCTGCTGCCTTAATACCATTTTTGGAAGCACATCAGAAGTTGTAGGAATAAACGAGATATAAAATCTGGTTTTACTACCTTACAATAAACCCTCAATATGGAATGTCAGGTTTTTCAGATTATACAACTTTTTGCTTCCGAGAATGGGGGGAAAAAAAATAATCCCCCATTTCCCTTGGGAGATATTAACTATTTTTACTCTTTATAGTTCAAACTGCTATTGAATTTTACCTGTGCACAACCTAACTGCTACAAGGAAGTGAAAAATCTTCATTGCTCGTGTTTATTTTTCCCCATCTCTGCAATACTACAGTCGTTTTTGGAAGCACTGTCAGGTGTTGTGGTCACACTTGAAGCTGGCAGGAGAGAGAATGGCAGACTCTGGCTTTTCAAGGAGACTAGAAAAGAGGTCATCTCTGTAGAAAAAGTATCTACCTGAAAATAATCCTGCTCTCCTATGTTTACCCAATTCAGGGCACCCCCTGCTGCCTAGTTCATGAAGTAAAATCAGTACCAGCTAAAATGGAGATTACTCAGCCTGCCCTCTCACTGTACCCAAATCCATCACGGCAACTGTTGAACTGCTGCTGCTCCTGGAACAGCAAGGGTGACCAGGGAGGCAGTAATCTGATCACCCGCTTGCATGAAAAATTTAGACCACCACCGGTTTTAAGAGCTCCTCATTAGAGATCTGATGCAACCGGAGCAATACCCGGTTTTACATGTGTTATTCAAGCAAACCTCGGAAGAGCAGGGATTTGAATGAAGGTCATGTCTACAATTCAAAACATGTCAGACATGCTTCTTTTTGTATGCATGATAACCGGGACCAGTAAGGTGTCCCTGCTCCCTGTGTGGCTATGTAAATAAGCTGTTGAGGGTCTCTATCATCTTAGTATTAAGCAATAACAGCTGTTACATCAAGCCAAAAAAGAGGAGCAGGAAAAAAACCCATCATCAACCAAGAACCAGAGGCTCTTTGCACCTTTCAGGAGTCCTATGCATTAAAACAGCATACATGTTACATAAGGACAGGACACCAGTTCTTAATAAAGCCAATTGCTACTGCTACCTTTTGAAGGAAATGACTCAGATTATTAATTGGCTTCCACCTCTGTTTGATTTTACCTGGGCTAAACATGTTGCTTCTACAATTCACTTAAGTTCTGCTGGATCTGGGAAGTGAAGGAAAAAGATAGCAACTGAAAACATTCTTGCACATTTATCAGTCTTCCCAATCCTTGCAATTGTTCTACTGTATTATTACAGAAGCAATATTTTAAAAATGAATTTAAGTCTGATCTGCAAACTGATATAACAAGTAATGAGGACATGTTACCTGGGAGATTAAAATAATGTTACAAGACAGAATTTAATTACTTTAAGAGCAAGTGAAATGTAGTAACAGATCTGAGTAACAGTTTAGAAAAAAATCAGAAAGCAGTTTATTTGGATATGCACTTGCTAACGTAATTCTGTAAGTATCTGTTTTCATCAGCTGAGAATTAAGCTTGGTTAGCATCTGGAAACAAGCTAATAAACCCCTTAAATGCCTTTCCTCCTTCACATCACACCCCCTATTGACAGGCCACAGGTACTTTTCAAATCAATAATTTCTTTCCAATAAACAGTATTAGTAAGACACAATATATATTAAAAACACAAAAGTAATTACGACCTTTCAGTAACACTGCATTACATCTGTATGGTGTATATATACAATGAAGAGTATAAATTTAAAAACAAAACAAAACCCCCCAAACTCCAAAAGCAAACAACCTCCCCCCACAACCCCAAACCAATATATATTTTTGGGACAAGGGTTAGGTTCAGTTTCTGTAATGGAGCACAGGGTAAGCAAACCTGAGATGGAGAACCAGGACACTGTCAAAGGAAGCTGACACAAAAATAACTAAGATATTACAAAACCAAAGCTAAAAGAATGTAAGAGAGGCTCTTAAGAGACATTCATGCAACAATAAAACAACGTAACATCCAAATCAAAATACAATTATCTTTATCCCCAAAGGCTTTCAGTTTAGTAACATGGTTAGAATTTCAAAAAAATCTAATCAGGGCACTGATTCAGGTAAGAGAGCTCAGTGAGAAATTTTATCTCCAACAAAGGAGAAAAAAATAAATGCTCTGTATAACGTGGACAGCAAGAGAGGCAGGGAGAAAAAGAATGAAGAGACCAGATACACCCACACATAGGTGAACCACTACATGAAACTCTGGAAACCCAGAACTGGATATTTGAGTTTAACATCTAAGGAACAGAACTTTGAGGACATCAGCCTGCGAGACCCCACAAGAAGGGCAAGAAACAAACAGCTTTTGTTTAAAGATAGCTAATTGTCAAGAGAAATAGACTTAGTGTAGAGATACAGTCTTTCCTTTATATGGTAAAAAGAATAACCTCATCTGATTCCATTCTTATTTAGTAAGTAGAAAACAATTTTCTTCAGAACTGTGTTTTAAGCGCTGATCAGTCATAAAGAGCTTACAGAAGTAGCCAGATAGCTGTTAAGATGATTATCCCCAAATTAAAAAGTAATAATGGCCTTTACATCCTATTAAATGGCCCTGTGTTCTACTAAAAATATCCAAAAGAAGTTGTGGACTTTTCAAAAGCATGTAGTAAAAAAAACCCTCTAAATGAAATATTTGTTAATACTTACTTATTACAGTGATGTTTGAGATGTTTCCTATAGCTGTCTTCTTGAAATAATACATCTGGATTACAGGTTGTGAGCCAATCGGCATCCTGCAGCATTGGCTGTGAACTCTGGGCTTTTACTTTCTTGCCTTTCCTCCCTCGGGGCACTGGTGCAGACAGACCTACGTAAAACCCCAGTATTTCTTATACAATCTGAATAGAAACACTCTCACCCCAAACTGCTTTACAAACATACATTTAAAGCTAAGTATCACTGCTATATTAATTCCTTCGTGGGCAACACAACCACCAAAAACTGAACAGCAACATAATTCAGTCAGAAAATTGCAAATAACAAAATCAACCAAAACTTTCATGCAAATTTAGGTGTGAAGATTTCAGAAATTCAGAGCGCTAGCCAGAAAATGGTGTTATATAAATATTTCTTGTAAAAACTCTCATGAGCCTGAATGGCCATAAGGAAACAAGCTTTCTGATTTATGGCAATTTGAAAGAGATTAATTCCAGCAGTAGGTGCCACTTAAAAATTACGGTAGAGTATTTGTTCAAAACTGATCTAAGGGAAAGCGCACTGCATCCTACAATGCGTCTGAGGGAGACTTCCCCTTTAAGTACGGACCAAGTCAAAGCCCACCTTACTCATAAAATCTGACAAGATCCTACGACATGTCAGAATGGCTATAGTTTAAACTAAATACACAGCACAACTGAAGCAATTCTTTCCTATTTACTAGAATCATTATTTGATTGTGGTAGACATACCGGAATGATTAACCAAAGCTCGAGTTTGCCCATCTGCAGTTGGAGTGATCAGATCCCAGATGAAACTTTTGATATTTTCATCCCCTTTGTAATGATTAAGACAATATACCAGGATAGTCCGGCAGATGGTTTCCACATCTTGTTCTGTTAGCTGACGTTTATAGCGCCCATGTGAGAGGATGTCAGTCCACCGACCCCAGCTATAAGAAAAATATGTTCAATACAACAGCCAGGGCACTGGTATTTTAATTTGTGACATTCAGTTTAACTCCTGGTACCAAGCAAGCTGGGACCTCCTGTGTTAGCACTAATGCATTTTGCACTTGCAGGTTACGTCAGGGAATCCAACCTCTAGCACCAAAGAGTTAAGAATGTTTATTTTACAGAACAGGCAATAAGTTCACTGCTCGTAAAGCTGCACTTGAACTGGGCTCAAAATAATAAAGTACATATGTTTAACTCTAATGGTCCCAGTAAGCTACGAATAGGAAATTCAACCAATTCCTACAATCATGGGATTTGGGGAATCATTCTTATTTTGATCCTGAAATCCATTATTAGCAATTGTTGTATGCAACTTCCTAAAATAAAGACAGTCATTCTGAAGCCCACCGTGTTAGCAGTCAAGTATAGCTACTTGCTTGCAAAGAGATAAAATTCAAATTGGTAAATCCAATGGGAGAAAACATAAAACATCAAATAGCTCAATTTAAGTGGTGCCAAAATACCAGAATCTATGTTGAAAACCTCTAGATTGACTGTTGATTTCACAACCACATTGTTCTTTACAAATATACTTTGTTATTCTCCACAACAGTTAGAAAAGAGAGATTAAACCTCGATAACTCAGGAATTCTTTACACTATGAGAAACTAGAAACAAATATTCCGTCATCACAAAACTACATATCTTACCAGTGAGCTCACAGCCATCTGTGAGACACTCAGATACTTTAAGCGACATAACTCATATATAAGCAACTTATATATATAGCAACTTAGAATCTCACTGGCATGTATATAGCATAATGAGGTAAAGGTTACACAGTAAGAGATTATGTGAACACGTCCAAGAGAAGGATGAGTTATTTACTATATATCATTTTCATATTTTCAGTTCTTTAGCCACAATCAGTGTATTTAATCTGTATATCCTTACCCATAAACCAACAAGTTCTTCTCCACCCTGAAACATTCACTTCTTGCATAACCCTGTGATTTGTCCTGAGGCCTACGGGGCTTTGTGCTAGGCTTTTCTTCAGAATCACTTTCCAGGTCTGAAAACTCCATCAGTTCATCCTCTTTGACTGCACTGTAGAGTCTGGTTTGCTTTCTTACTCTTGGTGTATCAATAACTAAGTTATTCTAAAATGAAAGTGAAAATGTAGAAATTTAGGAGGGGGAAAATCTTCAATTTAATTGTACTAGGAACTATCATAAAGCTCTTACCCTTCCATTTAAAGCATCAATATCCAGCTCAGCTTTCTTTGCCCACTTCTGCCAAAAATTAGGGTCATCCAAGGAAATGTCTGTCCTGTTCCCAGATGCAACAAAACTAGCCTAGTAAATGTGAAAACACATGCATTGGTTTCTTAACTGCATGCTACAAAGAATATCTGTTTTCACTGATACATACAATACTTAGGACTTATAAAGTAGTAGTTTCAAGAAAGAAAAAAGGTAAGCCTGTGAACTATCATGACTGGAAATACAGATATCCCAACATTTGTGAGGCAAATATGTGAGGCAAGTACACTGAAAAACTAAATAGACACAGAAGGCAATTTAATATTACTTCCATCTATCCTGGTAACATTTTATTAATTTTCCTCTGAATGTCAATGCACACCTTTGCAAATGTTGAGCCTTTTCCTTCAGATTCAATAGTAATTGTGTGTGTTCGCCTTAAGAGAATCTGATCAATATCCTCTTCACAAAACTTAGACCCTTCATCTTCCTCATCCATCAGAGCACCATATGCCCCCTTTCGAAGAAGATCTTCTATTTCTTTCTTAGAAAGCTGTTGCACCTGTAACATGTAAGAGAGGGTTTGGGTTTGGTTTTTTTTTTGACATCAGCCAATGTGTACATCTGACAGCATAATCAGACTGACTGTCCTCTTATTTAGCATTTTAAGAACTGAAACTCTTAAGATAATGTGCTGTCGATCAATTAAACATTCATGCTGAAGTCACCTTTAAAAGAAGAATACGAACAACAAAATTCTTAGGGTGAAGCTATACGAGTGGTTTAAACGATTTAATAATTCATTGTCATTGAATCCCTTTACTTTAGCTCTGATGACTGCTAAACTCCTCCTGGGAGCAGATTTAACTTACTAACCCGACAAAAAGCTAAAGCAAAAAAAGTCCAAAGCAAAAAGGCTACACTAGAAAAAGCTCACTAGAAGAGCTCCAAAAAGTGCCAGGATCACCATAATGTAAAGGGTGGAATGATGAGAATGGATGAGGATTGAGGGAACATGACTCCACCTGCCCCCTTTTGGCAATAAGTGAGCCATTAGATAGGCTAAGCCAGTTGATGTAGCCTTGCCCTTAATTAACCCTACTTTAAAATACATGCTGTACTCCATCTGAAACCAACCTTCTCCAGCTAAAACACAAACAAGCAAGGAAGTGTCACACATTCATAGCATTTGTTGATCATGCACCTTAATATATTAATTCTCACCCCATTTGTAGCATTTTCTCTTCCGCTCATAGATTGTAGCACAGCCTTATCAAGGCCAAGTTTCAAGCTAGCTTTGTCAAACATTTCCCTTTCATAAGAATTCCTTGTTATCAACCTGTAAATTTTCACTGATTTGCTCTGTCCTATTCTGTGACATCGTGCTTGAGCCTGATGAAACAAAGACAGATACTCAGTTACAGGTGACAAAAGGAAGAAAAAAAAATTTAAAATAATCAATACAGAGAACTTCCTTTAAAAGTTATTGCTTTCAATATAAATAATAATCTTTATGCTTTCAAGAGAGGAACAACAGATAATTTCTCTTGTAGGTGAAAAAAATTTCACAGCAAAAAGGCAAATAAAAGTTTTCAATAAAATCATCGCTTGCAATATTACCTGGAGGTCATTTTGGGGGTTCCAGTCTGAATCAAAAATGATGCAGGTATCAGCAGCAGTAAGATTAATGCCCAAACCTCCTGCCCTTGTACACAGCAGGAAAACAAACCTATCAGAATCAGGTCTTGAAAACCTGTCAATAGCTGCCTGACGCAAGTTGCCTCTTACTCGGCCATCAATTCGTTCATATGGGTACCTGAAATAAAGACACATTATAAGGAGAACTTTACTGCAATGGCATTGTTTCTTTGTAAGAATATGCAATTTAAAAAAAAAAGGGGAAAATATGCTACTATAGGGTCAAAAGAACTACAACAAACTGAGTGACTGTTCCTGTATCCAACTTCATCAGTGGAAGACACACTACTTTGTCTCCTGCTTTGCGTCTTTTGGTAAAGAATAGACTTGCACTCCAAGGAATGAAATAAACATTCAGGCTTAAGCTAAAAAAACCTCTAGAGCCACCAAAACATTTAACTGAGCAGTAAACTAAGAAGTTTAAAGCTCTCCATGTGAGATCATTTTGTATTCACCCAAAAGAAAAATCTTAGTACTTGCAACTTACAGGTATGCTTTTCCCTTTAGTCAGATCACTACAGAACATACTGTAAAGTGTTTGAATTTCATCCCTTTTCAATATGGATTACTCACAAGTTAAATACTGTGGCCACTGAGGAAAGCACAATTTATTTAGAATTGTATTATATTGTTGCTCTCACCGTCTTTGAATGAGGTAGTCTTCCAGTATGTCCAAGCAGCGCACCATCTGGGAAAAGATAAGCACCCTGTGGCCACCAGCCTTCAGTTTTGGCAGCAGCTTGTCAATCAGTACTAGCTTGCCAGCAGCCTGGATCATTGCCTGGAGCTGAAAATCTGGAGAGTCGGCATTGTGTGTTTCTTTAAACTCTTCCAAAATTTTCTCTTCAGCACCTGCAAAGATTGGACAGCAATACATGAACACTGCAAAGGGTTTTATTAATAAACAATGAGCTCGCCTTCAATACTCTATAGAAACTGCAGGAATGTTTTAAGCATTATGTGAATAAACATTTATAAAAAATATTAAGCTTAAATTTAAAGCAAACATATACACAAATACAGCATAAATAAAAAGTAACTCTGAGCATTCATTTTTTTTTCCCCTCTTCTAAACAGGAGTAAACCCTTTCCTAAATAAATTCATACAACTATTTGATGCACACAATTTAATGAAAAATTAAGAAAAAAGATGAAAAAGTAAACCATATTCCAACTGATCAAATGGATTTTCTGTCCTTTTTATATGCAACGTGAAAGAAAAAAATATCTCGTTTCCACAGGAAAACACGTGGAATACAAATCACAAATCACATTTGATGTCTGTGCCTCCAAAACCAGGCTTAAACATGCGCATGACCTGGACCTGTTCCTTCCAGTATTAATTATAGAATCAAAATCCAAACAATGAAAAAACTAATTGGGGGGGGGGGGGGCTGTGAAATTATTATTTTACCTTCTATTTAGCTTTCTTTTCTCATTGAATGTGGGGTTTTTTTGTTCAGTTTGATGAAGCTATCCAATATATATATTCTTTCCAGAATTAGTCAGAAGTTCTTTCTTGCCACTCTGCCTATGAATGATATGCACAGCAGCAAATATTTCCTTGTACTGCTCATTACCTGAAGGCTACAGACCAAGTTCAAGCTTCCTCTTCAACCTCTTCTACGCTTTTATTCCATTTTTTTATGTCACTTCTACAACCAGTGGATTATTCCAAGAATTATCAGATTACTATTCTTGGCTATGTAAAAGGTTAGGAATCTTCCTTCTAAGCTTATTTCACATCCAAATAAACCATTTTTTTGAGCTGTCTTTTTCAGTCCCTCTGTTGGTTTTGTTGTTTCTTTTTTTTAAAAAATGTAGTTTATAAAGCATTTCTGGTTTGTATAATATTCAGCTTCAATACTGCTTTTGAATAACACAAGGAAAGGTAGGAGGGTTGGGGGAGGGGAGAAGAACAGCTTACTGCCAGGCTTCTGCTGAGCATCTCTCTCATATCCCAGTTCTAAGTAGATGCCTGTAAACAAACATGCAAATGCACCCTCCCTGTGTGATCGCTGGTTCAGTGCCTACTGTAATGTGGCGTCTTAACTAGATACCACCCTAAGCAGGCTGTCCGACAGCTTCGTATTACACTTGTACTACAAGCTTTTACAGAACTTAACGGACTCAAGACGTGACCACACTTGAAGGTAGCTTTACATCCCTGAATTTTCCTTATCTGGATTCCCTACTCCAAGCGGTACTGATCCTAATGGCCTGCAAGAAAAATAAACCCATGTGAAAATAGTACAATCAGACACTCCTTCAAGTTCCCTTCAACCATATCACTTCCCATTTTGTAAAACAGGCAGAATTTTCAGTAGTAAATCTCAGATTCTGTACTGAGCTTAGGCAATTTCAGGATATAGTAGGCTGTCAAGTAGTTCATATACAGTAGCTTCAGTGATCTTTCTTGGTTACATCGTTTATTTCTTCCTCAACTGTGATATCCAAATTTAAGTTTCACTCCTATGAAGTAAACCAATATGCAAACACAGCATCTGCAAAAGCAAACCGCCTAAGCCAAGCACACCACAACAAACCCACAAACAGGTCTAATGAATGGTGAATTTTCAGCATCAGCATTTGGTCTCAGCAAGACCCACTTCCGTAACAGACCATAACCTCCAAAAATCTGCTCTTTCAGTAATGCTAACCTAACTAAACCCTGCAAAAGACCACCCTGCGTTTTTCCTTTCTACTTCAATTGCAATTAAGTGATGTACATTAAGTAGCCTGTTACCCAAAAGTTACTTGATGTAGTACCTGTAGGGCTGTAACACTAGCTCCTATCCTAGCTGATTTTTAGTAGAGGATGAAAAGAAGCTATTTGAATGTGTGCTTGGTCCATCAGGGAAACCCCCACCTCCTCCACTCCTAATTAGGAGAGGCTTCCAGGGCTCAAGAGGGCATAAGGAACAGAGTAGGAAACCTTTCCGAGGTTCAACACTGTAGGATGTGTCAGTACAGAGGCACTCCCCACTGCTGGCTCTTGGAGACAGAGAAAGAGGAATGATGTATAAATACTTGAGAATGGTTGCTATGGAGAAAACAAGGAGTCCAACTCTAAGAAAAATGACAGATAATGCTTTGCCCAAGTTGGTTGGAGAATACACAAAATACAGTAACTCCCTCTAGAAGCCTATTCAAAGACAGTCTCAGCAGACCACCGTTCTCCCCTCCACAGAACAGATCTACCAATCAAGAAACAAACAAAAAACCCGCTCCACATTCAACTCCTACCATACTAATTCCCTCTATGGCTCTTAACTGAGGATTATCTAGAAGACTTGCTTGCAACTTTTATGCAAAAGAAAACATACAGTGTTCTACTTGGATATTCAAAGGCACATGCAGTCCTGCTTGCTCACAAAACCTGTAAACTTGGAAGAAAATGAGAAGGATTCAGAAACACCTTTATAAAAGCAGTTGAGTCTCGAGAACTTGCTACTGCAACAAATCATTTATCAGGAGAACACTATGCAACATTATGTACTAGTACTGCAAGAGCTCTTGGTAGAACTACACTAAACTTGTGCCATCACTCTAAGTACAAAGATGTTAATTATCGATCAACAAAACAGAACCTCAGGCTCTGACAACTAGAGGATGTAAGAGTATTTTCTGCCCTAGAACTACAAAGGACGTATTTGTTTAGTTCCATCTCCACACTAATAATAGTCAGGATTTATTTATTTTTCTCTCAAATCTGAAGGCTTGACCCACCTGCCATGTTGCCGCATGACACCAAGTAAGTCCAAATGTTCAAAAGTCACAAAAATGTTAAAAAGGCAAAAGTGTTCAAGAGCCAAAGCCATCTCCCTTTATTAGATTAAGATACAGTTGTCAAAAAATATTTGCAAGTTTTCTATATAGCCACCTAGACTTCAGAAGTCTCTACAGACACTAAATGTACAAGACCTGTGAGGAAAAAAATCACTGCTGTAGGCAACACTGCAAGCACTACTCATGAACTCTATTTGACAAAACAAAGTAGCAGCAAAATACTGAGTTTATTTCTTTTAGCAAACATGAAATAAGGAAAAACAATGGCAAGGTTAAAACTAGCTGAAGACCAAGAAATGTAAAAAGCATCAAGTTCAGAAGCTCATAACCTGAACATCCTAAACTATTTTCTGGTAAACTCATTTATATAATGAGTTAACTTAAAACAAAGAACCAACAAACAAAAACACCCCTACATCAGAACCATAAAGCTACTTTACTATATGGCTCATCTGAGTTTAGAAACTGAGCAGCCCACCAGCATGGCTGGGTTGAAGTACTTTGGAGTAACCCTATATCATGTCTTTGGAATAATTACTTGTGCATGAAATATAATTAGATGTCATTTCGTGAATCAGTTCAAGCAATTTTTCCCATTTAAACAAAAAATGTCAAGAAAAGAACATAAGCACTGCAATATGGAAGTCATACAACAAAAAAACCCTGAAATCACATATGGCTCTTGAACAAAACAGTCTTTCATCATGAAGCTTATAACCAGCTTTAAACCAACCATAGCATAAATCATATACAGTAAGGAAGAGGAGTTGGGAAACAAGAAACTAGTAGAATGCAACCCTCTACGGAGGCTTGTGTTACATCCTCAAAGGGAAGATTTGATTTGACCAATACATACATGTTTAGCATACTTAAGACATCTATAGCTAGCTGGTTCATCATATGGTCGGTCACTGGAATAGGGTCCTGAGGGTAAGCGGTCACAGCACCACGACTGTCAGAGTTCAAGGAGCATCTGGATGACGCTCTTAGTAGTATGATTTAGTTTTAGGTAGTCCTGCGAGGAGTAGGGAGTTGGACTTGATGATCCTTATGAGTTTCTTCCAACTTGAGATATTCTACAATTCTACAATACTTGCCATAGATAATCCTGATCCAAAACCAAGAGCATCACACCGAAAAACAGTATTTGTCATTAAAGTCTAAGATGACATTCATACAAATCTTTTTCTGACTAGATAAATTAGGAAAATGAACTGACAACACGTGGCCATAAAAGCAGGCCTGATCATAATTTCTTACTCCACAACTTTTATTCAGAAATTTTAAGTTACTCTCTCATAATGTTCTATGGCAAGAAAATAAGTGGCAGCTAACTGTAACTCTGAAGAAAAAAATTGCTATATTTATGCCAGCATCCCACAACTGGCATGATAACTGAAGTCTTGTTTGTCAGAAATAACAAAGGAAAACTTGATAATACCAAAACTAACTCTGTCAGGGCTAGGAAGCCTTGAAAAAAAGCAGCACAGACGTCTTCAAAAGCAATGCTCTCCTGGCTAGCAGATATCCATACCTAAGAGAACCTAAAGGGTTATCTCACTTTTCTACTTAAAATAAACAAATAAATAAAAAGACACATTAGAACAGAATTTCTAACTTAGTGAAATTTTTCAAATGAAGAGAAAAATAGGAGGCCTACCATTAATAAGGTATGGATGATTGCAGCATTTTCTTAGTTCCATCATAGTGTTTAAAAGATTAGGTACATTTGCCTGACCTCCACCCTTGGAAAGAAATGTGAAATTCTTTTCAAGAATAGCACGATAGTATTTCTTCTGAATATTTGTCAGCTCAACTTCAATGATGGTTTCCTCTTTGGGGGCCAGGTTCTTTTCTACATCCTCCTTGAGACGTCTCAGCATCATCGGCTTCAAAATAGCTTGGAGTTTTTGCACCTAGGAAATATGTGTTTAATAAACAACTGAATTAAAACTGCAGGGCTTCAAATATTTATTTTTCAATTACCTTAATTCTAGAATCCTTGTTTCCTACCTCAGATCCCAAGTAGAGAGCATTTGTAAAAAAATCATCTTTCCTCAGTGACCTAGAGACTTCTCCTTATTAACTCAGTGACATACACACCTCTAAATTCAGTTTTTACTGTGCAACCCTTCTGTTTAGTGAATGTTACTAAACAGACCTCACTTAGAACTATCCTTCTAGACAAGAACAGTACTGCATACCAGTCATGCAGAGCTAACCCTAAGTAAGCACAGCTATATAAGCAAATCTGACTTTAAGATCAAGTTTTGCAGTTAACTTCTAACCACTAAACACAGTGTTTAATGCTATTTTTTCCCTTTATATATCTGCGTCTAATTCTTTTCTTATTTCTCTAGTTTTGACATCCACTGAAGTAGAAAACTATTTAGGCCTGGTCTCAAAATGAAAGCATTTCATTTCTGTAAGTTTTTAACACGCTGATAATTTTTAGTGTCTCCAGGTTTTGCAGCATATGCTTTAAGACACATCCTAAATGGGGGAGGGGGGAAGAAATCTCCATTTTCCTCAAAAAAATTAGCTAAGTTCTGTCAAGTTTTTGTAAAGTCCCTTACATAAAAAGCTCAAACATATTCCATATAGGAAGAGACTGGCATTTAGGTTGTTTTAGGCTGTCTCTCAAAGTACAAACCACCTCAGTGTTGAGGAGCTGATAATTCACCCTGAAATTGGTCGTCACCTCCTGATGCAGAGCTGCACAGCAGAAACATGAACAAAAGACACTTTCTCCTGAATTCACATCATTCCCTTAGTAATAAAGGAACTTCAGGAGAAAAAAGATAAATTAGTATGGAGGGATGAAAAATTAAAAAGATACACGGAATAGGATTGCAAGGAATGGAGGAGAAAACTCAAGTCGTTAACACATAATCTCTCCCATCACTTGAAAGATAAATCAAATTCCAAAACATCTAATGGTGTGTCAGCAGAGAAGGCACTTCTTCCAAAACTTGCTGGCCCAAGCAATCCAGGCTCCAATTCTGCTCATGGCTGATGGCATTATTTTAGTAATATTTCCATGTGTGGCTTCAAAAATTTCCAGTACTGCTCCGCTGACATTTTGAGCTGGCCAGACAAAAGCTATGTTGAGAGTTAGGATATATTAACTCCAGCTCAAACACTATATTAACAGGACTACATGGCTTCTGGATCAGAGCTGGCTCACTTCCAATCAGGTCAGAGTCCATTCTGGCTGGCATGCAACTGCCTGCACAGTCTGTGGAAACATATCCTATGATTCCCTCAGGACGTGCTATGATTCTTCCAGGAGGTAAGGGACTGGGGGGAGAGCTATTTTGAAATTTAGGCTATTACCTACGAAAGAGTTGCTCTCAAAGAAAGTTAAATTCAAGTAGTCAAAAGTAGAAATAGCAGAAGTTGAACTTTCAGACAAAACAACACGAAGTTACACACAAAAGTGCATGCAATAGTGAAGTCAGATTATCATAGGGTGCAAAGGGCCAAATTAAAGGTGCCTAAATTAAGATGCCATGCTTCAGTTAACTCTTACTGTTAAGGTGATTTGACTGTTACCTATTGACTTTTTAAAACATTTTCTGTTTGAAATCTGTTTCTGAGTCAGTCAAAAAAATCTGTCCATTTGGTTACCTCTTGCTAAACTAGGTTTCAAAGATGTTCCTGTTTGCACAAAAGTCATTGATAAACCTCTCGGATGTTAACTCCACAGAACTTACAGAGAACAGTCCCCTCACTCTGATACTGATGCTTAAGGAAGAATGTCAACTGACAAGTTAATTCTCTTAGAGTGAACAAGCAATTTTAGAAGTATTTTCATCCAGCAACTATTACAAAACACCGCACCCCCATTTTTAAACACCACATTTTAACAAGGGGAAACTTTCCCTGTTTCTGCATGACCAATGGACAAAGGATTAAAAAAAAAACAGTGATAAGGCAAAATGACTTTTTGTCAAAAGCAAAAAACTTAACAAAATGAAAACAAACAAAAAACCAGGGATAAAACTACTGTGGTCTTCCAAATAGTAAATAGGTATTACCTGTAAAAACAAGTAATGAAGTTCAGATATAATAAAATGGATAAATTCACAATATCTAAATAGAAAAGTAAGTGTGCAGGAGACATTTACCTGTTCTTCAGTTTTCAGATCACCAAATTCTTGCATGAATGTGGTTTCTGATGGGAAGCGACCTGGTTCCAAGAAGTGAAGCAAGCTAAATAGCTCTTCTACAGTATTTTGCAAAGGGGTTCCAGTAAGCAGCACTTTGTGTTCCTGAAAGGTTAAGAAATAGTTGCCTAGGAAGCCATCTAAATTAATTTTCAATGGAGAAATACACAAAATTATCTCTTTTTTTCTATATGTATCTCCCATCTTTGCTTCCTCTCCCCTCCCCCAACTACTTTATATATAGCTTTTTTCAAGACATTTCTAACTAGTATTCTGGCCTTCCTTCAGGGATAGCCCAGAACAATACTTCACTACTTAAGAACCTTCAAAGTCCTCCAGATACAAGAAGAGATTTTACTGACCCACAACATCCCAGCCCTTTCACAAATACAATGAACTTTAAATGGCAAAATAACAGCTGAACTTATCCCATTACTTCCAGTATAAATCCATCGATTTACCACACTTCCAATAGATCTCAGTGCATGAATCTCTTCAGGGCAGGTGTTAAGTTTCTAACATAGGAAACCTGAAACAGAGTCCTACTTTCCTTATACACACAACAGAGCGTGAGACTGGCAGAGACAAGAGGAAAAGTTGCATATTGCTTTAGAGGAGGAGCCGGGAGAGGTTAAGCAACTAGCCCAAGGTTAAACATGAATTTAGTAGTAGAACAAGAACTGAAGTGAGAAGTCCCATATCTCCACCTATAGCCACGCCTATAAGCTCAGCCTTCCTCTAATAGCAACCGTAATAAGGAAAAGAAATTGTATACAGCATTTTTACAAACTTTCTTTCATTAAGCCTCAAGACTCCTTCAAGAAAAGTATTGTTTAACAAACAGGGAAAAAGAAACTTAAGTGACCTATAGGTCACCAGTGCTTGTGTAAACTAATGTTTATGCCTCTCTATTCTTATCAGAAGTAAGAGGGTTTGAGTTTCAGGTGTTAACTTAGCATGACTACATTCTTCTCACATTTTTAAAGAATCTTATGACAAAAAAAAAATTAATTATTTTGCCTTTTAAATGGTAAGTATGTCTAAAAACAATCATCTCATTTTTCTCTGTGTGCTTAATACATGTGTTTTGTGCACATAACATAATACGTATTTATGTAAGCATCAGAAATCAACTCACTTTTCCCTTCCTTAGTCAGTCTGAAAGAATATCCTTATGGCCACACAACAAATTAACATTAGAACTGACATTAATGCAGAGCAGTTTAGCTCTCACACCCGTATTTGGCCACCTGACCACATTATACCTTTAAATAAATGTCTATGTGAAGAAGCTACTATGGAGTAAGTCACATGAAAAGAGAGAAAGGAAAGAACAAGTTTATCTTGATTCTCTTAAGTGAATCCACATAATTCTAGTCTAAATCAATGAAGAGACTTATGAAACATCAGCACTCCCACACTGAAGGTATGCATATGCTTCCAGGTATTTAAAGACTTTCTCAGCTGCATTCCCTCATTCTTCTTAGCACTTGATGATTTTACTTGAGAAGAAAACCTTTTATTTTACTTTTTGATGAAACCATAAATCAGGACTAATAAAAATTAAAAAGATGCAAATGTAAGAGATGTACACACTGACCAGGTCCATCATCTTGAGTCCTTCCAAAAGCTTACAGTTCCTGTTCTTCAGCCTGTGGGCCTCATCAATGACCACGCAACGCCATGGAATGTTACGCAGCTCCGGGCAGTCAGTCAAGATCATTTCAAATGTTGTGATAATGGCATGAAACTTGTAGGACCCCTTTATCACACGACCCTAAAAAGAACAGCAAAAATTAAAGTAAACTCCCTGGCAAAGAAAAGAAGTACATTTGTTTCATCTTCAAAATTCATTCTTTAAAAATACAGAAGAGTACAATGGGCAAGATATTTTAAGTAAATGAAATAATTATTGCTGACTCAATGAGGGAATACAAATGTGTAAGTTTACTACTGGCTTCATGCTAGCTATGTTTTTAACCCTGTAAAAAGGCCCACAGAATCACTGCATATTCATTACAAAGATGTTATACAAGTATTTCAGTTGTAATTCATTTGGATTATACTAATGCCTTGAAGCATTAATATACTGCTGTAATATTCAAATAAGGTTTTCAGACTTTGTCAAGAGAATTTTCTTTTTTCTTTTAAATCAAAAGGTATGTGACGGTCCTCCCAAACAATCAAAAAATAAGCCAAAAGTACATTAAGGCTTCATTTTTATGACTATTGGAATATTTTGCTCCCAATAAACAGTAACTTTTTCCTGGTGGACATTGAGTATCGGGAACACCTACAATGCTAGTAAACAGCTTTGAAAAGAAGCAAACCTCTGAACTCTTAAATGGAGAATGTATATCTCCGCATATATTTCCTTGATATTTCCATAATGGGATGGCCTACATGGCACCAGGCTTGCTGGCATGAGATGGGATTCAACTTTCTCAAAGGGGGAAGGGGGTCTTTGCTCACGAGCTAGCAGGTCTCATTGACAAAGCTTTAAACTAGACTTGAAGGGGGAGAGGGATAATATCAGGCTTGCCCGTGACAAGCTGTGGGATGACATGCCAAGGTTAGACGGACAGGGTGCTAGCGAGGGCCCTCAGCCTGTTGCTCTGACACGTGCTGGCTACACTGCAGCACACTTGAAGAGATGAGCCACGGGCTCCTGAGGTAATAGGAGCCAACAGGGAAACGTCAGTGAAATTCCTCAAAGGAATTAAGGGGTGTTCTTAAACCCCTTAGGACAAGGGAGCAGAACAGAGCTGGCAGATCTTTAAGGATGCTTTCCACAGAGCACAAGAACTCTCGATACCCAGGTGTAAGAAATCAGGAAAGGAAGGCAAGAGACCAGCATGGATGAGTCAAGACCTGCTGGTCAAACTAAAGGGCAAGAAGGAAATGCACAAGCAGTGGAAACAGGGACACGTATCCTGGGAAGAGTATAGGGATGCTGCCCGGTTGTGCAGGGCAGGAAGGTTGGTCAGGAAGGCCAAGGCACAGCTGGAGCTGAACTTGGCATGGGATGCAAAGAATAATAAGGGCTTCTACAGGTATGTCAGCCAGAAAAGGAAGGTCAAAGAAAGCGTACCCCCCAATAAGCAAGACTGGCAAACTGGTAACAACAGACGAGGAAAAGGCTGAGGTACTCAACAACTTATTTGCCTCTGTCTTCACTAGCAACCTCTCTTCCCACACCTCTCAAGTGGATGGACTGCAAGACAGGGACTGGGGGAGCAAAGTCCCTCCCACTGTAAGAGAAGATCAGGTTTGTGACCACCTGAGGAACCTGAACATACTTAAGTCTATGGGACCTGATGAGATGCATCCCAGAGCCCCGAGGGAATTGGCTGATGTAGTTGCCAAGCCACTCTCCATGATATTTGAAAAGTCACAGCAGTCAGGTGAAGCCCCTGGTGACTGGAAAAAGGGAAACACTGCACCCATTTTTAAAAAGGGTAGAAAGGAGGACCCTGGAAACTACCGACCTGTCAGCATCACCTCTGTGCCTGGGAAGATCATGGAACAGATCCTCCCAGAAGCTATACTAAGGCACGTGGAGGTGATTCAAGACAGCCAGCATGTCTTCACCAAGGGCAAGTCCTGCCTGACCAACCTAATGGCCCTTCTATGATGGAGTGACTACACCAGTGGACAAGGGGAGAGCTACAGATGTTGTCTATCTGGACTTCTGTAAAGCCTTTGACATGGACCCCCACAACATCCTTCTCTCTAAATTGGAGAGATATGGATTTGATGGGTGGACTGTTTGGTGGATGAGGAATTGGTTGGATGGTCACATCCAGAGGGTACTGGTCAATGGCTCAATGTCCAGATGGAGATCAGTAACAAGTGGTATCCCTTGTCTGTATTGGGACCAGTACTGTTTAGTATCTTCATCAATGACATGGACAGTGGGATCGAGTGCACCTTCAGCAAGTTTGCAGATAACACCAAGCTGAGTGGTGCAGTTCACACACCTGAGGGACAGGATGCCATCCAGAGGGACCTGGACAAGCTGGAGAAGTGGGCCCATGTGAACCTCATGAGGTTCAACAAGGCCATGTGCAAGGTCCTGCACATGGGTCAGGACAATCCCTGGAATCAATACAGGCTGGGGGATGAAGGGATTGAGAGTAGCCCTGTGGAAAAAGACTTGGGGGTAGGGGTGGATGAAAAGCTGGACGTGAGCCGGCAATGTGTACTCGCAGCCCAGAAGGCCAACCGTATCCTAGGCTGCATCAAAAGAAGTGTGGCCAGCAGGTCGAGGGAGGTGATTCTGCCCCTGTACTCTGCGCTGGTGAGACCCCACCTGGAGTACTGCGTCCAGCTCTGGAGTCCTCAGCACAGGAAAGTCATGGACCTGTTGGGAGCGGGTCCAGAGGAGGGCCATGAAAATGATCAGAGGGATGGAACACCTCTCCTGTGAGGACAGGCGGAGAAAGCTGGGGTTGTTTAGCCAGGAGAAGAGAAGGCTCTGGGGAGACCTTATTGCAGCCCTCCAGTACTTAAAGGGTGCTTATAAGAAAGATGAGGACAGACTTTCTAGTAGGGCCTGTTGAGATAGGACAAGGGCTAATGGATTTAACCTGAAAGAGGGTAGATTGAGACTAGATATAAGGAAGCCATTTTTTACAATGAGGGTGGTGAAACACTGGAACAGGTTGCCCAGAGAGGTGGTAGGTGCCCCATCCCTGGAAACAGTCAAGGTCAGGTTGGACATGGCTCTGAGCAACCTGATCTAGTTGAAGATGTCCCTACTTATTGCAGGGGGGGTTGGACTAGATGACCTTTAAAGGTCCCTTCCAACCCAAACTATTCTATGATTCTATGATTTTTGTAAATTTGTGTTAAGGAAAGTTCAACAGGACGATTTACTTGATTGCCTGGCACCATATTGACTATTTATTTGGTTAGTTGAGGGTCTTATTTCAGGGCTGACACTAAGAATCTGTTTCAAAAAAAAACCCTGAATAAACTTACTCAAAATCATGAAATGAACATCTTTCTGACATTATGCTATATTTCTTCCCCATGTTGTTCAAAGAAAAAAGTAACTTGGTATGTCCAGTGTCACTGGGTCTGCGCAGAAACACTGTCTCTCTAGATGGGCCTCACACAAGTTCAAAGCCATTCTATGTTTTCAAAGCAGGACTGTGTCGTGGGTTGTATATTGAATACATTTCAAAAGAAACAGGTATTTTACAGTAAGGTGACCATTTCTTCCTTCAAACATATGCAAGTCTGAATCCTTTTGTAAGTGACCTGCATATAATCCTCTCCAAACTGTGGGGATCAGAACTGGCTACTGACTCAATAAAATGAATAGAAACCCGGTATCCTGAACTCAGCATTAAATCTGCCTATGCACGTCAAGAGCCTTTGAGAGGAAGTAATGACCTGCTCAACAGTGCTTTCTCGTAGCATAGTCCAGAAACATTTATCTTCTTAGGGAGAAAACGAGTTGTTACCTAACAAACAGCAGATGAAGATACACTAAATGGGCAACTTGAAAAGCCAGCAAATTGAAATGCTGTAACCTTTTCATAAGTCAGATATAACTGTGAAAATAAGAGAATGCAGCTGAGGAGATTCTTTCCAAGTAGAGCAAAACACTTCCATGAGCAACCTCATGACTGTACAGCAAGCAGTGCTCTTCAAAAATGATCACTACATAAAGCAGCACACCCAGGTGAAGCAAAAGCTTAAGAGGGACCCTTGATTATAAACTTAGAGTTGTCTAAATCTCACATTAAAATATGCATAGTGGCCTTCCCACAAGAGCTCCCATTATTTGGAAGACAGTCAAATGCTGTACTGAAGAACAGAGGAGTAAATCAAGCATAAAGTTCTAAGAGCTCTCCAAGAGCTTTAGAAGGTGAACGATGATGTTCTTCAACAGTTTCAAGCCTCCAACACTTGGGGAAGTATGGGAGAGAATCCTAAGTAATCCTATTAATGTCACATTTGAGAAATTTAAATGTAGAAACTATCAGGAAAGTGACCTATAGCATTGTCAAGGGTGAATTCTTAGGCAACTAGGAATCAATTTATCCTGTTTCAGTGTGGCATCCTAATGAGGTTCTCTGATCTTGAACTACAGGAATTTCATATCCATTTACTCAGAGAAATTCTTGCATATGAGGAAATCAATCTTCCTAATAGGTAGCCATTTCTTGTTCTGTTTGGGAAATTCTTCTGGAAGTTAACTCAAGCAACAGAGGTAGCCACAAGGTACAACAATTAGGTACGAATATAAAAGTTGGGTTATGTTTTGGGGTGTTACCTCTTAGAAGATACAAACTGAGAAGATCAATTGGATGTATATGAGAAGTAGGTTTCTAAGAAGATGCACGTTCCACCAATGGGAACCGTGAAAGATTATTATGGTCTTTTCCCACCAACCTCAGACTCTACTTTGAGGAACAAGAGAACGGATGCAAGAAATGTGTATGTTAACCAATTATGGTTTTCCAGATGCTTTCTGGCTAAGTCGCAGCCACTTTGTAAAATGCAATTCAACATCACCTTCGGTGAAAGACAGAGTGCCTATTGGTGAAATACTGTCTTAAACTGCTGCACGCCAACCATTCTTTGCAGAAATCTGAGGTAATCCTATGCTGATGACATATTCATAGCTCAATAGCTTCTCAGCAAGGAAGAAAACCATGCAGGCAAGAAAATACTCTCTTAAGCCAACACCCACTGAGCCCAAAAGGAATGAACCAGGTAAGCCAGAAAAAGTCCTGAACATCAATAGCATTATTTTGCGTTAAAATTCAACCAAGGACAAGGTATTCCATTTCTACATGCGAGCCAGGTAGTTTCTCTTTTTAGTCCTCATTACGCTGAGAAATAAATTTCCCTCACAAACAAGTCAACTCTTTCGCAGGGCTCTGTCATTAATTTTATTTGGCTTATATAGTTTTCCTGATCTTACAACAGAACTCTTCCTCAGAGGTAGAATACTACAGAAAAGCAACTGGTTTATTTGATATTCCAACCAGGGAAGGCCCCAGAAGGCCCTTTCAGTTACATTGCTCAGGAACACCAGAACAGGCTTCCCTATGTGACCCTCACAAGCAGTAAGGCAGGAAAGGATTTTAGGGGAACGTCTCTGGTAGCACGGTGTCCTTAGCGTTCAAGTCACACCACTGCAGAAACGTATTTTGTTATCGACTACTCTCTAGCTTTTCACAACAACTTGACTCTGGTTACTGGTGTTGACTCTGAAAAATCACACTACTGCTGATGGGGTAGGTGCTTCTTATGCATGCTGTCTCTTATTATTGCCCTTCAAAGCCACTCAGACTTTCTCAATGTTCAACTGTCTTTGAGAAACAGCTCAGCTTGAGAGGCTTCTTTTCATTTTAAGACCTAAAAAGCCAAAAGATGCCAGTATCTGGGTTGGTGTGTTTGGCAACAGGACTAGAAATGATACTGCCAAAGCCTGCCCTCTTTCTCTCCCTTCTCATCCCCCATTGTACGTCCACTGATGGTACTTTAGAGGATGCCAGACTGAACATTACATGGGGATTCTTTTTGTCAGAACATGAAGAGATTTTTTTCCCGTAATTCAGTTTCTACCATGCGTTTCACAGCTGACACAGTCTCACAAAGAATGGAACACAGAAAGTGATTTCATGACACATCTAAGCTAGCTGCCACCAAAAGGATGAGTTCACTCCATTTCTCCTTTATCCCCAACCATGGCAATTGTCTAATTCTCCTGTTAAGCCAGTTCAGGGAGCAAAGCTAGCAGAAAATGATTCATTTTTCTATGCCATGAGTGCTTTGTCATTACTCACTATGGGGCCAAATCACTGCCATGGTCATTGCAAGAGGCGAGTTAAGAATACGGCAACAGGGGGAACAACACTTTCTGCAGCATCTTGCTTTAGATCCTTTTAGTTGCCTTTAGATCAACGAAATGATATTGCCAAAATAACACTAAGAATCTGCATAGTAAGTGGGATTTTTCTGATGACGTTCCTTCAGGTTTCATGCTATGCAACTGCGGCATCCTAAGGGGAAGAACATGCTGAGAACAAGCACTGCTTAAGTAACAAAACCCATGATTTTTAGCACAGGAAACACTTCAGTAGAGACAGTATTTGTATAAACCCAAATTCTTAAATTTGATATAAAATATCCCTCTCTGACAAGAAACAATTTTAAAACCAGAAAACGTACAAATCAATTCCAGTTCATTTGTGTATTATACATGTAGGTAAGAAGCTAAATGTGATTATTATCGTAAGGAATATAAGCCATTAGACCTCAGTGTAGCAACTGTTATTCAAATCAATCTTCTTTAACAACAGTGTATAAGATTTTGATTTGAAAGTTTCTTTGACAAATTGCTGAGAAAATGGTTATTTTCTAGGCCAAACAGATGTAACTTCTAACTACTATAAATTACTATGTGTTTTTCTACTGTATTTAAGTACATGAGTCTATTTCTGTTTGGCCTAACGGCATGTCAAGTTGTGCCACAGTCATCACCTTCAAAACAGTTTTTACTCAGTTCTTTCCCTGTAGAAGCATATTTTCTATCTCGCAACCACCCTCATGGCTTTGCTCTAAGGACTCCGTTTTTTAAACACACTTTTTGAGAACAGGAAGCGAGAACCAGGCAGAACTGGACTACCCACCACATTACTGACAAAGAAAAGAACGGTGTAACTTTCCTACTCTTTAATAAATATTTCTTTCCTACTACACTAGCCCTTTTAACCACAGTCTCACCGTATGAACTCATGTTTAACTGCTTGTGTGTCGTGACACAAAAGGATCTGCATTTGTCTTACAGCCTTCCCAGAACCAAGCTCTCCCTGCTGTAAGAATCATCTCCATTCCTTGTCCACAAATAGCCCTATATTTAGCTATTCTGAGTATTGTTAGCTTGGATCCAATTTATTAAGTAATACAGCTTACTCTGTATCCATGAACTGTCTTAATTATTTACCACTCTCCCCATCCGTGTGTCGTTTGAAAACTTCCTCAGTAATGATTTTATGTTTTCTTTCAGGTCATTGATAAAAGTGTTATATAGCTCATGGACAAGAACCAATCCCTGAAGAACTACGCTGGAAATGCAAATCATTTCTCATTTACAATTACATCAAGAAATATCAGTTAGCCAGTTTTAAATCCACTTAATGTGTGCCATATTGATTTTATATCATTCTAGTTTATTAATCAAAATATCCAGTGGCATAAAATCAAATGCTTTACAGAAAATCTAAATATATGAATTCACCACTATCACTTCTTTAAGCTCAGCTGGAAATAATACTCCACAATATATCAAATCAGCTTGAACTTCCACTCTTTTTTTTCCTCTTAAGTGAGGAGGATTATGTTGTTCTACAATTACATTCAATGTATGCACATTATTTTCCCCCAGTCCTGTTTACTTTGGGCAAAGCCATGCATTTAAGTGTAGAGATCTGTTGTTCTTCATAAATTCAGTTTTCCAAATAATTTCCTGTTTCTACCCCCAAACTTTTCCATACCTGCTTTCCTTCTCTCGTAAGAACTATTCAACCTGAGCGCAGTAACACAGATTCAAGATATATCTGATTTATGAAACTTGATAAAGAAGAATCAACAAGTTTAATTTCTAGAAGCTGATCTTTTCCTGGAATGGTAGGCAAAGATTGATTTTTAAGCTTAGTTCCAATTAAAGTAGTTTCTCCATTAAGAATCTTTTCCGCCAGCTCTCCTCAGGAATGCAAAATAATGAAAACCTTGTATAAAACAATGAAACCCTGAACAAGAGTTGCACCATCTCAGTAACTCTTGGTCCCTCTCTATTTCCAGCTGATATCTTGGTTACTATTAAAAAGCACTCTCTTTATTAATACATATGCCTTCATTATTGGCTAAAACCTACTGTATCAGTACTAAAACCCTAATTGATGCTTAGATTAATAAACAACAGTAAAGCATATACAAAAAAGAGAAAAAGAAAAATCATGAAGAGCTTTTACCTGTGGATCTTTGAAATACATTTCATACAACTGGATGGTCCGTCGGCTTGCTTGACTCCCATGATACACCACCACATTCAACTCTGTCCAGGTGCGGAACTCCCTTTCCCAGTTGGGAATTGTGGACAATGGTGCAATAACCAAGAAAGGACCATGGATTCCTTTCAAATATATCTCATAGAGAAACGTAATGGACTGGATAGTCTTTCCCAACCCCATTTCATCTGCTAAAATGCAGTTTCGTCTGAAAACAATAAAAACAAACAAACAAACAATCAAACAAACCAGTCTGAATTATTTACTCCTAACTTAAAGCACAGAAAATCAGTAAAGAGCTAAACTGAATAAAACAGAAATTTCTAGAATGGCAAGTTTGCACTGAAAAGACATCACAATCTTTTTGCATTTTAAATAAATGTTACGATTTGTGATGCAATAAGTATGAATATATCCATATTATGTACCTCTCCAGTTCACATGGGGGAGGATGGGGCAGCAAGGGTGTGCATGAACACATACACATGCAAAAGCATTTGCCACAAGAATGTGAAATATTCATGTTATGTAACATTATGTTATCCACCCAAAATTAGTTTGTATATGATTCCTGCAGCAAAAAATGAGACGTGTAAATAATTCTAAAACCTCGCTTTAGAAGACTAGTTTAAAAGGTTATTGTTCCAAATAAGCTATAAAATCTTTTCCAAAGCAGGATTCAGCAGTAAGCAATATTTTACGTACGTGTTGTACCAATTGAAAAGAAGCCAGTTTACTCCCTCCAACTGGTATTCCCTGAGTTTGTTATTGTTTTTATACTCCCTGGAACTCTCCGATTTCTTCCAGTCATCGGCAGGAGGTCGCTCCTGTTTCAAATACAGCAAATCCCATTAGTGGTTTCTAAAAGACCACATTACTTTACTATTTTCAAATAAAATCCTCTATATGGAGCCAATTCTTACCACACGCTCTATTTCTGGCTCCCTAGACATCAGTTTCTCAAATTCTTCGATCTTAGCTTGGTCGATGTCTTGCTTGAGCTCCCAAGTGCTGTCTTCATAAGGAAGCGAACACCATTTCACCAGATAATGCGTTACAGGCTTTGTTAAGACAAAAATAAGATTACATCACAGTTTAGAAAGAATGAAAGTGTAACCATTTTTACAGGAGATCTGCAGGCTACATACAATTCAAAAAGCTTTACCAGACCTGAACGTCTCAATCAGCCAAAAGAATAAGCAAAGAGCAGGCTGACACCTTGACAACCTAACGAAGCAAGATTATAATGCCGGGAATGTAGGCTTACCACCAAAACAAGCACAACGCTACATTTGAAATCACTAAGGTTACACTAAAATTTAGAAGTAAAACACTATTCATTTTCCAACTGTTACAATTTCTATACTCTACCACATATTTAAACAGCCAACTGTGTTTTCTTATCAGTGTCACCAGAAACTTCCCAGCAGGCAACCCAACCACCACCATTCATGGACAGAGCAATATGGAAACACTGACACTGTCAGTGAAGCTTTCTATTCTCCCAGGACCAAAAAGGAGTCTCCTGGAAGACAAAGTGATCTTGTTCTGCAGAACAAGTCATTAAAAAGTAAGAAGCAGTGAATTCAGGACCTCTTCTGCCACAGATAGTCTAAACAATGTCTAAACTATTATGGCATTTAGCTAAGATTCTTGCAATTTTCATTTAAATTCTGTATGACCTGCATGGACATCGTATTTCTACAGTATTACATACAACCTCAGACCTACATATCAGAAGGTTTTTTTGTTGTTGGGGTTTGGTTTTTTTTGTATTTTTTTTTTTAAATATAGGTGACTTCTAAGAAGTTTGGAATTCTCACTTAAACGCCTTTATTTTAGGGAAACTGCTATATTAGACAATGTTTTCTCAAACATGTTCTTATTTTCTACACACATATACTCTGGTAGCTTCTGAAGCGTTTAATACATTCACATTAAATTCTAAACACAAGGTCTATGTAACTACAGATGCACTAAAAGTTTTGTTTACCTCTCCGTTATCATCTGTGCTACGTGAAAAATCCATGATTCGATCAACTTCCACATAATCTGGATTAAAAAGCTCATCATCAATCTGTTCAAGGAGAGAGGCAAAAATATAAAAGATATCTCTATTAGCCCTTCCTGAGAGGAAAAATGATTATATATCTCACCAGGCAATAATATTTTGGGTCACAGTGACATAGAATTTATATTTGGCAAACTTCAACATGTTAATTGAAATGCTACAATTCAGCAAGATCATTCCCCGTGAGGGAATCAGACTTCTCAGACTTTGTTAACTGGGCCTCTTAATTACTGTGTGAAACCTTTTACTGTGAGAGAATGTTTAAGAATATTTTAAATGAAGTGTGAAATTACAATTCACTAATGAGCAATCGAAAAGGCTTATGGCATGCAATGCATTTAGCATTCTTGAAAACTACAGCTTGCAATAAAGAAATTAGAGCCTTGTACACTAAGTGCCTTTGGATTATTTTAACTACAGGAATTGTCTAACTGCTTTATAAGCAAGATTCAAAGATTATTATTTCAGAAAAAGAGAAAAGACACTGCATGCATACACAGTTTCTCCAAAAAAATCACAATTTGTTATGTTCTTTCTTATCCCTTCAACAACTTACGGGATTCTCTTGTGTACTAAAGTGTTCTGTTTCATTTTATACTTTTAAGATCCCCTCCAATAGAAAAGGCAAACAAAAGGACTAAAGACTATGTACATTTTGATAGCTTTTTCTAAAACAAGAACAAATTCCAAGTATTTACAGTAACTTGTGACCCACTTGGACATAGATTAAAAAAAAAAAAAAATTAAAAAAGAAGCAATTCCAGGCATCTTCACTGAGAACAGATGGAAGTATTCCATTTGCAACAGGTTTTGTTCAGCTTCAACTATACAGTAAAAATAAATAAAAATAAATAAATACAGTAGCACATGAACCTATTTTTTTTTTCTCAAAAGACAGCATTTTACTGAAAGGTAAGCTTTCAGAGACACAAATCAGCAGATCTGGTCTTTTATTGACAGGACCCCTGCCACACTACTACTTGTGGCTCTAAGTGAAATTAAATTGATGGTAAAAAGCCTAGAATCCCTAGCGAGCAGCAGTCCATAACACAGAAAAATGTGATGCATTTTTCTGGCATAATCAGCTCCTGAGAAAAGAGACCTGGTACCGATTCAGTAAGAGTCATGCTTACAATGCAAACAACTAACCACTCACTTTAAGAAAAAAAAAAACTATGGTAAAAAGTATACAGTCAGGATAGATGACTTGAGTTCATAAGCTTGCAAGACTTGGATCAAGAATGGTCATACTTTATACCAGAATAAATGCTACTGATATATCACACAGGTGTTCAAAATCTTCTGCCTATATACAGAACAAGAATTCATAAGAATATTCCTTAAATACCTAAAAGAAAGAAAGAAACAAACAAATCGTACTTCTGAAAGGAATTTGTTCTGGCCCTGTTTTGCCTTAAACCGCTTAATCTTCTGCTGAATTCTCTTGTCTTTGTCCAGCTCTTCCACAGACGCCCACTGACAATGAAGGTAAGAACTAGAAGATGAAACAGAAAATCTTACTCAAAACTATGCTTCCATTGCATACTCCTATGTATCCCACTAGTATAGCTAGATCTTTCCAGCACATTGTAGTGCCATGCTTGGAAAACAGGACACTATCTTCTTCATCATACAGGTTATTAACAAATCATCTTTACTGGAAGTAATTACACTTACTAATGGAGAAACTTGTCAGTAAATAAAAACAACTCCCACTCAAAATTTAAATACATACCCCATACATTTAGTGTTTGGCACAAAGTTAAGATGATTTTCATTGGGCATACTTAAAACATAATTGCTATACAAGACATTTATCATAAGTGTCATTATTTAACATCATATTCTAGCCAAGAGTAGGGGCTTTAGAAGTTAATAAAAATACTCCAATATTTTAAATACTAACATGCTATACACTGTTTTTTGTGAGAATAGCATTGTAATTGAAAGTCGCATGAGTCAATTGAAGTTTTAACACTGATAGGAAGAAAAACCTCTGTAAATGCACTTCCATGGTAATCATTCATCTTTTAAGAAAACAGAAAGTAAGGAACAGTATCTCTGCCAAAATGGCTAGTCCCACTTTATAAATTTAGCAATCTAACTTTTGACAGACTCATAAGAAGTCTAAGACACAAATAGTTAATACAAAAATTACATGCCAATGTAATAAAACTAAACAAAGCATAATTAAGCTATTAAACATCATGCAATAATCAATACAGTGCAAAAGGTACAAAGGTGGCAACATATTTAAAGTGAAGTCAACTATCCGCAGTTAGCTGCAAGAAACCTACTTTAAGGAAATTTCTGTCTCTCAGATGGAAAATTTGCTGAAATTAAACAAGATATGCTATTTTTCTGAAAGAAAAATGAGCTTATCCAGCTGTGAAGTATCTTGTTTTAAATAGTGATTGCATTGCAGTTTCAGAGCCCAGAAGTGAAACAACCTGCTATTCTCACCACTATTACATCCCTCTTACAGAGGGGTAGCTATCTGCTGGAATATTGGAAGCCATCTGATTTGTTATCTTAGACATTTTGTTTAATACAAATCCTGTTTTTGAAACAACGTTAACGGTTATTTTTGAGTAGTTTGCAGTTAGATCTACACAGCACAGGTATGTGCTCATGAATCTGCATGCATAATGAGCCTTAGATTAAAGTTTTTAATAGCAGAGCAATTTTACCTACGGATTTCATTTCAGAGAGAACACAAATTAAGACGACACTATCAAACCCAGTACCACCAATGCAAGGTATTTCCCTGTTTATTTGCCACTGTTTTGAATGAAACATTAGAAATGTTTAAAGTTGGATAGTAACAGTTATATCATTTACAAAACCAGTCTTTAAAAACTATTTGGAAGTTACGTGAACTTAAAGATAGTAATCAAACCTATAACTTTACTTACAAGTTTTTGTACTTTACATAGAATTCCTCTACTTCTACCTCCTCTCCATTCTCCATCTATAAGAAAAGAATTGTTGAAATGTGAATTAAACCACTAAACAGCCCAATTTAGTTAATGATTAAAACTAACCGAAATACAGAATATGGTCCCCACATAGAGAGACAAGTGGAGGTGTCGGAAAGCATTTGTAGGGGGAGGACATGGGTGAGGAGTTTCCTCCAGCAGCTTACCCAAGTACATACTGCACTGCTTACTATAACTTCCAAGACATGAATCATTTGAACTCCTCCCTAACCACATGCAGCTTCATTCACAACCTCACCCCAAATCTGGCTTTCTGCCAAACCCACAGTGTTAAGTAGAAGCCAAGTGTACCATTTTCTCAGGCAGCAGCCAATTAGCAACTGCACTCCTGAATGCCATATGTATTATTTTTGGCTGGCTCATGGCAACTTTACATTGTGGGTTTTGTAATGTTTTAAAAAAGAGTTTTAAAGGGGGTTTATTCCTCCATATAGTTAATAACTCCAAACAAGAAGCCATATAAAACTAAACCTTATACCTCTGCTAGAATTTTAGTGCATCAGTGTTCATGGCTTTAGTTTTACTCAATGGTGCAATTAAATTCACTCAGGCAAGATGTCTCACATACAGAGCAGCCAAATTAAATTAACACCCAAAACCTACATTTAAAGCAAGGTTAAAGTTGTGATATAAACCAGCAAAACCAAGGGCATTCCGTGCTACGGGCTGAGACTACCCTTAACTCATCCCTAGTGCCGAAGTATCGCATAACATATGGCATGTAATACTTTGTTGAATTACTCCTGAACCCAGCCATAGGACAAACTAAGGACAGTGCACCAGGCACACGCTTAGAATTCAGTTTACGTCACAACATTAACGGTTTGTGTTTACTAATGAACTTGGGAACAATTTTAAATAGAAGAGGATTTTCTGTTTTACATAGTTCATCAGGGACAACAACATCTGTAATAAATATAGTATGTAGTGCTAAACAGACAAAACAATTGACCCCTGTGTAAGTCAACATCCTCTATCTTTTTATATATATATATATATATATATAAAAGAGAAAAAAATACATATATGTATATATACACACACATATATATATGAGAGACTACTCTGAAGCTAGAGGATAAATTGCCATCTTCCAAATTCTCTCTCAAAAGAAAAGTTACTGGCTAGATATTACTTCCATTGCAGCGCAATTAAAGAACCACAGCAGCAGTTGCATTAAACTCTGTTGTAGCACAGTAAAGAAAAAGTTAATGCATTCCTAATCCCTGATTTACATAGTATTCCTTCTCTTCCAGACTAGCAAGGAATGTTATCATTTTAGTGTTTGTATCACTCCAGTACTGTCTGCTTGTGTTCCCTTCTAGAGAGAGGAGCAACAACAGCTTCCACCTAGTTCTCCCTGAAAAAAATGGAAGAAGATAAGGTATTCCTAGTGCTACTTCTTGATCTTCTTGAGTCCTCTGTTGAAGAAGATAAACTATCTCCTAACCCTAAACACAGGGAAGAAGCTTCTCTGTCACTTACAAACATACTGTCAAAGGAAGGAATTTGAAGACCATCAAGATTTTTTTTTTTTTTTTAACAAAAAATTTAAAAGGGAGTATATCTCAAGAAGGTATTCATATTTAGAGGTCAAAACTGTATTAAAAAAATATTAAAAAATTGAGATCTCATTATCTGAATCTATTTACTACCCTGAGGCAAAATCTGTCTTTAAGAAGTCATCCCTAAATTTAAGACATTAACTTTTCTTATTTTCTGAAATGTATTATGGCCAAGTCTCTTTGATTAGTTTTAAATCAGAATCCTTTGAGATACATCAATCGTACAATGACAACATGGTTAAACACCTTTATATAAAGGTTTCATATTAGCCAATTTAACTTCCCCTCAACAGCATTTCAGTCAAGTATATTTTCTGTCAACTGCCAACTTAGTAACAATCATTTACAATGTAAATCTTGATAAATCCTGTAACTCTCATGAGTAAAACGTACTTTTGTATTGTCTAATAGGTAATAACTGGTCTATGTTACTATATGTTCTATAAGTGTGCATCAAAGATTCACGTAAATAAGAAATATTTCAGAAAAAAATCTTTTTAAAAATCTTACTCTGGCATTCACGCTTATGGCCAAAAAAAAAAAAAATTCTAATCAAGCTACCATCACCAGCCCTCAAGTAGGGTTTAACAATACCTCAGTTTAGGATATACGAGACAGAAGCTTATGCCTTTGACATCACTGTCCAACCCCCACTACACGTACATTTACGTTAACCAGGTAAAAAGGCGAGATGGAACATTTATGCAAAATTCTCCCAAAACTGATTACGCAGACATCCTAAAATAGCGCATGGCAGACTTGGGCAATGCAGGACATTTCAAATTATCATTGCTCAGGTGCGGCCATAATTGACAATCTGATCCACAGTCTCTGCAGATAATTGAAGAAATAAATGATCCCTTCCTTCAAGCAAATACTTAAGAGCACACAGCCTTGCACTGCCATTGCCACAGAAGTGATACAGTAATACCTGCTAACACAAAAGTTATTTAAGCAAGCCACTCGGGTATAGAGACAAGAGCGAGCTTAAAAACAAAACAAAACCAAAAAAACAGAACACAAAAACAACCCTCAAAAAACCCAAAACAGCAGCAACAAAAAACCCCACAAAACCAAAACCCAACCAGAAATATCAACTGCTAGAAAAATAGTCAACAGAACACATTAATAACAGATGCAAAGCAACACATTAAAAACAATCACCTCAACTGATACACAGCACTAGATAGACAAACACTGTAAACTAATCAGTTTGTGGAAGAGATGTAGGTATTTGTACACAGTTCAATTAGATCTAATTCTCACCATGTATTTGTAGGCAAAAAGAAATTCAGATGTGTAACATGCAGGTATAATGTTCCACAAACTCCTCATATTTCCATAATATGTGCTATTTGTGCTGAATAGCATATTTAATTCTAGCCATTCCTTTTCAAAGTTAAGGAACAGAAATTCAAAGGGGACTGAAGCTGGCCAAGAAAATAATTAGAAAAATGAAAAATTTCCACATACAAACTGAAGACATCAGGACTGTGATGGTTTGGAAAGAGAGTGATACGTGTACTTAATACTTTCTGCAGGAGAGAAGAGTATTCAACAGAATTCAAAATTCCGTGTTAAGAACAACAGGGAAAAACATTGTCTTTTATACTTCAAACATAAACTAAAGTAATTTCTACCTTTTATTCTGTACATTTAAAAAATGGTTGCAAGTACAGTGCTGCATCATGGCTGGCAACTCCAAAACTAGACTAAGGCTATTGTTTAGAAAACCAGCATAATTTTATCATAAGAATACCGCTCCAAAAGCATATTATCTAATGTCCTTTACTTGAACGCAACATCTTTGTTACAACCTAATCCACTGAAAGGTTTCCTAGTTGAAGCCTTTCCTCATGTTTATTTTATTCACTGGTCCTGATCGCAGCAATTTTACTTTGATTAGTAATCTAACAACCAGGGTTTTGATGACGTTAGTAAGAGTGTAAAAGACCTTTAATAAAAGCACAGTTGGATACTTCAGATGTTAAATATTAACATCGTGAAATCCATTTTTTTTGGATTTTGGAGAGGGCTAGGGAGAAGAGCAGGGAAAGAAGAGACACCCCTCAAACTGCAAATACAATCCATGAAAAACATTAAAGAAAGAGCTCAAAATAGAGCTTGCCTCCAGCAGAGCTTGCAATCAAAGACATGTAGGCAGCAGACCAACCACTTCCCACAAACTGCAGCAAAATACACACTCCCCATGAGTAATCACACCTTTGTTTGCAGGGGAGAGGAAGAAGAGAAGAGTAATTGGTGAAAAACAGCTTCCAATGTAAAGACATTTATGAAAAGGCCACATTCTCCTCTCCTGCCTAGTAGACCATCAGGACAACTAATTACTGAGTTTATATTACATGAAGTTACCTGAAAAATAAGCCTATGGTTTGAAACACAAAATGTAGCTCTGGACTTCAATAAAAGCCCTAGAGTTTTTGCACCATGAAAGCTGCAGAAACAGGTCAAATTCAATCACAGCCAGTCATGACATTGCATGAATTTAGGTTTACAAAGCTGTTAATGATTTTATGACAGTAGCAATAAAATTAAAAAACAAACACACACACCCCCAAACAAAATGCCACAACATGAAAAAAAAATAATCCATGAATAAAGGCAACTTTCCCTCCTCCAATCTGAAAATTAACACTCTGAGGAAAAGAAATACTTCTGGTTAACTAAGATCAACATGAGTACCATATCTATATACATCAGACAGCTTTCTGCCCAACTGCAGTACAAGCCAGAGAATTAGCTACACAAAAGAGTCCATAAAATATAATAATGCCCCTTTTGGAACAAGTTATTTTCTACTTCCTACTCAGAGTTTAATAGTTTGGAAGTGCAAAGGCCAATCAAGTTGTCAAGCAGATTAGAAGAATCTGTAAGCAAAATAAGAACCTAACTAGCCACCAGGGCAGAATTAAAAGAGAACCACACTTAACTAAAGAGAATGTTTCTTTCACCATCTTAGCATAGTGACAAGGAAGGTATTAATCACCTGTATACGTAATGTACCTGATCGCATGTAAAGTTGTTTTAGCTGCTAAGCACAACCATTATCAAAAGATGTAAAAATTATGGGCAAGAATTTTTCTTTACTAGAAAAGGCAAAAACTTAGGATGCAGGAGAGTTCTCTCACTCCACAAACTCCCATGAAACATCACTCTGAACTGAAAAGCACCATAGATTTCACCCAGGTATGTAAATTTGCAAAAATCAAAATTCTCATCTGAAGAAACGCAAGAAAGGAGGGGAAGACTAAACAAGTAATCTGTTTTGTGTACGTTTATCCAAAAGCATGTTAAATACCATCTAAAGACACTCCTCTATTCAATAAAACAGTTTTTCAGTTTGGAATATCTGAGGTATATTAAGAACTTAATAGAGGCTTCTGCAGAAAAATGCTTAGCCTGTTTAAAAATATGAGGGGAAGGGGTTTTGTTTTGTTTTACCTTTTTCTTGACTGAACGGCTACTCATGATTTTCTCCACAACAGGACCTTCAGCATCAGCAGATTCCTACATCATAAATACCACAGAAGAGTTATGGGAGTACATCTTTGTTACTTAAAGACTTCCTTCATTAGAAAGACTTGAAATCATTTTTTGCAACAGCAGTTTAACACACAGGAGGACTTCTCCCCCCCTAGCATGAGAACTGGGAGGATTCAAACAGATTTAATACCATAATAAAGGATTGAAGGATACTTGTTTAAACCCATTTTTAAGAGCTAATGCAACTCTAGGTCTCTTGCTAAGGCTGACATGCACAGATACACAGATATAACCACATGGGCAGTTCACCTCTCCTAAAATAACACATGCTTTCAGGACTATAGAGCCTAAATATTAGAAGATGTTCAAAAAAACTCTAGCTGGCTGTGTAAGTGTCCACACAATCGCTATCACAATTGCCTGTGATTCTCTATCACACTGTTACATTAATTCACTATTACAACTGCAGGCAAACCTACCAAATTCTCCTTCTGATAAGACACAATTAACAATGGAGATCACATACAATATTTCACAGGGCTTAACAAATTGCCAAATGAAATACCAAAGAACATGTATATATTCTCCAACAGGTCATCAGTTAGTTAAGTGAAGTAGTTCTTTGAAAAAGCACTACAAAACAATGAGCTTGTTACAACAGTCATCCTTATATTATTACCCCTCATCTTATTCAAACTATTTTATCCATCATTTACATTGCACAGAGAATAAAGTGTACCCTGCTGGGTACTACAAGGCAGTAATTTCATAAAGGGGTTCTTATGGTGCCTAGCAGCAGGGGACAAGCTTGAGTGGTTTATTAAAGTCATAGAAGCCAGGCCACTGAATTCACAGAACTAAATTCAAGACTCCTAGCAGTCCAATTTAGGTTTCCTTTCAGGAGAGACCATTAATTTCAAAGAACTGTGTCAAATTGCATATCATCAGCTTGTAAACAAAGTCATGAATTAATATATCCTTTAAGAAGGTAAAAAGCTAATGCCTTCTGGCACACTGTGCCAACCATGGATGAATACCATTCAGAAAAAGGGCCCATATTTGAACCTTGAACGCTGCAGTTACAGCCATCTTTCCAGTCCGTTCATATCTGACCTGTTGCTCTGACTGAGAAGTATTTGAAGGAGAGTCTCTTCCAGCAGCATCAGCATCATCAGCCTCCTCATCTGAAATCTTGAACTCCAGGTCTTCTGTATAACGCTTCCTCTTCACCTGCCTGCTGGAGCGTCGCTTCTAAATAGAAAAGCATGATATTTTTCATGAGAAGCAAAACTGGTAAGATTGCAGAGTAACTGAGAAAACTTCTTCGTATTTCTCAAATACACTAGTGTGCAGCAAAAACTATTATTTTTCAGCACCCTGACAGAAATAGTGGAATCAAGATACTACTATTCTAAACTCCTGCCTGTTAGCTGCTTTTAACTTCTGTTAAAAAACAAAACAAAAAAACAAAGAAAAAAACCCACTTCATGCTTGTTCTGAGTTGCAAAGCAGTTTGTTTTTTTTTTTTTAGCATTACTAAAACCACATTAGAAAATTAAAAAGCGTATCTCAGAAAGCAATTAAAATACAAGAAGTTGCACCCCTCAATTCACGTCTACGACAAACTTTGACAGATGGCCAATGCAGGAACCAAACACCACCTTTCCGCAGCGTGGCCCATAGCGTTGCTAAGCAGTGACAACACACTTTCTTGCTCTCCCCATCCGCCCAGTTGTACCCAGATGATCTTGTAGGGGAAATACAATGAAATACAATTTCCTCACTCCACTGACCCAGCACTGTTTAGAAAGACATCCTGCAGCACAGCATGGGAAAAGACCCCAAACTAATAGAGGAAAATGAAAAACTCAGATCACCCCAAACTGCAAACATGGTTTCTGTGTCCCCATACTCTCATCTCCACGATGAGAGAAAGCTTCAGAGAAATTTCAGAAAACGATCTGTAAAATACACGAGCATGCATTCGACAGAATTTGCAACTTGACACTCAGTGCGCCAGACACCATTTTCTGCAACAGTAAAATTCAAATTCCCAGATAGTCTGCATCAGGTATATCTTTTGAAAAGCTCAGAGCATATGCTGTTGAAGGAAACTATCAACTGAGCATCAAATAGCTCAAAGCACTGATGTATCTATTAAAAAAAAAAAAAAAAGATGTTGAACATCAACTGTTAAAAAAACATCTTTATGAATTGATATACTACTTATTTTTATATATTTCTCAGCTTAACACACATCTTCACCGGTACATGCAAATACTTATGTAGCTTGTTTAACAGAGCTATGCACCCGGGTCTCCCAATGTACACAGAGAAAGTCAAATATTTACTTTTAGATAGTTAATCATACTTTTTAAAGCACAAATATCTGATGCACTTCACAAAATTAGAAATTCTTTCTTTAACTGAAAATGAAATTTTTGAGCAAAGGTTAAGTTTACATCACCCTTTTAAACAATGGTGATATGGCTTCTACCTTTAACGTAGTAACTTATGGGGGGGTTCCCACAAAACTTTAACAATATTTTTATACTTGAAAATAGATACCACTTGGCAAATTTGCATCCTCATTTCCATAATCACTGATGGGAAAACATCAATTTTCTTTTGGCTCAATAGGTAAGTCTTACCATTATTTTTGGTGCCAAAAATCTCTTCTTCCGTTTCCCCAATAGAAAGGATGCCTAAAACCTTATAGTAATCCTCTATATTTGAATTTTATTGACTTGGTTAGCTTCCTGTTTCCTCTAACATCCACATGAGGCTTTGCAGTTGTTATGCTCTGTTGTCAGAAACTGTGCATACATTTACCTGCATCAGATTACCTTCTACTCATTAACTGATCTACAGGTAGAAAGGTGAGTAACAGGCTTGATAATGGAATATTAAAAAAATCTGTATGGTAACACATAAAAGTAAGTATTTTTCTTGTCTAAAGATAACAATGCATCACTTTGTGCATTACTACATAATATTGTTCCAGAAGACTCAGTATTTAACACCAAGAATGCAACGGTGTTTTAGACAACTGCCTAATATCAATCTCAACTGGGAAATGCATAACAAGTTTATTAATTCTAGCTGTCCTAGTGTATATGGTTGTAACCCTTCCCTAAGTTTACGCAACGAAGTGTGGGTGCCGCATAACATGCACAGTGCGAGAAACTATTAAGAAAACAAAAATTACCTGAAATACTTTATTACATTTAATTAAAAAGTGATGCAAATACCCTAACACTTGTATTTACAAAAAGAATAAAAATATTTCAAATGTAAAGTTTATCACTCAATTGGGTTTCACAAAGAGAAAGTTTTGTCCCACTAAACTGAAAATAAGCAAAACATGCATATATATGGAACGGTACACAGTATATAATCATCTGCAAATCAACTCAAAAAACCATCAGCTCCAAAAGTTTCTTCTACATCTTTTGTTGGCGCCATTAATCAGGCTGAGAGAGATTTGCGGCACAGGACAGAAAACTTATTCTTCAAAAATTTATTGTTTGCATGATGTATCTCAACTTAGAAAATTCAGAATACACGGTTTGCACAAATCAGAAATAGCACTCTCTTCTGTTGCTGCTTTTGTTTCTAACTAGAATACACTAGATTGCTCACATTTCATTATATTCTACATCCTTCTGTAAAATAGTAAGAGGGAAGGCATAAACCGTGTTTGTGTTAGGACACCACTGTTGGTCAATCTCTTCACCAGGCTGCTTTGACCATTCATTCTCAAGCAATCATCCGTCTCGACATCTCTCGTAACTAGAAGCAACACATCCACAACCTGATGTGCAACAAATGCAATCGATTTCAGTAATACCAGCATGACTATTTAGGAGTCTCACACTTTCCCCGTCACAATTTGCCTCTACCCCTTCATGAAGGGATTCTTATTTTTAATGCCCACTCTGACCACTGCCAGAAGCAGCAAGCCAGGACCTGACCGCTTCTTCACAAAGCTAATGACAGAGCACACAGAAGTTGTCATATATGCTATTTCCATTTCCAGATTTTCTTTACATGAAATAAAGTTTAGGAAAAAAGTGATAGGTGCACAGTGGTCAAGAGAAATTATCGATGTTAACCAATGACTGGCAGTCCTGCAAAAAGGCCCTTCATCCATTAAAGCAGGGTAGTTACAAGTCCCTGACATGTACATTTCTGACATGCTGCTTTGTCATGTCTTATTCTTGATTTCAGAAGGTTTGCAAAGCCAATGCAAGAAGAAACATGAGGCTTATAAGCAAGACCTCGTAACGGTACCTGAAGTCTACAAAGCAGAAAATTCAGCACCATAATTGCAACAGTGATGGAAGAGAACACGTGAAAACTCAGCAGCACCGTACACATATCTGCAGGTTAACAAGACTGTAAAGCAAAATTATGACGAGAAATACTTGTTTTAGTAAAATATTCACTACGGTGATTTCCAGTTCTCACCTTCTTAGTATGCCATTCTAAACCACACAGAAAATACCTGAATACCTGTATCTCTGTAACAAAGACTGTGAGAACTACCGTTTTAGGCATCTAAATTGTCAAAGGCTACATTGAACTTGAAAGACAGCATTACCTGAACCCCTGGGTCATCTTCATCTTCAGGATGAGGTGATGGTGGTGGAGTTTTTTCCAAATCTGAGTTTTCAGAACCTTCCTTTCCCTTGTTAACCTTCTTCTTTGCAGCACTAGTTTCTGAATCTGGTTTCTTGTTACTGAAACAGAGATATTTTTAATCAATATTTGTACAAAAATGTAAGCAGAAAGTGCTTAACAAAACAGTTAATCTGTGAGATGTTTATTTTCAGTGACTTCATTATTTTCAACTGCCTTACTTATATAAGTATTTAAACATAACTGTAAAATCAATGACGCATGGGCCATCGCTATACATTTCCCATTCCTTAACAACGGACACCTCACTTCTTTCCCTCAAGATCTTAGACAGCAACACTAAATAGGTCTTTAACAAGAAACTAAAAATGAGACTGGAAAGGAAGAGCTGCTCTCTTCAAAACCTGCACTTTCTGAAAGCGGTGTTTGGGCAACCTGACACATGTGAAGAGAAACAGGATTATGCATGCACTTGTCTTGATATTAACTGTGTGGACCAGGTGAGCAGAACCAGAGGAAGTGTTACCAAAACAAACAACCGAATGAGAAAATTATTTGGTTTCTTCTACCATCCCTGCTATTTCCAAGCAGAAAAGGCACTTTTGTGGCAGCTCTGAGGGCACCCGTACAGCCTCAACGTATGCAACCGCAGCTTGGGGGGGGGGGGGCGGCGGGAACCACCCAGCTGGTATCTCAGCATCTGCATGATACTAGAAAGCTATATCCACTGATGGCAGGAGAAAGGTTTTGGGGATTGTTTCTCCCCCTCCTCCCCCATGAAAACGTTTGCCACCTGAGGAGCTGGGACCCCATCTCTCCAACTGCTCTCACAGGCGTGCAAATGGGTGAGGATGCACATATCAAAATCCAGCTTTAAATAACATCGTCACCAAGTCACACACCAAGACAATCTTCAGCATTGTGGAGGCGAAATGTTTAAATGGGAACGAAAAAGAATCAATGGCAAAAGTTAGTAATTTTAAGCACATTTAGCCTTTGAGTCTCGTGTGGGTTTTCACTAGTCTTTTTTCCCCTCTGTGGTCAACCCCCTGATTTGACAAGCTGGTTATGGAAGTTGCCGAGACATTTAAGAGCAGAGCAGAGTTACGCACTGGTACCCAACAAACAGCGAGTACAGGTTGCCAAACAGAATGGCAGGCACGTTTATACGGCTTCTGCACCCTCAAAGTTTTAATTTCATACCCGGGATGCTGCCTGGGGTTTGTTTTTCCTTTGTAATCCCCAGCCTTGTAATTTCTCAAACAAACATCAGCTTTAAGGTTGTTCATTGTGATCAGCGTGCCGGCCCGCTGAAGGTGTATTTCGGAGCTGTAATTTAAAATTCCCAAATATGGTTATGTGTCGCTTGGGGACTGGGACAACTCAGTTGTGGATTATCCTCTTTTGCAGCCTGTGTTTAAACTAATGTCGACTTAAAAATAAAATAAAATTGACTAGTGAAAAGGCCGGGAGTTTTAGAAATGAATTTGCATCATCGTGAAATTACAGGGCAGGACACAGCTTTCCTCTCAAAAAACCACCTCAAACTGTGAGAATTTAAAACAAAAAAAGAAAGGGGGGTGGGGTGGGGGGGTTTGACACCCTGGAAAGAGCCCGGCCGTAAGCCAAGCCCTTCAGAACGGCGGAGGAGGAGAAGCGGAGCGCGCAGCCCGCCCGCCCGCCCTCCGGCCGGCCTCCCCCGGGCGCGCAGGCCGCGCGCGGGCCGCGGCTCCCCTTCCAGCGTTTGTTTCCGCTCTAGCTGCCACCAATGGCACAAAGCCGCAGCTGAAGCGGGGCCCCTTGCCTTTCATCCGCGCGCCGAGAGCGCTCGCGTCGCCCCGGCAACCCGCGGACCACGTGACCAGCACCTGCTCCGCTGGCTGGCGGCCACCGACTGCAGCCATCTGCTTCCCTCAATCAGCGCCCGGGCGCTCCCGGCACCTGCGCGGCCGCGTCCTGTGCCCCCCCCCCGCCCGCTCCCCGCTCTCCCCCCCTCACACCCCCCGCCTTTTATCAAACCACCGCGAAACCGCTTCCAAAAAAAAAAAAAAAAAAAAAAAACCAACCCCACCACCAAACCAAAGTTTACATATTTCTCGAATTTGTCTAAATCAAAGGTAAGCCTGTCAGGGGAGCTGGACGGCCGCCAGGTGAAGCGAGCTGACAGGCTGGCGCTTTTCGCCCCTGACCCCCGTAAATCAGAGCAAGGCACGCAATTAAGTTTAGTAGTCGTTACCGTGCCCCGGGTGCACCGCCGCCTATGAATAACAGGCTTAAAGTCGGGAAGAATAGCGTGGCCTAGGTTTGATAAAATATCAATTTGCTGAAAGGCCGGGAAGCGCTAACGAGGGCCGGCCTGCCCCGGGCGCACCCACCGCCACCGCGCTCCCGGCGAGGCCCAGACAAAGACCCCGCCAGCGACTCCGGCGCTGGCGGCAGGTCCACCCCGACAAAGGTTTCTTTCTCGCCTCTCTTAGACCTTTCCCCGCTCGCAGCGGCAGGGACTCCGAGCTACGAGTATTTCATGACCTATATATACCCCCGAGCCGTGCCTTGGCGTACTGAGTCACTCTCGGTAACGGAGAGGCAGATGAAGCAATTCAGACACAGTTTCACATCTCCCCCCTTGCCAGGCCAGTTAAAAACAGACACATGAAAGAGCCACCAACTTGGGGAGAACAAAGCCCATGTGCAGCTCCACCGGGAATTTTAAGTTCTAAATTCAGCAGAAGAATTGCTCTTTTTAAATGCACAGCTACAGTTCCTTTCAAGAAAAGAAAGGAAGGTGAAGAACAAACCACAGAAGAACAGCACCGTTCCCTTGAGCGAGGCAAGGCTTTGCTTCCCAGTGCATCACGCACTCAGGAGGTTCACCTGGCCAGTGGGAGCATCGGCTTCCTCAAACTGTCAGCAACTGTTGTTCCTCTCCCTCTTCCCACAGAGCCAGTGTGATTTGATCCTGACAATTAAATGTACCCGCTTTTGACTCAGCCTTTCCACTTTCCAGCAGATCATACTCATGCCATTCAGGAATGGCATTAGCCTGGTCCAGAATTACCTTTCCACATGTAAGTACAGGCAGGTAAAAACCCGTTCTTAGACACTTTGCCATTACCATTAGGTCTGTGTGTCAATGCTTAACTCTGGATGCACATCCGATAGTACTTTCCAAATTTGGCAACAAGGAAGGCAAACTGTAATACACGCATTTAGGCAACTATCTCTCATATTTGTTTTTACACATGCATGAATACAAAATTTAGCCAAGTCCTACTAGAGACAAGATAGTGTCCAGTCCCAAAACAAGAACTAGAAATCTGGGAGAAACTGAAGTAGTATTTGCCACACACAAAACACTAAAATATTTTAAAAGTGTCAATTAAAACTAGTCCTTCTATTCAAGTGATACAAACACAGATATTTCAAATTAGATGTCTTACAACCTAGCTGGCCAATACCACTTTCTGTTTTCATCCTCTCATCCCCAAGGACTGCATAGCAGACTGCCCGAAGGGGATCAGTGAGAAGACAACCTGCAGAAGGTCAGACAAGCGAACAACGTGAAGGAAAACAGGGGCTGAAGAGGAAAACAGTAAGTAGGATAACTGAAAAGAAAGCCTGAATTACAATTTGAGAACAAATATCCAAACTTTGACAAAGTGCTTTGTGTCAGTTAGTCAAGCAGCCACCTACAGAGCTAGGTCGAACTCCAGGAACTTACCAGGGCCAAACCATCTGACTCAAAAATACTTCAAAAAGCATGGCATGCTTTTCAGGATGAAGAGGGGAGGTAATCAGCCTGTATGTTTATGTTGTGCAACTACTTCATCTGATCTGGGTAACTGACAGATCTGTTTATTAGTGTAATTTATGATGGCTATCAGGATTTGGATGATGCCTTTTTCTGTAATTTAAACATTTTAAATAAGTCAGACAGACTACTGATCCCTATTTTACTGTTTGGGAACACTGTCCTGTGACAAATTAATGATCGGAACCTGGCTTAAAAAAAAAAAGTTACACATCCACTGTGGAGCATCAAAACCATAAAAAAAAATAATCCTACCCTCTCAAAATGTTAGAGCCGTCAGACTTTCTGTACTGCCTTACCCAAGGAAAACAATTACCTTTTAAAGCTCCTAGTGTAATCAAAACAGTTTTGGGTTTTTTTTTTTACATCAGTTTTTATATGTCACAGAAGTAGGAAAAACAATAGGACAACAAGTTTTTTTCCAGCCTGAAAAGTCAGCCAAATTACTAAAAGGTACACTTCGGTAATGGCAAAGCCAAAGGTAAGTATCTGGCAGCTGGGCTGGTTCAGAAATGAGACGAGGACAGGTGTGAAGAGCAACAGCCTCTGTGGACGCGTGCATGGAAATCTCGCATGATTTCCTGTTCTCTCCCACAGGCACCCCCCCTTCCTGCCTTGCTCAGGATGATCCCAGCTTGGGAGTGGAAACTACCACCACCACCTCGGGACCTCTCTTCCTGTCCTCCAGCTCCCCAGGGTACTGCGTCCTGCTGCCCGCACGGCTCCCCCGTGCAGCAGCCTCTTCCCGCTTCCGTGGCCAGGAGCCATCCCCTTTCCGATACAACAAACAGCGAATCTGTGTGCCAAAAAAGTCTGTCTCCACCTCCCTCTAAAAGAGGTAATTATGCTCACGCTTAGCACTCCCCTTGCAAGCAGCAACCCACTCGCCCTACCCTGCATCCCAGGCTGCTGCTGTACATGTGGGAAGGACGAAGAGTTTCCCCTGCCACAGGGAGGGGAGGAAGCAGATAAGAGCAGCCCTGCAAAGCACAGCACACTGCTTTGAGGAGATGGGAGGAGGGACAAGCTCCTGCAAAGAGCTGCCATTTGACCCTCACAAATAGTTACTGCTTCTCCCACCATAATCAGTGGCCACTCTCTAGGGTTTCATGGGAAGCAGCAGGAGAGATATCAGCTGTGCTGCAGTGTGATCTTCTCAAACAGGTGGTCCCCATCTCCTCCAGGGACAGGCACAGGAGGAGCAGACATCTGAGCCATGACTTCGCAATTCAGTAGGACTACTTGCCTTTCCCTGTCCATCTACTTTTGGAAAAATCTGCCTGCTTTGCATGTGCCTGAAGCTGGCTCCATAACATTTAAGAGCACAGATAATACTCAGCACCCGCACAATTTAATGAAAACTCTTCATTTGTGATCCTAGGTATACCTACATTGTGTTTTCAAACCTGACTAGTTTGGTCCACAATAAATTTGTTTTGCAAATGTTTTTTCCCAGCCACCACTGTATTTGTCTTTCTGTATTGGCAGAATTGGGCTAATATCCCTTACAAGGGTAACAGTACAATATTAACGTGTGATTTTTCTTTCAAAATCACCAAGTATGCAATATGACATACTAGCAGCCCATTTGGGTGTTTTCTTTCGTTTTAAGATGCCATGGGACACGCAATTCAAACAAGCATGAAATTAATCAGCTTGTTCCATTCGCCAATCTGACTGATGTCCCCAACATGAAGGTGCATTTCAGTGAGGCAGGCTGTTCATTTTGTCACAACTTACACCAAAGATGGAAGAGATGCAAAAGGATAAAGTTTCTGTTTTGTTGTTTGTTTAATAAAAGGGTTATACTGTTAGTCAAAATAGGAACTGAAATAACAGGGTTAAATTATGAGCTATAATAAATTACAAAATGGTTAAGATACTTAAATACCAGATTTTTTTATCTGTGTGTATACTCTAATACAGACTGTGTCAAAATTAACTATCAAGCACTTGTTATGCTCTATCCAAAAAATCTGTTGCTCTTCAATAAATACATTTCCTATGTCTGACTTTATCTACCTGAATTTTACATGAGTGCAAAACTCTTCTATTAAAACTGATCAGCTTATTCAGGAATGCAAACCATTAGTTTTTCACAGCATTTAGAAATCTAAAAATCACACTACTCCTTTCAGTGCTTAGAAGCAAAATACTGAGCAATACAAGCAGCAGGAGTAAACACATGCCAGATACTGACTTTATCAAAATATTTTACTTCTACATAATCATCCATAATCTATATTAACTTGCATTAATCTCACTCATCTCAGCTACTGTAATATTTCCTTTCCAGAGTTAGTGCTGCTGAAATACTGTGGTTCAGATGATTAAATGTTTGGACTGTTGATTTATTTAAAAACTTGTTTCAGGGATCTGTCACTGGACAGGTTCTCCAGTCTGTGATATTGCCAAAGTAAGGAAATTTCTTTCACCGATTTAAAATTCTTTGGCAGCACAGCATCCCAACACAGCCTCAGAGTTCTTCAAAGAAGTTTGATACTGAAGCTGACAAGACCACAAAATGAGAAGAACTTTGTTTTCAAGAGAGCATTTAGTAACAGAGACACAAGCCCATTATGGGAAAAGTAGGACCTTCTCCACACCCCTAAGTAAGCATAAGGGACAGCAAATGCTCTTAATGCTGCTCCAAATACGTTTGTCTCACAGGTAAAACAACAGGGCTTAGTACTTACTAGAATACCGTAAGTCATCTAGCCACCCAGGGACAAGAGTCATTGCATGGGAAAGAAGATAGAGTCTCCTACAAATACAACTAAGAAAGCAGTGATTTGTTCCTTCAAAGGAAACACGACTCCTTTAATCTGCGTGGCATGTCCTAACATTTAGAGAAGATGCGCAAAGAGATAATTAGGATTGAGTAGATGGGACAGACCAGCTCTGAGGTCTGATGTCCAGTACAGCCATGGGAACTCATACATGTTTTTGAGGCAGACTCCTTCTAACCATTGCTTATTAAGCAATGCTTCATTGTAGTCAAGATCTTGTAAAACTGCACTAATTGAGAAGTCCTGCAGTAAAAGCTTTTTCACTTCTTGGAGGCAAAAATTGCAGGGAGATGCTCAATACCATGCAATATGGCCTGGTCAGCCTTTAAACCTATGAGTATAGGGAAATGGAACAAAAAGGTAGTTTTAGCTGATACAGTATTTTGGTTTCAAAAACACATACTGGAAGATACATAGCTTAGGAGTTTGTCTAAGCTGTGAATTGCTATCTATGTATGTAAACCTCATCCTTAGGACAGTCTGGAACACAGCTGAAGTAACTTCTGCAACAGGGACAGGCTGATCAACTGTAATTTACTGAACAGTTAATATAACCTGTTCAGGACAACATTTGATTTTACAAGCCAGTGTTTATGAATTCTTCAGGAAACATTATCTCTGCTAATAGAGAATCTTCTCTTTCTTGCTAAAGGAAGAAGTAGCATCTTATTGTCCATGCCTCATTTAGCGATATAGCTGTATCAAACCTAACCAATAGTCAGTCTTGTAGAATATATGCAAAGCTGATCATTAACTGCAATTTTTAAACCCTAATACAAATGGATTTTGCAAACTGATTTGGATTAACCAAGTCTGGCTGTGCTTCCATCTGGAAGTTATATTTTATAACGCTAGCCACATCTTGAAAAATAGATTCAGATGTTTGGAACAAATTCAGAACAGTTGTGAGAAATTCTAGGTACAAATGAAAAAAAAATTGGACTTTAATGTCTTTTTCCTCTCAGTTTTCTTTCAAGTAGGCATTTATAACCACGGTGTTTAGGGAGTTGAGGAGTAAGGAAAGAATCTATGTTATTATCTATGACGTATTTACTCATGTGTAATGGCAGTTTGTTCTTTCTCATACTACTCTGGAGCATTTTAAGCCTATCCTGATAAAGGGACACAACGCTGAGTGAAAACAGTTAAGAAACAGGGTTGAAGCATCTGGTCTATCCACAAAGATTTTCTGCTAGGAAAACTGTCTTTACATGAAACAGCAAAATGAATATAATCCCTACAGTGAGGATACATCAATATCCATATAAAAATGCCTTTTTAACAATAGAGCTTATAGCCCATGGGTTGTGTCAGTACAAAATAGTGTCTGTAAGGGTTGTACAACTTCTAACAACGCTAAATACCTAACTTACTTCTTTATTTAGAGAAAAATGTCAAACCTTTTTCCTCTAAGCCTTCATCTCTGGATTTGGTCAAACCTACATTAACATTGAAGCGATTTAATTTCTTGATACACAAACCACACATGAGGACAGATAAGCATTAGAAGAGAAAGAATTAGTTTTGAAATCTAACATATCCAGAAATTTTTATGCCTTGAAAAGAAAAATTAACCTTCTGCCTTTCCAGCTCGTTTAAAATAACTGTGAAGCCATAAACAGGAAAGCCAAACAAGAGAAATGTGCCCAAGTTCCTCAAAAACATGATGTTGTAGATGGTAGAAGGCAAACGACAAAACAAGATTTCCTCTCCACCCACGCCATTTAGCACAGATGCTCTAGAAATCGCACAAACACACTGTTTTTCTCTGATCGCGTATAGAAGTTTCCTGACTTACCTAGCCTTTTTGCTGGTCTTGGGTTTTGGCGTGGTATTTTTTGCTTTCTTTTCCTTTGGCTCTTTAGGGGTCTTAGGGACTTTGGGGGTCTTGGGTTCCTTCTTTTCCTTGGGTTCTTTAGGATCCTTCGGTTCTTTTTTTGCCTTGGGCTTTTTCTTTTTCTTCTTCTCTTCTTGGGAGCAATCCACTGAGTTTCTGCTTAGATTCTGGCTGTCAAGTCCCCCAGGAAAGTCTTCCTTACCAAAACCTTTACTGGGACCTTCTGCAGCAATGTGATTGTTTTTCTTTTTCTTTTTCTTTTGCTGTGGCTGCGGCTCAATTGATGGCAGATAATCATCACTTTTCACTAGCTGGGTATTCGGTCCACTAACCTGAGTCATATCCGGCACTGGTTTCTCTAAAAAGGTTTCCGACGGAGAATGCTGAGAGAGACAAATAGAAATAAAATTGTAGATTTGCAACTTTGATTTCTAAAACTTTGCTCATTTGGAGCAAGAAGTTACAGAGGGAGAAAATACCAAACAGAAGATTAATGTAGTAGCATATCTGAAACATTGTACAGTAAAACAGTAAAAACCAAAGCTTTCTGCAATTAAAACAGTAGCAAAATGACCAGAAATTCTTCATACAGCAAGGGTAAAATTATTCTAAAGCTGGTATATAAAGTGGAAGTATACAAAATATTTACAGTCTTCAACATTTAGATGCAAAAGGAAAGCAATTGTTATTTCAGATATTTCAAAACAGTTGTTAGTAAAACAAGTAACTTGTTACAAATTATTCAGTTGCACTGAAATTTTGTCCTCCAGGAAAAAAATTGTTAAAGTTTGTTTCTAGACATGCAAAGGAAAATAAAGTATATTCACAGGCTGTATTTGTAAAAAAAATAAATCAAGGCAATTTACATTGGTTCAGCTCTGACAGGAGGTATTTTGATCAGCACGTGAAGGATTAAGCCACTTTAAAATGTAATATAATGTTACATTTTATGTCAAAGATCCACAGCTCCCTACTTGTAATTGAAACAGATGCGCTCCTGCTACAGATTGGACGGAGAACTACCTTAAGTGTTTGTGAGCTTGCAAACACATCCTATTTCAAAGTCTGTGTAGTGTATCAGGCTTACACCAGACTTACAAAGTACATGAAAACCTACGTATAATTACACAAACATCAAGTGCCTGGACTAAACATATTGGATGTATTTGCAACTCTTTTCCTCTTAATGGTTCTGTTCTACACAAAGACCCATGAGTCTGCATGAAAAAATGTCTGAGCTCTACCATGACTTTGCAGCATATCAAAGCTCTAACCTGCTTCTCCTCACTGCCGGCCGTGGTTATAAATGCAGGACGACAGTGCTTTTCAAAAAGAAAAGTAATAGCATGACACCATACTGATGCCTTTCTTGCAACTGCATATATGGTCAGACCATTTTCTCACCCTCTTTCTCTCTCTGTTTCTCCTCCTTTTCCCTAAAAATTAAGTTGGGATGATTCTAGGTAGAAGAGTTCCCCACTAGCTGTGGTCATGAAGTCTAGCCATTTAAGATTTTTGATCCATTGAACTGGGGAGAAGAAAGGTTTATAGCAAATCAGAACTTTACTTCCAGGAATAGCAGTGCCGGTGTAACTGTCTGTAATGTTATTTGCGTTTCCTTTTATCCGCTTTTTATTCAAACTGCACTTACTTAGGAGTGGCAAGCATGCAAACGAATGACTACAAACCCAGTCCCTGAGCATAAGGAGAACTGATGGGTGTACACAGACATACACTTTAGCCACCTGGATCTAAAAAAAAAAAAATCAATGCATTGTAAGATTTAGGAAACAAAATTCTTAGTATCATTACACAAGAAAGTGAATGCATGTCTATTTTTCCAAATATATTAATATAGTTTTCTGAATGTAAACAAACTGAATCAGTGCAGTCCTAACTATTTTCAGCATTTCTTCACAGTAGCAAAAAAAATGCTGTGCCCTAAATACACTCACATACTCAGAAGCTACCCAAGCAGCAGAAGGAGCAAGGCTGTCAAGAAGTGAAGACAACTCTTTATTGCTGTTTGGAAGAAGTTTGAACAGTACGAGCTCGACATTACAGTTCTTTATGGAAGGGATGCCAGGACAAGAGGGAAGGCCTGAGTGCTAGACTGAAGATCTGGGTCTACTTGGCTTAACCAAGAACTTCCAGGATGACTGCTGCATATTTCTGTCGTCCACCTGCGTATTAAGATACTTTTTAGTGCAACAGGGTCTTAGTTGCAGTGCAAACTCAGCTCTAATGCCAACCTGATGCACCCATTGCATTAGCACCACATCAATCAGCCCCATCTCAAAGCAATCTCATGTTAGGCATCCTGAAGTATGAACCAACACCTCTTCTAGAAATCTATAGTCACCATAACACTTACACATGGTCATGCTGCAAAGTTCACAAAGACTGGATATCTGTATAGAAAACCCTGATCCCAGGAAGTCAGTGGTGCCAATGAGTTCTGCAGTCCAATTATACATTACATAAAATAGAGATATTTTAAAATCTTCTAATTGGTTTTGAATTTGGTTGACTGAACTGAATGTCTCCTCAGATTTGTTCTGTGACACAGAACAAAACTGTCTTCTCTGTACCTCAGACCATTATGTACTTGTACTAACACTTATTTTTAGGTAGGAAAAGACATCACACAGATCATCTCTAAGTACTTCTTATCCATAGGTTTCTAGAGCAGTACTTTTAACCTACGTTTTCCCAAGGTAGTAAATATATTTCTGTATTATCTGCCATTTCATATCTCGTGCATCTACGTTTTTCAGAGACCTCAAGCGCAAGTTTCATCAACGTCTTCGCCAAGCTGTCCACCCAATACTCAGTCCTCTTTCTAAATACTGTTTGCTTGCTGCGTCTAACATAAAAGAAATCTAAGTTTTTCTTTCTGTTATTTGTAAAATTTGTACTGAGTAAGTACCTTGTGTTTGGCACTACTGTATTTGTTTGCCATATTAAGAGAGGCTTTTACAACTATCTAAAAGCTTATATATATAATGCACAACTTTCTAGAACAAATCAGAATTGGTAGCTTAGTTTATTTTTCTTCCTCTTAAGCATGTGAAACAGCCAAGCCAACAAATATTAAAAAACACCAGAAATTCAGTAATGCCACATAGTTCTATAAAATTTTCAAGGTTGCACCTTCATTAGCAATATGACCGTGTCACTGAAATCAATATGAAGTTTTATACATGCTTGAGTATTCTCATTACTTTTTTAATCTAATTCAAAAAATTAATTCTTGTCTCCTTTCTAAGACTTCTGGGTTGGTTTTTTTTTGTTTGTTTGCTTGTTTGTTTCAGAAGTCTGAACAACTTTCAGCACAGTCATAAGCAAATCTGAAGGTAAGGCAGACAGCTTTCCAAGTCTCCACAACAGCAGTGTCAGCCCTTCATGATTTGACATTTGTAATTTTAATGTGAGGTCTGGCCAGAAGGTAAAGCACTGAGAATGGCAGTGATTGTTTCCACAATATAGTACTCAGTAACTCATTCTGGAAGATGGCATCCTATGAAAATTCAGATTCTTACTATCTCAAAAAGCTTATCCACAAGAGTCATTTTCAGGCTCTAAACCAACTTAGACTATACATTAAACTTAAGCATTATGCATGAAACAAATATAAAAAAAGAAACTTACTGCCTCTTATTTACAGGACCAAGTTATGTGCATTACCAAGCATACAAATTAAAATATTATGGTTTTGTTTCATATCATTCACAATCCCCAAAACATTAAGCTACTAAAAGCCAACTCTGCCCTAATTAGGCTTTGGTAGTATTTCCTATTACTTGAAAATACATTACTTTTGCCACATGCCACTCCCTTTGCAATTTGGCACATTTTGTAATTCACTTATACATGATATTTTAAATTGCAGCACTCTTTCAAAGAAATGGGTGTGATTAACTTTATTTTCTAGGAAGTCTGTGCCTACACTTTTGCAATATGCTAAAACGGTTTATCCCTAACTGACAACCCCACATTGCTCCCTAGTGTGAAGCTGTGTAGGAGCAGCATACATCTAGTGAGAAGAGGAGATCAGAAGCAGCTCGAAAGATGCATTTTCTTACCCTAAACCAGTGATCTGCTCTTTCTTAAGAACGGAGAAAAGCAAGAACAGGCTTTCACTAGTAAATATTAGTTTAAGCCTACCACAGGGAATTATTTCAAATAGTTCTACTTCTTTAAATCTATAAAGGATTAACTCTAGTTACAGGGTCACAATTTCTAATGAAAGAACCCCATTTTCCATTTACAAAATTAAAAAAATATGTATATTACAAGTTTTTACCAAAAGATTGAAAAATTTGTCTGCATACTTCAGAAAAATCGCTTCTCCTGCTGCTTTTAGTAATAACAAAGCCATAATTTAGTATGTTGGTACAGAATTTAATCTTCCACAGGAAGGAAACCAGTGAAGATTAAACACAAATAGGTATTAATCCTATTTGATATTGCAGAAGAATTTTTTTGGTATTATTTGAAATAAGGTGAAAAAGGTGCTCAAAAACATTGGTGTGTTTACTAGACCCACATCTCTTTAAATCTTTTAGAGAAAAGCTGTTTTTGTAAACATTTAACAAAGAACAGATGGCCTGTTTTAATCACGCGAAAAAACCTGGAGCTCACATTAATACTCCTACCACTGACTACTGGGGCTCGTCACCTCCCTAACCAGCAGCATGGTACAGTCTTCAGTAATACCATTTAATTTTACAATGCACATTTTCTCATCAATTCCCACTGCTTGACAGTTAATCAATGCTATTAACATGCAATATCACAATGCAGGACACTCCTGAAGATCGCAGCCTATTAGAGCAAAACAGAGATTCTTCAGGAACTCTGAGAAGTTAAAATAATTTGCAGCTCAACAGGTTACCCAGGATGGTAATATGCTTTTGCATTATCAGTAAAAGCCAACAATATCCAAGCAAATAATAAATGAAAACACTATTTGAGAAATTGTTTCTGGACTGCAAAAATCTCGCTTTTCTGGAATTCAAACTTATTTTTACACTTCCAAACACGTATCACCAAGATTTGAAAAATTAAAAATGAAGCTGCCTGCATTTCACAGCTGCTTACACATTTAGAGCTAAGCTCATTCTCCGCAGCCCAAAGCACAGATAGATGTCGCAAACCAGGCCTGTTATGTAAAGTAGCAAGATGGACAGGATGTAGGATTAATCCAGCGAGGGTTAGTGGCAGGGAGGGAGGTTAAGGAGGAGAATCTTTCTGTTGCTTGAACAAGGATTGAAGCACAATCAACTGTACTTAAGCACTGAAAGTAGCTGAGCGTCAGTTCCCTAGCAGAGCAGCAACTTGAGCCAATATTGAGCTTTAAGAAGTATGAAGCAAGAGCAGAGAAGTATGCAACATGACTCAGCTAACTTCGTGAAATTTAAACATCAGTACCAACCAAAAAAAAAAGCTCCTTTTTACTAGGACTACTTTCATTTCCCTCATGGGTATTTCCAGACTCGTTGGTCTTTTCCGTATTTTGAAAAAGGTCTACTGTAACCACACTTTATTTAAATTTTCTTCAACTTTGGTTTATTAACTAAGTTGTGTAACAGTAGAGCAAGTGCTTAGTCAGTTCCCACTGGTTCCACAACACAAATCTCTCCAATATGATATCTATATAATGGATAATTTCACGTTAGATAAATCATTACTGAATATTCTCATTTGCAGCAATTGCAGTCCTGTTAAATTATCACCTTCACTTTGGAAAAGTTAAAACAGCAACCTGCAACCAAAGAAAGTTCTTTTAAAAAGAGAAGACTGACTACAGCATCGCTTCTGGAAGCAGCTCTACCTAGTGCCACAGAGATCACTCGTTTTGAATTTGTGTCCTTCCTGATAGCATGGTCCCCAAGGTGTTAAAAGCCATCACATGTAGAAATTGCTCCACAATTCTTCCTTTCAAAGGTTAATGAAAGGATTCATCATCCCTCTGAATTATTTAGAACACACTATTCATCTTGACTATCCTCCAAACAAATAATTTGGAAAGTTTCCCATCACGTCTCTATACATTGCTTTGCCCCTGCAATTCTCAACTTGTCTCGTCAACACTTTCAGCATTGGGCCTGTCTTGGTGCTCCCTCGATCTGAAGCACGCTTCAGCTTTTCTAGACCAACATAAATACTTTTCAGACACTGTCAGTCCGCAAAGCTCACATATCAGTAAAAACTCCAGAGTAAACAGGAATCAACACCACCTCCAAAATCACAACCAAATACCAGTACCTACATTCAACAACAGTACAGCCATACAGTTTTTTTCCTATAGTACCTAAAGTCCAGAAACATCCTCAAGACTACACTCACACCCAGAATTCTTTCCAAAACCTGTTTTACCAATCAGTTTCTCCTCCTTTATTGTGAATGATGATCTCTTCCCTCTTCTGTGCAACTACTGCCTTGAATTGAAGATGTATATGTCTTTTTTTACTTTACTATATGAAAATACTTAGTATTACTTTAAAATATTTTGGGCAATATGATGCTGTTTAGAAACAACTGGTATTCTCAGTACTTCAGAAACTCCTCTAAAACCACTGTACTTCCAAAGTGCCAACTTGCATTTATAAACCGACAAGTTTTGTTACTGACCTTTTCTGCAATAAAGGGAAAGGCATCACACCAGATGAGAATGAGAGAAGACTATTTTGCAAAGAGACTCCACAGGAATTTTATAGTTTACTAAATCTCTTGCCGTACAAAACACAGATGAAAATGTAGGGAAAACGAAAGTTCTATTAATACCTTCTTAGCAAGACATAACTTGACAATTAAAAATCACTCTGCATGAAAAAAGTTCATGTTTTAGTGAAGTGCTGCTACAATACCATTTTATTTCTTAAGCAAGTCTTCCTGCTCTGCTACTACTAATGGAGACTATTCTTGTAAAACAGGTGCAACTACTAAAAAGTTAAAACTAGGTGATCCAAAGTTTTCAGAAAACCTGTGAATCAGAACAACTTTGATGCCAGCAGCATCCTAACAGTGGAGTGGAAGTGATTAAAACCTTCTTAATGCCCTCAGCCACCACTGCAAAAGTACACTCATTGCTGATGTGGGGGAGCTGAAACTATCACCCAGTTACTGTGTGTGGAAGAATAAAAACATGTTATACAAAATACAGAGTTTCTTAATTGAGTATCAGCACAGCTACAGTATTAGAATTATTTATTTCCTGGTTACATACTCTGTGGAGTAAAACAGATTACAAAACATGAATTACACTAATGTGGGCATCCAAAAAGCAAACATCTCTTATTTTGTAGCAATCATATGTAGTAACATTGTTTTGTGCTCACATAAGTGAGAGATATTACTAAACCTATGGAATAACAGCCAGTGCAATGAGCACTGATGGTTTGTTCACAGCTCAAAAGCAACTAACTTACGGCATAAGAGAGCTCTTCTGGTTGCTGACCATTGATCAGAATTGACATCAGTGTTGATCAGACAGTATCAGACAACTGCCGCCCCTGTGATAATGAAGCATGTATGCTCCAGATTAGCCTTCCATGTAAGAAACTGCAATAGCTACCACACTGACTGTATATAACTGCTAATGTAATGGTCCAAAAGACAAACATTTTATTAATACTTTTTTTGCTACAGATTACTTCGTAATATATACTGACTTACACAGCAGTGTAAGATTGCTCCTTATGCAAGCTGGGCAGGTCCTAAATATTACACGCCAGTAGCTAGGACAAGCCTGACTCTCCGCTCTCCATCACCACCATGTAGACTGGTCGAAGACTCATGATTTCAGCAAGTTTTTACTAACTCTAGTTGTAGAGACACATAGAAAGGGTGGGGCAATTAGGTACAAAATTCTGTTGGCAAAAGCCATATTGCTCATATTGACAACTTGTGCTCAACCTCAAGCCTGCCTTCCCTGCACAGCCACGGTCGAAGGAAACCTCACTTCTGTGTACGCTCCATTATCAAGCAGTAGACATGCCAGAAACATGCCAATGCGAGTTTTACCACAGAAGTGTTGCAGAGTTTATACGATGCAGTCTATACCACAGGTGGGAAAATGACAGGCAGACCAGCAAGAGTCCTACTGTAAAATGGCCCATAAGCATCTTTTTCCTAACACCTTACTTCTGACAAGTAGGACCTGTATTTAAAAATGTGGATATTTTCCTTGTGAAGTTATGTTTGTGAAGTCACGCCCAAGCACAGCTATCAAGATACCTAGTGCTTACTAGAGAATTCCTTGCATTAGAGAATATCCAGGAGGTTTACCACCAGTCTTTTCCAGCCCCTCTAAAACAAGGTGGTGGCTGCACATCTCCAGGCAAGATCAGAAAGTCACACAGTAAAGTAAGAACATGTCAGGATGAAATGGTTTCCAGAGGACGTAGTACAATACTTCAAATTCTCCAGGAAAGGGAGAATAGGGGAGGACACACCTTCACATATTCAACCAAAACAGTAATATTGAAACTGCTATTATTAAATACATAAACCTTATAAAGAGTAACCTAACATTTTAGCGTATATACAGGCTGAGTTGTCGCTTTTGGGCTTCCCTCCACATTCCCCACAGCCCTTCAGCTCCACTGTGAAAGCGAAGCAGTTCCTCCAGAATAGTAAAAGGCGTACATCCTCCCTCTCTTGGGCATGTTTCACAGCCACGCTTTGAAATCCAAAGTCCTGAAGGAAGAGGGGAAGCGCACTGCCCTGCACACGCAGCCTCCTCCCTCTGCCAGCAGAATTCCCTCCACTCGGTTTCTGAACGTCAAATACGTAGAGATCCATCCTCTCTGAAGGGTAACCCGTTCCCACATCACACTGTGTTGCCATCACCACAGGTTATGATGCTCTAGTACCAACTATAATTTCCACCTAACACCCTGTCCCCTACTCAGAAGAAGAAACCCCAACAAAACAGTCCTGACTGACTTGGTGTATTAAGTGCTTACTGCCTGCCCATAGTAATTAAAGTGATCAATGTCCCCTAAAATTTTGGTTTTCTGCAGAAAACTTAAAGTCACTCAGGGAACCATTTTAAGAGGAACCATAATTAGCTCCTATCTACTTCTAGCAATATGTTTCTCTACTGTTATCAAATCTAAATCACAGTAACACAGAGCAAACGGCATCAGGCTTATGACTAAGAAGAAAAATCAGACCAGCATACTTGGTGCAAACGCTGCTTCTTCTGACCGCAGACAACCAAAAAAGTTCTGCCTGTGCTTTCACTGCCGCAAGCAGCAGCAACAGCAAAAGTATTACACACAACAGCAAAAGCATTTCTATTCTGTTACTTTTTCCCCCCACCACTTCTAACCCCCAAAAGAGTTAACAATAAAGCTTATTTAACAGACTATATATGTAAACATATAAGATGTGAGGTAATAAGACACATATCTCTTATATGTTTACCTAACATACATACTATTATAAAACATAAAAATGTAAGTTGTATATGTAAATTCGGAAGTGGTACACCTCTTTTTTGATTTGCAAAATCTCTGAAGGCTAGCAGGCCAGGAAATTTTTATTGCTTCTGCCTGCTCTGCAGTGCCTAAGGATCAAGTAAATACAAGCTTCAGAAACACCACCTGTTTGATGGACATCCTGTGAGCCCTAGTCCTATTACCCCAGTACAAAATGCTTTACAACTTTAACAATTAATCAAAAGGACCAAACTGCAATGAAGACTGTAAGGAAGTACAACAGGAGCAGAGATGAGCATGGACGAGAGCAGCATGGATATAGGATATAAGTGTGTATTGCCCCAATCTATTTACCTGGCACCACTGCGTGCATGTGTTCCCCACCCGCACCCCCCATCACGCCTGTGCCAGAAAGTCCTCAAACTCAGCTTTATACAATTCATGTCCACGACTATGTGCCACACTTGTGTGCATGCGCCATCACGTCCTTTCTTATGCACTTGGATATCTTCCAGTCGCTCCCTACCAGCCTCGGGAAGCTTTAGAAAGACACTAGTCATAGCCAGTTCTTTTGACCTTCTCATGGTAAGCCATGCTCTGCTTCGCCATACACACCTGTCCCGGGGCAGCCTCTCGCCCCTCTTCTGAGGGCACTCTAATGCAAGGGTCTGCAATGGGTCTAGCCCCCCTCTGGGGAAAGCCAGCTCTCAGGGAGCAGGCTGGGGACCTCAGCTGCCCACCAAGCCCTCTCTCTCATAGAAATGAATGAGGGCAGCAACTGAAGGGCTTTACTTCAGACATTCATAAAAATAGAAAATACAGCAACCACCAGCAAAATGGTTCCCAATGTATTTTTAGACAATTACAATTTGTTAGCATACAGCGTTTGTTCCAATACATTAGTAAGACTAAGATATAAGTTCTCTACCACTTTCCTAACCCCTTCCTTATATGCCTAGAAAAAACAAGAGCCCAGTGTTTCTGTTTTAAAGGTCCTACTCCATCAGATTATAGACTTGATAAGCGTGCATGTTTAAGAAGCCTGCACATATAAAAAATGTATCAATCAACAGTTTAATGACAAACATGCATCAGATTAGGAGGCTGATTAAAAGAGGATGCAATTCATAGAGAGCCTTTACCAAGAACTTTATCACTTCTCCTATCTGCAAGCCCTCATGAAAAAAGAGCAAGTTTTCCCCAAAGGTATAAATATATATCACATTCTAATAGCTCAAGAAAAGGGCAATGGCCTCAGATGTTTAAGATTTCAACAGATGCGAAAAAGGACTCGAGCCCCTGTTTTTACTCCTGTACCTAGAAAGGAGGTCCCACTGAAGTCCTGCGATACTTCCACAATACCATCCATAAGTATTTTTATTAAATAATAAAAATTTCTGAACTATTCCACTGTTTGCAGCAAGATTTTTTCAATTTCACCAGGATACCTTGCAGATAGAGCGTACCAGCATAAGAAAAATTACCTTAAAGGATTAGAAGAAACACTACCAGCACAGATGCTACACTTTGGTTTTGGTTTGGAGTGGCAAACTTTTAGTTCATCATTATTTTATTTGGATGACTTGCAACAGACCACTAGACAAATAATACAATACTCTCTCTCTTACCTTGCCACCTCCCCCCTCTGCAAGGTGAACTTGCACTGTATCCACAATCAAAAGATGAAATCTTTTTGATTTGTTACTTGAGCTAGTGCCTTCTTTTTTTTTTATCTACAACTTGTATTCAGGACTTTCCTGCTACAAATTTTTAAAAACACACAGAATTCTCCAATCCCATGGACTTCTAACACTAAAATACATAAGGCACCACCAAAGCAATGCAAGAAGCAATGAAAGTTAAACCTAGTAAAAAACAACTTTATTATTTTTATGACTTTTAATCTTTAAGTTTGCTGACTTGCTCTGATGATGAAAAGGGTCTCATTTCAGAACCTCTCCCAAAAAAACATAATTGGTAAATGTTTTCCGATATCATAAGATGATATCCACAGTAGCTCAATCATCCTGTCTCTACTGTTTATGTCTACTCCAAATCTCAAAGTGTTTTTACCTGTTGCTGTTTCAATCTCACAGTCCAGGTGAGCATGCTTAGTACTAGGAGATTCACAATTTAAAATGATCTAAAAGTTAACATTTTGTTTTGACGTTCTAAATGCCATTTCCTTAGTTACAAAGAAGTTCTACATCAGAAGAGAAAAAGAAACTCCAAAAGCCCACTACCACTTTTATTTATATTAGCTGTCCCTAATAAGTTTGAATGACTTTTCTAACCCATTTTTATCCAATGTTGAACTGTTCTTGTCCAGAAGAAACTCAAATGCTTTCTCCAGACATTGACCAAATGAGTCACCCTGCAAGTGAGATAGTAAACACACACTGTTGTCTTGGGAAAAGACTATTTAAAGTTCACTGTAACCCTAAGAAAAACTATTATAAATCATAAACATATTTTTCTAAGTGGCAGTCTAAATTATTAGATATTTCAAATACTTGAAAACAAAGAATAAATGATGTTAGTGTCACCTATGAAACAAATTCTACTTCCTAGTACTTAACTTTTTACATTAATATCACTAACATACAGGCTGACTCCTCCCTAATTACCTCCAGAATTACTGCCTCATTCAGCATACAGGATGGATGAGACTCCTAGATTAAATCAGATCTGAATGACTAAGATATTACCCTGAAAAGACGACTCATGTTACCTTGGAACCTTAAGTACAGAAAAGGGAAAGAGTGCAGGGAGATGGTCTGTGATGAAAGCAGTGAACGTCAGGCAAGATAATTTACTGTCCTTTTTTTCCACCAGCCTCAACTCACTGTGGTACTTTTCTATTTTTTTCCAGAAGGTGTTTTTGTGATTTGGGGTTTTTTGTTTGGGTTCCCCCCCCCCCTTTTTAAATTACATACTCATTTCTGTCTAACACGGATCTCCAGCAAAGGAGATCTTCTTGAGAAATGCCCAACCATGACTGCAAGACAGTACCTACTTGGATAACTACTGGCTTCAGCATTAGGGCAATACAGCCCAGCATAACACACACTAAAAAGCCCTAAATGCCATATCTATCACTCCGGCCTCAGGCAACTCCCTGTTCCTCTGTCTTCATATATCTTCAACTCCCTGTCCTCATATGTAAAATGGAGAATACACATTGCAGGAGAGTTTAGCAGATGAATGAATTAATAGTTGTTGAGGTTTTTCTGTGTTATGATTAAAATTACCATTTAAAAAGCTCATTTAGCTATTAGTTCTTTACCAACATATGAAGAGAGACAGCATTTGTAGGAAGAGTCAGTCTGTTTCATGAGATTCACTGATATTCAAGATTAGGTTTACTGGATAATGTATAGTAAATAAATGATCAGGCCACACCTCAAATAATAAAAACAAATGAATTAAACAGCTACTTATATCACAGAAGATCTCCTGCAGGTGGAAGAAAGGGAAAAGAGAAAGCATGGTTGCATACACACATTACATCCTGTTTCATAGGCACAAGGAACACGTAGCAACAGTCCTACTTTGGATCTTTCTTAACTTCCAGCTTTGCAGCTTGCTATCATTCTGTAAACACAATCACTTAAAATACCTGTATTAAATTACATGGTTTAACATTTTCTATAACTTTGTTGTTTCTTGATACTTACTTTCAACAGACAAAGTATATACAAACATAACAACCAAAGACGACTTGCCCACTGTATGTACAAACAAGGCAGACTCTGCACATGGTAACGAACAACTATAGTTTTCTGGATGTCCTCATCACACCCTTCTTTCAGAGGCATTGATGCTTACAGCAATACAAATACATATAAGCCCTAAGGTGGCACATATTAAGTATGTGGGGAGACAACAAAATAAGAGTTAAAAGCTACTTTTTTTTCTTACATACATATATATTTACAAATATATACATATGTATTCAAACATTTAACTTCCACAGTGTTCTTTAAAATTTCCTCTACTGATATCTGACCCCTATTCCATGTTCACTTTCCAATATATCAAAAAAACCAAACCAAAACGAAAAACCAAAAAACCTCACACAAAACCAACCACAAAAAACCCAAACTAAACCAAAACAAAAAAACCTGCAACAGAAAAAAAAAAATCAGCTAAATCATGTGGGTTCTTCCCTGGTTACATACGCAAGAATTAACGTTTTCGATACTGTCATGTAGAAGATACCCAGTTCTCAGGTTAAATAAGTTCTATGAAGAGAAAGTATGATGCAAAGGCAGGTTTTTCTTTTCCCTCTCCCATCTCTAAATAGAAAAGGAAAATAACCTGAAAACATAACAACTTGTGAGATGTCTTTCTTACATTTCGGGGGGGGGGGGTGTTGATACTTTTTTTATTATTATTTTTACATTTTGATACATTCCTAAGTAGTTAAGGAAAAGCAGTAATTCTAGAAAAGTCTCCCCAATTAACCAGCCTTTAAACACCCATAGTTGATCAGCTCATGGAAATCAGAGGGCAAAAGGTACAATATATCTTCAGCAGTGATGCATTTCACACCAACGATACCTATTTTATGAGAGAAAAACTACTAAAGATTTAATGGTGCCAATTAAAGAAGCCAAGAGTTTGCATGGCTCAATAGCTGAGTCATAGACCTTTTGCCTATAATAGGTTCCATTATAGCCCTGAGCTCAAGCTGTGGGAAGAGGATTGCAGATGAGTAAGAGGAATTAGTATTTTTAAATGTTATTGCAAAGGAAGGTGTCCTTTAAGCATTACACAGCTGCGACTGTAGCAGCAGTAGAGCAGCTTGTGCTTACTCAGAATCCTAGTTTTAAATGAGATGCTTGGAAATTTGTGGACACCTCATAAGTTCAAAATGCTATCAGAGAAATTAAGCCCATCAGTGTAAAGCACTCAAAAATTTAACAAGCATTTCCTATGCATTTCCAAACTTGAAATACTTCAGTACTTGTAATTTTTGTGTTATGTTATTACCGCTGACTTTTGGTATGCATTTATGTCTACATAAAATAAGGTAAGACTGCATAGCTGAAGACTAAAGTAGTTTGTACTTAACCATAGGATGTCTATAAACAACTGGTGTGATGTACAATGAGGAAAAGAAAATTAAAATGTTAAAATGCCTCTCAAGATGGCTCCCAGTAAGCCTAGGGAAGTATTTGTGCCATAGTACAATACTGTACACAATTCTGATAGTCCACATCAACAACAGTTAGACCTTAGACACAGGTATGTATTATGTTAAAGGAGAAGGCTAAAGGGAATTTAACTTACTTTAGATAGATTGCTATTTATGAAAACATTGGCAGATCCTAATACAGGAAATAAAAATAATTAAGATGGGTAAATTTGGCTCAAGCACAAATTTGGTACAAAACCAGTGACTAATAAATTTAGGCTAGAAAGTCAGATGCCTGTTCCAACATTTAGAGTGATCTGATTTGGGTCAGGATTTCTAAAAGAGTACTGGGAGCAAAAGCCAAGTGCTCTTTAAATTCAAGTTTGATAAGGTTATGAAAAGTAGTTCATAAGACGGTACATGTGACAGCTGGAGGCTCAACTCCATGGCCCAGGCAATCTTCACAAGTACTTTGATCCTAATGACTGGTGACAGTAAAAATCAACAGCAAAACCTTGTTTAGATTAAAAAATAAATGTATTTTAACAAATGTAATTTGGAATATGACAAACACGGAACATATTAGTTCAGGAACGAGTTAAATATGCTTAGAACAGCCATTTACATTTAATTTTCTAGGGGAAGGAGATCTCTGTTAAACAGACTAATAGGACTAGTAAGACAAGCTTCTGGTCACAGAAGTTCTACCTTCAAACCTGAAAAAACAGGTTGGTTACCCAAAAGGCTTTTATAATTAGACTGGCCAAAATAGTGAGAATAAAACCCTTAAGTATTACCTCTTCTATAAGCCTTACTTTGCTCACATCCTCAAATCATCACAGCTATAAATGTGACTACTTTTGTATGTATATTATGTTTGTATTTATAACATTTTCCTTTGACTAGAAATGGTCTTCGTTCATACCATGATTGTCATACAAAATGAAACAGTGCTGTTTAAAACAGTAAGAAGTAACCCTTTAACAAAGGTGCGACAGTACCAGTGTCCTTTTGCTATAGCAATTTTCCCAATATAACGCAGAAGTAATTTTTATTTTTAGGTACTCTAGATGACAGAGATTTGAGAAAAGTAGAAGTAAGCAATTTATGAAATTTCTGGTCATCAGTTGTTCATTTACACAGTTACAGTATTTAAATATTAGTGATACACTTATAAGGAGTGGGTTAGTGTAGGAGATGCTGGTATCCAATTGCTGTGCGTGTGTCTTAACTTGCAACAGGAATATTGCAAGTAGAAAGGCTCCTGAGAGAATTTCACTTCTTTCTAATGCTGTGTTGGAAAACTTGTTCTTCCTCAAGAGCTTCCTACACACACCATCCCTAACACAAGAGATCTCAATCAACAAGGATAAATGAAGGGAGAACAAATTCCTCCCTCAAAAAAAAGAATTCCTTTCCATAGAAATTACCTCAGAGCTCCCAGACCAGAAGTCCCCAACCTGCTTTGATGGCTCTCCAGACCAGTTAATTAACAATGCAAACCCCTTCTCCCATCCCCAAGCATTGAGGCATTTAGGTGGTTTACAGGGAGTGCTTTGTTTTGGGGTAAGTTTGTACAAGTTGGTGTAAAGACACTTACAAGAGACGGAGAGGAGCAAGAGTTTTTATCTTTTACACCTACCAGTAAGTGTATCAGACTTAAGCAGTTAATCACTGAATCATAGAAACGTTTAGGTTGGAAAAGACCTTTAAGATCATCGACTCCAACAGTAAACCTAGCCCTGCCAAGCCAACCACTACACCATGTCCCTAAGCACCACATCTACACGACTTTTCAATACCTCCAGGGATGGGGACTCAACCACTTCCCTGGGCAGCCTCTTCCAATGCTTGATAACCCTTTCAGTGAAGAAATTTTGCCTAATATCTAATCTAAACCTCCCCTGGTGCAACTTGAGGCCATTTCCTGTTGTCCTATGCACTTGTTACCTGGGAGAAGAGACCGACCCCCACCTCTCTACAACCTCCTTTCAGGTAGCTGTAGAGAGCGATAAGGTCTCCCCTCAGCCTCCTTTTCTCCAGGCTAAACAACCCCAGTTCCCTCAGCCGCCCCTCATAAGATTTGTGCTCCAGACCCTTCACCAGCTTCGTTGCCCTTCTCTGGACACGCTCCAGCACCTCAATGTCTCTCTTGTAGTGAGGGGCCCAAAACTGAACACAGTATTCGAGGTGCGGCCTCACCAGTGCTGAGTACAGGAGAACAATCATTTCCCTAGTCCTGCTGGCCACACTATTTTTGATACAAGCCAGGATGCCATTGGCCTTCTTGGCCACCTGGGCACACTGCTGGCTCAAATGCAGCCGGCTGTCAACCAGCACCCCCCAGGTCCTTTTCTGCCGGGCAGCTTTCCAGCCACTCTTCCCCATGCCTGTAGCGTTGCATGGGGTTGTTGTGACCGAACTGTAGGACCCGGCACTTGGCCTTGTTGAACCTCATACAATTGGCCCCAGCCCATCGATCCAGCCTGTCCAGGTCCCTCTGTGGAGCCTTCCTACCCTCAAGCAGATCAACGCTCCCGCACAACTTGGTGTTGTCTGCAAACTTACTGAGGGAGCACTCGATCCCCTTTTCCAGATCAGTGATAAAGATATTAAACAGAACTGGCCCCAACACAGAGCCCCGGGGAACAGCACTTGTGACCGGCCGCCAACTGGATTTAACTCCATTCACCACCACTCTTTGGGCCCAGCCATCCAGCCAGTTCTTTACCCAAAGAGTGCTGAAAGAGCCAGACAAGAAGATGACAACCTGCAGATCATACTTAAAGTACTTGCAGCCCAGGTTTTCTCGTACAATATATATGTTTTCCCCCCACAATGTGTTGCTTTACTTATAAATACAAGCATCTACATCTTCAGCATCTACAACTCACAGAATACGTTCCTAAGTTAAAAGGAAGACATGCTGATCAAGATTTCAGTAATTCTGTGCTTCTGACTTGGAAGAAATAAACTGCTGGCTTTCTAGGATTGAAGGTAGATATTTTCATGTGCACTGCTAATATTCCTTTTATGTATTAGTCCCCACAGTTCTGCACAAGAATTTTTGTTTATCCAATTAGACACAGTAAAAGCTCTTTAAATGCAGAAAGTTACTTTCTGAAGCTGTAGCGGTTATATTTTGGATATACTAAAAGACAAAACAGAAGACTACACCTAAAGGCTTTTTGCCTTTTTGAGGACAGACAAATGCACTGAAGTAGTCAACCTGCCATCCAAGAAAGCGTGCAGAAGTTGAGGAACAAGCAGTGTTAACTTTTCTCCAGGGAGGGCTCCTGGCGCAGGCACCCCCCAGCGCACCAGGCACTGCGGCAGGAGCCTGCCCAGGGCGGCGGGGGCGGAAGAGGGAGGAGGTTTGTGGCTGCCTGCGTAACCCTGGGCGCGTTACCCGGCTGCACGTTTCTACCCTGTGAAACGGAAACAGTGATCGGGTTTGCCTGCCCCACCAGTGTATTCCCACTGACTCAAATTACTTGAAGGTTCTCTGATGGAAGAAGTTAACAGACATGGAGGGCACGTATCAGAGGCTAAAGCTATCTTTATAGCTGGCTTACTAATACCAACCTGTCAAAGAACTCGGGTAACTGTGGTTTCATGCTGTCACTTTCCACTATGAGATTTGCAGCTCCACAGAAAGGCGCAGTTATGCCCAGTTCCCTTCAAATCCAAATGTAACATTTTTACTATACATTCTCTTCAGTCTTTCCATGTCCTTTCCAAAAAAGGTGCCACTGTACAATCCGTTACTTCCAGGTGAGGTAAGGATACACTATGTTGATCAGCCAACACAGAACTCACTGTTGGGATTCCCCCCTGAAGAGATCATAGAATGACTTGGGTCAGAAGGGACCATTAAAGGTCATCTAGTCCAACCCCCCTGCAATGAGTAGGGACATCTTCAACTAGATCAGGTTGCTCAGAGCCATGTCCAACCTGACCTTGACTGTTTCCAGGGATGGGGCACCTACCACCTCTCTGGGCAACCTGTTCCAGTGTTTCACCACCCTCATTGTAAAAAATGGCTTCCTTATATCTAGTCTCAATCTACCCTCTTTCAGGTTAAATCCATTAGCCCTTGTCCTATCTCAACAGGCCCTACTAGAAAGTCTGTCCTCATCTTTCTTATAAGCACCCTTTAAGTACTGGAGGGCTGCAATAAGGTCTCCCCAGAGCCTTCTCTTCTCCTGGCTAAACAACCCCAGCTTTCTCTGCCTGTCCTCACAGGAGAGGTGTTCCATCCCTCTGATCATTTTCATGGCCCTCCTCTGGACCCGCTCCCAACAGGTCCATGCCTTTCCTGTGCTGAGGACTCCAGAGCTGGACGCAGTACTCCAGGTGGGGTCTCACCAGCGCAGAGTACAGGGGCAGAATCACCTCCCTCGACCTGCTGGCCACACTTCTTTTGATGCAGCCCAGGATACGGTTGGCCTTCTGGGCTGCGAGTACACATTGCCGGCTCACGTCCAGCTTTTCATCCACCCCTACCCCAAGTCTTTTTCCACAGGGCTACTCTCAAACCCTTCATCCCCCAGCCTGTATTGATACCAGGGGTTGTCCTGACCCATGGCAGGACCCTGCACATGGCCTTGTTGAACCTCATGAGGTTCACATGGGCCCACTTCTCCAGCTTGTCCAGGTCCCTCTGGATGGCATCCTGTGCCTCAGGTGTGTCAACTGCACCACTCAGCTTGGTGTTATCTGCAAACTTGCTGAAGGTGCACTCGATCCCACTGTCCATGTCATTGATGAAGATACTAAACAGTACTGGTCCCAATACACTTTGCTGGGACAGGGAGTCCCTACACTTTGCTTTACACTGTCATTTCAGACGCCAGCCTCACTGTCATTTCAGACACCAGCCTGAGCAGATGCCGTCGGAAGTGAGATTTATGTTACAACACAGAACTCTGTTCTGTCAATTTTTTTTCCATTTTTTTATTTTTTCATCTGTAAGCTTCTAGTAGTGGAGATGTAATTCTCATTAAATTAAACTTCCAATACACATATTGTTGCTTAGCATATAAACCTGCTCTCCTTAATCACCTTTCCCAGGCCACTTAAAAGGGGACTTCAGAGGTATACAGACCACAGGCTGAAACCACCAACTCAAGGAAATCTTAATGGATACACATGAGATACAAAACCAAAAGAGATCATCAGTAATCAACTCTATTTTTCTCTTGGGGTGGGAAGACAGCAGTTCTCCAAATGGCCTTTCCATTGCAGTATTTTATTAATTTCAGCATGAGAAAGTAGGCTTGAAATCACAGACTTGTTAAAAATCCTTTGATGTTATATATGCTGCCCAAGATCCACTTATGTCAAAGAGCCCAAGGTACTTCTCAAGCTCTAGTTCTTTAGTCACAGCAACAAATGAAAAAACCCTTTAAATATGTTATCTAATATGTATTTATGACATGTCACAGGTAGGCCTTTCCCAGCCCCTCTAGTAATTGAACTAAACTAACAATTAAATCAGAAAGTGTCATTAGAACTGGAGGGAAGGGGGGGAAAAAGAAAGAAAGAAAAAAAACAACCCAAAACTCCACACTTCCTTTTCTGTGGACAAACACCTCATTTAGCAGTAGCAATTGAGACAACTCTTAATTATAATGTCCAAATCATACTTTAGTTCTCCAACCAGTTTGATTAACATTGTTCTATGAAACATTAAATACCTTATCTTTAGTACAGAAACCTTTAGTATCCTAGCTCCAGACGTTCTTTACACAACCTACAGTAAAATGTAAAAATCCCTATACACAAATCTTAAATCAGACGTGCCTACAGCAATATTAGGTCTAAATTTTGTTTTATGATGTAATATTATATTATAACTGGAGAGCTGTGTCTGAAGTGACCTTTTATGACTTACCCCACATTGCCAGTAACAGTTTCTGAGATACATTTCTAGGTGTTGCTGTACAGCGCGGCAGGGAATTGCAGAACTGCTCTGCCCTCCCCTGCTCGCCCCTGCTGCAGAGCACCTCTCAAGCACACCCGACAGCAACACTGGCAACACAAATACGAAACAAATGGTTAACAAGCAACCTATGTCAGATAGCAAAGGCTCCCTGAATCCCAGTCGAACGCCTTAGTTACATAATTATCTGGTTTCCAACCAGTTTTCCTGAAATATTTCAAAGGAGGCTAGCAGAGAGAAAGACTTAAGAACTAAGTAGTCTCCCAGTATTGTAGGCATTTATCCCTATATGTTCGCAACTGATGATGCTTGCCGCAGGGTAAACATTTGCAATATCCTACTAGCAAACTGAGTGAGATATGAATAACAACTATAAAGTCCAAAGTTTTAGACTAGTTTTCATGACTATATATTTCATATACAGTTGTACAAGTAAACGGTGAGGTCAACTTTTTATGGTAAGGTGTCACTTTAAATTCAAACATGCGCTGTATATTATAAGCTTCCCACTATATTTAGCAACAATTGGCTGGTACAGAAAGATTTCTTCCAAAAATAAAGCAAAGAACTTCATATCATTCAGCGCTCACATGTAAGGAAAATTACAGTATTATCACAGTTATCAGAGTCTTGCAGGGCCAAAAAAGATAGGAAGTACCAGAATGCAAGTGGATGGAGGGCCATCTGGAGAGAAAGGAGATGTAAAAGGAGAGTGGAAAAAACAGAGTTCATATTGACTACTAGGTATTAGGAAATTTGTTATGAGTCCTCTTTTCTTACAGCAACACTGAATGCAAAAATCTATAGAAGTATTAACTTCTCAGTTACTGTGGTCATTATGTTCTTTTGGTTGCAGGAGTTAGAGACATAATAAAACACAATTTAATTAGCACAATTAAAATTGACTAATGTTTTTCTGATTAAACTGATTAAATTATTCAGTCTGTTTTAAGAAAGAAGTCTATTGTAGGTGGGTATACATTCCTTTCAGGAACTCTTGTATTACATACAAAAATTCCCTCTCTGATTAAAATAACAGGAGTTTATATTTAACAAAATATAAAAAAGTGAAAGATGAAACTTAAATAAGTGTTTGGCACTCCCTACAACATGTTATATAAATATAGCAAAGATACATTTGGTGCTGTATACTGAAGAATAAGTGTTGCACTCTTGAAGACAAATACTTGCAACTTCCCAAAAATACTTGCAACTTCCCAGTGGAAGATCAGAGAGAGATGCCACTTGTTTTCTTCCACATCTTGTGTAACTGCACTACTCTCTGATTAACCTCTACAGTTACCAAATTCCTACACAAGAAGTGGGATTTCCTGCTTTGAACTATTAAGACTGGTGGTCATCTCAGTCCTCCTGAGCTGCACCCTTAAGCAAGAGCAATACTGGAAGGAGTGACAAGGAGAGCAGGGAGATGGCATGTTTTAGAGTAACAGGTATCTGAGTAAGAATTGGAATCCGGAGTTTTATGAATTTGGGGGTTGTATAAATAACAATCTTTATGCCTGTCATCTGTATGTTCCTCTTCATAAACAGGGGCAATGCTATTACCAACCTTGTCCAGTAACTGAGAAGATGCTAACTAAATAGGTGATATATCAAGGTCAGTAAAATCAGAAAGAATGCTGATTCCAGAGTTCATGAATCAAAACCACACTCAGATCACTAAGCCATCCTATCTCTCAGTTCTGTTTCCTCATGAAGAAGACTAAGCAATTAATCTAAGTTTTATTTCTAACTTTTCATACTTTTAAACGATTCTCTATGTTGAAGAAAAAAAAAAATCTCATTCAGTGCTCAAGGAAAACAATTAATTGACAGATACTGGAGGCATCTTCCCTCATTTCAATGCAGAATGCACATCTAATGAAATTGTGCCAAGCTCTCTGCTAGAGAGGGCATGTTCTTTCATCTCTTCAATAACAAAATAGCTGCAAACACTTCAGTTGGAAGAGGAAAAAAGTGCTTCTTTTCTAAAAAAGAAAACACACCTCTGAAATCAAATCAGTCATTTGTATTTGTGTGAAAAGAGGAACAGAAGGTGAGAGTTAAAAAAAGATTGGGAGAAGTTGGAATGTGACCTGTTTGTCACTAATTCAATAAAACAAGACAAAGCTTTTGACTTCTAATGGAAGTTTTAATTTATCAAAATTTGAGGGTGGACTCAAGAACCAGTTACTGAGAGCAAGTGCTACAGAAACTTGAGCTGTGTAAGGGTATAGAGGGCCTGAAAGCTCACTGCCACAGGAAGAGGCAGTCCCCATCTTCCCTCACCAAGCATTCCCATTCCCACACCAGCAGCTTGGGTGATCTTGTGCTCACACACTGAAGAGATGCCGGGAACGTGACCTGGCCAGAAGCGAGCTGGCCAGATAAGCCAGTTCACCAAATGATCAGGTGTGCTGACGCAAGGAAGGAGCTAAGGTTCTGTATCCCAGACCTCAGCCACCTTTATTTGCATGGATTTTTTTTTTTTTTAAAGCAGATTAGATATTGAGAGTTACTGAGTTCACACAACTATGCTGGGAAGCTGGCAGCAGACTGTCTGCCCACAGCATGGTAACACAAAGGTGCACCCTGAAGCAGCGTGCAGAGCAGTAACAGGCACCATTGTGCCAAATGGCTGCCTCTGGCAAGGGTTCAAGAGGCAGGTGACTCGTAGCTGGCACAGGAGAGGTAGGGTGACTTCCTGAACTTCTCTGTCCCCATTTTAAACACAGATGTTGGCCATTTCCTCTCTGATCCTACTGCTCAGCACTGCTCCATCAGCTCAGCTCAGCCTTTCACTGCCCCCTCCCTGATCACCACTTCCTGCCCACGCTTGCTCCTCTGCTCCCACCAGCTCCTGAGAAGCTGCCTCACCGTCTTTAAACCACACCTGCAAACTTGGGGAATTTTTCAAAAGATCTGTACAAAGAGATGCTTTAATCACCGTGAAAAGTCAAGGGTATTAATCTCACTCCTTAGCTACCAAACCTTACAACTCTGTTGACAAAATAAGGTACCAAATATTTATAGATGATATCTCTAAAGAAAAAAACAAGCAATTTGTTCCCAAAATTCAGAACACATTATCACCTGTAATAATATATATCTCTCTCCATACAATTAAAAGAACATTGATACTTAGAAAGGAAAGCTCTCAAAGAGAATAAAGAAAGGAACGGGAGGGGTACATACATCCATCTGATACATTGTTCAGGTAAGAACATCCCTTTTTAAAAATACCATTCCAGTATTTTGGCTTCATAATTGTTTGGCTATCAGTTCTTTCATTATAACTCAAATCTGAAAATTCAAATTGAAAAGCACAGGCTCACTGAACTGAGGGAGAAAACAACCTCTACAGACCAAAGTTAAAAATCGAACTTCAAAGTGATGATGTCCCATCACAGTGGGAACTGAGACATTTACTCTCCCCAGAGGAAAAAAAGAGAGGACACTTACACAAGATTGTGACACTTGCATTCAAGATACAAGCAAAGGCAGATTAGTTTAAAACAAATGGATGCCTTGAATTCCACATGAAAGAGCAGGATGGAAGACCAGGAGGAGGATCCATAATAAAAAGGCAGGAAATTATTACTTTGCCTGCAACTTGTTCCTTATTAAGATTGCCACTGTATTTAAAGAAATAAAAAACTACATGTTAAAAAAATAATAATAATAAAAAAATGAAGCATTTCTTTTCTCATTTGCCCCAATTTTCCACCCTTGTAAGTTATGTAGGCTGCTGATGATACAGACATGAGGGTTTGTATTAGACTATCAGTTTTCACTCATGAGAAAAAGCTTCTCTGAAACAACAGATTTAAATTTGTTCAAATAAATATGAAATAGGAGAATGTGTTCAGCCATGGGAAAATAAGACGATTGCCAAATCCCAGTGGAAGCAGCCATCAGCAGGAAAGAATACTGTACTGAAGTACCGAACAGCATAATAAATTTAAAAATATTTCCAGTTAGGTGATTCCTCAGCTAATACTAATGATTTCAAGAAAAAGCCCATTCAGGTCACCAACATATCATAGAAACTTTCAACATATTCACGCTGAAGAACAAGTCTGGTAACTCTTAAGTCTACAATATCAGTATGCTGATGCAGACTTGTATTTTTATGCTAATGCTGCAAACTGGCTTTACCCAAAACTCCAGAGTAGATAATTTAATGGCACAAATTATTTTCATCACAGTCAAATCATGGCACCTGAGGAAAGAAGTATTTTTGAAGTTGCTTGTACCTCCTCAACAGTAAAAAGAGACCAAAAAATCCATACCAAAACCACCTCAAAACTACAAATCTTTGGCCCAGAGGCCTATTCACTGCAACCCCTTATTTACAAAAGTACATATAGACTTCTCAAGGGTGAGGAGGAAATAAACCTTTGCAAATGTTAATATTAACTGTTAGACTGGAATACATCTGAGTTTTAGAACATGGACTTTTGTTGGACAAAGTATTTCATCTTAATTATTATATCCTTTGAGAGACCTGCATGTGAACTAGCTCACGGATGGATCAGGTTATCAGCATAACAGACTATTCTACTCCACAGAGGTGAAACAACTTCAATACTTTTAACCAAACGTAGCTTTAACAGTCTACTTGTCTTTTATTTGGAAAATTATAGTTAATTACATTGCTCAAATACAGGAGTTCTTCAGAGCCTCAACAAAATACAGTAGAAGCCTGTAAACTTTTAAGAAAAAATTACTATTATCAGCCTTTACTTTTAGATGAATATGACAGATTTTCTTCTCAGCTTTTCCTTCATCATTCTTCACAACTTCTGATATGGCCTAGGTTTTTTACATATATTTTACATAACTACACACATACATATGCATATTTATATATAGAAACAATACAGAATTGTAATCAATCAAGGTTCAGTATTAGTGGTTTTTTTAATTCCATTTAGTCTAGCACCTTCAACAATCTTGCCAACATAGACTAGTTTGCTGCTCTATAAACACTTGAAAAGGGAAACTAGAATTTCCAGAGGCAGCCATGAGATTTTGCTGAACATGCAGCACATACGGTACCCCAAAAGACCAGCTAGCAGTCACATGAAATAGCCTCTGTATCAAAACATAAAGTATCCAATAATGTTTTTAAGTTTTTAAAAAATTTGTTCTACTTATTGACAGGAAAATAGTAAAAATGCTAAACACTCAAGGGATCAAAAAGCTAACAGTTCTCTCTGGAGCTGTGGGACACTGCTTATGAATATTAATTTATGGGAAAAATCCTAACCATCTGAAATGATAACATTTCTTACTACATAAAATTATAGGACACACATTGTAAGATAACTGGTTTTGTGACGACGGTAAGGAGGTAAGTAAGAAGTCAGTCTCTTCTTACTACTCTTAGGCAGTAAAACAATTAAATACCCAGGAGAAAGTAAACTTCATTTTAGTGTGCCAGCAGCAACGGACTTAACATGCGCTCTCTGCTGGGTTAGGATATTGCGTCAAACCACTCCAGCTGATAATAGTTTTCATTAATATCCCTCTCCATTCAGGTATATCCAAGTATAAATTAAACTGAGGCAGCAACACAGGGTTTGAAAATGCAGGAAGGGCCAGTGACAGGGGTGACCCAGCTGGCAACTCAGCAGGACTTTCCCTGCCTCTTCCCCTGCAAGGGAGGGCAGGAAATTTCAAAAGAATGTGTTCATACCAAACACAGCTATGAGTTATGATTTAAAGCAAGTCACATGCCCACAGATAGTAAGGCCAGCAGAGTAAACCTGGCAGTGAACCGGTGACACACACAAAATGAATTCCCTCTCCACAAGAAGCTGGACACTGCAACCCAGCATCCTTCAACACTGTTGGTGTCCACTGTTGAGCTCTACCATTCAGTCGAGCATGGAGGCTATACCATAACTGTTTGTCACTTAAATATTCCTATGTTTGACTACAAATAATGTAGATCACATTTGTGGAACATGATTAACAAACAGGACTCAAAACTTCAGCCCACACAGTAGCTGTGGGTAAATAAGAAGTTCTGTATAACACACCCAGGATAGCCTATTCTTGCCAGAGAAAACTCCTACACTTGCTCTATCACTAACAAGATTCTCTGAAAATAATGATATGTAAGAGCAACTGCATAGCATTAGACCCCCAGAAGCCTGTCTAACCTGATATCCCCTCTCTGATAAAGTCTGTGGAAGAGTACAAGAACCAGACACGCACAAAGTACATGCATGCCAATAACAAACTCTCAGCCACTTATTTACCGCACAGATCTGCTGAGCCAAATGTGGTGCCCTCATGTTTACCAAATGATGATGCATTTTTCTGCACAACATCCGAAAGATCAGCATCTTAATGTGTGGTTCTGAGCTCACCACCTCATAATTTGCTGAATACCTTAAAAGAATTCAAGGAGACAAAAATAGGTGACAACAACCCTTGTTTCACATTCAGCTTCTTCATGCACCCATATTACTTACAGTTTTAGAGGCTTTCACCATCTTTCTCCTTCCCTTCCCCCCTAAATCACCTCCCTCTGTGCTTTTTCAAGTACTGCTGTATTTTCTGAGGCCTAAAGAAGGGACCAAGAGCGCATAGCACTTGCCACATCAGCATACCATGCATACATGTACCAACACGATAACAATCTTTGTTTTGCTCTCTACTACTTCCATAACAATTCCTACCGTTTTATTTCTTTGGCTGTCACTGCACATTTTCAGATAGCCATCTAACACCAAGACCCTATTCCTAAGGAGAGGGTTTTGCCTGCCATTTCACTACCCAGGCACCATAGAATCATTTAGGTTGGAAAAGACCTTTAAAGATCATCAAGTCCATGTCCCTAAGCACCACATCTACACATCTTTTCAATACCTCCAGGAATGGTGACTCAACCACTTCCCTGGGCAGCCTGTTCCAATGCTTGACAACCCTTTAAGTGAAGAATTTTTTCCTAATATCCAATCTAAACCTCTCCTGGCCATGCCTGGACTCACACAGCTTATGCACAAGCGATTGACATTCCTGTTGTATTTCTAATCATTTAGTTTCATTATGGTTAGGCTCTTCACCACGTCCGCACTTGGCACTCGGCTTTGAGTATGTATACTTTGCCATCTGACTTTTCACTCTTTTCCAGATCATTTATGAGCATGTTGGAGAGCATGAGCTCACAAGCCCAACATAGATGCCTCTACTGTGAAAACAAGCAAGCGACTCCTACCCTCTGCTTTGCACCTTGGCTGATTACCCGGCCACAGCAGAACCTGCCTCCCCACCCCACAGCCACCAAGCTCTTCCAAAAGCCTTTGGTGAAGAACATCTGAAAAACCAAGCACGCTGACTGAATGTCCTGATGCTGCGGTGGTTCTTATGAATCTATCAAACTCCATTGAAGCCAGCAACTCACTGCTACCAAGGTCCTAAAAACCATGTCTAGTTTTCAGCTATTAATCTAAACCAGCTGAATTGTCAATCACCAGCTCTTTCTCCCAGCTGAAATAATGTGCAGTTTTGCACACAAAAAAGAAATAACGAGCCCTAGAATCGACACAGTGATTTCTTTCAAGTTAAAAGCAAAAGAACTTCACTTTCCTTCCAACATATCTAAAAACAAAACAGTAATTTGGTTAACCACAAGTATTACAGCCTTCCCATGATAAGGCTAGCTGCAAATCACTGAAAAATAATTACTAAGACGGCTTCTGATGATTTAAAAGTACATAGTGATTCCCATTTCACTGACTATATTCATTTTGTTGATTCATTTTATACAAATAAAAACAAACCAGTCATTTAAATAACTGTTCTTCAGTGAACACTTTTTCTGCCAACTGACACGAAGGGAAAACCACGACACAGACAGGAGAGCTACAAATTCTGTACTCAGTCTTAAGAGCAGGGGTTTTGCACATCTGCATTTTTCCCCAGGGGGTGGGGAGGAGCTGAGTTTTCGCTGGATGAAATAAATATTGTTCAAGTCAAACAGTTTTCAAGGGGGAAAAGCCTGCCTGTCAAGAGTTTCATTACTACAGTCAGGTCTCAAACTAATTACTTAATGGGAAGGTATGTTAACAATAACTTTCACCAAATAAAAACTTCACAGAAGTAGGCTAACAGAGAAGTTACTTGGCTAGCTACAACTGTTTGAATTACTGATTTTAATCAAGTAACTTGAGTTATCATGTGGTTTTCCTCTAATTATTTGGTTTCAGCACTTACCTTTGTTCAAGCTATTCATCTGTAGTTCAGAACTTCGTAATAGGTTGCATAGCTCATTTAAGGGTTGAACTGCCTGCGTTTTACCTCTTCACTGATTAAAGGGAAATTAATGTCCCAAGAACGTTTAACAAGCCTGTCCATTCTACAAGTAAACCTTCTCCTCCCAAACCATCTCTTGCTGCCAAAAACACGTTTACTGGATGAAAACAAGGAATTAATGCTGGTGAAGAACACCACAGCTTTAGGGAAAGTCCATCTTAAGTCTTCCCTTCCCACAACCCCACCATCACTAGTTGTGAAAGATCCCAGTGGCACTGGTTTTTGTTCCTTTACTGTCTTAGAAGTCTTACGTTACCATTTCTACAATTTTCTTTCAAGTTTTTTCTGCTAGATGTGTCAGCCCTCATCTTCAGGGTAAAAACCAGATCTTCTACTACTTTTTCTGACCCCCGTTCTTTCTGTACTGATTTCTCCATACTGTCACTACCCCCTTTCCAAATATCTGCTCATTCTCTTCAGTTTTTTTCATACAGTCTTGAGTTCTCTCCTTTTTCATCCTGCTTACTTGCACAGTCTATAACACAAGGCATACTGTCAAGAGCTGCTTTCTCAAGAAGGAACACACAATTCCACGTGCGCGTGAGAACTGTAATTTAGGTTCTCCAAACAAAGCCTGTGTGTGGAAGTGGGGGGAGAGGAAGGGCCAACACAGGTATAAAATTTCACACCAATTTTGAGGGGGGCAGGGGAGAGAAAGACTGTCTGGAAGATATTTTTTGCCCCTTCAAGAGGAGAGCTTCCTCCTCCATCCCAGAAAGAGAGTGTTCCCTTCCCTTTGCCCAGCTTAGTCCCCGATATCCCTCCCAGCACTCCCCCCTCCTCTCTTCCACAGGGAATGTGGAAGCCTCTCCCAGCTGCTGAGCTGCTCCATCTACCACTCCTTGTCAGCTGCCTCTCTGCAGCGCATACATCTGATTCCCAGACCCACCTCACGCTGTGCGGAGCAGCTAACAGAAGCAGCCGGCAGGCAGCAGCGGAGGGGACTGCTGAGCAGCTGCTTTCCGCACAGGCCTGGGACACTGGCTAGGACAGCTGTTTTTATGATTTATTAAGCTTATTGTAGCATCGTATCATTATGACTGCATTCCAACAATTGTCTCCAAATATTTATGGGCAGAGCTACTTGGCATTAATTACTGACTGGTTTTAAAAAAAAAAATTAAATTAAACCTCTGATATCTTGACCACCTATTCATTCAGTACCAAAACCTCTTGAATGATGACTCAGAGCCAGAGGCAAGCAATGGCAAACGTGAAGATCCCAGAAGGCGCTTTTTCAGCTCAAGCTTAACATACTAGCATGTAGTCAAACCTGCTAAGCTACAGAGGATCAAGATGTTTTACTGTTTTTAGCTTTTAATTGAAAAATGACATGGAAGCAATACATTTTCATCAAAACCCGGCAGATCAGAAACTCAGTAAAATAAAACTTCTATTCTATTAGAGATTTCACTTAAGCCTCAGAAAATTTGATTTCAGACTATGATTCACATCTGCGGTCTTCTCCTTCCATAAACTGTTGCCCCATCACTTCTCAGTTGCATTACTTAGTGCTGAAGAAGTTAATCCTGGAAATTTTTTCACATGTAAAAATTTCAGCTTTAACTTGAAACCACAAAACGTTCCCTTAAGATTTAAAGAAAACCCATGGTTTGGCCAAAACAAACCCATTATTAACACAGACTTCTTTCTCCAAGTTGCAAATACAAAAATTAATAGTTTAAATGACAATTCTCACACATGCTTTCCATTTTCCCCTCAAAGGAACAAACATGAAAAAAAGCAGGTATTCAGCTTGTCCTGTTGCTGTATCATATTTTGGTCTATCCGTAATGTTATCCTGTAAAAATTACTGTAAGGACATCAGCAAGCTACCTGAACCTCATTTTACCTTCAGCTTCTGTGCACCAAGCAAGCCACATAAACAGTAACAAACAGGGGAATCAAACAGGAGCCACTATTCTGAAACCATAGATCTTGTGTATCCTGGAACGCATTTACAGTAATTTAAAACATTTTCTACTCATTGGAAGTAGCTTACCTGAAGGACAGGCACTTTTTGTGGTGTGTTTTGTGGTGACTGGTGAAGCTGTGCCCAAGGCTGATGATGAGGATGCGGGGGTGGTGAAGACTGATGATGTATCCCTGGATGAGGCTGCATGGGAGGACAGGTTGGCATTTGCTGTTGAAAAGACTGCTGTTGACTAGGAAGCTGCTGGCCAGATATTAGTCGCTCTTGTATTGCTTGTGGATCCGCAAGGCCAACACCTGGACAACCATTTGGTCTCATGTGCCCACCCATCTCCCGTGGTGTTGAAGACATACCCATAAACGGACGATTCTGTTGCATGTTTCGGGGGCCCATATTCCTTTGTCCAATTCCCATGGCACCAGGGGGCTGGTGTGACGGCTGAGGATGGGGTATATTTGGATAACTGCCAACTTCCATTGGTATTCCAGCACTACCAGGTCTAACCTGTGGAGGAGGTGTACCTGCTGGATTACTCATTGCTTTCATAGGTGACATGGGAGGTGGAGAGGCATAAGTTCCCTGAGGCTGTGAAGGGTGCATAGTTTGCGTGTTCATTTGGTTAAGTGAGCCACTAGGGTGGATGGGTTGCTGGTGCATTAGTCCTTGACCACTGTTTGATGGAAATCCGACAGCATTTGGGTATCTTGGTACAGATTGATTCATTGGAGTGTTATTTGTAAGGCCTAAATTCTGATTCATCCCTGTATTATTAACTAATCCCTGATTAAGGTTACTGTAAGGATATCGAGAATACTGCCCTGAGTTGTTTATAGTAGGTGAGGGTACCGTCTGGCTCCGAGAACTAAAATTAAGTGTTTGCGGCCTAACAGCACCCTGCTGGGGAGGATTAGGGGAGAATCTGGGACTGTGGGCTACTGATTCTCCATGGAGAGCAGTGGGGGGATGGTGGTGAAATTGCTGGACTGAGTGTCGCAAAGAAGGTGCCATACTGGGATTCTGCTGGGGCACATGAGACAAGTGGCCAGGTCCTGAGGTGGCAATGAAAGGGTTTCCCTGATTGAGGCCTTCTTGGCCTTGAGAAAACTGGTTCATCCTCTGCTGTTGCGGCTGACCATGCTGCTGCATTGAAAAATCACCACGAGCCATGTAGTTTCCCATCTGCTGCATGTGCTGAGGATGGCCCTGCCCAGGGGGTCCGGAGGGTGCCTGGGGCGGCTGCGTCGGTTGCGGTTGCTGCTGCTGTTGCTGCTGGTATGGTGCTCTTATCTGGTCTGGCACTTGAACTGCCCGTGGTCCCCACATGGAGCCACTGTCTACGAAGGGTTGCCCGTGCCTTTCGTTCTGCATGCTGGGATAGACTCCCATCTGACCACCAGCACCACTGCCGTGAGGAACCTGAGGAACTGGAGGGTTGTGATACTGTGAATGAGGAGATGCTATACCATTCCCAGGGGCATTGCTTATCATCCTGTTCGGCTGATCCATCAGGTGCATTTTCTGCTGTTCGTATTGATTATAATGATCAAAATGGGTCAGCTTGGCTTGATTTTGATTTGCAGGGGGATGATGAAGAGATGACTGTAAAGAGGGAAATCCTTGATCCATGGGCATTTGCTGCCCCATAGGATTTACTGTATTTTCAGGATATCCACATTCTCCAAGACCTTCCAACCCTTCACTGAAAATATTCCCATCTTCTCCAAACAGACTCATCATTCCTGGATCTGCCATCTTTTTTCAGCACACAGCTCCTTGGAGCTACAACTAGAATGCTAGTCTGTGCTTCACCTCGGCGAGGTGTTTTGTCCTCAAAGCCTTTAATCCTCAACTAATCTCCTTCATGTCATTCCATATTTCCTTAATTCTTTTGGACCACGCAGTGTCAGGCAAAGTCTGGTTACTGCTCCTAGAAAAAGCAGGGGAAGGGGGAGAAAGAGAGGAAGATATTGAAATAAATAACATCGGGCAATATAAAGAAAGCACACTTGATTTTTTTTTTTTAGACAATGCTAGCTAGTTTCAGCCCCCAAAATACTTCTTTAAATCTGTTTCACTTTATGAAGGATTCATTAGCTTTATCAGAAGCTTTATTATGATATAGAGTTAGGAAGCAAGCAAAACACTAGCCTTAACCTTAAATTAATCCATTCACTGTACTTCCTAGTGCTCCTTTCTTGGGTGGAACAGAACAAAAGAACACAACATGCAGCAGCAGCAGCTGCCACAGCAGGTAGGCAGATGTATGAATATAGCCAAGCAGCCCATCTGCCGAACTAAAGCCCTGAAAACGCTCTAGTTACCAACACCATGTCCTTAACCTTATTCCCTTGAGCTGCGTAATCAGATGAGCAAGCAGAAGCACCAAGTCCTATGACAGACTAAAGTTAGTTACAGGGACAACAGATTTTTTCAAATGCACACAGGTGACCCTCTAAAATATACCAAACGCCAAGACTTAACAGTTAGGAAGCCGAAAAAAAATTTTTTTTTAAATTTTTTTTTTTTTTAAGAAACAATTTATCTTCATTTAATGAAGTTGTAAACTAAAAGAAGTGACGCTTCTTCCAATTTAAGTAAAACTATATGCTCAGTTTTTGTAAGAAAATTAAATTCAAAAGCTTCATTCTATGACGGGGTAGATATCTCAATCCATATCCTAATTTCTCTCACAATGATGACAGGGAGCACTACCATGGGAGTTCATTATTCACCTTCAGGCAACCATGCTACTAACTGCAACTACAGCACTTTAGAAGACCACACTGAAGTTTTGTTCTCTCTAGAATTACAATCTTGAAAACTCATTCAGAAGAATTAGTAATGGCAAAAGAATTTAAATAATAAAATGCTAACTTAACAAGGTACACACTTGGACTTGGGAAAAAAGAAAAAAAGCAACACACAGTAACAGAGTAGGTTCAGAAAAGTTCCCATTTAGGTTTTTCACATGGAAGACTGGCATGTTCTGAAATGTGTCCCCCATCCTCTCCCCACAACAACTTGAAAGATTTTGTTTGCATCTGTTTATTTTGAACAAAGTTAGTCTAATGCTATCTTTCCTTCGTAAGATCAGAATTTCAAATGCTACGACTTGTATCTCAAAATAAACTTTAAGATGATAGTCAAGGAAGCCCATGTAGCAAATAAAAACAACTAGTTTTGCATCTCTGTTGTAATTTAGTAGCGACTGTACTTGCAGATACCAACTTGCCCTTAATCAGTGATCAAAGAAAAGAAGGTTTAGAAGTTTGTACTTTCACATCTCGCATTTTGTTACGGAGGAGGGATGTTTTCGGTCACTTTGGATGCAAAATGCCAGGCCAGACTATTTTAACTGAAGGCAATTTGTCCCAGACAAGTTTTAGGGAGAAAACATCAGCATATTTATTACACTTCTTGTAGCCATTGTCAAGAGGACCTTCTACAGCATGAAGTAGAGGGCAAGAGGAAACACACAAGCATTTATCACTCCTCTTAAAATAGCATTTGAATGTCACCTTTAAAACCACACTCTTAAATCTCTTTAGTGCTCAGCTGGGATAGTAACACTTATATTTTTAAACCACTTGGGGGTAAATTCCTATGAGCCATCTTCATATTGCTAATATCTATTTCTTTTGATTTTGTTTTCTTTATTAAGCAGAAGCCATCTGTACTATTTACCACCTCAATCAGTTTATTAAAGCACAGCAGAAGGAAGTTCCAACAAGGTGAGAAGGAGCCTCCTTCACCAGAACAAGCTTTCGGTATTAGACTGCTCCAGAGAAGACCACTCTGCCGTGGTGAAGATCCCTCCAGTGATTTAAGATTGCTCGAGGACTTCCGACACTGCTACCTCTGCTGATGCACGCTGCCATTGGGAGCTGGCAAAGCTGGACATCAGTGTGTACTGAGAGTTGCCATCTAACGGACAGTATCTTTGCTTGGAAATGCTATAAAGCATCGTGCACAGACACTGTTACCTCCCAACCACCGACGTAATCTAGGCAATATCAAACTTTAGCCAAGTACTGGATCTTGCCCATCAGCTAACCTATTTACAGCCACAGAATTACAAACAGGTAAGAATTTTCACTCATTTTATTATATAAATCATGCCTACTAAAAGAATCATTTTTGAAGACAAGCATGCTCTACTCTCCTGAAGCACTAATGAAACTTTGCAATAAAAATAACTGAAATCTACACAGAATTATTCTTTTTGCTATCTGTTACAGACAAGCTAACAGAGCGTCTCCAGAAACAAGGTTACGAGCATCAGGCACACATTTGAATCACACTGCTTCCCTTACTGTTCATCAGCTGACAGGCTTCCAATAAAATTCAAGTGAGAGTCACCCACCAGTAACAGTCAACATTGGCTAACAGTAGTTAGGACCTGCTACCATACCCAGAAAACCAAGTTAGGAAATGGTAAGGGTGTTTTTTAATAAAACACACTTTAATTCTGCCCAGCTGACTCCATCCCAATTTGCAGGTTTGGGCTAGGGACTGTCCCTTACAATGAAAGAGATGTGCTATGGAACCTAGCACTCGCCTGGCTTCCTGAGCACATGCTCTTTAAAAAGAAAAGTAACCTCTAAGTTTATGATGCAGTTTGTATGCAAACAAATCTATCATCTAAATTAAGAACAAAACCACTGTTTGCCACTATTTATGATTTTAGCTCTCCATTTTTATTTGAAGTGTGAATTGATTTCATGTTTGAGCTGTTGATACTAAAGCTATTAGGTTTGAAACACAGCATGAGAACGTGTTTGAGAAGATGTCTTGAAACTGTAGTTTAAGTTTAGCCTTAAATTTAATGATCACAGCCCTTTACAGTCAGAAGTTGTGCTCTCACAAACCTTATTCTACTTCCCCAAATAAAAGTCACACCTGTGATGTGATATATGGCTAACAGCACATGTTGAATGAAAGACAGTAGCAGCTAAAGCCCGATCAAAATGAATTAACCAACTTTTTGGTAAGAAAACTGTCCAGATTGGAATTACCTTGTAAGCTCTCAACTTTCTACGCTAACAGGATAGATGCCTTCTAGATAAGCAAGTCATGAGAGTCACAGCCTTTCTGTAAGTTGCAATCTTTTCTTTGCTTCTTTCACTACAAGTAACAATTTTTCTGCTTAAATCTCCAAGGGTCATCCAAAAAAAAAAAAAAAAGTCCCACACAAACAAAGGTAGGACCTGCATCAAGCAGTAATTCTACCCAAGATGATGAATTCACTAAGCACCACTGTTCACTTCCCCATGAAAGCAGACAACTAACAGCAAGATTGACCATGTTAAGCTCTGTTTAAAGTATTTTTTTGATTAAGTAGTTTAAAAATATATATCTGTGCATCTTCTTCTCTACTATCCCATAACTTAAAACCAACAGACATTCACAAAGCAACGACTATTTTCCAGGCCTTAGAAAGGCAGATTGCTGAATAAAAGTGTGAATGTATGAAGAGATAGTGAATTATTTTTTTAAAATAATCTTAACCAAACTATGCAGATTCTGCTACAAAATTCTATAGCTTTTCTGTTCCTGAACATGAAGGATTCCATATCAACGAGAATGAACTCAAGCAGTCAATATATTTCCTTAAGACTGCCTAGACAACCTACTTCTGTTCAAAGCAATGGTATGATCCCAACTACCAGGACACAGTTAATTGCTTAACAACCCTGTTGTCTCAACAGACAAAGCTTACATTTACTCCAGTCTGCAACATTCTAGTCCTAAACACCTAGACCTCAAATTTAAGTAGTAGTTAACCATAGCTGAACTTAGTATTTCAGAGCTACATGGACTCAGTAGCCTTGGGCAGCTTCCCATTTTTATGAGTGGAACATGACTGGCTGCTGCATACGTATAACCCCATCTAGGGCTGCAAACACTAAAACCTGAACTTTGTTAGTCTTGCTCCCAAAGTAGCAGATCCCAGCACTCAAGATCAGGAAGCAGCAAGAGCAGCACTCAGATGCACGTGCCCTCCACAACACCATCCTCACATTTTGCCATTCAGAAGAACTTTTTGTAACTCCACAGGTTCTTCGATTCAACTATTGATCCTTCTCTTCAAGAAGTTTAGCAGCATTTCTTGATGGCCTTGCAGCAAGTAAACTGAATAAACAGAACGTGATAAGGCAGCTAATACTGACTGCTTCAAGCTTTGAAGTGAGATCTGTCATGCAGAGCAGATATTTTTACAGCTATCAGTTGACATCTCGGACAAAACTCTGAAGTACTTGACAGACACAAACAAAACAGTTACTGGAACTATGCACCTACAACACAATACAATAAGCACTGCAAATACCATGCTATTTTGAAGAACTAGACTAAAAAGATCTCTCATGCTAAAAACCAACGCCATGCCAAAGGTCATTTTGAGACTGGAGCTTCAAAATGTAGGATTCAACATTAGGCTACTAAATCTGCATTTAAACATTGCATATTTAAACTGCTTTTCAAAACTGCTAAGCTCCTGCTGGCTGTTAGGGGTAGTAATTTAAGCATTTGCCACATGGAAGTAGATGACACAGATGACAGCAATTAAAGTCACGTTCTTATTTTATGAACAAAGCTGGAGGAAAACATTCACCAAAAACTTCATAAACACACGTAACACCCTGACATCATAGGAAAAGTCATGCCAAGACATTCAAATTGGGGAAGATGGCTGATGAGACTTCTACCTTTCAGGTCATTTACCTACTGAGTAAACAGCACTGCTGATGCCAGGACACTTATGCAAGTGGCCATCCGTGCCCATGGGAAGCACGCCTAGTCTCCTGCGTGTTTAATGCTTAGCTCTCATTGCTGTCACAGACAACTCTTCATGCATGGTACATTCCTCCTGCATACAGAATAGCCAAAATAGAAGAGCAGATCTGTAAAATGATTGCAACATGATTTCTGACTGTAACTTCCAAAGAAACTTCGTTATCTGAATGCCTAAGGACACTTTGTTTTGTTTTTCTTTATATAGAATGCTTTCCTAGTATACACTTCACACAGTACAGCTGTGTTAAAAGTTAAGTCTGTATAGTTCGTATCAGATCAAAGGATGCCAGGAATCTCTCCCCCACCCACCCCCCCACCCCAGGAAAAGGAGACAGGACTTGCAAGGATGAAAAGAATGACCTCACACACTTCAGGAATATTCTGCCTTCAGTGGGAAGAGGCAGCAAATACGGTATAAGCATTTGTGAAAAGTTTGATTTCACATCTGAGTAGAATTCAGTTAGTTCTTCACAGAAACACATCCTTACAGAAATTTGCAGTGGCAAATTTAAGGCAGTCAATATCTCTTGTTAAACTAAGAATTGGGGGCATGTGGTATGCATGAAAACCTCACCTGCCTTTCCTCAAAAGTCACAATTTTTGCATATGTGCAGTCAGCTAAACACCAGGAATGCTATTCACCTTCAACACTGGGCAAGAAATCCATGAAATTGTAAGTTCCCCATACAATATTTCAGTAGAGACCAGATCACATTTTATTTCCTTAACGCATCATGTACTTTGGCAAAGAACAGGCTTTTACAGAGGCAACTGAGGGCACAGCAGCCTTCGAATATTTGGCAGCTTGTTGCTGTCAAGCAGCTGATGTAGGAGTGACCAGCTAGAGTGCAGCCTGTGCCACACATTTGGAAACAATATCCTACGTCATTCAAGTTCACAGGAACTCTGATACGAGACCACAACAGCATCACATAGGAGTACTCTGATGCAAACCCACCAAGCCTCGTTGTTACATCATACGCTCCGTTGCAAGTGACTTCTGCATTCACCATACCAGTTGGGCTGCAAACTCTTCTCCTAACATGGGGCACTGCTAATTTTAAGTCAGCCCCTATAACGTTAAACAAGAAGCCTCAGCAAGCCTTTTCTTTCCAGTCCAGAAGAAAAAGGGGAAAGTTTATAGCCATTTATTAGAAGTACGTACTTGGAGATTTTTAATGAGGTAACCAGAGGAATTAAAAAAAAAAAGTTTTTTACATTTAAGTACATTACAAACACGAGGTGGGAAGAGGGGAGACAAGCCTAAGCCAGAAACACTTCAGTTTTAGTGTTATGTAGCCTGGAATTTTAAGAGGCCTTTTTTGGTCATACGACCACCCTCTCTCCCAACGTAAGTTTAAAATACAGATGCGAGGAGGAGGAGGTTCATCTAAAAATAGTCCTAGATAAGTAAGGGAAACAATCGCAGTCACAAAAATATTTCAGGAATACTTTTAAAAATACTTGATAGCGGTGTTACCTTGCGAACGGCTCCATAAAGGGGAACCCGCAACACGTTCACCGTAGCCCTAAGCGAGGTTCGGACATCACGAGCACGGCCCGTACAGCCCGTGTAACGTTCGGTGCCGGCGGGCCGGGGCCGCTCCGCAGCCGCCGGTGCCGAGGGCACGCCGGGCGCTCCCGCCGGCCCTCGCCCGGTGCCAGCTGCCGACCTGATCCGCGGCTGTGCGACGGCCCGGCGAACAAAAAGCCGAGGCAGGGCCGAGGGGGAGGTGGTGTCAGGGAGAAGACTTATATTGTTGCCATCAGTCACCGAGAAATCTCCCAGCAATTACATTCTCTTATAAAGCTGACACTAAACCGGCCCGGGGATTCAAGAGGTGGGGCCAGCGGCGACCCGCTGAGGCGCTGAAAAAACACCCCGCGCAACTGATTACTCTTGTTAAGGGCCGTGCTTTTTGTGCACCTACTGCAGTTGTCACTGATTAACCAACTGATCTGGCAATTTCCTACATTCTTTTGCATTTAAAAAGGATCTGAGAGGCCGAGAGTCATCCCCTTTCATATTCCAGGGGGAGTGGGAGGCTGCGCCCCGTCCGGCTGGCTGTGGTGCGGAGGGGCCCCGCTCCAGCAGGCCCCTCTCCCGGCTCCGCCGCCCTCCTCCCCCAGCCCAGGCCTGCCAGGCCCGCAGCTGAAAATAATTTATCTGTTCGCTCCGCCGGGCTCCCGGCATATGCGATTGGGAGGGAAACGTATCCATCATGAATAAACTTGAGCACAAAGACAGGCTGAGTGTCACAGGATACAAAAGGGCAGAGGTCGCCGCGGCGAGCGGGAGGGTGTGCGCAGGGCCAGGCCGGGCGCGCATGGCCGCCGCATGCAACCGCCACACAGCGGCCTCAGGCCGGAGCCTCCCCAGTTTGTCACGTCCCCTGAAGTAAACAAAGCCCCGCACAAAGGTCCCAATCACAAAAAAGCGTCGTGAACAACAAAATAATCGGAGGGGTGACGAAGCCGAAAGTAAAACGGAGCCTTTTCTCTTCCTTTTACTGAAAGTAGCTCGTGGTGTTTACACCCAGAAAGCTGGGAATTGTAAAAATTCATGAGGTGGATACTCAAATGTTTCCCAGGGTTTCTGAACATGTGATTTTCACTGAAATGTATTTTTTTAATCACAGGCAGGTTTTAAGACTTAATCGTATCCCAAAAGGCTATTTCCAGCTATAGAATTATGAGCGCTTTAAAGTAGCCAGACCCTATATTTTACTTTACCTGCTATAAGGCCAATACAATCATGTTTCATTCATAGTTTATGAAGTCTGAAAAACCACTTGATGAAATTACAGTCTACCGATACCACACATGGTATATTTGTCCACGCATATTCTATAATCATTTCAATTTATGACTTGTACTTAAGAGTCATTTTCCTGTACATGTGTTCTTCATAAATACTGGTAGATCACAGTCTGTGCTTGTACAGGAACCACATATCCACACTCATTTCTATGAAGATAAATACACCTTATACATCCAAAGTGAAAAGCCAGAGTTTTCACAGAACTAAAGAGAACATATTTCAGGACTGTGGAACAAAATGGTAGTTCTCCCTTACGCTCTTTACATGTGGCAAGATGAATCATCCTACATTTGAACTTAAGCCCTTACTCAGCTTCCAGTATTGAGGATAATTTTTGCCCAATACACTTAAGCACACTGTCTTGAACCCTTCAGCAAAGAAAAAATAATTATATATTACATTGGGAAAGGATTACAAATTACCTTTTTCAGAAAAAGGTAACATCAATGTTTTATAAAGTATTTTAAATTAAATCACACATGGTCTATTGGATTTTACAAATCTTAACTTTGTTAGAAAAAAGACCTGTAGTAACAGTCTAATTATGTATATTATCATATGCAATAGCCTATTTAAAAGAAGTGTTAAATTATTTCACTAACTGAAAGTCCACCGTAAAGAAAAAGGGTTGGGGAGGCAGGGTGTGGAGGAAGACAGTACACTGCAGGACACAACGGAGTACATGGAGTAAATAGATTTCAGGAACCTTCATTTACTGCATGGACAGTTAAGTAGGTCCAATAATGTCCCACAGAATATGGGGGACAGCTGAGATACAGGACATATACCAAAAAGACCTGCCACAACTACTGTTTGGAAGTTCTAAGATAAGTTCTAAGGAAGTCCTAAGGTACAAGATATATGAGTAAACAAACTGCTGCATTCAAGTTCACTTAGACATGGAAAAAGGGTACCTACACAGTATAAGCAATTGGTGCCAGAAGTTATAAATTGGAATGGGGACTGTCAGATGAGTGCAACCCCCGTGTGCAGTGTGGCTTTTCTTTCCAGGCAGGACTGAGCTAGAATGCTTTTCCTCTATAAAAGCAAGGGAGATTCAAAGGAAGAGAACCAAATTTTCTTGTGCAAAACTTCAATGGGTCTCCAGTTTCTTCTTCACAAAGAAGAGAACTAACTGGGGTGGTTTTAAGTGTGTTGCTTAATTGATACACACTTCTAAAATTACTCCAACGTAGTTATGTTCAAACAAACAAACCAAAAAAGCCTTCTAGGGAAAAATTTGTCATCTGAAGTTTTAGAACTACGCAATCTCACTCCCCTTCTGATCAAGATTTTTAAGAACTTGGAAGTAGTTTGCAAGTCAAAGATAATTACTGACCCAGTACCCAGAGCCATAGTCATTCAAGCTATTGCAAGCAGTAGAAGCAGCTGACATTTCATCTACCACAAAATCTTTTACACCCAACAGGAAAGTTCTTGAGCTACCTTCAATTCTCCACAAGCTTTTCACAGACTGATGATGAACATACAAGAGCAGTGCTGCATTCATGGATAAGATGTGAAAAGAAACTTTCACTCATCTGAAAACAAACTTGGAAACTGGTTCAATTTCACAGTAGGTAGCTCCACCTTCTCTCAAAAAAAGAGAGAATTAATTAAAGCACAATCTCTTAATTTTATAACAGAAAGCACAATCTTCACTGTTCCTAATGATTCCCATTCCATTTAAATTTACCTTTCAAGCTTATCAATCTTGCTGCACCACCTACAGAGGACTAGAGGTTTCCAAGTCCTTTTAAACAAACAAATGAAAAAACAAAACAAAACGATACATTCCCACATTGCCCTCCCCTCAACAAAACTAAAAATGTATTTCTACTCACTAGAAACCTTCTGTGAGGTTCAAATTTAATGTAGAGCTTTTTTGTACTTTGTTTTTTTGGTTTGCTTGTTTTCTGTTTAAGTAGGGAAAACAAGCAAATTAAAAGAGAAGGGCAGGCTGACTAAAAGATTAGAATACTATTTTACAAGTGTGAGAAATAGGAAGATCTATTTTGATAACTTTGGAAGAGTTTAGATTGCAAACTTTGTTGGACTAGCAATTTCTTTATTTCGTGTTTGTAAACACCTGGAAAAGTGAAAGTCTGACTGATAAAATGGCTCACAAAAAAAAAAAAAAACAAGCAAAAACACTTAAGTAGCAAAGATCCCAGAACAACAGAATTCAGGACTCTTAATCGAGCACTATATGAAGACTGCTACCATACAGATTTGCATAACCAGCCAAGTTTAGAGCTATTTCATTTAGTGTTCACAGTCTGGTTGTCAGAACAAGACCTACAACAGCTAGCATATTATCTATGCTACAGGGAATTGCAGAAACACTACTAGGAAAATCTTCATTCTGTCAAGGGTCAAAAACCTACTACTCAAAGGTGAAAAAACTCAAACAGCTAAAAAAGTATTCTTTTGCTTACAAACTATGTAGAGAAAGAAATTAGAACAGGTACAAAGAGCTTCAAAGTTCCAGTGCTAAACAACATTTCCAAATTTATTTTATCTCTACAAAAAACCTCATTCAGAATACAACAGCCGTCAAAACACTAAAGCATGAACCCCTACACTATGTTTTACTTAAGCAAACAGTAAATGGCATTATTATAGCATCCTTAGTACATCAAGGACTATCCTGATGGCCTGTCTTTCCAAGTTAGCTTGCTAAGACCTATATCACCTGAACCAAATAATACAGTGCACAGCTGAGGAAAAAGCATGGATGAGGCTCTGCTAGAGATCAATTGATTTAGGACTCGCAGGAATTAGTGGCAGATGAAATGCTTATGCTGTATAAGCAAATATTATTTGGACCTACAGCTGAGACTCAGGTAACTGTTTAATTAATGATGCTTGCAAAGCAATAAAAACTAGCTCCTTGTTCCTCCAATTATATATACTATATGAAAGTAATAAGTACTTATAAGTACTTGAAAGGGATGATGAACTGCCTACTGCCACTGATAAAATCTCCGCAATGAGCTTTCCTGACCAACTTTTTACAGCACCTTTTAAGTTACTGTATCTGATCACAAAGCATCATCCAAAAATCTGAAACACGCAAGATCATGATTCTTCCTTTCCTGCCCTTGCTCAGCAGCTGAAATCCACGTACCTCTGTGTTTTCAGACAACACTAATCCCTGAACTTAGTCTTGAAATAAAAGCAAGAGAGAAGATCACCTCAAAAAAGTACGTTATGTCCTCAACTGAGACTGTAGCTTCAAAGCAAAAGCAAGTGATGAAACATCTCACCTTAGTAAAAGCCAGTCATCAGAATCAGGTCCCCTTGGACACTGTATACCAGTGTGCCAAGCTTGGACGAGGAGGATTTGTTGAGGAAAAAATTCTATTTGACAAACTTCAGTGTCCTATCACTCTAAAATACATGAAGACTTAACTTGATAGACTGATCTTCTACCACCTGGTGTTTATAAAAACTGTTAAGGAGGCTCTTTTGTTCACATTTTCCTCAAACCCGGGTCTCACTTCTCAGCGTAACGGATGCTAACAGAAGGACCTAATACCAACCGCACCTATCATGTCTCTATAGCACCCAACACATTCTGCACAGCTCTGCAAATTACTCAAAAACCAAAAGAGAAGAATTAAGCAAGAGATACTGGGACCAGCTTAATCAAGAGATGTCTGCAAGGCAGTAGCGATAGCAACAGCTGTCAACCGGATTTGTTCATCGGGATTATCAAGAGTTCCTGCCTGCTTCGGAGCATCCAGGTAAGTCAGCTGCCATCTTCCATGTCAAAGGCACTCCTCACTAGTCAGCCATGCCTCTCATGGCAAGCTTGGGTTACAGCACAGGCTGTACTCTCAACTTATTCAAAAGCTGTTGCTACCAAAACCTAGAAGTATTTATTTAAAATTAAGATTTTTTTTTTTTGGTGTGTGTCTTTTTTCCTCTGGGGAAGACTGCATCTGTGTTTGATTTGTGGCTTTCTAGGGGCCATAAAGTAACTTTCTAGGGGCAGGCTAAGTGACCGTTTTATTGAACAAATTCTAAGCCTTAGACTTGACAATATTGACAGTCTCTTATCAAAAAAGAGAGTATCTATACTTATCCAAAATCATAAATGGTATCAGACTTATTTTTCTGATTATCAAATACCTACATTTCTAGGCACCTGCATTTATAGAAGCAGCGGTTAGGTGTTAGTAACACTAAATGCTAAATGGTGTATGTAGTCTAGTAACTCTTCCTGACACCTCCATTTAAAATGGATTTTCTTTAGAAGGGATGGAAGATGCTATGAAACAAGAATTTCTATGTATCTATAATCTTTTTAGTAAATAGTAATTGAAGCATTAGGTAAAAAAACCAAACCAAAATTAAAAAAAACACTCAAGAAAACCAAACAAAACCACTTCATCAACATCTGTCTGCTTAAAAGGAAAAACTCCCCTATTCTTTAGGGATCTCAAGATTGTAAGCAGCATCACATACAGGAGGGATTACTGAAGTTTTTCACAACATCAAGATGCTCTACTAAGAAACAGGCTAAATCACTTTTTCTGTCTACAATAAACATGTAATTCAATTTAGTTAATTTAAACCAGGAGAGTCAGCCCTATGCTATCAGCCTGGTCCGCAAATAGCCCTTGTTGATAATCTAGGAATTTTACATTATTGATATGGCCACGACATACTTCTTTACGTGAGGATGAACAGTTAATTTTTTATGTCTCACACCCCTTCCCCATGTATTCTTCACAACAAGGACAAAACTGAGCTTCCTCTCACACCTTCTAAAACACTGACTGAAGTAACAGCATTAAAGCTGGAGCGAAGTTACTGGTAAGGTCCAGAGCAGTACTATAAAAGCCGTTTTTTCCAGAGCTGAAGCCAACTAAAACAAGTTTAAAGACAGAGTTTCATTTGAGAAGCAAGGAGGAAGTATACATCAACAAAGCAGTGATGCAAGGAACATCTACAAGATAGAGATCTATGTAGCGCCTCTATTTCAAACCTATGATGGCAGTATAGTCCAATCATTTATACTTTGTTAGAAAAGCAATGTCCATCTGTTATTTCACAAAAGACATACCACCTGTTATGATAACTGATACAAATGAAACGGCTACAGAACACACCCTGAAATATTTTTACAGTTTTGAGAACTAGACTGAAGATTTTCAGTGTTTACCACAAACTTCGCATTTCACTGGAGCCAGAAGACTGTCCAGCCAGTCTCCCCTACTTCTTTTTACCTAGCCATTTGCAGCTTTGAGTGAATTCAAATCCAGGTAACTACTAATTCAGTAATTTACATTAATTTCCCATTTCTGCTGCACCATACAGTAGCTACTTAATCTGAGAGCCTTGTAGCTAGACAGACTAGCATGCCAAATAACCTAACTCCTTAAACCACCCGTAGACACTCCACTGTTGTTTGTCCCTGAACTTCAGAAATCACAAGCTGGCTTCCCCTTGATCCTGATTTTGTATCTTCCCTAGTAATGCTCCAAGTGCAGAAGATGGGGTGACAAAGCTTCTTTGCAAAACATTGCAGAGCCCCTTACCTGACATCTCCATACCCATTCTCATTGCTCAGATAAATGGCTAAACTATTTATAACATGGTAGCTGCTCATGACTGAGCACACAACTGAGATGCTGAGTCACACAACTGTTATCCATCAATAAAAACATTCCTGTTTCACTGAGTCCTCGCCTTCTCGGTCACTGTCTCATTCACTCCATGTTTTTCAAGAAGGCAACACATCTCATGGGCATGGCGCTTGTCTTCTCACTCTCCACAGAACATGTGGCAGCTGTGCTGACAGTCATGCATTTGCATAGAAAACCATCTAGAAGTCTATTACATCTCTGATAATGCAATACATCTATCCTCCCAAAAGGCAAACAATTGCTCCTATCAGCAACTCTGTAATATTTTATTTCTCCATTATCAATTTCTGCCAACATCAAGCTAATAAATGCATGATCCCCAGTTAGAAATCAGTGGTTAAGTTACATATATCGTATTAGCTGGGATCTGGGGGCAGGGGGGCTAATTTGAGAAATACATAGAAACCTTGCTTTCAGGAGAATGAGCATTAGCACTTTTAATGTGCTCTGGGATTTCAAGTTGAACGTATGAACCACTTAAAAAAAAAAAAATCACTTTACAGTAATTTTCAACTGGTTGCCTAACACCCATCTCCTAAGTGACTATCATCAAAACACAACCATAACACTAGTGATGAATTAATATTAAAACCCTTCAGTGAGATCACAGAAGTCCTCAAAAAACAGCCCAAGTTGTCAGAGCACGCTTCTCCCACACGCTGAGTAGCAGTCAGGTTCTGGAAATAAAAGCTTTGTTCAATTACAAAAGTGGGTGCTAGGTACATTTCTCATTTACACATATAATTTTGAAATCCAAAACCAATTTGACGGTGTCTAAACAGATTTTAAAAGCCAAGAATGAATACTTCGAAAAGGAAGAAGACGCAATAGTTAGAAAAAGGGAAGCTACTCACTTACTAGGACAACTTGACTAGCAAGGGACTGCGCTCTCTGACAATTTTATATGCTTCAGCAGGGACAACTAATAAAGTTTTGCAGGGCTTCTGCATACTGGCAAGTCAGAAGTGGTTACAATTCTTCATGTATAAAAGGGGTGTTTTCTTGTTCACCTACTTTGCTTTACAGGAGTACTTCTCAGTTGCATGCCTGTATTGCCACTGTCTCTGCTGCTGTTGGTAACTTACCAGTATCACTCAAGAGAGAGCAACAGCCCAGCGATCTATGAAAGGGATAATCTAAGCGACTGCAGGATGGAAGAAGTGCTAAAGACAAGAGCAGCCTAAAATAGCAGTCTGAAGATGGGCAGCAGGCATCTGCCCGCCAAAAGAGAAGACACCTCGTGGGGTAAAGTTCCCTAGCTCCTGGGCCAAGAGAGCAATGGCCACTCCAAGGTTTCTTAACGCCTCCCTTGGCTCCCTGCTACTTCTTACTAGTTGCATATTTTTGTCTTCACAAATAAGGCTTCAGCTATTTCTCCCACTGCCTGCTGCAAGTTAACATTTAGCATCGCTGTACATCTCTGAGCCCATCACAGACCGAAGCACAGCGCTCCTCCCAGGGCAGGGGGCAGCTGCCATGTGGGACAGGCCTACAACATCACGTACACAACTAAGATGGGTAAACACATTTGCTACAAAGAAATGAAACTGTGCCTAACGAAGTTTTTCAAGATACTAGATGTGCATGTGTTGCATGACAAGTTTGTGTGAGGAAAGGAAAATAAGCATGCAAGCCATTTTCTCCAAAACCACAACCCCCTAATTCCCTGGGTCAGCGCAGTGTCTGGTCCTTCAACATTTTACTCGGCTCAGCAGACGAGGAAACAGTCGCACCAGAAGGCCCTGTAGCAGATGGAAACCAGAGCAGCTGGAGAGCAGGGAAATGTCTGTGCGGGTGTGGGGCGAGGGGGTGGGGTGGGGGCAGAAAGCCCATCCCTGCTCCGGAGCTTTAAAGCTGCGTGCAGCCATCACGCCGTACTGCGAACTCAGCCCACGGATCTGCTGGGGAGAAAGTTGAAGGAAGCCGTACGTGACTGGATGATTTAGTGCTTCCCAGACTTCCCATCAGGAGAGCAACACGGACCTACAAGCAGTGGGTGCGAGCTCCTCAGGGGAGCGGGAGGTAGCAGAAAAGAGCAAGCTGGGCATTTGCCTGCTTCATGAAAAGCACAGCAGATGAAGAACTGCCGGCTTGAGAAAGCCTAGAACTGGAAGGGTGAGGAAGGAGACTAAAACTACACATGCATACTGGAGAAACGAGTAAGGAAACAGTGGATGAATTAAGATCAAAACCAATCAAGGTTAGAGGGATGCTTTTTTTTTTTCCTTCTTTTTTTAAGTAAGAGGTATTACAGAACCAAAGCAGCACGGAAATACTTTTTTTTAAAGAGGAAAAAAACAAAACATAGTAAATGAGGAAGACTAAAAATTGAATAAAAAACCCCCTGACATATGGTACAATTATTCCACTACAGTTTAGATTCACAGCTTTACAACACCTGTGCAGTTAATAACCATATTAAGTCATACATGATGTCACCAGTATTTCCTTTCTCAACTTAGTTAACTATTAGGGAAATACATCTAGCAGGGGTTTCTACACTTTTGGAAAGACAAGTGACTGTCCATGATTAAGATGCCCATCCTCTGGCACAGTTTGGACGGCAGGCTACCCCTATTTCCCAGATGAGGGAAACGGACCAAGCCCCATGAGGGAAACAGAGCCATTAAGCAGAGATAGTTTTATAAACAAGAGCAGCTGGGTGGGGTTTTTTTCTTGTTTCTTTGTTTCTTTTAACCCTGGTTGGAACTACCTTCTGCAATCCTTTTGGCTCCTCAAGTCAGGAGACAAGAAAATAAACTGATCAACATGTAAGACAGAAGTGGTCATATGAGAGCAGCAGATTACGATGTTGTCCCAGATAATGCAAACAAGGTCATTCAATGCTTGTAAAAGGCACACAGAAATACTCCATTTTTTATATATATATATTAAAACAAACCCTGTTCTTTACCTAGCCTGCCATGTAGAATTAGACTTTGAACGTTGATTTTCAGCATCTGTGAGCAAGTGCAAAATTGACAGGGCAGCAGAAAGTTTTGATGACAATTTTTCCTCCTTAGTTATTCCTGTTCCTAACCACGAACAAGATGCTTTCGTTCTACTGCTTACCCCAAACATCTCAAGAAAATGTTCAGGTGCAGTCTGACACTAGAGGTAAGCTGATCTAACCATTAGTTGCCATCAGAAGATCATCACCACAGGGGCAGTTGGAACAGCAATGACAGCACAAGGGAAGAAGCAAGAGTGGTACGGCTGATTTCAAGCAGCACAACCCATTGGATCAGCTTATTACTATACCATTCATTCAAACTGCCTTCAGGCCAGAGCCAGGTGGTTCAAGAACTTAACCTGAAAAGCACAGCATTAAAACAAGCCAGGCATTTACTGTAGAGGAAGAACATCAGAAAACAGTGCCTGCTGGTATGACTTCCCAAGGGGAAAAAAAGAAAAAAAAAAAAAAGGAATTCTAATTTGATCAAATACGTGAAAAAATACTTTGCATCTAACTGATTAAACACCCAGTCAAATCAATACTGAACACTACACAAAGCATGGAAAATCTTGCAGTTACCACTAGCTACTCCTGCTGGCTGGAAGGGACGATTGCCGACTTGGAGTTATTTCATACCAATGTACAACTCCAGTGAAGGATGTGCAGATATTCTGGGATCTGGCATCAGAATTTCTTTTAGACAAGAAATGTTGTATCTCAGTGTGATTTAAGAAAATAAAGGCCATTTGCGAATACTAAGGATATTTGTCAAGAGAGTCAAAGAACAGGTTTTAGTTAAGACCTTCCAAAGGCAATTAATCCATGGTGCTCAGAGGACTGCCTCCAGCAGTTCAAGCCAAGCACACGCACAGTCCCTCAATGAACGGCTGTGATGGATGAACATGCTACTTAAAGGTAAAATATTTCATCTACATCCATTCAACACCTAGGAAGCCTTCTGGACACAGAGACGTAAAACTTTCTTAGATTTCTCATAACATTTCTCCTGCTCACGTTGTACTTGTCTGCAGTCTTCCCTAAATCCCCATACCAAAAGGCCATTAGCATAAGATTGGGTTTTACATATTTTTTTTAAAAAAAAAAAGCATATTCACCACAAGAATTTTTAAATATATCCCACTATTTGAAACACTTTTGTTCCAAGAGCTGACCATTACAGACTATTTTCTAGATATGGCAGGACAAATTCCTTCCTGTCTGAGAGTTTCCATGGCAATAAAAGTCCCCTTTAAACACATTCACGGTGGTTTGGGCAGGCCAAACAGGCAGCCTTTGTACTGAAAAGCTCCCTCTTTGTACTCCTCTGTGCTGATCCTGCACAAACTACCGTAAAAGTGTATTTTAGTAGAGGCAGAGTAAAACTAAGGCTCACATCAGTTTCACACGACAACTGTTTATTCCACAGCACAGATACGGTCCTCTGGAAGATTCCCTTCCCAAAGAATTTCAAGTGGTTGGAGAAAGCAAGCTACAGGACAGCCTACAGCACATTTCAAGTGGATCTAACCCGAGCAACTTTGCTATTTACACTATTAAAAAAGATGAACTGAAATGACCATCCTCCTTTTCCCTTCCCCCCCTCCCCACCATGGAGTCGCACTGCTATTTGGAGATGGCGTATTTACACCAGTGCATGCGTCTCTAGTTAAATAAAGGTAGTCTTAATTGATACCTCCGTATCAGTATGTCGACCTGTCATGGAAAGGCACTGGGAGAACGACCTAATGTGTGGTTCAAATTGCTGTTTGAAGGAATATACACAAACAAAAAATGTTTTTAGGTTGTTCAACAAAGCACCTCCCTTTAAATTTCATATATTCATATTTGTACTCTGACACCTTTGAGTACTAGCACAAATTCTGGCACATTTAGGTCTTGCTACAAGCGGAGCATTTTAGTATTAGGCATTTACATTTTAGTAAATCTCACAGTATTTCAGATTTAGAAAGGCTTTTTTTTCCTGCTACCACTACAGCAGACCCTCTACAGAAGCTGGACCAACTCTACAGGCAATGGATTCTCTTAAAGAATGAAATCATTAAGCATAAACATGCAAATTTAATTCACTAAGATTTCAGCCACCCTTTAGATTTTTCTTGTTAGCTTTTGAAAATTTGTATGCAGATTTCATTATAGATAAAAAGTCTCTCCTTCCTGATCAAGTTTGTTCACTAGAGTTTTCAAACCCTGTAGCTCCAGACATCTCCATAAAACTCTTATGTGCAGCTCAGTTCCCAGGCCAGTATTTCTCCGCTTACAGTAAAATAAGGGAGAGAAAATTTAAGCATCTAACTTGCACAGTGAGCTTTTCCACAGTGCTCCGTTAAAATTTGGGCTTTTTTATTCTTCTTCCCCCCGACCTCATCTAGCGGAAATTTCAGCATAGCACAGACTCTCTCATCCAGGCTTTTGAGAAAGTGTATGAAAAAGAAGAAAGAACAGCAGGAATAGCTCTGAGAAAACAACATAATGCTTCATATCTTGCATCTCAACGGTTTCAAAACACCCCTCAAACACGCACACCCCTTTTCTCAGCTCCCGCCCCCGCCATATAACTCATTTCCCGTTGGGTGCCCGCACTCCTGAGAGGTCCGATCTTGACCGCAGACTCTCTTTGCTTCCCAAGAATTGAAGCAGTTTGTATGGAAAGCATTATCCAGATGAGTGAAAAAAGTCAGTCTTGTGATCACTTTCACAAGCATTAAAGAATGAAAATACCTGATCTTTGTCAGATCTAATTTAGAGGCATTTAAGTTTCCTTTTTGGCCATAGAGGAAACAGCCTTAAAATTACAGCAAGTTTAAAATTGTGGGAGGCAATCCAGTAACGTTTAAGACAAGCAGGTTGAATAAAAAGGAGAGATTTAAGAAAGGCATGTTATGCAGAACTATTTGGACCCATAAAACCAAGCTATAGCTATGACTTCTGGAGAAGCTTTTCGGTAGGCAGATTTTAAGGACAGGATCAGAACACACACAGAAAAATCAGAAGACAACAAAGTATTCATGAAATGCCTCTCAAAATAACAGGTCCAGTAGCTCACTGGCTACTTGCAACTGAAAAATTACAGTTTTAGCTTAAGCAAAAGCTAACAACATCTATTTTTTTCCAATAGAAAATTTCAACTCGGGAAAAGAAACTGAACAGAATTTGTTTTGGTTGCCAGCAAAACCTGGTCTATCGCTTTCGTTGAAACTAGTCCAATTTAAACAAACATCAATGTAACATCCCACATTTCTCATGCTAGCAAATCTTATTACTTTCCACAAACACATGGTATTGCTCAGTTATTAACAACAAAAAAAAAAATTCTTACACAGTCCTTAAGGATCATTTGTAGTAAATCCATCTACTTCAGCAATCTAGCTATGAATCTATCTCCTTAAACAGATGCAACATGTTAGATGATTTTCACTGTAGGTTGTAATATTTGAGTATGTTTAAATTGCCCTCAAATTATGCTTTATCAAGCTATCATGCCGATTGTAAGATAACTGAATATAATCAGAAAAGGTAAACTGTAGCCTCTATTTCTTATGCACCCACTTCTTAAAATCAGAGTCATCGTACGACAAAGATTTCATTACCACGCTGTTCTGACAGAAACCAATATTAATTATTATTTGAATTAACCTTTGAGCCGTAGTTTTCATCAGTACTCAGTAAAGACACGGACAATTTCTAATTACATTCTACTCTCATTATAAGTCACTAGGCTGTAAAGCTGTATCTGACAAGACTGCTATACTTGGCCTTGAAATGCTTTGGACTTCACTATAAATCTTTCAGAAACATCTAAGAACTCATTGAATGCAAGAGCTATCACACAGGACGCTTCTCCAACAATTTCAAAGTGTTTTTAAAGGGATACCAACTGTGATACCACAGAATCGCAATACTATTGCTGAAGGAAAATAAATTATCGGTGGCTTTATCATTCGGCATCATTATATAGATGATCTTTTACCTAAAGTTATGTACAGTGGATCCACTCAGTCTACCAAGTGCAATTATGCAGTGATCATCAACCTAATCATAATTATACTCAACAAATAGCATAAGAAGAAAATCTATAGACTGACAAAAATCCCAGACAAAAAGACCAGAGAGAGAGATTTTATCTGCTAAAGAGTTGTTAGTTCTCTAGTAGGAAATGTGGATTTTCAGGGTCATAAGTGAAGAATAACCTGTAATTAATATACAAAAATTAGTGCAAGAGGACAATTTTTCTTTTGTAATTTTTCTGCTTTACCTCACGTAATCATTTTGCTGCGGTCAGTTAGCTAGACCCAACAAAAAAAGAAATATACACATGGATATAGGGAAAGTGAATGCCATTCTGGAAAACAGGTTTCTACCCTCGACTATGCCAAATCTCTTGAATGAACAAATTAAGCTTCTAAAAGAGTGATTTCTGGCTCTATAACCCGAGCCTCATTTTTGCAACTTCACAAAGCTCACATCCATGACTAACTCCAAATGTTCAATCTCTGAGCAAAAGACAGTTTTATTTGAAGGAATACCAGAGGCTGGGATCTATCAGGTTTCAAAACCAGAACTTGACTTAGCTGCTGAGTCCAGACATATTTCAAGATAACAGGAACATATTTCAAGGTATCATTTTTAACCCTCCCCTGTTGAAGATTCCTGTATCTTAAAACAGAAGCCTCAGTATGAAATCAGTTTAATTCCTGCGAATGACATTTCATGTTATAGAAACCTTGACTTAGACTAAGATGCACAACAGGTATGACTTTACATTTTGTTCATCTCCAAAAAAACCAATGATCTTTCCTTCACAGATAGCTTTTATGGATGCTGTTAATCACACAGAAGATCCAAGTTACTAATTTCACAAAGATTTTAAAGAGAAATTACAAGACATAAGGAAACCCAATACAAAGTTTGGAGTTGTTAACACAGAAAATGCCAGTTGTGCATGTATTTAAACATATTATGGATTCCATCAGTTAACGCACAACAGCTTTTGTCATCACCCAGGGTAAATGATGGTCCATGACCAGAAGAATAGCTAGATACAATCAGGCTTATCACAAGACAGAATATGGTAACAGTATTCAGATATCTTGATTTTTGGGAAAGGCTAGAGATGACGGATGGGACTTCAGTCTATAAAAATGCGAAGTGTTTGTAACGTTGGTGTCAACAGTGTTACCAATTCTAAATATGCATCCATTTAAACACAGAAGTTGTATTTTTCCTTCCAAGCCAGGTGACTAAGACTACTGTCTTAAATTGCATCCCCATATTCTGAAACTATCCAGACCCTTCACCTTAAGGCCCCAACTTGCTTGCCCACTCAAAAAAGCAAGAATTGGCCATACTGGTTTGTTGGTTTGTTTCTTTTTTTCCTTGCAGTTACATGCTTTTCAGAAGTTACTCCAAATTTCCATCTTCTTTGTATTATAGTAGTATCTACCTGAATATTCAGATAAGCATCTTCTTTCTATACCTGATACATTAAATGCCTTCCACTCCTCCAGCTAAAAACACGTAACTGGTAGTTTGACTATTTGTTTTGTAGACATAGAAGGGTAAAAGGGGAAGAAGAGAGGAAAGAAAAAGCATCATTCTTAACCATGCAAAAAATGTGCTTAAACAGAAACAAATAATTTATTTCCTTCCACTTATCCTCATCTACCTCATTAATAAGAAAATGAGGCCGAGTGATGGGCAAATGTACATCAACTCATGCTCCAATCACATATGTCTGTCGGATTCAGATCAATAATCATACGGGGGAAAAGGAGGCATCAGCACCACAGCAGGACAGTCCATCATTATCAACGTTTTTAAGTATTTTCCACATAAAATTTCCAAGAGCTTGCTGTTGTAGTTAACTCAGGATGAGCCCTACCGCCCTGTTAAACTTCAGGATAGACCAGAAGGAACAAACATGTATCCAAGCCTTTGAAAAAGCAAGGAAAACTGACAACTTACTGTCAAAGAGTCAGTTTTGATTTTATCCTGCAACAAACCCTACGCTGGGACTCTATTCTGCTAATGCGTAACTGCTCCATAAATCCTCTAAAACGGGGATGTGGAACCCAAAGCACATGATTTCATTTCATACCTCTCATCAACACATATGCCTTTTTGATTAAAAATAAGATAATACTAACAAGATCATTAAATCATCAACACCAAACTCATCTGAAAGACTTACGAGGCCTGCAGAAAGGCTGTCCTGCCTTTTAGTTTGATACCTTTTGCATATTTCAGACTTAAAACACTGAGCCTCTAACATAGTTTAAAATAAAGAAATCTAATATACAGTTGTCTCCATTTTCAGCAAGTTGAAGTTACCATTTAATGAGTAATTGTCATTTGTGGTGCAGTACCTAGCTACTTAGAGGTCTTTGTTAAGAACGTACTTGATGGAGCACAGCCTTTTAAAAGCCTGTTGCCAGCCCCAAAAGATACTGCCTTACTGCTGGGGGATGAGGGGAACAAAAGTGATATATGCCCATGACAAGGATCACAGAAACAGGAGCAGATACCTATAATCCATAGCGTGGCTCATGCTACTAGATTAAGACCTACTTCCCCCTCCCAATGCCACTTTCAGAATCCCATGTGCACGGGGGGATGGGGGACAAGGAGGTTAAGGGAGGAAATGACAGCATTACGGCACCTTGTTTTGTTTATCAGCTATTCATAGACCATGACAAAATCTTCTCCAACTGTCTTCATGCCATTTTTTTCATATCAAATTTTCTACTGACACTTTTAAACAAGCATATAAGCAATGTATTCTAATAAATCAGCCTACAAGAGCCCCTATTCCATTTAAACCTGGGCCCTAAATGACTGATAGCTTGTGATCTTCCAATAGCAGAGATACATTGTACTAATGCACAACAACTATGCATCTTTTAAACAAACAAATTCCAGATTTCCCCTCTATCCTTTGTGAAAATTACTTAGGAGGAGAAGTTCAAAAAGCATTAGCTCAGGAAGAGATACCAAAAATGGCAAGAGCACCCCTCATTAAACACCACCTAAGGGAACGTACCATCTCACAACACGCTGCTTTTGATTGTGTCTAGGCTGGATTAGTTTCAACCCTTGTTACTTCAAATTTTGCTACCAACCTTTACTTTGCAGACAGAAAACCACCCCTCCACTTTCTTCTAGGTGCTTTGCTAGTAGTATTTGAACTAAGAAACGACCTCATCCTAAAATTCCTTTAAGTTCTTTCTTAAACCAAAACCCTATACTTCTATATAGTTTCTTTCCCCGTTACCCTCAACAAATTTACCTGTAAGCACACTGACTGCAATTTAACTTATTTTAAAAAGAAAACAAAACAACTGATGAGCTTATCTTGTACATATGGCATGCTATCTAGAAACTGAAATAGGTTTCATGAGAAAGTTTAAAAATTAACTTGTCAAAGCACAACCGTGACTCCTCAACAACTGGATCGGGCACAAGCCTTTCATGACACCTGCATTCTTGGTAGGAAAAACAAAAGAATTTTGTAGGATCTCTCTTAGAGTTCTCTTTATTTCTAAGTGTTACGAACTCATACTTGCCACCTTTCGGAGCATCCATTTTGAAAATGCAACTGCTCCTTCTTTATAAAATCAGTTCACCTACTTTCATGACGATGGGGTCTCAAGTATTTCATGATCTTTATACAGCAAATATTTTTTCCATTACGGAAGCGTAAAACTCCCCAAAATTCAGTTGCTTATGCTGAAATACTGCATGAGTGCATATTACAGACTACTTTGAAGGTCAAAGTAACTTTCAGGATAGCCTCTTCTCCAACAGCAATTATCAAGTGAAACACAGAAGTAACAGTCAATGCCTATGACTTCAGATTTACAGATGTACTACTTTCCAAGTACTTCTCAGCTAAACAAAGCAACATAATTCTCAAAAAAACCCAGTACGAAGTGGTTATTATTTGTGCAAACGTTTTTCTAAATATGGCACTCGCATATCTATACATGAAGACATAAATAAACTCTTACTGTTCCACCACTGCTTCAAGCACCAAAGGTTTTTATACAGAGTGGTACTGTAGCATGTCACATACTATGATAAAACAGAGAGACCTCAGTACTAAACAATTAAATAATATACTACAGTACAGTTTTTCACATATGAAGCCAAGAAAAAGAAAAGTCAAAGTTATGGTTCTCATTATAACTACAGCTTGATTGTAATACTGTTTTATACTGTATATTTGAACAAATGCATCAATTTACAATTGATGGGGAATTATAACTGAAGAACACAGTCACATACTTTGTCTCACTCTTAAATAAATCAGTGGCATTCAAAGTAAATTTCCATGCCACTTGTACAACTCAGTAAGGTGACTGGTTTGCTGGCAAGAAGAAAACAGGCTATAAAAAGCAAGTAAACCATATTTATCAAACAACTTCTCCGAAGTTATGGTGAAGCACACAGGGCAACACTGCTGCATTTTAACTAGATTATGGACTATTTCAACATCCAACAAATTATATTACATTCAGATTTCTCCACATCATATTTGACTTGACTATACCATGACTCACAGCTACTGCTAACGAAATCCATTAAATATATTTAAGCTTAGCATTCCTAAAAAAGCAACAGCAACAAAATGCATTATTGGAGTGCTTACTTTCAAAGAGAAAAATGCAGGAAGCTTGGTAAGAGAAACGAGACAGTCGGACAAAATGTTTGCAGACAACGGACAAAAAAATACTATACTGGAAATGCCCCAAGAAAAAAAAAATTCATCACAGTTAAACCACAAGCTGGGGAGGTAAGAACATTTTTCACCAAGAGGGGAATAAATCAGTAAAAAAGAACTAGCAAGTAAAATTACAAACAAAAGGTATGTTCATAAAGGGGCAAAGTAAGAAAAGGTCCTTTCACAAAGGCCAGGTACACGAAGCCTGCCAGAGAATCCACTGGGCTAACACAGAACCAAGATATGAAAGAAATACTCCAAGAAAATAAACAAAAATTAAAGGGGTTTGCATCTACTGTCATTGGAAAAGCTAAGGGAGGCTTTCATCTTTTTCATCGCATAAAGCCTCAGAGGTAGTTTTGGTGAAACCAAAGCAAACAGTAGCAAGTTACTAAAGCGAGATGGTATTCACCTAAGAGTTCTGAAAAGCTGAAGGATAAAATAGCCTATCTATCCACTATACCACGTAATATCTTGGTGTCAAACACTGCTTTCATGTCAATGGTGCATCAGTTTTGAAAGGTGGTCACATCTTCAGACTGTCAAGAACTACAGACCAGCAAGTCCGATGTCTCAGCAGGGCAAATAAGCAGAAGATATCAGGACATTCATGGGCACATAGCTACATACAGACTACGAAACTGACACTGATGCTTTCCCATAGAAAAGTCCTGTCCTACTAATACATGAGAATTCTTTGAAGCAGTTGATGAGTGGTGAAAGTCTAAGCTAACTTGGATGATCAAAACATGTGCCAGCTGCTGAAAAAAGGCCCTCCACCAAGGGTTCCTAAAGAAACTAAGCTACAACAGCAAAAGAGGGAAGGTCTTCAGAAGGGTAAGTAACCGGTTCAGAACAGGGAAAAAAAATGTTAGGAAACATCACCTGACTTTTCCAGACCTGTGTTGTTTAGCATGCACATACAAGATCTAGAAAAAAGGCGATGAGCCTTGAAGTGAGTTTGCTGATAATATTAACAAGTTTGTTTTGCTAAAAATGAAAATCAACTATGCAGGAAGCAACAGACCTTCATCATACCCAGTGAAGGTGTAATAAAATGCAGATGAGATTCAGTGTAGGTACATAAAAGGCAATGCACCTGAGAAAATACAATCTGACTGTTTTCTGTACATTTTACTGAGCTCTTACCCAATTACCTCATCGTCAAGAAAGAGATTTGGGAGCTAGAATAGACCTAGGAAGACAAGATTTGTCAAAAGAGTAAAGAGAATGCTAAGCGTATTTAAGAAAAAAAGAAAAAAAACCAAACAGAGAATTGCATGAGCGATGAGATGCACAAGTCTATGAGGTACCCATACCTTGCTGCAGTGCCAGTGTTTGTTCTGCCCACCTCCACTTCAAGAGTAAAATTACTGAAGGACCAGAGGGCATTTGAACACTCTTCAGAATCTCCAGCCTCACGAAGGGACAACCAGGGAAAGAATAAGAAAGTCCACAAAATCAGGAGTGGCATGGAGCAGGTAAGCAGTGAACTATTGTTCCCTTTTTCTTTTAACAAGGAAACTAGAGAACATCAAACAAAACTAGCAGGTGGTAGGTTCAAAATAAAACAAATAAAAGGAAGCAGTTCTTCATACAATGTGTACTTAGGCTGCAGAACTCATTGCCACGGTCCCAACGGAATCCAAGACTTCACACAGACCAAGAAAAGACTAGATGAATTTATGCAAAAAAAATTCACTAAGTGTTACCTATCACTTTTTCTGAGGTAATTCTGAGCTGCAGAGTTGTAGAGGCTAAGGGGCTTGCTCTGTTTCTGGATAGCCTCCACCAGGGTCACTGTGAAATAGGACTCTGGATGAGAGAGACCTCTGGTCTCAACTGGCAGAGCTATTCTCTGGTACTAAAAAAGCAAGATCATATTTGTAACATGGTCTTAATAGCTCTTGACAAATATGCTACTTCGATAATACACAATTTCCAGTACATCATTTCACCTTCCCTTCATGGAGAAACTGTATTTCAGTCCACGTTATCAGTACTTCAAGAATGCAAGTGAGATTACAACATTTGAGGACCACAGCATGAATGAGACAAGGACACCCAAAACAGTGAGTATCAGACTCTGCTGAAATGCTACCATTCCTGTGTAAAAGATTACCCTATTCCAACAACAGAAAAATTCAGAGAGTTTACAATCTGGTTTTAACCCCTTGAGGGAGTAAAAAAAAAAAAAAAAAAATAAATAAGTAAAGGGGGTGGATAAGGGTAGTAACAGAAATGCTGACAATACTAAATACTGCAGCACAAGCAGTACTTCTCTGGATGCTACTCAGTACCTGCAGTGGTTTTTAAGTTCGGTTTGGGAATAACTCAAAACAAAGTTGTGTTATACACTGAAATTTTAGGAATACTGAACTTGTATTACAAACATTTTTTCACGTTTGAAGTATTTAAAATAACACTAAGTGGTGAAAAAATCGAAATATTCATACTTTTTCTGACTTAAACAGCAGTTGTAAGAGATAATATCAGCTCAAAGCATTGGCCTGAAGCTTTACTACTGTTATAAAAAGGTACTTAAAATAACTACAACATATTTAGGTTAAGCACTTAAAGGAATTACCGGAAGACTGAATTCAATCCTCAGCTCCAATCCACAAGTCATTGTGCAACATCTTAGCTGCTGAAAACCAACCCTCTCTATTACCTATGAAGTAGGGACCATGTCCATCTCCTAAATTAAGGGTACGAATTTTTCCCTCGACAAATACAGAAGGCACGCGATTGCTGTGGTAAGCAATGGAAGAACTCCGCCTCTTCGCAGCTTCCAGCCTACTCCTGCTTCCTCCCAAAACCAGAAAGGTGCTGCTGCCACTCTATGCTGAGCACAGCCCAAGCTTGAAGACAGCAGCATACACCCAGCGCGGAACAGGCCTTCTGCTAAACCTCCGTCAGACACAAAGCAGCACGAGCCAATGGTTTATTTTCAAGGACTCGTAATGATCAAAGTTTTCACAGGTACAGTAAAACTTACCATAACCCCCAGATCACACCCAACAAATTACATACTCTTGCTTGGAACCACGCAGTTCTTCAAAGAGATTGTTCGGTTGTAGTTTAGTTTAGTCAAGTTAAATACTTGACTTGAGATGGAAGAAAAACCTCACAGAAAATGTGAGTCAAAATGGCTAATAACAGCGTAGAATAGAAAGTACACCATCTAAACTCTTTCTACTCCTAAACCTATGCTCAACATATAATAATCACGGACTATTTGGCAGAGCTTATTCAGGAATGTGTGTCAGACAAGAGGGAAGCTTATAGTCCCTAAAATCAATACACAAAATATAATTGTTCAGAATTTACTCCTGAGAAAGATATTTAAAGGAAGAAGACATAAATTCTGAAAAATAGCAGGCTATTCAAACACAGACTCTAAACACTTAAAATGGATTTTTTAAAGTGCTAAATATCAGACCAACTCTGCTTTTAAGGATAGTATTTATCTACTTCAGGAGAGCAGTAGCAAGGCAAAATTAGCACTTGGTAAAGAACCAAGATCATCTGATGAGAGCTGCTAGGTAAACAGCAACTATTACAAATCCCAATATGGCAGACCTCAAATACATCATTATGAACCTGGTGTACCCGTTTGGAGCAGCACTCAGGTTCCTGACGTCCGACCATCTGCTCAGGCCACTAGCCTTGAAAAGAAGAAAAACCATCCAAACACTCGGAGATGCACGCACTAAACAGGTATTTTGCCTTCTATCACTTCCATGTGTAATTAAGACAAAGAGCATCAAATTCACTCACTGGAAATGAATGTACTTTTTCTTACGGTACAACAGAACTATGTGCTCAAAACTCCTCCTGACCTTCCAGCAAGCCTTGTGCTACTGCACAGCCCAGACGTCAGCAACAGTCAGCATCAGCAAGTGGGAAAATACCCCCCTGCCCCCCCCCCCTTTTTTTTTTTTGAGGCAACACTGTTTCAGTTCCTCTTAAGCCCTTCCTGTAGCAATGTCCACCACTCCAGACACCTCCAAATGTAATCCACTGGAATAAGCAGTCTTTAAATTAAGGTGTTATAAGGTCATATAGCAAGCAAGATGGTCGGATTAAAGAGGAAGTGGAGCTAAGTTAAGACTGAGTCACTATTTTAAGTTCTGCATTCAAGACAACAGCATGATAGCCTTTCAAGTGTAAACCAGCCTTCAAGCAGGACGGCTGAGAACTTTTCTATTAAAAAAAAAAAGTTTTATTCCTTTTTAAAATCTGAACATGAAATGCAGGACAAAAATTCATCAGACAGACAAGATCTGGTCCCAGAGACAGATGTTTTACAGCTGTGTTTTGGGCTTCCTAAAGCCCATTAGAGCTAGCACATACAATTCCTAATGTAAACAAGCTGCTTTTAGTAACTACAATATTCACTCTGAACACACACAACGCTAGTCAGGGCCACCACTCCTCACTCGGTTTTCACCAAAAGCAGCTTGCAATATCCTTGGTGCCTTGAGATAGAATTTGTAAGTCCCCTCTCCTGCTCCTCCCACCATCCCCGGTAGCTCCTGAAAGGGAATTTTTTAGATGTAAAACCTGCAGAGAGGAATCTAGATGGTGCACTAGACTGGAGTTTTGTTTTGGTTTTTTTTTTTTATAACTATGGCAAGTGTTTACCTTCCATTAAGGCACATATAATTGCCCAAACCTTGAGAAAAACAGGAAGGAAAGCATGAGATTCCACTCTTCCACATGCTAAGAAGCCGCTTTCTGTCACACTGCAGGCAGTTTACACAACTAACTTTACAAAATAACCAGGGCTCTTCAGAAAGCAAGCAGTTTGTCATGCTGCGTTCCTGCTATGCTGAAAGAGTCACCTCAAACTGGCAGGTGGCTTGAGCAGGAGCTGCAGTCAAAATCCCCGATTTTTTGTGAGGTCTTCATTCCTCTGCGGAGCTACGCAGTGTAAACTGCCCATTTCTCTCTCTGGAGAACAGTAAGAGTATAGTGTTACAGGAGTAACTAAGCAGCATGTTATTTTACTTGCAATGTATTTTTTTTCACCAATTTTAAACAAATAAGAGTGTGTTCATTTTGCTATGAGAAAGCCTTAGACTATGACAAGAAGCAACAGTCTTAGCCATCTACTATGACCAGGAGCTCTCATACCATCTCAGACTAACAGGAATAATGTAGATAAAACTCTGACTAACTGAATCCACTGAATTAAACATTGAATTTGATAAAATTTGAGACACACAAATTGACTCAGAAGGTTGATGAACCTAATGGAGAACTTCAAGCTTGCCAAAAAAAGGAATCACACCACCACCACCCCCCCCCCGAGCAATGTACTTTCTTGTGAATAACTTGTTTTAAACATTAATACTTTACACTTGAAATATCAGACCATTTACACATTAGTAAATCTTTAAGGCTTTTGTTCTCCTGCCTCAAGAGGAAAACTGATTTCTGGGCAGTTGATTATTAATTCTAACAAACTGTTTACAGCATGCAATCCATACCATCACTAGAATAAACAAATTTTAATATCAATTTGAACTCAGGCCAGCACATTTTTCTTTTGGTGTCCTTTGCTTCACAGATGATTACTCTATTTCCATCTCTCCCATGAAGGTTCCCAGGCAACTGATCCAATCCACTTGCTCACTGCCACCAAAATGAAAAGATGAAAAGGGCTTGCTGCTCTCCAAGCCACCGGCCCCCCTCGTCCTTCGTACCAGCTCTGGTGTTCATCAGATCCTTTTATGAGCCAGTTTGATTCATTACAACAGCAAAATGCTCTCCATTTTACAGAGTTATTTTTCTGCCATTTTAGTGAACTAAAGTGGTTCACAGAAGGACCTGACAAGCACTGCTGCTATAACAAAGTAGCAGAGCCATGCGGTTGAGAGGAAGGGTGCAGGGGGACAAAGGCAGAGAGGAAACTTCTCCTTTCAGAACAATGTCCGGTTAAATTAGCTCACTGCATTTCTCAAACCATACCCTCGCTTATAAATGATTAGATGGACCACGAGAAGACATTCAATAGCTTTCAGCTATCTTTGGAGCTACAAAAAATTTATTGTACAAAAAAATATCGTAATATGTATTGTTATACAGATTTCAGTGTAATACTCCAGCAGAAAAAAGAAAGTTCTTACAAACATAATAGCAAGATAACAATAACTCAATTAGAAGAGGAGGGTAAAGAAAGCTTGGCAGATTTCATCCTAGCTTTTTTTCTTAATAAAAAAGGCCCCGGGAAAGTGACCACCAATCTCAAAAAGCATGATGATGGAGAAAAGCTACAAGTATTTCTCATAAGGAGAAAACAGCAAGAACTTTGCCTTTTCTCCTGAAGCTGTCACCAGTATCCAAGTAAACCTATTGGGGGAAGGCTGATGTGCCTAAGAGAAAGAATCTGGAGGGAGGCAGTCGAGTCAACGAGTTGCAAGGTGGTGAACCACAGGCAAGTGACAATGTGCTCTAGATGCCTGGTGCCTAGGTTTTCTGCCCAGTGATTTCTCTCCATGGATCGATCTGCCTCGTTCTGTGATGGACTGCCTACTGTGGATGTGCCATTTCACTTGAGAAGCAAGAAGTGAACATGTATCAAATATATCACTCCCACAGCCAAACTGAATCGATGACAGCAGCAAACAGGACAGCTCAGCTGCTGGAGTCCTTATCTCGCTATTCAAAGTTCATTGCCTACCTGGCGGCACCTCAAAACAGAAACAACTCATTTCAGTATGCACTAAAAAGTACCCTGCCCGAAAACACCACCATGGTTACACCTTATCAAATTAGACACGGGTTTTTCAGCCTTCCTGACTCTACCAGCTGCCTACCAAAAATCTTAAATGTTGGGCAGCCACAGAGCACACCACAAATCTCTGACTGCCATAGAGACAGAGCCACAAAGGAAGACAGCAGCAGATCCCAGAAGCCCCACAGGGGGATAAGATCGGGCATGCAGCATGCATCCCAGCTGGCTCGGTAATATCCGCCTCCAAGAGCCCCTACTAGTCCAGTTCCTCCCACAGCAAAAATTCGCATTGCCCAACCATCCCCATACTGCACAGTCCAGTTGTGCCGCTAGTCATGCGACAATCTCAGCAGGGGAATCGCACATGAACTGCTGACAAGCCAAAGGTTGACCATCCTTCATCTAGAGCGGCAGGCAGAAAGGCAGGCATTCTGGTTTCCTTTCTTTTGGGGGAGGGAGCAGGGAAAGGGGACTGGTGGTGGAAGGAGAGAAATAGATCAAGGAGATTAATCTTTTAAATAACTGCAATGAAAGCAATTCCTTCCACCTGCCATCTTTTTTGTAGCCAAGGTTTTCTTTTTTAACCTCCAAAATTAAGTATTCATTGGTTTGGGCAGGGAGGAGCAGGGGTGCGAGACGTTACCTTATTTCTTTGAGAACTAGCCATTCAAGACCTCAGTCACCTTAACCATAGCATTTCTCTAAATCTAACCATAAGTGAAAAGCCACACAAAACACACACCCCCTTCCATTTTTCTTTTTTAGTTTCAGTGCAACATCTAACACGCTCGACTTCTAAGACTACCTACTACAACAATTACCAGACCTAAGTTGGACAGCCTGTTTCTGTTCTAGTGCTGCCTTTAACAAGCTGATTCTTCCAACAGCCATGCCATTTCTACAAAACAACTCTTTCCTTCTGCATGGCTGCCACAAAGTTCAAATCCTGTTTAAAATACAAAAGTATGTTCACTAAGAGTCACTTCTGTGAGTGAAGGCAGCATGGGCTGGGGATTACTGCAGAACTGTAGTAAAGGAGAAATGCAGGTGGAACTGATGCAATTTTTTCGGTAACCTCTGATAAGGTTACAGAGGAATTAAAGCATCACGTAACTGCCTTCGCTTACTTCTGTATGAAAAAAAAAACCAAAACAACCCACAGAATGACAATGTACAATGTTTGCAGAGATCAGGGGAGAAAGACGGGGGACATGAAGCTGAAGCCTGCTTATTCACTTCCCAAGGATGAAAGAATGATGATTAAACTAAGGATGAATAACGCTGCGCCCCATTCACAGAGCCGAGTGAATGCAAAGCACAGCAGACACCTCATAACTGTGCTGATAAATAAACTGAATTACTTAGCAGGTCTCTCCCAGACTTACCTCCTGAGGCAGTCCAAAAACCCCTATTTAACTCACTTTCTGAATGATTCCTTCCTAAATCAAGAGAGATATTAAATTGCTCACTATAAACTCTCAGTTTAATTCTTCACGGTTAAAACAACTTGAGGCAAGAATTATACTCTTAGCGAGAGTCCCATCATCAGAGTTTAAGGGAATCTCTGAACTCACATAAGCAATAGCTACGACACAGGGCCTTCGTTTAAGCCATCCTGACATGACCATACCACCCTGTGAAGTCTGCAAGATCGTCCCAGGAACTAGCAACGTAGTCCAAGTACCTCTCAAACCAAGAACCGGAGATGACCACCTGCTTTTTGCCTTGCAATAAGCCACCAAATCCAACAAGCGGCTACTCCAGTCCAACAGCAGTGCAAACCCGAGCAGATCCTCAAAAAGCCGCAGGACTTGCCTAGATACATGCCAGACAGTTGAGACAAAACAAAAAAAATCATCGTATTCTTAGATCTTATTTCAAGCTAATAACCACAGTTACGGTTGTTTAGGTATTTCTGATCCCACCTGAACAAACAATGCACATTCAAATATAGAACTAAAAGCAGCAAGTTACCTGGGATACCAGAATTCTGGACTTCAGATATGCTCTCCTACCCAGGAATAGGCAAGACTTTGAAAACACTGTTATACCCTAAATGACTAATTAAGATGCATCCTTGAAATTTACCAGTCTCTCACCTACATGCAATTTTATCTCAGCCTTATTGGAGCAATTTTTGAACATCTGTTAGCCTCATTGTTACCTTCCTTTCTTTAATCCTCCTTCTATTGAGCTTTAAAAACAAAGTCAGTCCTATCTCCTTTCTGGCTGTCTTCTTTTCAACTCGAATAAATACTAAACTGCTATTCTCTACAGTCCAGACTGACATGCACTTTCCTGTAAGACATTTTGCCAAGTAACATTTCAGCTTTGGATTTCAGTCTCAACAACATCGATGAATCCTCTCTGAAGCAAGGAACATTTTCTTATAATAAGTCATCATCAACTCAGACTTCCCACTTCGTAGCTCACCCAAGCTGTTAGCACTGAAGACTTAAACTGAATTTCTCTGCTCCCCTCATGTAAGGGCTTGTTTCACGTTTCTCCCGCAACAGCACTACCCCAGTGCTTTCTTTGATGAAGGCTTTTTCTCCCTGTTTTGTCCTATAACTGATCTCTAAACTTCTAAAATTCCACCTTTCGGTTCAGTTTTAGTTAGTTTTCCCCTGAATCCTCTCTCAAAGAATGACCGGTATTCCTTCACACCTAGAGACTACCCATTTAACAAATCCTGTTTACCGTGTAAATAAATCCACAGGCTTCCTATTTGAAGATCCAGAACAAAAGTGCCTTTATTAAAGTCTTCCTTGGACTTGCTCCAGGTTCTGATCTGCTTTACCACTGGTCACATAGTTCTTGGCCTCCAAACCTTCCCTACTCCTTTCAAAAACAGCACAATCCCCCACAGGAGCCCCTCCCCACACCCCAAATTTCCTCTGTTTGGAAAGGGATATCCCACAACAGCTATCCCCATTTCACATGAAGCGTGATGGGACCACACTCTCCCCACTCGCAACTACTCCATGCATAGAGCAAAAGAAACTATTGCAGCTGTATTTCTTAACTATTAAATGATGGGGGACCGTCATGTTCATGACTTCAACACTGGAAATGACAAGAGGCCTTTCCTATTCAAAGGGTCATGAAGAACCTTCAGAAAGTTGCCGGCAGGCTGCAGCACCCAAGCAGCCCCCTGGTGTGGCTCTCCGCCGCCGACCACCCCCTTGCCAGGCAGCACCCAGGGTCTAACCGAGACTTCATCAGGCCTTGGTGCAGCCAGTGAACTCTTCCCACACCAACAAAAGCATCCGCCGTGCTTTGGGAAGAAAGCAGTATTATTAGGAGTTGAAATGCATGTTTATTTTGCAACACATCCTAATTATCTGAGACTGGCAAGAAAAATGCAACTCTGCTAAGCAAACAAAGAGCAATATAAATTGGAGAGAAGATTAAAAACCCCATAGGAAAGAAAGGCACAATCTGAAGAGGAAGAAAAATCTACGGGAAAGCGGGGGGGGGGGGGGGGGCAGGAATAGAAACAGAAAGAAATAAAACACTTAGATTTCAGAGCAGGACTGGTTTTGCTGCATGAAAGAAATCACACTTTGTACATCCGATGTACACCTCCATAAAACACTTTAAGAAGTGACTCTTACTTTGTAGACAGAAGTCAAAACAAAACTGTGGGGTAGGCCAATTTCTTTCAAGAATCACTAAGAAGAAATTTTAAAGCCAACTACCTGTTGAAGTTCTAGCAGTAAACAGAAAACTCAACTGAATGGCTTAAAAAGTGGCTCAAGGACATTAAAATTAAAGCGCTTCCAAAACTATTCAGCACTGCGTTCTCCACACGCCGGCTACTCACAGGCAGGTAAGTTGCTGCGCTGCTCGTTATGATTACCAGCCCTTATTTAAATGAAGGCTGAACAGAATAACCTCTAGGATCAGGACCATATATGTGAAATTTAATTCTCCTCTCAGAACCATTAGGAAGAAGGCAGACATTTTGGCTGCAATGACTTTTTCCAGACAATTGATTCTCGAAGTTATTTATTCCCCACCATTCCCCTCAAGGCCCTCTCGTCACAGCAATTGTCTATGTCAGAGGAAGGTTGGACGCAGCTCCCATGAAAGCCAAGCAACACCACACCCAAAATAGCTATATAGGTCACTACAAAGCAAAGCGAGCCCTACACCATGCCAGCAAGGGCTTCTGGTTAGTTCCTATATGCCAATAAGCTTTCAAAGTCATGTGTTAACGATGCTCTAATAATAGAGTAGCTTATTTGATAATTAGCACTCTTTTACTGAATTTCAACTTTTAAATGAAAGTGGTTAAATTAAGTAGTATCTTTTTTTTCTTTTTTTAAAGGAGAATGCATTTAGCATAACTGCAGCAAAACAATCAGGATGTTTAGAAACCGCTACTGAGTGGCATTCATGAAATGAGAGAACCCAACAGCACGAAGATCCTTGGTTTTGACTTGGGCTTCTTCTAGGTGCGTGTTTACATCTTTGAAAAGTCACAATGTTGGAAGCTAAGAGCTAATCAGCTTTTGTATACTTAAGAATATCCTTAAGAGCTTTGTTGTCATATTCAGGCGCTTGGAATGTGTCCTTTAGGTCACAGCCTCCTTTTTATTTTTTGTATCATGCCTTCCAACCTCATTTTCCAAGTAAGAATTTTAGTGTGCAACTACAATGCGGTATTTCCACAACCGCTGATCTCGGGTAAGATACGAACCACTAAAAGTTACAGTTAGATTCTGCAGGCAGAAAGAAATCAAGAGGGAAACCCTTCCATCAGGTTTCAGTATCTTGTCAGAATCCTAATAAAAACAGGGGATGTTTCTGCATATTGTACCTCACTCCTTCCTCTGAAAGAGTTCCAAAAATAAATTATACTTGGAGCTTCCCTTTGCGTTTTTATCGCTGCCAAAATATAGCCAACATTTGAGTAGCCAACATTTGAGACTTTCTTCCATAAAAATCCAGTGGTTTGTATTCGTGCAAACAAGCTATTCACAGAAATATAAATGACGAGAAGCGATGAAGTTAATGTCTGTCTTAATGATGAAGCTAAATAGATGCAGTAAATTAATACAATAACTTTTCCGTTGGAAAAGTGAAATCTAGAGCCTCACCTACACAAAAGACTCATTTGTAAAAAAGACAGTTTAATTATTTACTAAAATTTGCAGTTTTCTCATGTACACAGGAACATAAAAATAACATAAAAGTATCACCCGTATTACTTATGGGCATCAGTTAACCAGCTCATAAATCTGAGCAGTTAGTGATCTGTTCATAGCAGACAAATACAAAAGGGTTTGGGAGTGAGGATTTAAGGGAACTGGGGGAAGGGGGCTGCTCAGACACACACAACTTGTCACACGGTTGCCTGTATCCTTGCTAGCCCCGCAAATTTATTTGAGTAACGCTCGATTCACGAGAGTAAATACCGACCAGCAGACTCTAAAAGCTTTCCCTCTGCAAATTAATGTAAAAATAAGATGAATGGGAAATAAGGGATGGAGTTAAGGCACAGGATTTAAGGCAACGCACGTGTTTATTTCCACCCTCTTCCTTTCTGTTTACTTTTTTCCTCCTCCGCCCACCTTAACAACCCTTATGTATCAGGCCATACACTAAAAACAAAACAAAACCCCCAAGAGCCAGCTGCTATAGGACGCCATGGATATGGCAAACCACAGAGTCTCACTTCAAGATTTCAGCAGCCCTCTGAAAACCTGCGAAGTTCCTATTACTCAGGCCTTCCACCTTTACAGAAAATCACGTCTGGGTTGGTTTTGTTTGTTTGTTAAGGAGGTTTTAAAGCGGTGTTGTATTCTTACGCTGCAGGTTCTCCTCCAGCGAAGGGCCTAGGCCACGTCCTGCCCGCGCAGCCGCGTCTGCAGCAGGGCGCGGGGCACAGACCTGGCGCGCAGCCTCCCCCCGCGCCCGGGCAGGACGGGCCCGCCGACACCGAGAGGCCACCCATACCAAGCCTGGACCGAGCAGCACGTCACCTTCTTCGGTACACTTTTTTCCAGCTTCGCTATCGGCTTGTTTCACCTTTACTTGCGAGTGACTCGTTTTAAGTCTTCTAAAGCCTTAATGTTATTTGAGCGTTAACAGGAAATACTGTGGATGTTCATCGAAAGCTTTTCAGTGCGAAACAGCAAATAACTCGCGTGAAAAAAGCTACGCTCCGGTTAAGTGACCCCTCTACATGGACTGGGAAGTCTTTACAGTGCTCCTTTGACCTAACTCTTCAGGTTTCCGCATTAACCAAATTCAAAAGAAAATGGCTACAACTCAAATCTCCCACCACGGCACACAGTTTTACTTGAAACAGACAGTATTCCGCTATACCTCATCTTGACTGATACTTTCACAACACTACATCCTTAGAAACTGTCCTTTTCCTAAAAGGACTGCGTGATCTTTACCTATGATCAAAACTTTCCTTAATTACTGGAGAGGCAATAAAATCGTTTTGGGTTTCGAATCTGAGCAAGTTTTTTCCACTGTTTAAATAACCTAACCAGGATTTACAAGTAATAACAGAAATATCATTACATTGTTAAATATTTAGCAAGATATTTGGTCAAATACCATTATCCAGTTAGTATCAGTGAATCACTAATTCTGTTAAACTTGCAGTCACAAGCATTTAATACTCTTCTAAGAGCGTGTTCTACAGCTTTCATAATAATCTTTATATATTTCTTATTTAAAAACAAAGCTCAAAAGAGACTGAAAATAAGCAGTTTAGGTTAACAGAAAAGCAGGACAGGGGACGTGTGCATCTGTGGCATTTTCCAATGCTAGGGTAGGGGAAATTTTGTTTCCTAAAACTGTTTCAAACTTCAAATCATGTCTCACACAAAAAATAGTTACTTTTTCCAAGCAGTTGTGGTTTTATCCTAGAGGAAAACAACACGCTATCAAAAGGATCTCTGCGAAACCCTGAGCACATTTACAACACCAAACAAGAGGAAACAAGCAGCGCTCCCGCTTTTAGTAGCTGGAGATAGGAAAATGTAAAGAATGTTATTGTTCTAATCACCTGTTACAAACCTCAGAAACAAATGGTTAATTTTCCCCCGGACTGCATTTTATTTTAAAAGGCATTGCTAGAATTTTTCCGCTGCTGTTAAAAAGGCAGACCTCTCGGAAGAAGCCCTCTCTAACTATCTCCTCACCGTTAAGTTTGTCAGCAACCCTGCCATCTAGAATGTGGTTTATGCAGAGTAACTGATTTTTTTCTTTTTTTTTTTTTTTTAATGAAAAGAAAAAAAAAAAACCGTGTTGGAAACTTTCAGGACAGAAACTAGAGAGCTTTGAAGTTCCTCTCTTAGCAGCGCCTAGCAAAGGAAAGGAGAGAGTTCTGCAAACGTGCCCCAAGCATCCAGCTACATTTAGCTTTCAGCCTTTTTATTATCATTGTCAATGAATGGGCCCCAGTCAAATTAAAGCTGCCATTTTAGGTTAAAGACTAGAGAGCCTCTGTTGTGCAACAGCGAGACAAAAACACTCCAAGCGACAGATGCAGCACTCTCATTGGAAAACGATGGATTTCAACTTTTATAAAAAAAAAATAATAATAATTACCGATCATGCTTTTTAATATGAATTATATATTGATACTCACACATTACCGCAAACTAACGGGATTTATAATTGGGATAAATCAGCTACCCATGCTGCTAAGGTCATAGTCATTAAGATTTTTTTGCCGTCGTTAGAATGGATGATCTGTGAGGAAATGAACAGAAACATTTTTTGTTCAACTTGCTTGTTTGTACCTCCGCTAGTCCCATATACCATGAGAAAAGAAAGAAGGGAAAAGAAAAAAAAAAAAACCCACAAAACAAAACAAAAAGAGGCAAACACATTCTCCCGAAAGCCATCTTCCAGGATAAACACAGCTCTCAATCTGCTCTGATGAAAGTAAAACCGAGACACACATCGACACAGAAACAAACTTATCGCATCGAGCTTATTCCGATATTCCCCGAGCCAAAACCCCCCGACAGACCAAGCGGCTGGGAAAAGAAAAAGCTTCTCGCGAAGGAAAAAATCGCCCGTGTCGGTAGTTGGAAGGCACGCTCCGTCCCTTCCCCAACGAAAACAAAGGCAGAAAGTGGGTAAGTGCGGGAGAGTTGCGCGGCGCGGCGAGCGGCCCCCGGCGATGGGCAGGGAACTCCCGGGCATCGCCACTTTCCTTTTGTCCATTGTCTGTTTAAAAAACAACTACTTTAAACCCGGGCGTGAGCGGGGCGTAGGAGCGAGCCCAGGAAACCGGCTCCATTTCCAGCCCGTGCCCCTCCGCCGCCCCCTTCCCGGGCGCCCTGACCCCCCCCGACACCCACCCGCGAAGGCCGGTCCGGCGGCGCGGGGCCCGCCCGCAGGGGCTCCCCCGGCGTGGGAGCGCGTCCCCCGATGTACCGCCACCGGGATAAATGAATGCAATGTAATGATGGCTGCTCGTTGCCTGCAGCGCCTTCTCCCTGAGACTCACTAACAACCCTGCCCCCCTCCCCCCGCCACCGCACACGCACACACACACACGCGCGCACACGCACACGCGCTGCCCGCTCCCCGCACGCAGCGCCCGCCGCCGGCCCGGCCCCGCTCCGCTCCCCCCCCGCCCCGCGGACCGCGCCGCGGCCGCCCCAGCCCGCCCCGCGCCCTGACCGCTTGGCCTCAAACCACCTTTTTCCGCTCACCCTCAAAATGGCCCGGAACGGGGCGGGGGGGGGGGGGGGGGGCAGCGCCCCGACCCCATGTGCGCGGCGGCGGGGCCGCCCGCCCGCCCGCCCCGGCCCGCGGCCGGCCCCGCGCCGGCGGAGCGAGGTGCCCGGCGGGGTGAGCCCCTATTATGCGGCGCCCGCCGGCACCGCTCCGGCTGGCTTAGGTAGCGTCCTCCCTTCCCGTCCCCTCCCTCCCTCCCCCGCTCCCCTTTCTTCTCCGGCCGCCGGAGAGCGCCGGCCGCCCCCTGCCCCCTCCCGGTGCCGCCGCCGCCGCCGCCGGGGCAGGACGATCCCCCCGCCGCCCGCACCGGCGGCCGGAGCGGCACCTCGTGCTCCCGCCTCCCTCCTCCTCCTCCCTCCCCGCCCGCCTTCCTGCCGCCCGCCGCCACCCACCGCCCGGCCTCCGCTGGGGGTGCCCCCGGCCGCGGCCCGGCCCCGGCCCCGCCGACCCATGTGCCGGGAGCGCGGCGGCGGCGGCGACGGCGGGCGGGGCGGTGCCGGGCCGGGCCGGGCCGGGCCGGGCCGTGCCGTGCGCGGCGGGGAAGCGCCCTCACTTTGTTAGCGCTTGTTGTGCCGCCGCGGCCGCCGGGAGCCGTCAGCGTGGTCAGCGGGGGAAGCGCTCCCGCGGCCATCCCGGCCGGCGCTGGGCCCCGCCGCCCCCGCCCGCCGCCGCCGCCGCCGCACAGTTTCGCTCAACTTTTCCCGGATTTTTAGTCACCCTCCAAACTTGCGGAGAGGAGCGGGGGGGCGGGGAGGGGAAGAGGGGAAGGGGAAGGGGCGCCGCCGCTCCGGCTCCCCGCTGCCCTCCCCTCCCCCGAGGCGAGGCGGCCGGCCGGCCGCAGCACAACAAAAAGCCATTTACACCCGGGGAAGTGCCCCGCTGAGACACCCCCCCCGCCCCGCCTCGCCCGGAGCCGCGGCGGGGCGCAGCATCCCCCACCCCCCCCGGGCCGCCGCCGGCAGCGAGCACCCCCGCGCCGCTCCGCTCCGCGCCGCTCCGCCGGGGACGGAGACCTGCCGCGGGTCCCCGGCTCCATGGCGGGCGCCCGCCCGTCCGCCCGCCCTCCCTCCGCGCTCAGCGAGGTGCGGGGTCACTCACCGGGCCGGTGCGTGGCCGTCGGGGTCCGTCGGGGACCGGTGTCCCCCGCTCGCTCCCTCGCTGCCCTCCGCCGAAGGGCCGGGGAGGAGGAGGGGACACGCTCCGGAGTTGGTGCCGCCGGCCGGGGGGGGCGAGGCGGGGTGCGGGTCCGCACACGCACGCACACACACACACACACGCACACACACACACACGCACGGAGTTGCTCGCTCGCACCGGGGCTGGGCTAAGAGGGGAGGAGGGGGATCCCTGACCGGGGCGGGCGGGCGAAGGAGGGGTGGAAGGGAGGGGAGGGAGAGGAAGGGTCAGCGCGGGTCTCGGGTAGTTTCGGGGTCTCCGCCGGGTCCCGGCTCCGCTTCGCTCCTTTGTGTAATTTCACTCGATTCAAGTTTAATCCGATAGTTCCCGAGCGAGCGAGCGAGCGCGCCCGCCGGAGCCGAGCCGAGCGCGACACCAGCCAGCCAGGCGGCTGCCGCCCCCTGCGCCCGCCCGCCCCCGCCTCCCTCCGCCGCCACAAGGCGCGCCCCCGACACCGCCCCCTCCCCGGGGGCGAGCGCCGCCGCGCGCCCCGCCCCGCCGCGACGTCACCGCCCCGCCCGGCATAATTTATGCAACGAGGAGCGAGGGGGGGAAAAAAAGGGAAAAAAGAGGAAAAAAAAACCAGCAGCGGGCGGGGGAGGGGCGGGGGTCACTAACCTCCCCGCCGCCCGGCCCGCCAGCGCCCCGCCGGGGCTCCCGCCGCCGCCGCCGGGCGAGGAAGCGCTGCCGCGGGGCGGGGGACGAGGCGCGGGGCACGGCGGGGCACGGCGTCTTCCGTGCGCCTCCCGTGCGCCTCCCCCGCCGCTCCGCCCCGTCTGCCGGTGACCGGGGCGGGGGGGGCAGCCCCGCACCGCGGGGTCAGCGCCGGGCCCGGCCGCCGCGGCGCGGCGCGTCCCGTCCCGTCCCGTCCCGTCCCGGGGAACTCCCGGCGCAGCCCGGGGGGGGATGAGGGGTGTCACTGTGTCACCCCCGCGCTTCAAACTTCCCAAGCGCGGCGGCGAAGCGAAACCGAGAGCCGCCCCGGGAGGCTGCCCGGCCCCCCGCGGCCTGCCCCGGCCCCGGCCCCGGGCCCTGCCCCCGGCCCCTGCCCCCGGCCGGGCAGCGGGCGCCGCGCCCCCGCCCGCCGCTCTCCTCCCTGCCGCCGGGGCGAGGCGGGGCGGGGGCAGGATCGCTCGAGTCCGGGATTTCGGGTGGACTTTGTTCCGAGCGGGTCGGGATCTCAAAGGGAAGCGGCCATTAAGCGCTGCCCGCCTGCGGCAGCGCCCCGTCCCGCCGGGGCCGGGGCCGGGGCCGGGACGGCTGCCGAGCCCTGCTGTTGTCGTGTTTGTAAGCTGTACATTCAAATGCGTGATACAAACCGAAACATACTCATTCCGTAAGTAAATTAGACAAATCCCACCAAAAAGTGATTACCAGTAGCACACTTAACGGTCTTCCATGCATTGCTCTGGAAACCAAATAAGCGTCTTAAAAGTATAAAGAGATTAAAATGTAAACCCGGTGTAAAGACGCTCTGCATTACAGGAATTTTCAGCGACTCATTTGACGAGATAACTTTTTACCATCGTTTGGAGCAGGTTGGAGAAGGAGAAACAAAGTGATGTGCTGCTGAGCGGGGGCACCCTCCCTCTCCCGCCGCTCCTCTTCAGGGGCTGTTGGCTGCACCGACCCTCGTAGCACTTCTACAGGAAAGAGAGAAGGCGTCTTCATAGGACCTCACACCGCTTTTCCTCTACGCTCTCGTAACACACAGTTAGTAAGCCGGGAGCTGGACCCAGGCAACGTGGATGTCAAAAGCTCCTCTTGCTTCCTGGGTTGTTGGGTCCGTTGATCCAGGCGTCCGCGTCGGTGCTGTGGCCATGAGGGCCGCTACAGCCACACAAATATTTCAGGGTTCTCCGGAGGAAGCCTGAAACTGCTCCACGTCATGTTGGTCATGTCTGGCCTACTCAATCTCTCTTGGGTTTAGGGGGAAAGCACCTTTTCGGGAGAAGGGACGGTTTGCGGATGGAGAGGCGTCTCCACCTCCTGTGCAGCCGGGCCCACGCAGTCACGCAGAGAGGGGCCGGCAGGCGGGGAGGTGACACCGTCCCATGCTTCCAACTGAAAAATGGGTTGAAAAGCTGATAGCACGTGGTGGTACAGTATAATACGTTCCCTGTTCTTCACTGTGGTCTTCCATAAAGTTAAAAATAGCAAGTGGAAATAGTGTTTAAAAAAAAACTTTGAAGCACCTCATTCCCCAAGTATACCTTCACCAAATTTGCCCGGTTTATGATCGTTCTATTTTTGACATGCATTTCTCTACTCTGTGAAAAAAAAAAAAAAAAAAAAAAAAACAACAACTACACAGAGGTATCCTCCCAAGTTACTAAATGTAATCAGTTTCAGTTTTCTCTTGCAGTATGTTGACAGATCAGAGACAGCCTAGAAACACCCACAAGCCTGTTTTTCCGCATGTATCATTTAACTGCGCCCCTAATCTGGCAGCCAAGCACCGTGGTGTAGCATAAACTCGCCTGGAACTCCCCTTGCTTTCAAAGATTTAAGTTCTCCAAGATTTAGGGGCAGGAGAAACTCATTCTGAGACCAACTGCCAGCAGCCTCACTGCTCCCCCTAGAAACTTGTTTCAGTTTCTTGTTGAGCAGAAATCGGATTGCAAAGCTTCCAAGCATGAAAAGCATTTAGAGAATATCGTGGTGACAGCGTAAGGCAATCAAAGAAATGCAGCATTTCTTTAAAAAAGAAGTACATTAGCATGGCACCAGCAACGAGGGGGGACCTGTGTAGGTACCTCGTTAAATGTTTGTTCCAAGGCAAGAAAAAGCCCCAGTCTCTGGTGCATGCCTCTTGCTGAAGGCACAGAATCAGCTCCCCAGGTCCCATAAATCATCCTCAGGCTGTGGCCTGTGAAATCAGCTGGCTAACTACTCGGGTAATAAAAATGTGAAGGGAGTCTCCCAACGTTTTCCAACATTAGAAGAAACAGAATCCGCAAATGGCACTTTCACAGAACGGGGAGAATTACGGCCGCTCTCCAACTCCTCAGCATCAACAGGAAAAGGAGAGTAAGGAAAAGTGCTACAGGGGTTTCACCACTCCAAGGTGGGACACTGTCCTGGTGTGGCACACGTTCACACGTATGCATACGCGACGGTAGCACCAGACATGGATGAAATACATCATTACGTAGCTGCTACGGAGGAAGAAGTTTTGAAACCTTAACTCATGCTTCAGCTAGTCCCCAAGGAGAAAGTCGTAACTCCCCAAGTTATCATTGAGCACTTTGCAGCTCCGTAGGAGAGCGAGGAAACGGCAACATGGCAGCCTTCATGATTAACCTTCTTGGTAACAGTTTATTAAAATATCCAAGAGATGACAGGGATGAAAATTCACTTGTAGCCACCTAACCCTTTGTGTGCTGTCGGGACGAAGTAATCCATCTGATGCAGGCAGCCATTTGGCTCACAGATTAGAAAGAATTTGCGTCAATGGCTGAGCATTTCAACAGCAGTTGCAGAGCAAGGGTATGTGTACCAAGAAAACCCAAATGAATCGCTACACTTTACCTAGCTAGGTAAACTTTCAAGGTGGGGATAGTTTGTACAAACCTGAGCAAGTCACTGTGTACGACAGGCGTAATTACGCAGAGATAAGTTAATGTACTCCATAAGAAGTACAGCACAGGGATTACTGAGCGGCATTTACATCTGTTTTGAAACATCAGTATTACAAAATGCAAATGATTTAGTATCACATGAAAATACAACGGAAAGTTATTTATTCAGTAGGCTTTGAAGAAGCAGCATCAGTTTTAAAAGGCAGGTATAGCGAAGTGTGATCTTAAGGTCTAGACGCTGTCACTTCCAAAGGCGGCAGATGACATCTCACGATGCCAAGTCCCCACACAAGCCGTGCACAGGCAGGCCTTCGGGCCACAAGGCCCCAGCAGCCTGTGCCTCATTTCTGACAACCCAGTCCAGATATTTGGCTTGTTTGAGAGGAGCTGCTGATGCTGAGGACTGTGCACAGCGAGCCCAGAGCAACCCACCCCGCTTGAGAAAAGCTCTGTGAAGTACATCTGCTTCCTCACCTGCTCAGCACTGCAACGGTCCAAACCGTGCATCAGTTCCGACAGAAAGTACTTGTGCTTGTGCCATACCCTCCAGCTGGCTTCTCCCAAAAGGCTTTTTTGCATTGATGAAGGAGCTTGCAGCTTCAAGGAAATTCTGTACAGATGTACCCAAACCTCAACAACTTCTCATCTCATGGCCTTTCTTTTACTTCTCTTTGTGCAAGGAGGGACGTGAAACTGCACCAGGAGCCCAAGCTTGTGCTTGGAGTAGCTGCCCTTCAGGCACTTCAGGCTTGGTATTTGGGACGCCAGTCCATGGCCTCAAACAAGCTAAGGCATCGTGTTTTGTCCCAGGATTGGTGGGAAGTGGCTCCGAAATCGCACGACCCCGACACACGTTCACATTTTATTCATCTCTGAATGTCATTTCAGCCAAATGAAGTGAAAAAGACAAATGGTTCATTTTTCTTTCACAAGTGAAAGTTTTACTCAAAGTTTCTCAAAAATTAGAGGCAGCAATGGAAGCACACCAGACTGAGGGGGTAAAGTGGCCAAAAGGGCGCAGACGATAACCATGTGCCATATGCTAAAAGAAAACAATATTCCTTTTTTAGAAGAAATTGTTCAGCAACGTACACCACGCTGAAATACTGAGCCTCTTGAAATACTGAAATACTGAATACTGAAATACTGAAATCCACGCTGAAATACCGAGCACGTGGATTTTGGTTAGTACCAGGAAGCAGTAGACTCGTATCAGCAAGAACAACCTTAACGATTTCAGCTGAAAAGCTAAAAGCGTTAGAAATACAAGTGCTACAAGGAGCCACCCTGTGGCACCAGCAAGCTAAGGGAACAGAGGGCAAGCCAGGGTAGACAGTTGTGTGGGTTGATTTTTTTTTCCTGAAACTCAAGCCAGCCGGAGTGACAAAAGCTGGAACTGGCCCAAACAGCCACTTCTGTGGCAGGGAACTCCTTAACTGAGGAACTGAACCGGAAAAGCAGAGGGGCAGCAAGCTCCGGCAGCTCGTGTCCACATGCCACTCACCTGCCAGGCCTTATAGGGGCAAAGCTCTCTGAGGGATGTCAGCGTTCCCCGCTGCCTCACCCTCGGGAATCCAACAACAAGAAGAATTAATACTACTCCCCAAATTCATTCTTTTCTGTGGAAGTTTTCCGATACGGTACTCCCTCAGAACAAGGATAACAATATACAGCGCTCTCAAGGCTAACTTCAGGACGTAACCAAAGACCTTAAGGGGGGGGAATAGGTGGAAATGCCATCTGAGACAGCACACCGTGACTCATCACTGTGGGTTGCGTGGGTACACACACAGCTGTGGGCAGCTGCCCCGAACCTGCCTGCACCCTCCCCCTCAAGTCCCTCAGAAACGCTGCCTGGGTACTGCCACTTACCCGTGACAATCCGGACAGCTGGAAGGCAGCACCCACTGGAGTGCCAGCGGCACAGAGGTGATAAACAACTCGCTCTCCTTCCCAAATAAACACACCGCTTAGTGTACCGAAGTAAGAGCCAGGATCGCTTAGCTTTCCATCTAAATTCTGATTTAACAGGCCAGCACCCACCTGCTCGCCTCAGCCCCCCAGTTCCCATTACTACTGGTGACAAGACACGCGGTTAGACAGGCCACCTCTTTAATCGGGAACAGTAGTGAGCTCTTACAAAAGCGGAGCAACACCGGGGAACTGACCTACTCCGCAACACCGTGCTCGTGAGGACGTTGGCTCTTGGACCGTGACGTGAACTGACAGTTTCACGGTCGGTTTTGTTTTCACCGTGCAGAAGCAGCATTAAGGACTCCCATTTCCATCTTTGACGGCTCAGTAGAACATGCCTCTTCTTATATGGAGAGACACAGCTATCACAGCGCTGACAATTTCTGACCTTTGTCCTTAATAAATGGAAGGCATCATATCTAAGAACGAAGTCACACACCCGACGAAACTATCAGCTGACATAAAAATACGGCAACTCATCTGCTTAGCAACACAAGCTGCCACCAACATCACTTCCTTCTTACATACAAAGTTCAGTTCTCGGGCTCCACCCTGACTCAGAGCCGCCTGTAAAATTGGATCTGACTCGCTGAGAGGTCACGTCTCCTCACCGTGAGCAGGACTTTCCACAGCAGCTATATTTCACTGGAACTTCCCAACGCGCAGCCCGGGGGAGGCAGGGAGGGAGGGAGGGAAGGAAACACCGCTGCAGTCACAGAGTTCACCTGCCGAGGAGGCGAGGCGCTGACTTTCACGTTTCCATTCAGCTTTCCTTCAAGACAGATTTTTCAGAGCAGGTACTGAATAACTTGTTCCTTCTGTGGACTGGGGAGCAAGAGTGATCTGTCACGATTATTTCCTGGGTTTGCACATGCAAGGAGCACCCAGGTGAGACATTCTCAGGTACTGTCAGATATTCCTGCGCATGTGGTCGTTACTTGTTTTAAAATGGGAGGCAATTTAAAACCCACGGCCAAACAAACATTTATAATATCCTTGAAAAATACTTATAAACTTGTTTTTGCTATTTACGTTCACTGAGAAAAAGATGCATTTAAAATTGTTTCTTTAAACTGTTACACTACAAATGCGGTAAGGAACACCTTAAATGTGTTAAGTTTTATGACTTTTCCATGTATTTTTTGGTAAATGTTTCATAAAATTGCAAGTCAGCAACAATTAAAAACCCCCCACATGTATTTATATCATTAAGTTAGATGTGGTTTCTCTCCGATTCTTTTTCTGTTCTGGAGGAGGATCAACTAATAGGATGATACCGTTTTTCATTAAACTGAGGTCCACTCCCCTCCCTGCTTGGTAAACTTCTAGGAAGAGGACTGAGAGGGATCTGAAGAGACCATCTGGTCCCCCCTGGCTGCACAAAGACGGGATAAAGTAGCCCCAGACAATCCCCAACAGATGTTTGTCTAACCTGTTCTTAGAAACCCTCCGTGAAGCAGATACCCGAACTTCCTAAGTAGCTTGTTCTGGTATTTCACTGTAACGATTTAAAAGTTGCTGTTGCATCTCCCCCTGCTCTCCTAATATCCAATTTAAATCATCCTCCCACCCTCCTAATATCCAGGCCGAGACATCTTCCCTCTATACAGATCTGGTTTATCTCATCTTTCCCCCAGCATTCAAAAACAGTTGATCAAACCTCTTCTAACCTTTTACACACTGGAAAATTTATCCAATTCCCTCCGAAAATTATTTTTCAGGCTCAACAGCCTCCCTTCCTTCATCATTTCCTTTTACATTCTACATCTCTTATTTTTTCTTGTCCTGTACTTTATTTTTCAGCACAGAACGTGAAACTGAAGGCAATACTGCAGTCGAGGCCTTACCGGCACTTAGTGGAGTCATCTTTACATCTTTCTCTATGACTTACATATGCCACCTATTGATAAATCCTAAGAGAGCATTGCATTTTGCAAAAGCATTGCATTGTCCATGGCTGTTTTGTCAGTGATTCTCTGCAAACCCCCTATAACCGTCTACCTTGATTTCTGAAAGAAACTGACGATTGTTTTAACTGAATTTCACTTTTGCATTTATTACGTTCATTTTGATTTCTGAGCTGATCACCCATAGTGGTCACCATCCTCCCAGCTTGGTGTAACTCAGACATTTCATAAACGTGCTCTGTATTACATCAATCTATATTATTCTTTGTGTTTTCTTACACTGCATTTACCACAGTAGTATCTTGGTGCCTTACAGCAGAGTAATTGGTGAGGTCTCTTCTGCCTCTCTCCCTCTGTCTTGTCCTTCCTCTCTCCAGAAGGGCGATCATGGAAAATTTAGTTTCAGAAGGATATAGGGACACACATAAACCCACCATACCTGTATGTAGAGGAGAAAAAGTAAAATAAATTGTTCCTTTCACTATTTCAGACCTACCCCTGAGAAAATGGTCTCATATGTAGTTAAGTTTAAAGCTTATCACAGTTCTGCTGTGACAGAGTAGCGAAGCTGTCAGCTGTGGTCTTCATTTCATTGGCACAAAACACTTGAAGGGCTAAAACTGAATATGAATCAATACTCTACGGAAACAGTATAATATGGAGGTAAAGGATAATGCACTCACACTGTAGCCTGCATTAATTATTGTAGGCACTGGGACGTTCAAAAAGTGCAAGATACATTCAGCAAACATGTAAGGACTTAAACTTACTTGTACAATCTTCCCAGTTTCTCACAATCCAGCCAAACACGTATCCCTTGAGCAGCACTTCACTGCAAGAAAAAAAACAACTACCTGGCTAAGTAGAGTTTGATCTTTGAAGTATTTAAAACAACACACTGTTAACTGAACCTTACAAATATCAAATATAAACTGAATTTAACAAAATGTACTCTGATAATACCAACTTACAGATAAAGGAACACCTCACTTCATCCATACATTTCCTAGGAGAAATGCTAGATCTGATTCCACGAGATGCTGTGTGCTTGTCATTTGTGCTGACATGATCTGAAAGGAGAGGTGTTCAATACCACTGAGTGCCAATCGTGAAGACATAAATCTAGAGCCACAGGTCAGTGCTAAAAGCACCTCCAGCAGCAGCAGCCACCTCATTTTGTATCCCTCTCTTCTGCACCTTTTCTGTTTCTGTCTTGCATAAATACCTAAAATTTGCCTTATCCTGAAAGGGGAACGCCTCAGCTCTGCAGCGCTGAGGGAACTCCCCTGGAAACCTGCCAGGAACTCACCTTTCCTATGCACAAGTTTGTTTTATACTTTGGGTATTACAAGCACCTTACACAATCATTCTATTGACTTGTACGTTCTTGGCAGATGAACAGAACTTGCTTATTTCAGTTAAGGCAGAAAGACCTCATGTCTTCATCCTGTGGTGGCCGAGGAGGAAGGGGATGTGCGCTGCACCTGTAACGTCACAGGCTGCACACTATCACTGCACTGAATGGCACAACTTTTAAGCAATGGACCAATTGTTTTCTCTCTTAAAAAATGCAAGCCACAACATGCTGGTTTTCTCGCACCGAGAGCACAGATTATACCACTGCTTCTAAAATGCCAGGATTTTACTTGAAGCTCTTCTACATCTTAACAGAAAAGAAGTAGTAAAACAGTTGCTAGAAGATAAAGACAACAGATACAGTAGCACTAATATTTATTGTTTCATCTTTGGTGTAGTAGGTTACCAACATGACTTTTGGGTCAGAACACTGCACATGCTGTCGGGTTTTTGTATTTAATAAATAATCTACCACACACCATTTCCACCTTGCATTCTGTAGGGAAATAAGAAACAGCCCAAAAAAGATGGCAGCCTTATTCGTGCCAACTTCTTAGAAACCAAGTTTAATGACATACACAAACTGCTTGTTTTCTTTAGAGATAGGCTTAATTTTTTTAAGTTACATTTGCTGTTGTATGACCACTGTAAGTTGATGGGCTACATTATATACAAGGAAACCCCCCAAAATATTTACATGTCAATGAATCAACATAAGCAAAGGTAGATATCCTAGTATCTTGGTCAAGTGACCACAACTCTGTTACATTTGTAGCTTAGTCTGAAAGGCAGGCAGTTCTCAGGGCCTGGATGAAAGGGAATTGCAGCAGGACGGAGGGAGGAGCAGGAAAAGGCCCACTTCCACCTGGACTTGCTTTTTATAAGCCTCCTTGCTACCAAACAGGCAATCCCAGTGCTTACAAGGATCGCCCCATGGGAGCCTTGCTGACAAAGGCACAAATACATAGTTTATTCTTGATCCTGAAGAAAACAAAAGGAGAGCCTTCAGAGAAATAATGAGAGGGATCGTATGTTCAGTTCAACACGCTGGAAAGACGTTTTTGTGTCACAACTCTTCACAGAAATTTAGGACTAGCAAGCTGCAGATTCCCAAATACAGGGGCAGCAGCAGTTATTGCAATAAAAGGATCAGTGTTCCTGGGCCTTGGATTTTTGTCAAGCAGAAAATATAATTATACTCAGAAGTTCTCCAGCGCCAAAGACAGCAGCACCTCTAACACTTTATGCTCTTCTAGGTCTTTTTTACATATTTATGCAAAGGCACAGTGGTGTCATAAGGGTTATCATCAAAGCCACCAAGTCCTTAAATTTTCCTACCAATCCCTAGAAACAATCTTCTGAAAAACAGATACCCCCCCCACATACACAAAAGTACTGAAAAAATTACAGCCGATACATATTTTAAAACCCTCACTGTTCTTTCCCCTAGTCTAAATGCCATAAAATCCCAGTAGCTTAAACTGCTGTAAGAATTTAAAAACTTACCCATTCACCTCAAATCATAAGTTTTACTACACATTTTTCACCTCCTTTAAAAACGAAAACCCAGATTCAGCTTTTAGCAGAAGTGAGACTATTGCTTCACCATGATTAGATATAAGCAAAGGAAAACAAACAAACGAACTTGGGGCCTAATGTTGTCGACATTTGTTCCATACACAGTGCTTTACTCGGTACTCCTCAGCACTAGCACACATGGTAGTTTTTGCAAGATCATGGCCTTGTTTTAGCATAACACAATCAAGATAATTTTTACAAGGTCAGAAAGTTGGAATAAGAGGAAACAAAATCCAGGTCAGTTGTGTCTGGAATCAGTTAGGCTTATGTGCTTTTCAGATGCTGCTTGTCTTTCTATTAAATAGTATTTCAATGTATATATACTATTGGTGTGTACTTAAAAGTATGCATTGCGTACAATACGTTTCTCCATTTATTTAAAGCCACCTAAACTAGGGACATCAGAGGTCAAAAAAGATGAAGAGGTGTTCATCTGTGAGCGTTGAAACAGTTTCACTTTGAGTTTACAGTTTAGTTATCTGCCTCCTGAATAACAAACTGCTCAGAAGGGCCAAATGTCCAGGCGTGCCTGTGGTGCACTCTACCTGTCGAAAAGCAAATTAAAGGAGGAGTTGTCCAGGCAAACACCGACTATGCCCACTGTCAACTTTTAAGCACGTCCCTGGGTTTTAAGATTTGGAGCAATGAGAAAAGGCTATTGTATCTTTGTAAGATGAAACTTTACTGCCTAAGCATCATATTTAGTATGGAATCATCCACAGAAGACTTTAGTTAATGAAAAGTTGACTTCATGGCGAATTTCCATTTTCTCCGGCAAATTGTTTTTTTTCTCTAGATGAGGCCAGTCTAGTTTATATTAAAATTAAAGCCAGTATCAGTAGAGGAGGCATGAACAGGGCTATACAATCCATCTAGATTCTTGCTGCATTCACAAGTAAAATAGGTGTCAATAAGAATGTTTACTTGTTGCTAATGTTGTGAAAAAAATTACCGATGTAAAAGTTCAATTGTCTAACCACTTAAAGATCAAAATATTTACCTTCAGTGCTTTTCTCGCCTTCATTTTGCCAAGTACAAAAATAAAATGAAAGAAAGTGTTTTTCCTCCACTGCAGTAACTTTTTAACATAAGAAGTTGAAATTATTTTGGAGATAGCAGTATAAATAATAAAATGCAGTGAAAGAAAGAAAAACCTTAAGTTTCCTATTATTTTTCTAAGCAGAATAGCTCTATGGTGTCCCCACTGTAAATAACCAGTCACAGAGCTGGCTAGGTACCACAGCATACAGGTCAGCGATGCTTCAGCTGGAGCTGGGTCAGAGGAGGGACTCTGCGACGGGCTCCAGGCAGACTCTGCAGGGGCAGGGGGAAGGAGGGGCAACAGGCTGGGCTGCCCTTGCAGTGACCACAAGAAACCCAGCCCCAGGTTGCAGGGAATAATTTTACTGCTGAAGCCACCCCTCGCACAGCCCTCCCACATCTCTTGCGGTCACACAATAGCGCGGCTCCGCACTCACATAACAAGGGGTGAATGCTCACCGCCAGCGAGGCTGCGTGCAAAAAGCTTTTGTTGAACAGGCAAATACAACATTAAGGAAAGTTCCTCGGATGGTCTGAAGAAGTGGCCTGGCTTAAATATGCCAACAGCTGCCATGGTTATTGTAATGCCAGGGAATCCGGTCCCTGACTTTGTGCCCTTTCCTCTCAATTTGGGGAGGAAGGAGTCCTTGCCAGCACTCCTGCTCTAGGAGGAAACCTCACCTTTTCAAGTGCAACCTTCTTTGCTGGACCGGGCTTTGGGCGCGCTCCTTCGCAGCGCCTTTCCACAGCGAAGCGCCAGCAACGCGTCACCTCCCATGGGCTCACTTTACAAGGCCTGAAACGTTGGGCCGGTTTCCTCAGGCTACCGTTACGTATCAGCACAGAAACTCCCCCGGGAATCCCAGCCAAGTTTGGCTGGGCACCGCACACACACGCCGAGGGAGCGGCTCCCGAGGATTTCGGCCGAGATGGGGAAAGGGGCCCGAAGCGCTCGGCTCCCCTCGGCCTCCCTCACAGCCGAGGGTCACCGCCAACCAACCGCCTCGGCTCACCCCCTCACAACGCCGCGGCTCGGCCCGCCGGACCCCCGGCGGCCCGCGCTGCTCGGAGAGGCCCCTCGGGGCTGCGGCCGCGGGGCGAACAGGCGGCGGGGAAGAGCGAGCAGCCGGTGACCGGCGCCTCCCAGGCCGGCGGTCCCGGGGGATGGCGGGCCGGACCCCGCCCGCGCCGCCGCCCGCTACCTGCGCCCCTCCCCCCGCGGGACGGAGGTTGCCGTGGCGACGGCCGCGCTCAGGCGGCGGGCCGGGCCCCCGGGCCAACCCCCCGCAGGGCTGCGAGGGAGCCACCGGCACGGCACGGCACGGCACAGCGCGGCGCGGCACGGCCCGGCCCGGCCCGGCACGACGCGGCCCTCCCCCACCGCCTCCCCGCCGAGCGCCCCCGCCCCCCAGGGGGAACCCCCGCCCCGCCCCCTCCCCTCCCGCGGCGACAGGCGCGACCGCGGCCGCCCCTCCCCCCGCCCCCAACGGCCCGCTCCGCCCGACGTCACCGCGGCCGGGCTTTCCTTCCCCTGACGGCGACTGCCCGGCCGCGCTGATTGGGCGCGGCCGCCGGCCAATGGGAAACGCCACCCCCTCACTCACCACCCCCCCCCCGCTACCCCCCACGTGCCGCAGCGCAGCGGGATCGGCCCGGCCCGGCCCGGCCCCTCCGGTCCGTGCGGGAAGAGCGCCCCGGCCCGACTGCCCGGCCCCACTGCCCGGCCCCACTGCCGGCCGGCGGGAGCGGCCCCGGGGCGCGATGACTCACGGCCCCGGCCTGCGCACCGCGTGGCGGCGGGGGCGGTGCTGCCCGGCCGGGAGGGCCCCGGGGGCCCTGTGCGGAAACCCGGCGGCGCGCCCCGTCAGGGCCGGGCTCCGCCGGGGCTGCCGTGTGCGGGGCCCGCCGCCGCTCCGGCTCCCCCGCGCAGGCAAAGCTGCACCCGTTTAACTTAAGCCCCCTGTAGTCGTATTTATTTCGGTTTAATAGGTGTTTATGGTATGTTAGTCCGGACCTGTTCCTAATCAATCCGAGCTAAATCAAAATAACGCAGATTTATATCGGCCCCAGAGCGGCTACGCAGGCCTCGGTGCCAACCGAGCAGGTTTGTACCTCACACCTGTGCATCAGCCGGCGGTGGCTTGGGGGCGGACAGGCCCTGGTGCCCCGGGCAGGCCCGAGCGGGGCGGCTGGTCAGGCCGCTTCGCAGGCGGGAGGACGATGGCCCTGCCCGGGCTGCGGTGTTCCTCCCTGCCGCCCTCCCTCCCTCCCTCCCTCCCTCCCAGACGGACCGCTGGCACGATGGCAAGAGCAAAAGCGTGTGAAGAGCAACGACGTTCCCTGGCAGGACGCAGAAAGAGGAAGTTACGGCACATGGATATCGGGGTAGGCTTTTTTTCATCTTCTGTCCTGGCTTATGGTAGTTGGGAGCACATGGTTGTCGTAACAAGCCACAGCGCTGGGAGGAAGAATTACCTCATGGAATTGCAAGCACCTTCCAAGCAAAGGTGGAGTCTGGAGCAAACAGCAGATGCAGCTGATAGTGGTTGATAAGCCTGGGGAGTATCGCATTGCTGCTTTGCATACCTCAAAGAGACGCCTCAGTCCTTGTGGAGCAGGAAGAGGAGACAGCTCTCAGAGACTGGCTCCCAGCACCCAGATAGAGACGCCTCCTCCTTCCTGCAGCAAGCAAGCTTATTCCTTGGCTCACAAAGCAGTAGTTTCAGTAGCAGCTTTTCCTCTACTGCAACCCTGAATGGATTAACCTTTGCATTTGGTGAGCAACAACAACTTTAGAACTTCAGAGTTCATCTGACATTGAAGGAAAACTGCTTTTTGCCTTGAATTAAACCAGAAAACCAGTAGGACAGAATGAAGTTATGTACACCTTCAAAATAAAGCCCAAAGCAAACAAAAACCACTCCACCACTCAGATGGTGCTTGGCCAAAAAAAATTGCTAATGGGCAACTGCACTTTTCTTCCATGTTTGTACTGAAGCCTTCTACTGCTAGTAGATGACCTAGGGAGAGAAGATTTAGCGGCTTCTATGCAGGCCTCTCAGTAAGGCAAACCTTCAGCCTTGCAAAGCACCTAGTGCTCCGTGCCCAGGGTTCATACCACCAGCTATGGTTACGTACTGTTACCCGCCTTTTGCAGCATGTCTACACTAGGCACAGCTCCCTCAGCTTCCTTGCGTGTCCTAGACTTCTCCCGGCTCCTCAACAGAGTTAAATAGGTGGGTCTATGACCAACTATGTATGTTAAGTTTATATAGTGGCACTGTTACAAGCAAACATCACTTCATCTGAAGTAGGCAAACTAAAGTTTTTTTACCAGTGACAGTTAATAAAGGTCTTCCAGAAGAACAGGGAACTGTAAATATGCTGCTCCTTTTCTTGAATCATTCCCCCTAAAGAGACACACACCCCCAAACTCCAACTAGGAAAGGAAAAGGTGGGAGAAGTAACAAAAAGGAAGAGAAGATGTGAAGAAACATACAAGAAACAAGACATGGAGCTTTGGAAACTGGAAATAAGACAGACTCAGACCTGGATAGGAATCCAGAGAAAATGCCAAAGGATTCATTTATGATGCACAGTGGTCAGTCCTGCCAATGCTGTGACATAATTGTATAAGCTAGATTTTCTCCAGTGGTAACGATGCCCTTTTCTCTGAAGTTACGTGGCTTTATAGAAGGACATCTCAGACAGGATTACAATATTGCACATATTTACTTCACAAACTTCATTTCTGCTTCATAGCAACAGCTATGGGAGACACCACAAGATTCTAGCTTCTGTGCAGGAATATTTTACTTGTGAGATCAGAGTTGAACAACATGAGGCAAGGAGAATCAGCACAGCCTGTCCGCTGCATTTTTGTACACCACTGGTGGCTGACAGACCTTCGTTGGTGACCAGTTAGTTTAGGTCCATCAGTCACGCTTTGCTTAGAAGTGGCTGGATTGGCTCTCAAGGACACCAGAAACAGATTCTTTTTTGTTCTGATACTCTCCATCTTGAGTACTTTTGACATGAACCTAACCAGCAAGCCATGAGTAAGGTCCAGTCATCCTCACAAATTAAAATGTGATAGAAAAAAACGAAGAAAAAATCTGCTTCCAACTACATTTGTATACAACAATCCCAAACAGGTGTTGTATGTGGGTTCAGGTATTTTTTGAGCCAGCACTTGACCAGTTAATTTGCCCCATGCCCCCTGGTGCTGTTCCCATCTCTCCTCCTTAAACCACACGTACATGTCTTCAAATTCTGGAAGCTGCCTCAGCTCCACTCTTAGCGTTGCCAGTGTGCACCTGGCAACAGGGTGTCCAAATGTGAAAGTTCCTTCACCACAGCCGGCCCAGTGCTAGGTTCTGGAGCAGCAACACCTTCTCAGATGTAGGTGGCAGTGTTCAGCTGCTGGGTAACGCTTGCTACACTGGCAGCCTCTCCCCGCATCTTCTTCGTGGGAGACAGCAAGCAACCCCATGGGTTTTTGTCTTCCTGAGCACCCCTGTTATTTAACTGTCTTATAAGTCACATTATTTCAAACATTTCCTGCATCTGAAAATGTTTTCCCAAGCCATAATCAGAGAACGTTCTGTTTACTTGACTGTTCTAACTTGGACAATGTTATATTGACAATTGTTGGAATTGTACCTTGGTCTCTTTTGAGCTGTCCTTTTGAGCTGTGCAGGGATTTTCTTGCCTCCCTGTATTTTATGTCTAAGTCTAGGAAAAGTAAACAATCAGTTTCCAGTTAGCCTGATATGTGGTACTGGGCTTTGCTTAAGTAAGAAAGGCTAATTAGATCCTGTTATAGTTTACACCAAATGTACCGTAGTCCCAACCATCAACAAGGTTCTGCCCAATATAAACATTTATCTCTCTGACTCTCTTTAAAGAAGGAATTTTAAAAACCATAACTATGCTGTGGGGGGAAAAACACAGAACATGTTGATGCATTGATTCATCTACATTCATGCCGCCATGGACAATTTTACAAGAACTGTAGTTCGGGACAGGAATTCAAATGGATGTACAGACAGTGAAGTAGACTAGATTCTAAATAAACCTTCGAGTAGATTTTCCCTACACCTTATTTCACCTCCACGTCACACGGAGCCATGAGATGTAGCAGTTAAATCTCCTCTCTGAGTATCAGATACATGTTCCAGTTTATTTGTCAAAACAAGTTTTCGGAAATAATCATCACCATGACAGGGAGATTTGCAGTATCAAAGGTTGCAACCAAACACAATTTCTTTAAATTTGTTTTTAAGTGAACAGTATACCCGATAGTATAGAATAGTGATTTCTTCGATCAGCGCTCCTGTGGCAACAGTGTACTTTTTTAGACTGGGTAAAACTGACCGCGGAGCACACTGGTTTTGCCTTCTCCAGCTTGGGCTGCCCGCAGTGAGACTGCTACAGCAACAATCTCTTTCCTCAAGCCAATCCTAAGGCAGGAACACTTTTTTTCCCCCCCTCCTCCTCCTCCAGCTGCTAAGCAAAGAATAAACTTTTAGCTTGGCCCCTCCTTTATTGGAAGGGGAATAGGGTAATATGCTGTAATTGGTTTTCCATGTTTGCCAAGAGTCTGTTTCCTCTTATCATCCACAATATTTAACATAAGTCTTGTAATAGTTCCAAAAATAATAAAATCTGTCCCAAGAATAAAAATGATAGAGCCACAACATGCTGCTTTTTTGTCATGGTCTTGGTTTCGTAACATTCTGTTAGTAGTTTTTATTGCCTAATGTTGTGGTTTCTTTCATACACAGCAGACCCAGTAAAGACATTTCATCAGCTACTTACACAGCAGCAGCCTGGATTATTTACAAATGGAGATTTCAGTACCATATTAAAATAAATCACCACCGCATACTGTTGAAGTTACATTGCAGCAGTATGGCAGAAGAAAACCCAGAGAATCTAAGGGGAGGGACATTAAGTATATACAAATCCTAAGTATGATATCAGCAAACAAATTTATTAAGATATCCCAATAAAACCTGTTAGTCTTCCCCCTTCTCCCCTACCTCCTCCCATGCAATAGTGGAAGAGGAATAGGCAAATTATATCCCCACACACAGGCAAAACAGTAAATGTAGTATGTGTAACAAGTAACAGAACCCATGCAATGCTTCCCTCAGGATTTTATATCATGTAGCAAAATAGTAAGTACATCCCTCTCTCCCTCTGCACCACCCTTCCATCGCCAAAGCAAATGCCCCGTATTGGGCAAATTCCCTGAAGTGTAGGTGCAACGGATGTGGAGCCATAAAGATGGAGAGCAGCACTTTGCTCACTGGATTCAGTTTGAACGAAACAATACCAGAACAGACAAGACAAAAAGGAGATAATACACAAGAGAAACTTGGGGGGGGGGGGCGGGCGAGGAACCCCAAACAAAACCAAAAAAATCACCCTAAGAAGAAAGCTGTAGGCCAATCAGTAGCACCAAAAGAATAGTCCATCAAGAGGAATCGGCGTCTCAGGCTTCAGCATTTACAAAAGCAGTAAGCCACTGGTAACAACTTTGAGAAAAATGCAGGCACATTCGGGTGCCCTCATTTAGAATGATTACTTTAAAAAAAAATCCTTTAATGCCAAAAATTGTCTTAGGATATTTCTAAGGTTTTTTAATACACATTTTTTCACTCTGATTGAGTTTAACGGTAACTTGGAGCCTGATAAGAGGTTTTCCTTTCTTCCCCAGAACAGATTTAGAGCTCTAACAGTCACAAGTAAACTCTTAAGGCAGAATTAACTTTCCCAACTTAAATGTATGCCATTTAGCCTAAAACTAAACTGTGCCCTTCTAACCCCACCAATATATAAGTATTGCAGTTGAAGACTCTTCAACTAGTCACCAACACAGTGAACCAAGTGTCACAACAAGTGTAACACAGCAGAGAGGAGATGTCTCTGGAGCAGGGAACGGGAGCGCTCACTGCCTGCTAGCGGCTTCAGACAGCCTCTCGTTATTTCAGCTTATCAGTAAGGGTTTTGGCAGTCATTTACCTTAAGTCACTGCTGAGTCTGATCTTGCACAAGCATAAATCAGAATGATTGAAGTCAACAGAAACACACAGGTATAAGATTGAGGGGGAGTGTTAATCTTTCTTAAATGAATGCCAAAATTCCTGGAGCTTCTCACTTTAAGTAGAAATAAGAGAGACAAGTCTTAAAATCATGCTTAGATGATTTGTCACTCCGAATTTACTCTTTTGTAAGTTAACTATGGGTTTTACCACATGCTAAACTGGGAGTACAGGGAAACTGCACCATGGTATGATTTTTCAGTATTGATAGTAGTCTTACATTACATATAACAGCTGTACAAGTTGCTGGGGAATAATGAAATGTTTTAATTCTTTGGTTACGAAAATGCAACCAATAAAAGCAACTGGAATTCAACATGAAAGCTAGGCAAGTTATCAGTCACTCATGTAAAAGTGAAGCCTGTGAAAGAATAACCTTGTTAAAGCACATGCTCTAGAAGTAAGCCCTGCTGCTAGTTTCTGTGCTACATAATTTTCAAATTCTAATAGGATAAAATGGCATCAGCGGCATCTCAAAAAACCACAAAATACACAGATTTCTAACTGGCAACAAAAGAATTATGTATGCAGAAAGCTTGTGATAAAAAGCCAGGCAGAATGCAAGGAAATGTCAGTTTTGCTGTAGCTCCTCTTTGAAAGTACCAGATTTTTATAAAATGCACAGTGTTAAGACTGGCATGTAAGCCACGACCAACCAGCAGGATCAAAAATCAATATGCACACGTGACTGTAGTAAGTCACAGCACATTCCTCCTACCCTTCACCCCCCCAAAAAAAGTGCTGGTGGCTCTTTGCTATAATAGCCCTAGATTCCTGGTCAATTCTATACATCTTCCATGCTTTCAGAAAATGAGTGGCTGTCAGAAGCTTTAGCCAGAAGCTTTAGCCTTGTAAATCATTACCACTTAAAACAGCATGCATTTTTGCTCTTCTCAGGATAGGGTACAAATTCTCCTCTTCTGCTCCCTTAAAAGGGGCAATTTTTATGGCTAAGAGAAATTTGCTCTCATTTGTAAGGTAGCTGAGGCTGCTATAGAAGAGCATGCTTTTCTCCCATCTTGTCTCAACCCAATTGAGTTCTGCAATGTTGCCAGTTCAAAAAAAAAAAAAAAATCTTCAAGCAGTTAATTCAAGGAAGTACTCCTGTTCATTCATTCCTTCTTGTGAGCATCTACTTACTACAAGCCAGTTTTCCCTCAGCATCAATGCAGTTCAGTCCTATGGTTTCACTGTCATGCAACACAGTTTTCAAACATCAACTGGAGCAATAAGTGTTTTTTTTTATAAATACATTATGTAATAAACATGTAACAGTTGAAACTATGTAAATGGAGTACCCTCTTACAAGTGTAAATAGCTGAAAACAATTATATTACATTGCTTATAATGCTCCTGAATGTGTAAGAAAGATTTGAAGTCAGCAACTAACATAAATCCTTATCAGTTGTCCCTTCCCCCAGATACAAACAAAAGGTTCCACACATTTTTTAAACTTTATTTAATCTCAGAACCACTGCTATGTTACACCTGTCAGGCTGAAGTTTATTCACTTCTGATGTTAAAGTTCTGACAATAAGAATGGATGATGTGAGGATCCATGTCCCCCCGTGTTGTGTTGCAGTCAGTATTGATCCAGTAAGACGAAATTTTTGCAGTTATCACCCGCCCCCCCCTTTTTTTTTTTAGATACATGAAGCATGGCCTAGCATTAGTATCACCCTTTTATCTGCAATTTATATAAATAGGACGAGGTGGAAACTCAGTCATTTCCTCATTTGTAGGAAAAGTGACATGAATATTCTGTACTTTAAGAAATAAACACTTAAACACAGGATTTTGTTTTGCATTGTTGCAACCCTTTCATTTGAGGCAAAACATCCCCCCCAACCACCACCATAATAAGTACCAAAGCATTTCTAGTTTTGCTTTTCATCAAGATTTCCAAACTGGCAGATTTTATTTTCACACCCTCTTCACAATAGACAAGATGCTTACCATATATTTAGGATTACAAGTTGTCACTAAAAGAAAACTTTACACAACCACTGTACATTTAGGTTGAAAAACTGTCCTTGCATGAAAAATATACCTAGAAATCAAGTGGTAAACAAGAAAAAAAAACCATTAAGAAAAGATCAACGTTTTTATAATGTGCCATTTTAAATTTATCAACTCCTCCTCTACTTTTCATTCATACTCTGTTTTTACCTATAGTATTCGTTAAGGCAAACAGCTAATCCATTTCTGAAGAGGTGCTGTGGAAATTGTGGACAAACAGCAAACATTTGGCATTAAAATAGATAGCACGTATGTAGCCTCTAGTAATATACATTAAGCATTTCTCTTGGACTTCAGGATAATGACAGGGGAGGATGAACATGCTAACAATGTCAAAAAGGCTTAAAATTTAGCGTCCAAGCAATTCCTATTAATGCTTCTGTAGTTTTCAAGCTCTAAGTAGTATAGAATTTATGCAAATGCATTAAAGAATTCTAGCTTGGCAAGTACACCCAAGCAGGTTATTAAACTATATATACAGAAAGTGATAAATACAGAATTAAAAGAGTCCTTCCGCTTCTCTTTATAGCCTTGAAAATTGACAAAAAACTTGAGGACAGCTCTACAATATTAAACATTAGGTAACCTCAGGAGCTGGGAAACCTAACTACACAAACTGATTAAAATACTCAGATGACTTTGTAGTGTTTAATACAATTCAGTTTGTAGTCAAGGGCACAAGACAACATTTAACAAAAATAATCACATCAATTGACCTAGAAATCAAATGTAAATAGATATGAATACAATCTCCAAAATCTGTCTTTAAGTGAACATTAACCATTTATTCAAAGTTATACAAGAATTTGAAGGATAAAGTCTTCTTCTGCAACAGGAAACCAACTTACAAGTTTCAGGTCTCAGTTGAATTGAAGTGGAGGCGAGCGGGGCGGAGGGGGAGGGAAGGGTGAACAAACAAGTTAGTAGGCCCCATCCAGGCAGCTAGAAAGTAAAAACAGGCTCAACAGCAGCCTCCTCCAGCTTGTTGTCCTCCCTGATTGCCTGCAAGTGTTGCATTAGTAGCAGCATGTTGAGGGCCAATTTTGATGCCATTTGCCTGAAAAAGTTTAATACACAGTGTAATTATTTTAGAACACTAATATACTTGAAAAGCTTTTTTTTTTCCTGAAGATCATCTCGCAAGTTCTCTTAATGTATGCAATAAATATAGCAAAGTTTATATTTTTTTTTAGCAACATGTCCTTGGTGATTAAATATAATTTAAAGGAAGATGCTTTCCTTTTCATTTAAATTTTATCTTTATGTTAAACTCTGTACCTTAAATTCCTAACACAAAAATACAGAGCAAGAATTGTATTTGAATACTACGTGGCATAAGGCTTTAAAAATACATAGCATTTGCTAGGAACGTATAACCTCTCCTCTCTCACCAAAATCTCCATTAGTTTAATAGTTTAGTATAAAACTTTTCCTCTCTAGACAGCATTTCTTTCTGTGTTGAATCAGCTGTAGAGGCTAAGGGCATACGAGTGTTCTGTGTCATCAATAATTTCTATGATCCCGAAAGACATGGCTACTTGCCAAGAACCCACACACAGTGTAGCTCTTTCATTCATCAAAATCACACTTCTATCTTAACCCTCACTCCCTCAAGTGGATTTTACCTAAAAATACAGCACTTTTCTCAAAGTAATACAGTAGCTTCAGAAATTAAGCTCTTAAGGAAACTTTGCGTCACAGTAAATCTCAGATTTATAGTGCTTGGCAGTTGTTCTGCAACAGTAGTAGCCTTGGGGTTTCTGGCACTAGCTCAGTATTGACAGCAGCTGATGTGGTTTCTTTTCGCTCTTTGACTCCTCTTTAATAAAAAGCATGCCCTATGGCTCATTGGTTTTGCCCCCTCTGGGCTGATAGCAACTTCTTGAGGAATCAAGGAGCCAGGCTTGGCGTAAAGCCAAATAAATAGCACGGACTGTTGGCTCTTGACAGCATATTGCAATCAAAGCTCCATAAGGCACAGTAAAGCAGTCAGATACTATATGAAACTCGACAGATACAATGAGCATGGTTTTTCAGACACAGTGATTACTGTCCCATTTATATTGCTCTACTGAGTGCATTTTCTTTAGGAAAAATGTTAACAAATATTAAGTTTTTCATCACTAAACTGAATTTAAAAAGTGTTTCACCTGAACACCATATATATACACATACACACACACTTTCCAGTCCGAATTAGCGCCTTTGAAGGATTACTATTCAAGTCTTATTTAGCGACAAGTTTCCTAATGCAAATAGTTTGCATACTACTGAAGTTTCTCATTATTTCCTCTCTGAAGTCATAAGAACAATATTTTTTAATAGTCTAAATTTGCTCATGTTGAAATATATTAATCAAAGAGGTGAAGCTATTTAACTGAGTCCTGCCAATTCCCACACTACTCTTCGAACAATTCTGCAAGGACTATCACGCTTAAGAGAAGCGTCAGACTGACAGTCCCAGACAGAGAATGCACCTTTTCACAGAACAGATACAGAACGGAGAGCGGTGGTGCAGATTTTCACATGTGGTTTCACTAAGCACCTCAGCAACAATATTTAGGGACATGCAGGATAAAAAAAAAGCCTTAGGCATCAGAAAGGACTGACCACTTCTCATTGTCAAATTTAAACTTTGTGGTGTGACTTTTTATGTGAATGTTAAGAGAGCCTACACTATCCTAACTTTTCTATACAATCCTAATATGTCTATTTACTACCACTGAATTTGAATCTGCTTTTTCTACAGCCATGAACCTCTCTAACTGCTCAAGATTTTCAATAGCACAATCATTTCAAAATTCAAGAGAGACATTATAGGTCTTTCTAGCCTCTTGCATTACAAAAGTGTTCCCTGCTCCACCTCCCCACCCCCACCCCAAACAAGCAAAGAGACAGGCCCCGATAATCTGTAATTTCAGTAATGTGCATAGGCAAAATGACTAATCTTTTATTCCCTACAGAATCCAGCCACCTAAACCAGGAACATTTCAAAAGTCTTTTATGTAACTCTCAAAGCAATCCCTCCCCTACACTGGACAGCTCATGGAGTGCATCTGGCATATCAACATGGTCCCCAATTTACATAGTGGAAAATTATCTTTGAAAACAGATGACACCATATGGAGAAGTGGATGAAAGTGGATTTTCTTCTCTTCTGGGGATTTATATTATTTTGTGATGCTTCATGGATGGATAGGGTCACTTATTTTAATCCATTTTTAACACAATGGCAGACAATTCTATATCCAAATGGAACAGATAAATATTTTACTGTCCAGCCGTCTAGGGAAGGTGAATTTTGTACATTTAAAAAAACAAACAGAAAGTGCTCAGAGTACTAAAAGTTACCTCATTATTAATGTCAAAAACTCCTTCCTGGATTTTCTCATAGATCTCCTTTGCAGTGTTAATAAATGCCTAAAATAGAGGGGAAAAAACACAAACACAATGAATGCGACGTCCTTTAGTGTAAGATGCACTAATTGGAATCCAATCTCATGTGCAGTTGTTTCAGCGAGACTTTTCTTCCTGACCTCAGCAGGAACAGGTACGACAACAGCATCCTATAACCTACCCTGAAGTAGCAATGGATCACGCACTGTTTACAAAAACAGTGGCATTTTCATAACATCTGTATTCTACAATCTGTTGTCCAGTAATTACAGGGAAAAAGTGGGTTTTAAGATATATAAATTACTTTTAAATTATTTATTTCTGACCCTTATGGATAGATTGTGTGGCAGATGGTTTCCCCTACCCTTAATATCTTTGTAATAGGCCACTCTAGATTAGAGTGCTTAGCAACATAAAACCACAGGGTACTTACAATGATGATGTAAGGATGCTGTCTGCTGGATGAAACCTTATGCTATCATTTAATATTCACCTAATTTTAAGAACGTATTCTCTTTAATTAATCTTGCACACGATAGGCAATAGACATCTTAATAGTAGAAAAGAAAGGCTCCAGGTTTTATTATGATTTCTGAAATTCTATTGTTTTAATTCAGAGAAAAGACACTGACATTCAGGTCTGAAAAAGTGAAGGATATAAATGTTTTTGGTTAAAGTTTACAATCAATGGTTGCAATCATTCTTCATCTCTCATTTAACTTTATAGGTCAAGTAATGCCTAAAATAATGTATAATTTAAGAGGTGATTACCAGCAGCTAATAATTACAATCAATATCAAACATATAGTTCTTTTTGTTTTAAAGTACCAGCACCATGCAATCATACAAGATATGCTATCTTCTGCACAAGCCTGTTACAGCAAATACAGATCTAATTCAAATATAAAAAAGTAAACAGGGTTCATGGAGAGGAACAAATCATACCTTTCCTCATTTCTACACTGGAAGCATTTGACTGCTGAACTTGCCACCAGAGCTTTGTTTCCTAATTAACAGGACTGATATGTTTTCACCTTTAAAGGCCTTACAGCTCCCCAGAGTAATCAATCTACTGCAGCTCAATTACTGCACCAAGCGCACACCACAGCCAGTGAAGGAGACTTGAACGACTGCAGCAGGAGCGGAAAGATATGAATATGCATAAACTCTAAGTGGGTGATCGAATCATCACAGAGGGTCATGAGAATTTGCAGCAAAATAATGAGAAGAATTAATCATTGCAGATTCACAAGGCACTTAGGAAGTGAGTTCGTTTTTCAAACACGCGTTAGAGTTGAGGAGAAAAATTGGCTTTCAGCCAACTACGAATTGATTCAAATTCCTTGGAAACTGAAGTTTCCAATGTAAGAAAAAAAATTCAAACTTATCTTTGTTTCAGATAACACACTAATTATTCTAATGGCCTCATACATGGGCCTACTGAAAGGTATGAGTCAAAAAACTTTGGAAATTCGCACAGCTGGAATCTGTGAGGATACTTGCTTGCTTGTATTTCAGTGGGACATTAAACAGAACTTGAAGTCTTAAAAATGTGTTATGATAGCTTCATGTAAACAAGCACTTAACAATTGGCACTTCTAATAATTCTAGAAGATGTTGGCTAAGTACACCTAGGTTCTTAGAATTAATTTCACAAGAATTATTAGATCTATAAAAATTACTTTAGACCAACAAAACTAGAATTTTAACAGACTACAAACTCCGAACTAACACAACTGAGTATAAAACGTATCTTCTGGATGCTACACTCAGGAACAGATCACCGCAGGAACGCATCTATTCTCACAAAAAAAAAGTACAATGCACTGGAAAACAGTGTGATTTTAACAATACTCAACTCCCACCCCCCCAACATAGTTATTACATGTATTGTACAAAGCAAAAAAGCATACTGAGTTCAGTACAGTCTATTTTAATATTAAACATACGGCCTAAGAAACCGTTGACCTGAGAAATCCAAGTATTCCATTAATCTCAGTTGTCTTAAAAAGACATAATCTGACTGCCACATTCCCATCAGTGATTCTGGTGCACCACATATTAGTGGTAAAACAGCACGTACTGTTATTCTGCATGGCAAAATGCCAGGCTGCACTGGGTCACATATAAATAATTCCTATTTGAAAACAATGGTTTGACAAGAATATAGCACATAATAAATCTACCTCATGTTTTCTTCAGTTGGTATGGATTCTGAAAAATTACTACTAATCAGCCATGAAAAGAGACTTGCATCCCTTGAGACTTCCATTTGTTTCTTGCATCCATGTATTTTAAGTTAGCCTATGCTTCAAAGTGTAAGCAGACTCAAAATAACCACCTGAGAACTTTACTGAAAACAGCAGTCTACTTGCTTTAAGAATATCATATCAGATTTTGGCATGCCGTGCTAGTGCCCCAATTAGCAAGGACAAGAAGGTGAACTCGGTATAATTGATGACTTCTAAAAATCTCTTTTAATACTGCATGTTCTAACTCTTATCTGGAACATGCAGTATACTATAAACTCTCAATTATTTATGGGCAGTTTATCCTATTTGCAGATTAACTGAGCCATGGATGCAGAAAGACAGAGAGGTTTCCCCTCAAATCCAGTTTGGATTTATTAGACCACGTGCAGGGGACTGCAAGAACACAGCTGTAGCACTTCACACGCCAACTTGGATCCAGGTGCAGTTTAGCCACTTCCACACAACACAAGACCTCGACCAGTAAGCCCACATGGACTCAGCTGGCTGCCTCCCAAGCCTACTGTGGTTGCACTGTACATTCTCGTAATGCTGCTGTTACTAAAACACTATACAAAGGTACTTGAGCACTTCCACCCCAAATCAGCTCAGGTCCAGGTTTATTTTCACCACCCCAGGAGACGCAGTACCAGATTTAATCTAGACTTATACTTGGTCACCTGAAAGATGGCAAGGCCCTAGTACACAGTACCTCCATTACTCATAAAAGGAAGAGAGCGCCTTTTGCAAAAACAGTATGTTGGACTTACAAATACAAAAATTCTGGACTACATTTCAGGAAAATTAAAGAAAACAATGTAACTTCAGGAAAATGTCTACATTTAATGTTTAACTCTTGGTTTTAATACTTCTGAATCACAAATTACTGATGTTTTTATGCATGAATGTATCTGTTGAATGTATACATACTATTGAATGTATCTGTACCACAGCATTAAAAAAAAAAGTTGTAAACAAGTTATATTAAACCAAATCATTGAATAACATGTTTTTCAATTGTGTTCACATTATAACTAGGTTCTCAAATAACAGTAATACCCTGCCAAGGAAAATTACATTACTGTCCAAGTGGTAAAGTGAGTCTTGTAAGATGCGATCTGCCTGTTGTGTCACACCTGCACCTACTGCTAAACTAACAAAGGAGGTTTTTGAGTCCCAGTATACGAGTATAATATCACTTTAGACGATTTGTATAAGGAGTTTCCTAGATCATATTGCTACATGGGAATCAAGAAGTCAAGTCTTACAATGCTTACCTCAAAAAAAACCCCAAACAAACCCTGAAAAACCCCAAACAACCCAAACCACAAAAACGCAACTACCAAACAGTACAGATGCTGCATACAAGATAAATTAATCCTAAAATCCTAAAAACTGAACATAGAGTTAAATCAACTTTGGCATCCATTTTATCACACAAACTAAACAAGTAATATAGGTTTACCACCCTTGAGACAAAAATGGGAAGAACAAATTCTGTAACTGGTAAAAACAATGCAGGAAGGGAATAAGTTCCTGATACCTCTGTCTTTTGGAAGTTGTATGCAGGAGTAATAATAAACCAAGGGCACCAGAATGCAAGTTATAGAACAGCTATGTTTAGCTTTCACTCGGCAGATGTCAGTAGCGTTACTTCTCTTTCTCAGAAAGCTAATGCCATGTCGAGTGTTTGAGGACTTAGCTACAAGCTGAACATAACAGGAGAAACTTGTAAATGAATCACTGATGCTTTTCAAACCTCAGATTTTACAAGTTCATCTTTGCTTAAAGTCAGAATAGAGCAGGTTCTGCACTGCCAGCGTATGTAACATGCTGCCCTCTGGTGGCAATATTAAAGTTAAATTTAGTCCTTTGAAATACAAATTGGTGGTCATTATTTTCGAATGCTTTCTTACAATTAAACGAGGAATGCTTAAAGGTTAAATATCTCACAAATTCTAAAGCATGACCCTCACCCTCTGTGGTCAGCTCAACACCTAGAATTTCCTCCTCCTTCTTCCCAATTTTCTGTCTTGTCTTTAAGCAGTAAGATACAATATAGTTAGATTACTCTAGTGTTAAAGAATCCATTTGGAAACAGTAACAACATGGACCACAAATGGATTTACCCCTAGAGCATTCACCACCCCAGTGTGTAAGTGGTGCTGGATGGCCACTGAGAAGAGTGAGAGCCCAAAGCTCTGAGCAGCTGTTTTATGCACAGTAAGACAATACTTTTGACAACTAAATGATCCTTCAGAAAGAAGCCTAGGACACTAAAGGAGCTAGAGAGTGGTTAATTATCAAGCAGTGGGAAGGTGCTATATAATGAAACTACACCCCAAAAAGCACCCCAACACATTTGTAGCCTTATTTGTGAAGTAAAGGTGCAACAGGCACAAAAGAGAACTTGACAGCGATTTGTTGCTAGGTACCCACTGAAGTGCAATCTTTCTGACAAACTTATTGGGAAGATGCACATTACTAGAGCTCGAAGTGTCTCGAGAAGTCCTGCAGCTGCTGTTGGAACAGTTACAAAGGACAGAGCACCTAAGAAAAAAAAAAAAAAAGATAAAAAAACCCCAGAACTAAGGCTCCATCCCTCCAGCAGAATCCACAGCTCAGGCAGGCAGCCATATACTTCTCACACTCTTCTATAAAGCCTGAAACCCTTGATTAACTGAGACTTTTTATTCTGATTATACCTTGGGATGCCCAGAAGCCCCAAGAACCATGGCAGAGCCAGTGTTCCTTACTGTGCAGTTGGGGCACAGTCCAAGGGTTTGCTACAAGGAGGTTAAAGCTGTGAATCTTCCCTGCAGCCAGGCGTCCTGCCCCTTCTCTCTCCCCCAGCTGAACCGACATAAGCTTCACCTCTCTTACTTTCTCATGGGAGAAACTGGGTGAAGTGCCAGCTTCACACAGCTGAAAGGTCACAGAACTTTGATTTCAAGGAACTTGAAGGAATACTGGTTTTGATACAAGTTAAGATAAACCTAACTGTTGGGTTTTTTTTAAAGACTCTCATGAACAAGAAATCCTGCTACTTTGCAAGTTCTAGTCAGAATACATCTTGTGTGTCGCTTTACCTTACTATGAAAGCTATTAACATCCTAGGGTTTTCAAGTTTTATTAACTAAATCCTTGCTAACTATATTACCAGGTGAAACAACTGTTTGTTTACCAGCACTTAGTTCTGCTTAGGAAGGGTGTGGAGGGGAAATAAAACACACTTCTAAAAATCAGTTCAAATTTGGAAGCTGCTAAGAATCTCATCTTTCCATGAGATTTTCATTTTTACCCTTCAGAATATTACAAAGGCCATCTTCCTTCCCTTATCTGTGACCAAGTAGTACCGCTGTTGAAGCTACGTGGGTTTTGAATATTCATTATCCATTTAAGCAAAAGTATGAAAGAAGCTGCCTGAAGAGAAAATTAAGTTACAGCTGAAACAAAACCACTGAACAACCATCCAGCTACATGTAGCAGAAGTGCTCCATTGCTCAGTCCAAACTGTTAGTCTATTCAGATTTAATCCTAAATAATGAATCCATTATTGCATTCTATTTATGTGCAGACAACTTGGAATAACAAATACAATACTCTTAAGATGAAAGCTTGGCATAGGGCTCTATAATCCCCTCCATATGGGAAACATCTTACTAAAACCAACTCCCACACCAGGACTCAGTGATACACTAGTACAACTCAAGTGAGATCAGCTCCTGAACAGTGACGGTGTCTAGTACTGGTTGACCAGCATCCAGAAAACTTTCGCTTAAGGTTGATGACATTAATCATATTTAAAAGTAGCAGTCTGGAGTGCAAGAAGAATGCACAAAGTTATTCCAGCTTCCCAAATACAGCTAGGTATCTTTACCTCTTGAGAATCAGTGCATGTAAATGGATTCAAACAAATGATACTCCAGGGATACAAAGATAAGTATTGTGTGCTGTAGGAGGCTGCGTGAGGTCACCCTGAGTTCGTGCAGATGATTCTATTCTGCCTCTACAAGTGTTAGACACTGCCCAAGCAGAAACCACTCAGCAACCTCCAAACTGCACATTTCAGGTAAGACTACAATTAACAGTCACACACTGTTGTTGAACTACCAATGAAAAAACAAATGTCATAAAATTGTTCATGTCTCTTGCAAATGAGAGAAAAAAAAATCCCAAGTATTATGTGTCGTTTTAATGCAAGGTAGGAAAATAACTGATGTTATGATTAAAACAAGTGCAAACGTGCTTGAGGTATGGACCTCAGACTTAAGCGCAAACAAGTGAAAAGCCTAAACAAGCAAGCAGCCTAAGCTTCCCAAGGTTAACAGGACAGACTTGATAGCATACAAGGCAATGCCCCTACCAAAGTAGCTGTTCAGAATATGTGGAATGTGGTTAGATAACCCACTGTGTGGGACTAAGAACAATACAGTAACCTGTATAGCTAACAGTGTCTCAAGAATAACTAAAATGGATAAAAAGCACTCTATAGAGAGCTTCTTTACACCTGTAGGACATAAGCTGTACAGTGGTGAGACTTGGTCAAGCAAAAGATATTTAAGAAATAATCCATCTTCTGTAAACTAAAGAGACTTGAAAATGCAGTGTGAGCAGTTCAGAAAACAAAAGACTGCTTTTTTTACAAAGCAGAGTCATTTAATTCAGAAAACTTCTGAAATTTTTATTTTTTCCATGAAGAATTGCCTCAGAAGGTTTTTAGAACTGCCTGAGAAGTTTCCCTTAGTACTTCAGAAATTGCTGATAAAGCAGCCATGCTAAAGAACTAAAGATGAGTTTACCCCATTTTCTACTCTAAAAACCATGTATTAAAGCATTTTTGTTAAAATAAATAAAATTCTGGCGACTAGTATTTCGAGCAGTCATGTATGTTTATAATGAGATGGACTGCTTCCACATACTGAGGTAGGCTACAGAAGACTACAGGATTCAAGTGATTTGAGGAAGGGCTTCCATGAACAATACAAGATGATTATTTCTAAACCCTTAACAGTCTTGATTCTTTTGCCATGAGTACTTTTGCCTCAGATTCAGAGAGCAAAGTTTGAGAACCAGCCATGTGATGAGAAAAAAACATTTAATCCACAAAACAAGTTTGGCCAGGAAAAATGGATATTCTTCCTAATTCTGCTTTGGACAGATACATAAAAGTTGGATCTAACTATTTCTCTTAAATGGGTGGAAGAATAGTTTAAGCCCTATTACTGTAGCTTCTTTGTTGTCAAGTTTCCTGGCACTCACACTTATGTTACTTCCTTCAATACCCAGAAATACACTTCCATTACTACTTTGTTTTGTATAGCAACCACTAAGCAATGCAACACAGACACAAATGCAGTAGGCCAAAGCTTTATTAGTTAACGACATGATCTCTGTATGGTAAAACCTCTCTTTTGGGAAAGGAAAGAGAAAAAAAGACACCAGTTGTTATCTGGGAGTGTTCTAGCCTGTTGTATCTATGCATTTCCATACGTATACATCCACGCGCCTTACAGTAAAGCGTCTTTCTCCAAAGCACCCTTGTTGAGGAATATTTCCTACTGATGGGTAAGAAGGACAGAAGGCTGATAACTGAATCAAAAATAAGTCTTAAAAATTAGTTTTATCATTCTGGAAGACTTTGTTAAACACAGAGTTGAGAAAAGAACAGAGGCCTAACAGGTGCAAATAATTCTTAAATATTTCTGAAGCTGTATTAATGTAAACTTTTGTTTGCACAAGTATTTACTAGTTACCATGTTACCTAGTTAGAGTCTACATCTATCATTTTGCTCTGGAGCTATATCCTTATCTCAAGTAAAGCCACCTGCTCTTTCAACACTGCTGATGCTGTCCCTTATACAGACTTCAAAGTGTTTGACTTTAAAGATCTCTACAGGTATCCTGGCACTGTAATGGTTAACTACATAACCCATGCATGATACACTGTAGTCAGCAGTGATTTAGCAGCATGGATTAAAAATGCTACTGAGTAATTAAGGAGATATTCCTTCCCCCCGAAATCCCATAGCTTTTTTCCCCCCCGCATCCCCCAATAACCTCCATACAATTAGAGAGAGCCCCTTTGACCCCAGTAGTTCTATCTAAAAATTCTAGTACTTTTGGAAGAGATGAGCATTCTGAGACTCAAATTAAATGTGTAAAAATTATTTTGACAATTCATCTGAAACCTAAGGAAAGAGAAGAAAGCATCTGCTTCAACACTTAATACAAATGCATTTGAAAACATCTGATATAATAATCCAGATGGAAATTCAGGGACTTGCAATGTCCAGCTTTTTAGATCCAGTCTATTTCTATCAATGCAAAAATTCAACAGTATAAATACATACTCTTTCTAGTAAAATAGCTTTACTTTCTTAGCCCTTAATCTCCTAAAGAAGCTAGTAAAAATGTTCTCCATTGCCACCACATAAGATAACATAAATAGACAAAGAGCCACAGATTTCTTCTGCTTAAAATTTCACCTAATTTTAGCTGAATTACCTCAAATGTTGTTCTTCCTGTTTAGTTTCTACATCCTCAGGCACTCACAAAGCTATGATTTTTTTCCAGTCCTGAAGTCAAGTACTGAAGGCTTGCTAGATTTGCTTCCATTTTTGCATACTTGTTCTTTCCTCAAATGTTGCCCATTCCACAGAATTTCCTTATTACCTTCTATTTTTTTGATACTGAACAGTCCTGATACAGCATTAAAATGAAAATTGTCTCTTCTTTTATCCACAAAGTGATATCTTTCACCTACCGTGCCTACTATTTCTCCTCGCTTATTTTTACTGGCTCAAAGACTAAGATTTTGCTCCTTCAGCTGTAACTATTCTAGATCATGCCACCTCTTTTAGTGTTGACTGAGAATACCATTTAAGGAATGCATTTGATTGTCACTAAAAAAGATTATACCCTAAAGCTTTTCCATCAGAATTAGAAAGTTAGTACGTGCAAGCAACCACTCACTTGTATCATCATCAGGAGAGGATTCTATTTGAACTTTTTTGACAAAGAACTTTAGGCTCATTTGCCTCCTGATAATCAGATGCATTAGGTACTGGACAACTCATTCACTAGCACATATTTTTTGACATGGAGAGAGGTGCTAATGTTGGAATCAGGTAGTAACAAACCAGAATGAAGCTGGTGAAAGCTGTTACCCTTACTACAACTTTTCAAAAAACACCAAATATTTCAAAACTAGAAGGCTTTACCGCTAAAAGAATACCTCATTGGTTGTCCACCATTTTGCATTTAGAACAATTTTGGAAAAGAGTAAGGGCAGATTACGTACCATGAGAAGCTGAACTATGTCATGCTATTGTAAAAAAAAAAAAAAGGTTAGTAAGTGGCGATGTATGAACTGAGTATGGGCCCAAAAGACATGTGAAGCAACCTTTCAGCTTTATATAGCAGTAACATCTCAGCTGGAGCTCTTTTTACGCCACTGGACTGTGTCTGGCTAAGAAGGAGTTAAGTTTTCTTTACAGCAGCCTGTATGGTGCTGTGTTTTGGATTTGTCACTAAAACAGTGTTGATAATACACCAATGTTTTAGCTACTGGTGAGCAGTGCTTACACGGTGTCAAGGTTCTCTGTTTCTTACTCTGCCCCCCACAGTGATTAGGCTTTGGGTATGCAAAATCAGGCAGGGACATACAGCCAGGACAGCTGACCAGAATTGGCCTACGGAATATTTCATATTATATAACATCATGCTCAACAACAAAAACCAAAGGGTAGTCTTTCCAAAGTAGCTGTTGCTCAGAGACTGGCTGGGAATCCATCAGTTTGTGGGAAGTTGTGAGTGACTGCCTTTCCATCACTCTTCCCCCCTACCTCTTTATTAACTCTTTATCTCAGCCCCTGAGTTTTTCTCGCTTTGGCTCTTCTGGTTCTTTTCCCCATCCCGCTGGACAGGGGGAGTGAACAACTGGATGGGCCCTTAGTTGCTGGCTGAGATCAGCCCACCACAAGAAAGGAATGCAGTAAATCAAGGTGAGATATGTAAGAACTCACATATGTCCAGAAATACGAGCTATAAGCAAAACTTCAAAAGCCTTAAGTTCTTTAAAGTAACAAAGACTGGAAAACTTATTCAAATACATAGCAGACTACAGCAACCAAGATAATGACCTCTTCAGCAGGTCTGTAGAGGGCAGAAAAAGAAATGCGTGAATTGCATTTGCGTGAATTGCAGCAAAGAAGATTCCTGCCAGGTAGTGGAAGGGAAAGATGACAACAATACAAATAACAAAGCATTGCAATAGATTGCTCTGAAGAGCTTGTGAAGTTATTAGAGGTCTTTAAAACAAGTTAGATTGACATCTGCTAAGGATACCAATAGCTTGGCTTGCTTTGGACTAGCAAATCTATTCTAGTCTTACTTTTTAGATTTCAGGACAGACAAAAGTACCCATTTCTCTGATCAAATATTTTTAAAAAGAACAAGTATATTAATTACTAGAGTCTCAACAATATAATTATTGCCATGCAATTAGATAAAATGTAGACATTGTCTTTCTCATAATATAAATTAAAGAGTAGTTAATTCAAGTTAAGGAATCCAAAACCTAGAGGAATAGTATCTGTACAAATAACAAAGTGCAATTCAAAATAACTGTTTTCCTAAAATACCAGTGTTAAGCAAAGTTACCTCCTCTACATTGGAAGCAGTTTTGGCAGATGTCTCCATAAAGATAAGTCCATGCTCTCGTGCAAATGCTTCGCCTTCCTCTTTTTTGACTTCTCGTCTAGATTCTAAATCACTAAGATGGAAAAAAAATAAGTTAGTTGCATGGTCTAACCTGTACATGTAAACACTATTCTTCAGCAACATGCTTATAAGCCAAGAGCCCTCATTAGAGCTTACGTACATATGAATATCTACTCAAGCCCTTACATAAAGTACAATTACTGTAAGTTTTGCACTTATAATATATGGAGTAGCCACAGACATCACACTTACTTGAGCTACCAATCCTAGCTGACATAGATCTTACCAAAGACTTCATGAACTGGCTTTCAACAGGATGTGTGTATACTTATCTAGCTATTCCTTGAATACTAACTTCAGACATTGCCATTTTAGGTAAATACCACTCTTTTCTAGTCTAATGTTATCTACCAATCCACACTGTAAAGCTGAACTGATAAGGAAGTTTCATATAAGATTTCTTAATGATATTAAAAATAATTTTAAGGATAGAGTTGATTTTTTCTATTCAGTACCAAAACTTCACACAGTCAATTGCTGTTCTGATAAAAAGACTTAAAAGCAAAAATAAGTTATTTTGAACTACATTAGCTGTTCTCTCCCAACAAGCTAGCATTTAGGTCTAAAACTCCAGGCCTGGCCCTCTAACAGCAGAACAACTTGAAGTGACTGTTACACAATCTCTTGTTTCCTGCTTTCCAAGAAGTTTAGATGAAAGTTAAATATTACACAAAAGAACAGGAAAAAAACCCCCTCTTTGACTGGACAACTAAAGACAAATCCACTTCTGTAAGTGATATAGACACATAAGTATTTCACTCTTACTTTTTAAAGCTTCTTTAGGAACAAGGAGTACAGAGTTTCTGTCCTTCTTTGTAAGTATATTACATCTTGAGCAATAACAATGCTATATTTATACATAATAAATATAACATATAGATTTAAATAAAATTTGATTTAATTTGTGCATGTAAAAATATCTTCTCAGACACACATTTTTAAACTAAACAGCATGCAAACACAGAGGTTTAATTTGCAGCCAGAATACCAGTAAAAAGTATCATACTGGGCTTCAGTGCTGCCATCCTTGTAATTACACACATATTAACAATAAACGATACTCACTGTGGCATCTCTTTGCAGCAAAGCAGGTTTTTGTTATTTTTACAACTACATGCTAGCTCAGATGAGTTACAGCATCAAGACAATTCAGCACATCATTTAAACATGGAGTATTTGAAAATAAGGATACAAGAAATGTCTTCTCAAAACATTGTTAAAGTTGATGTTCATTATATGTAAGCATTCCCAGTATCTCAGCCTCAGGCTTACCATATCTTAACAAGGTGTTCATTCTCATGTCCCTGAAGTAGCTATCTGACATTGTATTTTTGAACTTGAGCAATGTCTTTATCTGCTACTACCATGCTACCCTCAAAAATATCTTATTTAAAACCTTGATTCACTATGGTGTTATCTCCATGATAGAACAGAAATAAACAACTTTTTTGAACTTGAAATACTGCAGCTGCATCAAAAACTGCAGTGATAACCCGGTCAAAACTCACTACTGATATCTAAACATATTCTTAAAGAGCTTTAACTACTTCTACTAACCACAGTTGTCTTCCTCTCTCCATTCCAATAATTCGAGGCATTTGGTCTTACTAGATCAATATAGCTATGTTTTGTTCTGGAAAGAAGATTAAGTACAGTATTTGTCATGTTTTAAGACTAGTATTTGTAATGTTTTCAAAAAACAGCTCTTATATTTCAGATTAAATTCTCAACACTCTTCAAATCCAGCAATAAGTCAGTACTACAAATGTATACCAAGTGCACTTTTGGGACTCATAAGAACAAAATTTATTCCTTCAAAAATATTATGCTAGTATTCATGTTCTTCCTTCCATCCATGCCTTACTATAAGAACTTCTGTAACACACTTTCAGGATAATGCAATAATTGAAGGAGTTTCTTTCCCATCCTCCTCTTTGAGGCTTGAAAATAATCCCCTTTAAAAAGCTTCTTAAAGAACTTTCACTTCATGTAGCACCTTAATCTGTAGCTTAAAATATATAATTTAAGTATATTTATTGTTTGAATAAGACCCAGTTCTAACTGGGAATTACTGAGCTAGCTGCAAGTAGCATATTATAACACACAATCATGTGGTACAGTCTGCATCAGCAGAATGCAAGACATAAAAATGTAGTTTAACAGCTCAGAACACTCAGGAATAGTTACAGATGGTCAACTAAGTATGCAAACTTATGTAGTACTTGAGATTCAAGTAAACAGTACACTTTACTGTTTCTCTCAGTGCCGTATTTTTACTCACATAAGCATAAGAACAGCTGGTCAGGGACATCACTGGCTTACCAAAGCTTCATTTAATAAAAGAGATTACATTTTTATATTAATTTGTGAAGACTATGCTTATCACATTCCTCAATTAAGAACGTCGTTAGTCATTTTCCAGATTATGTATAAAAATGTGGACAAGCTTCACAATTACTTAATGCTTAACATGTTTTTCAGGGGGAGGTAGAGGATGGTGGGCAGAAGAAGGAAAATAGAAGGGGGAAGAAGAAGAATAAAATAAGAGGTGAACAGGCCATACTAGAAAACCAGACTCTCTTTACCACAGGGCTGTTTCTCAGTAGTATCTAAGAAATTATCTGTCTGTTCATTAAATTCTAAGGGACAACCACACACACCATTATTTCAACTGGCATCTTTACCTTCAAGAATTGCTGAGGCATGAAGACAAGTTAAGGTCAATTAGGTAAAGGCCCATAACTAATGGGTTATTAAATTCTGAGACGATGCTTTTGATATTTGGAAAAACCCTACACCCAGTCAAAAGATCTAGATGTGATACTACAGTGCACTGGATCAAGAACTAGAAAAATTACAGATAAACTTAATGTATTCACTGATGTGTTTTAATAAAGACTTTCAATACAGATCAAAGTCTCAGCATCAATAGGGAACCATTTTAGAACTTTGGACAGTCTAGCTGATGAGAAGACCAAGTAAATAATTGTTTACAAACTGGGTAACACATTTTGTGCTGGTTTTGGCTGGGGTAGAATTAATTTTCTTCATAGTAGCTAGTATGGGGCTATGTTTTGGATTTGTACTGGAAACAGGGTGGATAACACAGGGATGTTTTCATTATTGCTGAGCAGTGCTCACACAGAGTCAAGGCCTTTTCTGCTTCTCACCCCACCCCACCAGCGAGTAGGCTGGGGATGCACAAGAAGCTGGGAGGGGACACAGCTGGGACAGCTGACCCCAACTGACCAAAGGGATATTCCATACCATATGACATCATGCTCAGCATATAAAGCTGGGGGAAGAAGAAGGAAGGGGAGGACATTTGGAGTGATGGCATTTGTCTTCCCAAGTAACGGTTACACATGATGGAGCCCTGCTTTCCTGGAGATGGCTGAACACCTGCCTGCCCATGGGAAGCAGTGAACGAATTCCTTGTTTTGCTTTGCTGGTGCGCATGGCTTTTGCTTTCCCTATTAAACTGTCTTTATCTCAACCCACGAGTTTTCTCACATTTACTCTTCCGATTCTCCCCCCCATCCCACCAGGGGGGAGTGAGTGAGCGGCTGTGTGGTGCTTAGCTGCCAGCTGGGGTTAAGCCACGACACACTTCCAAAACTTCTAGTTGTATTTTCATCACCCAGTGTTTAAGAGCAGCCTGAATTCACCAGGAAATGGGTCAAAAAGCATTCTCTGCCCCCAACCCCAGGTAAAACACATAGAATATGAAACAGGCTTAGAATTCAGAAATGTCTCGTATAATCATTGAGGTGTGCACTTTTTACATTTGAGAAAAGTTTTTGAAGTGAATCCTATATATGGGCTTTTTTTTTCAGTGACATTTTCTCTGCTGTGATTCTTACCCAAAAACTAAAGCACTTTAGAACACCTAAAATTAGGAGTAATATTCTCTTTGTAAGGGAGATATCTAGGTGCTTCTAAATGGTGATTCCAGATGTAAAAAAACATAATGAGAAAAATAATTCATATAATCCATTATTTCATGCATTCAGTCAATCCTTTAAAAATAAAAATTACTTCTAAAAAAAGGTACTCAGAACATAAGGTAGTTGATCCACATGTGCTGCACATTGTATTAGTCTAATTAGAAAAGGAAAGGTTTTAGATTCACCATAGAACTATGTCCAGTGACTGAAAGTAATTTAAAGTTAACATACTGCCTACAAATAAGGAAACACAAAAGCTGAAATCTAGATAAGTGATAAGTCTTTACCACTTACAAAATCACAACTGGTTATATTTTACCTTTTATTTCCAATAAGCATTATAACCATGTTGGAATTGGAATGCTGACGAGCATCTTCTAACCAAGTTGTCAAGTGGTTGAAAGTATCCCTCCTAAGTATGGAAGAGAATGAAAATTAAAAGCAGTATTTCAAGAAATCTCTTTTCCTTCTGTTAGTCAGCTTCTCAACTTGAGTAACGAACTCATTTATTAGTACACATGCTCCAGGGATAAAAGCTAGTAATCCCTTTGTGAGTGGGAGAGTAGGCAAACAAAAATTTAGTAAACAAGGAGCATTAATGAACTCTGCTTAAAAAGTAATTGAAAACATGTTTGCTACAAAGAGTAAAGAGGATTCTTATCGCTGTAAGAATCTGTAATTTTATATACATATAAAAACTGCTGAATGGAATTGTAAAAGTCCCTAACAGCCTCAACCAATTCAAACAACAGTACAAATAATCACATACTCATATAGTAATATTTGTTATACTGAAGGCAGAAAATAGTTGACAATTTTCTGTGAGTTTATAAACTGAATAATGAATTTAGCAGCAAAGACTTTTAAAATAAGGTACACTAATATGGCACATTACAGATTTTATAGAATGTGTACACTAAATATTAAATCACATGCTTGTAAAGTGTGTTTAAGATTTCATAGGGGTAAAAACCATCTATTTATGAATCAAAGATTCATTTGCTGGAAATCCAATGGAAAGAATACGTTGCTTCCCGATATTTAAAAATAAATGCAGAACAACAGGAAAAACATCTAGGAAATATCTAGTAAAAGTTGTTGCTTAATTGAGCAACAAGACCCAAGATCCACAAAGGAAGCCACAGACCCTAATAGGATTTTGGAGCCTGAACATTTTCATAAACCAGCCACAGTACCCACAATTTTGCAGATAAGTTGTATAGACTCTTTATTCAATACAGCAGGAAAACCTTAGAACAGCTGCTACAAAAATCACACTAAGACCTGTATTTTCCCAACCTCATAAACACAGCAATGGTAGGAGTTTTCTGGTATGTTTATGCAACCAAACTTTGATGTTTTACTATTTCAATCCTTTGTAGAATGGCATTTCAGTAAAAAATCTGCTGTAATTACAGAAAAATTACAACTCATGGTAATAAAAACACTAGAAAGGAATTAATGTAGTATTTTAAAGTCTTTCTCAATAAAGGTAATCCAGAGGTTCATGGTCAAATAGTTTATAAAAACATTTTGTTTCATTCTTCCTGAGACTTTATGTATACTTTTTCTCAACCACTATACAGGGAAAATTGGAAGTATAAAGGTTACACAGGCTGTATCTTGATTTTGAGCACTTAAGGAAAGTTGGCAAAACATTAGACTACAAATATCTACACAAAAAGCCAAAGTAAATTAGACATTTTAACACTGAAATATAGCATAGCACAATTCTACCAAGGCATATAATTTTAATCCAGTTATACCTCCTCGGTATTCTCACCTTGTAATGTCATACACTAGTAAAGCCCCTGCTGCCCCTCTGTAGTATGACCTTGTAATGGAACGGAAGGACTCCTGCCCTGCCTGTAGAAGACAAAGTTTCATTATTTCATATCTCAAATTTACTTTTTGGTGCTGAAAAACAACAACTTAGAATCACAGAATTCTACTTTTGAGAGGACAGAGACAAGGAGGAGTATGGAAGGGAAATCAGAGAGGGGACAAGTGGGGACAAAGTCTCTAACATTAGCAAGAGAAGGCACATAAGGAGAAGACACCAACTACAGCACAGTGCTGTTTAAAAAAAAAATCGGAACAAGACCTCTAAACCTTTTTTGGCAATCCCTGACAACCCAATTTACTGAATTGCTTCACAATACATGAATCATTATTAGAGCACAGAATGGACTCCTAGCAACTAAGCTCTGAAGACAAATTTGAAAGGAAGCAAATAACCCAGAGCTTCACATTTGAATTCAATAACCCGCTCCCTGGGGCAGCTGTTGACACTAGAATAAATAAAGCCCATTGTAAATAAATGATGAATGACATCTTTACGCCCACCATCTGCTGGTGTAAAGGTTGTTGGAAGGCCAAGGATGCAGATTTTATCCGTTATATCATAAACTGCAGCCAGCTTTCAACAGTCTTCAGATGGAATTCTTTCAGTAATCATTTTATTATGAAAAACCAGAAAATGGTTCTGAATTCAATTTTACATAATTCTGCTCCACAGTTAATCAATTTCCTCTGTACTTGATAAATAATGCTTGTCAAACAGTTAGAGGATGCAAGAGTCATCTTCATATGCACTGGTGAAAAGCTTCAGAGATCCTACATAAATTATATAGTTCTCACAGAAAAGTATTCTGTAAAAATCTCAGCACTTAAAAGAACATACTCAAAAGAACACAGTCCTGAAAAATACATATTCATAGTTGCAAACCTTAAGCTCCCCATGCTCGTGTTTTTCAGAAGTGCTATCTAGTACCTGACAGCTGTTAGAATAAACATTTACTTCTAATATTTAGTAATAACAGATGCTTTAGCATAATTCAAAAGATAACACAGAACACGATGAAGAAATACTAATATTAATGCTGAAGAAACCCTATATGCAGTAAGATAGTTATATGCAGAACTATAGGAAACTACTCCGATTTAAAACCATGAAAAGCAAGAATGAAATATTTATCAAATACAAGCTACCCTCCAGCCCTACCTACAAAATCAGCATACAGAGAACTTTCTCTTCTCACAGTTACTGTATTTTCTTAATATAAGGTCTTCTTGAATTCAAGGAGAACTTCATCTATGTTCTGTCATTGAACAAGAACAGTGGCACAACAAGTTGACATGTTCAGTCTTCAGAAAGCGTCCTTATCTTCCAGAATAATCAGTTACTTCAGTTTAAGAACACACTTTATCTTAGCCATTCCAGTGGAAAAAGTTACAAAAGACAGACAATATATTTAATAGTTTCAACATGATTAGATTACAGTAGCATATGCACTTGGCCGAAGAGTCCAAGTGCATCTTTATGTAAACTAAGGTAACAGAATACAACCCATCTGCTAGAATGCACCAAGGAAGAATAAAAAAAAAAAAACACAAGTTTTTCGCACAATACTTGGTTCTCTACCCAGAAGCTTCACTAAGCTCTACAACTTTTTCTTGGTGTGGTGACTAGCTCAAGTACATGGTAGATGCATAAAACATTTTCCTCCTAACTAGACAACAGACAAGTTATTGTTACCAGTGTATTCCATTTATTGCCTAAAATCATACATGAAGTGGACTTAGCCTACCACATTAAGATTGCCTGTTTCACCTTCACAAATTCCACTTTGACACATGAAATTATTTGTCTCCGAGTAAATTAATCATGGTCAACCAAGACTGTCAGAGGTTCTAGCTGATCTTACAAGAATGTAAGAAGTCGGAGTTCTTACAAGTTCGGCATCTAAATCCTGAAAATACTATAACATTTTTAATTGTGTCTCACTTGCCCATGATGAAATTTAAATATCATTGCTTCCTGAAGGAAAGACTGGGGAAAGGGTAGAAAATGTTACCCCTTCTTCACCAAAGAAGATACAATCTTCCATACAGCAATAATGAATTTGTGCTTATATATACCAACAGAAACTGAACTCTCTTTCATTCTAAACAGAAGAAAACTGAGTTTCTGTAAAGAAACTCCATGATACTTATGTTTATATATTTTTATATTATATATAAAATAATAAGAAACACCTTATATATATAATTTACTATTTTAACAGTATAATTCTGAATGAGAGCTCTAGAAGGTCAATATAGCAGGGTTAGGCATGTAGAATATACTCCACAGCTGGTTTTTTTAGTATCATTATTACTTTAAGCATTTTTCACCTGACAATTTGCTCTCTGCCCCCCTCCCCTTTTTCCCCCCCCCCCAAGGAGGACAAGCTATTTCAAAGATGACAAAACAAAAAAAAGCGTAGGCTATTAGCTAAACCCGACTTTTTTTAAAAAATGCAAGTATGTTATAATTGTACTTTATCAGTCTTGCAAAGTAGGACCAACCCAAATTTAGCTACTTGCTACAAGGAGCAACAGATAGAAGTAACAATATGGAAGCTCAGTATAAATTAAACAGCTTTGATACAAGAGAAAAGTCCTTTATCTTATGTGGAATTAACATTGTTCTTACCATCCCTTCCATGTTCCCCAAAATCTAGCACTTGCTTTTTTTTTTTTTTTCTCTTCCATATTAAAAAGCTTTTTTCACAGAATGGTTGAGGTGGGAAGGGACCTCTGGAGGGCACCTGTTCGAACCCCCCTGGCTCAAGCAGGGCCACTCAGAGCAGGTTACCCAGGTCCATGCCTGGACAGCTTTTGAAGATCTCCAGGGATGGAGACTCCACAGCCCCTCTGGGCAACATGGGCCAGCGCTGAGGCAGCAGGGCAGGGAACAGTAGTGGCAGTAGCCACTAAATGAATGTTAAACAGGGTATTTCCCAAGGCCATATTACATCTAGTACAGGCAACACAAGCCTTTGCTCTGAGGCAACCCCTAGTTATACCAACTTTCAGAGTTACGCTGCCATGGAAGTGGGAAGATGGAAGATCTTTTTGGTAACAAGACAGACCATGAGAGCTATTTCACATGTAGAAATTCTAGGTCAGACAAGGTTGCCTACAGGAATCAATAAATGCATACTGAACAGGCCTGAACATGCATCCTCTCTCTTCAGAGAAAAAGGTGCTAGCTCTGACGTGAGCAGTTCGCTAATCATGAAAAAATGTGAGCCTCTGATAAACAAGTGATGTTTTAAATGCTAAGTAACACTCTTTTTGGCTGTTTTCTGGACTGTAAGCTTTTACAGTTCATATCATATCGGTTAAAAACAACCTTTCTGATATGAGAGACTTACATAATCATAGTTCTAGGAGTTACAAGTCTTCAAAATAGTACAAAAATCTTCATCTCTGCTTCAACTGTAGAACTGCATGGACATATATCCCATGTGCTTCTCTAAATACACCTCAGTATAGAGGCCAAAAAGCAATTTCAAAATAATGATGTAAGTAGAACATGAAGCATTATCGATCACCTTAGGTCACTAAGATACACGGAGACTTAGGGCCTGCACTAAAGTTTTCAGGAACATTTAAGCTATGTAGCTGTGTTACTATTGACACAGTATCTGTGGCACATTTCAGAAAAGACACCCAAGTGTTACTATTCCTATAGGAAATCTCAGTGTCATTTCCAAGTGGGTGGTGTAGTCGCGTAGGTGTCAGTTGCAAAATGTGCGGGCAATCCTTTGCTATCAAAAAGAGTTCCTTGCAAGTTCCTTAACTGCATATTTTTGAATCTATAAACTCAGGAGAAAAAAAAAAAAAAAAAGAAGAGCCGTGAGGCAGTACAAGAAAGTAGTTAGATAATGAAATAGGATCTACAACAGCACATCTCCCTAGAAAACAGTTCATCAATTGTACTGAATTCTCTATTCTCAATGCTGAAGAATTTGGAAAGTTTCTTCAAGGACAAAGTTATTCAAGTACATCTCAGCAGGCCTTCAACATCCAAGCTGACCAATAGTTTTTACTGGGAGGAAACTTTATAGTATACATCTACATGAAAAATGAGAAACAATGCACCATAGCTAGTAGCTCTAGACCCCTTCACTTTTAGAAGGGGCACACATGTGTCCTATGTTCAAACCCGGTGACAGAACACCTCATTCACATTGGGAATTATTACTCATTTAAACTAGTTTACACTTTCGTAAGCTGTATAGAAAACTAAAAAGATCTAAGAAACAACCAACTCACCTAAGTGTCACACTACCTATGACAACTGCCAGTTGGGAACTACTCCACAAAGTTGATCCCTGGAACAAAATGTTTCAGAAAGAGAGGAGCAAAATACCCTTGAATACAGTTTTGAAAGTTCATAGAATCACAGAATGCTTTGGATTGGAAGGGACCTTTACAGGTCATCTAGTCCAACCCCCCTGCAAGAGCAGGGACATCTTCAAGTAGATCAGGTTGCTCAGAGCGCCGTCCAACCTGACCTTGAATGTTTCCAGGGATGGGGCCTCCACTACCTCTCTGGGCAACCTGTTCCAGTGCCTCACCACCCTCATTGTAAAAAAATTCTTTCTTAAATCCAGTCTAGATCTGCCCTCCCTTAGTTTAAAACCATTGCTCCTTGTCCTGTCACAACAGGCCTTGCTAAAAAGTTTGTCCCTGTCTTTCCTATAGGCCCCCTTTAAGTACTGGAAGGCTGCTATAAGGCCTCCCCACAGCCTTCTCTTCTCCAGGCTGAACAACCCCAACTCTCTCAGCTGTTATAAATAAAAAAAAGTTATAAATAAGTTAACAGCCTTTTAGTCACATGGCAACTTGTTTATACAAATGCATTAATCTTTCTTGCAATCGTGTCTCTACTCCAGAATAAAAAGAATTTTAAGGTGATTTACTAGCATGTAGTACAAAGAATAGGCACAAAAGTAGTATAAAAATAAAAAAACCCCTGCTGCTCTCCAGCAAAGATGTTCCCGAGCAAGAACCGAACTAAAGACACTTATGAAGAAGAATCCTTAACAATTTAAGAGTGTCAAAATTTATGTGGAGGATTCAGCCAAGTTACATGTTGCTTCAGAATAACCCTTTCAGCATCCTAATAAGAACTGAATTGTCAAGAGGACTAAAGATCCCCAAGGGTGAAACTGTACATATGTCTAAATACAGATCATTTGTACATATACCTTTTCTTCTGATGTTGTTGCATGCATGGCATTTAGACATCCAAAGCAATTCCCAATACATCAGAGAAACAGAAAGCTTTAGCACTCCATTATTAGAAGTACCCTTGTGATTTATTTCAGGTTATAAATATATTTGAAACCTTTAGGTTTTAAGTAGCTACCCTCACTAAAATGGCAGTTCCACTATGGACAAAAGGAAGTGATTTGCCCTCCTTCCATCTAAGCCCTTACCCTAAGCAAGAGCTTGCTCTATTATTGTAGAAAGCAACAGATAAACTGACAAGAAATCTATAACCAGTCAGAAAATAAAATACCAATAATACAGTATTTCAATAACCAAATACCTTTAAGCACATGACAGACAAGGGTTTGTGAACACTAAGCTAGAAGGTGTATCAAGTTACCTTACCTTCCTAACGTGTCATCATAGATGTGAACAATAGCTTAGCTACTGGCACTGAAGTTCAGATGATGGTCCTATTACCCAAACTGCAAAAGGAATAACTATTAAATGGACAAATCCCACCCCCCGATCCATGAACCCAGAAATAAGTTAATGCTCCCACGTAGCAGCAAACACAGTCTGTGAACTGATGATCAAACTAGTTTCAGGAACCAAGATAGATCCTCTGCAAGTTCTTGATGTTACTTCACAGGAGTAAAACAGAGGGCCATGAGCACTGAATTGCCATAACTTGAGCTGTAAGATGTACCCACATTCTTGCAGGTACAACAGTTAAAGAGTCAAATTAGTAAAAATTCAGTAGAAGAATTCACCAACTGCCCATGAAATATGCTCTGACTACCAAAGCAAGTAGAAAAATATCATGAAGTAGACAGTAAAGAACTCTCAGGGGCGAGCACTACATCTTAGCAATTGTCAATATCACTAAGACGAAATGAATATTCATTTAATGAATTAAGGGAACTTTATTTGGTTCTACTAGATCCAAATAGTTTACAAATACGTGAAAAATAACTGAATTTCCAAGAAGGATTAGTATATTCAGAATATCTGTAAATGGACAGACAAGTCACACCGTGGTTTTAGGGAAAAAGAGACATGCCTTCAACAATTATGCCTTCTGTCTTGCATAAATGTGCTTTTTTGTGCAAGCTCTCAACTACTAGAAAACACTGTCAATTTAATTAGAAAGATCACTTGTATGGAAACCAAGAAATTACTTGCAATTAGCTAATAAAAAAGGATAAGATGATTTCAGATATTTAGTGTTAGTCTGAGCAAGACTAGTCTTAGTCTAGCACCTTAGTCTTGCTTATAGAAACATAATAATGAATAAACATTTATCATCACGGATTCCCATGAAATGACGCACAAAGAGTTATTAAAAATGATTGTATTTAAATACACAGGAAAAATTCTCATTCATATCAATTTAGTTTAGAGAACATAAGTAGTATTACTTAGTATCATCACTGATCTCTCCCCCCTGCACCATCTGAGGGAACTTAAATTCCCTCTTTCAACTACTGTTTATTTTTGCTCATCAACAATGACTTGTTAGTAACAGTCAATACAATACAGAACATCCTCCTCAACAACAAAATGAAGGCTACTGACTCAGCCTGGTAACAAGCCCAGTATCTCTCGACAACAATGAAGTTGTTCTGAGGAGAAGCAATTTCAGTATTTCTTGGTGTTACACTGCCGCAAGACGAACAACCTCATCTACACAGCTTGTTTAAACTCACAAACCTTAATAGCTCCCACAACAGTCATTTTGATCCTTACCAGCTTCTGTTGACCACTTCTAGTTCCCTAAAAGTTACTTTTGTAACTGACACTAGCTCAAATACCACACTTCCACAAAAGGGTAGCTTCACTTCTCATAGTAGACAATTACCAACTAAGCAGTTTTGACAAAAATATTTCTCAGTCTATTCAACTATTGAAAACCATTACTAAGATTAAAGACACAGGAAAGGAAATAATCTTGACACTAAAGATAGACAAGACAAGTGAACAATTTGGTCCAATACCTGCACTCCCCTTGACTGACCTAAATGCATCAGAAAGGAAAAGTGAAACCCAAGGACTCACAGACCTAAAAACCAGGGCATGCCACAGCACACATAGCAGCAAACTTGCTGAGCCCAGCAGTGGGCAGATCAGGAGCAGCCTGCAGCTGGGAGAGAACAACTGCACACACTATTTGCTGGTGTAGACATACCATCAGCAGTAGAGCCAAGACTGCAACACCTAGCACTAAGTATGCAAGGGCCACACTGAATACCTTTCATGGAATGTGGGCTTCTGTTGTTTTGGGTTTTTTTTTTTTGTTCTGGTTTTTTTTTTGTTGTTGGTTTTTTGTTTGGGGTTTTTTTGTGTGTGGTTTTTTTTTGTTTTTGCATCAAACTAGTTTTACTAGACTACCAGCTCACAGAACCAAATGCTGGAGTACAATTTCTAATGAGTACCCGTGCGTTCCTTGAGGATATCTTCCAGTTTGGCCTCCTCTGAAAGGAATTCAGTTTGCGTACTCCTGCATGAAAACGAGACTTCAAGTAAGCAGAGCTAACTTCTGTAACACACTCCTGATCCAAACTAAGATGCTAATGAAAAAGTGAAATATTCTTGAGTTATGATACAAGAGCAGCACACAAATGGATCTCACAGACATGCAACAGTGTTAGCTTCAGCTGCCCCTGTAAGTTATGACACACTCCTACAGTGAGGTATGCTGCAGGTTCCATATATTCCCATTATTAAGATATAACTTTCCTTGGAGCTGCAGTGATCTGCTGAAGACAACACCAACTGAGCGCCATTGCATAGAAATACCTGGCCAGAAAAATCTGAATTAAAGTGTTTGATTCTCTTAAGAAAGCAAGTCCTTATTCATTGTTAACCAGTCAAAACAAATTTTATCCAGTTCTCCACTTATGTCTCTGTTCAAGATGCTTCCTGTTCAGTGATGGATTAAAAGCAGGTATGTAAGGCTAGCACTAAATCAGAGAAGTGCTGGTGCTGTGACACAGTAAGCACCAACTGAAAACATAAATGCTTCACATGCTTCCTTAACCATAGGTGTAAAACAAACTTTCTCTTATCAAATGGAAATTATTACAGCTTAATAAATATGGAGATAGCACCAGGAACAGCTAGCAGTTTTTGCCAACAGAAAAAGAAATTCAATAAATGCTCACCCAGATACACAATACAGACATGGTAACCTTGGTCATTATGTACATCTTTGTGTACTTTAACACTTGTAAGTAAAACATCTCTTGACAATTACCTCATCATATTTCTTATCTTGCTATTCCTTCAACACCTTTGCACCCAAGATCAGAACTGAGACAGTGGAATTTAGATAAGCTTACAAGCCAAGATTGGATTACAATAGAAATATCCTGTGTTTTAAAAATCAGATTGTACACAGTTAAAATTTTAACTATGGCCAATATACTAAGTCATTTATTACTTACAACTTATAAATTATTAACTACAATGCAAGCATACAATCTACTCAGTGTACAAATGCTTTTAATGAATATTTTTAATTTACATATGATACAGTTAAGAAACTAGCCAGATAAAATCCCTGCCCAAAACCAGCTTGTAAGTTATAATCAAAAGCAATTCTGTTAAAATTTTGATTATGGGACACTTTGCAAGCATTCAAGAAACCAAACATTGCAAAGAGCTACTGAGTCAGAGGCAAACAGAAATAAGAAAATAACAGAATCTACTCAAAATAATATCAAATAAGAAAAACAGAATCTACTCAAAAATCGTTGAAGTTCACTTGTACCCAAGGAGCAGATAATAGCACATTAGCAAAATCAGTTTGAAAGCCAATGAAAGACAGTGGCTGCATTGGTAGTAAAATTAGTAATTTTGTCTACAGAGAATCTGTCCCAATTTTAGGAAACAAGGATGAATGTAGATACATTCTCATGTAGTCACACTACATACAAAAAGTCTGCTTCTGAAGCTACTGTTTATGCAGAGATTTGCTTGCCTATTGAACTCAAAAATGATCAGCCACCTTGGTAGTCAGCAAACCACAGTTATAATAGTAAAAATGCTCAGGGCAGAAAAAGCCTGAAGTAAGCACAATCTGACCATATTCTTCTATACATTTTCATGGCAAACTTCCAAGGAGGCACAGGTGTTAGATGCCATTTCAAGTGATGAACTTGTAAAATAAGTAAGGTACTTTAGATCTTACCTACAAAGTTAGCTAAAATATTGCACTTGTTTACATTTCTTGTTACATTACACGTGCTTGTATGTAGGCACGCATATACAAATATATCTCCCTTCATTGATTTGCTATACCAAAAAGAGCACATACATGATGCTACAGCTCCAGTATCTGTCAGTTTCTAAAGGTATCCTAAAATGCTTTTCTAAAGGAAAACAGACAGCCCTGCCTTAGGGAACAGTTAAGCACATTTGAAAGACAGAGCTAGCAGTATGAGCATCTTAAAGCTGCTGCATCACAACAAGTGTAGACATTGAGGCTGACTGCTCTATGGTAAAGTGACTGACAAGAAGAAAACAGCTGCCTTTGCTAATGCATGTTCTTAACCTGAACCCCCCCAAAAGTCAAAGTCTCTTTTTTTCTAGGCTTTCCAAAACTTTAAGCTTTTACCAGTCCCTTCTTGATTGTCTGAAGTATTTACTATCTTCACAATCATAGTGAACTTGAGTTCTTAAGTCTTCTTGTATGAAAACAGTGAGCCATATCTTTTCTTCTACACTGGAAATGCAAACATTTCCTCTAGAGAATTCTTGATTAAAGCTAGTAGACATCACAATTTCCCAACCGGATGTTTTATTAACCAGACCTTGCATGAACGCACAGAGAAAGAGTATTTCGATAAATGTAAGTTCTTAATAATACAGAAAACTTTCACAACAAAGTGAGGCAGCACGAATTCCAGTCTTACAAGTCTGACAAAGTGTTACTTGAGGAAGTGAAGTTACAGTGCAAACAGTAGAAATTTGCAATGGTTTAAGAATACATCACACCAAAAAGGGAAATTTTAGCAAGTTTTTAATCTTCATAGAAACCAAAGGAAGCTGCAGGACAAAGTACGTAGTCTCACATGGGTGCTGATGACAGAGAGCTTAACCAGAACAAAGGGAAAGCTAGTAGAGCCATATCTTTAAATAATTTCTATAATTTATTACTTACCGTATCCCATATCTGAAGCTTTATCTGTTTTCCATCAATAGTTATCATTCGAGCCCCAAATTCTACACCTGAATAGATTTTACAAAATATTACATTATTAGCATATATCAGAAAGAAGAATGTCAAGTACTATGAAAGCAAGAATGTAAATTTAAGTTAATTCAACATTGTATTTGTAGGAAATAATCTTTCACAATCTGCTTTTAGTTAATTTTCTAGCTGCTTGAAAGAGCTGGAAAGTTTTCCAGAAGAAGAAAACTGTTACTTTCCAAGTGCTTTAAAAACACGTTAATTAAAGCAAGTGTCAAGGAGGTATTTCCTACAAAGTTTTCTAAAAGATTTAGTAGCTCTAGATCAAAGGGAGAAAAACATGTCCATTTGAATGCAAGCAGGAAATTGAAGAGTCACAGTTATTTTAACACTCTACCAGTGACAGATTGCTGAAGCCAGTTTAGAAGAAATTAAACCTACAATTCTTTATCAATAAAATATTCTATTAAGTGAGCATACAAATGTGACCTTCAACAAGATACATTTTATTACTGTGTTAATTAAAACTCATCTGCCTTTATGAAAAAAAGTACTTCCAAAATTCTAACTAGTTAAAGATCAAATTTAATAACCGAGGGAAAAAAAAATCAATGTGTTTCAAATAAACAAAAGGAATTTCTTTAGTGGAAAAATTCAGCCTTTTGTACCATCTTCTAAAGCAATTTTAAGATCATTAACAGTAAATTAAACATAGATTGAGGCTATTACTACAGTAGTTAAAATCCGACAAATGCCTAGAGATAGTGGACATATTTAAAGGCTATCAAGTTTCCATTAATCTATGCTTCATATATCCATTATTTCAGAAAAAAAAAAGAGCTGGTAGCTTAAGTTTTGTCTAAAATTGGTCACTGTCTCGATTTGGACTGAAGTCTTCCAATTAAGCAGCCCTGAAGTATTCCAAACGTCTCTTTCAAAAGCTTGTTTAGAATATTTGGGGGAGGCAGCATGGCTTTCTGCAGAATGACTTTTGGGGAAGGGGACAGGAAGGAACCACTCTCCCCCACGCAGGATACTGGAGCCAAATAAAAGCCATGGGCCAATGAACACTGTGCTCTCTTTAGCATCCAAATAACTTGCAGTAACTGTATGCAAACAAGTTGAAAGAATGGAGGGGGAGCAGCAGAAAGGAGGAAGCAGATGAATGACAATGCTCTCTCCAAAGTTGATTGCAAAGCCAGGGGAAGGTCCTTGGACTACTACAAGTGTCAACACTGCGGGTATTACTTGATCTCAAAATGCAGATATAGAGCTTCTGAATAAAATCCAGCAATCACCCTAAATGTTTAGTTTTTACACACAACTCCACAGAAAAATTAAAAGAATATTTATCCTGTTCCATCAAAATTATCTGCTGAGAGAAAATTCTGAATTTGAAACAACACATGCAGTTTGATGGTAAGTTTGTTCTCTTAAAGAAGGCATAGAAGCTGTTCAGGTGTAAACAAAGTAAGGGCATGTCCTAAGGGCAATGGGCAAACCAAACAGAATGTTTACAGTGGTAAAGTGTCTACCTACAAATATTGTGGGGGTTTTTTTGGTTGGGTTTTTGTGTGTGTTTTGTTGTTGTTTGGTTTTTTGGGGTTTGTTGTTTTGGTTTTTTTTTTCCCCCCAACTGCATAAATGCAGATTCTCCATCCCTCCTTAATTTCTTTTAATAACAGATACTTCACTTCCCAAACGAAAAATAAATTGACATAGTTGTTGCATTATAAGCTCTTTTAGAGTACACTATTACAGTTATGCACAATTCTGAATGTAGCTCAAAGACAGGAAAACACCTGCTTCTATGTATTCCATCTATCTCCCCCTCCTCTCCCCCCCCCATCTTTTTTTCATTAGAGGTAAAGTTTCTCTCTGAATTTCCTAAATCTGAGAGATAACATTTTAGGCTAGCTATACTAAAATTCGGGGCTGAATTTTGCACAACTCTAGATGAAATATCTTTTTTCCACATATTCAATTTCAGTTTCCCTTCTCCTCTTGAGTTGCTCACAGCAGGAATAGAATCTGCACTCCCACAGGCTAAAGTCATTGTATTATATTGAAAAAAGTTAGGCTATGTAACATAAGCCTTTTCAATCTACAGATTCTCAGGAGTTTTAACAACATCAGTTGGAAGCGCATTAGGTAACATCAACCCATCCCATCTTGCCCTGCAATGGGCATTCCTATGACTTTGAACCCATGTTCTTTATTTATCTCTGTCGTTCTAAATCTGTTTGCGTACTTGGGAGAAGCATTCTCCTGGCCAAAACACACACACATGCCCCATCAGTTAAGTGAAAGGAGGCTGCTTCCAGCCTATGCTGCTTCTTCCTCTTTTCAAGCAGCTTCCCCTGCTCCATTCCTACATCCCTCGTTATATTGCTATCTAAGCTCACCTTCTCATCCCACTAGCTTCAGTTTCTGCTCCCAGATTTCAGCTAGCTATATGCCAGGCAAAGAACTGGCACTACAACCACCCTGTTGAGGTGAAGCTCGTTCCCACAGCCTATCAGTTTGCTGATGTGACAGGGCTGCCAAAGGCCTAAGTGATATATAAGGTGTCATATATTTGGCAGGCCTAAAGAAGAAAAGATGACAATAACTCATGCCTCCCTAAAGAACTCAGGCTCTTTATTCAGCCAGCCTATCTGCTGCCAAGACCTCAGAAATATTTGAAAACTGATGTTAGCCTAAGAATTTGAATTATATTAGACAGCCACACACAAGGTGTGGGAGGACTGTCAAGAGAGAAAGGGAAGCCATAACCAAACCACCTGATACATTCTGTGACATGAAGAATATTTGTTTATATTTCAAGCATCTATTTCAGTACTCCCAAACACAGGAAGCCTACCTATTCCAGGACACAAACTAAAAATAGAGACTAGGGATACATTTTGTTCAAGGCTCATCATGATTAGAGCTTATAGGTTCCTTGAAATAACATCAAGAAGAAGTTCAAAGATTCTGCAACCTTATCAGAGGCTGGCATGTGTTAAGCATAACATTGAAACTGATGTGAAGACTAAGCTTGCCTACAGAAGAATTTATTCCCACACTATTCCTCATATTTTATGTGGAAAGATAAAGAAAAGTTTGTATCATTTACTGTGGTTAGATCAGAGGCAATGCATTCTGTCAACATGTATTCATTTCCCCTAGTATCAATATCAAATCATACCTAACACAAAAGGTCCACATCCAATTGAGGAGTCAGGAAGAAAAACCCCTATCCCTTCCAAACAGTGAATACCTTCACACTTCAATCCTTCTCTATGCAGAAGTTAGTCTTCCCAAATAGTAAGTTTGTTTATTCATCTTTAAGATTAACTTTGCTTTAGTTTGTCTGTAACTTGCCTTCAAGGTTCTGTGGCTATGCTAATATTCTGTTCCCTAGTGAAAAATTTGCCATTTGCATCACCATCAGAGCATTTCAAGCTTGGCCAATTCTGCTTCCGTGCCCAGTTTTTAGCTTTTCTGAAGACACAGCTGAGAGAAAAAAATTCATAGTTTTAGTAATTGTTTCAGATTGTACCTTCCCAATAAGAAAAAAGGCCTCCACTTGGCTTTATTAGCTAAGAAATATTAATCAGCCAAAGATTCACTGCTACCTTAATACAGCACAAATCCTACATTATTGCAGCCCAACAAACTCATAAATGAATGCTGAGGCACCCTAGCTGCTTAACCATTAGCATTGTGGGGGACAAAAGAGACTTACCAATAGTGAGATCGTGGACTGGCTGAAACCTCTTGTCTGTAAACTGTAACAATAAACATGATTTCCCAACACCTAAAAAAGAAAGTTTTAAGCAAATTAAAAAAATCTGTTAAGAACCAATAGAAATTAATTTAAGTGAATGGTATATATTGTTTAAAATTCATTACTAGAACTTGAGATACTAGATTTCACGTACTTTGAAGTGTGTGCAACTTTTTCATAACATAACAGCTTTTAAAGTTCCAGAAACATTGAAGTCAAAGCCGTTATTTTCAAAAAGGGAACAAAAATTAACTTTTGCAAAAAGTAGTTCTGCCTTTAAAATTAAGCAGAAAAAAGTTTCCTAACAAACCTTCAAAGTATCATTTCACATCCTCTCTCCACAGTAACTACAGGTCTTGCTGCTCCTCACAACCCTATGTCTGCCTCCCCTTCAGTACTTTCAGCTTTCTTCCAAGGCTAACTAGATCCTCAATAGCACCTAACTCCCACCCATCTCCTAATTTATCAGCTGAGGTAGCAACAGTACATATATGGCTGCTTACAACCACCATGTGTTACTGCCCACTGGTTCTCAGTAGGCAAAAAAAACAGTCCAAGCAGAATTGGCAACGGCTGAGTTCACATTACAGACAGACAACACAAACATTGTGCCCCTCAGATATCCTGATTTCAGACCCAAATGGGTTAACTACTTCACATTACGTGGACACTGGTCAGCAAAAGGGCAATTTCTTCTGTTCGTGAAAGCACAGAAAAGCAAAAGTTAACGCAGTCAATAGGAGTACTCAAACTACCTAGGTTTGCAAATACAATACTTTTTACGGTTAATTTTTCCTTGTTCCCTTGGAGAGGTCATTCTTCCCATTCTGCTCGGTCAAATTTCATATTTTCAGCCTTTTAAAACTTGACAGTCATACAAGTTAAACTCTGAACTGTATCACATAACATACAATACTGTAGCATCCAAGTTCCTGCTGTACTTTGTTTTATCTGTCCAGCAAGATAAGGCTATTTTAGCCACATACTAGAGGTCAGCAACAGCTGATCAGGAGTGACATATCTGATAATAAAAGACAGCAAACAAAGGGATAAGGAAAAGAACCATACTGCAATACACAAGATACGCATACCAGAGGTTTGCATATAGTGACATTGATCTTTCTACTACTAAATTCAGCATTCTCAAGGCTTTTTAGTATGGTTTCATGAGCCTATACAATCATGAGCCTATACAATCAAACAAAGCCTATACAATCATAATCACTGCCCACCTGTCATTTTGGTCTTAAAATCTAAGTGGCCAGTTTCAATCATATCTAACAGAAATAGGAGACTTGCATTTAATTTTGTCACAAAACGAGCTGTGAAAAATTGATGACACTCTGAGATTAATATCCCAAGTGATGCAGCAATTCCAGCAGCCTAAGCTGGTTGTTGGTGCTGCTATCCCTACTCTCTTCCCGAACAGCATGCTCATGCCCCTTTCTCCATAATGGTTCAGAATTTATCTAAGCCATTTCAGTTGTCCACTGGGTTAGCACGCTAACCTGACAAGAAGAGTGACAAAGCAAACAGAAATTACTTCATGCAAGGTCAGACAAGCATGAGAGTTAGTTCAAATGAGGGAAGAGAAGTGCAGCAGCCAGCAGATCAACAGCTTAGAGTGGCATGGAACTACAGCCCAAGGCAAAGTTTGCAGCATCAGCCTTAACAGATCTCTTTGCTGTAGCTCTCTGGTTTATGATAGCAAGCTGTCAGAACACAAGCCACTTGGAAGCATGTATAGATTTTGTTCAACAAAATTAGCGGGCATGAGAGAAATGGATGAGAAATGGGTGAGAGCACTGGAGGTAAGAAAGAAACAGGGAGAAGGACCAGCACAATATTGGAGCTGTAGGGACAGAGAACACAAATCTCTAAGGAACCTTAAAATATTAAAAATTCTTCTACTCACAGAACACTGTTTACATATACAGATAACTTTTATACCACCAATGAAATAGTTGCCCCATCGCAGAACATAATCACTATCCCACTTACAAAAAACAACCTATAAATCACACCAGAAATAGAATGTAGAAAATAGCTTTTGCCATTAACCTTACAAAGTGATTTCAGTGTCATTTGATAAACCAGAACCTCAAAACCATCCAATATTCCTGCACAAATCTTACAAACATTAGAAAAATATTTCAAAGTCTAATCAACAAAGTGACATTCGATTAGGCGTCCCAGCACTGTTCTCCAGTGGGAATCTGATATTTCTTCTTGTAACGCTGGTGACCAGCTTATTGGTTCAAGAGAACATACAAACACTAGTGTCAGCGCAGCGAAGATGACAGACAAGCACAGCCCCTTTGATGCAAGCCCTGTCTCAAACTGGCACAAGATGACTGCACCTCTAGTTACTTCTATGTAACAGGCCTTTTAGGAGCAGACTGCAGACTGGTGGGTTCACACACAGAAACCGATGTAGTAACTAGTTTCTGTTTAGTGCCATTCCTGCTACTTCAGAACATTGAGCAAAACACATCTGGAAGTCCCTAAGCTTTGTACTGTTGTTGACTGAAAAAGGTTCAAAAAGTTGTAAATGAAGCTGTAGTGCCTGTCAGGTTTAGGTTATAATCCATTTTAGATAGTACTTATAAATATTTTATTGCCTACATTTAATAGTAGTATTTTGTTTTAATTGTATAGTTTTAAGACATTGCAGGTTTGTAACAGGAAAGTTCTTACGAGAATAGCTTGTCGCCCATTCACTTCCAGAGCGTGACCAGACTGTGCCATGGTAGACACAGCCAGGAACCTGTATCAGGAACAGGAGGTCCTGAGCATTTTACCACCTTGTGACACAAACAGATGCTGCAAAGATCAATTAACAGTTGCATGGCAGCGAATTCCATAGCACACAAATGGTTTAAAGTAACTTACTACACTGGTCAAGAGCAAAGTGGCTGTTTACCAGGTATCTCATTCACTTAGCACTGTAAATCTTATACTTGAAATGAGGCAGACACTCTGGGAAAAGTAGTGAGCATGTCTTATGATAGTCAATTGTAGAACACGAAAGGGACAAATTCAGTTATTTATTAACTCATTCTCCATTTTACTGCCACAATTACTTTAATATAGCTTCAGATAAACCACCCCCAGAGAAAAAAATCTTAGTATCTTAAAACAAGAAATGAGCAGAGCTTGGATACACTTCATCAACAAACACAGTAAACAAAAGTTCTTGCTTGGGAACAAATTAAAACAATGGATTATGTGCTCAGAGGGGAGCAGCGTGCTTCTTTGCAAGTGCCTGCTCTAGGATCCCTTCATCACTTCTTAGCACCCACACAGTGATGGGAAGTGGAACTTGTGCTACAGTAGTTTTACCCTCCGGCTCTGAATTCCAAACTATCAGCCTGAGTTGGTTCTCCAAATTCCTCTGCCTCCCTTAATAGCTTCCTCTTTATCTGGGCACTGGTCTGCAGTCAATTTCCCTAGGCAAAACATTGCCAGAGCTTTGCTATCATCCACCTTGGCCCAGCCGCACTCCAACATCTCCCTTCCTTGTATCAGCACCAGTGTTCATTTCACTGCTTGGCAAGCCAGAACAGCTAAGCAGTAAAGCTAACCTCTCCCTTCTCACTCAAGGTTATGCAAGAAACGAATCCAGCATAAAACGACAGTCACCCAAAACACTAGTATGTGCACAAGACTAGGGCTACAAAATATATAGCAAAGGGAAGGATTGTTCTTTTCAGTAGCAGGCTGCACTCATGGCAATTAAAAAAGCAGCTCTGGAACCATAGCACAGGTGATGATACAGCTGAGCCAGTTAAATGGCTTTTGCTAAGAAAGCTGACTTGCATCCTTCTCCCCTTTCAGCTCCTATGACTCCCTGCAAATAGGGCAAGGGAAGTTCAGTTGTGAGCTGCAAAGTCAGAGGTGCGCTACTGTCAACATGAGGAAAACTTCCAGGCTTTTCTTACTACTAGATGAAACTCATCACTGCTCCTTCCACTGATGTTTGAGTGTCTTAGAAAGCTGATCTCGCTCAAAACTAAAAATGCCTCAAAAAAGGGGGGGGGGGGGGGGGGGGGGCTAAGATAATTTCCTTACTTGTTCACATAAGCACCATGATAGCTCAAGAAAGGTGACAGAGGAAAAGAACTGCAGTAGTAGTCATCCCAACCTGGGTATCAAAACTGAATCCTGAACACAAATCTCTAATCTGCTACTTGCCTCTGATGGGTAGACTCACTCCTTCCCACACAGTTGCACCTCCTTACTCAAAATGGCTCGTACACTTTTCTGACCATATCTGCTATTTGTTTGGTTTTGTTTTTTAAATCATCTTTGTGAGCTGAACTGGCTCTCTGAAGGATCAGACAAGCACTGATGCTGACAGCCAAGAAGCAGAATTTCACAGCTGAGACAAGGAGTGGTAACCAGGTCCACTCATTTTGGCAGCAGATAAATATTGGCTTAACTCAACTATTTCACAGAACTGTATTTTTCTTGTTGTTGCTTCACAAGACAGGGTGATCAATCAGCTCACCACCCACAGAGATGAAGACCTACTTCCCCTTTGATATCTTGCTCTCACTGATACTCCTAGGTCCAGTTTCCTCCCTTGAAAGTACTCCAGACCTTGGTAAGCACTTCCCCAGGCCAACTCAGCTGATTCAGTCACCAAGCAAAAAGTTAGCCCAAGAAGTAGGTAGTTTTCTACTGTGTTAGGGGGTTGATTCAGCTCTTGGTAGACTACTGAAGTCACCACAAGGTAAGGGGAGCAAGACTTCCTCCTTTCACTTGTAATCAACTATGACAGCTTGGAAGCCCCAATACTGACTGAGCTGAAACAAGCTTCCTGCTTCTCCAACCTTCCCTTAGAAAACAAACAAAAATAAATCTTTAAATAGACTAAGGACAGTCTCAAACAACAGACAAGTCTCAAATAACAAACATTTTAAAACCAACTCAGATTTAAAACAGGTAATTAAATAGACAAACATCACAAGATACAGACCTCTAATGTGGCTTATGAGCTACTTCTAGTTCTTCCTAGTAGTCTGCACCAGCTTCCAGATGTTTCATAAGCCCTTTTCTTATCACAGGCCACAGCTCATTCCCTCTCTCCTTCCTTTCCAACAACAGCATCTTTATGTAAGTCAGCAAAGTGCAATATTACCCTTTCACAGGCCTAAGCATAATGAGACATTAAACCTAAAGCACAATTTTTCTTAACCTCTTTTCAGCCAGTTACCTGTTAGTCACAACTGTCATCAAATGGGAAAATTTTATATAAATTAATACGGACAAACTACAAAATTCCAAACTGCCAGTTATAGAGCAAAGGGACTTCACATACCAATTATAGCATGTACAAGAAGGGAAGAAAAATAACCTCCAAAATCCTTCACGATGGCTACATAAGTTTGGGGAAAGTCGTGTCATAAAAATGGCTTTTTAGGTCTTTAAAAGATGATTCAGCTTCAACACTTAAATAAACAAACACTGCTATAAACTATTTACAACAGCATATCTGAAGCCAATGACGTAAGTTTTCCTTTCTACGTAAAAATTAGTGCAGACCTATGAACTGAAAGGAGCTGTTCAGCTTTATCACACTTTATTTAGTATGGCACTACCCAACTGCTAACTGTGCAGGTTTTAAAAATAAGTAAAAATTCTTTCCAAACAAAATTAAACTACATGAGTCTGTAAAAAAGCTCTTCATGTTCTGGATGATCACAAAAGAGAAAATTGCAAGGCATTCATAGTAAAATGGTTTAGTCAAGGTTGGGGGTGGGGGGGAAGGTTGTGGTTAGAATTAGTACAAGGGTGCACAGTAACAGTCTCATGAAACCATTTGTATGGGCATCTACTTACAGTTTGTTATTTATAGTTAACTTCTAAGAGGCTAAGAAGATGTACTTATACAACACCTAATATCCACTCTTTTAGGGATCAAAGTATCATCAAAAGGGTCTCAAAGCAAGACATAAGTAGTACAGATCAGTACTCTGGTTTTCAGTATGAACAAGTTCTCAAACTATCATGGAGTGTTACACATCCATTACAACACCAGCTCTAGTGAGATGAAAACCTGTTTAGTTAACTAATATTGTTACATACTTGTAGAAAGTAAAGGCAAGAGGCTCTGGTCATGCACATTGCTAGCTAATAACAGCTGCTGTTGCAGAACAAAGTGCACTGACGCTAGAAACATTTCACAAGGAGGCCTGAAAAATAAAGCCAATTAAATTGCTTAATTTCAACATTTGATAATCTCCCAGACAAGTGAAATGGTTGCCTAGACAGCCTACTTTACTCTAGAGAGTAAGGAGAATTAGATCACCATGCAATTATATTTTCTCTGATCATCTTCCCCTAATAAGAATAACTTTGAGATATTGTTGGTTTATAACCAGCAACTATCTGCAGAAATTGAAAGGCAAGTGAAAGTTCATTATGCAAGAAGCTCTGAGGGTTGCTGAACTAACACATTCAAGAAAAGTGGAAGAGACCTGCTCATAGAAGATGCAGCAACACTCATCATTAAGAGACATTTAGATGGGATACAACTGACAAGTTATGTTGGTGGCAAGAAATCTGACCATTGCAAAACTGGTATTTCAGGCATACTAAAGTTCAGTAGCATTCTCTGGTGGAATCTAGTAAACATACTCTAATATAAGAAAATCCTTTTTAACACAGATTAAATATTCTGGGGGGGGCGGAATCCAGCTCTAGTCTTCACAGAAATCTCATATATCATTCCCAGTTTATTCCCATGTGGTACAGTGCTGGTAATGAGAACATTTAAGCAGAGATGAAGATTTCACAGTCATACAGAAAAAATTCCGAGTAAAAAAATGACAGACTTTCAGTCACCAACTGCAAAAACAGGCAATACTTCTGTGCTAAGAGTGTCTACCCTGGCTCAGATCAAAGTCCATCTCAACTGGTGGCCAAAAGCAGATGTGTAGGGAAGAGTGGATGAACACACCAACCCCTACCAGCAATCAAAATGAAACAGACACTATCAAGCACCAAGGCAAAGGTCTCAGAGCCCTAAGCAGAATGCACCACCTATGCTTCTAAATGCATTTGCAAACTCCTATAATGTTTTGGAAATAACCAGATCAAAAGATTTTTCCTGGTTAACTCTCACAGCAGTCAGTATTCCATAATACCTGTATTTTGCTCTTAAGCTTACCAACTTCACGAAATTCCACAGCTGCTGTCCCACTGATACAATGTAAAAACCATGCAGATTTATGACGTTGTTTGAGTACCTGAAACAAAGCCATCCCATTTCAGGTCTCTCCCACAACAGAAAAGTAACTAGATCTTAAAACAGTTCTGACTACATAAAAAAAACATGTATGTATTTCTATATATATAAAATGTAACAACCATAATGGAATCAATCCCACATTCATAAAGCTACCATGCCTGAAGTACCAGCAAAAGAAAAAGTCGCTGGATGTCAACGACCAAGGAAACAAGCAATGCAAAGGGACAAGAGCTGCTGAGTAAAAAGCAGTCTTGCACAGTCAGTTCCTGTGGCTGTCATTTTAAGAGACTGAGATCATACTGAATTCCTGTGTTTAAGTAGATGAAAGTATGTGGAATCACAATTCAGAGAAGACACATGCAGGTGTCTTGTATAACTGCAGGGGTTTTTCATTGGTTTGTTTATGGCTCGCATAACCCACTTTGTTTTGTAGTGCTGAAAAGGAAGAGGAGCTAAATGTTAACATCTGTCTTCAGCTGATGCTGTCTTACTTTTCTCCCACAGTTTGTTTACAACTAATTGCTGAGTCACCAGGCAGCTGATCCATTTCCAAAGACTCTAAATCAAGTCCCATAAATAAATTTCTTGATCATGAAAATTACATGGCCTGCAAGGCCACTGGCATATCTTCACTAACGGTTGGCATGCTGTGGCAGACCACCACTGGAACTGAAGAGGACAGTCCTGATCTACTCTTAATTTCCATCTGCAGAGCTGTGAGTTCAACTGCCTTCATCTGAGGAACAGTAGTAACACCTAAACCATCACAGTCATCTTGGCAACAAACAGCTGTGCACAATATAAATTGGCTCTTCAGTACTAGCTATATTAGAATACTTAAAAGGCTCATAGGACATCTAAATAAAAGCAAAACCAACTTACCACTATCAGCATATTTAATTCACTTCAAGAATGATCGTTGCAGTAGTTTTAATTAGCTTCCTGTAGCTACTTGGAATTAAAGCCACAGGAATTAAAAAAAAAAACAACCAAACTTGTGAACTGTTTTCCTCTCTATCTCACTCTTCCCTTATTTGCCTCTTAAGCAGCTAAAAACAACTTCAGAAGTGACACACATCCATTCTGTATTTCACATTTCAAGCAAATAAACGCAAAAGTGCAGCACAGACCATTATACTGAGGATATGTCATTGTAAAAATTTAATCAGCATACGATCAATGTACCAAACCAATTGTTTGCTGCCATCCCTACCACTTTAACGATTATAGTTTTTAGAGATGCACCAGAATTGGCCACCTGTTCTGAAGTACTATCATTCTGAATTCTGCACTACCATTTTGCATCACCATCACCCTGGGCAGACAAACCTCTTCTTACTTCCCCTGAATCTGCTCAGGTAATCTCCTGTCCTCAGGTTTAATGAACTGTCACTCACCTAAATACTCAAGAAAAATGAGAGTTTTCGCTTATCATCTACGGCATAATGCTTCTAATGCAGTCATTACAGCTGTGATATATTTCTTAAGATTAATTTGTACTACAGCTGCTACTGCAGTAGTCTAAAAAAGCTTCCAGAGTTTAAATGTAGGGTTAAAAAAAATAAAATCACATAGTAGTTGCATCCAGTGTATTTAACAACCTCACGTGTAATGCAAGTGTAGTGTATAATTATACTCTAGCAAGAGATAATTTGGTTCATAGGTATGAAGTACAATTATGCAGGTATCCTTAGAATAGCATGTAAAATGACAGGTGTATCATCAAACTTATTAAAGAAGGCATTTATTCAGGTATGAGGAAAACAAGAAGAATGATGCACAATACACAGGTGCAATAGTTAACTATGTTAGTTACCTTGTCCTGACAACAGTTTGATGAAAGTATGCTACTTATATCCAGACTATGCTGAGGAAGCATAGAATATATTGGCAAAGGAGCTTCAAACATCAATTCCTATCACCATATGGTTATGCCTGCAGCATTCATAAGCGTTATTATTTGTTATAGAGCAGCCAATGACAAACAGAATGGAGCAAGTTTTTAAAAAGTGGCAAGCAAATGGGTGAGGAAGGGAAGAGGCCACAGAAGCAACTTGAAGCATCTGCAAAAGCAGTAGTCAAAACAAACAAAAAAATAATAGTCCCTGTAAATTAGCAGGGAGGAGCCAGGGCTTTTAATTTTCCTTTGACAGCATGTCTCGACACTTTAACAGTTTGCTACAGCACCTCCAGCCGGGGCTGGAAAGGGCATCCTTGTGGCCTGAGCTGAAGGTACCTCACAGCGGTAGTCTCGGCCTCACCGCAAAACTGCGGGGTGGCATGTGGCACCTCTCAGGCCTCATTGCCGTGGGGATGCAAATAAGGGGCACTACCCAGGTACAAGTTTTGCAGTGACAGCGCCTTCTTCCTCCCCCCTCCCCCGCTCAGATGCCGCAGCCAGGGGCGTGACACAGCCCGACCTGCCCCGCGGCCTGTCAGGCAGGCCCGGAGGCGGCTGTCAGGCATCCAGGCCTGGTGCGGGGCCCAAGGCCGCCGGGCGCGGAGCTGCCGAGAGGCAGGCCGAGGCCCCGGGCGGGGCCCAGCGCAGAGGCGGGGGGAGCCGCCTCTTCGCGCAGAGCCACCACGTCGACGACGCCAGCACTGCGGAAATGGGAGCGGGCAGCCGGGCCGCGCTCGCCGCTCCGCCCGCCCCCCGCTCCCGGGGCGGCCTCGCCTCCCCGCCCCCGCCGCTTACCTGTGTCCCCGATGATGATATACTTGAAGAGATACGCGTAGGCCATGGCCGCCCGGTCCCCGGCGCTCCGGCTCTCGCTCGCTCCTTCGTGACGCGCGCGCTCTCCCCCCGCCCCCGCTGTCAGGGCTCGCGCTGCGGAGAGGTGGAAACGGTTAACGGCCACCGGGCGGCGGCCCGCTCCCGCCGGGCGCCTCCACGGGCACCGCTCGCTCGCTCCTACCTCCGCCCCTGCGCCGGCGGGCTCGCTCGGTCGCTGCTACCCTCCCGCCGCTCCCCAAGGCGCCGGGGAAGGCAGACGCGGCGGCGGGAAGAGCGGGCGGCGAGAACAATAACAGGCGCCGAGCGGCCCCGGACCCCTCCGGCAACGTCACGCACCCACCTCCTCGCTCCGCCCCGCCCCCGACCCGGAAGTGCTGAGGTAGCCGCTGGCCCGGCGCGCGCGGCCGCCTCCCGCCTCCCGCCGGCGTGGGGGCGGGGTCCGCCGCCCGCCCCGCCCCGTCGCCCGTTGGGTCTGAGGGAAGGCGGCGGCTGGGAGCCGTTGGGGTCTTCGCCGGGCGGGGGGTTGCTGGGGATGATCGTGCTCTCTCGCCTGCTCTAACGGGTGTTGGGGTCTGGGGCCGCTATTTTCCCTTCGCCTTCGTGGGAGGAATAAGTGAGAGGGTGCTCCGACCCGGGAGGCCGGCGTCTCGTCGGAGGGGTGTCGTGGCGGCGGGCGCCGTGGCGTCTCCCCCGCGGTGACCCCCGAGCGGCTCCGCGGGGGGAGAAGGTTGCCTTGCGGGGAGAGGCTGGGAAGAGGAGAATGGCGGCAGCTGGGCTTTGTTAGGCGCTGCTGAGCTCCTGGTTTGCACCATGGTCAGGGGTGCTGAAGTACGAGGATGGGTGACGGTTTGTGGACAAAAACCCAATGCTGCCGTTTGAAGTATTTATGGTGTTTCTGGCTGAGAGGATCCAGGGAAAAAAGCTTGATCTAAGGCTGCAAAGCCAGCTCTGAGCTAGAGAAGCCTTTAAGCATGAACACTAGCAAGCCATTCTGTACAAGTTTATTTTCATCATCAAACTTGAATTCTGGCATGGAAAGGGCTTTTTTTCCTTTCTGTTTCTGTCTTTCCTCTTCAAACTGGAAGCAACGAGCCAGGAAGGTAGCCTAAGTTCACAGCTGCTGTTTAGGACTTTCTACTTAGGGTTCACACGGGACTGGTGAATTGGAAGAAATGTCAAGGTCTTCCTTAGCCTACGAAGTGTCCCATGTAGCCAGACCTTTGGCCCTGGAGCAGTTAAAGGTAGCTTGGCTCAGGGGTCAGTTTCATGCCGAGGCTACGTCAGATGCCTGGTAATGGTGATGTGGTAGGACTCTCCAGTCAGGTGCTAAGGCTGATGATGCTGTGGGGTGCCCTTCAGCTCAGCTGTTTGTTGACTGTGAATTGGTGGAACTGTTGAGGAGCCATTGGCATTTTCTTCATATGAATTCACAGGTCTACCTTTCTGGCTGTACCAGTCTGGTAGCTTTTAACTTTATAAAGATTTTCATTTGTGGTGCGTCAAGTCAACAACTTGGACAACATTGACTTACACCGCTTCTAACAGGTGTGCGTCTAACTTACTCATAAAAACCTTCAATAAAGCTGATTGTGTCAAATCCTGCTTCCATATTTCAAGACCTGAAACCCAAGATTAAGCTTATTTTTTATATTGTCCTCTTCCCTGTGGACATGCAAAAAAAAAAGATTACTATAAAGAGAAAGCAGCTCCTTTATATATTATAGACATTTATATCTACCTTTTGCACGTGAAAAATTCACATTTTCCATGTTCCCTTGTCAGTCATTTTTCTCCTCTTTTTTTTTCTTCTCCGTACTTCTCCCAGTTTCTCAACATTATTTGTAAAGTGTAGAGTCCAAAATAGCAGTTCTCATGTGTCTGTAACACCAGCCTCATCACCTCAAAACAAAGTCATATGAGTATCTCCAAACCTGCTCCTCTCTGAATGTGATTTTTTTCTTTTTTTTTCCAACAGCATCTGAATTTTATTTTTCATCTTAGATCCTTATTCTAGATGGTTACTACCCAAATGTATCTATATGTTTGGTATCTCCTTATTAAGCAGCGTTTTTCCCTTTGCTAAATTTCAGCAATTTTGATCAGGGCCACTCAGTTTGTCAAACGTATTTGATTTTTTTCTTTTTATTCCATCTCAGACATTTTGTTACCCAGGTTGTTCATGAAAATACTGAATAGCTCTTGCCTAGACAGAACAGAGCATTGGAAAGCGGCATATGAAATTTTCTCCTAGTTTAAAAACGCATCGCACACGGAAGAAAGCCACTTCTCCATTATTTTATGTACAAGAAGTGAAGTTTCGATGGAAATTTTTGTTAATTAACAATTCCTATCCAGAATGAGCTTTCACAGAAAACCAGGCTTTTGCCTTGTTTCCTATGAAAGTTGGGCTTCCGCTTTCACATAGCTGCGTGGGTAGGAGTCTGCCTCTATGTTCCCTGTCCCAGTAATGATCATGAAAACTGGCATCTGGATGGAGTGGAGTACGTTGGGTGAAGGAAGAGCTGCAGTTGAGGTCAGCTGTTAAACCCAATCCAGAATTCACACTAAAACAAGTCTTCCTAAGTGCTCCCTCTGCAGGTAAGACCTTCAGCTGGTGTTCACGCTGTTCACATGGGTTTGTGTAACCTCAACCACAGGAAACAAAGCTGCAGGAAACCAGGCCATAAGCAGATAAGATTTCATCCAGTACAAGTGAAGGTTGCTGCTAATAGAGATGGGGCAGCTCTGCCCCCACTAACCCGCTCTTGGACCCTCTCTTGTTTGGGCACTATCAGAGTCGTCTGCTGAATTGGGAAACTGGAGTGGCTAAGCTTTAATTTTTCCGTATTAGCTTTCAGGCAAATCCATTCTTCTCCCACGGCCACACAAAGTATGCTTTTGTGTGCTTTGAAATGCATTTGTATGCTTTTTGACAGCTTTGCCAGATGGATCCCACCTCTGCCCAGCGGTCCTCACTTCTCAAAGAGGGTCCCATGGTTGTGAAGGCTAAAGCCCATTCTGTTACACCAGTCATGCAGACAGGTATTGACTCAGTCTCCTCTCCTACAGGACCCTCTCCCTTGGCTGTATTGGGAAATATGAAGGAGAACTGTGTGGGCCTCTGTGTCCTTCACCTTCTCCTCCAGAGCCCTGCAGTCACTCATGATGTGCTCCAAGTCTCCGTTGGTACTATCAGGGATTCCTACATGGTTGAGCCAGAAAGGGTATTACTCTGATGGCTGGTCAAGCCTTGTCAATCTCTCCTTAACATCCCAGGGTTTTAAGTTTCAAGTGTATTTGATGGGGACAGACTTTTTAATAGGGCCTGTAGCGATAGCACAAGGGCTAATGGTTTTAAACTAAAAGAAGGTAGATTCAGACTAGATGTAAGGAATAAATTTTTTACAGTGAGGGTGGTGAAACACTGGAACAGGTTGCCCAGAGAGGTGGTAGATGCCCCGTCCCTGGAAACAGTCAAGGTCAGGTTGGACGGGGCTCTGAGCAACCTGATCTAGTTGAAGATGTCCTTGCTCATTGCAGGGGGGTTGGACTAGATGACCTGTAAAGGTCCGTTCCAATCCAAAGCATTCTGTGATTCTATGATTCTATGATTCTATTTACCTCACCGATGGGATTTGGTCTCTTAGTTTCCAGTTTATGTGATCTTCTAGACTTCAGGTTTGACACAAGCAAAATTGGCCTGACATGATTGAATTAAATCTGATCAGAAAAGGGAATTTCCATTTTGTAAAAGTGCAGATTGCTGACGGGGAGAAAATACAGACACTGCAGAATTTCCAGTGAAATGGGTGGGTGTCTTTAACACTGTTGCTTAGCCATCTAACAGCCTGCTGATGTGACTGACAGTTCAGAGAGAAGGCAGCCCTACCTTTTTCTGCTCTGGCAGCCTGGTAAGACACAGAGGTAACCAACTTGCAGGTGACCCACGCAGCAGGGCTATGCCCTGCTGACTGGCTCAGTGGCTGCTCGGCTTGGGTCAGCAGCTGCACAGTGAAGAGATAGCCAGACTTCTGGTTTGCCAGGCAGCTGGCAGGGCTTGAGAAGTTTTGCATGTGCACAACTGTGGAGTATTTCAGTCGCTTGTGATGCTGCTGTTGGGATATTTATGGAGTCAGTGTTTGGTAGAGGCTTGCAAGGATAACATGCAAGGATTTGTTGCTTATGCTATCCCATGGTAAATACAAGCCAATTCGCTTCTGGATAAGAGATCATATGCCTGAGTTACTGAATGTTATCAGCCATTCTGCAAATCTTAGATGCCTCCAACTAGAGATTAATGCAAAATTGATTTTCCTCCAAGTTATGTTTAACATACATTTGTTTAAATGCTATTAAGAGGCTTGTAAGTAAATAGGTATTGTATTTTTTTTTAATTTTTACCTCTCACCTGTCTAACTTTCTGTTTTCCAGACAAATGAATATCTTCTTTTGTTAAGCATTAATACTTTCATAGAAGGCTACCATGGACTCAGTCTCACTTATTGAAAAAATTATTAGCCAGAAGATAGAAAAGAAGCAGTCGTTATTCAATATTGAATCATAAGGCTTGCAGAGGGTTGCTTTGCTTTTGTTTTTTTGTTAATGTTCTCTTGAATAATGCATGTTATCTGTTAGTGATTTTATATAACATGCTCTTTAGAAATATAATGAAATATTTTATTAAGATGACAGTATCGGGATTATATTCTGATTAATTTGATACACTTGAGAAAACTAGCATTTGCTCTTTTTTTCTGTGGCACTCAGTTTTCCCCTAAATTTCTGTCATCTACCAGTATGCAGACTCACTTTGGGTTTATAGCAAAACCTTAGGGTTTGCAGGATCCTTACCACTAATAGTACTGTTTAGGAAGGAGCCATGGAGGCATCCAAAGCTCTAGATACTCTGCAGAGCAAAGCATCAGACAGGAATTTTTAATGGAAACTAAACCACAAAAGCAGAACCCTAGCACAACATGTGAATACAACCACACTTTAATTATAATTTGCACTGTACTATCATTTAACTGTTAGAAGTCAATCTCTACCCGCTCTTCAGTTTAGCTTACAATTTGTAAATCATTCCTTTGTGCTGTTAAATTATTTATACAGATGCTGAATAGGAAATGTTATTTTCTAGTGTCTGGCATTTAATCTGTCTGTATGTACTTTTTCTGAACATTAATTATATGCTACAATTTATCTTATTTGTGAATTTTATTTAATAATTTTTAGATTGGATTTGTGTTTTATGTAAGCAACAAGGCAACATACAGCATATTTTAATTATTATAAACATTGAGAATGGGACCCCACCTCATGTGGAAATACGCAGAGCAGATCCTGCAGGAAGACAGTCAAATGTATATAAATCTCAGTGAAGATCTGCCTTTGGAAAGAGAATTTCTAGGTACCTGTTAAGCATAAAAAGTGAACAGCCCCTTGTTAGCCATCCTAGTTTTTCCTTTATTTATAGAAGATCTAGGATATTTTGAGGTCTTATAAATTCCATCATAGAATCCCTTTTAGATATTAAGATTAGGGACTATAGAGACAATCCGGCCTATTGATAAATCCCCTGAAATTATCATAAAATGATCATTATATTAATGGCATAGAGAAAGATTTGTCAAGTGATCAGTGTAGTACCTCCTCCTTCCAATCTAGGATTTTAACAGTCTAGTACTTTGGTTTTAGGTTCATAACACTTTTACTTGTCCCAAACTTGTAAACTGAAGTAATGGTAGAAGCCCATGTAATGTCTTTGATGTGCAGCATCAAGCAGTGGTATTTACTGACTTTTCATGTTGTCTGTGGTGAAATTATGGATCTTTCATTTTCATAGTGAATTATCACAACCACCACCCACACTGGATTTTTAATTTTTTTTTTTTTAATTTGTCTTTAATGAGCGTTAGATGGCACAGTATTTTTTTTTTTTTTAGCATTCTCTTGCAAAATTGGCACATCATTTGTTCGGTCTGTTAATGAAATCATCTTGTATGCTCAGGTATGTCCTTGAGATGTGGGAACAGTTCTCACTTGCAGCCAGAGAGCTGTTGAAGTTGCTTGTTGTATTTTTTTGTCCTTAACATTGAAATTTGTTGATGCAACCTTTCTCAAAGAAATTCTGAAATTCCCTTTTGGTTTCTGACCTGCTCATTGCTGACTGGGTCTTACATGAAGTGCTCCAACCCACACCCTGGACTTTATAGCTGAGTCCAGTGATGAAATTCCATTTTTCCCTCCAGTTACAGGGCTTGGGATACTTGATTTTGGCAGTGCAAGGTTCTCATTTATTGCTTGTGTTCGGTTTCATTTTGTGACAGGGGCTTTTGGAAGCATCAGGAAGGGCTCAGATGCATTTGGTCTCTTTACCTCCTGTGGATAGGAATCTGTGTTCCCCTCTTCAGGTCAATCTGACAGATTGTTGTCTATTTTGAATGGGTGATTTAATGCAGATTTCTTGTTTGCACAGAAAGAATGAAGCAAATTAGTCTTTTAATTCCCAGTCCTTCATGTCTTAGGCTTCATAATAGGATTCTCACTTGTGGAGCTGGAATACAGGCTTATCTTACACTGCTTTTTTAATTTTTGCCTTCATGAAATTGAGTATGGCTTAAAATTTGAATGACGTAAACCTTTAAACTCTGACTGGTTTACTAGGTATGTAATTCATGACATAGCAGTCATATTAGAATCTCTTTTTTTACACCATTTAGGCCCAGAGTGTGGCCCAGCAGAGGCTGTGTACGCAGAGAACAACAGGATGAGGAGGGGCAGAGCAGCAGGTATCTGCTGGATTCTGGGATGGGTGTTGTGGAGCAAAGAAATGAAAATGCTTAGACGTTCCCACTCAGGTATGAGGAGAGTGAGTGCAGGGAATAGAAGGAGTAGGTGTCTCTTGGCTGGGAGAAGTTGGGGATTGGAATGAGAGGATTTAGGGCAATAGGAGAAGAAATACCTCCAGTGAAAAGTTGGATAAAAGGACTGGAAGACCAGGGGGTTTAGGGGCAAAGAGCTGAGAAATTAAAAATTTGGAGTGGAGAAGCAGGAAGCTGGAGACTGGGCTTCTGAGCAGAGTACCTAGAAATACATGCCTATGAGGGACAGGTGACTTGGGCTCTGAGAGTCCTAGTACAGGCAGCTTTGGCTAGGATTTCAGCTAACAGCTGGAATGTATGTGCAGGGGCTGTTTTCCCACAATTTCTGTAGCCTCTGTTTTGCTTTCAGAAATACATCAATTTTACTAAAGGCCAATTAATATATTTTCAACAGACCTAAGCTAAGTTTCATTGTTCCTTTTGATCTGGTGAGAAAAGTTTGGAAATTGGTTTCTTTTTCATCAAAACCTTTGTTTAGAATAGTGTAGTATTTAACTAATGGCCTTAGTTAAATCACAGAATCACAGAATTGTATAGGTTGGAAAAGACCTTTAAGATCATCGAGTCCAACCGTAAACCTAACGCTACCAAGACCACCACTATACCATGTCCCTAAGCATCTCATCCAAACCTCTTTTAAATACCTCCAGGGATGGTGACTCAACCACTTCCCTGGGCAGGCTCCTTCAATGCTTGATAACCCTTTCAGTGAAGAAAAATTTCCTAATATCCAGTCTAAACCTCCCCTGGCGCGACTTGAGGCTATTTCCTCTTGTCCTACCACTTGTTACCTGGGAGAAGAGACTGACCCCCACCTCTCTACAACCTCCTTTCAGGTAGTTGTAGAGAGCGATAAGGTCTCCCCTCAGCCTCCGCTTCTCCAGGCTAAACAACCCCAGTTCCCTCAGCCGCCCCTCATAAGACTTGTGCTCCAGACCCTTCACCAGCTTCGTTGCCCTTCTCTGGACACGCTCCAGCACCTCAACGTCTCTCTTGTAGTGGGGGGCCCAAAACTGAACACAGTATTCGAAGTGCGGCCTCACCAGTGCCGAGTACAGGAGAACAATCACTTCCCTAGTCCTGCTGGCCACACTGTTTTTGATACAAGCCAGGATGCCATTGGCTTTCTTGGCCACCTGGGCACACTGCTGGCTCATATGCAGCCGGTTGTCAACCAACACCCCCAGGTCCTTTTCTGCCGGGCAGCTTTCCAGCCACTCTTCCCCAAGCCTGTAGCGTTGCATGGGGTTGCTGTGGCCCAAGTGCAGGACCTTGCACTTGGCCTTGTTAAACCTCATACAATTGACCTCGGCCCATTGATCCAGCCTGTCCAGGTCCCTCTGCAGAGCCTTCCTACCCTCAAGCAGATCAACACTCCCGCACAACTTGATGTCATCTGCAAACTTACTGAGGGTGCACTCGATCCCTTCATCCAGATCATTGATAAAGATATTAAACAGAACTGGCCCCAACACAGAGCCCTGGGGAACACCACTTGTGACCGGCCGCCAACTGGAGTAAACTCCATTCACTACCACTCTTTGGGCCCAGCCATCCAGCCAGTTCTTTACCCAGGGAAGAGTACACCCGTCCAAGCCATGAGCAGCCAGTTTCTCCAGGAGAATGCTGTGGGAAATGGTGTCAAAGGCTTTACTGAAGTCTAGATAGACAACATCCACAGCCTTTCCCTCATCCACTAAGCGGGTCACCTTGTCGTAGAAGGAGATCAGGTTGGTCAAGCAGGACCTGCCTTTCCTGAACCCATGCTGGCTGGGCTTGATCCCTTGGTTATTCTCTACATGCTGTGTTATAGCACTCAGGATGATCTGCTCCATCAGCTTCCCCGGCACCGAGGTCAGGCTGACAGGCCTGTAGTTCCCTGGGTCCTCCTTCTGGCCCTTCTTGAAGATGGGCGTCACATTAGCTAATCTCCAGTCAGCAGGGACCTCCCCAGTTAGCCAAGACTGCTGGTAAATGATGGAAAGGGGCTTGGTGAGCACATCTGCCAGTTCCTTCAGTACTCTCGGGTGGATCTCATCAGGCCCCATAGACTTGTGAGTGTCTAAGTGGTGCAGCAGGTCACTAACCAATTTCCCCTGGATTATGGGGGCTGCATTCTGGTCCCCGTCCCTATCTTCCAAGTCAGGGGGCTGGGTACCCATAGAACAATTGGCCCTGCTATTAAAGACTGAGGCAAAGAAGGCATTAAGTACCTCAGCCTTTTCCTCATCTTTGATCACTGTGTTCCCTCCCCCATCTACTAGGGGCTGGAGATTCTCCTTACCTCTCCTTTTGCTACTAATGTATTTGAAGAAGTATTTTTTGTTGTCTTTTACAGCAGCAGCCAGATTGAGCTCTAGCTCAGCTTTGGCCCTTCTAATTTTCTCCCTGCACAGCCTTGCTACACCTTTGTAGTCCTCCTGAGTTGCCTGCCCCTTCTTCCAGAGCTCATAGACTCTCCTCTTTTTCCTGAGTTCGAGCCAGAGCTCTCTAGTCAGCCAGGCCGGTCTTCTTCCCCGCCGGCTCGTCTTTCGGCACCTGGGGACAGCCCGCTCTTGTGCCTTTAGGACTTCCTCCTTAAAGAATGTCCAGCCTTCCTGGACCCCTTTGCCCATAAGGGCTGCCTCCCAGGGGACTCTCTCAACCAGTCTCCTACACAGACCAAAGTCTGCCCTCCGGAAGTCTAAGGTGGCAGTTTTGCTGACCCCCCTCGCTGCTTCTCCACGTATCAAAAACTCTATCATTTCGTGATCACTCTGCCCAAGACGGCCTCCAACCATCACATGGCTCACAAGTCCTTCTCTGTTCGTGAACAAGAGGTCCAGCGGGGCACCTTCCCTCGTTGGCTCCCTCGCCAGCTGTGTCAGGAAGTTATCTGCCACACACTCCAGGAACCTCCTAGACTGTTTCCTCTCTGCTGTATTGTATTTCCAGCAGACATCCGGCAGGTTGAAGTCCCCCACAAGAACAAGGGCTAGCGATCGTGATGCTTCTCCCAGCTGCTTATAGAATAGTTCGTCAGTCTCCTCATCCTGGTTGGGGGGTCTGTAACAGACTCCCACCATGATATCTGCCTTGTTGGCCTTTCCCGTGATTCTTACCCATAGACACTCCACCCTATCATCACCATCATCGAGCTCTAAACTATCCAGACACTCCCTGACGTATAGGGCTACTCCACCACCTCTCCTGCCGCACCTATCCCTCCTGAAGAGTTTATAGCCATCCATCGCCGCACTCCAGTTCTGCGAGTCATCCCACCATGTTTCTGTGATGGCCACCATATCATAGTTTTCCTGATGTACAATGGCTCCCAGCTCCTCCTGCTTGTTGCCCATGCTGCGTGCATTGGTGTAGAGGCACTTCAGCTGGGCTGTCACCCGTGTTTTCTTCATAGAAGAACACCCCTTGTGTGCTTTGAGGCGTTTCTCTGGCGTTTCCCTCTTGGCTCCTATTGCCTCAGTATCCCCTAGCTCAACTCTGTTCGACTTCGGCTGTGCCCCAGCATACCCCACACATCTCAGAGACACAGGCCGAGTGCCCTCGCTGGCGCCCGCTCCATCTAACCATGGCACGTTGTCCCTCAGCTTCCCTCGGGCAAGCCTGATATTATCCCCCGCCCCCTTCGAGTCTAGTTTAAAGCTCGATGAGCCCCGCAAGTTCCTGAGCGAAGATTCTCTTTCCCCTTTGAGAAAGATGAATCCCATCAGACGCCAGCAAACCCGGTGCTGTGTAGGCCATCCCGTTGTCAAAAAAACCAAAACCGAGGCGATGACACCAGCCATGGAGCCATGCATTAATAGATTGGGTGTCTCTGTTCCTTCTAGTGTCGCTGCCCACAACTGGAAGGAGAGAGGAGAAAATAACCTGTGCTCTGGAGTCTCTTACTAGCTGTCCCAAGGCCCTGAAGTCTCTTTTGATTGCCCTAGGACTTCGTGTTGCAGCTTCATCGCCCCCCACATGGAAGAGCAGTAGGGGGTAATAGTCGGAGGGCCGTACCGGGCTAGGGAGTATCCTCGTGACATCCTTCACCCGGGCCCCAGGGAGGCAGCAGACTTCCCTAAGAGGAGGGTCCGTCCGGCATATCGGACCCTCGGTTCCCTTCAGAAGGGAGTCACCCACAACTATAACCCATCTTCTCTTCCTTGTGGAAGTTAAGTACGTGGTGTTACTACGAGAGGTGTTAATACGAGAGGTACTAATACGAGAGGTACGTTCTTCTGACCTGGGCGACACCTCTGGTGTAGGTATAATGCTATTAAAAAAATGCTATATAGCTGAACACTAAAGCTATAGCTGAACACTATTTATATAGATATAGTATCTATATAAACTATATAGTTCTAACTATACAGTATATAAACTATATAGTTCTAACTATATAGTAAACTATATAGTTCTAACTATAGCTGAACACTATTTATATAGATAAATGCTATTAGCTGAACACTAAAAATAAAAGTAATGCATTCTTTTATGCATTACGGAGAAAGACACCGTGTTTCTCCAATCACTATAGTTATTTAATGTTTTATTTAGATCAACTACATTGACAAATAATTTTTGGGGAACGAAAACATCAGTTTAATACCATTTTTTGTTTTCAAAATACAATCTTGAGACTACATTTTCAAGCCAGTGCAACAAAAAGTAAAAGTATAGTTCTTCAGTTTCGCAGCTGTACTCATATTTTAGGTTTTTGCACCCGTGGAAATATTTACATGACCTCTGCTTTATCCCTGTTTATTTACTAATGGCCTTTGCCACTGTTATCATTGCACCCTGTTTTTCCTTGCAAATAACCTTGTTTTTCACTGCCCTGATACAAAAATAAACAGTTTGATAAAACAGCACATGATAAATTTTAATACATTTTTCCCATAAAAATCGGGAAAACAAAAGGATCCTTGAAATAACCTTGAAATAGCTAACAAACCAACTGAAAAGATATGTTGATTTATTTTTTTTTTATTGTCAGAAACATTAGAAAATGTGTGCTCGTGTCACGAGAATCACAAGAGCATGGAGTATTAGTGTTACATGGACAATGTCAGAGATCAATACAGAGGTCAAACTGGGATCAAGGCAAATTTTCAATTTTTTTTTTTTTTTACCTTAGAGGCAGAATTTTTCTTAATTTTCTTTAGATCTCAAAAATTGTTTTGACAATGGTTTAATGAAGAAAAAGTGGAAGGTAAATAAAGAGTTAATGCACAGGCTCACAGGAAGTGAAAATCATGAAAACTTCCTGTTTACTCATAGCAAGAAGTGAGACAACTTTAAGGGGATTGGTTTGCTTAAGAGACAATAGGAGTAGGCAAGCCTGGTCACATTTTTTTCAAATTGAAAATGTTTTGGTCTGAAAGGGTTAAAGAGAAGCTTTTTTTTTTTTTTTTTCCTTTTATCTTCCAATAGTAATGATTTTTTTTCTTTTTCAGACACCTCCATTGATTTCTTTTGGTGGCTGTAGAAAGTAAGGAACTGTCTAAGATTCTGGAAGTCAGCACAGTTGTTAAAGGATTTGAGTTGAGAAAATCTTAGGCTCAGCATCACAGAAATGATCTTTTTCCACCTTGGTGAGTAGGAAGGAATATAGGAAGGAAGGAATAGGGTAGGAAGATATATAACCTACCCTACATTTTTTTCTGAAAGGTATAATAGCAATGTCTGGTAATTCTAACTAAAACATTTGTAGCTAAACCATAGCTAAAGTGATGTAAAAAGGCTTTAAGTTCCTATTGAAATTATTTAAATGTTAACAAACCAAAATAGCATGAAACTAGAGGTTTATTTATCTTTTAAGTACTTGTTCGTTGTGCATTCCACTGAATAGGCTTCATCTTAATTATTTTAAATTAGAAGGTGTTTTACTTTAACAAATACATATGTAGGCTTCTTCTATATTCAGCCATTGTTGCTGTAGAAGGCAGCATGTGCTTCTGGATGTATTTTCCTTCATTTGATTTAGTCTGTTTCAGAACTCCAGCCTTTTTAAGGTTATTTCAGCACAGTTTCCCTCACTTGTCTTCAGGCTGTGAAGGTCACACCAAAGCTGTTATTGCCCACATGAGCTGTGCCATTGTAGCTTTACATTGTAAGCTAGGCAGTCTTTAATTCCACAGATCAGAAGGTGGGCAAGTGTTAATTTTTTTCTCTTCGTTAAGGCTCCTATATAATTATCTGTCGGCCATTCATACACTGGCTGAGAAAAGTAAACAGTACATCCTAGAAAGGCAAAAAACCCAAGAGAATGAATTGTAATGGGGCAACACCCTGCCACCCCATCAACTTGCATTCATTTCAGATGGCAAATTATTAGGTGTTCAATTTCTACGTGTTTATTGAGAATATCTTGTTGCTCTGATCATGAGATGTCAAGTATTACAAAATTTTGGATGTCAAGGATTCCGTCTTATGTTTCATGGCAATAACTGTAGGAGGAAAGTAATTCTCCTGGCTCCAAGGTCCAGTTTATTTTTCATCAGATTTCTCTTTGATGGAGAGTCTCGTCTTTTATAGTTCTATAGTTTACTTCTATACCACTTAAAAAAGGGATTTTTCAATTCTTTATTTCTAGTCCACAAATAGAAAGAAGGGTTGTATTGCATCTTGACTTAAGGAAGCTCTTGTCTGCTAAGACTTAAATTCAGATGATATGCCATGGTATGCCATGGTAATCCCATCCTTTCTAACAGTGAAGCTTTCTTAGTTGTCACAACCTTCATGTCATCATAATTACTTAGCATAGAAAATGTTTGCAGTTTATGGCAGTGCCAAGCCCCCATCACCATAAGGCTTGCCCTGTGGTATGCTGACAGTCCTCTTCTCCAAGGCCTATTCCTATTCAGCATTTTTTTCCTGCTATGTTTCTCAATCCTATTTGTATTTTCTTCAGAATGACATTCATTTATTTTATGTGGTCAAAAAATAAATGAAAATTGACAAAATGGCCTTCTAGGTAACAATTTCAGGCACGGTATTTTTTTCCCATGTTTCCAAAAGGTTAGATGACCAGTATCTTTGTAGAACTCCTTGGTGCTGTAGGAAAAAAATACACAGTATGTAGTACTCCCTAGTATGAGCACAGAGTGGTCCACAAACTATGAAAAGTAATTTAGTGTTTCAGAAATAAAAACCAAACTTGCTCCTTTTAGGAAATCGTCAGCCGTATAACAACTGGCCAAGGCCATATAACAACAGTCAGCATGCTAACTTACGCCCTGTAGGAACTGGGAGCCTACTCCTAGTACTCCTTCTAGTATTTTTCTTTGACAGAGGCAACGGAGGAGCATACAGGGAAGAGCCTGAATTATTTTTTCCATGAGCAACCAGGAATGTGGAAATTTTCCATGGTTCTTTTTGCCATGCACATGAACCTAGCCACATGATGGGGAAAAGCAGAGCTGTCCTTGACAAAAAGAGTGACCAGGAGCATAGCAGATACGTTCTTTTTGCATTAGCAGCCAGGCCATAGTCACCCTCTCATCCTCTCCATTGTGTATACTCTGTGAAGGTATGCAATAAAGTTCTGCCACGTATTGGGAATGCAACTTGTCTTGGCACAGAAAGAAATGAAACAGCCAACCTTCCCAGAAAGGTATGGCAGTACTAATCTAATTCACGTGAGTTAGACTAAGTAGAGATCAAAATATTTGTATCCTGATGACTCAAAGCAAGGTATTAAAACAGTTCCCTCAAGTGAATGCAATGAAAATGTATAGTTCCTCTAGTATAATGTCAGTTGAAGCAAAGAGAAAACAGAGAGAAAAGCTTATGACAATTACAATATTTATGTCCAATGAAAATGGAGGAAATAATGCAATATCCAGTTTAAGTAGTACAATGTCATGTATAAAATAAAAACAACTGTTTTGGAAAAAATATGTTGATTACAGTAGACATTGAAAGGAAGAAGAGAAAGAAAAGGAAGAGGTAAGTACAGATCAATTATACAAATCGACTCGTTTGCAAATCAAAGGGGCCATACAGAGATTCATAGGCTTGTTACAATTTCCTAGTAAATTCATCCCTAATTTGTCTGGATTAAGCCTGCTTCTCTTTCCACTTTTACTGGAAAGAAAAATTGTAATTGGGACTTTTTGGGGCATGAACTAGATGGGTTTGCTGAACATTCCATGCACCCTGTGGCTCATTCTTTCAGGTTTCATAAGTTGAATTTTCTGTCAGTAATTTGCATTTAAATTGTGAAAAAAATGCTGAAGATTTCAGTGTACTTTCTTACATGAAAATTTTGCTGTAATGACAACAGGCATATTTATTTTGTTTTACATAAGTCAATTTGGAACATGGAATTGTCCCATTGTTTGGAATAGTTCAGTAGCTCAGCTTTACAAATGCTAAGTTTACGAGTGTCTCTTAAAACATGCAAACATTTAATCCTACACCTCAGATAAAGATCAAATAGGCTTAAATACCATACTTGCAGTAAGCAGATGTTTGACCTTATGTTCTGAGGTGAGTAAATTCCATGCATTTTTGTATATATAAGTTGGGCTCTGCCTTTTCTGCCAAAGAGAATTACAGAGGTCTAACTGATGCTTAGTAGTGCATGTGATCTAGCTGAGTTTTAGAGAAAAGTAGACTGGAACTGAGAAACCAACCAGTAAGAAGTAGTACTTTGCTGAGCCTTCTTTTAAAGTAATTACCTTGATGAGAATCGAAGTTCTGTTAATGCTGACTATTGAATGGGAAAAAATGAAATGACAAATTTAACTCTCATGAGTGCAGTTCTGTGAGGGGAAAAATACATTACCTATTATATGCTTATTTATAACAAATTAATATGATTAGTATCATATTTGATAAACAGAAACTATATAAGTCCAAAGAAAGCTGTGACACAGTGTATATGCTGGTTTATATTTAGGGTAAATGTGAAGCAAAATGAGGTACTAGAGAGGATTCAAAGCACTTTTGACTAAGTACTGCCACAGACTGGAAGACATAGAAGATGTGTCTCTGTGACATTAAAACACTTTGGAAATGTACGTGTTGTGTATTGGGAATAGATGGGAATAATAAAATTATTTCAGAAGTTTAGTATCTTTAAAATTGACTCAAAGAGAGGTATACTTATCGTTCCCCAACCCTACTTCAAATTATATGCATGAAGCACTAGATGTTATTGTTAAAACAGCAGCCATGCTTTCCAGGAAATAAATACAGCTGTCTGCAGTAAAGGATCCCTGACATAGTTTTGTCATGTGTATTATCTTCTTTATTTATGAAAAAATCTTTTCTTCTGTCAGAAAAAATATATATTCCTTATCCTGCTCTTTTGAAAATACCCAGTTAACTGTATTTGATATTTCTCTGTATGCTGTCTCTGATTTTCAATACTATTTAAGAACAAGCATTTTCAGTATTACACTAATACTTCTTACAAAGTGTTGCCTCTTCATGGAGGAAATAGTAGGTGATGCAATAAAGATAAACTTATGATAACATCATGGAGCACACACTGCAGAAAACAAGAAGCACATTGTGAATGAAAAACCTTAAAAAGTAACCAAGGAGCATCAGCCCGAGGACTTCAGATTTCAGTTACAACTGATGAACTTGGCTCAGAGTGTATTTAGCATGTCTTGAACTTAGACTACTGACTAAGAATCTGAATCTATTTAAGTAAATCAGGTAAGCCCCTGACAAATTTCCCCAGATACTGAAACAAGACCAGATTTTAGACTTGAGTTGAACAGTTTAAATTCTTTGTCAAACAATAATGGTCTTTGCATCTGACAATGACTACAGAACCATTGCTGAAAGGAAGGCAGTACAAGTGCAAACATAATTCCTCATCAAAGAAGGCTACCTTGTGGAAGCATTGGAGAGAAGGTGAAATGAGCACTCCAGAGCCCTCTTCCAGTGGTGGAACAAGGTCAGCAAGAGTTTCTCAGTCCTTTTTCCTCAAGACAGAGTTGTGGAAGGGCAATGGAAGTTTGGTACAGTATCTTTGTTATGGTTGAAAAGTGCAGAATAAGAAAGGAAGGAAACCTTAAGAACCATTTAAGTTAATAAGAAATTGCAAACCTAAGAAGAAGCCTTTTTCTAGAGAGTTGCTAGTAACCACAGGAAAGAGGAGCTACTGGAATCAGAGTGTGATGGTCCATTCTTCCTCTAAGTAGCAGGCTTTGCCAAGATTTGAAGTATGGAAAAGATGCTTCACTGAATAATTTAGCTCCTTTAACTGCATGGATTGCAGTGGCATGCAAACATTTCCTAGAGCTGCAGTTCTCCAGGAAGGTTAAGAAAAGCCTGTGGAGTAGTTTACATGAGAGCAGCCTCCATTGAGAAACAAAGGAAAGAAACCACTTAAAATTTTCTAATAGCTTCTTTTTTAACTGGACTGAATTTACCCTCAAAACCTCACAGATCCTGAAGGTTTAAACGTCATCTGTAATCTAACGACAGAATCATAGATTCTAAATGTTGGAACAGTCAACCATTCAGAGCAGCGTAACACCTCCCCGAAGATGCATTTTGGCTCATGGACTTTTCCTGGCATGTTAAGTGATACTGGATCTTTAAAAGAAGAATTACTGAGCGTTTAAATAGCAAGAAACCTATCTGTAAACATCAAAGAAAAAAACCCCCCAGCCTTGGCTTTGCATGTACTAAACAGTGATGTCTGTCTCACCATTAACAGCCTGTTCTAGGTATTGTTTTTTCAATTTGCAATGTCTTCTATTTTCAGTTAAATCATTTAAAAAATGGTGTATATAGAAGCACACATGTACTCTCACAGTTATACTGCCAGGAATTTGAATTAAAAGAGATGAGAAATAGTTTGGATTTATATAACTAACTCAGGGCTAAGCAGTGCAAATCCAACTCTCTTGAGGAAGCCTAAATGTTTGAGATGATTGTAGGTATGAATAATAGCTACCTAAAATCTTTTCAGGCTTTGCTTCTGTAAATAGCAGCTATCGTAACCCCTGTAGTCTAGTCTTCAGTGGAACTTATTCCTGCTTTACTGTAATTATTTTATGACCAGTGAAAGTGATCTGAATAACATGATTGACTTTTAAAATCTAAATGCACTGCAGTTGTTTCCTACAGGCTACCACTCAGTCTTTGGACACTCTTACTAACTGCAGAAAGAAATTCTGAGATAACCATTAAAAACCTCCACAACACTACTACAGTTAAATAGCTATGGTGATCTGATGCTTTAGAACGTAGAGCTTCTTTCCCCAAACCATGATTTATGGTTAACCGTTGTATTCAACATTGTCAAAACCTCAGACATTGAATCTTAAAACTGAAACTATTGACGTTTCATTTAATACAATATTGGCTTTTCATTGTTTCCATGGGCCAACACTGACTGCTGACCACTGATTTTAAGGGGCCATATGTTTGTGTCCTCCTCCCCAAATCCACAGAAATTATCAAGGTTACCTTGGTGCAGTTCCCTCAATAAATACAAAGATTGATATGCATTTCAGAACAACGGCATTTAATCTTCAGTTTGGGTTAATTTAATTTAGTCATACATGTTGACAGTTATTCTGAAGTACACTGTTTTGACATTGCATTTCTTCTAGGTATTTGGAGAGTTTGCTTTGACTCATTTGGAAGAAACCTTGAGGAAGGTCAGCAGTCATGGCTGAAACATCACTTTCTTGAGTGACTGTCAAAATAAACAATTTAGGCTAGCATAGGTTATTGAAGTCAGTGTTTCTTTTGCAATATCCTATGTTAATTGAGAGGCCTACATTACAAAATTTACTTTTATTATACACAAAGAAGTTTCAAGGTCACTTTTAACACCCCCTCAGTCACATCTTCCTGGTTAAATAATGTATAAACAGCAAAGAAGCTTATTACTGCCAGCTTCTCTTGCTGCAAAACTTCACTTAAAAGTGGAAGCAGGATATTTTTAGGATGGAGAGTTTAAATTTACTTAGACCATATCATGGAAAGTTGGCTTAAGAACTGGGACACCAGCTAGTGACTTGAATTTACTGCTCTACCATAGATGTGCTGTTGTCTTGGTAAAAATTCTGGTTAGCGCTTTCTTGCATTACACAAGTATTACCAGGATCAAGAAAGTTTGAAGAGCTCAGATATCACAGTAATGGGGGCAATGCAAGCATATTAGATATGTAGTCAACTGAAACTGGATAACTCAGTAGGAAGTGTGTACTTCCGTAACCAATTGTGTGCGCAGAAGGATAAAGCCATCATCATCTACTGTGATTCCCTAGCTGGAATGACCAAGTCTCTGTTTATATTTGGGCCAGATTTGCGATGATGTTTTGACCGTGGTTAGATTACTCAAGATCATTTAGATCTTCAGTAAGACATCTTCATGTGCTGTTGTAGAATATTATCCCAGAGACAGATGGATGTTATGTTGCTTATGTTGTTTATATAAACATCCTCAGAGTTTGGGATTGTCTATATCAATATTCTCTATATATGGGATACAGCTATATTAGCAACTCTTTTCTGAATTTACTATGAAATGTAACCAGAAATTTTGTAACAGAACTGAATTCAGTCTTTCACTTAGAACAGTGATTCAGCTTATCCTCTCTAAAATTTTATCACTTTTGTAATAAGTAATGAATTCCTAACAACTTAGAAGTAATTACTAAATATTTTGAGTTATTAAATGTATTTTCACCAAGAAATTTAGTGCACTGTGCCAGCCTTTTATCTAGAAAAAACACCTGTGCAAGGTAATTCTTGAGCTGAGCAATTGCCGAGGGTAATTTTAAAAGCAATTTTGATAGTATATATCCTTTCCCTCCCTTCCTTCCTTTTGTGTTTTTGTACATATTGGTACTTGAAAATATTTCAAATATACTTGTGAAAGCAGATGAGGACGTTTAACAACTTGCATCAATACTATGCCAATGAACCTTAAATCCCTTACAGGAGGATGAATTTCAGCCCATTTTAATCAAGCAAAGAGGTTTCTTTGAAGGCTCACCAACGTCCAGATATATTTGGTGTTCTTATGGTAGCTGCAACCTTTTTCTTACACTCACCACGTAGCCTTCAGTAGTGATATGACAACAATAAGGCTATTCCACATTTGGAATACATATCTCACCTTGAAGTTATGCATGCTATTTTTATCCACTGTTACAAGCTTCATGTATATTTGCTCAACCAAATAGGATTTTTGTGCCTACAGGAGACTATGCTTTGTTCAACTATTAACCCTTAATGGTAGGCTTTTTCTTGCTCTAAGAGTGAGTAGCGAGATTTACCTGCTGAAAGGCCTGGACTTGAGAGATCTGTTGTATACCAGAAAGTTTTTCTCCAGTTTCTCAGGGCCTGAGTTTGGTATACTTTATCATTCTTTTTTGTTTTCCTTGATCATTTGGTATACTAGGTAGTACGTCTTCTCTACAGGTTACTGGTTATATTTCTTAATAAATACATGCAGACTAGGGATCCAGTCTAAACATTCAAAGATGTTTTGAATACTCTTCTTTGAGTATTTTGTAAGCTATTTTCCTGTACATCTCCAATAAGTGGCTTACTGCTGATTCAAAGCAGCTATTCTCTGTGTTGGCTAATCCAAGACACAAATTCATTTTTTTTTCCAGATAGATTCCACCTATACATGCTGAGTGTCCCCTGCAGTTTCATATCTGTAAACTTATCAACAGTCTTGTCTTTTTAGAATAATGTCAATATAATTCTTTAAAATACTTAGGTTAGTATGTTTTATTTTCTCTTCTTGAGTCACTGAGCAGTAGCATTCCTCCAAAATACTGCTGTTAAATTTTCAATAATCAGGTCCATGAGTCTGACATGCCACATTAGGGACTTTCTCTGCATAGACAATTAATTCTCTTTCCTTTTCAATCTTCCTAAATTATAGGAATGTAATGATGTCCACAAGTGCCAGCCTGAGGAAGAACATATTCCACACTCTTAGCGAGGTCAATGTTGATACCACACTAGTGAACTGCAGCCATATTACTTACTGTACTGTACTGCACTATGTTTATAATTTCAGGAATATTGTAGCTATTGATGAAGTGCCCAGTCCAGTTGGGAACAAGTAATAACTAACTCAGTAGCCCTTGTACTTAATTAAAATAAGATTTCCCCCTATACTTTCTAATACATTTATGTCTACTGACAGTCAGGCACACTGTTTCCTTACTCTCCAGACTTTCTAGGGCATATCCATAGAAAATCATCTGCCCATGGGCTCCAATGTCCCACAAAACCTCATCTTTTACTCTTCTCTTTCCAACTAAATCACTAATTCTAATTTATTCACAGTATTTTAGGTGCCAGTGTTTCCTGCTTTGTGTCTGTTCTCTTGTTATTCTTCTACATGGCATTTTGGATGATACTACTCTGTAATCCTGTATCTCAGCCACCGGTCCCAAAAACTACCTTTTGCAGAATTAACACTCCCTTTTTTCAATTATCCAGAATATCCTGGTCAAATCCCACTTTCATTATGATAAACCAAACCACTTAAAGCTGACTTATCTGTCCATTTACAGGGAGCTATGATTTTAAACGGTTATATTTTAATTGTTCTGGTTTTGGTTGCTGATGGTTAACAGATTTTCCACTGGAACATAGTTTCCTTTATGCGTTCTTGGAACAGTATGTCAATTTGAGTTTTTCATTATAGTGTTTCTGAATTCTCCCTTCTTTTTTTCCCTTGTTGAAGTTCATTTCCATTTTGCTAGCTTCTTCTTCTGTAAGTAATTTAATATGTGATTGTGAGAATGGACTTTTGCTGTAATTCCATGCCATTTCCCCCCAAATAATACTCAAAGACTTCTCTTAAATATTCTTTCTTTAGCTGATGTAAGAGTCCTCCTATCCCAATGCAAAAATCTTTTGACTATTCATTAGATTATACTTGTGAGTAACTAAATCTTCCACAGTAGCTTCTCCTAGAGCAATCTGCATCAGGTAAATGAGACTCTTAACAGTTCAGCTTCTCCTGCCAGGCCAATGAAATGTTACAAGAGGCAATTTTAAAACTAGAGATCTAGTAACTTGAGGCACATAAAAACCTTCATACCATAGCTTGCGTGGGTACCTGTCTTGCCTGTCGATTTTCCAAAAAACAAACAAAACATGACTGCTACAGTCCTGTGATTACTCCCTTTTACCTTTTTCTTTGAGTTCCAATCCTGAAAGAAATAGAACATTTATAAGTATGATTTTGCTTCCCCTTAGAAGTCCTGTGGCCATCCCACTAACCGCTTAAAACATAGAACTTCTAAAATATAATTTAATATTGGTCTTTCAAAAACCCTTGTTCTGCACCAGTCAGCACTTCACACTGAGCCCACTGGCTTAGAAACATGTTCCAAAGCCAGAGATCTAGAGGGACTTAACGCCAAAGGGCCAAATTAAGGACCAATAGCTTGCTGAAACTGTAGTTCAGACATTGAAAATATAAATTAATTAGAAATTGCTCTCCAAATGGCATCCTCCTTTTCCTGCTTGCTATAATTCCATGTACTATAAAGACCACGTTTAAAAGGGAAGGACTGAATCAGGCTTTGTGCTAGTTTCTGGAAAGATACCCAAGATTGCCTGAGTTATGTGGGGCAAAGTGACAGCAACAGTGACATCTGCAGAGCTAGTACTGTCACTATCAGCAGCACAAATGTGTTCTTGCATCTTTTATGAGTTTAATTCAGCAGAGGATAGAATGGATCTTTTGACAAATTCTGTGCTACAATTACAAGTCTGTTGCTCAAAGAAAAGACTGTTTCTCAACTGAGAAATCAGAGACTTTGGTCATCTGTAGGCTGAACTGCTACAGTAATTTAACACAGAAGCAAGGAACATATAATCCAATTATGGGGAGTAATATCTAAATCACTCCTGTTCCTTTTTTAATGGTTTGCTTTGGAATCCATTAGGACAAAAGGATCTTTATGTATGTAAAATATTAATAAAGTGAAAAATTGAAGTGATCGTACTTAGTTGTAAGTGAACAAAGTGCATTCATTTATGTTCCCTGTAAGACCTGTCATTCTTGTCCAGAATATGTTGTCATGGTATCCAATATGGCCATCTCAACAAATGATGGGGGTTAGGGATATGTAGCAGATTACTTTTCCAGTTTGGTACTTAATGTGGGGTTGAATAGGCAAAGACAAGGGTCTGTTTCAGATGCAGAGGTAACAATATTCTGAGGCTAAACTCTGGAAAAGTGGGACCTAATGACGCTGAAAATACATGAAGTAGAATAAATGTTAGAGGGGATTTGGAGGTTTGGGGTTTTTTTTGAGAAATGAATAGGCCTTAAGTTATTATTAAAAAAAGCTTGGATCTCAGCTCCTATAAACTAGGTTAACATCTTTGAATTAATAACAGTTATGTAGCCAGATTATACAAGTCAAGATTTTGAGCCCTTCTCAGTTAAGAAGGCCTTCAGATAAGACCTTGGTTGTATTTGAGGTTGAAAAAAACATTTACAGCCCGTGGCCAGAAAGAGGCTGCTGTCCGAGGTTTGCCAATGTGCAAAAGTATACTGATTTAATTTCAAATGTTACATTAAATTGGGTTCGCTAAGACTGTGATAAAGGAAATGTTTATCAGAGTCTCCCAGTCTTTTCCTGGCCTGAGACTCAAGACCAAATATTCTGGCCAATATTAAGGGTGTAGAATTACTTTCATATGAATGACATGAATGGAGAGATTAGTTGTCTTGAAAGAATTATTTTTCTGTCCCAGACCTTTAGAAATGTTTTCTAGGGTGCTGGGAAATCAGTGGCTAGTCCAAAAGCAAGACAAAGGAGCAGTTATAAATATCCCTCTCCTTCCAAATCCTGCAGAAAAGATGGCAAGATTAACATGTATGTGGCTGCATAATTTTTTTCTGCTGTCAGTCACCCTTAATCTCTTCCTATCTTAGGGAGGCAGGAAAACACAAGGATTTGAAGGGCCAATTCAAAGGGCAGGATGGCAATCCATTTTACTTAACTGTAAGACTGCAACTGCGAATGGAAAGACCATTCAAAAAATCTACATATCACAATCTTAATGTCATGACAACAGCAACCACCCCCTTGCCCAACTAAGCCTTCCATTGCTGTTTTCATAAGAAAGATGATCTCAGCCTTGCAAATAGAAATGTTTAGCTGTCGTTGCCCCAATAACAAACTCAGAACTTAACATAGTTACTTTCTTGAGGCTATCCTAATTTACATCAAAATCTTCCCCAAAGCATCTAACTTTTTTTCCTGTCTAGGTTTAGCCATCAGCCCTTCTAAGTTCCCTCTCTAGTCAATGGAGAAAGACAGATGTCTTCAGAAAGCAATCGAGAGAGCTCCTTCAGGTAATACTTCGACCTGTCTTGCTCCATGAACTGTATACAGAGCCATGATTTTTAATTTGGGCAGTATGAAATCAACCTATTTGTGTTCTGGGCTTTATTTTAGCAGGTAACATGCAAGTGATAAATCTGTGGTACTATCCAATAAAAGCTGAAAGTTTCAATTGTCTAAAACTTCTCTGGTAAATCTTCAGTTAGGGATTGTGGTACAGATGAGAGGAAAAAACCAAGTCATATACGCATAAATAGACTACGTCTCCCACAATATCCACAATCATAACTCTGAATATAATCCTTGCCAGCAAACAATGTCCATCTGTGAAGGGCATTTAGAATTTCTGAAGTACTCTGTAAATGGTCGATTCATAAAGGAACAATGTGACAGATTTTGTCCACGTACCCTAGATAAAAAAGGAACAACAGCTACTTAAAATGTTTTGCATTTATCATCTTTAGGGAAAAAAGGAATTTGGAATCACTGTCCAATCCCAAGGGATACTTATTCTGTGTCCAGTATGACCCTAATTATAATGATAACATAATGAAGAAATGTTCCCTCTCTTCCTGTAGCTGCACAGTGGCAATCTGCAGAAAATTGCCTTCAGCTGTAGATATATGAATATATGTTTTCTAACTGCGAGCTGTGTTCTTGTAATAGCACACAGTTTTTTAAGGGATCCTTTCATGAACTGCGATTAAGAAAGACGAATCTGCCTGGCTATTAACAAAATACCAAGTAACCCAAAGTCAAAACCAGATGCCAGCTTAATTTAATGTAACTGAAAAAAAAGCCAAACCCAAGAGGGCACCAGGATTGATACTAGTGTGAATTATAGATAGTTGTGACCTTATTCCAAAGTAAAATACATAGCAAGCTTGCATACCCCGGTGCATTAATTGCAAGTTTGACCAACAATGTTAGTCAATATTTCCACGTGTTCATCACTTCTAGGAAGTTCCATTCGCCTCAGTTACATTTTCTGATTCATAGGGGGGGTTTTGCACAAATTCACAGAAGAATTCAGCCTTTTTTTTGATCATTACAAGTAAAAAATATTTCTTCCCACAATAATTATTTTAAAATTTGTTACAATCCTAGCACTGAAGCATTAGGTGGTAAGCAAGATGAAATTTGGCAGGGGAGGAGCTCTGAATTGTGCTCCCAAACTTCATTTTGATTCCTTCAGTTTGCATTGCTGGTGTACTGAAAAAGTCATGCAATTCCATGAGGGAATTTAAAAAAAACCCAGAGCTAGGCACTTGCACTAGTTCTTACTCTTGAAGCAGTGCCTTGTAGCTACCTCCTTATAAATTACTAGCTTCTCAGTATCAAGAGATTTCTTGGCAACCCTTGTATGAACACATAAAAAAATCAAGGCATACTCCTTGATTAAAGGGTATTTTTTCAAATGTCTGAGGATATCTTTTTCTCCTTCTGGGTCTTTGCGTTTTAGCAAGGAACATAAGGTCTGTTTTCATTCAGATAACAAACTAATTTCAGTCAGACTACAAAAATTTAGGACTTAATTGAATATATACGTACAGCACGTGAACTCCCTCCTTTGTGGAGAGCAGGATGGAAGAATATTGCAGAGGTTTTCTAGATCATTACCAGAAACCTTGTTGTTGCCGTCTCAGTGGAAGGAACCTGGCAAGCAAGGAACGTCATTACCCAGTCTATCTTCCTGCCTCTGAAGGACAGTAATATTTATTGATCCTCAGGAAGAAATAAAGGGAACTTATAAGCAGGAGTAGCAGATGAAATCAGTAGACTACTGACACTGAAGAAGAAAAACTGAAAAGCAGTATGTTGGCAAAAGGCCAGCATAGCTACAACTGAAGAGCAGAAGACAAGTTTCCAGGCAGAAGAGTGAAGAAGGGTCATGAATTTTGCCCTCCTGCTTCAACCAGATTGCTTATATGGTTTGACTTAGTTACTGTGTCTGATCTTTCTTTCTCATTGTGCTTGCTGTTTTTGCACCCTAGTATTTGGCAGTCCTTGTTAAGCAATATTCTTTGATTTTAACCATGCAAATGACTACTGGAACATGCCAAGGGCCAGAAGGTAGGCTTAGGGCACACACTGGCTAATTCAGCATGCAGTCAGGCAGCCCCAGCTCCCTGAGCAGCCCTCTGCAATAAGAAGGGTCACAAAATTTACCCCATGTGCACTGAAAACAAAATGAGATGTTTACAGTGAAAGTTGCTGAGGAGGTGAGGACCTTTCTTAGCACAGTGATTTGGGGCCTGTTAGCTCCATCCCTAACCTTTGCTATACACTTGTATTTCTTGCAGGCTCCAGTTGGGGAGGTGATGGTGGTTCTGCAATTTAGCCCTTTTGTTTCCACTTAAGGACTACTGGACTTTTAAAGCCTGCGCTCTGATCTCCAGAAATGAGAAAGAGGGATTTGCTCTTGGTGATGTATCATGAACTAGAATCACAGTAAAAAATGTACTGGAGTTCTGGAGTTGCTTCTGGGTGGCCCAAATTTGGTGGGAGCTCAGGGAGATCAGTAACTTAAAAAAAAAAAACAACCAAAAACGCTGCACAACTCCACAAGCGACATAGCTCCATATTTTAGTTTTTGTCTAGGAAAGAGTAAATACAACAAAATTCGTATGCTAAGGTTTGTGCCACAATTGAAACTCAGGCACTGTAAAAGACAGTATTACATGTGTATGTCCCACAATCACAAGGAAACTCTCCTGTCTTTTCTTGCCTTGTGGCATACCCTGCAGGATACTGTGTTTATGTTGCCTAATCTAGCATTAAGAGAGCTTTTGTGCTGGATTAAGTACTATCTTCCTGCTTGGAAGGATAGATGCACTGTTTTTGAAGGCTTTGCATTATTAGCATACAGGAAAAGATTTCAGTTAAGTCTCTTTCCTCCACTGCTGCTTGTTTGCGATCTGTTGAGATAAGTCTTAGCCTCCTGCTGTCTCAGTTTCCCCTTCTGTGCAGCAGGGACATCTGCCTGCTGCTGCTGTGCAAGCAGCGTGGTGTGCATGTGAGATGGTGTGCTGGCTGAGAGCTAGGTTACCCAAGTAAGTCTCCCTGCATCTGCAAGACTTGGTGCCATAGCAGAGTCAGCCCATACAGTAAGAAAGATTAAAATGGAACTTCATCAGCTCAAAGGAATATGATCTCCAATACTGGCAAATTGAGTTCTGGTAAGTGCACTGAACGAGTCAAGGCACCTTTCTGATGCTCATGTTATCTGAGATAAAGTTTATAATGTTGAGCTGTATCAAGTCAGGACGTGTGACCTCTTTTGTCTGATGTGGGCTCGCTACTATAATCTATACCTTCATTAGCTCAAGTGCAGGATAACTGTAACCCACCCTTGCTGTCAAGTCACAACTAAAAACTGCTGTGAACTGAAGGTGACTTGAAATGCAGCCATGCAATTATTAAGTAATGTGTCATGTAAGGAGCACAGTGCATTACACCAATTGCTTTGGGAGTGCACTCGTCACCAGCAAGAACGGAGGTGAAATTCATATCCTCTTTTTGACCTTTGTCTCCCTAAGTGGCTCAGGACCAACCGATCTGAAGGGACATTTATTTCTCTGTGCTGTGTGCTACACTTGTGATTACAGGTGCTGGAGCTGGGAGCCAGCTTAAGTTTTAATAAGTCTGAGATGTGAACTGCATGTTTTGTATGAGCAATTCTTACCTTTTGATTTTTTTTCTGAGGCAGTTCTTCATAAGCACAGGGAGGAATATTATCATGATTCATACATTTAAGCAAGGTGGATGATTATGTTCATCTGGTTTGACTTGCTACCTGGCAGTGCTCCTTCTGCTTTCCCCTGGGAGTCCCGCATGATGTACGTACATACATATGTACGTGGTCAGGCCAGAATATGTATTTTACAGTTCCACCCAGCCTCAAAGTAAGACCTTCAAGTGATTTGGAATTTACTGTGTCTCATGATAAGTTGTTCAAATTGCTCCTTTTTACTCTGGCACCTGGATGGGTTTGTTTTGTCGCTGCTAGATGAGCAGGTATGTTGCCTGCTCTAAAATTTTCTTTAAAATATGATTGTTGTTAGTATTTGTGAAGCATATAGGATTTTCTAAAAATAGAACTTTGCTCAACTACCAAAACCTAGATGAAGGAAACATCTGAGGTTGTTTTAGTCAAATAGTTTTGTGGATACAGTTTGATTGTTGTGACTGGGTCTTCTTTTTAGTTCTCTTGGCCTTTATGTTTTCCGAAGCTATTATAAATATTTTAGTCACTTTGTGAAATGAATTTTTATTTTGGAAAAACTTATGGTATAGCTTAAATATTTATAAAATATTATGTAAGGAAACTAATGCTATTACCCTTTAAATGAATCAGAAATAAAAATTATGACATGCAAGGAATTGTGAGCCTTTGGAGCATTAAAAATTACTCCACTAGGTGGAGAACTTGCATCAGGTATGCAACTAAAAATGTTAGCACTAACTGAAACCATAACCGCTGCTGTGAAAATTAAACTCCTAATAACTGTATAGTTTTTGTATCATACTTTCCTTTTATCATTTCTGGTGAAGAGCACTTTTAAATTTGTAGCTAGCACAGAAATTCTGTGAGGTTGTAGAGCACTAAATTAATTTATGTTTAAAAATTAATAAAAGGATTAACATACATTTCTTGATATATTAGCTGAAGAAGTTGATTTCAGTAGTTATCAACTTTCCTGTGAAATGTATTAAATTAAAACATCTTTCTTTACCATCCAGCTCATTCTAATGAGGTGCTGACAATGCAGACTGTCTAGCGGAAGAAACAGCGAAAAATCTTTGCCAAAAAGAGATACTTATTTTAAAAAAATCATATTTAACTGGATCCCAGTTAATCATAAACTAAGGAAATGTTATATTTTATTGTTTTCCCTGGTTCTGTCAACATGGCCAATATTAAGTTATCAAGTTCCTCAGAACTAGGAAGAGGGGAAATACTGACAAAAGGGAATGTTTTAATGTGTCTTTTTATGTTGGATAACCATTAAGTAGAATCAGGACTGGGGTTAACTTTGGAGTTTCTGCAGATTCAGGAGCCAGGTGCACTGCAATATTCTGTAGGTCCCATATAGGTGGGACGAGAATAAAGACTAATGGGGCCAGTTTTTCTTAAAAAAGCCCAGCTTTTCTGCTGGGACAAATCTGCCAGGAATTTGCAATCTGCACATTTGTCTGCTGGAAATAATTAAAAGTGGTATATGGTTTGTGTAAGAGTCAGAGTGTAAAGCTTCTAGGACCCACATGTCCAGAAGGAGACAATTCAGAAAGCTTGTTTGGGTGTGCTAGCTAACATTAAGATCCAAGGTACATTTTGAGTTGGGGTTTGGGAGTATAAGAGAGAATTGGAGTTGTTTGGCTTTCTCATGGGAGTGAAGAATCAGGAAGACGGCAGAAAGGGGTAAATGCTCTATGTCCTTCTTGACTATTTACAGATGTTTAATTAATGCAAGTGTTAGAGCTGGGGTTTGGGAATTCAAGACTTCAAGATATTTGTTCATGTCTTTATTCTGGTCTGACAGAGTCAGGAAGAGGGCAGGTGATGACAGGGTAGATGGCTGGATGTACTCTTTTATTATGCTCTTAACCCTGTGAATAATTAAGGTCAGACATAGGGTTTGGAACTGGATTTTCAAGACTCCAGTTTATAATCTATTCTCTGTGGCTTGCAGAGTTCAGAAGACAAGGTAATAGGTGCTGGTAAATGCAAATGCTGTGTATTTTGTTGTTTGGATGCATACCAGGTTATAACTAAGATTAGGGCTAGTGGTAGGCTATGCGTTAGGTTACAGCTCTAACTTTCTTTAAATTTAGGACTGTGGTTAGGTTTCAGGTTAAGAAGCATTCTCTCCTATTGACACATTCCTTCCTAAGGGCCCAGATCATTGCTGCATCTTATTACTAAAGAGTTGGAAGCGGGCAGGTTTTGGAAAAGATCAGCGCTCTCTGTTGTCTTGTAGAAGCTCGATTTATACAGCTGTACTGACTAGGGTTAGTGTTAGGAATCGGGAATCTAAAGTTTAGTGTTCCCAGTTTATGGGTGGATTCTCCAGGGACTAGGGAAATACAAAGATGATATGTTTCCCTATGGGAATATGCTTTTCTTTTGCTTTCATTGCTGTGCTCACTGCTGGTGTTGATGTTAATATTAGGATTGGAGCTAGGGTTAAAGTTTTGGGCTTAATGCTTAAAAGAACCTCTTTAATTTTTGAATTCTAGAGGGTCTAGATAACTACAAATAGATAAAACAGTTGCATCGCCCAATGCTTTATGTTCTTATTTACTTTTGGGCTTCCTTTAATTCATTCATATAATTAAATTTTGCATTGGGATTTGCACTTTGTATGATTTACAAAGACATAAAGAATTAATACTTATTAATATTTATTTATAGTAATAATTACTATAAAATAATAGCTTTCAAAAATTATTAAATAATATAGGGCAGAACACTAGAAGGGACTCCTGCTAATAATTAAGTTTAGGTTCAGGGTTGGAAGTAAATTCAGAAGTTAGAAATCTAAAGCTTCAAAACTACAGTATATCCTCCTCTTATGTAAGGTCTACCCATGTGTGGAAAGGGCAATTTCTTAAAGATATTACTGGAATTAGAGGCCATATCTAATTAAATATAATTAAGATTGAATTTACGAGTTATCATTTGGGAAACCAGTATTTGAAGAGTCGAGTTTGTTATGGCATTTTGTAGGGCCCTCCGGGGTAGAAAGGGGAATTGATCATTAGGGGGCAACGCATTATTTTCTTTTCACTGATGAAAGGGAACCCCTGCCAGGAATTAAAGTCAGAGTCAGGGTGAGGGTTGATAGCCTTAAGACCCCAGTTTATTGCTCGTCTTTATGTTGCCCAGAGCATTAGAAGAAGCGTTGAAGCTCTGTTTCTGTTATTGTAAGTGGCAGTCTCATTGGTATAATTATGATTAGGGGTAGGTATGGCTAGGGTTAGGTTCTGGGAATTGAAATCCTCCAGAGCTCAAGTTATGGCTGATTTTCTCTAATTCTTCAGATTTAGGAAGGGCATCAGTGTCAGCAGTGGCTGATTGTGTTTTTAATTTCCTGAATTTGTCAGCTGCCCAACGTTAAAGGCAGGACTTGGTTTCAGGTTGGGGTGTGCGCATCAAAGCTTGCCAGTCTCTGGTGACTGCTGAGGGCTGCAGGGCTGCCCTGTTGTCAAAGAGGTGCTGGTGAATACATTTGTCTTTATTCATAGTGCTTGTGTTCACTTTTACAGTAAGAATTTATTCCCTGGCTACAGCCGAAGGTAGGGTTGAGGTTGAAGAAAGGGTTATATGAAGCTAAAGCTTAGATTTAGTGTCTCCTTTCTGTCCCTGCCTGAAGGCACTGCCAGCCCTGCCTGTCCCTGCCCACCCTGCCCATGGCGCAGGACCCCATGTCAGCCCCCTGGGGCCATCAGCCCTGCCCCAGCAATGCCGCAGCAGGGCCGGTCTCCAGCTCCCCACAGCCCAGCCCTGCCTGGCCATGGGCCCACCCAAGCTGGGCCTGGACTCAGCCTGCCCCAGAGAGTTGCCCAATGCCTGGGGCTGGGGCTGCCCCACGGCCCCCCGGCTGCTCCTGGATGGGGTGAGGTGGGACGGGACAGTCTGCCAGGCCCTGCCCCGCCGCCCCGGGGGTGCCCGGGGTTTTGACATCCTGTGGCAGTGCTGCAAGGGCTCATGTGAGACGGAAGACGTGTGACAGCGGTAGTTAAGACTTAGGTTTTCTTGCAGTGTGTGAATTTGCCTCGTGGGCATGATGAAGGCCTGCATTAGCGTTGGGGAATGTGAAGGTATTCTCACACTGTCTGTTTTGCTCGTTCCTTGTTTCCATTTCTGGGCCTCATTTTCCTTGATGAGCCATCATGCCCGCCTCCCTTTGGAAGATGGCAATTATTTCACCCAAACGTAAATCCAGGCCCAGTTGATAATTTGCTTTAGGGTAACTCCCAGACAGTTGGCAGAGGGCTGCACTGAATCTGACTTTGTCTGCCAGGGCACATATCCAACACCCACTTGTGTCCCAAAATCCCATCGTATTGCTCTCTGGGACATGCTGCATAGCATTAGTATTACACTGGTAGCCAGTGAGTACACTTTGAACTGAAAAAAACCCCAAATACAGGAATTATGTTCATGGGTTGAGTGACAGCACATTTGGTCCAAAGGAGATGCAGGCCAAACAGTGCTAAAGGGTAATGAACATAAGGAAAGGTGGACAAGAAGTCCGTCTGCTCTGATTGTGCTGGTGCTCAAAGCTCTCCCGCTGGTGGATCCACAGTGGTGGTGCAGACACAGCAAAGGCTGCTGACCAAAGGCTTCACTGTTGTTACAAGAAACCATCAAAAGTGTAAATCAACAGGACTGGTGCAAGCATAGACCTTAATGCTGTACAATGGTATGACAGCCTTTTCTTTACTTGATCTGCAATGCTCACAGCATAAAAGATACTGCAAAAATTGTGGAGGGCAGACATCTCTGTCCTTTGGCAGATAAATGAATGGGTATCTCTGGCCATTTAATACATGTTTTAGCTTGTAACAACCTTTAGTGATTTGTCGTATTTCCAGTAATTCTTTTCTCTCTTTTTCTTGTACAAGTTGGAAGATATTGAGAGAGAGCAATGGACCACTACGGACAGAATCTGACTTTTTTTTTTGTTCTCAGCTTGCGCATTGGGAAAAAGGTAAAAGGGTGACCGAGTCAGAGGGACTTCCTGAAGAAGGAGGAAGATGGTTCTTTCCCATGGGAACATCTGGGCACAGTTGGAGAGCAAAGGTTCCAGTGACTGGAGCTAGTGGAAGAAGAGCAGAGATAGTGATTTGCAGCATGAGCTGGGAGCTGCTGCTCAGGCCAAGAGAGTTCCAAGAGGGACAGGGAGCATCTGTAGGTAAGAAAAGAGAAATTCCTGGGATCCGCAGGAGACTGTGCAGTTTTCTTTGGTCCAGAAGGCCACTGAGCTGGCTGCCACAGAGCCTGGACACAAGAAGGCCCTTCTGCAACGTATGGAAGGCAAATGGAGAGTTGTTTATAAACTTTTTAAAATTTCTATTTTGCCTGGTTGAACCACTTTGAGTTTCCTGGGTATAAAAAGCAAAGGATTCAGTTTGCTAAGGAAAACTGACTTCTTTGAATTTAAAAGTCTTTTTGGTCTTTTTCTGGGGGGTTCATCACTACAGGATAAAGATCTAGTTCAACCCATCCCAAGATCTGGTAAAGGCAGATTGCTGCTCAGAAACCTAGATCACAGCAACTCTTCTGACTTCTGCATTGTACCAGTTTTGCACCTTCTGGTTTGGCAATAATGAAGTAACAGTCTTTCAGCTTTTCCTTTTTGCTTTCTGAGAAAACATATCCTGTTTGTTTTCATAAGTGCTTAGAAGTGCTCAGAAGTGTTTAAATGAGGCACATGGTGGTGTACCAAATTAACATGGTAGGCATAAGAAGTGCTATTATATTTATATCTTACAAATCACCTCCACCTCATTATCTGCTTTTTGAAGGAATGGTCTATCTAGAGTTATCGTTTAATAAAACAGTAGCTAACAACTGCTTTTTTTTTGATGGTACAGCTTGAAAAGGATTAATTGATCAGGAAAGCAAAAAATCCTCTAATTTCAACACGCGTAGGGAGGGTTTATTAATGTCTTTGCTATGTTGCGAATTGTTTGGTCCATTTTCTAGCACTGTGTTCCATGTGTAAGAGTATTCTTGACTATTCTTCACTGTAAGTTTTGCTCTGCCAGCTCTTGTAACCATTGTAACAGCCTGTGTGTGCCAGTACAGGTAATGCTACAGGGGGTTGACATACTCTTAAATATTATGTGATGGACAGAGAACAGAAAATAATTTCTTGGTTGCGCTTCAAAGCAGTGGAAGTGAGAGCCAGACTGCAAAAAAACCTCCTGTTTTCAGATCTCTGTATGGAAACAATCCAGATAGCTGGATAGTCTGAGTAATTGTTTTCCATTTAATTAAGGTAGAAACAAGAGATCAAGAGCCAAGATGTCCACAGTCAGAGATAAAATCGTGGGACACAAAGTTCAGGTGTAATGACAGAGGTTTTTGTTTTAAAGTGTGACATTTGTAGAACAAGTGAAAACTCACAAGGAGGAAGGTTGTGAACTCCTTCCTCTTGCCACAAAGCAGCTGTGTAAAAGTGACCCCAGCAATACCAATGCACAACACAATGAAACGTATAAGAAAAATCACTCTCTGCTGGAAAGTGAAAGCCTTATTTTGTGTTCAGAAGACAGCAAATGCAAGCATCTTTTACTGTAGCCTGTCAGTTCAAACATGTTTTCAAGCTGACATTTTTTGCTTATTATGCAACTGGTTAAGAGATTCTGCATGACTTATTCTGTGTAAGGGAAATATTGATTTTCAGTCCAAAAGTACTTCATCAACTCCACGTTTTCATGAATACAAGAACATTTATGCAAGTCCCAGAAGTATTACTTCCCCAGGAAAATATTTTAACAGTCCAGTTTCGCACTGGCATTATTATATCCCATTTGATCAGTAAGATTAGTAATTTACAGCTAAAGAGTGGCAGGAAGAAGTTCTATTTTCTTTTATTCTCTATGCCGGTATCCTCTGTCAGTTAAAGAATTTTCAGGGGTCATCTTTTCAATGTGGAGAAATCAACAGTTAAACAATCATACTACATGTATGGAGAGTTAGGTGTGCAAGGGTGGGGTCTATGGGAGCCACTTGTTGGCATACAATAACAACAAGAAATCCCAAGTGAGCATAAGCCTCAGTCCATAAAAAGCTAAAGCTCTCCATCTTCAGTAACTCTCTCCTGAAGTTAGCTGTCCTTTCTCAGAAATCCCTAAAGCAGGTGAGAGGCAGATCCATGCAATTTACTCAGTGTTGTGAACACTCACTGCTGTGAAACACTCACTGCCGTATTCAGACTTGTTTTTCCGTCTTTGGATGTGGCAGTGAGGGGAGAGTTGAGTGTGGGTTTTATAGTTTCTTCTGAGGAAACTTTTGTGTACTGTATGAAGTAGTTGAATGGACTTAGACTGTTCAGATCTCTCCAGTCTTTCAACCCCTCTCAAATTGCTATATGCAAAGTGGAGACAGTTTAAGAGGACTAATTGAGAGAATTTTTGAGAAATGGCAATAATATATTTCCCTGGGAAGTGGGCAATGTAGTTCAACTCATCCTCTAAATTTCTAATAAGTGATGAGAACATTAAAAGGTGAGGACAAAAGATACAGTATTTTTTCTTAATTTTGCACAAACAGCTTTTTTTGTCTAAGAACATGAGTTGCATATGGCTTCACAAGGGAGAAAAGCAATGGCACTTCTATAATTTGGAAATTCCCTTTGAGGACATAAGCAATTCTGGGTGTGCCCCAGGCATTTTATTGGCAAAATTTAGGTATCTGGAAACTCTAGGCCTTTCTCGAGCAAGGAGCTGCTGAGTGAGTGCTTCAGGTAGGTGAGTTTTAGATTCAGTGTGTAAATCCTTGACCCTAATCTTTTTATGAATCTAGCTTTATATTCCCATCCTTGCAGTTGTGCTTCTGATTGCTAAATGAGAAAAGCCCTAAAGAGTGAGAACACCCCTTTTCTAAAAGTGCAGAGTGAAATAATGCACAAATGGCAAGGCACCCATTGACTTCAGTCATGCCAGGAATTCACATGTGGTTAAAAGATAACTGGTTTTGTTTTTATTGTACGTCTTTCCCCTTTGTTCATGAGCATTGCCAGTGAACCTAACATAATGAGACTTACAGAGCTTCCCTGGACAATATTATTAAAAAAAGAAAAAGGAAGCTGTCTAATGTATCTAATAATAACTGAATGATAGCAAACTATTCACATGGTTGTCTTTGACAGCAGGGAATGTATTTAGTGACTGAAGGGGGAGGGCTTCCAATCTTATATTCCTATGAAATATGCAAAGCACTGAGCAATGAAGGATGACAGAAAATACACATATCCTTGTCAAACAATATAAGTAACCTTTCATTAGGAAAATTCTGAGATAGTTAACTACAATTCCAAGATAATACTTGATAAGCAATTAATGAGTTAGCATACAGACTTCTTTTCCAGCCATTACCAATCAGTCTGTATTGCTACACCAATAGCATTTTATGACAAAAAACATAAATCAGATGTTTTTATGACCTAAGAATATTGTGTTTAACCCAACTCAGTCTAAACATTTTTCCATCCTTTTATCTGCAAAAAGACTTGTGTTGCTCAATCAGAAAAAAATGTTTATGCCTATATTCAGTTTTGTTCTCATTCCCTGAAATATTTCAAAATTAAGTGTTGTGACGACTATGACTAATACTTTGTGTTTCTATTTGTTCTTTTTCAGACTATAGTGCCAGGATTTGTTGTTCTTACTTGTCATTATGGCTTTTACATTACCTCCTTGTTTTGTTACTAATTAAAATGTAATTTTTATGACCAAATTGTTCCTGCCAGTTAGAACACAGCAAAAAATTCTAGCACCTACATGTCTTATGGGATATTTTAAACTATCATTTTTCTTCAAATTAACTGATTATAAATTCACTCAATATAGTTATTAGTTTTGTGAAATTGTTCTACATATGGCCTCCATGTTTGTTTGGCTACAGGCACTTCTCTGCTATTAAACCTAAATTCGTTGTTGTTTTGGGCAAATGTTTGTGCAATGTCCAAAGTGTTCTTCACAACAGTGTTAACAAGTAAGTAATTGATTTACAAATTACCCTAAAATCTGTCTACTTTGGATAGTTCTCTGAGTTTATATTGCAGAATAGCACAAATGTGGTCCTTTATTAGAGAATGCCTTGGCTATTGGGCTGGACTCTGTTGTATTCTTTTTCTCCTCCTTCCTTATTCCCTCACTGAGTAATATACTTTACAGGAGATACATATGAAGAAGGCATTTTGAGTCTGTGCCATCACAATGATCAAGATTTTGATGCTGAATTTGGTTACATGCATGGTTTATTCCAATTCCCATCCTTATGAAAAAGCTATACTTGCTTAGAAAATTTGATTTAAAATATTTTTGCTGGGTTTTTTTTTCAGTGAACACAGCATCTGCTTACATCTTCAACAACACTAATAAATATCTTTCTGCTTGCATCCCTCCACTGTTTTTAGCTGAACGTTCAGCCAGCTCTAGTTTTGCTGTGTAATACTTTTTTATCATAGAATCACACTTACTTGCATACTACTTAAATATAACATTTCCTTTTTTGCTGTAATTTCATATGTTTTAGTTGGATGTGTTAAAATCCCCATCCATTGCAAAGCACTCCATTTTATCTACATGCCAGTATCTCTTGCAGGCACTACTTTTGGGATCCCATGCATTGTCCTTCACCAATGTCATTTCGCTCCCTTCAGCAATGAGCAGGGCTTTCCTGAAGTCAAGAGAGGAAAAGGGTGTGCCTTTAAAGACCCTTTCTGCCTTCCTGCGAGGGTCACCTCCTGTAAGGTGATAAGAGCTTCTGGCTATTGCTATTGTTATACTGCTCTGATTCTGAGCAGAAAAGTGTCTAGGCAAGATATAGGATGCAACGGCCTTTGTGCTGTTTCCCCCCCTAGGCACTGTGCGCCGAAGGCTGTTCTCAGCACAGAATGGAATCTTTTGCACGGTTCCAATTATATGTAAATGTGTGGGACTCAGTTTCATAAATGGGATTCCAAACTGCTGCTAAAATCTCGCATGCTGAAATGTTAATATTTCATAATTAAGAATATTGCACAGAAATTATGTTGTTATGTTATGTGTAATTTTTCCCATTCATCAAATTTTAGATTTTATTTTGCATTATTGTTTGGATGTGTTTAAGCGTTTTTCATCCAACTTTGTTGAATAATTACTTATCTGTCATCTGTTAACGTCTGCTTGATAGCTAAACAGCCAAGTCCTGGCATCATAGCTAGGGATATTTGCTAGTTTACTGCTGTTGCTTTCATATTCATTGTTTGTTCTGTAATGGCCCTTAAACATTTCCCATGCATATTTGGGCTAGAATGATTCTTTACATAATGCCTTAGAGGAAAACAAGGTTCTTCTAATAGCAATTAAAATTAGCAATGATATTAGGCTAAGAATTTAAAATCACATCTCACTCCTGTGCAAATTCCCTTTTATCATTTAAAAAAAATCAATTTTCAACAATGTTGTATACCTCATGCATAATACACAGCTTCAGTGATTTACTTCTTGTTTTGGCACAGGCACAGTTGAATGATATAAGAGCTAATTTTGTTTTTCTGCTTTAATAGCTTGTATTGTCTGCATAATGAACCCTGTCTGAGCTTCATCAGGAGCGTTACACTGTTCATACACTTTTGTTAGTAGAAAATTTCCTGTTTGTTCTCTGAGAAGTTTATCTTATCTGCAGCCTGAAAGAAGACAGTCATTCATGCAAGTATCAGGAAGAGACAAATCCATAGAGTTGGGTTTTCTTGTTAAGGTAGTTGTTACCAAGTGGATGCAGGAAATAGAAGTGTGGAACAAAGTTGTGGGATCGCCAATGGTACTGAAAGAAGTTCCCAGCCATGCTACACATTTTGATAAATGACACTGTGATGTTTCCATTGGATCAGATGAGGAATGATGCTGTACTTGGAGAGATGCTCAAAGAAGAAAAGGCTTTTTGTAGCCAGGAGTAGAATAATTCTTTTTTTGTAGAGAAGAATGGCAAAGAAATAACAGTGAGGACTACCAGATAGATCAAGAATTTGAGATATCTGGACTTTTGGGATGTTTTGACTATTTGGAAATATTCCAGAAACTGAGCTCCTTTCAATTTCCTCTATAAAGAAACAGTTCAAAGAAACAGTTCAAATTAAGAACTGAAAGGGGAGGCTGGGAGAAGTGTGTGGAACCTCCACTCTCAATGTTCATCATAAGGTAAATAAGGCAAATGAGAGTAAAGCAAGAGGTATGAATATAGCTAAAGGACCAAAGAGCCTCGAAGAAAGAACGAAGGCAGTTAAGACTAGGTTACAGCTGAAGGGCAATAGAGCCACTGGAAGGCAGCAGAGGTAGGGAAAAGATCCTGTCGAGGAAGAGGCACTAAGCAGTGAGGAATGATGGAAGTGCTCGTATATTAATGCAGGCCAACATATATTGCTGATTTATTTTTATGTTTCTGAGAGGGAGGCTAGTGTGTTTTTGTTTGCCAGTTGTCTTAAGGTATGTAAGATTTATCATAAATGTTTATGATAAATCATTATATGTTGGATGGATGAAATTAGCTTAAATATAAATATATTTTACATAGAAAGTCTTTGTAAGATTAGTAAGTGGATGAAGGTGTAAGAAAATTATTCTTGTAGTAATAAAAAATGTATAAGTGCATGCTTCTGTCTGCCTGGATTCAAACTGAGTGTTTAGATCCTAAATTTAGTGAAACATAGTCACAGAAAATAAACAAAGTCAACGTTGAGCACACATACTTTGCTTCATTCATTTGTGTTTTCATAAAACACAGAGGTTTGTCAGCTGGGTTATGTAGGTAGAAAAACAAGTTAAAACTCTCAGTGTAGTCATTTCACTCTTATAGATGGGATTCCTAGAAGCTAAATTGCAGTGAATACCAGCTGGAAATCAGAGGATGAAAGAAGAGAAAGTGCTCTCTGGGGACTCATGTATGACACAGACACTCAAATAGGACTTGCAAAAGCTGAAGGCCATCTTTAGTGCTGAGGTAAAGCTAAGCTTCCACCCTTTTTGAAAAACGTCGAGAGAATTGATATAGATTAAGTGATGCCATACAGTGTTTAGACATTTTCTGTAAATCCCTAACAACTGTATCTAACTAAGCAGATTCCAGCTACGAGATTTGGGAAAACAAAACAACGTAAAGAGGAAGGAAAATTGGCTGATGATATTCTTGTTGTCCATGCCCTTCTCATTAGGGTAATTCATGTGTCTCCATCCCAAACACTCTGTGAGAGTAAACACCAATCTGATGCACTTTGGAGAATTTTTGTAGGCACTGAGCGCGATGATTCTGCTTTCTGCAGAGACATCTTGATGAGGCCTCTGTCAGAGAATAGGCGAAATACACTGGGGCTAAGTTCCAGCGTGACAAATCCAATACTCTAAGCTTGCATCCTTTTTACTGTCAGTAGGTAGTTTTTTCAGTTTATAATAGCACTGTTTGTCATATAGGTTCTGAGGGTATATAGCAAAGATGGAACAGTTCAAGTTAAGAGGCAAAAGACTTGTTCCTTTACTTTTATTCAAGCAAAACCTGGATGAGCCAGAGGGATTTTGCTTGCATGGATACTACCTGAAAAGTACTTTTTGCATTAAACTGAAGTTATAAGAACAACGAACAGCAATAGGGTACGAATAAATAATGCAAGTAATATTAAGGCTATAATATCTCTTCCTTTACAGTTTGCGTATTTCTTAGTCTGGTGAGGAACAGAAGTATCAGAGAACTCCAATTATTCAGATGACCTGGACAATCTAAACAAACTACTAAAGAAACATTTGGCCTCAAGAAATACGTGTTTTGCTTACTCAGCACTCACAGCACTGTACCTCAGTGCTCATCTGTGGAAGAATTGAAATTGCAGCTATGCCTATCCAAATTCTGGGACTGGAGGAACATGGTTTTTCATGTGCCCTCTTCAACTTTAGAAATTGCTCCTGACCTTAATCCTGGATTATTTTCTCCCTCAGGGCATGCTGGAAAGCCTCTCTTCCCCTTTACTCCTTTTCAGGAGTTGAAGGAAGGACTGGAAAGCAGGAATGAATTATGGGTTGGTATTGTGTGACAATTACTGGGCATGGGATGAAGGGAATGTTAAGGAATATGTTGCTTTGGATATCTAAAGTGATAGACTGGGTTCATATTAATTTCTATAAATAAGAACAAAAGGTATACATTGAAATAAATATTTGAAAGGAAATGACACTACTTTGAGGATATTTCCTTCACTAATGTTTCAGTGAAGTTATGGCCAATGCTACTGCCTCACCCTGAATTGCAGCGCAGAAATGTTTTCAATGTTGCAACTCACAGAAGAAAGAATGTCTTTCCTCAGATCTTTCCAACATTGCACAGAAACCACACACTTTTCTCTGCTTTAGAGCTTGTTTGTCATATTGTGTGAACCTTTGATATACATTAGCTAGAGAAAGTACAGCAACTAAAACATGAGTGTGGTAATAAAGTCATGTTATCTCTGGGTGATGTGGAAGAGAAGTGGTGCAATCAGCACTCAGGGGCTTCATTTTACTATTTACTATGACTTAGTTGGCATGCAAAGGCGGTAGGTCATAAAGCAAGTTGCCACTCTTTGATAGAAAGAGAATTAAGTTCTGATGTTATAGAGTTACTTGTCTGTCCAGGCTTGCAAAAAACAAGCATTCTGTAGTATTTGCTGAATATATATGTTGTATGTGCTCTATTCCTCTTCATAACAGCGTCACTGTCATGCCTCTCGGTATGACTTAAGAAATAAGTGTGCTCGTGATGTACAGTTCCCCAGTATGATGGTTTAATAAACAGTCTCAGAAAACATTCCTGTAAATATTCCTATTCATTTAGTGGCGACATAAATGAACCATATAAACAGCCAAGAAAAAAGCATATGTCAAGTATTGTATTAGATATTATATATACTTTTGAAAGTTCAATGCAAGGAATTGCAATAAATCTAGGACCACCTTCAGACAGCTTAACCTGCAGTTAAATTTTTGAGCAGCAGTGCTCTCTATTGACAAGGTGCCTCTGAAGGCCTAGGGTTGGCCAACAGGAGACAACAGGCCCAGGGATTTAGGTAAAATTTAGGTCAAATGAATATATCTATAAAGCACATTTCAAAGAATGTTCTAAAAAGTAAATCCAATTGTAGCGCAAGCTACAGCTCAGCAGGTTACACACCCTAAGCTTCATTATGAGAAAGTCATCTGAAGAGCAAACATTTTTGTTCAGAGGAGAAACTAAACAAATGGGAAAAAAATATATATTCTGAGGCTTTTGGGAAGCCCATTTTGGAGCCTTCCAAAGTTGTTTTTTTTTTAAAATCAAAATGCTCTTTTAAGATTTTGGGCTAAGACTTTTTGATTAACCTATTAAAATAAAAAAAAGTAATTAAAAGTGGTGGTTAAAAACATGATGTCAAATGTTTTGTTTAAAAGCTATCATAACAAAATATTCAATGCTTTCAAAATAAGGAATTTAATTAAAAAGGAAGATGTGAAACTAAAATATTGTGACCTTTTTATTCTCCCTAGTGAGTCCTTGTTTCTGGCTGAATTTATTAGCTGATTTTATCCAAAGTTCCCCAGTTCCAGTCCCCCCAGAGTTCATTTACTTTACACAAAAGCTTATTTGCCCAGCTCTGATGCCAGCCTTAAATCTCACCTCTTCTATAACTACTCCTTGGAAACAGACCAAATTTCTAAAGCTTGCAAGATTCAGAGAAGGTAGTTTAGTACAAGACTGTATTCTCAAGACCTGTATTTTTTGTTTTTTTCAGAGAAAAAATGTTAATGCTGTGATGCCTAGTCAGTGGTGTACAGATGGTGACAGTCGGTGGGTACAGTTGTAATAACGTAATATTTCATATCTTGACCTTTGAAAATTGATGTCATATATATCCTGCACATAGTAAATGTAACTGTTTCACAAAGGTTGGAGGAGTTCCTGAAACATTTTGTTCAGTATCAATGTGTGTTTTGCACCAGAAAAATGAAGAGAGAGATTTTATGGAAAAGGATGAGGTTTTCCAGAGAGAATAATTATTTTTTGGCGTTGGTAGTCAAGATATAACTCATGAAAGGGGCCTACTTTTTTTTTTGTTTGTTTCCATTTCAGAAAGTGAGAAGCATGTCTCTTCAAAGTGTTTTCAACTTAAGACTCGAAAAAACCAAGCCAGATTTTACAAGATTTTACAGACCATAATAACCTAGATGTATTTTTCCTACAATGTTACAAAATTTTGGTGTGATTGAATTGAATGCACAACATTTGTAATTATTATAATGATCATCCCTTTACTTGCATGGCATCAAGCATGCACATTGTGCTTTGCATATGCAACAAGGACACTGCCTGTTACGTATAACCTGGTCTGGAGCGGTTCGGAATAGAAAGCAGAGGCTGTTCCCATGTTAGGGAGGGAAGTCTTGGCTCAGTTTGCCTGCACATACGTACCTGGACATTTCCATGCAGCTGATACATGCAAATGAAAGCAGGTGATCTTACTGCCATTCTTCTTTCATCGGGATTCCCGAAAACAGAGAGGAGGCAAAAACAAAACAGTGCTACAGAAATAAGTGTTCACAGGTATGTTCAATCAGTGCATCCCTAAGATGCCTTTGAGTTCCCCCCTCCTCTCTGCTTTCAACCAATGTACCTGGATTACATGAGCTATTTTGGCTGTATGTGCAGAACTACAGAATGTATTACATTTGATTATTAAAAAAAAGTCTTCTAGCATCTTTTCCAGACTGATAAAAATAATGTTTGATTCTAAACTAACTGAAAGTGAGTTAGTGGCAGAGGTACTACAGTGAAATGTCACTGCAGCAATCCTCACAGAAGAGAAGTAGTAATTAAATGCCTTTCAAACACTAGGACACAAATCCTGGAGCTACATCATTTAGAAGCTGTACCTCCTGAAGCCCGCTATGAAGTACTTATAACATAGAGACTGAATGGTAGTTGGACTAAGCACTGACAGTCTAAAGTAAATGAGAATAATTGAAGGAAGCAGTATAGTGTACAGTACAATTTATAGAAAGTCAGGATGAAAAAAGGTGAGGATTCAACATATACACTAAATTATATACATTGGTGACTATTTAAAATCTTGTGTCTGTCATGTATTTATTTACTGTGAAAGCTAGAAAGGAAAATGATCATAAAATATTTAAGAGTCAGTGTAAATGGAAAAAATGTTTTCCCAAGATAATGGACTCCTCCAGCTATTAGGCAATGAAGCAAAGTAGAAACATTTATTTTCCAGGCAGAAGGCATTGCTTCCGAGATAAATTTCTATGATAATGAACATAAAGCAGGCAGGCAATATAATTAATCCAAAGGTATCTGCTGTTGTACAGTGAGCATTGAGTGAGCAGTGACGGTCGTTCCTTGTGGCCTGATTCTCCACAGCCTGCCTGTCGTGCTCAGGCCGTTTCTCACGCAGAGCCTGCCGGGGCTCGGTGTGCTCCGCAGAGAAAGCCATCTCCGGCAGCAGATTGACTCCCGGAGAGCGATGCTGGCTGCAGACGTGCATTTCCTTTCTAACAGAAGTGATGTTTGTTGCGTGGGGAGGAGGGGGCAGGCTTTGACAGACTGCTTTGTACTGCACAAATGTCCTTTATTTGTTTCCTGTGAATGAAAGCCTTTGCAATGGAAGAAACTTCTAATCCTCTTTTCCAATGATTTTTATAGGTGACATTGCTTTTCCCCACAGTTACTTTTTATGCAATAGCTGCCCACCTGCCTGTTTGCCTCAGAACGATGCTTCCCCCAAACCTTCCAAACACAACCACAGGCAGGATTTTAAATCCCCTCCTCGTGCACCTCTTGTGCTTTGCTCTGGGCACAATTAGCACTTTGTTTTCCTGATGACTTCTCACAGCTTGCGTCTCAACATCTTGTAGTCTCGGATTTAATGTATTTCTGATGGTGCAGACCACTTGATAATCTCCCTGACTTCCCTACCTTTCTCAGTGCTTCCTCTTTCTTTAGTATTTGTTCAACATTTTTAACGTTCCTTGTACAAACGATCACATTTAAATGTCATCTCTGGATAGTTATTTTTTTAAACCTCTGAACATGTACTTCTTTATCAATTTCAGAAATATTTACTTTTGCCTTGGTAGCAATTCCCTTCCATTCTTTCAGGAAAACAGCCACTAACCTAAAAACGTAACTTGGTAAATGCATTTTTAATTGCTGTATAAAACACTTCATTAGGATATTATCACTAGAAAATATTTGGAGTCAAATAAATAAGTAAATACAACCTGGTGATACTTGTAAAAATATGCAGGACTAACTTCAGGAACTCAGAATTAAATAAAAGTCTCTGTCACACCGGGCACTAGCTCCTTTGCTCGGGCAGATCAGGCTGAACTTGTCACAACTTCCCCTTATGATGTGGAGTACATGTACTTGATGCTTGGACTATTTGATCTTAAAATGTCACCGAGGCTATTTGTGCCGGGTCATATCACTTCAAACAAAGTGTTTTAAACTCTTCTCCCTCCTTTCTTCTTATCTGATAGGTGGATAGCTCTGCTATTGCTTACTGTAAACCAGCAAACACCACTTTTATCTTAAATCACTGGTTTCCTAAATTGTTACTATTGTCTACTCTGAAAAATGGATATTCTGGATATGTATATAATAATAGTAGTAACAAATACTGCTACGCTGCCCAAAAGTGCCTTTAATACTTAACATTTTCATTACCATTGCTCTGTCTTATGGCCATAGTTAGTAAATAGAGAAATAGCTGGGGACTCTCACTACACCTCTGTTCCATATTTCATAGCTATCATTCAAGTTATGTTAAAACATTTCATGACAAAAATAGGACTCTGGCATTAGCTTACACAACATTAGAAAGAGTCAATCGTTCAGTATTTTGTGGCCAGATTTGTTTATCTGATTCATTCTTATTGGCAATGCGAAGATTCATATGGCAGATGCAGGTACCCAACCTGCTTGCCCTAGGGCCGGAGCTGGAGGTACTGGGTAGCAATGCTGTAGAAAGAACTGGGGTAGCTGCATGCAAGCCAGGTCAAGATTTAAAGAAGTGTATGGTAATTCTAGGGCGGCTGGTCTATACCGTTTACAGGCCCTGGATGAGAGATCTATACAACACGGCTATTCAGAGCATGGGTTTACCACCCTAGGTCTCAGTGAAGTTGGGGAGACAGTGGTGTTAGGTGACTTGCATTTGGCACAGGCATTGAAACATTCAGGGGCATAAAACCAAGACAAAAATGTCCCCATCGAGCTGAAGGCAATAAAAACAGTTTGGGAGAAGACAAACATTCTGGGAAACTACTGGAGTCTGACATAAGGCATGTTGCAATGGTAAAGTGCATGCTATGCTTTCCTTAAAAATCAGGTATTTATATGCGATTGTCCAATTTGGACTTTTTATTTAAATTTGAACCTGTGTTTTGAGTACTTTCCCATCATGTAAGACTCATCCCTTTTAAACACAGTAATGTGTCTCAGCCCTAGGTGAAACCAACTTTCTCAAGTTTGGCTGAAAATCAGAAGTGTAAGACAACAAATATTTGGTTAGATTATGACTACTATCTGTACAACTGAGAACTCAGTGAATCGAAGATCATTACATAAGCAAGGGGAAAGAAAAGGTCTCCATATGCATTTTATCTTCATTTAAGAAAAGGAAATCTAAACTACACTTAAGGCCACTGTTGGAAATCTGAATTAATTTAAAGGAAGCTCAGGAAAACAAATGTGGACTGTTGTAGTCACCCTTACCTACTGTTTCAAATTTTCCACCCATTTAGGTAGAAAAAAAAGGAAAAATTCACATCAATTCAGCTCTTGCAGACATATTATTTTAATGGCACTCACTGACTATATTTCAAAAGCTGTGCGGGCTGGTAATATCTACACAAGGGAGAACAAAAGTTTAAAACAGTCATTATAGTGCCAGGTTAGAACTTCCTTTCCTGAAGGGCACATAGGATGGCCAGCAAAGGTCCCCCCAGATAACTGAAGAATACTGCTCTGCAGTTCCTTGTGACTACATGCCTTTTGTTTTGTATTACTGTCGTTATGATTATTATTTCCATGGTGCCCAGGAGGCCTAAGCAAGGATGAAAATCCTATTCTGTACCTCCAAACAGATATTTGGAAAGACAACTCTGGTTCCAGGGAACTTGTTGAAAAGAGATTGTGTTTGAAAGATGAGCGAGGTTGTTCTCAATAGTGGTGGGTGAGCGTACTCAAATATGCCCTCACAAATACACTATTATGCAACTCAAACAGGTGTTTTCCAGGCCAATAAAGAAACATGTATATTCACATCAATATAGGGAGCCATGGTCTATCTCCTGCTTCTGAAAATTTGGCTCTATGTACATGGAAGTGGAAAACAACAGCTGTGAAGGAGGGAATTTGGAGCACAAATGAACACCAGACCCAGCTGCAGATTTGCATTCTTCGACATCTGGTGCTGAGTAGACACTGGGGAATTCTGTGACAACATGAGATTTTATGCATCTGTCAGCTAAATCTAGCATTTCTCTTTGGGACATTTGCGTGGATGAGGTTGATCTCAGAGAGCTTTTTTAAGCCAGAACAAAATAAAGGAAGAGGATTGTATCTGATTTGGACTCTCAGTTTGTATGCAGAGCTGGCAGGCTGCATGGAGCTTGCCTTGAATTGGGATCGCACATCTGTTCTGCCAGAATTTGCACGATAGCTTCCACAAAACACCAACATGTTGGATTTCAGAAGTGCTGTGGCTTGGGGCTCCACTAAAGCCTTTCGGTGCATAATGAAAAAGGTTAAGAGTGATGTGCGTGCGTGCGTGTGTGTGTATATGGGGAATTCAACTAAAGGAGAGAGACCAATACAGTTCAAAGAAGGGATTTTCAACACTTCTCTGAAGATTATTGGAATATGACAAATAAACCCAGATACTCAAGGAAAAGAAGGGTTGTGACCATATGACACAGTCCCTTGAACTAAAGTAATTCTGCCTTTACCTTTGTAATTTTACCTCATTCCAGTACAGCTGATTTTTTCTGAGATGAGAAAAAGTCTTATGCCTTATGTCAAGCCAGTTTATACTACCATGGTTTACATGCAAACAAAGGAACAAGAGTTTGAGCACCAAGACTTTACACATCATTATACATTGTAAATCCTCATATGCTCTCTTTAGGATTATCACTATATATTGTTGGACACTACACATTGTAAAACATCATTACAAAATGAAATCAGATCACTAATTCATGGGATTTTATTTTAATCTGTACTGCACAGTAACAATGTCATTCTTAAGAAGGCAGCTACTTTATTTGGTTTTAACTGGATTCTTCTTTATATGCCACCAGGATAAACGCAGACTTCACACAAAAGCATTTAACCTCTCTTCCCCGTAACCCTGGATAATCAAGAGTGAGTGTAGACTGAAGCTGGATAGAGATGCTGTGAAGTCTGTGGCTGTGACCTTTCCACCTCAGACATCTGAGAGCACACATTGTGCAGCAGACAGTGCTAACGAAGAGTGCCCTTTCCTGATTTACTCAGGCTTCACAGTCCCTGCTACAGTATATTGCATAATCTGGGATGATGTAAAAATGATTGGCATTGCAGAAGATGAAATAAGCCTTCCTCCTTCCTTCCTCATCTTCCTTTCAGATAGGCTGCTTGAATTGCTTTTGTTTTGGGATGACCCTTGTTCCAAGTGATTCCTGCACCAAAAGGAATGCAAAGAGCTTTTTACAGCTGCTGGTCATAGACCACGTATGTGGACTCCTCAGATATCCATCAACAGGACCATTTTTATGGTGTTGCCTAGTCCCCATTATCTGCACACACTGATCAAGTTGGAGCCATTTTCAGATGCAGTGATTTAACAAGGTCTTGTGTTAGAATTTTTTTTTAAATGAAAAGTGCTATCGTGCCTTTGCCACGTATACATGAAGAAATATGCTGAACTGCTTTGGCTGCCAGTTGTCTATTTGCAAAGTAATCTTTGTGCTACACATGTGGTGGCAAATGTTTCTGTAATACAGTCCCTGACTCCTTTAATTACAGCTTATTACCCCATGAAGAAAAAAAAGCGACTAAAGCTCTTAAAAATACCCTATTAATGACAGCTATAAATGTATATATTACTTTAGCAGTGCTGTAATGGAGTCTGGTATGCTGAATAAAGGTCCACGATTTTCTAAAAACATAGTCCTGTAACTTTGCAAGAGACACAGGTGGAAGCTTACCAGGAGAAAATAGGCTTGGTTGAGAACTTGTGTCTGACAAATGGTAAAACCCAATTTCTGAGACATTCTCTGTCGGTTATACATCAGGCATGAGAGAAACCTTACTCCCTTGAAATGATTGCCAAGTTTTTTCCCTGGATATAAATGCAGCTTCTTAAAGACAGAATGTATGTACAGCCTATAAGATACTTGCTATTTTTAATAATGCCTCTCAACGAGCAAATAATAGAAATTTTTGTTTATATTAGAAAGTGTTGGTATATCTGTGTGTTGTGTGTGTGTGTGTCCATGCACATAGCCCTTGCACAACCTGTGCGTGTGGCCGTGATAGGTGGTATTCTAGTCATGTAATTAATTAAGTCCAGGCTCACCCTAACACGCAAGCCCCAGGGTGTGCACCTATCAACCTTTCTAAAGCTGGAGCACTAGATTACAACACTGACATGCCTAAGCAAGGGACTGACATTCACCTCATGCTAGATTTAAATCATTCCAAGCAGTCTGTTTTGAATTTCCAAATGTGCCGTACTGTTCTAATGACTTAATTCATTTGGTATCCATTTCCTCCTGTCAGCTACTTTTGGGAAATAAATCGTGCATTGTTATCTTAGCCTTGTCCATCCTATTAATGGTTTAGGAAATGCAGCTGAAGATTATCTGGAATTTTCTATGGCAGAGGTTGACCTGCGGCAATGGGACAACGATCAATCACATCTTGAAGGAGCCACAAACTGCAAAATGCTTATTCATTTTATCTTCTGTCTGCAGCACAGTATTTAAAAAATGTTTTCCACCATTCATGCAGAGGGGTAAAAACAAAAGTGTAATCTCAAGAATTTTATAAAAAAAGTCAATTTCAGTGCATAAATGCCATCCACCCAACAAAGGTGGATATACCAATATGCTACAAATTCCACATTTACCAGCAGCACACTGGAACTCTTCTCTGTTCCCTTCTTGTTTGGTTGTAGCGATTATATTGACAGTGCCACGACAATTTGCATGTGCTTTCATAGTGCTGACGTTAGGCTAGGTGTGGAGCGGGGATGGATGTAGTGCTTCCACCCCACAGCGTCTGCCAGCTCTGGACTCACAAAAGAGCATTGCCCAGAAGGAGCCTTGGGTTACCCTGACCACTGCTCTCGCTCGGCTCCACGGCGCAGCCTTTGCCTGCCATTTGTCAAGACCTGTCCCCTGCTTCCCAATATGCTGTTAAAGATGGCAGTACCTGTATCCTCTAATTCACTCCGGTGAGAGGCACTACTGTCAACCTCTCCTGCCTGAGTTTAGAAGACAAAGCTAGCTGGGGTGCCTCTGATTCCTGTTTAAGAGCTGAAAAAACTCCTACGAGAGACAGCTCCTGTCGATTAATCTATTAATCGGCAGCGGTAGCCTTCCCTGCTCTTTCCAATCCCTCCACCACTTCCAGAAACTCCCATTTTTGCTTTGCATATCTTCCTCAGTTTCCTAGCAAGCATTTCAAACCTGGTATCCTATGATTATTCCAGCAAGTAATTTTTAGAAATGCCTAGACATCTTTGATCCCTGGTGTTCTGGCTGTGTTGCCTGTGTCAGCTTTTTGCACTGCGCTGTGTGCTAACCCCACTGTGGCACACAGTATAGCATTACTCGTGCCCATACTCTCCCGTCTCTCCAACCACAATTAGATCATCTCAAAATATCTGTACTGCTCAGAGGCTCTAGATCTGACATGAGGGTTCATAGATTAATTTAGCACAACGAGTTTACCTTGGGATTTAAACAAGCTACTAATTTAACAGCCCTGAATCTTTCTGGCTGTCCCTGTGCTGAAGTCCTATGCTTCCCATAGGATCTGCGGGAATAAAGAGTATATAAAAAGAAAAAGAAGCATGAAATTCTTAGCCTTTCAGCCCTTCATTTCCCTGTGACTTTCAGACAGTTCTGACTTGCACACTGGAGAGACTCAGAGGTATTTTTTTTATGAGAAACAGATTGAATGCGCAGGTTTTCATTGATCTCAGTGCAAGTGAAGTCACCTCTCTGAAGAAATCCCTGAAGAGTCTAACACATGGTGCCTGGCACAGTCAGGACCTTGTACTCGAGTCTGTTCTCTCCTGCGCTTCCATTCTCTTCAGCAGGTGGTGGAAAGACCTCTTTATTTTCCCTTATTATGTTTTTAAGGGTTGCAAATGATTTTGACCATTCTAGCCCTACTTTAACTGAAGACACTGAAGTGGAGCCCTGAGATGCCCTTTAATCCTGAACTGAGAGCTGAGTGGGAGCAGAAGCTGCTTACATGATAGTGGGGAAATCTGTTCTCCGAGAAGGAATTCTCTACAGCCGTACGTGGCATTGCCTGAACACAATCCTCACCAGTGCTGCAGTAATGCACAAATCTGAGCTGGGCCGAACAGCTTGCACCCTGCGCGCATCTGAATTTCCATTTTCCCAGAGTGTTTCACCGTGCGTATAAAAAACCCCTCCCTCGGAGGTGCCGTGACTCTTGGATGGCCCCACGTGCCTTGGGTGGGCTGCATGTGCCTGGCTTTTTGCCGGTGTTTGTGAGCAGCTCCTATTTTCCTTGGTGTTCAAGAGCTGCAGCTGCACATCTGCAAGATACTCCAGGGAGAAATGGACCACAGTCTGATTTTTGTAAATAGCCTCTCAAATCCAAGATTTGTGAAAGAAAATGCTGTCAATGCTTTTACTTAAAACCTATCCTTATTTTTATAACTTAGTTCAATTGTAACAACAACAACAACAAAGTCCTGTGTGCTCTGTAACATGAATTAGTGCAGTCCCACTGAAGTCTGTGGAATTGCATCAAATATTCCAGCAGAGAATTTGGCTCATGAAGGGAAAAGAAGCCTCAATAATACTATGGTCTCAACAAGAACATTCATTTTCCTTATTGCCTGTACCAAGAGATCATTTTCTCTAGTCAGAACTCCAACTGCAATTTTTTCTATCAAGAATATTGCTTTTAAATAGAAAAATAAAAAGTAAACTATGATAATTTTCAATAACTATACTACTATAGCCTTAATTTTCAAGGAAAAACATTACCAAACTCAATTTCAGATAATGTTCTATTATGTGCAAACCACTGTTGATATAATAACTTCTATTTTAGGTTGCTAGTAAAGAGAAGAACAATGTGACCCATTTAAAAACTGGCTCACAGAAAAATATTAGCAAGCCATTTATTTCTATTCAATTTTGTTGATAAGAACCATTTGATAGAAACATTTCTTTGTTACAAAACTAACAGCAGCATAGGACATATTTGACCATAACACATGCACTTTGCAGTGATACTGAGAGATGGACTTTCTGTTTGTTGCCAATTGTTTGGAAAGAAATAAAAAAAGGAAAACACTCACCTTTGAATTCTTCAGTAGATGGAGCCTACATTTTTAGAAATCTCTGACTAATGGGCAAGTCCCACTCACACAACTGGAGTGCTGCAATGGCTGGATACAGGCTCTTTGGGAAGGACAGGACGGGATGGTGAGGAGGGACAGTTGCCCTGTATTTGAGAGAGAAGCAGGCATGCGTGGAGCTCTGCCATGAGCCAGCTGAGAGCTTATCGGTCTGGGCTGGCCGGCAGACCAACGTGGATGACATTGGTGTGGGTGTCTGCTACAGACTGCCTGATCAGGTAGAATAAGCGGATCTGGCCTCCTTCAGACAACTGAAAGAAATTTCATGTTCACTGGCCCAGGTCCTCACACGAGCCTTTAACAACCCTTATACCTTTTGGAGGGGCAACACACTAGGGCAAAAGCAATCCAGGAGGTTTCTGGAGTGCACTGATGACAATTTCCTGACACAAGGTGGTTGAGGAGATGAAGAGAGGAGACGCTCTGCAGGACCTGATTTTTACAAACAAAGAAGAACTGGATGGAAATGTGAAGGTCAGGGGCAGCCCTGCCCACCTTGACCATGGGATGGTGGAGCTCAGGATCCTGAGAGAAGGCAAATAGCAGGTTAACAACCCTGGATATCAGGAAAGCAAACATTCACCTGTTCAGGGACCCGCTTGGAAGAATCCCGTGCGAGACCATCTTGAAGAAGAGAGGAGGAGACCAGAAGAGCTGTCTGATTTTCAAGGATCACCTCCTCCAGACTCAAGAGTGGTCCATCCCCACATGCTGGAAGTCAAGCAAAGGTGGCAGGACGCCTGCATGGATGAACAAGAAACTCTTGACAAACTCAAAGACAGAAAAAGAAACATTCAAGAGGTGGAAGTAGGGTTAGGTGATATAGGAGAAATATAGAGACGCTGCCCAAGGATGCAGGGATCCAGTTAGGAACGTCAAAGCCTGCCTGGAGTTGAATCTGGTGAGGGATGTGAAGGGCAACAAGAGAGGTTTCTATGGGTACATCAGCAGCAAAAGGGAGACTAGGTAAAATGTGTGCCCACTGCTGAATGAGTCAGGGGACCTGGTGACACAGAACACAGAAAAGGCCAATGTATGCAATGCCCTTTTCTCATTGGTTTTTACTGGTAAGACTGAACTTCAGGAATCCCAGGCCCCTGAGACCCACAGGAACATCTGGAACAAGGAAGAATTACCATTGCTGGAGGAGGACCAGGTTATGGAACACTTAAACAGCTTGGACATACACAAGTCCATGGGACCTAATGGGATGCAACCACAAGTGCTGAGGGAGCTGGCTGATGTCACTGCAAGGCCACTCCGATAAACTTTGAAAGGTCATGGCAATCGGGGACGTTTCCTGAGGACTGGAAGAAAGCAAATGCTGCTCCTTTCTTCAAGAAGGGACTACAGGCTGGTCAGTCTCACCTCAGTCCTTGATGAGATGGAGCAAATAATCCTGGATGCCATTTGCAAACACATGAAGTACAAGAGGTGATTAGGAGTAGTCAGCATGGGCTAGGAAGGGAAAATCATTCTTGACCAACCTGGTAGCCTTCTATGACAACATGTCTAGTCTGGCGCATGAGGGGAGAGCAGTGGATGTTGTTTATCTTGAGTTTAGCAAGGTTTTTTGACACTGTCTGCCATAACATCTTCACTGGCAAACTGACGAAGTACAGACTAGGTAAGAGGACAGTGAGCTGGACTGAAAGTTGGCTGAACTGCTGGGCTGAAAGGATTATGATCTGCCACACAAAGTCCATCTGGAGGCCAATCACCAGAGGTGTACACTGAGGGTTAATACTGGGGCCAACACTGTTTAACATCTTCATAAGTTACCTAGAGTGCACCCTCAGTAGGTTTGCAGATGATACAAAACTGGGAGGAGTGGCTGCTTCACCAGATGTTTGTGCTGCCATCCAGAGGGACCTCGACAGGCTGGAGAAATGGGCTGACAGGAACCTCATGAAGTTCAACAAAGGGAAATGCCAAGTCCTGCCCCTGGAGAAGAACAGCCCCAGGTACCAGGTGGTGGGGTCAACCAGCTGGAGAGCATCTTTAACAAAAATGACCTGGGGGTCCTGGTGGACACCAAGTCCAAGTTGAACATGAGCCAGAAATGCACCCATGCGATGAAGAAGGCCAACAGCCTTCTGGCCTGCATTAGGAGGAACGTTGCCAGCAGGCTGAGGGAGATGATCCTGTCCCTCTACTCAGCACTAGCGAGGCCACACCTGGAGTACTGTGTCCAGTTCTGGGCTCCCCAGTACAGGAGAGACATGGGCATACTGGAGAGAGTCCAGCATAGGGACATGAAGATAATTAAGAGACCAGAGCACCCCTCCTATGAGGAAAGGCTGAGAGCTGGGACTGTTCAGTCAGAAGAGCAGGCTCAGGAGTGTCCCATCAATGTGAATAAATACCAGATGGAGGCAACGTGCCTGTGACAGGACAAGAAGCAATAGCGCAATTGAACTACAGGAAATTCCACTTAAACATTAGAAAAAAGCCTTTTTTACTCTGGAGGTGGTTAAATACTGGCACTGGTTGCCCAGAGAGGTGGTGGAGTCTCCATGCTTGGAGATACTCAAAACCCAATGGGACATGGCCTTGAGCAATCTTGAGCAAGGTCAGCTAAAGACCCTGCTTTGAGCAGGGTGTTTGGGCTAGATAATCTCTAGAGGTGCTTTCCAGCCTCAGCCATTCTGTGAAATCATTGCTTATATAATTTTAAAAATTATATAATTAAAAGCTTCTTTCTCTGTAGGAAGCCCCATGTTATAGGCATGGATACAATCATGCTTTGCTGCTGTTAATAAGTTCTATTAGAAAGAATTCCCATATAAACCTGTGGGATGTAGTGCACGCAGGATCCTGACATCCAAACAAAGAGACAGCAGTGGCCTTTTGGCACCTGATTCTGGGGAAGATGGTGGATGCTTTGCTGCTCCTTCACCAGCTGCAGTCCTTAGGGGCTGGGCTGTCCCATCCCCAGGTAAGGAGCACAGTGAGCATCATGACCTTGGTCCATCCAGTATGCTGGAGAGGAGGAGCGAGCTGCTGGTGGGGGACAGCTGGCTGTGCTGGTGCTGCGGCAGCTGGGGAGCCCTTCTCTCAAGGAGAACCTGCAGCTGATTTTTCCAGCCTACTTTCTAGACCTTTTGTGCTGATCCCACAAAGCACAAAGGGAATAGAGCAGGGCTGGGAATATGTGTGAAAAAATATCTCCCCCAGCCTTTTAGGTACTGAACAGAAGGAATATGTAACAGCATGACTTTTGCACCAATTCCACAGAGATAAAACCGCTTCTGAAAGCAGTTTTTGGTTGTTCAGGAAAACTCATTTTCTTCCCAGGTTTGAATTAGACAAGGTAATTTTATTTTTTTTTCAGCTTCCTATTATTGTTATGATTATTATCATCAATGAATTATTTTGAACATCAAGCATATGGAGCAAACTATACTTTTTTTTAATATCTTCCTTTTAATAGTAAGTTTTGGCCTGCATTTTTAATAAACGAGGAACCACCACTTACTCTGTTTAGGATTAATGCATTCATGAGTCTTATTTTCAGTGGCTATGAGGGAAAGACAACATTTTAAAGCAAATCGAGGTAGCTGATATCTTCCCTAATGCATTTTTAATGTATGATACATGGTAAGGACCAGAAAAGCATTCTGTGCTCTGCAATACAATTTGACAACAACAAAAAAACACCAAAGAAAGATAAAAACAAGCTAACAGAACATATGGAAGAGGGAAAGATTCAGCCATGCTATTAGTCTCCAGTTAGATAATTTTATTGGGATTTCCAGCATACGATGAATGAACATGATAACTGGTGGGGGGATGAGGATGTGATATTAATAAGAATGTAATTCCACATGAAACTGTCCTGTGATTTATAGCTAATAATATTACTAAAATGAGGATAATGAAGGCAATCAATCCTATATAATCTTTTTTGGTAAATCTGATTCTCAAAGCATTTCTGATAGAAAAAGGACAGATTTGTCTTCTCCTCCCAGCAATCCCTGCTGACATGAGAAGTCCCACTGAAATCAATTGACAAGCAGCCTGGGGAGTAAATAAAACTCTGTGGATGCACTTCTGTTCTTCCTTGGTTCTGTAGTTCCTCTCTCATGACAATGTCCTTAGAGCCACATTTTCTTTGAGTAAGAAAACTCCTACAGTGCATCTGGAGCACAGTTATAGATCTTACTGGTGTACTAATAAACTCTAGCTGCTATGAAAGCTACCTTTGGTCTTGCTGACCTGGGTACTGATCACAAAGGCTTTTCTGTGCTATACCAGTCCTCCCAGACCTTCGGGTATCTATGCAATTAGCTGGTCTGCACTGCACCCCACACTGCTTGGTTTCACTGGTATTAGTGCTGGAGTAAACTAACGTAAGGCAAGCTTCATTGCGTTTACCTGTGCCGTAGGAACACCGCAGACTGCAGTGTATCTCCACTTCTTACTGTCATCTTTTCCTACTCCAGCCTGCCTTCATCTAAGTAACCGAAATCCATCTTCAGGGAGATTTGGGAGATCCCTGAAAACTTACAGAGATGGGTGCTTTTCCTCCTCTTTGTTCTCCTTGCCTGTTTCCAGTATAGTTTCATTTCCCATTTTCCTGGGAAGGGAGAATGTGATTTAGAATATGTATCTCTATAGCATTTGGAAGAATACCTATTTCTTCAGAGAAATGTTATGGGATATATTTAAGAACACAGACATTTAAGAAATATGGGAAATACTTTTACTTCACTTCGCTTCAAGGACAGAACTCATAGTTCTCCTTACGAGGGAATGTCTACAATGAAATTATTAATCCTATGAATAATTTTGTGGATACTAGTGTGTGACCACCATTTGTGGCAGAATGTGAAGAGAAGCTCCCCTGCATATTTATCTCCTCAAGGCGAACACCTTCCTCTCTAGGATTCTGGAAATGGGCGGTCTATCAGAGGTTGCTGTCTCCATCACCATGCTTATGTAAGTCAATGGCAATAACCTTTTTGATGTCAGTGATGCAGGATAAGATCTTGTGCAAACAGCCAGTGCTCACATCTTTCCTCATCTCAAGAACCTTGCTGATATCTGATTTAACACCTTATATGTCCATCTCACCCAAATACATGAGTAGGCACAGATATGTGACAGCAAGGAGGTATGATGGTGAAGAAAAAGATGTGAATATACAGTTGGATTAAAGGTATGGTGTTATGGACAAGATCATACCACCTATTTTTCTGTGCAAGGCTTTTTTCTGGATCGCAGTTCCAAGCAGCTGCTGAGGCCAGTGGCATGAAGCACAGGAGATTATTGGCAAAAATGTATTTGAAATACCAGATGCTCGGAATAGCTGGAGTCTCATCTGAGCTTGGTAAGAACAGTCTGAGATATGACACGGACTGGAGAAACACCAGCAACACAGCAAGCAAGGGAATGGCTACTGGTTTCAAAAGAAAAATAGTTGATTATGTTTTGTCAGAAAACAGAAGATTTTAGTTAGAGTCCTGACTGGTTATTTGTGTTTGAGGTTACTTATGAAAACCATTTACCACAGAGCAGATTAGATCCTAGCACCGTTGTGCTGTCATCACTGTAAATTCATTAATGCTTCACTGAACTGTTCTAATGCCATTAGACTGCCCCGTGTCACATGTGTTGTGTCTATGAATGCCCTCTTTGTCTCCCTGCTTAGCATGGAAGGTGAAAGCCACTGGAATTGAACTGATTTTTGAAGCCAAGAATCTTTGCAATCATAAATAAAATAAGTCCCTTCAGGTTAACATTCATTGCCTCCTTTCTCATGTAGAAACAGATGTCAGCACAAGGAGTAAGCAGGTGCAGAGTGCCTCTTTCAGCTGCTTTTGAAGGAAAACAGGAAATGAATAAGTCTCAGGGAGATGTGTTGTACGTATCTTTAGAAAGGCACTTACAACTTCTAGATACATTTCTGCTAATGAGGGTGTGAGATGCCAGCTCTTTGGAAGTTACAGCATGCACTGTTGCACTCATCAACCCTGACGGATGCGGTTTGTACGGGAATATGATTTAAATATGAGGATATAAGGAATGATTTATTAAATTACCACAGAAAGTACTTATGAAAAAAGGCCCAATACTAGAAAAAAATGTGTGCTTTAATTGAATGCTGTTAAAGCCACAAAATTTCTTATAAGCTGGAATCCCCCAAATGGATACTTTCCATACATTGCAGCGCTGTCCGAATCTGCATATAAATATCCTGAAGTAGTAGTTCTAAAATATTATCATTCACGAGAAACAGGTTCTTAACTCCTGAACCTAATGAAGGCCACAATCTTATTGTCGCCAATCATATTATTGCTGTGAAAGTGAACAGCAATGTAATCTGAGAGTATGTTATGTTTGGGTGTGCGGTGAGAATTTGAATACTGCCATTTTCCCCCCAGGCAATCCAACTCTCACACAAAACATTGTCATTTTTCAATGAGGGCAAGATCAGACCCAATATGATCCATAGTCTCTACAAGATGCCAGACCGAGGTGAGTAAAAAGGAATAAACAGTGCCCTAGACTCTCTTCCCTCTCCTTCCACATCTATCAAGCAGAGTTGGTTTGATGTGGGTGGAAACACGCTATTCTTTGTAAAGAGCTGGCACAATTTGCCCTCATTAGCAGAGCATGCCCACTTTTATTTGCCACTCTTGCAGTACCTCATTTTAAACACCATGCCACAGGGATTTTGTAGTCTCTGGGATTTTAACTATGAAAGGAGAAGTTTTTCTTGTAAACTCCTGCAAGTTCCTGGGCTTGATGCACTGCATTCCCTGGCATGGATTTCACTTTCCCTGTGACACTGAAAAAGCACTAGCCCTCCTGTCACAGAACAACTTGCTTCAATGCCCCACGCTAGCAAAGAAGCTCTGTGATAAACAAGCTTTTAATTTTGTATTTCCACACTTTTAGTTCGTAATTTGCAATGTGACAAAGCTGTGTGTCAATGACTGTGTCAAAAGCTCAGTCCCGAACAGAAACACTAAAAGAAGCGTGAGAGTAGGGGAGAAAGTGCTCACGGGAAGCTCACAGAAGAATCGTACTTTTAGAAGCTTTGTAGATGTTTTGATTCAGTGCCATCAGTCTTATTGCTACAGGCCTTCTACTTATTGCTAATGCAGACAGCCCAGGAAAAGTCCCAAGAAACTATAAATGATGCCTTTCAACCTGAAAAGTATCTTCTGCCTCCCTGAATTCCAAGGAGGGATCTGCCAAAGACAAAAACACAAGGGGACTCACGAGGAGCCTGCCCTTTCATATAATAAGGTCTCTCTGGAACGAACTGTTGTTTAATCAAAGTATATAGGTAGCCAAATCTCATGGAGTGTCAGATTTTCAGCAAAAAGCCCTGCTGGCTCCTTCAATATGATGCCAGCCCAAGTATGTCAGGTAGAACTGCTGGAGATGGGCCATCTTCTGCGTGAAGGGAATACCCGATACTCGAATGTATGTTAACATACCCAAGACAGAGCTTTTCAGTGCCAAAATGAGATTTTAAGTTCTAAGCAGGAATAATAATAATAATAATAATAATAATAATAATAATAGAATTTGGGAGATTTTAAGTTCGCTATGAGAAATACCGACACACAGCTGGGAGCCAAAAATAAGCTATTTCAGAGAAAGTGCTTACACACAGTTGAGCAGCTTGGGAAGCAGCACAGGAACATAAATAGCAGAGGACCTTTTCTGCTTACCTGACCGTCGTCTTGTTCCCTGAAACCTTCACAATAATCCTTAAGTACCGCACTGTCTCCTGGTGCTCTTCCTCTGCCTCTTTTCCAGATGAAGAGAGGCTGACCTTATCTGCTTTGCTGATGCAGATACAACAAAGCACACTATGCTACGAACTAACTCCCTTCCTGTGGAACAAACATTAGGAAGCAGCTGAAGAGATATTTAAGACTCCCGTGTTTCAGTGTAAACCAGAAAATGCCTGTTTTCAGATTCTTAAACAGGAGGGTGGAGACTGTGAAATACAAAATCTTACAGGAAAAAATAAAAAAGGCTTATATCAAACTTCCAGTGAAGAAGTCTTCTCTGATGCCTTCCCCCCCCCCTTTTTTATATAAAACTGCTGTATACAGATGCATTGCAGGACATCGATAAAATATTAGAGCCACTGGATAACTTACTGCATGGAAATCTGGGGTGTTTGGGGCAAAGATTTCATATTCAATATGTGAAAGGATTTGTAGTTTTAATGGCAGCTGCTTGAAGTTGTTCGGTGGCTTGGAAAGTTAGCAGTCCCTTTGCACTTCTGAATATGAACATTTCTGTGTCTGTGTAAGATCTCAGTTTTTTGAGGTTGGGGATACAAAGATAAATCCTTTTAGCGATTCTTTTTACAACACATCTAATCTAAGGCAGGTATTACTACATTATTTTTGATGAAATTATCACCCTGGAAGAATACGAATTCAAGAAATCAGTGTTCAGTGTTCCTACCCCAAACATTTAAATTAGAACAAAATCAGTTGCTTCTTCCTAGTTATGTACATTGAGACATGATTAATGAACGGTAAAATCTAAATCTGAATGGAAACGTCTCCTGTTCCTAGGTTCCAGTTGAACCGTTTTGAATTGCAAAACTGAGGATGTGAGCTAAGAGTCTTTCTAGCAGCATTACAGTGTATCTCACACTGTCCTCTATCATTTACTGCCTGGTCTCCCTTTAAATACTTGTTCGTTCATAATTATTATCTGCAGTTGACCACTGGACTTTGAAACTGTAAACTGCTCTCCATATCTTTTGTTTCCTGCTGTATATACTTTGAAATCATATGGTTTGTTTTCTATCGCTAAGATTACAGGTGACATGACTTGAGAGGAAAAAGGTAGAAAAAATTGAATGAAAATAGGGAGCCCTTTAGTTGCTATAAAATGTGACAAAGTGTCACAACTCTGCAACTGAAAAAAAAAGAGCAGCTGTACTTAGAATCTGGTGCTGATTCAGTGGTGAATAGAAAAAATAATTAGAAATAAAAACTGTAATAAGTAGAAAAAAGAGTAAACAAATACTGATATGAAGTAGAAATTGGGGACTATAAAAATATTGATGAACACTTCAGGGAAAAATCCATAACTAGGTTTCACACAAATAAGTAACAATTTTCTAACTACATTAGTAAGAAAAGAAACCTAAAGTCAGTTACTGGCTGAGACTGTGCATTTGTTAATGACCATAAAGAAATAAAATATTCATAAATATTTTGGGGGTTCCATGTTTGGAGAGGAGTCTGATCTGCTTACCTCATGTATGGGTAAAGAATTTTGCAGTTTATTAACAGCTAAGTGGTATTATACAGTATCATAAAACTTAGAATTTTAAAATCTGATTTAAATCTATGTCCTCACACCCTAGAGTTCTACAAGAACTGGCTGAACAGATCTTCAGTCTTTTCTGTAAATTTTTAACAAACCCAGGAAAATATTACAAGACTTAAAGAATTTTAACAGTATGTAAATATTAAAGAAAAAAGAGAGAAATGAGATAATCTAGGTAATTACTGTCTGGTTAGCCTGACAACAGTTCTAGGAAAAATACAAAAAATATTGATATGGGATTACAGTCATAAAAGCTTGATGGAGAGGAATATAATTAATGCTAGTGACAATAGTTTTGCTGAAAGTATGTCCTGTCAAACAAACATATATAATGAGATTACAGATTTTTATGAGGCATATGATTTACAAGTGTACAAGATTCTGATTAAAAATGAATACTAGGACTCATTCAAATGAATGGCATTTTAGGTCAACTAAGTGTAAAATAATAATGTAGGCTGTGTCCACATTCTGTAGACTGGCTCCTGGATACCCTGACTGAGAATGAGGATTTAATGCTTGTACTAAACAGCAGCAGAACAAGAGCTCCAATGTCTGATTCAACAGCAAAAAAAAAGACTAATGTGAATCATCGATGTGCAGATAAAAAAGAAATTAATGAGAACACAGAGGTGAAAACAAGAGCTACACAAGAGAATTCTGGTGTCTGTATTTTTAATGTGGAAAATGGGAAAATGTGCAGAAAAAAAGCTAAAAACAAGATGTCCTGATCTTAACCCTCTAGAAAGTGTTAATGAGCTCCTCTTGTTTAGACCACACAGAGGTGATCAGACTAAAGTGGGTGAGTACATTAGAGAGAAAACACAAAGCAATAGAGGCTCTTCCATCAAGACAAACAAGTATAATGTGAACTAGTGGCTGGAAGTTAAAGCCAGATAAATTCAAATTAGAATTGGGTACCCATTAGTCAACACTGAGGGGGATCAACCACTGGAACAAACTGTCAAAGTAATGAATTCTTCATTTCTTGATGTCTTCAGGTCATGCATTTCTGGAAAATGTGCTGTGGCAAAACACAAGTTATTATTTATTGATAGCCAAATAATTAACTTAATACATGAGTAACTGTGTGAAATGTAATAGCTTGTGATATAGGAAGCCAGATCACACTCTGAATGTATGATTTCATAGCTTTACCAGAATGGAGCACATGAACGCTTTGTTGTCTATGGATATTTACGCATTGATAAGCAAAACTTAGTAGAGTGAATGAAGAACTGACTCTCCTTTTGCCATCATTTTACAGATTCAAATATGTTGTTATTCCCTTGCCACTTGATCCTGATCAGTGCTTCCCCTTTCTCACGAGCTTCCCAGATGAAAAGCCAACACCTGTAAGCCAACATCTGCTTGTGCTCTTCTAGTGAAAAACTGCTCAGGCTCATTATTTAGCTTATTCTCTCCTTTTATTTTAAACAGTAGAAGATACTATGTCTTTCCCTGATTCAGTGCTTCTTTTTTAAACATTTAATTTGCAAGTAGCAGATTTAATGTCTATCAGTTCCGCTGACAAAGAGCCACTTCATTTCAATAGGTATTAGATGAAACTCATAATCCTTTACGAATCTCAACTAGTGTTAAAGATCTAAAATTATTACAGTTAGGTAAATAAATATTTATCATCTCCTTATTGCAGATTTTTCCTCTGAGCTTCCTATCTTCCTCCTTGAATTTGGGTCTGGGTGTATCTTTAGTTCTGCTTCCTTCCTAAAGAAATAAAGAACTATTTACATAGGAGTTTTGCCACGTCAGGGCCCTTGATTATCATTTGCATTCTGTGTTTCAGAGACATCCTATTTCATCCTTTATCTCTCTTTTCCTTTTAGCCTACTAGGGGAAAAATATCTCACTTCCCTTCTACTCTTCTATTGTCTGCAGGATTTCACTTTACTTTTGTACTTATTTTACTTCATCAGCAATTCCTGTTGTCTTCGCCACTTTTTATAGTTCTTTACAGATTTTTTCCAGGGCTAGACCCTGTTAGGGAAAAGAAAAGCTCCAGGAGACTACACTAGATTATTCTCTAATTTTTTTAGTGTGCCCTTAATTACACTGTATTTTTTATTATTTCTTCACTTCCCTTTTGACTGTGGTATTTCTAGTCCTTAGAAATGGCTTCCTATTCCTTGGGTTTTCTTTAAAGAACTTGAAACTATCCTGTCGTAGTTTTAGTGTGCTCTAGCTGTATGTGTGACTTCTCATGGGCAGCCATAATAGTCCTGGTTTACACATTTGACCACTGGGAGAATAAATGCCAATTATGCCCATCAGTTTAGAAATATTAGCCTGTTCCCTTTTCCCCTTCATCTCTTGCGCACTCTTATAGGTGCAATTTTGCATGTAAGAGTTTTATACCTGTACTGTAGAAAAACTTGTGTACACACTTTCAGATCATGCATCGATCTTTTAATTCCCCCCAAAACCATGTATATTGTAAAGTCAAATGTGTGAAGTGTGCGCAGGACCAGCCTGCTATCCTATTAGCTGGCAAAGCCAAGAAGCACAAATTTAAACTTACAGACCATAAAACACACAAGGCCACCGAAACCACCCTTTGGTGTGGATGTAAGGGGAAATTGGGATCCAGCTAACATATTTTGCAATGTTTGCAGGACAGCATTCGCCAGTGTAAACCTGACTTGCAAACATACAGCGTCTTTCACTGTAAATGGTTTCTTTTTGCTATAAATGGTCCCTTTATTGAAAATGGTCTCTCTTTACCTTTTCATCCTGGACTATTTATATTACCTGACCATCCTTTTCCTTTTTGTAACACATTACTTCAGCTGCAAAAAAAAATGATAGGCAAATAATATTATTCCAGGAATACTGGAATATTATTCCTTGTAATGAACTAGTTCCTTTTAAAATGTGCAGAGATATTCTCAATTTTGTTATATATAAGCTTGCGCTTTAATGGTCAAATGCAGAAACTTTCTGCTTACACTTCTAAATTTGGAAGAGAATCAAACTTATTTGAGAGAGTAACCTGGCAAGAAATAAAGATAGAAACGAGACCACGTGAGAGATGATTGCTGGCCAACCTCATAGTCCAACACAGGAAGCAAAATAGGAAGCCCTGTTCACTGAAAAAGCTAGATGCTCCTGATCCCTTCAGTTGCCTGTGTTGCTGTATGGACATTGCCTTTTCTTTCAGGACACCTTGGCAAGAACTGAGATCTGGCTTACAGAAGCATAAATGGACTCTAAATTGCCCCAAATGGAATACTCTAATATCCCACAGAACATTTCTCTCCTTATCATGATATTAAGTCCTGCGTGCCCCCAACTACACTATGCTGGCAGCAAGGTAATGAAGAAAAAAGTGAATAATAAAGGAAATATGATCATCTCACAGTCTGAATTTCTCATCCCTTGAATCAGAGAAATAACTGTCAGCTCTGTGGCCTACAAAGAATCCTGCAGGTAGGAATGTATCGTTTAAAATAACTTGTATGTAAGTCTGCTTTTCTTTTTCCTACAGATTTCTTAGTAACCTGTACAGTTCTCCGCATTGGACTCTCCCTTTTGGAGTGGTGAAAGCAATAAGTGCAGTTGTTGAAACGTAACCTCTTAAAAAAATGTTGCTAGTCATTAATGACAATTTACGCATCCAAATTTCACAGTGTTTGGATGCAGAATTTTGGTTCAGGCCTGGTTTTCCCAGTGTATACATTTTAAGGTGTTTAGGGAAGGTATATTGTCTTTTGAAAAAAATCAGTAACTGTATAACAAATAATAATATCTAGATATAGGAAATACAAGACCAGTTGTTTGCGATCTCACCAGGATTAAGTATTATACCAAACATGTTTCAAAATGCCATTTCTCATTTGACAAAAGGGAATGTCAGAGACTCCGCTGCTTCTGAACTACTGTCCTCTGAGTTCAAAGAGGAACTGTTAAGCCCTGGATCTGTGCCTGAGATTTTTTTTCCTGGTATCATCAAAGGGTGTGATCATTAATTCCAGTTAAACAAGAAGTCAGCATGTTCCACAGAATCAAAAGCTGAAGTGGGATTCAGGAGAGAGGTGCCCTGCTCCTGCTTCTGCTGGTGAGGTGCCATGTCACTTATGAAGGTCACGTTGGCTGGGCTTTTACTTTTCACCCATCAATTTGGTACTAGCTTGAGGGCCATAACTATGCCTCCCTACAGATTTTTCAGTATGCTGAGCCAATGTAGCAAACACCACAAGCAATGCATTGTTACAGAATAAAGAGTGTATTTATGTGTATTATATATTTAACATCTTTTCATAGTAAAGTCAACTATTGGGAGCTTCAACGCAAACTTAAACTTTAGATGTCTAGTAATAAAAGAGTTTCTGAAGATTGATATAAGGTCAGTTTAAGAGAGAGATGGAACACAGATGGCTGCCATAAACCATGTGATCCCCACAAAGAGCACACTTAATTAAAGAGGAAAGAACTGTAAAGTGGAAGCGGATGCCTTGGAAAAACTGTATCAGGTAACGTAACGCTACAACAGTGAGTGTTTCTAGATGATTGCATAGTAGATCAATACGTGGCAAAGGGCAGTGCATAGGGCACGGTCAGTATACTATACATAGGAACAAAAATGGACTGACAGAGCACAACACTTTGAAGAGTGCCTACATCATTAAAGGAGACCAAATCCCACTGATCTTGAACAAGGCTTAGATCACGCCCCTATCTCCATCTGATTGTCTCAATCCTTTTAGTTGAATCTGGGTCCATAAATGAGTGAGTTGGTTTGTGCAGAGATCGGTCAGGTCAATATCTCCATTTGTGGTTGGATTTAAATGTGAGGGCTCTGTCCCATGCTCCATTTCATTGTGGAGATGTACCTTTGAACTCCTTTGTTACTTACATACTTCACCATTAAAGAAGTCATAGGAATCTTCAGTGGAATCTAATCTGCTAATTAGATCATGCTATGTCTGACAGATACTATGGAAGAAATAGGATATTTGCACAGAAAACAACTCAGCAGACATATGGGAATAAAGAAATGCCAACTATTCAGTAAGGCTTTACCTGCTATGCCTAATTTTGCAGAGACACATGGAAAGAAAGGAAAGGTTAAAAGGAAGGGCAACAAATATAAGTAGCTTAGTTCTTAAGGTCAGTTATGAATGGAAGCCATGAAAACTACAGAAAGCCATGAAAAGTATTTATTGCAAAACAGGAACTCGCAGGTTTGATAATGTTGCCTCTCATAAGTGTGAAATTCTAGAACAGACGTCCCACAGGAAAGCTACTGCAGGAAAGGACTTAATAGAGGGGATGAATGAAGTGCTGTGCTTCATGGAGCAAGGGAATGAACCCAGCCTCCTAGGACTGTTTTTTTCAACATGCTGTTTTCCTCTGTTTGAAGAGGAAAATGAATTTCCAGTCAGATGGACCAGAATCAGTGATGATTTAGGGGAATGTTTGTTTTTTCCCCATGTGGTTGAGCAATGATTCAAAGGAACTGACATTAATAGAAACAACTAGTGTGTGTTTAAGAAGTGATTAGGGGATAAAACTTAACAACCAATAAAGCCAGTTTGGTGTGGGAGACGGGTATGTATATGCGACATGAGATTTCATGTGACTAAAACTCATGTTAAAAAATCCGATTTTTCTGTTTGTACTGATGTCAGGTGCTCATTATATGAGGAAAAGTGTCTGTTTGGTTTTTTGCCTCAATAAGCTGCACCACGGTTGTAGTTTGTTTGGGTAGTATATATTCCTTTCAACCATCAATAGTGAAGATAGTAACTAATGATCCTGCAGAAGGAAACTTGTGTTTCTGTTCTGATCTTGAAAAAACCCCAACCCAGTACATTCTACTTCTTTTGTCCTATTTTCTTTTCACCTTGCACGCAGCTCATGAACCAGTACTCTCTTGTTTCATTAATGAAATTCCAGCTCAGTCCTTCTCCTTCCATCTCACTTTCATACTGATGATAATTTCTGCTCCCATGTCAGGCCTGCACAGGAATCACAGGTACTGCTGCTGGGTTGGGGAACACTCATGCACAATGAGGTCCTCACCTAGGTCAAACCTTGTGGATCAACAGCACAGGATCAGGATGTTATCCTCTTGGGATACCAGAATGCAGGGAGGTCTGGTCACTGTCTTTAAATGGCCAAGGATGGTAAGCAAAGGCCACTTCCACTTACCATTATAACAAGTCTATTTGACTGCCTCTGTTACCTTTCCTGGTCGCTGTCAGGGATTGCAGACTGTCAGTGCTGGGTTCCCATTCCCCTTGCTGTCACTGATGCAAGTGTTTGGGCCACTGCCTAGGGGAGATCTCTGTTACAGAGGTCCCTTCTGTCCTTTTCCCCTTGACAGAATGAATGTTCTCGAGGTCCATACATGGCTGTTGGCAAAGGAGAAGGAAGAGTCCTTTCATATCCTTGAATTGAGGCATCCTTGTATTGGGGAGAGACTTTCCTCAAACCTTACATGCTGTATATTCTGCAGGAGGAGTTGAAGCCACACTCCTGGATGTGGCCTAAATGAAGGGATCACTGCAAAGAGTATGGAGGCCTCAACCCTCCTTCAGAACAGAAGGGACAGAGCTGGGTTCCCTTGCTTATTCAGTGGCTTTCTTATCCTCACTGAGGGCCTCCATCCTTCCATAGGAGGGGCACAGTGCTGTGGGGTGAGGAGGAACCACGGAATCACAGAATGGCTGAGATTGGAAGGGACTCCCGGAGATCACCTTGTCCAAATCCCCTGCTCAAGCACAGCCACGCAGAGCAAGTTCCCCAGGGCCATGTTCAGATAAGTATCTCCAGGGATGGAGACTCCACAGCCTCCCTGGGCAACCTGTGCCAGGGTTTAGTCACTCTAACAGTAGAAAGTGTTTCCTGACGTTCAGAGGGAACCTCCCATGTTTCAGTTTGTGCCCATTGCTTCTGGTCCTGTCACTGGGCACCAGAGAAAAGAGCCTGGCTCCATCCTCTTGGCATTTTCCCTTCAGGTATTTGTACACATTGATGAGATCCGCCTGAGCCTGCTCTTCTCCAGCCTGAACAGTCCCAGCCTTTCCTCACAGGAGAGATGCTCCAGTCCCTTAACCATCTTTGTGACCTGTTGCTGAAATCTCTCCAATATGTCCATGTCTCTCCTATACTGGGGAGCCCAGAACTGGACCCAGCACCCCAGGTGTGGCCTCACGAGTGCTGAGTAGAGGGGCAGGATCACCTCCCTCGACCTGCTGGCATTGCTTTGCCTAATGCAGCCCAAGGTATCATTCACCTTCTTTGCGGCAAGGGCACATTGCTGGCTCATGTCCAACCTGGCGCCCACCAGGAGCCCCAGGTCCTTTTCTGCCATGCTGCTTTCCAGCCTGGTGGTCCCAGTGTCTGGGTTGTTCCTCCCCAGGGGGAGGGCTTTGCCCTTCCCCTTGTGGAAGTTGCTCTGCTCGGGTGTCCCCGGGCGCACAGACCACCTGTGCCCAGCTCCAGGGGCAGCGGGAGCTGCGGGGACACCCACGCACCCACCCACCCAGGCGAGGGGAGCAGCCTGCAGGGGAAGGCGAGGAAGACGCAGGGAGGACAGGGGAGCAGCGGCCCACGGGCGACGCCAGCCTGGGCTGCGGCTCCCGCGGCGGCCCGGTCCCCTCTCCCCGCTCCGCCGGCTGCCCCTGCCCCGCTACACGACGAAGCCGGCGGCGGGGGCGGGAGGGCGGAGGGAGGGCCGAGGCACGGCGCGGAGCGCCGCCAGCCCGCCTCGCCCCTCACACACACTCACGCACACGCACAGGCAGCGCCCGGCCGACGGGAGCCGGGGCCGCTCGCAGGGCGCCCGCCCATGGCTGACAGGAGCCTGATCGAGGGCGCCGAGCCCTTCCCGCGCCGGGAGGAGGCTCCGGAGTGGGGCTACGAGGAAGGTGAGGAGCGGGCGGCGGCTCTGGCGGGGAGAAACTTTCGCCGCGGCCGGGGGAGGAGGAGGAGGCGGCGGTGGGAGGATTTCAGTGGCGGAGCGGGGGCAAAATCGCTCCCCGGCCGCCCCGAGCCGCGGGGAGCGGGGCAGCGCCGGCCCGCAGCGGGCGGCAGGTCCGTCACCGCCGGCGGGAGAGCAGCGCGGGGCGGCGGCGGCCGCGGAGCCGCCCGGGAGCGGTGGCCGGGGCCGGCGGGCCGAGGTGCCGCGGGCAGCCCCCCGCTTCCCGCGCCGGTGGGCAGCGGCGAGGCGGTCGGTGAGGGCAGGGAGGGTCTGGCTGTCCCGGGAAGCCGCCGTGCAGGGCAGGGTGCCGGGGCTCCCCGTAACGGGTTTTCCTTGTGTCTCAGGAGTGGAGTGGGGGCTGATTTTTCCTGATGCTAACGGGGAGTACCAGTCGCCTATTAACTTGAACTCGAGAGAAGCTAAATATGACCCCTCGCTCCTAGAAGTGCGTTTGTCGCCAAACTACGTAGTGTGTCGTGACTGTGAAGTGATCAACGACGGGCATTCAATTCAGATTGCCCTGAAGTCAAAATCAGGTATGCTGAAACACGGCCTTCCCTTTCCCCGCTAAAGCTTGCGTTGCCTTCAGGCTCGCTGTACCTGTATCCCGGAGCACAGGAACAGCAGCTGCTGCCAGCAGCGAGCGGTTGTGCTCCTTCGGCGTGGACTGCGGCCGGTAAGAGCGTTGCTGTTGACTTCAGTAGGAAAAGGAGCAAGCTTTGCAATGGGAGCTGCAAGTTTCAGTGCCAAACTGGATGGTCAGTCAGATTGCTTCAGAGCATGTCCACAGTTTCCTCTTGTGCTGGTGTCATCTAATTCACTGGCATTAACAGCTGTCTGCATTCAGAAGCAGTCCAGACTATTGCTAAGGCAGTGTGATGCCAAACTATTTTGTACAGCTGGCAAAATTTGTCCTTGGTCTGAAGACCATGTGAGTTAAAAGAGCTTTTTGCATTAATTCGAGTGGGTTCTGAATACTAACTACAGAATTGGGCAGCTTAAGATAGATACTCCAGTTACACATGCTTACAGTATTGATGAAGAGCAGGTAGCAAAGCAGTCCTCATTTCTTAAAGGTTTTTTTGGTGTCATTTATCAAATAAGAATTAGAAGCAAATAATAAAAGAAACAATTCCAACTTAAGTGAAATTGCAGTATCTCATTCAGACCTTTCATCTGGGTAAACTATTCTGTATGAAGGAGACAACTGTCAAGAAAGTTGGGAGAAAAAAAGTCCATTGTGCTTTCCAGCACTGTGGTAGTTCTTACCATGTGTTTGGAAGAGCATCCAAGTTGTTCTAACCAATCTTAGCTAGTAACAGCCTTTTGGGGGCATTTAAACAGCTGAACATCGTCAAACCCTGAGACATTCCAACTTTTGTTTCCTTCTGAGATCCCAGGAGTCCTGGGAGCTACAGCTGTGCTGAGAGTGAGGGATTCAGTTCAGTTTTACACTGAATTTTTTAAAAAGGAAGGCTTTGTTATTTTAATAATGATGCTTTCCTTTATAATTTCTGTTCCATGATAAATTCCATGTATTATTGCAACACAGAACATTTCTTTCCACAGAATTTTGCAGATTTGCAATAGAATAGAAATTTTGTACTTCCAGTCAGTTTTACTGCCTTCATCAGAAGCAGAGCTCTTTTTCCAAGGAGTAAGGTTCTCTCTGCAGGGTCAGGAAGGTTCTTGAATTTGTGGAGGAAGCAAGAGTGACTGCAAACAACGTCATCACTTGCATGCCAAAATGCAGCTCCTTCAACCCTACCTTTCCCAAGGGCAGTTTGTAACTTAGTAGCAATAGTTAATAAGATGGGACCAACACACCTAAATGCATGTGCAAAACCATTGGAGGTGTAAGAGAAGGAAAGAACTTATTTTAAACTTGAATGCAGTGTGATGCCAGACCGATGAGTCTTGAAATATAAGAAAATGTGAAATAGAATAAAAGTTTGTGACTGAGGTATGGAATTATGATTTAGGAAATCTTGTTTTAGTTTCAGCTTTTCCTTAGATTTCATGTTACATAATTTCCCATTCTCCATTTGTAAACTGGGGATAATTTTTCCATTTTTGGGAGGGGGAAGACAATGTTTGTTATCCCTACCAAGAGGAGAAGAGAGTTAATAAGCTGTGTTTGACCTAGTATTCTGGCCAATTTTCAGGGATTGTGGAAACTCCTGCAGCTTCTTTTCCTCACAGGGGATCTCTGATGACAAATCCATTTAACCAGATTATTTTAATGGGAACTGTTGAGCACTAAATGCTTTTGAAACTGTCCAATTAATGTGCAAGAGATCCTCATCTACTGTAATGTTAAGAGTCAAAGAAAAACTTCTTTGTGGAAAAAAGTAAACTGATTAAGGTACATATTAAAAATGAATTTGTCATTACTGGTGATTGATTTTATCCTTTAATTCAGGACAGGCGGTCCATTTGGAATTCTCAAATCCTTCTCATTATTTAATTGCAAACATTTTCACAGGCTGCTTCCAGTTTCATCATTGTACATGTGTTATGCATTAGGTGGAAGAAGCATGACCAACTGTGTAGTGGAATTGTATATTGAAAAATGCTTTAGAGGATATCCTACTAACAGAGAGACTTCTCTTAAGCCAGCAGTGGATTGCACAGTGGATGATGGTTTCAGAATCATTTTCTAATGAGGATCAAAAATTGCTGAAAGGCAGGGCGAAGTTAAACATGTTTCATGCATTGACAAGGATCAAGATTTGATGAAAGGCAAAGGAAAGATAAACATGCTTCATGCATCAAAATACTTTTATCATGGGATCAATGTTATAACTTAAGCCTCAGAAATAAACTCTTTGAAGCTCCTGGAGATCCAGAACTACATCATATAGAGAACATTTGTTCTAGTTACACTTTCTCTAGGAGCAATATTTTAAAACAGAGAAAATGCTAAATTTTCCAAAGAAATAGTGCTAATTGAGTATCACGTTTCTTTTTACTTGTCCAGATTCCCTAAACACTTCAATGTTCACCAGATTTGTAGATTTTCCCTAAAGGATACAGGTATAGATAGAATGTAGATAAAGCAAGTTTAAGAAGCAAATCTGAATCTATAAGTACATTTAGGACATTTCATTTTAGAAACCCTAATGGCTGTTAGATTAGTTATGAAGAATTATTAAAGGAGGATTAATTGGAATATTTTACTTTTTTCTCCAATGTAATTGCTTATGAAAACCATAACTAATCAGTTTGCCTTTCAGGTTTTTTATAGTTTTGTACTTTTGCTTTTGTGTTTGTACAGTTGCAATATGATTCAATTGCTAAATTATGTTTTAGTATTACACTATGTCTTGTGCTCCAAACTAAGGCCATTTAGTTTGTGTGTCAAAATAACTTTATATTATGGAACTTTAATTCCCTAAAGCTGTAGGTTATACAATTAAATAATCCTTATCAATTATCAGAGATTGTAAAAGATTCATTCAAAATCTATGAAATGTAAGCTAGAATGTAATGGATTCTGGGGAAGACTGTGAATGCCTTTAAGTAAAATCCAGCCCTGCCTAGAAGCCAATATTCAATGATTTCAGTGGGAAGTTACCTACAGCTTGTGGAGTAATATTTGATCTGAAGCAGATTCAGAAATCCCTGGGCAAAATGTTTCCATTGATTAATTCCAAAATAGATTGGGCCTCACAAGGTACAATTGCTTGCTTTTACTACTTATGGTGGAAGTCTCTATTAATGCAAAAGTATCAAACTACTATATAACTTTTTTTTGTGTATGTTGCAATTGTGGACAGATGCTTTTAAGAAATTCCGGATGTTTAAAAAACTGAAGTAAAAAAAAGCCATGGCTGCCTAGAAGCTGTTTTTAAGTAAATGAGGTATGTTGTTGCTCCTGTGTGTAGGTTTGATTATATTTGGATATGGAGGCATTCTGTGTCTCAGAAGCCTGACAGGTGGTATATGACTGAACACCTTTACCTAGCAAAATATTGGCAATCAAAAGTTTTCTATCAGTTTCTGTGACTCATAGCAAATACAGGTGATGTAGATTAAGCATTTGGACAAGTTGGAGGTAGTTACCAGTTCAATTCAGAACGCCCGCCATCTGTTTAGAGCACACTGTCTTGATAAGAGCAATAAACATATTCACTCTTCTGACTCATAAAGGTACAATGTTTTTATTTTGGGTTATGACCAGCTGTTCTGCCTCATAAAACAAAGAGTGCCTCATGACAGCAATTTCACTGTTGTTCGTAACTGCCTGAATTTGCGTTCTGTACCTGCACGGTACTTCAAAAGTAAAGATGTCAAGTCTGTCAACTTTACTCTTCTCCTCTCTAGTACCGCTGATAATAAAGAAGCTTGCAACAACCTCCCCATTGTATTTGGAGAATATATTCAGTGGCTTGTCTGCTTCGAAAGCCAAGTTCCTTACTGTTTGTCTTCTTTCCCAGTGTTAATAGGGGGGCCGTTACCTCGAGGACATGAGTTCGAACTACATGATGTTCGATTTCACTGGGGGAGAGAAAACCAGCGTGGTTCTGAACACACGGTTAATTTTAAGGCCTTTCCCATGGAGGTAAGAGTGACACTGCATTGCATAACACCCACTAAATGCAAAAGATTTTATTTCATAGCCTAAATTCCTGGTAGTTCAAAAGAGAGTTTCTTTTAGCTCAGCATTTTATTGCTTTATATTTCAACCACAAAGGTATCTTGCTGAGGTGTGCTTTAGTGCAGGTAAATTAGGATATGCATCTGGAATAGAATGCCTCCAGCACTCATCACATTGTATGATTAATTGGTCATAAAGTTAACTTGCAGAATTATTAACTTCTGTCTTAATAATATTAGTGTTCTAACAAGATCTGCCGTTTCAACACTTCCTATGTCACCTTGACTAATAGCTACAGATGGGGAGAACTAGCCACTGGAAATATTTCCATGGTGAATAATAACAACTTAGGTAAATTTGGAGTAAGTGTAGAGCACTTTGTTCATGAAATAGCTTTATGCACCTGAAAGTTGAAGATTATGTGATATTCTTGGGTATGTTCTGTAATATCTCAGTGAATTACAAAATTTTGAAACACAAGCAAAGTGATAATGCAGTCTGAAAAAATTCAGCTGTTCATGAGGTGTCAGTTTGGGCTCCTAGGCAACCCAAAATGCTGGGACCTATTTCTCCTGCCCTCCAGCAGCCGTTCATCATATTAATTCACTTCCCACTGTCCCATTGCTTACACTTGTCAAGGAGTGGCTTGGAGTATCCCTTAGACCCTGGGCTGCAAGACTAGTTTTAACAGATACCAACCCTGATGTTTGGTGACTTCAGCTTTGCATCTTTTATTTCATTTGTTGTGCACTATTGGTTTTAAAGAAACTCAAGATTTTTTCAGGGTTCTTTGAGTTATTTTTTGCCTTATTTATCTATCATAATCCCTCACGAGCCTGAAATGCTGTTTCCTTTTTCTTTGTGTTGTTCAGTGCTAGGAAATTTGTTATTGTAGCGTTATATTCATGACTGCCAGACTGCTGGAATAGAACCGCTTTACGGAAAAGAATATAAAAAGTATTAGAGCAACTACTGCTGAGCTAAGTGTAAAAAGCTTGTGGACTTACACTGTCAATCTAATTCTTAGGGTTGTTCAGGTACTTTCTTTAAGAGTTGTACGTCTGCTGTTTGCTGTTTTGCACTGGTCTGTCAAAAAAACTCTCATATGAAGTCACTCACAGAGGCTTTGCAGGTTGAGTTGAGGCAGATCATAGAATCATTTAGGCTGGAAAAGACCTTCAAGATCATCGAGTCCAACTGTAAACCTAACACTGCCAAGTCCACCACTAAACCATGTTCCTAAGTGCCACATCTACACGTAGATCCTCTTTGCAGGTTGATTTCAGGCAGATCCTGGCAATGCAGGAGAATTACTTGAATGGGGAAGACTTATCAATGGAAGGGAAAGCAGAGGAATCACCTCTGCATCCTGGTTACCTGGCACAATATATACAACATGATTTATATGGGCAGTAAAGACCTTCAGGATACTGCAGTGTTCCCCTGAGTCAGGAAATAGCTTGTTCATTATGAAACATCTCTGCTTAGTGCTTTTCTTAGTGTGCAAGGCTGATCCGGCATGTGGTGATCAAGAAACACTGACGTGAACTATGTCAAGAACTGTAGTTGGGAGTCTATCAGGGTCTCCTCTCTCCTTGTTTGTTAAGGATCACTTCACAAACAGTCTTGGTGGTATGTGGGAACAGTCTATTGATAATCTGCAGAAACCCCAGAATTCTCTACTCCAAATCAGTCCAGAGAAAAATATACTTGACCCAGAGATGCAAAACAACAAACTTAATCAGTCATGAAGGGATTTCATTCTTCACCTACTTCAAAAGCAGCATGGCAGCTGCACAAACACAATTGTGGCACAGTTGAAGAACATCACCTGGAGGTGAGCAAGCTGGTGTTATCCTGTCTCTTGCATCTAAGCAGCTTTCAGCTAGACTCTGATCGCCAAGAAGTAATTACTGATGCAAAAATTCTGTAGCAGAAAAAAATTGACTCGTAATACACTTTAAATACAGTGTGGATGTTTAGTTTTGCAAACAGATCCTTATGCAGATTAATTCTTCGGGCAAAAAATGACAGCATAGCTTGTCGTACCCAAGGTCAGTTGCACACAGGTGTATTGGCTGAGCCAGTTCATCATCTTCTGCCCCATGTTGCAAGAAAGTGCAGGGCAGTTTGTTTGACAGATGAGCTGCGTTTCCTTCTGCTATATGCACGAAGAGCTGCTATATTAAATCCATCTCAAATTGTCCAAATCAAATATCATACTTGAGCAATAATAAAACAGGTGTTTGTGACCACTATAAATGTTTAGGAAGTAGTACACCTGAGACTCCAGAATGGAAGATTTTCTGTTTACATTCCAGGGATTGCCCCATCTAATTTTGTTTGTGGAGAACAATCATTTTGATCAAGGGACCAGGAAATCTTAATTACTTAACTTTTAGATTAGCATTGGTTTATACAGTTGTTGGAAATCACCATATTCTGAACGCATATGTGGCTTGATTTTCACTCTGTTTGTTAGTTACAAACAGCGATGGGTACCTATTTTGGCTCTATACAAGCAGTCTGGTATAGTTTATGCTTTCATCCTGTACTAAATACAAAATAAACCGGCAGTTGTTTGCGCACAAATGCATGCCTAGAAATATGTTGAGCAGCAAGTGCATAAGTTTGGATCGTCGGCCAGTGGAGCAAATCTAGTAGGACGTTTTCCTAAGAAACTAGAAATTATTTACGAAGCAAATTATAAGGATTTTAAATTTCCCTCTCTTTGCAGAAGGAAGACAAGGCGATAAAGCAGTAGTATGAAAATATAAGTGCTTGTTTTAAGTTTAACAACACAGCTAACTAGGACTGGATTATATACTCCATTACACTATTATAAACCTCAAGCAGTTTTACAGAAACCAACTTTGAGTTTGAAGAAATCTATCTGAGATGACTAGCTAAGACTATTTATTGACTGGAGCAGCAGTCTGTTTTTTTAGGACTGAAGGCTGTAGGGGTTTATCTTATTACATTGGACCAAATAGTTGTGGAACAGCTTCAGATTATCAGTGTAATAATCTTTGTAAAGGATGACTTTAAAAAAAAGTGTTATTTTTCAAAGTCTGGAAGAGCACTCTTCAGTTACTTCCTTAGTCTCTTCACCTTTGATATCATAACGGCTGTTATAGAAATTAGGCAATATCCTCTATTAGTTGGGTAATATCCTCTGTCTCTTAGTGCAAAAATCTATTATTTCTTCCTAGACAGCTGGGGCCTTTGCACGTGGTTAGGATATACAGGTTCATGGTGAAATGGGTTAGACTACTAAGCTTATGTAACTTCTGGAACAGCTTCTTGAAATAATTCACACTGTCAAAAAACGTTGTTCATGTGGCTTGGAGGCTGAGTTCTTTGTTATTTTTATTATCATATGAAGTTCAGCAAAGATGTGTTTTCCGCCTTCCTTGACTGAAGAAACCAGAATGTTGATTGTAATACGCCAGTGTTATCATTTTCACTGAAACATCTGTGTTGCAATCAGTCAGGAAAGCAGGACAAAACAATAAATAGTTGTCAAAGGTAAATACTATAACACGTCTTTTTAAACAAAGGAAAAGCAGAGGGCTGTACGTATCGGTACAATACTTCTCTCTCTGTTGCATGAAAACAAGAACACGAAGGCCGTTCTTGCCTTTTGGCAAGAAATTGGAAGGAGACATTTTTGCAACTTTCTCCAGAAATCTTTCTCACCAAGTACTTCTACTGCATGTAAACAGTGTTGCTTTGCCTTTTGGCCAAAGTTACTTTGGCCACCGCTTCTGCTAAATATTTAGTAATGGTCTTGACAATTGAGAGACTGTTTCTTGCCAGCAAATGGAACAAGGTACTAAAGATTAGATTTTGCTTTACAGTACACCTTTCCACAGAGCAGTAAAATCCACACTTATACCCACATGTGAGTTACCTGAACCTGATTTACGTGTAAGAAAGAGAGGAACTATTTGGCATCTTTATTCCTCTGCTTCATGCCAAGAGTATGGACTGGAGAAGGAGGAAGAAAAAATGAAGAGCTAATGAAGCTCTGACTCTCTCCCTTAGCTTTGATGTATAAGAGGGAGATAGAGGGGGACAGGAAGAGCAAATTACTGCTATTTATTTTTGTTATTAACAAAGTTAAAATAGGGGGAGCTAAAAATGGAGTCCCACTGTACCTGATCTCTGTATAAACACAGCATACCATAGTGCCAGGCCGAATCAACTTAGCAGTCAAAGAAGACAGGAGAGACAGCAGGCGACACTGAACTATATGATGGCATCAGTGCTGTTTTATGGGGGGGGGAAGTTTTTGCTGCTTCTGAAGTGAAGTGAAACAGGGAAGATTATGCCTTAAAGGTGTCTCTTCCTCTTAGTTACTCAAGTGGTGGTGTGACCAAAGGCACAATCTGACCATAAAGGAACGGTTGTTTCCAGGCTGCTGCTCTGAAATAAAACTGTATCTGAGAAAATAAAAAGGTTCCTTTCACCACTTGTAATATGACCAGGAGGATAATTCTCTGTAATCCATCCTCTTTAAAATGTAGGATTATATTAGCTGTGAACCATGTGAAAGCTCTCAGTAGAAGAGGATTGGCAGAAAATAATTTAAAAATTGTTTCCAAGATGTGCAGGAAGATTAAAAACTGTATTATTGCCTGTCCTACAGTTTTTGAGTAGAACAGAAGAAAATCCAGTTGCCTGAAGGACCAGAATCAGTTCTGTATAGGAAAAAAAATGTTCATTTCTGTTGTGTAATGAAGAGCAGACTAATTAATTGTGTAGACTCTTTCAGAGTTACTGAAATCCCTGCTGCAATGTAGTTAAATATAATGCAAAAAACATATCCTACCCTTGATCTGATTTAAACCATGAAGTTTTCCTTTGTTCACATGAAATGATGCCTGCCTAAGCATCTCATCAGAGTTACAACTTTAGGGCTTCAGGTTAGGCTGTTAACATTACACTTACCTACTGAAGTCTTTACAGTCTTCGGTGTGGGGATTTCTCTGTGCCTGGCTCTGAAATCAGATACCTGCGCACTGTGCATCCCCTTTCTGGCATTTCTAGAGAGGAGGTGTCATGCTTTCAACATGGCAATTTATTCTTTGCCAACTTTTAATATTCTTTGCCAACATTATTTAATCTTCCTGTCTGTTTTAATCAGTTTCTTATTAGCTTGTTAGCAAATTATTTGGGTTAAAAAAATAAAACAGAGTATTTGTAATTGTAATAGAAGGCCTGGGAGATAGTGTGCATGCAAGCGTGTCTCTCTGTCTTTATGCAGAGACTTACAAACTGCAGTGGGACTGGGTAGGTGTGAATGGCAAGCAGGATTTAATTCATAATGACAGTAGTTTCTAATATGTGAGCTCAGTTCTGATATCTGTGGATTTTTGCCAGTAGCTTTAATGGGACTATGATCCCAGTCGTAAACCCTAAAAGAAAAGGTTTTAAACCAAGGAGTAAATCCTGTTGCCTTAGCTGATTGCATTGATTACCTGCTTGTGAAAAAAAATTAATTCATTCCACTCACTTTGGTAGCACAAGACCTATTAATGAAGAATATCTTGCTTAGGCAGTCATGAATTTAACGGGAGGCAAAAATAACAGAGTCCAGAAGGGTTTATGTAGCTTCATGCTGAGGTCTGCTCAGAAATTGTCCAAGTTTTCTGGTGGAAAATTAACTTGTTACTCAAAGGCTTGGATGATTTTCTAAATTTTGGAATCATTGCAGATGAATACTGTGAGTCGTGATTAAAACAGTGCGTCTTATAAGAAAACGATGACATTCATGTAATAGCTATATCCTTGGCAGGTTATGAATAACAGATTAATAATAGTTTAAAGTAGATGTGCCCATTGGACATTATCTAATTTTTGAGGACAGAATTGCGGAAAAACACAGGAAAATCAGGCCAATATCTAAGCAGATGTTTTGGGTTTTGTTTTCCAAATCTGCAATGATTTATACAGAAACAATCTTTTACACATTATGTAGATGCCATTTACGAACATAACAATAATACTTAGCTTTACACAGCACTCCATGGGCAAAATTGGTCCTAGCACCAATTCTAGGGCTGTCAGTGAATTGTATTAGGTGGGATCCTAGCCCCATACGTGCAGGTGTTTAAGTATTTTTCTGCATTTTTCTATGTACCGTACATTCTGCAGTCCCCTAATTGATATGACTTCTGTTTGGTTTTTTTTTTTTTTTGTAGTGATACAAAGTTGGGAGGTCTCCATCCCCTCCCAGTATACTGGGAAACAGAAAACCAACAACAAGATAAAAACAAAATTACCATCATTGTAAAAGCACACATAGGCAGCTTATGACTTTTGAGATTGCTAGTTGCTATGCTCTTTTAGTATTATATTTTTATTGTGGTTGAGGGTTAATTTGACCTAAATAGGCACATGTAGTCTCTGAAGTATACTTTTTTTCTAGGTAATTTGTCAACATGAGCCTGGATTGGCCCTTGTTTTGTTCAGTCACATATAGTTTGAATTTTTTCAGGGTATACATCTATGTGTGTTGTACTGTGGATTTGTGAAAAAAGCAGGAGCAAAAATGGGCTGATGTGCTAGCACAAACATGCTTTTAGCTTGGCTAGTGCCTGAGAAATGCTCAGTTAAGCTCTGTGGAAGAGCTGTACACATCTTCAGAGGTAGCAAATGTGATTTCCCTTCTGTGCAAAATCTGCAATTTATTTATTGGATTGTGGAAGACATACAAGCTGCCAGACACCAGGTCAAAGAAGAGTGGCATTAACGGCCTATACTGAAGCTTCTTTATCCTTTTGTCTCTCTTTTAAGAGTTGTCTTATTTACAGCCAGTCATGTGTGGATAAGCTTTGTGGCTCATATGCACGTAAAACTCTTTTGAGGTGGCAGCTGCGATAATCTGTGATTTGTAAATTCTACCAGGATGGAGAATTTCTGTATTCTTTTAAGAAGGAAATGGTCTAAACTATGAATGACTGAGCAGAATAGGAAAAAGTCTTCTAAGGAGAAATGTCGCAAGTGCAGAGAAGGGTGAAGGAAATGAGAATGAGAAGAAAATGAGGACTGACTCAAGAGGGGAGCCCTTCTCTGGGCTCCCTGTTCCATCTTACCTCAGCTTATTGGTTTAGTTCTGCCAGGAGTCGAGGACAGTCTTTGCGCTTCGCCTGTAATAGACATTTTACACCAAATTTTCTTGCAGTTGTGCTGGGCTAAGACACAACGTTCAGTCGCAGCCTGTACTAACAGATTTGGTGGCGCCGCATCCTCACGGAGGCAGGCAAGTAACCTTGAACAAAATAGCTCTTAGCCATCCCTGCCTGTGGTGGAAACAATATAGCCTCTGATGCTTTTTAAAAAGATGTGAGTCTTTTCCACTCCTTGAGCAGAATTATAGCTTTGCTTTCTCCTTACTCTACTTTCTCACAGAAGGGTCTTGGTGACAGTACTTGTACTCATGGATATAGAGGATGCTATCGTGACATCCCTTATTGCAAACACCATTCCCAACTCTAACAAGATGGCTACTTATGTTTTCACTCTGCTGCGGTAGAAGAGCTTGTGTAGTCACTTAGAAGATGGGACTTCTGAAGAGGATTTAAGCCCAAGTTTGAGCACAACAAGATGGCTGCTCAGGTTTCTTCCTTGCTGTTTTTCTTGGCTGTGTGCCCTTGACGTGATTTGCTTCAGTTGTACATCATTTTCTAATTTCTGCCATGATCAGTGCTGGCACTCTGCTCGCATCTTGCCTCAGTTTCCTGGTACCTTGGTTTTCCTGTTTGGTTTTCCTTGGCACTTTGCCCTAACCACTAGGCCTAACTGTTTTTCTATATAAGATCTGTCATTTGTGGAATAAGCTGGCCATGGAGATTCCTTATTTCCTCCCTTTCCACGCTGTATGCTTGTGTCAGGACCAGTTCCTAGGTTGGCCCCAGTGCATGAGTGAGTACTCTAAGAGGGAGATAATAGCTTTCTGATGCTAGATCCCAAATTTTGTGTTCTTTGTGCTAATGGTGCAGACATGGCTCTGTCCATTTTAAAGGATAAAACTTATAGATCATCTAAGAGCTGAAAACCTTTGAAGGCTTCCACAAGTATTTGCTGTCATGCCTGAGTGCTTCACAAGCACAAATAATGTAATCCTTAAAACATCAGTGTGAGTGAGACAAGGTCTGCTATTGTCAATGAACTGGTAGAAAACAAGTTCAAAAGGATTAAATTATTTAGCCATGGTCATACATGATGCCTTGTTCAGAACTGACAGAGAACTGACTCATGATTCCTAGATGCTTGAATTCTAGTAAGACTTGCAGACACCGTACTACCAAAATATCTAATTTAGGTTGTAAATACCAGTTCAGCAATTTAACCACAGGGCTGTCTTATGCCCTAGTCCATAGACCACACTGTTGCCAATGAGATAGTCTCCCTGGTCGTTCCTGCCTTCTTGCTGTGCCAGCATTAAGCCACATAATGAAGTGGACTGGGGAACAGTTCAAGTTTAACAAAATTTGGGAGATTATGGAACTACAGGAGAGCAGAAAAATATAACACCATTATGCAATCTGCAAACTTGCAATTCAAGAGAAAACTGTTGGAGATGCATGATGAAGTTTATTATTTCAATGGAAGCTTAGCCAACATTACAGAAAAAAAAACTGACTTGAGTTTCCTAGAGGAGTGTAGTACGGAAGAGCAACTGCTCACTGGAGAACAGTCAAGATTATGACTTAAGATAATATGCAGCTGCAGATTCTCATCTCTTTAGAGAGACCCTTAGCTTTGAAACACAGAGAACTGTGGCATTCAAATTAGTTATTAATAAAACTTAATAAATTAGCAGGGAAGGAGTGTTTTTTATTCTGCCTGCATTAGAGAACCTATTGTTGGAATTTAAGTCTGTGATTTAAAGCCTTCTACATATGAGCAGTCTGATTTTAAATACAGGGCAACATATTGCAGCCAACACTGTGGAATTGGACATGGTTATATTAAATGCTTAGTCATATAAATAACACTTCCAGAATTAAATATTTAACCCATAGCACTTTGTGTTTTCTGTCTTCTTGATGGCATTGCTAGGCTGTAATATCATCAACTATTCATCGAGGGCCAGTCCTTTTTCCAAGCTTCCTTCTTTCTAACTGTGGAGCTATAAAAGCACATGCAGACCCACACATACACTCACTCAGGTTGCCAAGAATGCAGAGTAAAAGCAGGATGGAGAGTCCTGCACTAAAATCCTTGCTTTTTCCTTCCTGGCCTTCATAGTTCAAGGGAAGGAAGAATAAAGGCTTGAATGTATATTTGTTCCTGTTAGCACAGGTAAGGGCAGATGCAGGGCACCTCAGCCTACACGTTTGTTGGGGCCAGACGTGGTATCAGGGAACAATAACCTGCTCTGTGGTGCTCCTTGCTTCACACACTGAGCAGAAACATGGCACAGTGAAGAGCCTGACCTATGAATCTGACAGTAATAACTGTGTAGCTTTTAATTTTCTTACTGACAGGATTGATATTGAGTCAGCGTTGTGGTTTAGCCCCAGTTGGCAATCAAGGACTACACAGCCGCTTGCTCACCCTCCCTCCCAGTAGGATGAGGGAGAGAATCTGAAGAGCAAAAGTAAGAAAAGTCACGGGTTGAGCTAAGAACAGTTTAATAATTGAAATATAATAATAATAATAATAATAATAATAATAATAATAATAATAATAGTAATGAAAAGGAAAACAATGAGAGAAAGAGAGAGAGGAACAAAACACAAGAAAAAAACCAAGTGGTGCAGCCCCTCACCCCCCGCTGACCAATGCCCAGCCAGTCCCTGGGCAGCAATCGCTGCCCCCTGGCCAACTCCCCCCAGTTTCTATACTGAGCATGACGTCATATGGTATGGAATAGCCCTTGGGCCAGTTTGGGTCAGCTGTCCTGGCTGTGCCCCCTCCCAGCTTCTAGTATAAGCACTACTTAGCAACAACTAAAACATCAGTGTGTTACCACATTATTCTCATACTAAATCCAAAACACAGCGCTATACCAGCTACTAGAAAGAAAATTAACTCTATCCCACCCAAAACCAGGACAGTCAGCAATCTGGAATCAAGGGTATTTTGTCTTTTTCATTCCTTTTCTTAGCCTATATAATTTTATTACAGTTGGAAAAATGTTCATTTTTTATTAATTCCTGTTTTCTTTTAATCTCTTGTGTGTGCCAGTAGAAATAAGCAGTGCTTGTGCTTTCAAATGGGAAGAAAAAATAAATGCACACAAATTACAAATTACAGCATCCTCAGTTTCCCCTCTACCCTTCGATGGTTTGCCAGTGGTTTTCCTAAGAAACAGGTAAGCTAATGTAACATGTCAGCAGCCTCTGTGGGCAAATGAGGTATTTTGATCTTCTGTTCAAGGCCTGGACAAAAGAGGTCTAGGTAGGGTTTGCAAAACTTTCTGCAGACTGGTGTCCTTCACAAGAACTAAGACAGGTAAAGACATTGGCATTGTGGTTGTATTAACAGTGAAGATAGTTTATGCCCGTGTCTTGCTTTCTTGGGAGTGCTAAGAGAACTGCAGCAGTGTTTGGCTTTGTGTCAGTCTACTTGCGTCCCCTTCCTGTTTCCTAACCTTGTATACAGTGGAAACGAAGCCCCTCTCTGAAGAGTTAGTCTATCTCTGGTTAGAAGAGGGACACAAGACCCATTTTTCCCTTTATTATTAAGTTTAAATTACTTTTCTTTTTTTAGCCTTTTAGCTTTTTTTGCCAGAACAGAAAGAAGAACACTTGGTTGGATATTTTACGGTTCCCATTATTTTTCTTTTTAGCTCACTGTTCATAGGTTCCCATTATTTTTCTTGTTAGCTCACTGTTTGTAGCTGTAGTCTTTTGAATCTCTCCAAATACATCAGTACTTCCTGCTGTTAATTTCATTTCTTCAGTGGACCAACAGCTCTTTGTCTTATATGAAACAAGGCTACTGCATGTGATTAGACTGTTCAAAGGGAACATGGGTCCCTGGTTAATATTAGATGTTGCCATGTTTTTATTATTATTTTTCAGTATGGCTTACCAAAGTAGATATTTCTTTAGCACAAGCGATTTGCCACAGCAACTGCGAGAGTGTTTCCTGAGATGCTGCAAATAATTCAGTAGTCCCACTATTCCTTACCTTTTCAGTGGCACACCTGAAGGTATGCCACACAATTGCCTAGACTACTTTTGCTGTTGCTTGGCTGGCTGTTTGGAAAGAGAATAGATTTTGGAAGATGTCTTTGCAACCCTTCCTTTTATGATCCAACTAAAATAATTTTATTTACAGCCATGTTACAGTTCCGCCCTCTTTCAAAGATGTTCACAGAGAGGAAAGCACCAGTCAGCAAGGATTCTGGACTACCCTGATGCCCCAGTCAAGCATTTGTTCTGCATGTTTTAGCTGCGAATTTAGCTTTTGACCTGAGACATATAGTATCTCACACTGTGACTGTGAAGTTTTTTAAACGGTATCTCCAGGATACCTTGTACTCGGCTCCAACTTGATTTGCTTGCATCTAATTTATCTGATTTTGGATTACAGACTTCTTTGTTCAGGGAATGTCATCTCGTTCTGTCTGTACTTGGAGCCTGATGGTTAACCCACAGGCTAGACCTGCTAGATCTTTAACACTTTCAATAAATTGTAACAAGCAGAAGTTCAGCAGAAGCTGTGCTTTCCCTTCTCACAGGTTATATTAATCAGGAGGTTTTTAATGCTAACAGTGTTTTCACCTGTGTTTCTGGGCGCTGCTTTCAGCTTGTCTCTCTTAGTGCTGAAATTAGCGTTGCTTTCAAAGATAGGCACAGCGTTCCCTTTATGTCATTTTTTATGACAGTGATCTATCTGTGAAATTTTAAAGAGGATTTAATTTCTCCTGAAATTCAGTGGCATTTTGTCACCTATCCACAATAGAAGCATTGAAAAATTCAAGTCTACAAGCATAAACCAAGTACACTGATTTAATAACCTAACTCCCTTGGCTACTTCCTTGTCCTCTTCTTCTTCTTGATTTTGCCCAGAGTTCATGATCTACTAATTTGCTTTTATTTGCATTTGCATTTTCAAAGGAAGCATATTTACCTTGACTGAACTGTAATGTTTAACCATGCAGGCTTTGTTACTTTATGGGGTTTTGTTTCTTTCTTTGTGGCATTGAGTACGTACACATACTCCTGCTTCTCCTAAAACATTTTCAAACAGCCTCTGTATCAATTCCATTAACTTTAATTTCCTAAACCTCTCCTTCAGGCTGTTAATAACTAACTTTCTATTTTTTTAATCACTTTTCTTGAAGCTGTGTGCCCTGGTCATATCCTTGGTTCAGTCCCCTTGTGAGGAGTTGGAACTTAATTACTGTATGTTATGGTCACTGCCAGCAGCTTAGTCAATTGCTTCCTGAAACAATTCAGTGCCGAGTCAAGTATCAGCTCATAAATTTCTATGCACATGTATAATAGCAAGACACAATTTTTCCACATTTTGTCCTCCTGTGATGTTGTTTACGCAATATTTGCGTTGTTGAAATTACACATCATTATTGTACGACTGGGCTGTGTTGCCTTCCATTATTACTAGCTGAAATCCTCAGCTTCATTTCATCCCTCTCAAACCAGGAAAAAGACTTTATGCTGGCCCCAGTTAGGTAGCCAGAGTTTCCCATTTGTACTGTTCCCTCCTCAGCTTTTATGGCGTATTGTGAATGCAACTGGAATATACTGATCTCTAACAAACTTGGGTGAGGCCAGGAGTACAGTTCTTAGCTCTACAATCTTTAGCAGAGCAGCTCTAAAGCTGCTTTAATTTACCTTAGGGATATAGATTCATCCCAGAGATGGCATTTATGTGGAATCGAAACAGTTTCAGCTCCATTCTCTTTCTCAGCAGTGACAGAAATATGACAAAAAGCAATATGCTCAAAATTTCCAGACTAACATGTTTTAGATGCAACTCTGGTTAAGATGTGGGGATGCAATATTCACCTATTAGTCTTTTGAGGTACAGTTTATAGAATTGAAATAAGAATTGGGAAGATGTGAGAGCAATAACATATCTCTCATCCTTAAATGCCTTCTTGGCCTGTAATATTACTAGACTAAGCAGACTTTTCTGGAGCTTGTAATTGCTAGTTGCATGGCTAACAAGAAATAGCTGTATAACCTAGTTCTGACCAAGGAACAAAGCTTTCCAGAAGATTAATTTACACACAATGCAGCATGCATTGAAGAAAGAAGCTTTTGTAATAATTAGCTCCTTAGTAAAGAGTAAGAGTGTAGAGACTGGAAAAAGTACAATGGGTGATTGCAACAGCAGCATGGATTCAAGCAAGGCTAGTGACGATAGTGTCACAGTCTGATGTTCTAACAGTTTAACATGCATATCTGAAGAGGAATTATTTTAAAAAGACAGCCTGCTATTGTGTGTAGAGCACAAACAGGAGCCTGTTCAACAGAAGGATCCCCCATGTCACAGCCTCTTGCAAAATGGGCTATGGTTGCCAATTAGGTTGAGGCAGGACCCACACCCAGGCTGGGCAGGTATTTCATGTTGCCTCCTGCTGCCTCAGCTGCTGGTGGTTTTACCAGGCATAACCCCCTTGTAGGGCCTGGTTTTGGTGCCACGGAGGTCAGGAGGAGTTTTGCTGTTGGCACATTTCCCCTTGACTCCAATGGGGTGTGGGCTTGGTGCTTTGCTCCAAACTGCCTGGCTTAGCCAGTGGAAACGCTGCACATTGAACAGTGTTTTGTAGTGATCCCAATAACAAATGAGGATTCCAGTAGTTTAGCAATAAGTATTTATAAAGAAAGCAGTTACAGTATACGGACTCCTTTTTATGGTAGCAAGTCATTCCAGATTGTGCAGTTTTATAGCAAATTTGTCACATTAAGATCGTATAAGAGTGCAGAAACATTTGACTACAGAGTCCTTCTTCTTTCTTTACCATTAATCAGATATGTCACAACAAAAGATGAGCTGTGATTTATTTCCATGTATTTTCCTATAAAGCATGAGCCTGTCTTATGTTTGGTCTGCCACTTGGGTGACAGATGCACACCGGCATGTTGCAGTAGAGCTACAGAGCTAGTAGTGACTTTCCTGACATTGCAAGAGTTGGGTAAACTTAGGTGAAAGTAAATTTAGGTGAAACTTGGTCATTCACATAGATGAATGACTGAGAGGGTCTGAGAAAGAGGTGCCATTCAGGAGTCCAGAGACCTCATTCTGGTGGTTGTGGGCAATTCGTGCTTGGGCTCCTGAGCAGAGACTCTTCTGGGGAGTGTAAAAGGGCAAGAGGCAAGGGACACGGGTTGCAACAAGACAGATCCTGATTAGATACAAGGAGAGAAAATTCTTCCCTATGGGAGAGGTCAAATGCGGAACAGGTTACCCAGAGAGGTTGTCAGATCTCCATCCTTGGAGATATGCAAACCCTAGTTGGACAAGGCCATGAGAAACCTGATCTGACTTTGAATTAGTAGCTAACTTTGAAGTTGGTGCTCCTGTGAATAGGGAAGGAGGCCGTTGAACTTCCGAGGTGACTTCCAACCTAAATTATCCTGTTATTATATGTTTTTATGTACCCCAGACAGGGGAAAAATGTACGTGGTTTTGTAACTCTCTTTTTAATTGAGAGAAACTGGCTTCCAGAACTGATAAATGTGCTTGGTCATATAGAGTACTCTGATTCTTGCCAGAATCTGTTATCCCAGGGACTCTCATTCTGAGTAAAAATCTACCATTCCAGGCGTTTTCTTTTTGTGTTGACATAAACGGTATTTCTGTGGTAGAGAAAGGAATGGATTTAAGTGTAGGATTTTCATTTGTTTATTGATTTTAAAGCCAGAATCTCAGGCCCTTACTCAGTTTTGAAAAAGTCTTGATTTGAGACAGGCCCCTTGTTAATGTCAGCATCAGCTTTTCCTAAGCAAGGACATCAGGACTGGGATCAGTAGTCTTTTGGTTGAATGGGGACTGGATGAAAATTGAGAAGATTCTCAGAATTTGTTCCATACAAAATAATCCTTCTGTGGGGTTTACTCTGCTACCTGGAATAATTACGTAATTTTTCCTGTGAAGGAGAGTCTCTCCAGCTGTTCACAGAACAAATCAACTTTATCAGCACTTTATTATCATTTGCCTTTATGATTTTTCAGTTCATCTGATTTTAAGGAAGTCACTGCTACAATTCTTTGATTTACAGCTGGAATGTAAAGAGGCTCCAAATTATTTTTTTATCCAAGAGGAAAATGTATTTTTTGAGTGCTAAAGAATTTCTCACAGCTTTCTGATTATTTTGTAAAACTGTACTGTCTGGCACGCCAAGCCAGCCACCAATAATCAGTAACAGCATAGCTGACTCATTTTGGTTGTATAGAAACATCATAACTACCGAGTATCAAAACATTAGCTAACAAGTTGAGCAGAGCCTCTCCTGCCATACTGACATGTGCAGCTTGTTTGTACTCTGAATGAAAACCACACAATGGTAAGCTGCCAATACACTACAGCTGATTATTTAAAAAAACCCACATGGTTGTATTCATACTGGAGACTGGCACCCCTTGTGAGTATGCACTTTTTATATAGCTGTCTTAAATCAATGTAAAACTGAAGGTTTTTCCTCTGTGCACATCTGATTCCCATAAATATTAACAAGAGTTACAGGCCATGTTGTTTGTGGACTGTACTCTCTGGAGTTCAAGTTTTGTAATGTTTGTAGACTTTTTGCCATTTTTTTTTAAATGCTATCTGATGTTTTCATCTGAAGTCATATTACAAATAAAAAAAGAGCAAACAAAAGGCAGAACAGCTCCAGAGAACCACACGAACACACAGGATAAACCACAATTTGAAAGCAACACTTTGCTACGAACACTCAGGCCTTACTACTTCTTTGCTAATATTTCCCTTTCTGAATCACTTTTTCGTTTACTTACCCAGCTCCCATCTGAGCTACATTTTTCCTGCTCTGTAGAAGAATTCATTTGATTTGACTTCCATTTATTTAAGTGCATGTTGACATCCATTTATTTATTTAAATGTGCATGCATGGGCAGTTAGAGCAAAAGATGTGAAGCCTGTTGGCCTGTTCTTAGGAAATCTTATGGTATTAATTATTATTTTCCATTAGGTTGCTTGTCTAATTTCAGTTTGTAAATCCCTAATGACGGAACCTTTTCTGTGAATAGCTATTCCAAATACCACCTTGATTCAGAACATGGGAACGTAATAAATACGCTGCTGGATCAGGCCAGTGGTCCATCCAGTACTCCGTCTCTAGCAGTGTCAGTAAGGGGTGCTGTGTAGGGAGAGCACATGACCCTGACCACTTTTTATTGTACTCCCCAGTCATCTACTGTCATAGGACTAGGAGTGCTAGAGGCAGCATCTCTACCTGTTCTCTTTAGTGTCTGTTTTTGGACTTGTCCATCATTTGTCTGATCCATTTATGAACCTGCTGATACTATTTGGCACCACAGTGTTTATGACAGCAAGTTTACAACCTGCTGTGTAAAAAATAGATTACTAATCCACTGTAATTATCACCACCTCTAAGGAAGTAACACAGTAGCATCTTAAACACAGACCAGAAGTCCGTTCTACCTTGGGCTTTAGCAACCCAGTACAAAATGATGATTCTTGTTCTAAGGAGCCTACTATGTATTTTAAGCATCCTTGAGCAGAACCTCAAAGTTACAGAAACCTTTGGACCAGAAAGTGCTGACAGCCTATTTCAGTACCTTTAGTAATGTTGATTACTAAACCTGAACCTAGTCTAGGGGTTAAGTCTTTAGCCTTAAGTACATCCCATTTTTGTCTTTGTGTTATGGGTTTTTTTTTTTTTAGTAGATCATCCTGACCTCTGTTGAGCTGGTGGAAAGGAAGGAGGCCTGAGGGGATGTAGAGACCTAAAGATACTCTTAAAATACATAGTTAATATTTAACTTACTCTCCCCATGTCCCCTGGAGATGTGGGAAGAGGTGCTGGCCAGTAGGTATGTTCCTTGGAAGGCAGTTCCAGCTGCAGGGCTTTTTGCACTGTGGTCCCCCTTTCATGCAGCAGCTAAGTGTATTTTGCAGCATGTCTTCCTGTCAGGCTGTTTATGCTGCAGCACAGACTAATTCTAGACCTCTTAATGTTTTATAGTAGTACACAGAGGTTTTGGTGTCATTCTTCTAGCTGATATCATAGGAAAGTCTCTGCCTTGATGAGCCTGCTGCCTAAGACAGGACGACAGTCCGTTTCTGGATAAACTGGGGTCATTGCTGGTACGGTCTGAAGCGCTTGCTCATTTTCCTCTTGCTGGGGCTCAGCATTTTCCTTTCAAATATTCAGAAAAAACCCACTGTTGTCAGAATGCAGACAAATGTCAGATCAGACTTCACCTCTAAAGGAGCGTAACACACTGAATGCCACGGCAGCTTTAGCCAAGACCCGCCTGTTGACACAGTCAAAGTCATGCTCTCTTTACATTTGGCAATCGCCCTCAGCGCTATTGTTCCAGCCACCAAAGGACAAGCTTGCTTTGACATTTCCAACCAACCGAGTCGCTGTTCTCGCCGCACCAAGGACATTGCCATCGCGACTGCAGTCACCCCAACCTCATTCCTTCGCCTTTCCTTCTCAACGTCAGGATTTTGGTGAGGATCGTGGGGCTCCGTGAGCCCCCTCTAGTGGATAGCTGATGCAAACTCCAGGTTCGTCTCAGAAAAGTGCAACGCTTCGATTTCTGTCTTCTTGAGTGGTGGTAGTTCTGTGTCTGCTGAAGTGAGTGCTGGAGACCGAAATCTCATTATTTGATCCGGTGGTTTTGCTACTTTAAAACCCAAAGGCAAATCAAATGTGTCACAAAGCTTTTTATAGATTGTAAAATACATGGCACCAAGTAAGTCCATTGGCAATAGGGAGATAGCTTAGTTCTAACAGGGAGCATTTGTATGTCTAGAAGCTTCGTAGCTGTGGGCAAGTACATTTGTATTAGTATTCTCATGTGCAAGTGAATTATTATATTTTTGAAGGAAAAGGTTTCATGGAGCAGCAGCAGATGCCTTTGATCAGCATGAATAGAATTATTTGTATGATAATTTGGAATTTAATTTGGTGTACACTATGTTCATTTAAAATTTTGTATTGACTTTTGAAATGACAGTCCTCAAGAGGAGTGCCCAAAATTCTCATTGAAGGTTAAATAAGGGGAGAGTGATCGCTTGAGGAACTGGTCGCTGAAATGCTGAGATGCCAGTGTGAGCTCCTGCTGTGTAAGGGGCAAGAAGCATTTCACAGAGGCCGTTACTGGGCAGAAATGAAACACAAAATAGGAAGACACACTATCTGTGTTAAAAACTAATTTTGCTGAAGGTAGAAACAATGTTAGATAACAGGGTGACATTTTAACTTCTTAAACACATGACTGAGCAAAACATTGATCACGATTTTACAACGGGAATTAAATCTAAGAGTTTGTATTTTTTAGCTGTTTTATCTGTGTGGAATGTGCAAAAGTTGTTGGCAGATAAACTTCAAAGCAGCTGTGCTTAGGATGTTGAAGCTCTGCAATGTTATCAGACCCAGCCACAGAGATTACATTTTAGCATTAGTGCTGGAAAAGCTTGTGTTTGAAATGCATATTATTTCTCAGTAGATTGTGCCATCCTTCCTTCCTTCCTTTCTTTCTTTCTTTTTCTTTCCTTCCTTCCTTCCTCCCTCCTGCCTTTCTGCCCTTCCTTCCACCCTTCCTTTCTTCTGCCCTTCCTTCTCTCTTCCCTCCCTCCCTTTCTCACTCTCTTTATTTCTCTCTTTCCAACTGTCAGTTTGTTTTCCAGCACTTTTCTCTTACCTCTCTTCCCCCCATCTCCCTTCCTGCCCTCCTCCTACCCCTCCATCCCTTCCCTTCCTTCCTCCCTTTCCAACTGCCTGCTAGTCTGTCTTCCAGCACTTTTCTCAAACACCATGTCCCAAGACATGCTGTGACACCTCACCAGAACAGACTTCGTGTTTGCCGTCCGGTGCCTGCTGCCTGACATGTATTCATGCATTAACTCCTACAGGCCCTCTTACCTTGCAGAAGAAGGCAGTTGAGGGCTCATGTTTTACTCTTTAGCATCCCTTTCACTGCTGTCCCTAAAGTGGTCCTCCAGCCATTTTTCTCTGCTTGACTTTCTCTATGTTTAACCTTTCCCGAAATCACTTCTCCCACTTTTACTACTGACATTTGAGTGACTCATCTTGGAAGGTGATATGTGAGACAAGTGACATTAAGATGGTACAGTCAGCCAGTCAGATGTGTGTTTGGACAGCCTATGTCCATAATCATACTCCTGCCTTGGAAGAGAGCTGGCTGGCTGAGAGGCAACACTGGTGGGTTTCATTAGCTGACATTTCAGTATTCAAAGTGAGGGAGTTGGTAAATCATCATTAGCATCATTAGCATAATTATTCACACCTTTGTTGTAGATATTTGATAACTGGCTATACATCACTTTCTCTGCAGCTGACCTTTTTTTTCTTGGGATTCCCGATGTTTATAATAGGAATCCACTTATATACATGTACAGCCATAGGCATGCACCTATGTATATTCATGCATGCACACACACATGCTGAGGCTTTGTTAATTGGTATTAACTGCTGGTGTTTTTTTATTACAAAACGTATTTCTCTATTAGTCTATTTGCACTGTTTTGTTTTAGCTTCATCTAATGCACTGGAACTCCACACTGTACAGCAGCATTGATGAGGCAGTAGGGAAGAAGCACGGCATAGCTATTATTGCTTTGTTTGTGCAGGTAAGTTTCCTGTGTTGCACTTGTTATCATGCACTATCATTTGTCTGAGGGAAGTAAGTTCCTTTCCATTTTCTTTCATTTTTAACGATTTCATAAAATAAAACAATGTATGACTGCTGGTATTCTATTCAAAAGATACTTCACAGTCATATCTTCTGTGTATGTGCTACATAAGTAATTCTTGTTTAAATAGGCTATTGAAAGTATGTTAGTTAAAGAAGGGATAATACATAGTCGGCCATCTCTCTCTGTGACTCTGGCTGTAAGCAGACATCCACTCTCCATTCCTCTGAGGGCAGAATGAGGGCTATCGGGAGGTACAGGTGCTTCACTACCTCTGTAATGCGTTTTTCTCCATTCCTGGCCAGGCCTGCTGTTTGGGGATTGAGGAAATACACAGAGGAGAGAAGGAAAGAGGGGGAAAAAACCCCCTACTAACCCATTGGCTGAATGGGCTGAAACAGCTGAAAACTGGTAGTAGGATTGTGTTTTCTGAGCACAGTGACAAGTGTGTTTCTTCACACAGGACAAATATGAGGTAGAGTTGTATTACTTCTTCAGAGACGCCAGGCTGAGAGTGTAAAGAGTCTTGCCACAGACCCTCAGAAAAGCCTGCAACGAGGAGGCTTAAAGCTTGCTGGGGAGAAGGTGTAATGCAAGCGGGGAAGTTAGCCCCATAATCTAATTGCTGTTAAAGGTTTTTCAAGGGCTGCACTCTATAAAGAAGATTTTCTGTTTTAGTCCTCAAGCACCAGATTCTCATCTTCCTCATGAGAAATGGCAAACTGTTTTATTTAAATGGGTTTGGAGGAAGAGGTTTAGAGTTCGTGCTTAGATCAAATGGATTTTCTTTCACAGTGATATTATTAATTTGTCGTATTCCATAACGAGTTTATGAATGCCTTTGAGCTTTACCTCTGTTTGAATTTAAAGGTACATTGGTTACAGCTCCAACACTCAGATAGAACTGCTAAAAATGGAAGTCAGAAAGTCTTCAGTTTTGTATCCTAGAGGGCTGTGTGATAATTGCTTATGTAAGTCACCTTCTAATTCCAGCAGAGGTAACCTTCGAGTTTGTTAGAAAGTTATATATAAGTTCTTAAATAAATCTGAAACTTCAATGATAGATTTTCCGCTTCTGGTCTCTCACCTTCATCAGAATTCTTAAGCATTCCAAAGGGCTTTTTCATTAGCCAAGAAAGGCATCATATAATTACAATTGACCAAGGAAAAATAGTATTTATGCTGTTTAAAGGAACAGGGAGAGGAAATTCAGTGACCCTTTTTCCTGTTAAAGTCACGGAAATATAATAGTTTTGCACCATGGTTCTCAAACATAATTTAAGGTCAATGAAAATATTTTCACTGCTTTAAGTGACAGCCCTTGGTGACTATTAATTTAGAAACAGCATCTTTGAAGTGATTTCAATATCTTTTACCCCCTTCAAAGGTTTTAAATGGAAATCCTGTTCTGAAACAAAAGAAAATCCTCTTAAATTTGGAGAAATGACAAGCTACCTATTGTTGACATTCAATTGTTTCCTTCCAGTGACTACTGTGGCATTCTATTCCAAGAGAAACAAAAAACGAACAAATTTTTCAGGGTCCAGCTGTCCCATTCTCACTCATGCCTGCTTCATTCCTCATATGTGCACACCTTGGCAAAGAAATCAAGTGGAAGGTCGTTCTGAGTCTTCCTATTTTGCCAATGTTGTCCTGAAAGCAAAAGCTAGGGTCCTAGGATGGGTGATTTAGATCAGAAGCAGCTGAAATCAGCATACAGGGTGGACAACGTTCATACAAAATAAGAATATCTTATTTCATGAACACATTTCTTTTGAAAGCCCCATCTTCTGTGCCTTAAAGACGTTCAGTAAAGGCAGTGCTGCAGGCTGCTGGGAGCAGGATCCTAGAGATGCCGTGAGGGAGGGGATCTGCCATTCTGTGCTCTGGAAGCAGGAAAAAAACCTCCCCCAAGCTTCAGAGATACCTTGGGCCAGGTTTGCAATGCTGTGGGAACAAATTCAAAAAGTGTCTGTCATGTTTGTTCACTCTGTTCCTTTCTGTGTACTTTTCTGACAAAAACTGGTAAGGACAAACTGTATCCTTGGCATTTATATGCCATAATGCTGCATGATTTTGACTCCACATGCTGCAAAACAAGGTTAGTCAAAACTTACCAGACTTAACTGTGACTCTTTCTCTTGTTCTGTGAGTTTCTGTCTCTGCTTTAAAGTTATTTACACCTTGTTTAGTTTTGACTGGTGACTTTATCATGATTTAATTGTTTGGAGTTGCCATGTATCAGTGTATTTCATTAACATAGGGTTGTGTAGCTTAACTGAAAACAACTACAGAACTTAATGTTCTGGTTGACATCTGTCTTGCCTCACAGTTTCAGAAATAGCAAAATACTGAATCTCATCTTTGCTTGCTGTATTTCAGATAGGAAAAGAGCATGTAGGCCTAAAGGCTGTAACTGAAATTCTCCAGGACATCCAGTACAAGGTAAGGCATTGTCTGAAAAAATACTTCCTTCACTGACCAGAGAAAGAGTGACAGAGCGAAGGGTATATACGAAACACTGAAGCCAAGTGAAGGGTTTCAGATGGGTGTGTAGTAAAAGCATGTGTGAAAACCATAGTTTGGTGGCCTGCATCAGAAGCTCAGCATTTTACAGTACTTTCAGATAATATACAGTCTTTATAGTTCCTTTTCTGATGGCCAGAAGGTTTGATCTTCTATACCACTAACTGATTGCAAGTACTACCTTTTCAGTGATTATCATGAAGTCAGTGTGAATGCGAGCACTGCAACACGCTTAGTGAACACCAGCAGCAGCAGCATCTCCAAAATTATCTGTTTTTAATTTGTAGAGGAAAAGAATAGATGAACTGGGCACCCATATTAACTTGCAGTGGGAAATCAGCAAAAACACAATGCTGTCTTGTCAGGTGGATTATGTGTGGGGATCCTGAAGGACAGATAATAAGCCTAGCAGGACTGAGGAGATATGAGTGCTCTCCAGAATGTTGATGCTATCTTAAATGACCTTGGGCAAGTTACTTCCGTCTCTCTGCTTTGTGGTCTCTGTCCGTAACATAGAAATAATCATACTTACCTTTGATTTTAAAGGATTTTGAGATGTATTAATGAGACATTCTGTATTGGTCTGGAGAGATTAGCCATTCACTTCAGTGGGTGCTGAAGTGTAGAAAAATTAGAAGGGAAATGAAAATCTTCTTTTAGTCAAATAATATATGGTAAACTTCAGTCATGATGTTTAATATTACAAACTCATTGTTTATGAAGGTGTCAGACAAAACAATAGTGTATGGAACTCTGCAGTTTCATTACTGAAAGGACAGCCAAGTAAAGGAAGGTCATGAAAGGCCTCGTCATTGTGAGCGTGTTATACTAACGACTTTCAGAGGGGCAGCATCAAACATACTTTTGGCACACATAAAATTATCTTGCCTTAAATATGTGGAACCAGCTTTATTTTATTAAGTGTTACCCACACCGGTCAAGGAAAAGCTCACTTTGGCCCTTGTTTTTTAAACTCATTTTGTATGGAACCCCTGAATTTCATGTGGAGAATTTCAAGGCTAGGACCTGGAAGGAGCCCAGGTACTAAAGGCAGAAAGTTAACAAATTGCTGAGATAGCCTTAGAAGTAAAATATAAAATAGAATAAAACACGTGTTTGTGTAGCTGCAAGGACAAATGCAATGATGATTAAATGGGGACTATTAATGAGGTTGCTTTGCACAGGAATTCAAGGCTTAATGTTATAAGAACACACAGTATGTTTTACCTCTCCATTCATAATAATTTTAATAAGAAACTAGAGATGAGTTTGATTTGTATTCATTTTTTCAGGGAAAGTCCAAAACAATACCCTGTTTTAATCCCAACTCTTTATTGCCAGGTAGGTGCCTTTGCTTACTTTTGTGTGGGTGGATTACTAGCTAATTGCAGAGGCTGAGACAATCTTGATCTAAAGCACAGCCTAACTGCAAGCCTGAGAGTGTATCCCATAAAGTGGTAATGCATTTTGCACCTAGTGGTGCTAACAGGGATAGGGATGAAGTCCCTTTGGAATTTATGATAAATCCGCACCTTCGTCCTGTGAGTGGGATGTGATACTGTAGTCCATGCACTGCTGGCAACACTGTGGCTAGCTTTCATGATGATTTATCATCCCACCTAGAAGGGGAGCTGTCTGTACTCCTTTCTGTACTTCGGCATAAAATAGGAAGCTTAAGGGTACCCACTTACCATGGTAGCATTTTGGCAGTGTCAAAAGACAGTGCCGTAATGCAATGACAGTTGTATAGCATACAAGGAGTAGTGACAATGGGAGGCAAATTCAAATTCATACAGCTAAAAGTTAGAGTAAGAGTAAGAAACAACTGCTTCCTCTACCTTGTCTTGAAAAAAAAAAGTGACTTTTTAAAAAATGCATTTCTACAAAATGAATGTTTCTGTGAGGAATCCTTCTGAGCTAAATTCCATGTCATAGTGGCAAGATCTTTAATTTTCCAAAGTAAACCAGGCCTCCATTAAACTATATTAATTGTATCAAAAGAATATCGTTTAGGTTGCAAAGTCAAGTGCTCAGCAATTAGGAATTGCAGGAATTAAGGCTGCCTGTGCCCCTTCATGCATATGTGTTATAAAACATCTTTTAATTGCGTGACCATAAGTTATTTTTTACAGGACCCCTGCCTCACAGTTCCTGTTTGATGCTGATCAAGTCACATAAACCAAAATTTTCATAAGTCATCTCTAACTATGTGTTCCTCATTTTCTAGGTGCCCGACTTGAGATCATGGGGTCTGATTTGCAGAAGTGCTGAGTGCTTACACCTCCAACTGAAGTCAATGGGAGCAGTGTTCTGACTGCATTAAGTGCTATAGAAAGTTAACTACTCTGAGAAATCAGGTTCTAAGCACCTCATATTGAACACCTCAAATGAATAGATGCATTTGACCTTAACTTCTCCGTGCCTCAGTTCCCCAGCTTTAAAGTGTGGGGGTAATCTGTCCTTCCTCACCACACTGAGGTCTTGGAAGGATAAATTAATTCATGTTTGTGAAGTACTCAGACACTGAAGAAATGAGTGCATTAGAAATATGAAAAAATGACAAAATGTGGTCCTTCTAACAAGCAGGATTTGAATAGAATGTGAAAAAGAAGACCAAGGACCACATATCATACTGAGAAAGCCAAATGTTATTAGATGCTTTTCAAAAGAAAATCATCCATCTTTGCAATTAAATGATGAAAAGTTCTCTAGAAAAGGCATACGTGATCGTGTAACAAGATGGTGTCACAATGCGTGCACAGGATGGGCTGAATTAATTCTTGCAGTTCTTAACTTTTGAGTGTTTGACAATGCAACTAGCTTTCAATGAATTTGCTATGTGATTCCCTAACTAAAAAAGATTTTTTGAAAATTTTCTTTTTCCCTAAGAAAGAAAATTACACCAACAAAACAAAATCCATTCACTGACAATCACAGGCTTCATTAGCAAGATTTAATTCTGCTGATACTCATCTGAGCTAGTAGTGAAATGGCAGTAACAAGTTAGATCAACCAAGCAGGTTTATTCCAGTTTCCAACCTCCCACCCTGTCCTTGTCAAGCTAGTCACAACCTTCCCCCTTGCTCTCCATGCCGTAGTTAACCAGCCTGTGTCTCAAGGTTTGTTTCTTGTCCCCTCTTTTACAGTGAGGCAGTTTCCTATACGTACTTCTTAAGCTGTGTCAGGGAGTCATTTGTGAGTATGGCCTACAGCAGCAAAGGGCAGCCCTGTGTAGTCTCACTTATGAAGTGTGGTGTGACTGGAATCTCTGAGGAATTAAAAGAATTAAAATCAAACGTGTATGTAGAGTTAAAACTCTGGACAAACCATTGTATGTTTTCTTGAGAGGCAACTGTTTATTCCAACAGTTATTTATAAACCTATTAATAAGTTTATAAATTTATTAAGTTTATTCTTAAATAAACCTTGATTTTTTTCCCTGTGAAATTCAAGTCACTTTTCCAAAGCTGGGAGACACCAGTGCATCTCAAAAAATATGTCACCAGAACTGTGAACTGAAAAGTTTGGCTTGAGCTGTTTTCACTGAATTTTTCTAAAAAATGAAATAAATTCATCCTTGAGATATATCCTAAATGTAGAAGTCAGTTAAAATTTGATCACCACAGCCCCTCTGCCTTCAAAATGGAATGTGTTTTGAGTTTTTGACACTAACAGGAGCTATTTCCCACCATATTATTTAATTGCTGTGCATATTATTTAATTGCTGTGTTAGTTTAAGGAGGTGTGCACATGTTATTTTTCACATCTATAAAGTAGCATATTCATCTTTAAAATACTCATCTGCAAGGGGAATTTACTGTAATATAATGACCAATAGCTCGTGTACATTCACCTGAGAAAGTAGTGGACAGTGCTTGGCAGGTTATAAATTCACACCTTAACTTACTGCGTCCTAATGTAAACATATGAGTAAACCCATGGCTATCATAAGCTGTCATAATTGGAAAGACACAATTATCTTCCTTAATGTCATTAAAATTCCACATTTATTTTAATTTCAGATCCTCTACTGCGTGACTACTGGGTGTATGAGGGCTCTCTAACCATTCCACCCTGCAGTGAAGGTGTCACCTGGATATTATTTCGCTATCCTTTGACTGTGTCCCAAGTGCAGGTAACAGCTGTGCTTAAAGTGACCTTGGAATATGGTTATGAGCTAAAGGTTATAGCGTGCAAATATATATATCGGGGCATTATATCTGTTCTCCTTGAAGATCCCATTAGATCAGTACATGGCTTTTCAAGTAAAGGTTAAGCCTTTTGAGTCACTGAAAGCAATGCAAAGGTCAGAGATGAAAAACCTTGTTATCATTTATCATCTGCATTTAAAATAATTCTTTATTTAAGTGAAAGAAAAAGAAAGACGTCAATGGGCAAAAGAAATTCAATTCTTTGTAATTGTTAGCTTTCAAATATCACTGCTTTTTGATGTTAAAGGAACAAAAAAGCACAGGGAGACACTATGTCCTGGAGAATGAAAAATGTTAACATAGTACAGGCTAGCTATATTGCATTGAACTATATTTAACTGATCTTGCTCTTTTTTAATTCTGTTTTATAATAAATGTCAAATGGAAACTACCTATTTACATTTGATTTCACACATATGTATTTTAAAGTTTTTTTTTTTTTTTTTTTAAATTATATCTAACGGTCATGTGAGCCTTTCTATAGAAAACATTTCAAATCTGTCTACAAATAATCCTGGTAAAAACAATGAAAACTCCTGATGAATATTCTCCCACACCCTGTGAATCCCAACTTGGAGGACTGTGAGTTTAATTTAAGTGAAACTATCTAGAATCCCTGAAGCTGAATGCATTCATTTTCATTGCCTGCTCTGAAGCACATGCAAACAGAAGAGAAAAAAGTATAAAAGGTGATAAACTCACATTTAAATTATTTCAGCTTTAATAAGCTAAAATTTTGCTAGGAATCCCAGCACAATATTTTAACAATTGTAACAATTTGAAATTGGCAGTGTTTCTTTTCATATGAAAGCTGAATTCTAGTTCTAATCATAGGATAAAAACAATAGCTCCCAATAAGTTTATTTGTATGGTAGCTGCAACTTAAATATATCCCATCATGAATATGGGGTATATGAATCTATTTGCTTATGAAAGGATAAATCTTATGGCTGCTTACTACTGAGCAAATGGAAACAGAACTCTGTTGGCATTATTAGATTCAGAATAACTTTTAAAGACAGAACGCATTTTGTAACTTGGCAGCTAATTGTCCAGATATGATATGGATAAAGAGGACTTAATCAGAAGTATAAAGACCATAACTATTACACTGAGACACTGTATAATATTTTATTTCATGCTGGTTGCAGATTTTGTAGTCTCTATTCCCTTTTAATCCAGTCAATGCACAGAGGAAGGCACAGTTCAAGCCATTCACATGTGGTGGGAGATGGTGAGGGGGTGAATGAAAGAGGAATTAAGCAGAGAAATGCAACTTTAGTTAATAGTATTATGTGTTCATTTACCACAAGAAAACAAGATGTTGGAACATGATGTGAAGGGGATAAGTTTCCAGAAGAGAATATTATGCTTGGGAAAAAGAGTGTCCCACAGTGCCTGGGTAAAAGAGCGTGATTCATAACCATAGCCTTCTTTAGGTGAGGGATACCTGGTTTGTGTTGTTGCATTACTTTGATCAGTATAAACCCAATCCAACAAGAACATTGCAGTGAAGGAGGGCGTACAAGTCACGGAGGGGCTTTTTGCCTGCCACTGACACAGTATGCAGGTGAGACATGGCACTGGAGCAGAGTGAGAGATTGGTCTGGACTGATGCCAAGATGATCCACAATACTTTGTACTTGTCGTAGATTAGCATCAATTAGAAAAAAAATCCTCACTGCTAGTTATGGATGCAGCAGCATTAAAGTAAAGGTTGTGCAGAAAAGACTTATTAAGAACATGAAGAACTTTTGCCAAGGTGGGATAAAAATTTAACTTGCATCAGATACTGCTTTCAGACGTCAATTGAAAATAAATATGGGGACAAATAAGTAAGAGAGTGATTCTGGGATTCTAAAGTCAAAAGGGACTGAGAGTTCTCCAGGATGCCCAAAATAAGATGTTGGGGGTGCCAGAATATTTTGCTATAACCTAGACATCCAAGATTTTAACTTGTAATCAGCATTTTGGCTGCAATTACGTATCTGGCCTCTTTTGTGCATGTGGGCATGAATGCCTATGAGAGATTCTGTTTAAGGAGAGATTAGAAAGGCAAGGGCTTTTGTCTGTGGAAAATAAGAGGATGTAGTATAGCATATACCATTCTGAATCATCCATGGAAGGCTGGTAAAAGCATTTAATTTTATTAAGCCTGCTTGTAGTATTAAAGCATAGATATCAGTGAAAATGCATTTCTAATGGATTTAAATACATTATTTTTACATGTGTCATTAACTTGTAGAACTTTCTTCTGTGGGATACTAATGAACACAGCTTATGAAACTTCAAGTGATTTATATAAATACTGGTAGCATCTGTGGTTATAGCCCATAAGAGACAAATTCAAGGCTTTCTATTGTCATTTTTCAGGCCATAAAATAATCAACTTCTGAGTGTCAATAACAAGTAACAATAAAGAACGACATAGTCTGATATGGAATAGGTTTTATTGCCTTCCTCTGATGAAGCTAGTTAATATATTGGAGACAAGATACCCATTCACATTCTCATTTTCTGTAATTAACATAGCAATATTGATTAGCTTAAACTGTGGGTCATAAGGGGAAAAATGAATAAAATTGCAATTGTAGTTCATGGTCACATCTATATATTTTCACATTTGCTTATTTTGAAACAATGGAGAAGTAACTATTTTGGCATAGGCATAATAGGCTGACCATTGCAAAGCAGAGAACCTTTTTCTGTTTCTCCTGAAGACATTTATAGATAGTAAAGTTCAACTGATGAGTTGATTTACTACTGATCTAAGTCAATGTTAAGTGAAAGGAGATTCGTCTCCATATGCACCTCACTTCCGCAGCTGGGATCTGAGTGTGTTGGTTATATGAATATCAAAAGAGCAGGCCAGGACTGCAGTGTCAGGATATGCTTTCCTGGAGTTCAGTGGTGTTTCCTCCCTGGATGTCATTTTCTTTGGCATGAGGCTTCACTTCAATCAGAGAGCCATTTCCTTCACAGGTGGTTCTGTGAGGTCTGGATAAAGTGTGCAGGTGACTCAATGATCTTAAAGGTCTTTTCCAACCTATACGATTCTGTGATTCTGTGATTCTATGACTCTTCTCCCCTCGAGAATAAGGGCTTTGCAAATCTGGTTCTTGGGAGTTTTATTACTGACCTCAGTGGAAAGGAGCTTGTCTGGAAAGCTGCACCCTGCAGTGCTCTTTTTGCATATTCCTGCCCTCATTTTGTGGTTTTTATCATCCTCCCTTGTCTTATGTTGAAATACACAGCCCAGAAAGAACTGTGTTGACTGCTTTTGTGAGACACCTCCCCCATGCATGTACACTGCTGAAATGCAATGGGAGAAAATAGAAAACTCCCTCCTATTAGGCCAGTAAAGAGCAGGAAATAATTGAAAAAGACTTGCTCGTGCTTCTGTCCACTGTATTTTTAAAAGATTGGACATTTGTGAATAACGTGCTTTGTGGTTCACTGAAGCCCAGAATAAGTACATTGTCTAAGCCACTCAGAGTACGGATTTTAAACAATGATGCAGCAAGGAGCTGTCGTTCTTCTGTACTCATTGTCAGATTTAACTGGTTTTGTATTGAATGGTGAGGTCTCTAGTCCTTTTGTCTACCTCATTCAAAATCAAGACCTCCTAAAGGACAGCAATAGTAAGGAGCATATGGACCTGAAGTGGGAATTGTGCAAAATTTATGTAGTTTGTGAACTAAAGCACTCTGAGAGGTTCACGGTATTCTGTTCACTGGGAAACAGGTCTGTGTTCTTGGAAGGTGTCATGGAGGCACGTGAATTTTTCAAACAGAAGGATAATGCTTCTATTCCTCATATAGAAGAAATGTTTGTAGAGAAAACATGCAAATTCTTTGTTTTGTGTGTTCTTCAGCAAATTTTTAAGTGAAACAGAATAAAGCAGTATTCAGGATCTGAATACAAGGAAGTGGTAAAAACATTCTTGCAAAATTCTACAAAATATAAACTAACTTTGGTTTTGCTCAGTAGAAATGCTAACATTGTGTATTTACCCTTTCACTGATTAGAACTGGATCCTGAATTCTGGTATGAACAGGCCTAGGTCATCCTTAGTGTCTTCTGGGCATGAGAAAAACTTTTATAAATGGATGTTCCTGTTGAAAGTGTGTGAATATCCAAGGGTGCTTAGCCATATGCCTCTAAAATATCCATTTCCTTGGCAGTCCTACAGGTTGTACTTCACAGCAATGACTTGTGAGGCTTTGGGAGGAGATAGTAAATGGTTCCGTATTAGAGGAAGCAGGATAAGTGGGGCACACATATTATTGCCTTATCATATAGAAATTTAATACGAAAAGTAACGTCAGCACAGCTAGTGTCCTTTTCTGACAACTACTTCTCAAGAGTGAGGCAGACCACTATGTATATAGGGGGTCTCTGTCACGGGGGTCTGAACCATCTGAAAAACTGAACAAGGAGGCTGGGGGGCTCAGAAGCAATTCCCCCTCAGTGTAGGGCAGCAATTCTTGACTTCCCTGAAGACTAATGAGCAGGCACAGGGATCAGGTCAGTCCTACTTTCCAGACTGAAGAAACTGGAAGCTGCTTTGTGAGGAGTACCTCCCGGAGAAAGATTTCACTGTGGGGACTGGGGCAGAGCATTTGTAGTTATTGTAGGAGACAGCTCACAAATGCCAGCTTTGCAGAGAGTCTGCTCTTCCCTCTCCTTCAGCTGTGTTTGTTTGAAGTCTCTCATCCTCAAAAGATCAAAGAAAAGCCACATTCTTGTAAAATGCTCCTTCCTAAACTACAATTATTTCAGACTTTCTGGAGTTGATTCAGATGGTGAAAGAGGGTACCTTTACAAAACCCATTCAGTGATTTACCAGCACTTGACTCCTGAAGACTTTTTCAGTTCCAAGCCTGTAGTGGGTTTGTTTTCAGTTTGCTTTAAACAAACAAACAAACAAACAAAATCTTCCAAAACCGAGTTCTGCCTCTAAAAGCACCTTCAACGAGCTTTACAGTTTGTTCTGCTTTTCATCTTTTCACTCTAAGCTGTGGCCTTATATCTCAGCTGCAAGAAGCTGAGTGTTGATTTCTGAGCACACTATTTTTTGAGGAAAATACAGCAGAGCAGAGCTAGCCTCTAAATCAAGTAAATAAGTCTGTATCAATTCTGCTGTAGAGTGGAAAACAACAATGAAGGCAGTTGTCTTCAAGGTTGCAGTAAGAAAGTATTCTCTGCAGGCAATATAAGAATAAAAATGCCATTACCTGCTGTTTAGTACCTCATTTCTTTTAATCACACTTGCATTCTCCCTGTAATCCCTCTTAGGGTGTTTTTCATGGAGAAATTCACTCTCTATAATTTCTTAGATGATAAAATGATTAAATACTTCAGGCTCCATTTTGCTTTCTGTGTAGCTTCAGTTTCAAGTTACAGCTGAGCTGGATAGTGAGGCATCACAGGGTCAGTACAAGTACAAAGGCTCAGGCTAGGGGAGTCAGCCTTCAAGTAGGTTTGCTGTATCCAGCTAAGATAGCTTGTCAATATGCCAAAGCAAAAACAAACACAATTTCTTTTAGTAGTTGTAACTACTTATTTAAAATACCAGACTCTTAAAAACAGCACTGTTGAACAATAAGGTATAATGTTGCTGAGCTATGCGTTGATTTTTTTTTTTAGTTTTTTATCAGACAAAGCTTGATGCTGATACCAGGGATGGAGATGGAAGCTGCTCACATTCTTCCCTACACCAGATTAGATTTAGAAAAATCTAAAAAGAGTCTATAAACCTTTGTTTTGGACCAATTGAAATGTTTTATATTGATTTTTGACTGTATTTGATTTTCTAAGTACACTTAGCACCTACATCTACAGAAATTTTGAAATGGTATTTTGTTTTGATGTGAAAAACCATATTTTTCTATATAAAATGTCAACAGACTTCCTCTAAAGCTGCGAGTCTGTTCAGAATTTTCCTGGTTTAGAAAATAATTTTTATTTAAATGAAGCAACAATTTCAGGCAATAAATAAATCACTGGAAAAAAATCAAAACAATTTATAGTCGACCAAGTTATTCCTGAAATGCATTTCTTTGAAGAAGACCAGAATGATTACTCTCATGTCACAGCCGTGAGATAGATTCACAGGATGTGATCTACAGTGGCTAAGAAGGTTATAGATCCCAAAAGAAGTTACGAAAAAGCAAAAGATAGGTTTGCCAAACCATGTGCATAAAAGTTCTTATTTTTCTCTAGATGTTAAATGTTTTGACAGTGCTGACAACTATTTTAAAATGTTATTAATCATGTATATTGACCTTAGTATATGGTACCCGAACACTACAAGTTTCAAAGCTGCAGAAGTGGCTGGGCAAGGCCGATTTTGATCGTTACTCCCACAGTGAAGAATGTATCTCAGCTTCTTCATGTCTGTTTTTCTGCCTTTCAGATAGAGGAATTTCGTAGACTGAGGACACATGTTAAAGGTGCAGAACTTTTAGAGGGCTGTGATGGAATCCTAGGAGATAACTTCAGACCAACTCAGCCACTTAGCGATAGAGTCATCAGGGCTGCATTTCAGTAGCAGAAGAGGAAGAACAACAAAAATAAATCTTTATTCAGGTAAGTGAAAGCTTAGCAGAAAAATCAAAACATTGGAATAATTTTCATAGGCGAGATTTAGTTAAAGGTGAAAACGCACTGAGTTCATTTCAGCTAATGTTATGATATATTGTTACAATTGTAAATTTTGACACTGTACTGTTTTATTTTATCCTTTGGTATAATAGTTTGGTTACTATTGGTTCTTTAGTGGCTGGAATAGTTTGGTTACTATTAGGTTCTTTAGTAGTTGGAATCTAATACATGATTTAGTGAATTGAAATATTTGTATTGACTTCAGTAGGCTGTGGATCACGCACAGTTAGATCACAGTTACTGTTTGTAGCTTTACATTTCTCCTACTGCAGTGAGTAACAGCACAGGATGCCTGGGTTATGTTGTAGATTTGCCCACTTACTGATGTTCACTGGTTGATTTCTTACTGTGTTTTTAGAAGACCAGTCATTGGTGAATCTTTCTAGTGTTACCTGTTAAATACCAGGGTAGTAGTTCTGGAAGGAGGCCTTTAATTCTAAAGGAGGCTTTTTTTTTTTTTTTTTTTTTGGATCCCTTCTCCCTGCTTTATAATGCTGTTCTTTCCCAAGAAGACTGAATCTTGGGCAAAACCAGTGCAGATACAAGAGGAAACTAATTAACTTCTGTCATGGCTAATTTTTCATATTTCATTCATCAAAGTAGTTGCTTCTTCTTGTCCTCAGTGATGTTTTCAGCCTTCATTGGCTCACAGAGCAAGAATTTAAGGGTGATGTTGGATTCAATGCATAAGAGCCAATACACATGTGAACCTGCATTATCCCCACTTCAATTGTTAAAACCTCCCATGTCATGTTCCCCTAGCCTCTATCATTTACAAGATAAATTCCCTCAATGCTCAACGGTTACTCCTAAACCTCATTATACTTAGTTAATCTATGTTTTACTATAATGAAAAACCTGGTAATGAGATTCTTAGAGAGTTAAAGAAAATTTGCTATCAAGACAACTAGTTACCTTGAAAGTAGTGAGTCAAGGCACCAACATTTATGGTTGATTTTGTAATGAAGTGGCCCTACCTTGATACAAATAGTAAGACAGCTAATCTGGGAAGTCTTCAAGAAAAGAATGAATCTGTTCACTTGCTTTCTTTAATAAGTGCTACTACTTTTCAACATAGTAAAATTTTTCATCTACTATCCTACAATAAACTTTATTTAAATAATAAAAACATTGGGTACTCCTCATTACCCTATTTTGCTGGTAGAAACCATTATATAAAAGCATCAGTTTTTTCTATCTGCACATTTCTTCAAAGCCATATGCTCGCAAGAGAACCAATTCATCCAGAGTTTCACCTGGAAGCATGCTGCTGAAAGGTTTTTGATACACACTTTTGGGTGAGGACATCTATTTGTACAGTAAATTCTTGCCCTATCTAGGTCAATGATAGAACTCCTTAGTTCACTTCAGGCTCTGTTGTGGAGTTAAGCTTCTTCAGAGCATGCTCTGGGTCCAGCCCCCAACTTCATATGAAGTTAACAAATGATCAGGCAGCAGATAACCCCTAAAAGAGATTAATAATTCAGTGCTTCCAAAAATGGATCCATTAAAACCGAGTGGGAAGATTATCTTTCCTCCTGCATGTGACAGAAATTATTAAATGCGCTGGGACAGTGTCCAACAAGTTCATGGTCTTTCTGTATAGCGTAAGCGTTCAATATAGTGCATGCATCTGAACATTTTTGAAGTAAGGGTTTATTTGTATTTTATAACCCTATTTAATATCCACATCCCAAAAGTTAAGCAAAGAAAGCAAAACATTGGTCCTTTTATTAATATTGTTTTCTCATTCCCATATTTAAATTTTGGCACATCCCTAAGCCCAATTCTCAATTACATGGTTCTCTGCAGTAACCAAATGTCATCACTTTAATCTTGAAATGGATGTTTCACATTCATCCTGGCTTCTGCATAAAAATTACTTGGGAAAATCACAGCAATATTAAAGTACAGTTTTTCTCAGAGAGTGAATAATGCCCTCAGGCCAGTGCAGGTAATTCAAGTCTGTAACAGTGAAATTATTTGACACGCTGAGTTTGAATTTTAAGCGTGAAAGAGTTTCCTTTACAATGCTGGAATTGAAATGTAAAAATTTCCCTTTTGCTTTCATGTTTGAAATTTTATTACATTTGTCTATACTTATAAAGATTTGTTTTAAATAATAAGATTTATCTTGGCCATGCTTCACAAAGTAATCTGCAATTTTAATTCCCAAATGATGGAATTTTTAATGTAAAATGATAGTCCTCACTGTAGGGCTATGCTAATTATGGACTTTCAAGCACTGAGAAAGAACTGTGACTCCTGGCATTGTGTAGCCTACAGAAGAAATGGCACTTGGCTTTCTTCACCTGATTGAATTATTGATCAGAAATTCATTTGTCCGGGTCTTCTTTTTAGTTTTGGATGCATCAGTCAAAATAGCACTGAAGCAATCAAAGGTTCACAATATATTCTTGCTATTGAGTTTGTCTCTGGGGAGCTGGAAACTAGATATATGAAGTGTAAAAAGAAATCATGTGGCTTTGATCACCTTTCTTCTATGCAAAGAGGGAGAAAGGGAAGAAAACAATCCTGCCTACTTGGTAGTGATTTCCGCACACAGTTCCCTCCAGGAGGAAGGTGTTGAGGAACAGTAGCTCCTCACACAGACCTCAGACATCCTCAGAAAAGACACCTTCCCTCATTCATAGGCATGGGTAATGGTCCTTAAGCTGGGACTGCTGACATCGGCTGAATATTGCTATGAAGATTCAGTAGTAGATGGGGAAGTAATAGTTTTCAGGGTGGCATCTACATAGTGATCCAAGAGGGAGCATTTCTTCCTTTCAGAGGGGAGATTACCTCTTATTTTAAAGCTCTGGGATGTCTTGAATGTTACAATTACAAACACACTGGTGGACTCTTCTGACACAATGTCCCTCTGTCAAGGCTGCTGGAACTCCTGTCAGTGGAGTTTTCAATATTTTCTTTTATTCCAAGCCAGTGTGGTGCAGCCGCTTGAAGAACCTTGAGGAACATTAGTTTTCCATGACCTCATCACTTTGTCAGGGAAAGAAGGAGATACATGTTTCCATAAGTTTCGTATACAGAGGAGTAGAAAGAGGATGCTTGAAGGGTCTAATTAGTTTTGACTGAATCAGAATGCAGGCTCTACATATGCCATGCTCACAAATCTTCAGGATGTCTGCTCTCCAGCCTTGACTGAACCCTTGACAGAACTGAACCCTTTGTGGCTTATGATCAAATGGCATATGTTGATCTTTGATGCAGTTTGTGGTAGTTTGTTGAATTGAAGGCAGAGATGACACAAACATGATATATCACGGTGTGTAATCTCAGGTAAAGAACTGATTTTTTTTTCTTATGTTCCTCTAACAAGGTAAAGCCCAGATCTCAAAATACGCCCCTCCAGTTCTAGAACAAAGTTTGGCTAGGCTCTGAAGGGAGCCTTCAGGAGGACAAAACAGGTAGAACTTTGTAGCTTCACAGCTTTCTTTAACCCATTGGGCTTTAGAATATGTTTGTTGCTATCTAGTTGGCCTCTTTTGACTCTGCTTTTCTGCTAAAAATGCATCTCTTTCCTGTAGCCTGGGGTTAATGAGTCTTTGGACTCTTATGTGGGTGTTTTTTAAATACATCCCTTAGAGAACAGCCTTTACATCCTTTCTCTCCTGCAGTTGCCAAAGTTTTCACATACATTTCCTTCGAAAAAGCCATTTTTTTTCTTATTTGTGACCTTTTAAAGTCATATTCAGTAGTGATAGAACTGGTCAGGTGTTAAGGAATTTGGAGGGAAAGCTCAGTACAGATTTGCTTTCAGACATGGAAGGTGAAAAAATTGAGTTCAGTTTTAGACAGTGAAGAACAATAGAATCACAGAATAGTTGCGGTTGGAAGGTGCCTCTGGAGATCTACTAGTCCAATCCTCTGCTCGAAGAAGCGTTAACTACAGAGGGTTGCTCAGGGCCATGTCCAGCTGGGTTTTGAATATCCTAAGGATGAAGACTCCACAACCTCTCTGAACAACCTGTACCTGTGTTTGACCACCCTTGCAGGGAAAAAGTTTTTTCTTAATTGTAAATGAAATTTCCTGTATTTCAATTTGTACCCATTGCCTCTTCTCCTTTCACTGGATACCACTGAAGAGTCTGGTGCCATCTTCTGTACTTCTTCTCACAAAGTATTTATACACGTTGATAAGATTCCTTTTGAAACCTCTCTTCTTGAGGCTAAACAGTCTCAGCTCCCTCAGCCTATCCTTCTATGACAGGTGCTCCAATGCCTTAATTATCTTTGTGGCCTGTTGCTGGACTTACTCCAGTATATCCATGTTTCTTTTGAATTGGAGAGCCCAGAACTGGACTCAGTACTCCAGATGTTTCATCAGTGCTGAGTAGAAGTGAAGGATCATCTCCCTCCACCTGCTGGCAATGCTCTTCCTAGTGCTCCTTCCCAGGAGGCTGTTGGCCGCCTTTGTTGCATAGGTGCATTACTGGCTCATGTTCAACTTGTTGTTTACCAGGATGTCCAGATCCTTTTCTGAAAGAAAAGAGAGAAAGGGTAACATTGTGACTTCCTCAGTGTTACCACTAGTTTTTTTGATACTTCGTACTCGACTCAGAGCCCTTGCTATGGCAGCAGGGTATTTCTTGATAATCTCAGTGATCTTGGAAAAAGATTTGTAATTCTTATTGTTATACAGCGAAGCTTAACAATGGGGACATCAAATGTTACCACTCCTAGAAATCAAATAAGAAAAACCTTAAATCTTCCATTTTATTAAAAACTAGTTTTTTGGCAATTTGAGTCCTGACTTGCTATTTTTAAACATGTGAATTGTGAGTATACCAGCAGGCTATTTTATTTTGGGGCTTGCCACCTTGCTTAATGCATAAGTACTTTTTCAGTAGTGTATTCTTCACTGAAGACAGGATCATTTGTGGTTTCCAGTGGATTTATTACCCTCTCTTTAATCCTTGTTGCTTTACATGTAACTGATTTGATAGACATGTGTCGTGGTTTAGCCCTAGTTGGCAACCAAGCACCACACAGCTGCTCGCTCAACCTCCCCCTGATGGGATGGGGGAGAGAATCTGAAGAGCAAAATTAAGAAAACTCATGGGTTGGGATAACAGTTTAGTAATTGAAATAAAATAAAATAAAAAATAATAAATTGTATTAGGAAATTGAAAGGAAAACAGGGGAGGGGGGGAAACAAAACCCAAGAAAATAACAAGTGGTTCAGCCGCTCACCACCTGCCGACCAACACCCAGCCAGTCCCCGAGCAGCAATCGCTGCCCCCTGGCCAACTCCCCCCAGCTTTATATACTGAGCATGACGCCATATGGTATGGAATAGCCCTTTGGCCAGTTGGGGTCAGCTGTCCTGGCTGTGCCCCCTCCCAGCTTCTTGTGCACCTGGCAGAGCATGGGAAGCTGAAAAGCCCTTGATTAGTGTAAGCATTACTTAACACACTGATGTTTTAGTTGTTGCTATCAACATTATTCTCATACTAAATCCAAAACACAGCACTATACCAGCTACTAGAAAGAAAATTAACTCTATCCCAGCTGAAACTAGGACAACATGCCTTTCTCCTCTATTACGTCAGTGGAACAACTTTATCTGTGAATGAACAAGATGTCTGATTTCAAACACTTGAATATGAACTTGAATTGATAATAATACTGAATTCAGTATGGCATACCTACGTGTCTTCATCCCTTTATAAATCAGGGTGTATAAGCATGATTCCATGCATAGGACAGTTAAATGGCATTGCTGCCATTTACTAAGAGGAAGTCAAGTAAGTGCCTGGTACAGAAGTCATTGAAATCAGTGAGATTCTTTTAATAGAAGACAGTAAGACCTTGTTCTAAAAAATAACTTGCTAAAATTATATTGAAAGAATATTTTCTTTTGAAAGTGATAAGCATTAATTTACTTTCCACTGAGCATAACCAATAAACTAAAGAATTTTGTCTTCAATGTATTGTCTCAAAAGTGCACATCCAAGACACAAATTAATTTATTTTGTATCCGTAAATGAAGAATTGTCCTCCAAGTATGATGATGGTTTATACCTATGCCATCTACCTGTCTACATTACTCCAGTTCTCCTGAACGTTTTTTTTGTGACTGATTCAGAAACTCCTGAAAAAGCATCAATTTTTATATACACAAATGCATGTACACATTCATACATACACTTACATCTTTGGTAGGCCTCAGATGGTCAGTAGCTGCAAGTTTATCCAATGTCCTGTAAATTATGATAGCAGAAATTAAGTGGATTAAAAACCATTCTTAATATAATTACCATTTTCCTAGTTGTACATTCAAGATTAGAGGAAAAAAAATAAATGACATCATTAAAATATCAAGATTGTGCTAGGCCTGAGGAACAGGAAGGAGTAATTTCGGGTGGGAGGAACAGAGACTGCATGCCTGTTACTGCAGAGACTGTCTGCATGGTGTTGAGAACTCTGAGCAGACAAGCAGAAAGTGGCACAGCATTAGTTTCACAGTAAGGAGAGAGGGCAATGTGGTGACTGTATCTGGTGCGTTCAGTGAGTGGATAGTGCAAATTACTTGCTTTTGAAGCTGCTGAGCTGCTCTTGTGGCAGCAAAGCTGTACTGCCCTTTCCATAGGACATAGATCAGTGTTGCCGGTGCAAATGAGCTAGTACTTAACAGGTAGTGGTGCACTTCCCTCTTTGTGGCATTGCACATTGTATGGTAACAGTAGATTAAGAGAATATGAAGGGACATTGAAATCCAGAGTGAGCTGTGGAGCTGTGCCTTGCCTTTGAGAAATGGAGGTAAGAGTGGCATGATGCTATGGTCTGTATTTCTTTGCCTAAGCAGATCTCAGTGAACTTTGCATTTGAATGGAGGTTTACATTAGCAATTAATATGTGTCTTTGCTCTCAGTTTACTAGTAGCCTTTGTAGTTCCTGAAGTTCAGAAATAAGTTGCTCTGCAGAAGTTCCAACACTTGAGGATTTTATGCTTTCCTGTTGTGTAGATCCAGAGCTGGAGTGAGCTTTCAGCACCATGCATCATTAGGCTACTATGACCATTCTTCTCTTTTTCCTGGTTTAAAAAAAAACAACACAAAGATTACAAACACTAGTTCTTTAGAAACACAAACACCAATTTCCTAGATTTGATGAAATACGAGTATTTATGGTCCTTCTCAGCAAGTGATTTTTCATCGGTCATTGTTTGTCTCCATGACTTTGGGTTTTGTGCTTGAAAGGTGGTTGGTTTAATTGTTAAGTTTCAGACTTTGAAAGAAACTCAACTTCATGTTATCAACAAAACTGACTATTGTTCTCCTGTTTTTAAGAGCTTATGTATAGTGCCCAACACTCTGCTGCCACTTCAGAGTACTTGAGAATGTGCTTACATTTGAGTGTGTGACTATAGGACAGAGGGCCAAACACCTTTGGCTTGTGAGCCACACACCATAATCGGAGACCTACTGGAAACATACCAAAACTTTTGGAGCATTCAGGGGACCAAGAGCTTCAGGAATGGCTGAAAGATGGTGCCTTTTCAGGTTGCTTCCCACTACTCTGTTGTGATGGCAGGGAATGAGGTATGCACTGAGATTGTAAGCGAACCCTGTAATGCCAGCCTAACTTGTTTTCCCACTGCTGAGGATTCAAATTAGTGAGTAGCAAAACACTTTTGTTGCTTGTGTGACATACCTCTGACACAGGAGCCACAACGTAGGGATTTGGTAGCCACAGGCAGCCCAAGAGTCATAGACTGGTCACTGCTGTAGTAGCAATTTATGCTGTGTCCAGGCCAAAGCATCAGTATAGGAAGTGATCAAGCCCTAAAAGAGGAAGAAAACCATTTTGAGTTGTAGCTGTTTCCAGAATGAGTACCATATTGTAATTGTCCTTGTTCAATCCTTTACTGAGCTCTTCTTAGAAATACACAAATACTGGTGGAGGAATGGAAAACAGTTGAAATCCCTTAGCACATAAAGAAGCAAAGAAGAAACAACACACTGTGCTTCCTTTTCGAAGCTAAAAAAATCATAAAGTAGCCTAGGAATCAGCCCCCTGCTTATGCTTCAAATAAGATACTTCATGCTGACAAGGGCTCCCAAATTTCTTAACCTGTGACTCTATCAGCATCACGCATTCTTTGCTATCCGCAATGCACTGCTATCATCAGCTTTTTTATGAGAAGCATTTTGAGAGTATAATTTCCAGCTGCTTACCATAAACCATGTATGGTTTGTACACTGCTACTTGGGAAGTGATAATGTAGCTGGGAGTGCCTGTCATAAAAAAAACACCCTCACAGCATGTTTATTGGCAATTTCAACACAAAAGCTAGAGTCTGAACGCACACTGAAACTGTGCCATGTTATTTTCACTTATGGGGAAAATGCTGTAAATTAGTAGTGAGGCAAAATGGTAGGAAGCTTAAATCATCTTTGATAAAACTATACCTCTTTTTTTAAATATAGAGACTGCAGATTAGTACGTGTGAAATAAGTAATGTAACAGCTCACAAATGTCAAGGATATGAGAAGGACATACAGGTACATGTGTCTGACCACAGACAGAGAATAAAGCCTACAATATGCATTCCTCCTTCAGCGATGTTACACATGTTAAGCAGTGGGAGTGCACTCTGTTTTACCTAGATGAAATCACACAGGGAGTTTTAAGCAGAATATTATTACTCCATTGAAACTGAAGATCCAGGTAGTCACAGGTCCTTACTCTTATTGGAATTTGTAATTCTAATTATTTCATATGGATGAAAACAATGCAGTGAAAGTATGCAAGCAAACTCTTGCTAAGCAGACAGCAATGTTTTGAAAATAAATAGCAAACAAAACCCACCAAGTTATCTGGGTTACTGAAAATGTTTTTGCAACTGATAATTGTCACTCAAAGAAGAGAATACCAGCAGTGACTGTTGTTAGCAACGTTTTATGATTAACACTACATTTTATGACAGAGCAGTGCTACAGAGCAAAACTTACTGTAACTTTTAAAATATTTTTATGCATCCCCTGAGCTCAAGAGAAACAAAGGTACACTTTAGTTAGCTAGATGTTGTTAAATGCCCACAGAACTAGATGAAGACTCAAGAAATTGTGACCTTTTCATGGAAGGAATGTTTCAGGAAATATAAGGACTCATAAGGTAGTCAGTTCTCTTCTCTGAGACATTCTGAATCCATGCCTGACCATACTTTCAGGTGCTGTTTTTAGGAAGGTATAGGATAATGGTAATGTGTAGTCAGTGTTAAAGTGGTTTTGCCTTTGATTTTTTTTAAAGTCTTAAACTTCTTGGTTTAACCTAGTGTTAAGGAGGAGAAGGCAAGATGCTTCTGTAAGGAAAAAAGAGACATTGTGTGAGACAATAATGGTAAGGAATATGGTAAGACAAAAGAGGTGGAAAAGCTCTCCAGAAAGCAGATTGACTACTTTTAAGTAGCAGAAGAAAGTTTTTGATCTTGTGTAGTGATCTTGACCTAAGGTTGCTACAGTGGGGTATCTTATTTCCTCCCTATCAGATGGAAAGGCATGTTATCATGGCCATCCTATTTCATTTCTCCATAGTCCGTTTATTTGCACTTTCTCAACAGTTTTGGAAGACTTTGAAAAATAATCCTTTTCACTGAAGTTTTCTTACATCTTCTCTTTTAAATGTGTTCTGTCTATTACTGTGGGAACATTGGGACCTTTGGTTCTTAAAAATATACCAGCTTGGCCCTATCTTTGCTCCTGCCGCTGCTCCTTGTTTCTGAGCTAAAGTTACAGTCTTGCATTTTGCAGTTTTGTACAAGAAAATTTATTCTTTGTGAGGAATCTAAGTATATAAAATTGTCATAAGAAAGAATTAGAAATAAATATTGTTGGAAACATAATGATTTTTTTACATTATGTGGATGATTTCCGAACTTTGATTGACCTTGTTAATATTTCTTTTTTTTAAAACATGGGTATTGTGATAATAGCTCTCAGATTTGCCAGGTATTTACACTTTATGGCACTGATCCTGAAAGCTTTTCTTTGAGAATGATTGCCTGATCTGTAGAGGACTCCACCAGAAGCAGTTGGACTCTCTCTCTATATAGGACTTAACCCAAGCAAAGGAAATTTCAGAGGCAGAAATATAATCTGTAAACAAGCAAGGCATCTAGGCAATTTTATGATTGTAATACACATGCCCATTTGTACTATTTTAGCTCAAATATTACATTTCCAAAAACTTTTCAGAAGAGTAAGAGAAGCAGGTATCTTCATATCTACATAAACCTTTAGCCTGAATAGTGTGTTACTTGACCATGGAACAGTTTTATATTATGGAACAGTGCTATTAATTTAGCATGGTAGAAAAATTGCTCTTAAACAAGAACATGAATAGCAACACTACCAATATATACAATCAGTCTTAACACTACCAATATATACAATCAGTCTTAACACTACCAATATATACAATCAGTCTTAACAATACGTTAAGTATTTCTAAAACAAACACAACTGAAATCTTCAGACTGGCTCATAATTAGGCTCCTTTCCAAAAGTAATCCATTAATACAATAGCTGCCAAATCCCAGTTCAACTTAATTTCACTGACTTTGATTTTTGGACCAAAAGCATTAAGCTTGAACTAGTGAAAAATGTACAAAATGTGCATTCGATTAAGGAGTAATTAGATACTCAATCACCCTTACATCACACTAGGGATTATCCAAGAAAGAAGAGAGATACTACTCACTGCAGTGTATAAAACAGTTTTGTTAATTAGTTTAGCACTAATTGAGATTGAGAAAATGTCACTGTGTCACAGCGTTAGTTTGCCTACACGGAACCTTAAGAACACAAAGTTTTGGGTTTCTTTTGAGCTTACTCAGATTTTTCAGTCTAATTCCCTGATCAATTATCTTCTGTCCACACAAGAGGAACCTTTCTGTTCACTTCAGGGAGCGGGTTGGTCCCTGCATTCTCATATCCATAGCCCACTGAAAAACATGCCAAGAGTTTTTCCAGAGATGGAGAATAACTCGTTATTATTACATGTTTCTTTATGTTACACCTTTATACCAAACCCTAGGAAGAACTGGGAGTCCTCTGTGCTATTACATAAAGTGTGACTGGCTAAAACCAGCTGCTCTGTGACGGACTTACAGCCTCCATTAGAAGGCAGCTGGTAGAAAGTTCTTCAAGTTGACCATCAAATGGTCCTGCTACCAGACACCATGACTTTTGGGGTATTGGATGATAACCAGGGAGCACATGGAAATCATGGCACAGATTGTCTCGTGGGTAGACACTGACTTCTTAACAGCACTGCTGGTGACCGACAGCCTCTACACTCCCTTCCTGTTTAAGAAAAAGAGTGAGAACTCTCTAGAGATGTGTTGACCCTGCAAGCAATTGTAGCCCCAGGTGACCATTTGCGCCCAAGCACTTATGGATTTTTTGTGTGTATGTACTGAGCTATAGGTGGCACTAAAATAACCTCAGGAAAAAATGAGATTATTAGTACAACAGAATGAAATGACTCAGCACTCTCATATGTACCGCTTCTGAACTGAGAGCACTGGGGCAACCAGAGCAGCTGATTTCCTAAGGTTATGCTGAAGCACATGAACATGTGTTTGCATGAAACCAAGTATTGATTTATCTCTGCTTCTAATGAATAAGAATATTACTGCTATTAGGAGGGACAAATTGGGTGGTTGCTTTCTATCTCCTGAGCCCACCTGACTCCCATAACAGCTGGGTACTCAGCACTTCACTTGGTAGGGCCCCTAAAATGGTAAACAGTAAACAATTCTCTGTGACTAGTCTATTTTCCGTTCTAGTTTACCGCCATGCTCTCCACATTAGAATCAATTACCTGATTGATTCAGAAAGCCAATTGTAAAGCTTTGTTTCAAGTTAATAATTTTACCACTGCATTTAACTTTGCGTTTTTATTGCCATTTCCTCCAGTGCTAGTAAATCTTCCAGCACTGGCTTTACCCTAAAAGAGAAGAATCAGGACCATTATATCACTGAATTATATACCCTGAAACTGCCCCCACCTGCTGTCATGAAATCCCTGCTTTTAGTTTTCCCTGTCTCCCTGGCTGGACATAAACAGTCTTTCAGACCCACTACGGAGGAATTTCAGTAACATAATTGTTCCATTCTCTTTTCAGAGAGGGGGAAGACAATGCTCCCACAGTGCCCTTGGATGAGAAATGGAAACTTTTGAAGCTGCTGCTTCAGTTGAACCACAAAGCCTGTATTGTTTGTCTTCATCTAATTCAGCCTTGACAGACAGCTTTGACAGTTGGTCTGTCCGCATGGTCCAGTGAAATTCTGGGAATGGGGCTGTACATTAAAAGAAGAAAACACATTAAATCTTCCAATTCACACTGTTAACTATTTTTAAATGGTAATTACCATTGCTTAGATAATTTCTTTGCCATAGCATTCAATAGTGGTCTGTGATCCAAACAGTACTAATTTTAAGCTTGATATGAATGTTAATATGTAGAAATACTCATTATTGTTTTCAATGTTAGATTTAAATTTATTCTGTATCATCTCTTGTGCTGTCAGTAACCATCTTTTCTGTAGAGGGGAGGTGCATTCTGTAAAGCTAATAAAAACATTGTTTTTCACAGAGACTATTCTACAGATTCAGAATTAATTTTGGGGCAGAAAGGAACGCTTCTCTGCTAAACCTATGTACTTACCATGGTTAATCTGAATAAAGCTGAATAACTTTTGCATTACTAGGAACCTTACTGAAATAAAGGACAATTTTGAAATAAGGAAAATTAACCAATATAACAATAAACAGAATCATCTGGATTATTTTCTACTTGGTCAGTCATGGAACTTTGCAAAGAAATGTTCAATTCAGGCAGAAAATGATTGGCCTTTGTTCTCCTGTGAATTATGACAGTTCCGTTTGTTTCTGTACATTGCTGAGGATGGTGGTCTGGGGACCTGCTCTGCATGTCCTGAGCTCACTGCACAGCATGGGGATTGCCACGCTGGGCCACACATGACACACCTGACAGAACAGATAAGGGATCGGTAGTCTAAGCCGGTTAGTCATAGCTTCTGATTCCTGCAAAACACCAAGATCTGAAGGACAGAGTCAATAATGTGGTGGGCAGTAGCTTTGATCACCATAGCTATCAGTGAGGTCCACTTTACTAGCATGAGGAGGGCTGGGTTATGCAGAGAGCTGTGTGAGTGGAAGAACGCCGGAGGCACAGGTGGCAAGCTCCAGGCATGGAGGTGCAAACCGAGGGTTCACAAAGGGGAGGTTACTCCCTTGGAGCAGATCGGTGAGTCATCAATCACAAAGTCATCACCAGGCAATGGTAAATGCGGTGTCAGAAGGCATGCTTCATCCCCCTCTTCAAGGGCTATGGGGAGAGCTGCTGCTGACTAATGAGTTACGAATTCTCCGAGTCATTTATGTGTATATTAGGGACATCAGAAACAATAGGACAAAGCCACACACCACACGTGAGCTGGGTGGGGAGGAGTGGATACTGCTGACTACTTCATGTGTTCATAACTGTGTGTACTGCAGAAACATATGCTTCCTTTGGAGACACACACGGCTGCCCTTGACAACATGCATTGCAATAAATGCGTAGAAAATGTACAGCAAGCAGCCCACCATGAAGTCATCTGTTTATTTTGGGCTTAGCAGAGTAGTAATTGGCAAGTTGCTCCTTGGGCCTATAGAAACTTGTATTTCTTAGGGTTATGTTTAAGGAAGTCCCTTTCCACCTTCTGCCAAAATGTAATGACATATAACCCCATTATCTAGTCAAGGGGTCAAAGATTTCAGTGCTGGCCAAAAACACACATTCCATCTGCAATGTCCCCAGCACTTCCATAATGTCCATGTAGCAGCTTCACTGGCTGCTGCCCCTCTCCCTTCAGCAATGACTCCCCAGGCAGCTCCAGCCAGAGCCCAACCCCAACACGCTGGTCACCAGAGCCCGGCCTCCCACCGGCACAGAGGAGGCTCTGCATAACGTCTGCTGCAATGTCCCGCAATGGATCGGCTGGACTGTCCACAGTTTTTGACAGGAGCCTGATCATCTGTCCTAGTTGTCAGGTTTGGTACTAAAATCTTGAAAAAAACCCCAAAGCAAAGCCCTGCAAGGTGGAAGTCAACTGGTTTCTGCCAATTGAAGACCTATTCCTATTTCCTTCCACTGAGCAATGAAGGAACCCTCCAAAAGTGGAGTGAACCAGGTTCCTAACCTGGGAATTCCCAGGTTATACGGACAGCTCATTCGGAAGATCTTTTCCCTTTGCACACAACATATTATTAACTACTGAGTATTAACTGAGAGGAACTGTAGTATTAATATGGCAAATATTGACATTATGATGAAATCTGAACTAGATTTATTCTCTAAGTAAACATTTTCCTTATCTTGGAGCTGGCTGATATTATTCTGCCTGTGAAATACAGATACATTGCAAAGCAAATGATGTAATGCCTCCACCAAAAAACTGAAGTCCATTATTTCCCTTTCCTGTGCTCCCTTCCTGTGTTTGCTGTTCTTTCCTGCATTGCCTTGTGCAGTGAACTTTTAGTCGTATAATACTACTGCTGAGGAACTGAGGTTAGCAAATTTGTCTCAGCATTTTTCAGACTTTTTTTTCTAGGCTTGGCTTTGAAAGAGAAAAAAACCCCACTGGTAAAAAACCTTATAACTGTATTCTGTCTTTAGAACCAGATCTAATTATAACAACAACTTCATTCACAAAACACACCCATTCTAATTACAGATTGGTCAACTCAAATGCGTGGTGTGTTGGGAAAGTTTGAATTAGTCTTTCTGGTTTTGGTAGGAATCCGCAGGGAGGAATTTGCAGGAAGGGCTCTCTGTGTATTACTTCAGTTACACTGCACCCATGAGAGGTTTTACTGAGTGTGGCGAGGCTCTGCTACTCTCCAATTAGAGTTCCACATGCCTGCCTTTGTATTAACATTTTCAAGAAAACATAAAAACTGATAAAGGTGTTCTGAGGGTAGTGTAAGGCCCTAAATTAATAATTTCTTCTTCAAGCCTACAGCCGCTAAAATTCTGAATCAGATTGCTATGTGCACTGGAAGTATTTTTAAAGGTAAGTATTAATGTGTGTGATGGTCCACATAATTTTACAGATTTATTAGAAAAGTGAATTATAAATTTCCAAGAGGTATTGAGCAGTTACACACTTGATCAAGAAATTAATTACATAATACTTAAAAGCAGTTATGTGCCTCATGAGGCAAAAGCTGGCTCTGCAGCTCTCTGGTAAACTTTAGGAAGGTATTGGGAAGGAGAAGACATCCAGCTCTTGGGAGAAGGCAGTTGAGTTGGGGCAGGACATCTGCTGCCGATCACCTTCCCTCTGCAGGTGGCGTGTTCTTTGGGTTCCTCTGTAGTTTTCTGGAGCTCCCAGGAAAACTTAGAAGCTTTAAGCTCTTAGCTTGACTTCAGACTATGGTGTGATGCGCTTTGCACCCTGGGCTGTGATCCTGGGCTCCTGCCTGTTCAGATCAGAGGAGCCTCTCAGAGAACACCATGCCTCCCCATGGCTGCCTTTTGCCCTGGCCCCCACGTTTCCTTTGCATGAAAATGAAGGCATTGGTAGAGCAATAATGAATATTAGGTCTGTTCCCAAAATACACCTGTGAGGTAACCAGGCATAAATTGGTGTGGATTAAAGGATAGGCTTGATCCCAGACATTACGGTGGCAAGCATGGTGTGGTAGCCATGTATAGAAAGAGGCATGAACTAGGACACTGAGTCTAAGAGGAAGTAAGGGTGGTCCCTGGCCAGCATCCCTGTCTGTCTCCTAAAGGTTGATTCATTTGTGTTCCTGAATCCTAGTGGGTCATCGAAGGCTACCATTGCTGAAGAGTTAAAAGTGCTTAATAACAGGGCAACATAAAGAAAAAATAATTTTACTGAGACATTTCAGCTGAATTTTGCTGAGACTGCAGAAGCAATGAGGAGGGGGAGATCCATGCACAGGCACCTTCACAAGAAGTCATACACATTGGTGTTCTCTAGAACCTGCTGGGGTGCAGCAGCCATATGCTCAGACTCGCCTTCATTGAGTTTGGTAGGCACAGCACTGGTACAGTAATGGCCTTGTGCAAATGAATCCTTTCACAGTTGTCACATCAACTCCAGCGAGAATGAAGAGAAGTTTCCTTCCCTGTAGAAATGGGGGAACCCCATGGTGAATGATGGCTGCAGAGGAAAAGGGGAAAACCCTTTCTTAGGGTTGAGAACTCTGGAAAGAGGACAAATTCAAGGATGAGGAAAAGGCTGAGGTACTTAATGCCTTCTTTGCCTCAGTCTTTAATAGTCAGATGAGTTAATCCCCTGGGAATTCAGCCCCCTGAGCAGGAAGACAGGGATGGAGAGCAGAATAAACACCCCATAATCGAGGAGGAAGCAGTTAATGACCTGCTACACCACCTGGACGCTCACAAGTCTATGGGGCCGGATGGGATCCACCCGAGAGTACTGAGGGAGCTGGCGGAGGAGCTTGCCAAGCCACTCTCCATCATTTATCAGCAGTCCTGGTTAACAGGGGTGGTCCCAGATGACTGGAGGCTTGCCAATGTGATGCCCATCTACAAGAAGGGCCGGAAGGAGGATCCGGAGAACTACAGGCCTGTCAGCCTGACCTCGGTACCAGGAAAAATTATGGAGCGGTTCATCTTGAGTCCACTCAACAGGCATGTGCAGGCCAACCAGGGGATCAGGCCCAGCCAGCATGGATTCATGAAAGGCAGGTCCTGCTTGACCAACTTCATCTCCTTCTACAACCAGGTGACCCGCCCAGTGGATGAGGGAAAGGCTGTAGCTGTTATCTACCTGGACTTTAGTAAAGCCTTTGACACCAATTCCCACAGCATTCTTCTGGAGAAGCTGGTGGCTCATGGCTTAGGCAAGTGTATTCTTCGCTGGGTAAAAAACTGGCTGGATGGCCGGGCCCAAAGAGTTGTGGTGAATGGAGTTAAATCCAGTTGGCGGCCATCACAAGTGGTGTTCCCCAGGGCTCAGTTTTGGGGCCAGTCTTGTTTAATATCTGTATCAATGATCTGGATGAGGGGACTGAGTGCACCCTCAGGAAGTTTGCAGATGACATCAAGTTGGGCAGAACTGTTGATCTGTTGAACTGTTGAAGGGCAACGAAGCTGCTGAAAGGTCTAGAGCACAAGTCTTATGAGGAGCAGCTGAGGGAACTGGGGTTGTTTAGTCTGGAGAAGTGGAGGCTGAGGGGAGACCTTATTGCTCTCTACGACTACCTGAAAGGAGGTTGTAGAGAGGTGGGGGTCAGTCTCTTCTCCCAAGTAACTAGAAATAGGATGAGAGGAAATGGCCTCAAGTTGCATCAGGAGAGGTTTAGATTGGATATTAGGCAAAATTTCTTCACTGAAAGTGTGGTCAAGCATTGGAACAGGCTGCCCAGAGAGGTGGTGGAGTCACCATCCCTGGAGGAGATCAAAAAACGTGTAGATGTGGCACTTCAGGACATGGTTTAGTAGGCATGGAGGTGTTGGGTTGATGGTCAGACTAGATGATCCTAGAGGTCTTTTCCAACCTTAATGATTCTATGATTCAATGAAATTTTGGCCTTTTCCTCCTTGGCTGGGTTTCATGGTGGCATTGTCAGCCATGGAGTCAAACTTTGAGATGTATTCTTCCTTTATACACCAGTGCTGCCTGCTGAAATGTCAGGCAGCTGGAGAACCATCCACCACATCTCCTGAGGCCGAACCACGTAGGATATGTTTGGAAGTGTTTATTTGCACATTTATTTATGAAACCATAACTGTCATTGTAAGCATACATCCGTGTGCATGTTGGTATCTTTAGAATGCTATACATAGAAAAACTATTTTTAAAACAAGGACAATTTAAAATGAATTTTAGAAATTCTAATTAAAGCTAAGAAATTCCAGTTTGAAGACTGTGTGCCTAGCATCAGTTCACCAGCACTGTATGTATACTGTTGGTATTTGTATGATTGGATATTTTTCCCTTTGCTTAGTGAACATGTGTTCACTAAGTCCTATTCCCTTCTCTTTTCCCCCATTGTTCATTATTCAGTCACGGGTCCTTTATACTGAGTGCTGTTCGACACTTGCTCTGAAGACATAATCATTCATTTTCTCATGGGGCTTTCTCTCTTACAGTATTCATTTGAATGCTTCAGATGTATTAATGAACTTATCTTTACACTCACTTTGCAAATGCCTTCTCCCCTGTATCACCTGAGGGATATTTCTCTCTGATCATAGACTGACTATCCATATGATGCCAGGAATAAGAAGAAGACTCAGCAGTCAGCCATTTTAGAGAGAGACTCTTCATATTGCCTTGCAATACATGTGGTCCTTGTCCAGGAGAACTTGTTAGGACCTTATCTGCAAAGTTAAAAACCCAGCATTGACTCGGTAGTCAGGTCACCTCTTCAGTCTTCTCCCTGATAAAATTGCTGAGATGATGACTTCTATTGCAAGGTTTGTTTTTCATTGCTGGGTCATCTTTTGTGACCCTTTTGTCCAGTATCTTCACATCCTTCTCACCAGTGTTCCTACCATGCTGTGTGCAGAGGCGGTGGCAGCTCTTCATTTCTGCTTGGTCTTCCCCAGAGCCTTGACCCCATGTTGATCCAAAGAGGCCCTTCTCCTCCCCAGATAACAAGCAAACAACTGAAGAAGGGGCCTGAGAATATTAGATAAACTTGAAAATAACTTGCTTTGTACTAGAAAGTACACAATGAGCTATTTATGCCTTGAATAACAAAGAAAAAAGAAAGCATAAGAATAGCATGAAGCTAAAACAGCATAAAGAAACTTCCTTAATTGTCTTTTTCTCTAGCAGGGATGTGGTTGGAAATATTCCTTCTCTACTTTCATCTCAACTCGATTGTGTTGGAAGCGGTCCATTCTGGGTTGGGTAAAACCAGCTGACTAACTCACAGCCAGCTCCCAAATCCATGATTAGAACCACATCTAGCAAGCCTTGTTCCCAAGTCTGCTGATCTCCAGCCCCTCTCCCACCAGTGCCAGGCAATTGCTGCTCGTCCTTGGGCAGCACACACCAATCCTTATCCCAAACCCTGCCTGTTCACTACGTTCCCTGTGTTGGGTTACCCCCCCCCCACCCCTGGAAGACAATAAAGAAATAAGGTCATAAAACAAACTCCATTCTTTTAGAAAGTGAAGCACTTGAGAAGGCTGGAGGTTCAAGGGCACAAGCAACTCTTGTGCTTATTATTTAAGGTGATGTTTGTGTCTGAGATGGAGACAAAAACATCTTGATCTTACATAGACATAAACTCCATGCATCCCTTAGGCTTTAATATAAATATACACTACAAACAGTGCTTTCTGAAGTGCTTCCCATGTAAACGTCTGACAGTGGTGAGCACGAAACAGATGAAAGCTATGATAAGTCAGTGAAACACATACAACTGCATATGATACACTATGTCAGCAGTGTTTTAAATAGCCGGTATAAAGCAGTTCTGGAAAACGTGTGTTTAACCTCATGTTGTGAAGATACCAGATTTTTTTGGTGCACTATAGGTCAGTTGGAAGTGAATTTCATTATCTTGAATCATAATTAGGAAAAAGCTTGGTCTCTTTACTTGAATAATCGTATGTGTGGCTGAGCAAGAAGAAAAAAATGCAAACCAAAGGTAGCGGAAAGATTTATTCATGGCTTAGAAACATGTAGTAATTCACATAGATAAGGAGATGTTTACTCAAGAGGCAAATCAAAAACAAACACAAAAAACCCTGAGAGCTGTGTGCTCTTGGCAGGGAAGCCGGTAATGATTATCAAGTGCATGAGTCTCAGTGTGAAATTATAGGCTGTGATTTAGCAGATGTGCTGCAGCATTTTGAACCTTCCTGATTTCTTGGCATTTTATGTTTTGACCACCCTAGTTCCACACAATTTAAAATGAAATCCTAGAAACATACGAGGCCAGAGCGTCTCAAAATAACCGTGACTAGAGCAGTAATGAATGAAAAAAGGACTTGCAGAGCCAAAGAATCTGTTTTCAACAGGACCCAAGGTATCTGGCCTTCAGATGATGATGTGACTGTGCAAAATTTTTACAGGTGTCCTGTAAAGATGTTTAATTGCAGTATATTATCCAGCCACTAGATGTCTGCATACTATAGAGCTTCAGGCAGGGTTTGTTCCCCAGCATAAAAGGCAGACAAAGAAAATTCATATCTGTGTATGTCTCTCTCTGCATCATAATTTGGTATCTGCTTTTTTTCTGACCTATGCCCCTTGTTCAAGGAGGAATCTGTGGGCAAAGAGATACCCTGCAAGAAAAATTACTTGTATGAAAATTGAGGCTAGTTTCTGCTAAAAATGGAAAGAAAACTGTAGATTAAGCCATTTGTTGAGATCACATCTACTCAGATAAAAATCACAAATAAACGCTGGAAATCAAATCCAAATTGCCACTACATAAGTCGTCACGAATTCCAATTAAGTGGGTCGTGTGGTGCCACGAAGCAACAGTAACCTGCAACAAAGGCAGTGGCAAGTCAGGCTGCGGTAGCAGTGTCCCCAGGAGTAAGGGTGGCTACAAAGCCAGTCCTGCGGCCCCAGCGGGTGCTCGGTGCACCCATGGCTCAGGGCACCGCTCTCCCGGCATCACTGCAGTGGCATTGGAAATCTTTGCGGTGTTGGGGCCAGCAGCAGCAGAGCCACCAGTGGCTTTGAGGAGCACCATGAGTCCCGGTGCTGGTTTGCCTCCAACTCTTCAGGGAGTCCCACTGGTTTTTGCTGCTTCTTACTTGCAAAGTGGAGCTCATCTGTTTGATTTTAATGCAATCAGTGCTGTTAGGAAACGCAAAGCTGAGAGCTGTGAGCACTGTGAGCCCAGGTATAGTCCCCAAGGGCTTCCTTTGTAATAATAAAGATAAGGTAACAATTTATTATGTTAAAGCAATGCACACATCTTTCCTGAACAATAAGACAACCCAGCCTAAGTGCGCACTGCACGGGCAGATGTTTACATACCTGTTTGGCATAAACACTTTTCTCACAGGATTTCCTCAAGGCACAATGATCGGCAGCCCTTCCTAGGTGCTCACTGTGCTGAAATGCCAAGAATGGCATGGGGAAAAAAACTCCTCTGCTTTCAAGGCCTTTGGCACTACCTACAAAAGCGAGTATTGCTTGAGTTGACACCCAGCTTCAGAGGTCCCTGTCACCTGTGTCCACAGTCTGGGAATAAGTGAAGTTTGTGAAGATTCGTGAAAATTACTGGTTTATGCAAAGACAGTACCTGCAGTACCTCAAAGGAGCATCACTATAGAGGCAGATTAATGGATCATTTACCATGTCCTCTAACCCTTAAATCTGAACTCTGCCTCCTCCCTCTAAGGCCTCCTGACACCTGTATCATGTTGCTTTTGTTTGCTTGCTCCAAGGCACAACCTCCTCTTGCTTCTCCTGATCGGACACCTTCCCTTGCCTGTGTGGGTTCTTTCCCAAATGCATTTAGTAGTGGGTGGCTGCAGAGCTTTTTGTGTGCTACTTGATATTATAGTATTTACCCTTTCCCAAAAGGATTTGAGTGGTATATTATGTTCAGGCTTTCCCTGCTTCTTTACATCTCTTGGTTAGTTAATCAAGTAACAGTTCTTAAATCCAGTTTCTCATTAACAAAATTGAATCTAATATTAAGGATTCATTCCCATTTTAGAGTTGATTACCATAATTGTGGTTAGTGTTCCATCACAATTAACTTTGTTTTTAATCACTAAAAGGCTAACAAGCTAATTTCACACCCTTTTCATTTGGTAAATGCAGAGAAGGAAGATACGATTGGGGTCTTGCAGTTACGAGCTGCAGAACCTTTTTTTCACTGTCCATAACAGCGACTGTCAAATTCATAAAGCTGAGGGACAGAGTGATAAGGACATTTTTCCATTTTTAAGAAGTGGATGTGCAACCAGTAGGTTGCCATTGCCAATTGTTTTTGAATTAGAGCAGAATCCCATGTCCATTTACATGAGTGCTAACCTGTGTCATTCGTTGCATTTCTGCACAGTAATGCTTTTGTTTTAATTCACAAAAACCATGGAATTATTTTGGGTGGATTATTTGTCTTGAGAGAAGAGCCTACAGTGTGCATAATCTTGGGGTCTCAAAGGTAAGGAGCCTTGGAAGATGGATCTTTGTTTCAGCTGCAAGGAAGGAAAGTGCCCTTTTTGACATTTCTGGTATTTTTCTGAACCAGAATGAAATTTCAGTTATGTCAGAATACCCTAAATTATCAAGATTTCAGATTTCAACCAGTTTTAGTCATGCTCTATAGGACTTTTATTATATTAGCTAAATTTCTCTTTTCATTTAGCCTCCAGATCCTTTCTAGACCAACCTGCATTCTACCTTTGTTTTGTTAAGCAATTGTTTTTATTTCTCAAAGAGAGAGAGAGAAAAAAAAGGAATGCTCTTTGAGAAAGTGTCTGGCAGTTGTCCTGTAAATGAAGAGACTGATAATGTGAGGTAACATTACCTTGTCTAAACAGAAGAGACTTTGTGATCTCAAATACACACCTCCTCTTGCGATTAGCCAGATAGAAAAGAGCAATCTGGTATTACTTTGGTAATTTTTTCATACAGAAAGACATCTAGCTATGCATAGATGAGATTGCTTTTACAGTTTTTTAATAATGCTGCTTTCCCACCAATTTCTAAGAAGGAAGAACCCAAATATCTTCAATTTTGGCAAGCTCATTAGGCAACAAGAGACCAGGTGATGACATACCCCTCTTAATGCCTGTCCCTTTCCCTAGCAGCCAGAAGAAGGAGAGAAAAAAATCAAAACATGGTCTTCTTCCCAGCAACGAATTCCAGCTGACATTTTAGCTGTGATGAATGTCTACATGCAGGGGTAGAGCTGCTGTCACCCAAAACAAAGCAGCTGCACCTGTAAGAGGAGGACATTTGCCTAGAGGAAGGAAAGAAGTTAGAAATCTGTCAAGCCTAAATCTGCTCTCAAGAGTTTTTCAATTGCTAATTTAATGAGATCATGTGGTATTTTTTATCTCCTTAGTCTCTTAAATTGTCTTTCATTAGTTTTTAATGAGATTTTCTTCATCTCCTCCAGATAGAGTCCTCCCATTTTATCGCTGCATTCTTCCTGTTTGTTTCCAGCTGTACAGCCTTACGTTCAGAGCTGTAGTAAAAATGTATTCAAGTCCACATGTGCAATCCAGACTGCTTCACCGAAGTGACTTGCAGTTACTTAAGATCAACCAACATTAAAGCGGAAAGGTTCACTCTATTTGGCCTGGTCTTCATAAAATAGACCACAGATTTTCACTCAGTAATTCCTTCATCAAGTCAAGAAGTTTGCATTGATCTTCTGCCTAATCTTGAATTACCTTTAATCCGTATTCTCAATGCTTTACATGTGGTACTATGTGTAACTGTATTTGAATTACATGCAGTGTTGTGCGTGGTTTTGACATCTTTTGTTTCACGTGGTTTTTTGTTTTTTTGTTTTTTTTTTCTTTTTAAGTCAGATCTCATTCTTCTTTGCTCATCAGCTTTCCTCCAGCTTTTATACTTTTTACTTTCTTTCTAGATTCTTTCTGTCACATACCATTTCTGTCAACAGGGCACGCACGGGCTCTGCTTCCACAGCACAAGATCTGTGTGCTCCTGGATCATCCCGTGGTACAAATCTGATCTGAATGAGGCATGGGCATATTTCTGATGAATTAGCCAGAGTACAGGGTATGGATATATGCCAGGCTTTATCCCAACTATGGGTAAACAGATGATGTGTATTCAGCATAAAATTAGAGTGGGCAGAATGAGCTAAAAACTGATCTGTCAAGACAGATTGAAGTTGTACTAAGAATTCAAAATATTTGGAACAAATTTGAACTGACAGACTGAAGTTGTTTTAGTGTTTTGTGTCATATGGCCACAGGGTTTTTGATCTTGTAATAAGCATCTTAAAACAGGTTTACCATCTTGTCTAACTACAGCCCCAGTAATAGCAATGTCAGCAAAGTAATAAACTTCCTGATATTAAGACAGAAAGAATGCTTTGGGTAATTTCACCTGATCCCTGAACGACCCAGACAGTAGAATTTCCTTCATTAATCCACATTGTGTTCAATAACCTCCCACGTTCTTTAATATCAAGGCCACATGATAGAAAATAGGTGAAGCATCCAGTAATACAATGATGTTTGGCCAATACAGTCAACACATCATTTAGGCAGCATGTGTCTGGGATTTGTACCTTGAGTCACTCTTTCACTCCGCACCTTGGCAAACCTCTTAGCTTAGAAACAGCCATCCTCAGCCTGAGTCTTGGCAGTCCCTGAGCCCCCTCCTTTCAGAGGATATTTAGCCCAGCACACTGATCCATGCTGTGCTGTAGGGAGAGGCAGGTGAGACACACTTGCCCTAGGACGTTGCTCCCAGCTGTCTTTCAGTTGCTACTTGCAACTCACCCCTGGAGCATGGTACGAGAGGGCTCTGCTGCTCTTTTGCTTCTGGGAAACTGCTTTCTAGGAGACAGGGATGTGGGCAACTCTCCTATGGGCTGACGAGGAGAAGTCGCTCATTTGGACCGTGCCAGGAGACAGTACTGCCTGTTGCCTTCTGCCAGCAGAGATGGGGCAGAGAGCGAGTGTGCTGCTTGGCTCAGCTCAGGAGCCCTCTGCTCCCCTGATGCTGGCAGCCAAATAGCCACCAGCAGAATAGAAAGAGGAGCTTAGGCAAGGGCTGGTCTTATCAAGAAGAGGCAGGCATCAGCGGCTGCCTGCGCTTAACCCATCTGTGAGAGCGCTCCTCTGCCAAGCCGAGTGGTGTGGCTGCCAGCGTCAGCCTGGCTGAGAGATGGGGGCTGCCAGTGCTGCCTCCCACATCTGGCCGGTGCCTGTAGCTCAGGGTAATGCACCAGCTGTGGATAAGAGACAGCTGTGGCTGATGGTTGCCACACCAGGTAACTCCATTGCCTCCTGCTTGCCAGCTGAGATCTACGTTTGGCCATTGGAGGCAGACCACTCTTGCAAGGGGTTAGCAGGCTTGGCACATCCAGGGCTCGTGCCTTAGCCAGACAGAAGGTGGAGATGCAGTCTAAGAGAGCACCACCAGCCCCGGAGACTGCAAAAGAGAGCTCCCTAAGGAATAGCTCCTCCAGCCCTGCCAGGGGAAAGCCAGAACTGATGCTGAACTCTGAACTTTATACGATAAAAGTTGTCCCTGCTCATTTGTATACCTGCAGATTAGGTATACAATTAGGGGGGCAGTTGAGTGAGAAGATGAGAAGGAAAACAGACAGGACACAAATCAATCAAAACAAATCCAGAATCTTTCCTGTCACCGCAATCAGGTGATGGGTCTTAAGCAAAGAGCCAAAAAAGGGTGCTGACCACTTCCGACAGGGACACAGGAATCTCTTTGTGGATGCACCGGGAGTGACAAAGATCTTTTTACTTTTAAAAGTTTTTAATAAAATGATAAAATGAGGGATTAATGACATATTAAAGAGCTTATGCACTTCTTGGGAAAAATGTTTATCCCTTTCTATCCCCTTCAGTGCATAAGACCCCTTGATCTGATGGTGTAAGGATTGGATTTGGCCAAAGTGTAACACTTTTCTCCGGAAGTGACTGAGTCACCTTTGTAATCTAGTAAATAGTCTACCTCTGTGCACATTCAGGCATTACCTGACAGAAATAAGTTTCCACTCTTTCTCATTCCTGTTAGTCCTTCAGCTCCAGCTGCAGGACGAATGGGTCTTCTCTTTTTCTGACTCACAGATCTCCAGGATATGTGTTTATCCTGAAATATCTCTTTTCCAAGAAATATCTCTTTATTTCCTGGATGGTCCAGGAAAATAGGGATGGTTCAAACACTTCACTTCTTCAAAGCTCTGTTCAGGACCTGTCTCTTACATAGTACCTCAGGCAAATTATCTCTGAGCAGTAGAAGATGGCCTGGAAGATATTTATTGTCTGCTTATGTTTGTTATAGACTTGCACAAGTTTTCCTCTTGCCAGAGCTGTAGTAAAACATTCTAGTACCCAGAGTGTCTAATAGTTTTCCCTTCTAATAATGCAGTTTGAATAAATATTAGGCTTGCAGGCACCACTTATTGATTGTTCACAGCAAGTTACTACAAAATGGCATTGGTTCTGCCTAGCCATGTAGTCAGTCTCTTGAAAAAGGGTTTGCTGGTATGGCTGGAAATGGATGGGCTCAATGGTACCTGCAGTCAGATCACCTCTGCTTTGGGAGAGAAGGGCAGAGCCACCCCAGTGGCCCTGATGGACCTTTTGGAGGTCTGAAGTTTCACTGCTGGAAGGACTTAATGAAAGTGCTTGATCCCTCCTGGATCACTGAAGGAGGGTTGTAAAGCACTGGCCAAAATAATGATTCACCTTCCCTCCTACGGGCCCTACTTGGGTGAAGTCCGATGTGGCACCAAGCAGGCTTGCCAGGAGCATTTGCTCCCAGAGGAGGAGCAAATGTATCTCACCCTTGCTGTACATGAGCCTGTTGCTGCTGCAAAAACACAGGGATGTTGAGCTGCACTGTCTAGTCCTACCCCAGCACTGAGGCAATGGAAGCTGATGGATATTTGTCTAACCTGCTTTAGAGAGCTTCTCATGTGAGCCTTCCCTGTCTCCTTAGAAAGCTTTTCCTCCGGGCTAACCACACTCAGCTTCAGTGACCATGTCCCCCTGCCTTGCCCTCGTCCCTCTTGGGTGGTGTGGAAATGGTAGTGCAGCAGGGCACCATGAGGACTGGGGGCTCCCTGGGGTGGCAGGGCAGGGCTTGGCAGCCCATCCTGTCCCACCACCTCAGCCAGGAGCAGCCAGGGACACCGGGGCAGCCCCTGTCCCGGCATCAGGCACCTCCCTGGGGACAGGGACAGGCCTGGCAGCACCCTCAGGCAGAGACCCAGAAATTTGTCCTGTTCCTAACGGCCTGTTACCCACCGCAAGGCTGTGATCTCACCTGCCAAAAGTCCTCTCCTGTGAAGAAAGCCTGGTGCCAACCCCGCTATTTTCTGCACCGGCCACTTTTCTTCATTTTGTTTAGTCTGTAATCTCCATGGTACAGAGAAGCCACCATCCCGCCTGAAGACTGCAAGTGATGACCAGATGCTACTGATCCCACCTGGCACCATCTCCCAGTGGTTCCTGATGCCCCTCTTTCCTGTCCTCCTTGCCTCCCTCCCGGGGCTCACCCCTGAGGACAGAAATTCACCCTCAGCACAGTCCACTCTCCGGGACTGAGAAATCTGCATGGCCTAATTTCATGGGCTTTGTCAATGTGTCTTGGGAAGCTGATTAAGTAGTTACTAATCTCCCTTCGCTGTTAGGGTGAAAACTAGTGCAGTAAAACATTTTGTATGTTGCCCATCTCCTGAACTTAAAAGGGTAAAAAAGAAGAAAAGCAAATAGCTATGTTTTGGGTAAAACAGAAAACCTCCTGATCAGAAAAGGAGCTATTTGCACATATTCCTCAGACAATCATGTGCTAACCAGTTTTAAAGTAATATAATCCCACACCTATTTTGTAGCTCTTTCTTTGTTCCTTGTGCAGATTATTAATCCGTAAGTGACGCTGTCGTGCTCGCTGGCTTCCAGCCGTGAGGAGGAGCAGTGCCCGGGCTGCCTTGGAAGAAGAAGCAGGGAGAGGTGAGGGGACCTCATGGTGCTGCTTCTCAATATCTAGACTGTCACATTCTGCCCCGTCAGGCTCATCCATCCTAGTGGAAAACTGCTTCAATAATCCTTACTTTGTCCCGTTTGCATTAAATACAGAGAGCCGGCAGCATGTTCTCATCTATATTACCTCCCTCCCTGGCGCGGGGTTTTGCCACCTGTGCCTGCCCTGAGTGCCAGCGCTTCACAAAGGGCTGCTGTGGTTTCTTTGGGCATGAGGGGCACTCCAGGGAAAACGAACCACAACCAAGACTTACACAAATTCACTTCTGTTCCATAAAAATATAATAGTTTGAGGTGGCAGGATGGTATGGAGGGGTACAAATGGAGAGCTGTGGTGTGATGGTGCCATCAGCCCTCCAAACTCATGCAGTGGACAACCCTGTGGCTGGCAGCCCGTCCCAGGGCAGCCCAGCCTGGGATGGAGGTGGTCTTCTGCTCCCCAAGGGCTCCTTCTGGACGCTTTTGCCCACAAGGTCTCCTCTGCCTAAGTGGGGAAAAGGTGGCTCTAATACATGAAGACAGAAACTGGAGAGTCAGTTCTTTGCAAACCCAACTGATGTTTCCAAGTGTTGCCACCAGAGGATGTACCAAGCACATTTTTGCTGGATCAACACATAAACAGATTAAAATAGCCAGATTTACCAGCAGAGGTAGCATAACTTCTGTATAGAGACAGGAAATTTCAGTGTAAACAACAGTTCATGAAAAAGAGAATACATAGAGAGAGGCAAGGAAGTTATGCACTGTATTTGCTGATGCATTTATCCCACCAGCTCTTGAATCTTTAACATATTACACGGTAAATGCACTTCTGATTTCTTTAATACATTGCTAATACTGGGAATATCTAGGCTAGGCCACTTCCAGTCTTTAATGCAGTTTCTTGCAAAGACAGCAGCCATTTTGATGGTTGAATATTTTTCATTGCAGTAATTCATCTTCTAGATCTGGGATAGTCAGCAATTTAGGCACTGGGCAGAATAAAGAGTGTTCAAAGAGACAATGGCTACTAGACTGAGGCACTGGCTCAAAAGCCGTTTGAAAAATGGTTGCTATAAAAAGGAATGGTAAGAGCATCAACTGTAGATAACAAGACAGCCTTTAAAATTGGTGTTTTAGAGAAAGATCTGTAATCTTCTCAAAGAAAAATGTCAAAGATTACTTAGTGGTTACATCCTGTATCAACAAGAAAGTATACGTTTTTAACTGAAAAAATTAATCAATTTCCTCCCAGCATTTTTTCCCCTTATTACAGGCACTGAATATTTCTAGGGAGCCACAGGTATTCTTCAAAATGTACATTCTGAAAGTATATAATATAGCAAAATATTCAGGAATACACATTCTGCATTAATTGTTTTCAGACTTCATTAATGGCCTGATTCTGACGATTCAGTGTCTGGTTCAGTGGCAAACCATCCCATTCAGTGGAACAGGATCAAGCCTTTAAAAATATGTTTTTAAACAAATTATTTGTTATTGCACTCTGAAATGAAAATGACTCTTTACAGGAGTTTTACCTTCCATGGATAAACTGAGTTATGTGGTTGTCATTCCTTCCTAGAACTGACTATAACTAGTTAACTCGTTTATGTCTCTGTGTTTGTTTAGGCACAAAGTCTCATCTAATAACTCAGGAGTTATTAACTTTCTAAAACAACCTGTTTACTCAGTACATGTCCTCTCTGTATTATGATAAACAAACATGAAATTAAATGGATTAAGAAAAGACTCACTGGTCTATGTTGAAGTCTGCAGAGAAGAGTTATTCTGGATAGATGGTAAATTGCCATTATTGTTTATTTGAATGGGCTTGCTAGTATAAAAATTACCAGATTAATTTTCCTTCAGTTACAGTGCTCACAACATCTGCAATTGCTGTAGTAGAAAGCAGTGGATGAACAGATTCATCTTCCATATTGTAAATACAATCAGGTTCTTTCATCTGGCAGCATACTAGGGTTCATTTTTTAATCAATCATACACTTTTTCAGTTATTGGTACCATCACTAGCCACTTAACCTGTCACTTTGAACTCAGCATGCAAGTGGTAGGAAGCTTGAATGTTGCAGTAAATTTGTTTATTGAGCAGCCAATTATAAAATGAGTATTTTTGTTACTTCTTCCTAATGGCAAACAAGCAAATCCTAAGTAATTTTTCATACTCTTGTCTTCTCATGGCCAGCGTTAAGTATCTGTCCATGACTGCTGGAGCCCCTGGCAGACCTGTAACACATCAGGTGCCTTCATCACTTCCTCTGAAAATGAGAAGTCACTCTTCACCCTCTGTCTCTGCGAGAGCAGGAGGAGAGGGAATTTGGAGCCCTTGGCAGCGCAAGTCCCTGCTCACACTTTGGCCCATGCAGATCACAAGCCGTCATCAGAAGTTTCTCATGGTACATTCTTGGAAATCCCTTAGCTCTGAGAAGTTAGGATATAACATCCCTACTCTTGACTGCCTTTGAATCTTCTCTGTTTCCTTTATTTGAATAATACAAAGGGAAATAAAACACATCATAGGAGTCTTATACATATGGATACACAACTGAGCAAGCAAAACTCAATCAACTTCTAAGGCATAGAGGAAGAACACAATTCAAATATTAGTATTTTTCTGTTGTTAGAGCCTGACCGTATCCCTCCTCATTCATGCACAGATCCCAACACGCTGGTGTAGGAGGAAGGTATCCTCTGGACTCTGTGCCCAGCTGTACCCCAAGCAAGTCCATTACAGCCAGAAACACCAGGTAAGCAGACACCAGAGACTCCACAGGGCAGCTTGGTGAAGAGGCTGCTTCTGAGATCCCTGTTTATGAAGACACCGGAGATCCAGGCACATCTGGTCTAGTCCAGCCATTCCTTGCAATGAAGTCATTGCTGTTTGCTGCCACCATGGACCCAGCCCGCAGTCCCACACCTCTTGAGTCTCCATCTGAGCCTCAAAGCAGCACAACCTCCAGAGGAGCCTTCAAGCAGGGCTTGGGAAGCCTGCAGCCCCCTCCTCTCTCCTGCTGAACTGTATCTACACCCAAAACAGGATCCAATTCACTGTCCTCAGGAGCACCTGGCGCACGTCTCTTTTGCCCTTTCATTAGCACAGTGTCCGCAACAAGGTGCGGTCACTCGTGCAGCTGAAGAGTAGGCAACCCGCCCAGGATACAATAGGTAGGACAATGCCTAAGAAACTCCATCAGTCAGGTAAACTGTGCCAGACAGAGCTGGTTAGAGCAGCCTTTCATCCTGGCAACACTTTTAGCTCTGGGGTTTACGTACATGCCCCTAAAACTGAATTTCTCTCACAACTGTGATGTCAGAAAGCTCCAAAGTGTTTTTGTTAGCTTGTTGTGGGAAATTTCAGTTGTATTTCACGTGGTCTTCTCCTCTGTAGTGGACATATCTGGAGCCAATTGCTGGTGCGTAGCTTCATCCAAAACCTCACTGCAATCACTAGCACTTCTGAGGCTTCTCAGATGGGTGGCTGACAGGAAGCTGCCTGGTTACATGAGTTTTAACACATCTTTCAGCTAACTCTGAGACCCAAATGCAAAGTCTGCTAGAACATGCAAGGACGTCATGTGGATTTATGATATTTGCTTGAGGACTCTGCAGCCATAAACCAATGACTGGATTACAATGAAATAAATACAGTATTTTCTTCTGCCAAATGCAATTCTGTCCCGATACTTTTCATTGCATTATTTAATAGAAAGCAGCTCACATTTTGCTCAAGCCAGCAATTTGAAAGTTTAAAAGATAAGCCACATTTCTTTGTTTGAATATACTGTCAAATGCATTTGAAAATAAAATGCTCAATCATGATAATGTTAAGTCTGCTCCTTATGTTTGTGGGTTTAAAATGTTAAACCTAATAATACTCCTTCTTTGAAACTGGGCCAATCCTGCTTCACTTGAAGTCAATGGGAATTTTGCCAATGACTTAAATGAAAGCAAGGTTGGGGCCTATATATTATCTTCAGTCTTTAGGACTCCACAGGAGCCCAGAACTTCCACTTTCTGGAAATTAAATATTTCCAACTGCACTGAGCTGTCTGATTGCAAATTGCTGCCACTTCTCCAAAAAAGCATTGAAATGAACACTGACAAAGAGTGAAATATTTTTTTCATATTGCTGCCAGATTCTGAAGTTTTAAAGCAACAGTGATAAACTGGAAATATACCCTTTTTTCCTGGAACAGTTGCATTTCTCAAAGACATGAGACGCAGCGCCAATCCTGCAGGCAAGTACACACAAGGAGAATTGCAAAGCACAGGTACCGTCTGCTTGTCTTCAACAAGCCTGTGCACAGCCTGGGAACCCACCTACAGAAAGGAATTGGGTAGCAGTAGCTGCTATAGCTAGTTCAAAGATTTTTTGAAGAACACTATCTTTTAACAGATTATTAAAAAAATACGGATACATTTTTGTAGTACTGATCTTTTTTATTTTGACAGAATAGTTCAAAAGGAAGGGTAGGAAAGTTTTAAACACTTTTGTTGCCAATTCTAATCAAATTAATTTAATAACCCCTTTTTCAGTTATTATGAAATCCTAATAAACTCAGTAGGCAGATGAAAGATGGACCAGATAAGTTTAACCTGATGTAGAGAATGAATAGTCCTTTCAGCACTCAGTTCTTTTGAATGAACAGTCAACTTAGCTCATGGAAAATAGTTTCTGCATTTGGACCAGAACTCTATGAAACCCCAAGTTATTTCAACCAATGCTTTAATTGTGGCCTGAGAATGCAAGCAAACATGAAGGAAAGCAAGGGAGGACAGGACCAAACACACCACCTTACTTACTCATCAAATTTAAGATGTCACTGTCCCCAGACACCAAATTAATCTCCTGGTTTTGGAGAGGCTTCCTCCCTCTCTTCATTTACTGATCAGAGAGCTCAGAGACGAGCACTGCAGCTCAGGTACAAATCAGGTGCCTCAGTGACACAGTGTCACTATCCCTGTGTGCCTGGTTTCCTAGAACCAGCACACCTACAAGGCTCAAGCTGAGGGTTTACCTGCAAAGGAGTTCAGAAAAATTGTGAAGGTACTTCAGAAATCACAGAATCACAGAATGGTTTGGGTTGAAAGGGACCTTTAAAGATCATCTAGTCCAATCCCCCCTGCCGTGGATTGGTTCATGTCATAAAATTATTATATTTTACCCATAAAAACTTCACTAAAAGTTGTGTTCTGATTGCTGTGACATACCACAAGTCGTGGTCTGTCTCCCTCCACCCCACAATCTTGAGGAACTAGTCTATCTTCCACTTGAAAAAAACCCCAACATTTTACAAATAACTGAATAGCTCTGCACCCTTTGCAGGGAAACTTAGAGAATTCATCCTTTCCTTTCCTTATATCACAGTAATTGGGGTCTGATTTAGAGACTCAGAGTATCTACAGATCCAACAGACTTTGAGTACTTTTGAACAGCAATACCTCCTGAAAACCAGCATAAAATGTCTGTGTGGAGTTCTTTCCACAGCAGGGTGTGCATTTGCAAGTTCAACTCGAAGCATGTTAAAAGTGCATTATTATGTCTTTCTATGAATTATATGTATGCAATAATAATTCCGTCTTACTTGGGATGGATAATGACGGATTTGTTTTATTTATCTGGGAAAGATGGAGTTTGGGGTACAATGTAGTGCTTAAATAATTGCCAAGTCACCATAAAGACATTACTCTCTTTAATGTGCACAATCATACATTCAGTCAACTGACGATAGAAGCCAAGCAGAACTAATCAAAACATTGAAGGTGGGTGCGTGCTGCCAGCGTCTCTCCCGCATTTACCAGACAAGCTAGTTACAAACCTAGAATGTGAGCTACTTAACTGTGAATGAATTGAGTTTTAAAAATAAAATGTAGCTAAAATTAAATAAAAATGTTCACTAAGAAGAGTTAGAGTTACAGGCTGTCTACAGATTGGATTTTCAGTAGGCATATCATACACCCGTGATAATATCTTTACTTTTAGGCTGTTCACTGCCTTTCTACAGCCCAAATATCATTGTTAGTGAGAAATGGATGTTATCACTAGATTTCCCAAAATCTTAGAAAACATGGTGGAAAATAACCTCCAGAGTTCATCTGCCAACCTCCTCAGCAGGATCAACTATACCTAGACCTTTCCTAAGGGATGTTTACCCAGCCTGCTATCATTTGTCGCATGTCGTAGCCCGAGACCCTGTGAGCTGAGACAGATGTCTTCAGCTGATTCCTCCAAGCTGGCACTGGAGGTGATCTCTTTAGGTGATCTCATTAGTTCGAGTGTGCAAACATAAATGTGTTTTTTGTGTGTGATATCATCGGGAAAAAAAGGTAAAGGAAATCTGTTAGTGAAACTCAGCAAGTTAGAAGGAAGATTATCAGGGTTAGTTAGATCTATCGACCTGTTTTGCTTCCAGTGACAATCTGTTGCCCTTCCATTTTGGGCAGCAACGTACTGATCCCTGGGTTTGTGGCTCTCTGAGGAGCTGGCGCGTGTTTGCGTACGTTGAAGGGACACGTGGAGGTGATGGCACTTGTGCAGTACTTCTGCTTGTCACCCTTGGCAGATAGAGCACCTGCCGGTGTTCCCTGCAGGAGATGAGCCCAGGGCACCCAACGCACCTTAGAGCTGCCGTGCAGGCTGAGGTTTGATATTTTGCTGTCTGTCAAGTGAGAAATAAAGCCAAAAAGCAGGAAGTGGGAACAACAGCCTGGTATTTTTGGCCTGATTCACTGCAGTAACTAAAAGCCTCGTAGTTACTTATGCATCTGCCCTCATAGCAGTGAGATGCGAGGATGAGTATCATTGTCTGCATTTGGTTGGTATCTGTGGAGCTTGGGTGTCAGGAGACTGAGTGACTTCTGTGAGATCACAAATAACCAGGACTTCTCATACCTTTGGGTTACTGAAACATGTGGATGCCTGCTTGTACACACATGTGAGAGAGCGTTCTGTTTCTTCATTAGAGGAAATAGTTTCCCTCAGGCTCTGAAAGCAGTGGATGTTTATTGACCTCCGCAGAAGGAAGAATAGATCCAATCTGAATGTAGGAGGTAGTTTTTTTACTGACTGAAACTTATTTGTGTCATTTGTAGAATCTTTACAGAAGATTTCAGATTTGTTACTTCCACCAAGATAATTTCCAGACAATGTGTAATTCTTTCAGAGTTGCCTATTTGTGCTCAGATGTATAACCTGACCAGTTCTTTACCTATTTATTGTCTTTTTACATACGTGACAGCTAGTGTGAAAAAGAAAATAAAGAGAGACTTGTGGGTTTTCTTGATTTTTTCATTGGCAGAGAAGTTTCTTGCAAAAAGTAAATAGAAAAGTTTGATTAAAATTTCTTCCCAACAAATTAAAGCAAGCCATTCCTAAGCACAAATGAATTAATAATACCCTTTAAGTGAATGGATTCCAAAACATATTTCCAGTTTTGTCTTAATTACATTAACAATACCTAAGTGGTGTCACAACAGATAATTTGTTTATTCATCAGACCTGGAAGTTTATACATTCTTCTTACGTGTTCCCTTTTCACTTAAATAGTGGTCTCTTAGTTTGGTTTATTGAGCAATCACAAGCAGCTCATCAAGTTTTATTTCATAGTAACATTTAGTGGGATAGTGACACTTCACTAATGTCACCTCACATTTTCCTCCAAAAACTCCTGTCATTCTACTCATGCACAGAAGCTGAGCTAGTTTTTTAGAATCCCCTTACTCTCAATTCATATCCATATTTCTCTAGAGTATAACAAAAATGGCTTCTCAGAGTGAGAGCTAATTAATGTTTTGCATATACCTGTGGGTTGACCTTGGCTGGCTGCCAGGTGCCAACCAAGCTGCTCAATCACTTTCCCCTCCTCAGCAGGACAGGGGGAGAAAATATGATGAAAAAGCCCATGGGTTGAGATAAGGACAGGAAGATCACTCCCCATTTACTGTCTTTGGCAAAACATACTTGACTTGGGGAAATAATTTGATTTATTGCCAATTAATAACAGAGTAGGATAGTGAGAAATAAAAACAATACTAAATCCACCTTCTACCCGTGCCCTCCTCCTTCCACCACCGTCTTCCCAGGCTCAACTTCACTCCCAACTCTTCTACCTTTTCCTCCCCTGAGTGGCACAGGAGGATGGAGAATGAGGGTTGCAGTCAGTTCATAACTCTTCTTCTCTGCTGCTTCTTCCTCCTCACATTCTTTCCCTGCTCCAGCGTGGGGTCCCTCCCATGGGATACAGTCCTTCACCAACTGCTCCAATGTGGGTCCATCCCGTGGGCTGCTGCTGTACAAGAACTGCTCCAGCATGAGTCCTTTCCACAAGGCACAGTCTTTCAGGAACAGACTGCTCCAGTGTGGGTCCCCCATGGAGTAACAGGTCCTGCCAGGAAACCTGCTCCTATGTGGGCTCCTCTTCATGGGCCACAGCTTCTGCCCAGGAGCCTGCTCTGGCATTGACTCTCCATGGGCTGCAGCTTCCTTTAGGGCACATCCACCTGCTCCAGTGTGGGGTTCTCCATGGGGGTCACCATGGTCTTCACCACAGGCTGCAGGTTTGGATAATTGCACTACTGTGGTCCTCCATGGGCTGCAGGGGGACAACCTGAATCACCATGGTCTTCACTAAGGGCAGTGGGAATCTCTGCTCTGGTACCTGGAGTACTTCCTCCCTCTCCTTCTTTACTAACCTTGGTGTCTACATAGTTAATTCTCTCACATTTTCTCACTCCTCTTTCACAGCTGCCGTACAGTGTTTTTTCCCCTTTCTTATATGTTTTCACAGAGGCACCACCAGCATCTCTGATGGGCTCAGCTTTGAGCAGTGGTGGGTCCATCTTGGAGCTGGCTGGAACTGACTCTATCTGACATGGGGGTAGCTCCTGGTGTCTTCTCACAGAAGCCACCTCTGCAGTCCCCCTGCTACCAAAACCTTGCCACATACACTGTCTGGTACTTTCAGTACAAGATGGCAACTTGTCACCTTTTTTACAGCTGCTGCACATTGAATCAAGGAGTTAAATATCAATTAGCATTATGTTATTTTCATCTTCTCTTTAATTTTTGGTTTCACCCACTCTCATGTTTTCAGCATTCTTTCTGCATTGAGTTAGATAGTCTGAAATCTTTCACTTTCCATTTTCGGTACAATTTAAACTGGGCATTGGTTTAGCATTCTGCATAATCAGTAATCACCAGTCAGTGGTACTGTCCTTGTTTAACTATAGGCTCTTCCAGAAATGCCCAGTACTTCATCCTGAGCTACTCAGTGACGTTCTGCTACTGCTTTGCAGCCCTGTTGGAGTATGTACGCCATAGCTGAGGTACCAGAGCAGCACTCTGTCCATGAATCCATCATCCAGAACAACTACTCCATTACTTTTTTGTAACAAATGCTGTATAGCGTTGAAAGAAGGATAGCTCTGACTTTTTGCAATACTTGATGTTACTAAATCCTGAGTCTTTACAGTAAGCAAAGCTTAAGTGTGCATGCAGTTTACCTGTATTAACTCTGTAGTTGTTGGTTATACTCTTTTCTGCACAGGTATGGAGACACCAACCTTTTCTTAAGAAACTTTAGCAGCTATTAGATCATTTGTTAGTCTCTTCAGTAATATGTTTCCAAAGAACTTATGGAGAAAAAGCTGCCTGGTAGACTCTATTACATTTTTTTATGCTAAGTAAAAATCTTGGCCACACTAAAACTATTTTGCACCATTTTGCACCATGTACTTTACACCATTATAGTACTTAAAGCTGCATGTCATAAAAATGGGGGATGAATAAAGTAGTGCAAGATATAACATGCTTACTAAAGGACATTGATTCTGAAATATCCATGAAAATATCAAAGTTGTAATAATTATACAAATATGGTTGTTCTCGATACCCAACTCATTCGGAACCTTAAAATTTGGTAGGATAGTAGAACAGATATTTAGCTTATAATGTGTGTGTACATCACTCACATTAAAAACAATGTTTTTAAATTGAATATTATGTACTTAAGTGGTTAATTGTAATTAATGGACTTAGGACCACTACCTAAGTAGTAGTCTTCATTTCAGAATTTTCTAATTTCTGTGTGCTTAAATATGGAATTTAGTATTCCATTGTCTTGTTTTTATCCAGAAACTTCTCTCTCTAGTAACAGCCAATATTTAAGTATGCCTTTGGTGCTAAGAGTTAGAAAAAGGGTTTTATCTATCTGAAAAAAATGTCAAGGAAATAGATGGTGGGATGGAAATACAGCAATATTCCAAAATCACCACATATGTAGGCTTAATAGAGTTGCTAACAATTTATGTATAAATCTTGACATTTGGTTTCATTATTTGTTTGTTGTTTATTTATATTCCTCAGCAGGCTTATGGATGTTCTCTAGTGTATACTTTCATCAGCTATCTTTCTTCTTAACCTGTAAAAGCTCATTTTGATTCTCCTAGACAAAGCATCTTCATCTGATACTAGCCTTCTCATGTCAGTAATTCTATTTCCTTCTGTGAAAGGTCTGATGATCTGGCTGCCTAGTAGCTACCACAATTATCTGACACACACTATATCTATACTACTTCTTCATTACTTTCCACCATTAAACCAGAGGGGAAAGTGATGTCAGGATACAAGAGGATGAGAGAATTATTTTGCATTAATAAAGCCCACAGTCATGGCTGACTGATAAGGAACTAAGTGGTAATCGCAGAAGTATAGTTTCACCCTCTGGATGGATGGAAGAGTGAAGGTATGTGTAAAAGTCATTGCAGCAACTGCAATTCGTCTTAATCAGGCATATCAGTACATGATAATTGAGTGGTTTAGTGAAATGCTGAGTGATGAATCAAAATGGTCAACACGTGCCTTGTGCATTTCGCTGCTTGGTTACATGCAACTGAGAAAGACTGGCATTGAAGACCCTGTCCATCTCTTCAGTTAGCATGTTCCTATCCCCTTAACCAGAGACTAAGCTGAAAATAATAAGCAAAACTCTTTTTTTAACAGAATAAGCCAAACATTGGTAACATGAGAGAAAGAAGTGCAGGATTCCACAGGTGTCTGACAGGCAAGAGAAGACTTCTTGGCTAACTGCTGCAAGGAGGGCCACGCACCCTTTTTGTTTCACATCAGCTATAGCAAGATTAACTTCACATGTGTATTGGGTCTGGCTGAGATAGAGTTAATTTTCCCTATAGCAGCCCTCAAAGTGCTGTGCTTTGTATTCGTAGCTAGAGAAGTGTTGATAACACACCAGTGTTTTGGCTACCGCTGAGCAGTGCTCGCTCAGCATCAAGGCTGTCTCTCCAGCATTCCCCCCTCACCAGTAGGCTGGGCATGGGCAAGATCTTGGGAGAGGACGTAGCCAGGACAGCTGACGCAAACTGACCAAAGGGATATTCCATACCATATGACGTCCGGTCAGTAATAAAAGCTAAGGGAAAGGAGGAGGAAGGGGGAACATTCGTTATTTACAACATTTGTCCTCTGGAGCAACCACTGCGTGTACTGAAGCCCTGCTTCCTGGGGAGTGGCTGGACATCACCTGCTGATGGGAAGTAGGGAATAAATCTTTTGTTTTTCTTTTGCTTCTGTGCGCGGCCTTTGCTTTTGCTTTTATTAAACTGCCCTTATCTTGACCCATGAGCCTTTCATTATATTTTCTCTCCCCTGTCCAGCTGAGGAGGGGGAGTGATAGAACAGATTTGGAGAGCATCTGGCATCCAGCCAGGGTCAACCCACTGCAACATGAGAACAGGAAGCTACTTGATGATAAAATAATAGTAGGTTTTTTTTTCATATTACAACCAGAAATGGGCTCCATAAAATAGGAATTTTGATGACAGTGGATATGTCTTGTGATCATGACTAGGGGTTTGACATTCACATGGTCTGTGCCGAAGCTGGGGAAACCAGGACTGTTTGCAGGCTCATGGACAAGTGTGTGAACCTAGGCTGTGTCCTAAATTCAGCTAAGTCAGCAAAGATGGAGTCAAGGGCACATGGAATGCCAACAACCCATGCTCTGGTTAGGTCCCCAAGCCAGAAGGCTGAGACCCACCTGCATGTGTGCCCTTCTGACTTCTGCCAGGTACAGTCACTGATGCAAATCCATCAATATTTATGATTTTATTCAGATTTAAAAATTAAGTAATTTTGGCTGTATGAGTGAGCCAAAAATTTCTTATGGTAGTATGTCAGCTTTCTGTAAGTTTAATTTGTAACAAGAGTTTAAAGCAATACCCACAGTACTTTCCAGTCTATTCCCCTGCAGACTTATATTTGTATTTACCATCTACTCAATTAATTTCTGTTTCTTTAGAGCTAGCAATAAATATTGCATTACTTATAGGATGACCAGTAATGAATATTGAACTGGTGATTTGGCAGTCTCTGCTGAGAGTCTTTGTGAGAGCAGACAAATTCTCACCAGGAAAGGACATAAAGTCATGAATAAGTATTTACCTAAGAATAATATCTAGCATGTAGAAGTTTTTAGGTGAGAAAAGCAAAGAAGGAATCCAAAATATGTTGTCACAATAAATCTATTCTTCTCATCTGCTCCTGGTTTAGCATTTTCACTTGACAGATTAATAGAGATGTGTAGCATATGGATTGCTCTGCTTTGAATTATTGCATGTGGTATTCAGGCCTAAAGTACATAACTCTTTTAAAATGATCTACAATGGAAAATTGTTAATAAATTTTTCCTGCTCAGATCAATGCTAGTATTAGTGACAGGAAAATCAATTTAAGATTCAGCTAAACCCAGAGTTTCTTGAAATTCATAAGTATATGGCTAATTTTATTCATTTAATTCTTCTTTGTCATTTCTGGTGATCCTGGTTACAGCTCACACCAAAACCAAAAAAAGTACCAAAAACTGAAGAACCCATCCCCCAGTCCTCCAAGAAAAGCATTTCACATGCTCTTTATGGCTAAAAGTGCAATGAAATGTATTTTCAATTAGACACAGATGCACACTGACAACACTATGATGACAGCTCCATTACCATAATACATTCAACACAGAGTGCACTTGTGAATTCGTGACATGTTTTTTTTTAAATGACCCTACTGAGAGGTTCCATAATTTTAAGCAATGTTTACCCAAGGTCCTGAATAGCTTTTACTAGTGGTTTTAGACACAGTGAGTGAAATCCAGGCCTTGTGAAGTAAATGCAACTTTTACTATATAGGTAGTGGGTCCAATATCTGCAATAATCTGATTCTCTCTCCCCAATAGACTATAAAGAGAGATGCTAAGAGTTTATGGGACAATCGAGGAATGTTCCTGGCACAATCCAGAGAGTCCTTTGCACACTTGATAATGGTATTTTAGTTCTTCGTCTGAAGAATCTGATTACCAGGGCTGTGGTCTTGTGTCCCATATCATACTATCTTTAATGACTGCAAAAAGATACTAGGTTAGGTCTTTATTTGAACTCTCAGGGGTGTCTTGTCTTTCAGCATTACCCTTTCATTTTACTAATTTCTGAATTTCATTTCACTATGTTTATTTTAAGCTCAAAACTAATAAAAACTATTCAGTGGGTGGTCAGAGCTGTGTTACAAGAATTTTCCAAGCAAAACCTATATTTAAAATGAAGTATCTATAATTCAGTTGAAGAGAATGAATTTCACAGCTTTGAAAAAAATCCCTTTTTGATATGACTCATGGCCATGATGGCAATTACAGTCATCAGATGTACTTGCAAGAGATATGGGTATATACCTAAAATCACTGTCAGTTTAGTTTGCTGAATAAAAGAAATGTATAATAATAATTAATAGCTGTGAAAATACCAGCCTTCTCATGTACATCTGTGGGTTTTTAATGTTTTTAACCCTGTCGTGGCTTAACCCCAGCCAGCAACTAAACACCACCCAGCCGCTCGCTCACTCCCCTCCCAGTGGGATGGGGGAGAGAATCGGAAGAGTAAAAGTGAGAAAACTCGTGGGTTCAGATAAAGACAGTTTAATAAGTAAAAGCAAAAGCCACGCACGCAAGCAAAGCAAAACAAGGAGTTCATTCACTGCTTCCCATGGGCAGGCAGGTGTTCAGCCATCTCCAGGAAAGCAGGGCTCCATCATGTGTAATGGTTACTTGGGAAGACAAACGCCATCACTCCGAATGTCCCCCCCTTCCTCCTTCTTCTCCCAGCTTTCTGTGCTGAGCATGACGTGATATGGTATGGAATAACCCTTTGGTCAGTTGGGGTCAGCTGTCCCAGCCGTGTCCCCTCCCAGCTTCTTGTGCACCCCCAGCCTCCTCGCTGGTGGGGTGGGGTGAGGAGCAGAAAAGGCCTTGACTCTGTGTAAGCACTGCTCAGCAATAACAAAAACATCCTTGTATTATCAACCCTGTTTCCAGCACAAATCCAAAACATAGCCCCATACTAGTCCCCTACTATAAAGAAAATTAATTCTATCCCAGCCAAAACCAGCACAAACCCAAATACATGAAAATGCTACTATGTTGAATTTGGCTACATTTTAAAAAATGTTTAAAGAGCAGGGCAGATCTGAGGGTATATGTTGCTGGACCACATAATTTTTGACCTGATTAGTTCACGTTGGCCTATTTTCAGACACAGAATATATAAAAACTCATACATGTAAGTCATCTGACTATTGAGACAGCTACTCTTGAGTGTCCAGGCCAGATGAAAGAGAACACAAGGCTACATGCATATATTTTTGGTTGAATACAGATTGAAAATGCATGTAGACTGTTTTTGCAAAGCCTTAGTTACATTAATACAGCTACCAAAGTTAAGGTGAGTCTGTTATGTGAATGAGAATTGTTTAAATAGCAAAAAAATTTGTATGGTTAAGTTCACATGCTAACAGGTATTTTTCTGGTATTTTATTCATTCTGGTACTTTCTCATAAACATTTAAGTTTAACATCTGTCTCTTAAGCATAATATCTTTCTGAAAAAATGCATTTTGGAGTATACAACAACAAAAAAATTTAGCTCAAGTCAACGCTAGTTATTTGAAGTGCTGCTTGCAGTGGAATATCATATGCCAATATTGTGTTCGTCTATTGCATCTGAAGCATGTTACAAACTTTGGAAATGGCATCACCTCAATCATACAATGCATTTACTTTTCCTTCCCCCCAGATGAATAACTCGGCTCAAGTGGCTTCTTTTAGTCATGTATTTCTTCCTTAAGAAAGGGAAATTTGGTATTTTTCTTACCAGTGCTGATACTTGCCATCTATGAAAACAATTTTGGCTGGCTTTTTACAAATTCTTTTCACAGGCCTCATTGCTCTTCTATGGATAGACATATTGCCCATTTCTGACATCAACAGATGCAGTGCTTTCAGACTCTACAGAAAGTAATGGTGCCTGACATTTCTAGGGTGAAAGCCTCTCTTTGGTTTTAGTGCTAATGGAAACAGACTTTTTGTCTTCTTGAAAATCCAAAGCCAGCATGTAAATGGCTATGCAGTAAACAGAACAGATTCTTTTTTAATCCCAGAAAATAAAGGAAAAAAGTAAAAAACCCCTCTTATTGCAAAGTTATAGCAGAGCTTTGAAAAAACCCACTTTCTCTCCAGAGCTTGCTTTCTTTAATATCTATTAGATAACCATTCATACTGAATGACTGCCAATATTTATACTTTATGCATAAGGGAATTTGACAACGGCATGCATTACTTCAGTGACAAAGTATTTACGAATGAGAACAAACCTCAGACAGATTGGCTATAGTGATTCACAGAACCATTTTATGCTAGGATGGTGTGTTCAGATGGCTTACACTAAATGAAAATCTCAGTTACTTTGAATTAGTCCTACAGCAGTTCTGAAGAGTAGATTCTCTACTTAGTGAAAGAGACCTGAAATAACATTTTATTTCTGTTCACAGGAGCTAAGGATCCAGTGCAAAGAATTCTCTATGGTCCAAAATAGGAAAAGAAAAGTATGAGGTATTTTAGAGGATAGTTTGAAGGGCAGGAAGGTTTCGTAACGGAAGGTTTCCTAACAATGGTAAATGCCTGTGCACAGTTAGCATCTGGAAAGTGATATTTCTTGAAAAATAAGTACTGAACAATGATCCTTGGATATCATCTAATTCCTATAATAACATATTTCCAGTGTATAGGATAGCTTCTTTTGAATTCTTGCTTCAGGCCTGAAAATCTATGATATTCTCAGTGTTTGATTGCTATCATATTTATGTTAGACTGAAAGACGTTGCTAAAAGAGTGCTATTACTCAAGGCACTAAAGCCTTAACATCCCAACATACATATCCATTCTGCTGCATCTGTGTAATGCATATGCAACTGAATGTAATGGGGTGCATCCACACTTGATGTTAACTGCATACTTCAGTCTTTGTCAGACAGTGGTCTAAGTCCATAAGTCATTGGTGGTCAAAATTTCAAGCTGACCAGAAAGTCTCAAGTTTTGTAGAGGTACTAGATTTTGCATGATGCACTCAGTGTTATGTCACTCAGATATTGCCCATCTTTGTCAGCTTTGTCATATTGTCTTATGGAAAAAATAGTTCTGCAGAGGCCAGTCCTTAGGAACAAGAGGGTTCCAACATTCCAAAGAAATCTGGCCAATTTTAAGAAGTTTTTCAAATGAAATGTTTTAGGTTCCTCAGTTCAATGAAATCTTTCAATCTGGGCAAAGCAATCTGAAACAATTCTCAATGGAGTTGGAAGACATAAAATCTAATTGAAATATCCCCATGGAACATATTAATTTACAAAAAACTGCATGTTCCATCAGAAAATTGTTCTGATTGAAAAAATTTGTGCAGGTCTGTTTGAAACTTTACTTCAAGTAATATGCAAGACATTTCCTTCCAGGTTTTGACCTCCGAAGAAACCATGTATTGACACCTTAAACCAGAATGCCACTGATGTCAGGGGAATAGTTTGGTACTATCAGCAACTGTTCAGAGATATGATTTTATAGACATAAAAGAAGCAGGCTCTGAACAACTAATTTATTGTTGGTTGTGCTCTCCTGGAAGTTCCAAGGAGAGCATTAGGTATTCTTCTTTTGAAAGCTAGGAGTCAAACAACTTATTTTAATTTTTTCATTTAATTTTTCTCTCTTCTTGTTTTCTCTAGCCTGTTTCCTCCTGGCCTCCATGGTGCAAAGAGTCTTTTATGTCACATTCCAAACACTGAGTCCATGATCATCTAAATCTCCTTGGTCTGTGTAATGACTCTTTTAAATTCTGGATCTCTCAGATGTTAATGCCATGCCTGATATTATTTGGAGGAATTTTCAGAAGACCGTAGTCCAGCTGTCTAGATCCTGAAAGAATTGCCCTAGCTATTAGACCGGCTGCTTAGCCTCTCTCCTGCCTTTACCTTCCCCATTCACTTGACTGTAGGAACTAATTTTTCTGGTAACCTTGATTGTGTCAACAAAGCAAGGAGCTAAGCTCAGCTAAATAAATCCTTATATGGATGTGCACACACACAAAGCGTGCAGTAGAAAAAGAACAGGAAATTTACACACATAGAAAGCCATAAAACTCCTGAACACAGTAATTAATGCAGAATTTTGTCACCCACAAAAGTCTTGGTTTTGATATGAGTTATACTGGCCATTTCAGCTCTCAGTCTTTTTAGCCTGATCAGCTTGCATGTGGAAGTTTATTGGTTTCCACTGACTTGGAAAGTTTGCATTTGAGAGTTTTGCATTGCACTTTTGGTTTTGTGTTTTTTTTTTTTTTTTAAAGCTCTGATGAAATTCCACCAAGGAATTTCATACTTCAGTTTTCTGTTATCTGAATACAGACCTCTTCAAAGTCAACAACCATCAGCTAGGCATAGTCACTTCAGAGCTCACCAGGAACAGTGACTCCAGAAGGTGTTACGTTCTTGCTATAAAATGAAGACTCAAATCCAGAATGAAAGGTTACAACTAGAAAAGAACTCACAACATAAAAATGGGATATATACACTTACACATATGTATTCCCTAAATGGTCACACCACCTTTGTGCAACCTGGCCCAATGGAAGTTGTAACATCAATGCAAACTTATGTTTTATGTGAAAAAAGCATCTTCTCCAACACTTGACAAGATTTTCTTTTATATGAAATGACATTCAGTGGTCCCAGAGTGACGTAAGTACTAAACGCTCAAGCATTTCAGTACTTTCAGGGGAACAGAAAGACAACCAGGGTCTTTACTCTGGCAAAGCAATGCAAAATATAATGGCTAGGAGTTAAAAGAGTTAAACTGAAATTAGAAACAGGGCAATCATTTTTAACAGTGAAGTGATTAATTTCTGATACAGACTACCAAGAGAAATATGAAGATTTTGAAGGGAGATTTTGTTCCCTTCCAATCAAGATTTAGTATCTACTTTTGGAAACACCTTCATTCAAACACAATAATGTGGAAAGCATCCTGTGCTTGATTCAGGAGCCAAAGCAAGGGTGTTTAATACCATCTGAGATGCTGTAGATGTGATCTGATCTCCAGGTACTGTGCAATTATATGTTCTCTTCACAGTGGTGTCACAGCTGCTTGTCCTGGGCGTGTGTCTCATACCCTGGGGCATCCAAAATGGCACTAGATGCTTATGTCTGAGCACCTTGTACAATAGGAAACAAAGCTGGTCTGTTAATAGTTGGTCTTCCTGTATTAATTCTGACCATTTTCAGAAGGAAATGAAAAACAGATTGCCATTTCATTTTTCTGTTCTGTAATACCAAACTGGCAAATCCATGGAGAAAAGCCAGTAATCTTATTCTTGGATATTTGCAGGAAAGCATATGAGTTTATTTGCTTTCTCTGAAACATTCTTAATGGCTTTATTCTGTGCTGCCTCATAGTAAAGGTAGGTTCATGTCAACAGCAAGCAATCACTTAGATCCTTGTAGAATCGATACTCTCATAATTTTAAAATGGATGTGCATATGAAACTGTTTGAATGCAGTCTTCATTTTTGTCTTCCAGGCCAGATCAAAAATCCTTAACTAACTAGCTACCTAATGAAATAACTAACTGACTAAAGATCAAGCAATGGACACATTATTTTCCTGTTGCAATTCTTATCTGGATTTTTTATTCCTTTCTGAGTAATGCTATTCATCCAGGAGAGCTCTATGAAAATGTAAGTGTAAGTGCTACTTATTGTGAGCCAGGAACAAAGAGAGAAGCAGCGGATTCAAGGCTTTTTGGCTATAATGTGCTGCTTTCCAGATAATGGGCTCTCTTGGTGTTATAATGAAAAGCAAACATATCATTAATACAGAGCTCCATAAAAACTTCTGCCATATACCTTAAGCTTCATTAGTTTAGATTAATGACTTACTTCATATACATGACAATAGGTGAAGCAAATCTTTGTTTATTTATTGACAATTCAATGTGACTGTGACATGCATAAACAGGCTTCCTCCTGATTAGTTCCATGTTTTAAAGTAACTTTGTGTTATAAAACTTGTTAACTACAGTATCATTTTATTGAACTCTGCTCTGTGAATGATGTGATCTACATTGAAAGGCGTCAATATTGCAGTCATTCCTGGCAGGCACTGGAGCATTATGCACACAGATTGGAGTAGATATCTCATTGTACAAATCCACGGACCCAGAAAATGTCCAGTTATTGAGACTGCACGGAGAGGACAATGTTCTATTCATAGGCTCTGCAGTGCAAGGTCAGAGAATGAAACTTGAACTAAGTGTAAGGTTCAGATTAGTTTCACGGTTTTGCAGAGGACCTCCCTGAAAGTTAGGACTCTGAAAGCACCAATCCTTTCCCAGAGAACCCTGGCAAGGGTTCATAGCACACAGTGCAGCACTCGTGTGAATAAGTAGTTGGGGAGTGATTTCCACTGTGAAGCTCCTGTAGAGCTCAGCGAGAGGGAGAAAGAGAGAGTGGTAGAAAGGAAGTTATATGAGCCTTTTTCGGAAAATGCTTGCGGAGTGGGGGTACAACGATGTTGAATTTTGACATGTTTTTTGCTTGGATTAAATAATTTGTATTTAGAATCAGTTACAATTTGGAAGCTATAATCCCATAGCACCATTGACATCCTGTGGTTCCCCCCTATTAATGCTCCTGAAAGCACATAGCTAGAAAAGGGTTTCTTTGACAGTAGCAATTTTAGGCAGAACTGGTAGTATTGTTTCTTACTATGCCAGTTTCACGCTTTCCATTATCAAGATCTGTTTTCAGTGACTTCTAAATTTGCCAGCTTGTCTGGGCTGATATTTTACATCTTAAATGTTGACTTCAGGTTGCAATTCTTGGAAAAAGCCAACTGAAGTAGTTCAAATGAGCTGACATAAGGATCACAGGTCAAGGTCAAAGAAGGGAGGATGGGAAAAAGAATCTTTGCCCAATATGCACACTGCTGGGTGAACACAAGTGTCCTGAGTCTCACTACTGTTCTGCTGCTAGTAAAAATGACAATGCAATGGCAAACTATTACCTCAGGGCTCCATAGCTGACCTGCAAGAACTACATCGCTGCTATCTGCTCTCTGCTAAAGCCTCCAAAGTTCTTCTCCGGCTCTGTCATTTGTTGCCACAGGACAAAATTTCCTCCAGTTTCTTCTTTTAAAAAAACCCTAAGAGATCAGACATAGAAACACACAGGAGGACAGCTAATAAGATAACAAAATTAAAACATTTTTTTCTCCTCAAATGGGAACAAAAAGCCTTCAAGAAAATATGTGAGTCCAATAGTCGATCAGGTTGTAAAAGGAGCGTTCACTAAGGTGATGCTATTGGAGGAAAAAAAACAACTCAAAATTAATTCTTTGTGTCAACATTTATTCCAGAAGAGGTCAGAGAGATTCCTACCCCAGAACTATTCTTTTCCAGAGGATAAGCCCACAGGTTTGTTTCCCTCAGGAATTCTTAAGCAACTGAAATAAGCAACTGCTGAACTATTAACTGTGAATAATAATCTGTCATTTAAACGAGTTGTGTTACCTGAAGAATGGAAAATGGCAAACATGACACCAATATTTTATAAGATTTTCTAGATTAACTCAGACAATTACAAACTGTATAAGATATTTGTATAAGAGCAAATTTGTAGGAAGATTCCATTCTGTAAGAACAGACTGAGTAATAAAATAGCAAAATATGATATACTAGGGAAAAGCCAAGATGGCCTTTGCATAGAGAAGTCATGACTCACCTATCAGTTAGACAACTTTAGAGAAGCCACTGAGCATATGGTTCAGGTGATGTAACATATAGGCATTTTCAAAAAACTTTTGAGAAGGTCTCATTGCAAAATCACTGAAAGACACTAAGCTGTCATGGGATAAAAGAGAATGTCCCATGGTGGATTAAGAATTGGTTAAAATACAAGAAACAGATGGTAGGAGTGGGTAGTTGGTTTTCAGAAAGAAGGGAGCTCAAACATATTCTACAAATGAAAAATGTGCCATTCAACATATTCATAAATGGATATCACTTGAATGATAAGGAGGCAAAATCTGAAAATGATGCTGAATTATTTGGGATAATCTAAAGCTGATTGTGAGAAGTTGTCAAGGAACTCAAACTTATAAGTAGATTATAAAAAGGTAGATGAAATCAGATGTTAGAAAGTGGCATATAAAGCCTAGGAAAAGAAATAACCTACATGTATTACTATATGATGGCCTTCAGTTGAGTTACCATCATTCAGGAAAGAGATCTTGAAGCTGCTGCAAACTGTTCTTCAGAACAACAGTTCAGAGTTCAGCGGTGTCTATAAATGTAACTAGAATTTGAAGAATAATTAGGAAAATAATTAGGAGCCTAACAGAATGCATAATCACGTCTCAGTGTATATCAATCATCTATTAATATTTCAAGATTTCATTATTCTAAATTTAAGAAATGGAGCTTGTGGTCCTGGGCATGCCATAGCAAAAGAAAAAGGTGTAATAGAATTACCAAGGATCCAGACAAAGACAACAAAAATAAACAGAGATGTGGATTGTCTTTCATACAGCTACAGAGCAAATAAAAAAATAATCTCAATTTGGAACAAAAAGGTGACAAAGAATATGAGAGAGATTTGTGGAATAGAGAAGATCAATAGCAAACAACTCTTCTCACAGTACAGGTAACTCCGCCAAATGAAATTGTCAAAATAGACTTTGAAAGACATGAAAGGTATACTTTTCATGCACAAAATGTATACTTTTCTAAATGAGTTTAGAAGAGGATCAGAGAAATTCATGCAGGCTAGATCCACTGTTGGCTAATACACATGACAAGCTGTAACCTCTAGAATAAGTAAGTCAGCTATTGATGAAGGTTGGCTCATTCTCTACACGCACTCCCCAATGGAGACATGGGGTTAGGCTCACCTTTGGTATCACCTCTCTGGCAACATTTACATTCAACATTCACATTCAACATTCAGAAATGAGGAAACTGGAGAATTAAGGTTCTCTGTGCAACTTTAATTAAAAATTCCTTTTTGAATAAGTATTGTGACATCTATTACATGCTGTTTTGCCCTTTTCATCTCCAGTAGTGCCCTCCCATTCTCAGTACAAGTCAGGGAACAGTTTGGGAATGAATGGAGCAATGCTGTATACAAAGGCGGCACTGGCAGAACTTATTTTCACCAGTTGCAGTTGTTTGGTGACTGACACAGGGAACTGCAAGAAAATACTGGATCAAATAAGGCCAAAGTCCCTTGACTACAGCCTGGAGAACACTTTCCTACAGTTCCTTGGCTTGTGTGTTCATGCTCCAAGCAGGCAGATATCTACAAACCTCCTTCTGCCTTTGCACTGCGTAGCATCAGCAACGTTATTGCAGCCAACCTATGGTTGTTAGACAGCAGCATGGTTTCCAAACGGTCCCCGTTTGTGGGCTCAAACCCTTTTCTTAAAGAGGGACTTAAATCCAGACCATTTGGACAAATTTAGGCTCCCAGCCAAGAGGACATATAGCTGTAAAGTGACAGGAAGTCACATCAAATAGGAGTTTTCACAGCTCATCGCTAATTTTTACTGCAGTACCAGGGAATCTGATTTAGAAAAGTACTAGGAACTCGAACTTCAGCTAAAGTCAATAGGATTATGTAAACTGCTATATGACGTTAAGTGCTCTGAGGGGTCTGATCTTCCTATGTCTCAAATTCTGCCTGCTAATCAGTGGAAATATTTGTTTTCACATATATGTTCAGGCACTCTGGCTATAAAATAATATTCACGCCACCCTTCAGTTCACAGAGATGTTGTGAAAATAAATTAATTAATATTTATGTGTGACTCAGTTGTGGAAGTGATGAGTGTCACTGAATATAAAAATTCATTTTTCCATCTTTAAGTCTACATTTGAGCAACAAATATGGCCTGAGGTTGCAGACTGAACACTAAGGAAAAACCAGAATATTCATTAGATTATTCTTAAGACCATTTTGCATACTGAATGAGGTAGGTGGTGTGTGAGGAATTATTTTGTAATTGTATAATTAAAGACAATAATAGAAAAATGTGCACACAATCTTACAAAGGGCAACCTTAATTCTGACATTTCCTAACTACTGAGGGCTTGCTTTGAAAGCCTGTTTTTTTGAATGTATGATTTGCGTGTCTGTAATATAAACCACGAGGTTTATATCAGCATTGATTGTTAGAAATTTTATATACATCCATCCCACACTTTTACTGTAACATTTTTATATAAATTGAAAATAAACATATTCTAAGGCAATTTTAGAAACATTCACACTTTATGGTTTAGCCAGTCCAGAGTAGTGCTAGATTTCTGCATAATAATATCATCACATTCAAAGGAAATAGAGAGTTCGATGGTGGATGGGTTATTGCAGATCAGTGAAAACAGAAAGATTGGTTTTCCCCTTCATATAAGGTCTGTATTTAGTAGAGTGTGACCATGCCATCACACCATACAGAAAAAATGATAAAAGCAAGGCTCTACATCCAGGCCACTTATCTTAAAAAACAATTTACTTTCTATTACACCAAAGTGGTGAGAATAATGTTGTCTGGGAATTTTTAATATTTGTAGACTATACTTCCATTTCCAGTCTCTTGGGCAGCAAGATCACATACTCTTTTTCAACAGGTAGAGTCTGAATAATATTATTTGTAATTTTTTTTTTAAAATAACAGGTACTAAAACAATCACAATAGCCTAGAGCAGAAACCACAAAATCTGCTTATAATTCACCATTCTCCACAAGAAATTGGCTTCCTTCTATGACATCCTAGAAGACTCTGGCCTGATGTTTCAAGAAGAGGAGATTAGGACAGAAAGATTAAAAAAAATTCTTCAGCTCCAAGATGCAATGAGGAGAGTGGTCATCTGTTGCCTTTACTGCTTTCATGTCATGTTGATCTGAAGGAACTCGAGTTGTAAAGTTTCTCAGGCAGCACAGAAAAAAAAAATCCATATTCTTCTGTCCTTCAGACGACAGTCCTGGAGGAAATTGGCTTATCCCTGTAGAAGATTGTTAATGAATTTGATGGAGGGGCAGTGAACATGAATTTTTATGTATTGTGTGTAGGATTTTTTTTCTTAAATTAATAACTGTAATTTATCCTTTCTTTCTCTAGCCACCTTTTATGTGGTTGCTAGCTATTTTGTATCACAAGCATCTGGAAGATAAATGTTCAGAGCATGAAATATTACCTTCATTCCCCATCTATGCCGCAGATCATACATCCAGGTTAATGTTAACAAAATAATCTGTAGGTAGACTCAGGGAAGCAATCAGAAGGAACTACTTTCAGGTCAGGAACTGATATGTGCAATTTTCCTTGAAATTTTTGTATGGTGAAGCGCTTCAGCTGTGCAGGATGGGCACAGAGGTTTGGTCCCAGGATTCTTGGCTCTTCTGAGTCATACTGATTACTGCTCAAATCTGATATGATGTGCTCTTTGCCATATAGCTGTCCTTCTTTGAGGCAAAATCTGAACCAAGTCCCTTCACCGAGCTGCTGGTATTGTCTTCAGCAGATACCAGCACCAGCAGGAAGGCACAGAGCTCCCCACATGGCAGCAACGCAGTGTCCCTGTCCAGAGGAAAACAACTCTTTCTAGCTCCAGCAGCTACAAATTTGCTGATCTCAGAAGCAGTAGGGTTTATATCCCTTTCTAATTTAAAACAAATCCTGTTTAACTGAATTTAAAGCACACTTACTGCCAGTATAAATGCATGATCCTTTTCAAATCCTACTAAATCATTGGTCTCAGTGATTTCCCTGGCATGGGAAGAGCCAACGGAAGCTCAGTGCAGATTAGGATGTGCATCCCTGACTGTGAAAGAATGATCTTGGGGACCAGGCAACTGAGAAAGGAGTGTGTTAAAAGGTACAGCTCCTCTCCCTATCTGGTTTGGGAATGTTCCTGTTCAAGGGTGGCACAGGGGAAGAGATTTAGATATAGCTAGATGTCTAAGATTTATCTGTTGAGATGTCTATAGACAGATATTTTGCCCTACATAACCCAATTCCAGACAAGTAAACCAATTTTCCTTCAACTTGATAACCCCACATGACAGGGCATTCATGAATATCCTTTACTCTAAAAAGAAAGTGATGGTTGGAAAGCTCAGCCACATGGAGGTGTAGGTGCACAGTGAAACTTTGTAAGGCCAGCTCTTCACTGGTTTAAATCAGCCATCAATGCCTTCAAGAAAACAATGTCAATTTACTTTAGCTGAGGATTCAATATCTAGTGATACATTGAAATGAAGGGAGGTTTTTTCCCATCACTCAGGTGCCTAAATCAGCTACCAAACTGGGAGAAAGGAAAATCTTCCTCTTAAAGGGTGACTCTGAATCTGAACCTGACCTTGCTGTGCCAAACTGCTGCCTGAAGGAGCCTGACCCCATCCCTTCGTCAGACCTCAAGGAATCCAGTCAACTCGGTGGGATACAGTAGGTACCTAAAGCTGAGGAGGTTGATTTATCCCATAAGAAAGATTTTTAACTGGAAATTATGTAAGAGCATCTCCTTGGTCAAAGAGGATAAAAATATACATCAGCCAAAGAGAGACCCAATCTTGTAGTCTCTAATCACATGAATAACCATACTGAAACCTACAGAGTCCTGCAAAATGGCCTACTGGATAAAGACCATCATGTTTAATAAATCTGATATACTTTTTTTTTCCCCATTGAGAAAGAACAATAGAGCATATCTAATTCATTTCGGTTTGGAAAAGAAAGAATGACTCAGAAGCCACAAACTGATTAGCAAACAGGAAATGGAGAAAGACCTCTGAGTTGTAATTTTGAGACAATATTCTACAGTTAATCTCTTTGAAAAATAATGGAACCAGACTTTAATATTAACCTGTCATTGCACTGCAAAAGGATCTAGAGAGAACAGTAAGCAGTATCAATGAAATTAATCTAATGACATTTTATTGTTGACACAGACTAGAAATCCAGAGATTCAGCAGACAAAAGGAAAACATTCTAGATTTTCTTATTAAATTATGCAGCTGCAACACTTTTATAGATTATAGTGTAAGGTAAAAATTGTGTCATTTCAAATTTAAAAGCCCAATTTTCATAAAAGCCCTGTTTAGCTTGGTTGTGTGATCCTTCCTTGCTGCCAGAATAAATTTCAGTAGTGTTCTTCTCAAACAGGACGCTCAATACTTTTCACTACGCTGCTAAAACTCCCTGCCACTAGAACACAGATGAGTAAGAAACGTGAGACCCTCAGAACTTAATCCAAAGCTTTTTAAACCCTCCTTATATTAGTTTGAGTTTGTCTTTATTAAAAATATAAAATTTCTTTTATAAAATAACAATTAGTGATCTAATATAATGTAAATTACTGCCTCCAGGTAGGATGCTAAAAGAAAAATACATCATTCCATTGGGATGGTGAATAAAAGCAAATCTCAAAATAAGAATAAATGGAGGTATTATCCCATGAGAATCTTCTGAATCGATCTATTATTTCTCAGCTTGAAATGTGCCACTGTTGTACTTCCACTTGATTATGAGTCTTGTTTTCACTTCCGTCAGTTGATCCAAATTGAGTACTTCTGACATTTGCAAAGTTACTCACATATTCCACTGCGCAGTAGGGAAAACCTTGTTAATGAAGAAATAACAAGCAGAAGAATCGAATAAATATTTAGTTGATTGTAAAGAGGTACAGTTGCTGGTATTTAAATGCTAAAAATAAAATAAGGCAAGCCACAATAACATGCTTGCTCATGTCCTCTAAAAAGGGGTGCTAGCGGTGTTTCTTTCTGTGCCACAGGGCACTTTCATTTCCTGATTCTATTATATACTAAGTGGCCACCTGAACCTGCCAATGAACTTGTTCTATTGTGTTTTTCTATTTTTAATCCAAAAGGAGTAAACACATTTCTCATCAGATGTGTCACACACTGCTCTACATTGGTGAGATTTATGAAGGTGTCAACGAGTTATTACAGAGCCATTCATTTATAAATAGGTGTCCATTCTTCAGGAAATCATAAATGATAGGAGTATTTCCACCATTTCCCAAAGCCTGTATTGTAAGAAGGATGCCCATTTGTGGGTTTTTTTGACTGCACTACACTGATGTAATTTGTTTTTTGTCCCTCCCCCCTCACCCATTCAAGGCTTTCTCTCTATTTTATGATTACGTTCAGCCAGATTCATGCATTGGATGGCTAACAGTAGTACAGCAAGGAACATAACAACTATTTCAATACTCATTTACAGACAAAAAAAAGAAAATCTCAAAAAATCTTCTCTTTAACCAGCCAGGCTTGCAAACTCTGAGTCAGCTGTACTGCTCTGTATTTTTTTTTTTTGGTGGTCTTTAGAAGTTGATGTAGGGGACTCTTAGTAGATACTCTTCATTAAACACCTACCAAGTCTGCCCAGGAGTGGATATGAATGCAGCTGTAGCCATTTGACAATGACATCTCTTATGACCTCCAGTTGTATTTCTTACTTGGGAAGAATCTTTCTCTAATATATCATTAGTGGCACTTTAAAGTAACTTGAGAAAAAAACTTTTCTTGCCAATCACGAGGAAAACTAATCTGATAGGAGGATTGCTCCAGAGACATAAAAAGCAAAGGTAAATCTTACAGAACAATATCCGTGTTTTGAAGAGTTCAGAAAAAGCAAAAAAGGAGAAAGGAAAACAAAGTATCAGCATCCTCTAGATTTACAGTTCTTCTAAATGTCATATGGGATATTATGGCAATGTAATTAGGCTGCATTAAAAAATACCGGAGCACTATTTCCTGGCTTATTAATCTTTCTTTAACATTCAATTGGCACATTACACACCCTGTCACATTTTTCACTGTTCAAATATTATTTTGACAATCACCAGCACCACAACCCAGAATAGAAATGTTTGCTTAGCATGTTGGATGTCACCAGTGTTGGGTATGTCACTCAACCATCTAAGCAAAAATGAAGAGTCACCTTCCACACTGTGGGGATTTTTTTTTTTTTTTTTGGTGTGACTCATTTTCAGTGAAAGGGTCTGGGAAACATCCAGAAACAAACCTATTTACCTTTGCGGATGTCATCTAATTTCCATTTAAAAATAGCTTAATGGGATGGTAATTCTCCAAATTTGATTTTCATTTAATATAGAGGAGTAACAATAGTACCTTTTAGCAACTGATGTCTGTTATCCTCAGGTATGATGTCCTCAGTAAAGTTATGATTTGGTTCCGACAACAGGAGCTTTGTTCTACTTTTGAAGTCCTCTTTCACACATATAGAACATTGTGTTAGAAAAACAAATGCCTTCATTCTGACATCAACTTTAACAGCCAAGAAATAACATGAAAATCCACGTACAGAGTCCAAACAGCAAATGGGATTGATTGATTGACATATGTTTAAAATAGATCCCTTTCTGCACTGTAACTGATTTCCATGCCCAATCTTTGAAGTCTAAGAAGCACCCGTGAGTGTAAAGTCTGTCTGGGCTCCACAAGGAGAATTGTGCCTGCATGTGTCACGTTAGACGAGAACTTCCCACTCACCTTTGCAACGCACTACCCTTAGATATAGAAGGATCCTTGCTCCTTATGCTGAGCTGCCTTTACAAACCACTGCAAAAATGTATGTTGGCAAATAGCTTCCAAAACCATAAAAAAGCGCTGTGGATCTTCTGTAAGCGTATGGGGTGGCAGAGGTTCCACAGACTATCTGATAGCACAACTAAAGGCACAAAAGCCTTACTTAGCCAAATAGATTTAACAAAAGGCAAGAAGGGAATTTTTTTTTATTATTCATCCATCCTCCATCATGAAGCCACTCTCCTCTTCAAGTCTTCCCACCAGCTCCCATCCATTGCAGAAAGTGTAGCTCTCTTTTCCACTGCTGCACTGCTCTGTCCCTGTGCCTCCAGTTTCTCTGCTTCTCTCAGTCTCCATCTTCACAGAATCACAGAATCACAGAATCACAGAATCACAGAATCACAGAATCGTATAGGTTGGAAAAGACCTTTAAGATCATTGAGTCCAACCGTAGTTCACATTTAGCTCTATCTATGCATTTCTATTCTTCTCCCTTTTGTGCATTTTTTTTCATGCTGACCGGTAATAAAAGGGTTCCTTCCCAGCCTTATGCATGACCTTTTCTCTGTTCATGTCCCTCTTAAAACACTCATCTCCTGCGCTATGTAGCAGAGCCTATGTTTTAACGCTATGTTTTAATGTCATTCATCCATTAAAACAAATCAGCCAATTCTAATGGAAAGGTGTACTGGCACAACTCACTCTCAGCTTCAGCTGTTGGTCAGCATCCGAGAGGAAACCCCACCATGCTCGTCTCTCTTTTTCTGTGTCTTTCTTATTCTACTTTGAAGACAAGAAGGTAAAGCTCCAATAAGTATACCAGAAAAAAAAAACCCACAAAGGCTCCTAAGCATTGCTGCGTTAAAGGAGTAAGCCAGCAGTTCCTTTAGCCTGAATCCAGCTCTTAATTGTTTCATGTTGTAGCAGGGAATAGGTTTTAATAATAACTAGATATACTACTTGCTTTTCCAGCGGAACATATAGCAAGCTCCTTGGGACAAAGGAGTTGTTCTGTATAGATCTGCTCAATAAGTAAATAATAAATGGTTCGACCTAGGGGCATTAATGGCGATCAATGCTACCCTACTTCTAATGCAATGATATCAGCTATGTTGTGATACTGAGTTAGATACAGGCAAATGTATCTCACAGAGATAGATAAGACTTTGCTCAAAACATATCTGTGAAAAAGGTGACCCAGTTTTTTTGTGCAGAGGGTAGGGCATATCTGAATCTTGGTCTGCCCTGTAGTTCAGTAGCTGGCACCTGATGTACCCCCCAAAAGGGGTTACTTTCATTCGTTATTCCTTCTCTCACCTGGACCTCGCAGTAGTTTGCATCTAGTGATGAGATGGCGATAAGAGGTTTTGTGTTTGAATTTTCCCTCCTGACCTTTGAATTTCTTAGAAAAAAAAATTGCTTCCCTTTATTTTATGGAATAACACCTTTCTAACTGACACAAACTCCCTGGGGGGAGCAGGAGGAGCTGATAGCAACCCAGGCCAGTTTTCATCATGTGGTGCTGAGCCCTGAATAGAGTATCTTTAGTTATTATAGCAGTGTACAAAAATCAATGACCTGAGTACAATAGCTGTGACCCATAGATTGCAGTGGCAAGGAATTTTCCCAGGATACAGTGAAAACTGAGTAACTGGCAGTGTCTTATTTGCTGTGCCTGTGGGCACACATAAAACCTTGTGGGTGTGACTTAACAGAACTAGTCCATAGCTTGGAGAATTAATCCAGATAATTAGAGAGCATGGTGCTTTCTGCCGTGTCACATCCTCTGTGTGAAAAAATGGTATTTTAAGGGCTTACCTGTGAGAACAGGATTCACATGCCAAAGTATTGCAGATAATTTAGGTAATGCCTAGCCATCTTTGCAGCTTACGTCCACCAGGTTTAGGAATCATATGATGCATGATGTGTTGGGAATGATGGTCTTGTCATTTTTTGATCATTGTCTGAAGAAGACACAGACCTGCAAAGAAGAAGCATCAATGTCAGTACTGATGATACCATGCTATGTTCCAGTATCACTGGCGGCAGATGATCTTATATCTGCATAGTGATGGTGTTGCAGGAATCACATAAGGAGGATTGCAGGCCATCTGACTGCTTGTCTTTTTACTTTGCTTTTGCAGTCCTAGATATTTCCATTAAAACTGACATTTGAGTGAATGAACAGAGGACTTTAAACCTGATGTGTATTTGCCACATATAGAAAGAACCTTGGTGTTATTTCTGCTTACAGACTTTTGCAACTGCACTGAAGCAGAGGCAGAAAAGGAGGGTTTGCAAACTAACTGCAGGTTGTGGCCACATATCTAACAGTGGCGAGCACATATTTTGTGTTGCAATGTGGCCCCAGAGGATACTGCAGCATCATCCCAGACACTGTGTGTGACTCACCCAATGTTTATGGACACATGGACATCTAAACTATGTACATTTTAATTTGCTGAGGAACTTAACCATACTGCCTACTGGAAAAGAAAAAAGTCCATTATAAGAAACTTGGACTTGAAGAGCATTGGGACTGAGTCTGAGCAGACAGCTGGCAAGATAATCAAGTGTGTGGTTCCTTATGTCATCCACAATTCAGGTGTACAGGGATCTATAGAAAGTTATATTCTGCAGAAGTAATATATACTGTAAATAAATCAAGCTAGAATAAATTATTTAGTCTTTTTCTGATATTTAGCAGCACATTGCCCATCAAATTTAGTGGAAGCGGCAATTGCTCAGTCCTGGAAAAAAAACCTGACTCTTCTCTAGCTCAGCTGTGAGACTAACTGTATCTGAATCTATATATATCACACCACAACCATGCAGCTCCCCCCCCCCCGCCGAAGAAATAACCTTCACTGTATGTGAGAAGCATCTTCAGTGGAAAGTCCTGAGTTTAGGAATTGTAGGCTAGGCCACATAGTGTCTCTTTTAAGATTTTTTCGCCTTAGGAGGACAGAAGGACACGCCAGGATGCTCTTTCCGAGCCCAGTACTAGCAAGCCACAGGGGCAGCCTGAATCACTGCTCAGTGGCACCAGCCATGGGCCACTTGAACCTATTTTTTTTTTTTGGCTCTGTGATTTAAGCCGTCCGTGGGGAAGGAGGTTGATGATATAATACTGCCATCTGGTGACCACTGCCAGAAAATTTAATCTGGAGGAGAAAACCAAAACCCCTAACAACTGTAGGATTTAACTTGACAGTGGGTGAGGAAGGGGCGAGGCAGCAGGGGCAGCAGCGGCCGGGGCAGCAGGGGCAGCAGCGGCCGGGGCAGGGGCAGCAGCGGCCGGGGCAGCAGGGGCAGCGCTCGCTCCCTCCCTGCCCTGTGCCTGGGCCGCCTCTCCTCACCGCACAGGTCCTCAGAGAGAGGTGCTGCGCAGGGCTGGCTTTAAATTTAATTATCAGGAGAGCTCATTCATTCAGGCACTAAGAGGACCTGAATATGCAGAACATAGGGTTTCTTTTTTTTTTTTTTTTTTTTTTTTAAGAGTGGCTTAAATACAGTTTCCATGGCAGTTAATCCAACTTTGACCCAAATTAAATTTCAATGTCTAAAAATTCATTCAGCCAGAGAAGGACAATGTTTAGCCCCCTCTGAACCAGGCACAGAGCTGTGTGAGAACATTTCTCCTCCCCTGGTTTGCTCTTTGCAGCAGAAACCTATATAATCATGAAGCCAGCTGGTGCTGCTGAAACACTTGCCCGGGTGCAGGAGGCAGCCCGGTGACGTTCCCAGGGATCCTGCTCCTAAACATGGCCCGCTCGGGGTCTAAGGATTTGGTGGCATATCACAGCCCCCCAAGGCAAGGGTAGGAAAGGCAACCTTTCAAAAGTATCTTATTGCTGTAAGGGAGTTCTGTGTTCAAAATGAAGATGAATCCATTTTGTGTCCTTCCGAGAAAATAATATTCTCATTGATGTTCACTCTCATAAAACACTCCCTATTTTATGACACTATCAGTGCAAAACAAGTCATTTAGATATTATAACAGTATTTTAGATGATACCTACTATCAAAGACTCTCTCACCATAATGGTGGTGAAGCACAATAGAGGTTTTATAATATAAAAAGAAAGAACTTTCCCTACCTGTTATCATACTGATGGGGACATAGTCCCTGTTTCAGTCCTGCCTGTAGTGGCAAATTACTTTTAACATGCTATATATTTCAATGATATCTAGTTAAGGTTTCATTATGACATCTCAGTATAAAATATAATGTACAATTTCTACCATGTTTTCCTAAAACATTACTGTGGGTGAGATTTTTCACATTAACCACAATTGCAGAAATGACTGATGTTTAAATCTGAAGACAATTTTAGTCATTATTAAACTTCATTATAAAATGAAGTACGTGGGTGGAATTGTAGTTTGATGCTTTTGTAATTTGCTCTACCTTTTCAATGTACTTTTCAGTTACATTAACTGAATCATTTCATCTTATAGATGCAAAGATGAAGAAGAACAAAAACATGCCCATTAACTGAAGCAGTGCAAATGTGCATAGTTAATGGAAACCATTTTGACATTTTGTATTTGATTCCATGGTGTGTCTACTCAAACAATTTCAATGGCATATTAGAACAAAATGCTACATTGTACTCTTCACTAAGAATGCAAGTAATAGACTTCAAAAATTACCTTTCCACTGAAAGTATTATCTGTTGGAAATGAAGAAATGTTTTACATTATGAAAGGCTAATAGCAGTAAGGGGGAGCAATGGGCTGTAATGAGAATTCAGGCAGAGAGGGTTTTTTGACCCTGTGTTTCCCAAATGCATGTGTTTTTACAAGTTATAGCAGAATTGCTTAGATAGTGACATAAACTCCTGTATTTAATGGCAATTATTTCACTGTGTTACAATTAAAGGCTTCTTAATGCAAGATCATGTTAAATATTGTGGCAATATTTTTTTTCTGTCACAGAACAGATAATTGATTGCTTTTCCAAAACCAGTTGGGTTTTTTTTTTCCATGACTGAATCAATTCAAGGACCAGATGCAGTCCAAAATATATTTCCACTCTGTTGCTAAAGCAAGGTTTACCTATTAAACAAATTCTGCGTTTCACCACAGGATAATTTATCTGTTGGTAAAAGCATATCATAAATAATTTTTACATGCATTTAAGCCTGATTGATGAAAGTATTTCCATTTCTTGTCATTTTCAGGCCAGCTAAAAATTGCTGTATCTTACATTTCACATTTGAAAATTCATAGAGGTAGCATTCTTCTGATTGCCTCAAAAATATTACTTATAACCACTTCTCTGTGGCAATACACCCAGTATACTTAAGAGCAGCTGGACTGCAACTCTGGAATGTAACTAGAAAAACAAAAACCTCTGCATATACATTTCAGCTAAGTGCTGGTTTTGGCATTTCAGTGAAATGTTTGGCTACAGAATTTTGCCTCATTCAGATGCACGATTGGGTGTTTGGCTGATGGATAGACTGCAAGCCTCTACAAGCCAATTCAGTTTAACAAGAGCTGAGGCTATGCTTGCCTTCCTTCTGTCCTCCTGCCTGCTTTTCTGCGTCAGTTTTTCTTTCCAGGTGATGTCTAGAAATTCCACAACTGGCATCAAAAACTTGTTATAATTTCTAGTTCTTATCCTTGATTCACTCCAGGGAAGAAGATTGTCACTTTTTGGCTTCACTTGATTGCTCTACCATATACGTACCATTTCTGGTGACTATTGCAATCTTTCACAAGAATGAGATATCAGAATTTCAGTACTCCTTAGGCATTTCAAAAGAGAAGTAAACCTCATTCCCTTTAGCTTCTTAGTCTTCTCTAGTTCACTGTTACTCAGTCTTTGCTCTGTAAGTCACTTGTGCCTGACAGATGCTCAAAACGTGAAAATACTGTAAATGAAACCAAAAAAATTCCTACTTCTATACACATTTACTTCCACTTAATAAAGAAAATAAGCAAGTTGAATGAAGGAAAACAGAAGTGAGAGACTAACATTTAGGCTAGCTCTTACCATATCGGTGCCAGCTGAAAGGTATATGTAGGAGCCAGCCACTGATTCCTATCGGTGCCTGCCTGCAGGCAGAGATGCCTTCCTTACTAATTAATTTTTTATCATAATGTCCATTTAATACTTCTAATGCTTGCATAATGATCAGTATTTTTACTATAAAATAGTTGTAAATGAAAGAGTGGAATTAGTATCTTGAAAGAAAGGGGAATGTTACTTCTGCTTACAAAGCTAAGCATGTTGTCTACCCTCTTCTGTCCCATCACCATCAGGATTGGGATGAAAGATAGTCTGTTATTTTTTTTCCCTAAATCTTAAGTTATTTTTCAGCTAAAAAAGGAGGAAAAATATCTTCTTTGCCTCTTACAAATAATTCCCATTAATTGAAGATCGAGTTCTCTGTTTTTACTGGCTGTTTACTTCTTTTATATAGTTTAAAACCCCGTGGAAAACATAACCGCAAAGCAAAACATCACATATTCAAAAGGTTAAGGCTTGAGTGCTACCAGTGCTTTATAGCTTTTTTCTCTGTGTGTGTGTGTGTAGGCTATTGGAAATATTACAAACCTTGTGTCTTACAGTCTTAGGCACCCTGATTATGAAAAGATTTGAAAATAGAAGAGCTTCTAGCTAATGTATCTGCACACAGGGGGTATAATCTCAGAGACTGATTCACCATGATGTTATTTGTGTTGTACGCTACTGAAATTCTATTGGCATAAAACTGGACTAACAAACAGAAAAATTAGGCCCTCAAACTCTTTTTATAGAAGCTGAGCTGCTTTGTTGTGTTATCCTCCTATCCAGAGCATAAAATATGCATGAAAAAGGCAGTTTCTGTTGAGTCATCGTGTTGGAAACATTCTGTTAACTCCAGCCAGCATAAAGATTTGCAATGTTTCCTGGACAAAGGTGGAACTTGGGGTCAGGACACAGGTGGGTCTGTGGGAAAAAGACTATAAGACAATGTTTGTGGGAGAGAGGGGAAATCCTGCATTTTTGTTGTTATTGAAGTGAACGGCAAAGCCAAATTCAAGTAATATTATCAGAAAAATAATCATAATACAGAAAACAAATTAATTTTACATTAAACTGCTAGGGATAACTCTTACCCATGCCTCAGAGGCAAAGTTGCAAAGAAGTCCCAGTACACCTGAAGATATGGAGTTCAATGCTAGGCAATACATCTTCGGTGCAGAACCCGTCTTTCATCATTTAATCCTTAGTATGAAGCAGCTTTAATACAAAGATGCCTGGCCTATGAACTTGATTTGTCAATCACCCTCTGTGCTTATAATTTCTAAACTTTAGCCTTTTTATTTTTACGTTAATCCTAGCCTAAAATTGTGGTCAGTCTTAACTAACAGAAGTGAAATGTTCTTTGCAGCTTCTGCTCTTGCCAATGACTAAATTTTTTATTATGTTTCCCCCAAATACAAAAGCTTTAAAATCTTCATTTTAAAAATATTCTAACATTGTTAACTAAAACTTCTCCAAAGGTCTGTTAGCTTTTTCATCTGTTTTGCTTTTCTTTGTCACTTTTTGGTTTAGGATCAGCCTTTGCTTTTGGATCTGTCTTTGACTTTTTTTTTTTTTTTTTTAAAGGCAGATAGCATAAGGCGGCCTGGATATGTGACTTGGTTTTGTTGATGCTAAAGGCAAGGTAGGGCAGGAGGCGTAACCATCAGAGCTATAATGCCATTTGAGGTTGTGACTAAGTTCCTGGTAGATGATAAGCATAACTGAGCACAGGCCATTTTCCAGCCATCCATTCTGTTATTGAACAGGTGGTAAATCACTCTTTGGAAAGTAGCGAAGTGCTTACAGACCTGTGACATATTAGTTTAATATTGGCAACTCCACCTCTGCTGTAGTCATCTCAGAGATCTGTAATTTTATATTTTGGCTAATCAGCCTTTGGGTTCTTCTTGGGTGCTGTTCTCTTCAGTGGAAGAGACGGGATCTTGATAGATTAACTATCTTCTCTCTCTTCTTAAAGCAGTGCTACTGTCTTTTATAGCATTAGTACTACAATTCCTAGATATTAAATCCTTACTATCTTCTTCATGCCCATAGCCAACACGACAGGCCTTACTGGAATATGATTTTTGGCAAGACAATAAAGTTATCCTAGTTTTAGATCACCCCGTACAGGTTTCATATTTAAGCCTTTCATATTAACAGCAGTTTCATTTCAATAAGCTAATAACAGCACCTAAAAATCCTACATATCAGCAGAAAAATTCCTCACAGTTGCAGCTATGAGGATAAACAAATATTTAAGAGTTTATACTGTGCAAGAATAAGTGACAAGGAAGCGCATTCTCGACAACCCAAGATTTTTTTAATGTGTAGGCCCATTTTAGCTTAAGCAGCACTATGGCACGGCTTTGGGTGCATTATGGCAGTGTTTTTAGCTGGAGTATCATTCATGGTGTCTGAATGCTCTGGACCTCTAATTGCAGGGGAACCCTATACTTGAGGAAGATGAATCTGTAGCATGTTACATTACAAGTTTGCTGTGGTTTGAGCAGGGCTTGTCCTGTAAGGGTCCGCCTCAGAGGAAATGCTCTCTTCCATATGTTGCAGCACGTACGTACACACCAAAACAAGTATCTTTCCAGAACTGGGACATCTGTTGGGATATTGGGTCACGGCACGAGGGCACAATTTCACCCTGGGCGGACCAGTGGTGAAGGGAATGAGACACGGACTCCGGTGCTGATAGTAGGGGGGGCCTTTATTTACCTGACAGCACTCTTTTTTATACTTCTCCCAACTGGTTCACGTGAAGCATGTGCAATGCACGCGCTTATTCTATCCATCTAATTGGCTCTATAACTTTTATCACGCAACATTTCATTAGCTTATAGTTATCTTGTTGTTCCTTCTTCTGCATTCTTTTGTTCCTTCTTCTGTGTTCCTTGTTTTCCTTTTTTCCTCTGGGCCCCTCGCTCATGATCTTAGTTCAGAGATGTGTTTATTAAATCAAGGTCATCGGTGTACTGGTCTCCTACACAGTGCGACAGACATTTGTGTACTTAGAGTGTGCTCCAAGGGGAGAACTCAGATGTAAGTCATGCTAAACAGTGTTGAAAGACAGGCTGAAAGTTAGGTGGGTCGTGTGCTATGGAAAGCACTGAAAGCATAACCGATCAGGAAATCATGTCTGGGCTTATCCGTCCTTCTCTGAACATACCTCCTGGGTGGAGCCTTTCAGGACACTTATAGAAATCCCTGGTTTCTAAAACAAGAGTATGCTAGATGCAGAGCTATTCAGCATAAGACATGTCTGATGGCACAGTTCCTAGGGGAATTTAAATGAAAGAGAAAGATTAGGCACCTCTGGTATCGGTTGGTAGCTTACTGAGGTTTTTCAGATCATAATTTTGAGCTGAGGCATCCTTTACTGGATACAGACCTACATCAGTAGTCTTCTACATAAACTTAACAGATTCTGCAGCTAATTCTTTAGACTTCTTTAGGACTTATAGCACATGAGATTTCTCAGAGAGTGATATATATATGTATATATATAAATGTATTAAAAATTCCATACAAATCTTAGGCTATTAAGCGTCACTGGACTAGCCAGAGGATTGTAAGTAATAGTATTTTATAGATACAAAGAAGAAGACATAAAAAATAAGGAAAAAATATCTGAAACAATACTCTTTGCCTTTGTATATACAAAGCCTGGGCTATTTGTGTTTTGTCCTTATACTTTTGCCTGATGATATGTATACGTTCCAGAGAAATCATCTGGGTAAATGTGGTCAGACTTAACTTTGCGCCTCCTAAGTTTAAGCATTCATTCATGAAATGAACAAAGATTTTAAGTCATTAGTTCATCTTGCTGTCTTTATGGGATAGAGTGCTTCAGCTTCTTTTCTGGGAACCACTTTTTCTGGTTTTATTCCAAAACAGAATGCTTATAAACCAAACACAATCAAAAAAGAAACTCAAGATAGTACACTCAGCTTGTTACCAGCTTGCTCATTAATCAATACAATTTATTTGTTTAATAGTATGCTGCAGTTAATTTTTTAAGAAATTAAAGAAAGTAAAACATTAAGTGTTTTTGAAAACTCTAAGTTAAATATTTGCTTCTAAATTGCTTATAAAGACAAATATAAATATTTTAAAAGAACTAATATTTTGGGAATCCTCAAATTGTCGTTTTCCACTTTCATATATATAAGAAGGCTTCATTTTCACAGTCACATCATTAGGCAATTTCTAACAAAGCAGTTCCATTAGGATGATCCAAACTGGCATTTGAAAATGTCTGGAGTGAGCTTCTCCACAGTACAAAATATCCAAGGACTACCCAAAATTTATCATGCCACCACTCTAGAGAAGAGATTAACTGTAAGGAGATCCAGTTTTCAGGGCTTTCTGTGTAGATGTGACACTCCTGTGCAGTACTTTATTAGAACAGTTTTGCTAGTGAGTCAGAGCTTTTATTAGCAAAAAAGGAAGAGCAGACACGTTTCTTTCACTCTGCCTTTCAAGCTCTCTGTTTGTTGCTTTGCCCGTTAAAGACTCACTTAGTTTCAAGCTCCAACAGAGATTTCTCATTAGGCAGTGCATCAGAACACCACAATGGTGTAACTTCCATATCATTAAATCTTTGATGCATCTGTCAAGACTACTGACACCACCTGTCATAACTGTGAAGAAGATATTTGTCCATGGGAAATTTGAATAGCACTGTGAATTTCTATCACGCAGGTCCTTTTACAACCATCACTTTTGGCTGCCACCAAAGACAGGTCAAGTGGAGTGCTGGGTGTGAAATCTCTTGGCCTGTTACTTTTACCGGAAACTCAAATCCAGGTTAAACTATAGCCCTGAACATCAAAATACCCAAGTCTATTTGTGATGACTGCACATCCAAGGGAAATGTCTCCTAATTTAAACTACGGAACTAGCAGTTGGGTTGGCTGGGATTTATTCCATGTCCTGATGTAGGTGTTCAACAGCAAGTTACTTGATTCTTTTCTATGTAACAGTTTCACCACGGGTGTTGAGGTGCATAAACTAGATTAACTAGTTAATATGTTTTGCATATTTGTAACACCTAAATTAGGAGCAAACTTCCTACCCTTGTTTTCACTGTTGAGTTTCCAAACTCACAGAAAAGCAGTATTTTGTTTCTAGTATTAAGTCGTATGTGTTGATTTGATATTGATTCTGAGATAGCCTCAGAGGCAGCATAATAGAAGTGCAAGATGTTAATTTCTTTAGCACTAGACTATCAGAGGGTTTTCAGAATATGAAAAATTAGAGAACATAGGAAAGAACTGTATTATCACTAAAACTTACAGGATGTCCACCTTCATCTAGCACTTACCTGGAAAAATTATGTGGTTGAAAAGATCATATAAATTGTATACTGGACAATGGAACTAGAGCTGGTGTCGTGGTTTAACCCCAGCCAGCAGCTAAGCACCACGCAGCCGCTCGCTCACTCCCCCCTGGTGGGATGGGGGAGAGAATCAGAAGAGCAAAAGTGAGAAAACTCGAGGGTTGAGATAAGGACAGCTTAATAGGTAAAAGCAAAAGCCACGCACGCAAGCGAAGCAAAGCAAGGAATTCATTCACTGCTTCCCGTGGACAGGCAGGTGTTCAGCCATCTCCAGGAAAGCAGGGCTCCATCACGCGTAATGGTTACTTGGGAAGACAAACGCCATCACTCCGAATGTCCCCCCCTTCCTTCTTCTTCCCCAGCTTTATATACTGAGCATGACGTCATATGGTATGGAATAGCCCTTTGGTCAGTTTGGATCAACTATCCTGGCTGTGTCCCCTCCCAGCTTCTTCTGCACCTGGCAGAGCACGGGAAGCTGAAAAGTCCTTGACCAGTGCAGCAACAACTAAAACATCTCTGTATTATCAACACTGTTTTCAGCACAAATCCAAAACATAGCCCCATACCAGCCACTATAAAGAAAATTAACTCTATCTCAGCTGAAACCAGGACAGCTGGGGAAACATATAATCCCAAAATCAAGGGAGAAATCCACTAATTTCAGCATTTGCAAAACCACTATTGGCCTTACTCTGACATACACTGTAGAAGAACATCAACCAAACCAAGATGTAACAATCTTTGAGAAAAGCAAGATGGTGCAGAAAGGTGGTGCTGGCAAGAACTAGTATCTGTCTCAGAGTCTGAGCCCATGTCCTGCTAGAGGCCACCCAGGGTACAGTCCCAGGAACTCTGCTGGACATGGAAGCAGCTTCCACTTTACAGGCACAAGATTTTAATAACTTAGGGCTACGTATTTACTTGTACTGTATTGCATAGTTAGTGTGGAGTTGGATTTTAAGACACTTAAAACACCCCTATGATTATTTCAGTACCTCGCTTGCTCTTTACCCAGTGACTTATGTGCCCAGCTTTTTTCTAACATTGCAACCCACCAAATAAACAGCTGCCATTTAAAACAATAGAATTACAGGGACACAAAAATGTTGCTTCATACTACGAAAGGGCATTTCCCACATCCTTCCCCTGGGGGTGCATCTTCCTACAGTGGCACAGAATTGATTCTGATTCACAGAAAATTGATTCTGAACCAGGTGTACCTTTTCTGTATGCCCCAAATTTCACACCTTCAAGGCTGAATCTGCTGTAGATTTAGGATCTCTTTGGACAGCTTACTAGAGTTACTGGACTAACATTACTATGTGTAGACTCATACCTGGAGGAGACACAGGAATGCCATGTTAAGGGTGCTGTTCTGCTTCTGGTTCCTAATCTGCCTTGGAGTTCATTTAGATATCCTTGTATGACACTGCATTGTGCCAGGCAAACATTATCTCCATGATTAAGGGCTAAATCCATCAAGGTGCTTAGACACCTAACTACCAGTAAGTCTAAACTTAGATACTGAGAAGCCTTGAGGAGCTGCTTCAAGTCCATAGGCACCAGTATTCCTGGCTATAAAATCCACTACATTTCTGTCACTCAGAGCTGATGACAGGAAAGGTGTCTTTACCTTTGAAGAACACACAGAAGGAGGAAATGTCCAATATACATCCCTCAAATCCCTCCTTTCACTGATTTGCTACTGGGAATTGAACAAAGTTTCTATGAAAGTGTGTTAACGACTAGATTTTTATAAGATGGCTCTTTCTTTCCTCTCCCTAATGAAGCAGCATGACTTTGTATATTCAACATCAAAGCATTACACTTAGAATTAATATCATAGACAATTAAAAAGTCAGAAACTATCAGAAACTATCAACGTTATAATGTTGAACACTCAGTTGCCTGTTGGAAGCAATGCACACATGATAAAGTGAAAATTATAATAAGCAACATTTTTTTTTCTTTTGGTGTGGGAATGATAGAAGAAGAAACTTTCTTTAAAAAACCATGGGTAGAAGACTGGGAAGAGGCTTTATGAAAAGATTATTGTAATGTTACTCTCTATTCAAACAGAAGAGAGCTCAGCTCCTGGAAAACAGCAGTGACTAACCTCACAAGAGTTTGATCCTTAGGATCAGTGATCAAAGTATTGCTCAGCTCAGCCTCTACTTTTATTTTTGAGCTGAGTACCAGCAACTACCAGTGTACCCAAGTACCAGCAATTACCAGTGTACCCAAGCATCTCCTCTTTTTTATCATATGAATCTTGCTATGGATTGCGTTATGGCCCTCAGAGTTGGACCTCATACCTATGAAGTCTGTGGCAGTTCTTCCATTGATTTATAAACATTTTGGATTCGACCTTTAGGACCATACTGATAGGCAAAGTAGATATAGATTTAAATGAATCTACATACAAGTCCTTCCTATGGCATACATTATCAACAGGACATGAACAATCTCCCTGCCCATTCTTTCCTGCTCTTCACATGTCCCTTTAGTTAAAACCCATTAGTTTTTCCTTCTCCAACACCATTCAGCAGGAGGATGCTTTCACTCATCCATTTTGTGTGCCGCTCCAGCTGCCATGACAGATGCTCTGACTAATTACAGGCCCCAGCTATTTTTTTTCATACCTTTCGGATAATTTAACAGTGAAAGGGATCAATGAATTCTTTGATAAATCTCAACATTTGTTATAAATTTGCCCTTGTAAGTTTCTAGTTCTTTTCCAACAGTAAATAAATTATGACAGTAGGTTATTTGGGCATTGTAACAATGACCACAATTTCTTAGCCTAGATGGGCAGAATTATCATCCCGCATCATGGTTCACCATGTCTAGCAACCTATTCCTATGAAAGATCACAGCAAGTCACATGAGGTCACATAGCTACAAATGAAATCATGTGCATATGTGCTACATGTGCTTCTTTGGAGTTTTAAAGGAATTGTAGCTGAAAGTGTATGAGGCTTGTACTGAGCTAAGTGGATTTATAGTGATATTCTCTACAGGGTGGAGGTGGTACTGGAAGAAAGAGCTCATCTGTGAAAGGTTATGAAGGGCTACAGAGGTCATGTGGGCAGGCTCAGCTGTTCTCAGACTGTTGAGGAAAATTTTCATCTCTTTCCCACCTATCCCCTTTGGCAGTTGATAAAGGGCATAAAATTCAAGTTTTGTTTCAGGTTTTAAAAGTGTCTTTTTTCACTTAACTCCTAGTTTTTAGTATAAAAATCATTGGCATTGTGGAGTTAGTCCATTTCATTTTTCCACTTATCTTGAATCTCTCCACTCCATATAAGCTGCTCTGGAGGAAGGTGGAAAACCCTTTGCAACTGACATCTAAACATCAGGTTTCCCAGAGGGGTTTGCCTGTAAGTGTAGCAAGTTCTTTTCTTTTGGCCTGAATAATTGGGTGACTGCCCAGAAAGAAAAAGAATGAACTCTCCCAACTCTTACTGGATCTTCCTGAAAATATTAGTTTCTGTACCAGACTGAAAGCAAAGGCTTTTCTTATAAAACCATTAATATATCTAAAATGTTACTACCGATATGGACTGCATATCTGCACATCAAAGTCTACTTTTCCCCCCGCAAAAGGTCATACCACACTGATCGCACTTCTGTGCTTTCTCAAGAAATCAGGATTTTTTGATCTGTTAGCTTTAGAGAAACTGTGGGAGATGCTGGATGTAGATTCTGTATCATCTGAATGAACAGTAAACACATAGTTGAAAAGGATCCGTAGGAACCATTACAAACCATTTTTCAACCACCCTATAACAACTTTAAGACTGAAACTTAAAACCTAAAGCTGGAACTATTACTGTGCCTTGGGAAGAAAGCAGAAGAGAATAAGGGCTATGTGCCCCCACAAGGACAGTTTTCTTTAGTAAAATGTCCCCAAGGATCCTAGGAGCACCCCTATAGAGGAAAGCAAAGATAACCCCATGGTCACTTCCATCTGAATCTGTGGGAAAATTGCCTCCTCTTCTTAAAGCTGGTAACTGGTTTAGCCATGGGTGGGTGAGTTGCTCCAGAGAGCATTTGCAAAACCTGACTAGATAGGTTTACAAGTACCCTCCATCCTGTATTCTGTCTCTGTCAGGGACCCATGCCCAGTGATGCTGAGGAGGGTATAAACCCCACCAAAGGAGTGGATTATACAACAAAAGGAGAAAAAAAAAAAGCTGCTTTTTTTTCTTTCAGGGCCATGTATAAAACTGTAATTCCTGGACTAATAACAAGTATATACACAAATGATGACTAAATCTCCTTTTAATCCCCATTAAAGATGGGTAAGGACCTACCATCCTCCATATACACTAGGTGCTATGGCTTTACCCATGCTACAGACTGCAGCTTTAATAAAAAGGTGTCTCTAAACAAGGGAGCTAAAGTGCCAGCACAGATCTCAAGTGAATTTATTTAACACTAATACATGTTTCTTTTGTGCTTTTCTCAACCCTCTGAAATATCTTATGCTTTCCTTTTCACACAAGAAGCTAGTAAGCTTTCTTATTTATTTATTTTTAAAAAATTAGTCTACTTTTCCTGGTCAGTCCCTTGAACTATCCCTCATTTTTGCTGAGAGCAAGGGAGAATTTCTCTCTTTTTCCCCAATGCAAATGAAATGAAAGCTGGGGCAGAAGATCCTCTGGATATTCTGGAGAATTTCCTCTTTACACTATGTGTGTCTCCCATACAATGGATGAGTGCATTTTGGGATGGTTCATGGTGACAGAGGCTCCTCAGACAGAGTGAGAGGGATGGGCATGTTCTCCACATCCAAGACCCAAGAGGGAGGGAACTCCTGTTCAGGGATAACATGCTGAGCCAGGCTGGCAGCTCCATGGCTGCTGCCACTGTGGGGTCTTCCCAGAGGCAATGGGTGGAGATGACTGGTACAAGGGGAGAAACATCTCTGCCTACAGAGCTACAGAGGAGCCTGATTGAACAGCCACAAATCTTGGCTTGATACTAAGTGACAGTATTAAGGACAGGAACATTACGGGCCATATGGCAAGCATTTTTGATTGATAATAGATGTTGATACGTTTCATGCTGCCTCTCTGGAGATATGCCTAGAAAGATGAGATGACAGGTCCCAAAGGAACAGTAGTTCGGATTTCTGCCTCATCATTCAGCCTACCTCTTTATTAAAAATGTGAAGCCAATGAAGTTACATTAATGGCTATAAGCATGGGTTTAGATCACTATTTCGAGGACAGAAAAACTGTATTTTAAAAAGATTTTCTTCCTTGAGCATTCAGATGATGTGATATTTTATCCCATCTGTTTTTTTGTTTTTTATTTAGAATGCCTTCCCTTATCCTTTTTTATATGTTTTTCTTTGTCCTAATATCTAATATTACTGAAGCAGGAGATGCATAATTTATGTAAAGAATGATCTTCATTTAGCACTTAGAGAAGTGAGAAAGTTCAATGCAATCACCAGCTTTTCTTTTTGATAAATAGGCAACCAGCATCTGTGCATTAAACAGGCTACTGTAGGTGTGTTGCTTCCAAAGCAAAGGAAATGACTAAAAAGACAACCCCACCAACCTTTGTCTCTGGGTTATCTTTTGTAGCCAGTTGTCTCCCATCATATAGTGTTTCAGTATGATTGTCTGAAACTGGATGCATCTGAGCTGCCAAAACCACCAGCAAGGTTACATGAAGAACGGATAGTTGTGCTGTCTTCCTCAGCCTACACACTGACTCATTAATATGTTTTTTGAAGTCCTGGGAGCTCTATCAAGAAGTCTGTGAAGGAATCTTCAAAAAGGAAACTACTGGAGATAATCACAGAGAAAATGTGCAAAGCAAGTACATATTTAGCAGACTGGCAGAAACTATAGAACAGTTTCTTCCTAATTGCTCAGATAACATAATGCAATTCAAGAAACAATACTGGACTAGATGCTATAAAATAAAAATAATGCTTTTCAACTGGAAAATAATTTCTGGAAAAAAAAATTAATTTTGGCAGCCATAAAAGTTTCATAAACAGAAGAACATCTACTGTGCTAAATCAAGATAGAAAGAGCAAAGACCGAGCTTTGAAACATACAGAAAGCAGATGAGATTTCTGTATTGTACTTACAATGTTTTGTTGTACTGATTTTGATGGAATAAATAGGCTTCAAAGATGTTAACAGGACCAACACTAAATAATCAAATAAGGTTCAAATTTTAATTACAGAGGACTTGACCTGTTTAGTCCTATGACATACAATTACCATTGCAAGTATTTTAGGCAAAATTAAATATTATACAAAAGAAAGCTTTTGTAATACAGCTTAGTAGTTTAGTCTTTTGCTTTAATAACATTCCTTATTCCCATTCCCTTCAACAGCAGACAATTTTTTGAAGGAAAATCCTTTGATTGACAGGATTTCAGATTGTTTATGGAAAAAAGAAATACATTCAAGGTTTGTCTACTTTATTGATGTTAGAGTCCTGAAGGCAAAGTGAGAACAACAGATGTAAAATGGGTAGAAAAGAATAACCAATAATGTAAAGAAAACATCTGCTTCTGGTTCACAGTTTAACTTTTCAGTCTTACCTCCTGAAAATATAATTGGAATAGCATAGGTTCTTGCTAACTGCTCTTATACCTGGCAAAATCCATACCAACGTGAGGCTATTTAAAGACCTCATTATTACCGCGTCTTTTTATTCATAGATTTATGCATGCTGCCAACATGTAATATCTGGCTAAGTGAGACTTATACTAAACAGTAGCCAAAAGAAAAAAAATGAGTACCCAGTTCCAAGTTGTAGAGGTTCTTCAGGACTGAAGATACCAAGAGAGGTGCTGATGCTATCTGAATTGTTCTCTGTAGCTCAGTATGGACAGACTTACTGTGTAAAACAGTATGATGGAGGTCTGAAGATGTCATAGTGGAGTTTAACATCTATGAGAGGGATGCTAGACTTCACTTCTTACTTCACCTGTTCCCTAGGCATTACTGACAAATCAAGGACTGCCCCCAAAGGCAATGAATAGAATATGCTACTCTCTCTTTATTTTGCCCACTAATTATGCTTAATTTCTGATATAACAATTTTGGTCCATAAATTTCCAATCTTAGGCTCTTTTGTTTATCATATATAATTTCAGTAGAGTCCTTGGACTGCATCAGACACATTTCTGTTTGCTTTGTTTAACTCCATGTTTCCATCTTTAACTTCTGATGATTTTTGTAAACATTTTTATGCTTGATTTTTTTAAACATTTTAAGCACAGTGTTTTGTGCTTTTGTTACTTTGGATAGCAAAAGCATGTGTTAGATTCTATGTGCTAGCCATCTATCCTTTTGAATCAGCATGATTTTCCCTGAAGTTGTTGATTATATGTGTCCATACAACTTGTTTTGAACAAGATGGGATGCATGCAATTTACATAATCAGCTCTGTGTACTAATTAGAGGAACCGCTATTTTCAATATCCTAGAAAAATGATGCCAGGCTAACACAAGGATATTGAAAGCATCTGCTTCTCTAATTAGTAGACAAGGGGCTTATCTTCCAATTTTGTTCAAAGTGTTAGTGTGTCAAAGTATTTTGCTACACCAAAGAGTAGTGACATTTTGATCTAGGAAGGTAAAAAGTAAGATGCCTCAACTAGTATTGCATAGAAGCTGCCCTTTATGCTTTACAAAGTAAACAAGACTCCATACTTATTTTCCCTCCAAAGAATAATATATACACCTATACAGGCCATATGAAGCTGCAGAATATAGTCATAAGGAGATAATCCATACATTAATGTTTTTGGTGAAGTTATTTACAGGAATAGTTCAAAACCAGCATTCTTGGGGTTCTGTGATAATGAGCAGATGACATAAAAAATGGAGAAGCTACCATTTCTCTTATTCCAGGCATATATATACACAGCACATTTTGACAAAATTTCCAGTATGAATTTCTTTGTCAGGAAATTTTAGCCATTAGTTCTTGCCAATCCATTATCTCTGTATTAAGAAGTTCATGCTCACTGCTTCCTTCCGCTGATAACACATAACATACCATAATTAGGCCATTGCAACATTATTACTATTTTTTTAATCAGACTTTTAAAACATTGACCACAAGACAATTTCTCTAGGCATCAAATAATTTTTGTAGTTATTTTCTGCTTCCTCACCGAGTTTTTCAGTGTTCTTTAAAACTTATAGACAACACAGCTCTACTCAGGATTCCAGTATAAGTTTCTGCATGTGTAAACGAAGCACCTCCACAGTCCTAGACATGAGTCCCCAAATTATGCACTGAGAAACACATAACTTGTTCTTATCTTCATATTTTGCATGGAATTCAGGTGATGAATATAATTCAGCTGATAAACAGAGACATTGCACAGTGCTCTTTCTAGTTGTACCACACTCTAAGTCATCGCAATTTACCAAGCAATACAATTTACTATGCCTGTTTGCCTTTATTAATATTTAATATTCTGGTCAATCTCTGAATCTAGAAGAAAATTTACTATTTACTTCTGGATAACTTAAGGAAATATGAATAGAGCTGGGTCGGTCTAGAGACAAAGGGGATTTATATTGTTCATAGAAGTCCTCAGACTGTAGTCAATACTACAGAAAATAATGGATCAAGATGTCACTTTATGGTCATCTTTAAACTGCAAGAAAAAAGATTTCTATAATCATCTAGGTGTCTTTCTTAATGAACTTCCTTCCCCTAACAAATAGAAATAGTGTTTTTACCATATTAGCTCAGATAAAATCTTGATGTGGGGTAGACCTAGAGACCGCTAATGGGATACAACGCTTTTCACCTTGAATCACCAACCCAAGGTTTAACTTTTTTCCAATGGATAGAAGGAATTTCCCTCTGGGGTGAGTTTGCGTTTCACTTCCAGGACAGCTAAAATATAGTTTTCTGCACTCAACAAAGTGTTCACACTTATCTTTCAGCAAACCCCAAGGGGCCAGGAGCCAAGCCTGCCTGGGAGCCCCCAGTCCTCACTGCGTGGAGGGACAAGGCAGCACCATGGACTGGGTAGTGGAGCTTGCTTATGGGGGGGCAGGCACCAACAAAGCTACAGCCCTCTGTCTGCGGTGGTATCTGTTGCAATTTGCCCTCTTTGGGTAGAGTACAATATGAAGATATTTTTGATTTTTCTTCAACCCCTCCTCTGCCTCCTCCCTGAGTCTTATCTGGACTGGAAGGAGGTAGAGGAGGTAAATGCTCTCCATCTGCTGGAACAGCTTCACACCACTCCCCTTCTACCAGGCTGCACTTTTTTTATGACCGTGATACAAAGACAGGAGACAGACATTTTTTCTCTGCAAGGCTTTCTGTTTAATTAAAGGCCTATTGTGCCTGAGCTAACTCTCTGGTTTTTAAGGAGGGCTCTGTTTAAAATCAGGGTAATGGGTTATTACAATTCTAGAGAAGAACATTTGCAGGGAAATATTTTGCCCTGGTTAAAATTTTTGTGGAATACCACAAAATACAAAATAGATCCCTTAATCTCAGTGGCTATCTTGAAAACTTATTACCAAAATATATATAAATGTGTAAGTACTATTCATTTTTTGAACGTTGGCGTGTTGTAAAATTCTGTTTTCTTTTCATTTCATGCTGTTGTAAATAAACTGAATCTGTACAGTAGGTTTTTGTCAGAATCCCAGAAAGACAATTTTATTTTATAGCACATCCTAGACTGACAGCCAGAAACTGTTCTGCACCACCTCAGTACAAACAAAATTAGCTTCTCACAATATTTTTGCAGATGTTAAAGGTCATTAATAGAATGAAACCAGATGACTAAAGCAATACATTTGGAATGATGGGGTTTTATTTTTCTCCCCAGCTTAAAGACACAGAGTCCTCTTTTCTTGACTACTTGGCTGCATTTCAAATGTTCTTTTTTTCTTTTTTTGCTATTTAATGGTTTCCAAAATCATAAAAGTGAAAGTAGTGGGATATGTATTTCTTGGCTTATGCAACCTCACTTGTGTGAAAGATTTGGGATTTTTTACAGAGATGAATATAATATTAACTGTTCAAACTACACATTCCTGGAACAATTGCCCAATCTCCACATTTTGATCAAGGTCACACTTTTGCAATGATCAAAAGAAAGATGGCTAGCAGATGCAAGAAAAATAATCTTCAAAATGCAACTATATCCAGGAATAAAAAGAAAAATCCCCTTAGAAATGAAGGTAGTTCTATAGATTTTGAAGTGCATTGTTTAAGTAAAAGCTGATGTTGATAACAAGTAAAAATTAACCTTTTCCTTCCTATAGGACAACTATGTCATAGTGTGATTACTGTTTTGTGGCTTATTAGATGATAATGAAGAGCCTTATTTGTCTTCTAATTTTAAAATATTACTACCAAGTATGCAATACTGTACCCATCAGTTTAAACTGTATTATGCTATTTATATGCTTCCAAAATGAAAGATAAATAATAATTAATTGCTTGTCAAGCAATAGCAATGTCTTAAGTGTTTTTAAAAACATACAATATGACAACTCTTTCCAAAAACTTTTGATATAAATTGAAAAATGCAAATCAGGTCCATCCTGAAAGCTGAGATAAGAATGCATGTGTCCCTACTTTGGAACACTTTTAAAATAGGTGTGAAAAGAGAAAAGTGAGGCTACTCAGTCTGTGCAGGAATGGATGTTATCAGGACATGGCGAAAATGAAAAGGAAAGAAGTTAATGTGAAGGAGTGATGGAGTGGGTTTCACTGGGCAAATGAAAAGAGAAAGTCGATGAGATAGAGGCGCCATTGCAGGGCCCAGACATCCAGCAGAGGGAAGTGGGAGAAGCTGTCCTGTGGTAAGGATGCCTTAAGAAGCCTTTCCTTACCTTAAGAAAGGTCAGAAAAACCTTTCTTACACAGAATGTAGAGTACAAGCCAGAGAAAAAGGGATTGGTAATTTCTTATCTTGATTAATGCAAATTCTGGACAAAGACTCCAACTCAACATCCAGCCAAAGAGAGGGGAAGAGAGCTTTTTGAGATACTGGATAGAAGAAGAAGTGAGGTTTGAAACTCAGCATGAAAGAAGAAGTATCAAGCATAAAACTATTTATGAAGAGGGATGAGCAGCAAGATCGTAAATGTATTTGAAATGGGAGAAAAGGGAAAGAGCAAGCTAGGTTTTGGTGAAGCAAGGCAAACAATTTCATTTTAATATGGTCTGTTTGAGATAGTGTTGGGATATTCAGGTTGAAATCCAGCCAAAGAGTCTCAAGTGAATGACTAGAGACATGATTTGGCACAGAGAAATAAAGCAGTAATTCATCAGCAGAGGACTGCAGAACTGGTAGTCAAGTCTTGTTATTGGTTAGGTTAGAAAGGGGCACTACAGAGGAGAGAAGGCCAAGAATAAAAAGCTTTGAAGAAGCTTTGAAAACCTGATCTTCTCTAAATTAAGTCAGTTGGATGTATGAGAGGGAAATGCATAAGTTTATAAGCATAAAAACTAAAAAGTAGCCTGGTGAAGTAGCAAAAGAAACAAACAAAAAACCTGGAAATGATTCATTCTCTTTCTCAAGAATAAATAGAACAATGTGTTGTTTACCTGTCTAAAATAAATAAATAAATAAATAAATGTTTCCCCCCATGCCTTATAGATGGAAAGTTGGCAAATAGGGAGTTTTTGGTTCTGGTACCTTCAAATATCACCGTATGGCAAATTTCCTATGCTATTTATTACAAAACAATTGCTGTGAATTTTCTGGCACATACCAGCACCGTCCTGATGCTGGATAGTTTTGCTAGGAAATCATCTAAAAAGATTTTTTCTTTCTCTTTTGAATTGCTTTATTTTTCTTAGAATCTGTTAGGAGGATTGTGCAATGCTTTTGTCTGACTAGATCTGACAAACAGCTGGGCTGCATGGCAAATAGAGCAAGGATGAATAACTGAGGTGGGTAGGGGGAAATCTTTAAAGATTAATGCAAAATATATGCAGAAGTTATATGAGCTAGACCTTTTAAATACCATTGCTCCTTAAACAGTTATGGCATAGGAATACTTCCTACAGCAAGCATATAATGAAAAAAAAGTCACGTATTAAACCGGTGGGTAACATTCCCCAGCACGTTAGAGATACGTGTGGCAGGACCCAATAGCTTGTCTTGCTCTCCTCAAAATGTATGTGGAGAGCTGGGTGAGCTGTAAATGCAATCATACCACCACTGTTTTACAAGAAAAAATTGATGTGGTCAGTTTCTATTCTAGCTAGACAAATTTAGATGGATGAAAACCTCAACCAAGAGCAGTTAACTTTCATCAGAGTACACAAATTACAGAGTACACAAAATACAAGTTACAGATCCTCCAGATCACTGATATTGTTAACAGCTAAGCAATCTCTGAGGGCAGGATTAGAGGAAAGCCCCCTCAGAAAGCAGTATTTTTCACGAAGGCAAATTGATAAATACTAACAGCGTGAATTTTCTTTTCTTTTCTTTTTGTTGAATCTCATGGAAAACTGTTTTACTTAAGTAAGAATGCTATCACATTCCCCTTGATCTACTGGAGTATTTGTATACGCAGATGTCCAGGAGCCACGCTTTGTTGGTAACAATCTTAATCCTTTGCATTTATAGAACACTCTTCAACTACAGATCTTAAAGCACTTCCTTATGCAAAGATCAACCAATGAACTCCTCAAGCATCTCAGTGAATATTTTCGTGCCCATTCTGCAGATCAGTTCAGTGCTGCATTCTGGTGTCACGTGCCGAGGTCACGCACCAGCAGAACACTCTGAGTCCTAACTTCTCTGGACCACTAAACGGCAGCCTGTCAATGTGAAGTGCCCTGTAAGCAGAAAGTCTACTGCGTGTAGTGCTAATGATGAGCAACAAGTCTAACTCAAAAACCTGGCTATTATAGCTGTTTTTTCTTTGCTTAGAATTGTCAAAGTGAATCACATATTCTTTTAAAAGGATATCAAACTAACCTATCGGCTCTAAGAGGCACTGGCTAAACCCTTCTGTTCTCGTTTCCTTTAGAAAGTCCAATTTCCATTAAATATTAATATTTTTATAGTAGCTTTCCACTCAATTCTGAATGGGAGGCATCTGTGGTAACTGTGTTAACCTTTGGCAAATGTTGACTTGTTAAGTATCTTCTTCAGCTGCCAAAAAATAATTTACGTTATAATATGAAAATAATTTAATTCTGTCAAATAGCAAGCAATTTCAATATTATTCTTTGTATGTGTGAACAGGATTCCTATAATCAATTATGTAGTAAAGTAAATATATTTCAAAACTATTGAAGGTAGACGGGCTTCATTTAACTAATTTTAAACAATGCACAAAAGATATTGTATACAATTTTCCTGTATATTTAGATATATATTCATACACTGTATGTACACACTGATTTTCTTTTAACATTTAGGGTTATTTAGCTAACAAATTAATTCAACACAATGAGCTCATGCTGCAAAACACCATGGAAATGGAGTATTTACATATGCTAATGACTTCCAATTAAGAAACATGCAAATGATTGGGAGAAAGCAAAATTAAAACACTGTGCTAATAACCTGACAATTACAAGGAAAACTGTATTATGCAAGACTGCAAACATAATTGCACACACAAGGTCTATTTGACTACAAGGGTAGCTAATACAAAATATGCACCAAATCGTCACTTACTACAGTCCTTGACAGACTTCTTGCTGCAGGACTACAGCCCTTTTAAGTGTAAGGTGAAGTGCTGGGGTACCCCGTCAGGGTCAGTGACAGAGGCAGGATAAGTACCAGATCAGGAAATTCATCATTAGGATGATCTGTCACAGCTCACTCTTTGGTGTAAGAGAGAAGTGGGACTGCAGATGGTTTTTTGAGCTGTTGAACTAAGATAAGCTAAGCAGAGCAACAGAAGCTGCTTGATGGCTTGTGGTGATTAAGGATTTTCCCTTTCACAGAAAAAAAATAATTTCCTTCCACCAGAAGATCATCATTTCAGGACTTGGTTTTAATTCAAATTGTGATGGACTGTGGGAATTTAAAATATCTCAGGAGAAAGTCATTCTGAAAATAGAAATTCTGTTTTGAAAAGTCAAAATGTTTCCTTTAACAAGGTAGAAATTTGTTTCGATATTGCCACAACGTTATAATACTTTGTGGGCCCACAGTGTATTACTACCACTATAGAGTAACATCAGGTGATTACTTAGCTATAAAAATCTATGCTATATAAAGTAAGGAAGTAATTCTTACCTTTCCCAAGGGAAAATTTTCAGTGCTTTTGCAACAAAAAAGCAAACCCTTTAAAAGTAAAAAAAAAAAAAAAACAATACACTTGAGTGCCTCTTCTTATCTTACCTAACAAGAATTTGGTTGTTGGCTGCATGTAATCTGTCTTTTTCGGCACACACATTCCGAAGAATGATTGTGTTGACTTTCTTCCCTGTACTTTTCCTGTCTCACAGACCCAATAATCTTTGTGATCTCCAGCTTTGCCCCACAAGCACTGAGGTAAGGACACCTCTGCAGCAAGAGAAGAGAGGTACAAATTCTTGTATGATACTATGAAGGCTATAGCATGCTGATTCAAAGATGTACTGCTCACCTTTGCCAGCATACATCATTGGCTGTCTATTTCTTGTGCTCCAGAAATTAAGGCAACTTTGCTGCTAATGGTAGGGGTGAACCAATGCAGGAAGAGAAAACCTGCTTTTCCTACCACTTCTGTTATTTTGATCTAGTTTTTATATTTTGTTCACAATGCTATTAAGTCTGCCAGTCTTTATAGATATTTAGGACTTGATTACTTCAACAGATGAGATTCATCTTCATATTTGTATTGCCAGATTCTAACCCTGCATCTACTAGAAAATAACTTTTAACCTTACAGTGAATGCATGCTATTTCCCCAGCAGGTCATTTCAAAAACTCTTCTTAATGATAATACTAATGATATAGAAATTGAACAGAATTTAGTTTCACATACCACCTTTCAGACTTCAAGAATTCCAAATGTATTTGCAATGGGTAATGATGGTGGCAGTGGCGACTGTGACTGACATTCCAGTTGGCAGGCACCTTAGCTTGCATACCATCTTGAATGGTAACACTTTTCTTTAGAGAGGGAACATTGGTTCCCACTGGGTTTTAAACTTGGCAAATCACATATTACATCACAGTTTAGGCATTTTTGCACAAATATAGGTAGATACCAGAGTTAGGGTTCTTCCCTACCAAACTCTCCTTAAGACCTCTGTGGAGATTTCTATACAAGATGTACAAAAGGCCAGAGGAACAGAGGTAATGCTGTAAGACTCTACTGCGCTATAGTCACACTACTACAAGATGCGCCTTTAATATGAATGCTTACAACCATATCCCTGGCACCTCTTCTGACAGGTGAAAAAAATAAAAGTAAATACTAGTTTATATTACTGCCTTTGCCTGGTCAAACAGCTGTTGGCATTGCTTGAAGTTGTGGTCACTGAAAAACAAATCCATCCTGAATTAGCAATGGGCAGTCTTCAAAAAGTTCAGAGTTCTGGTTTGATTCAGATAAGCTTACCCAAAACTTATCCAATCCTCAAGTCTGCAAAACTGAGCTGGAAATAATAGAGGAGCATGCTTTCTGATGAGATTTAAGGTACTTCTGTTTCCAGCTGAAATTACTGCAAACACAGCCTCTTGCACTCAATTTCTACACTTTTATTCTGTTTAGAACAAAGGAAATATTTCAGAGGACTGCATGAATGACTAATTTTAACTATCCAAACAGCTACTATGAACCCATCAGGAAACAAACCATATGTCCTGCAAATCTGATCAAAATTAATCAGCAGATCCAGGGTAATAAAGCTCACAGCTGATGAAAAACAATGTAGAGACCAAGAAATACTCATAAAAAAACCTTTGATAGATATTTTATGTTTAGTAATAAATGTAAAACTTCATATTCTTTTATTTACCCAACTGTGAACAGCAAATGTGACTATAGAAAGTCCTAAACCCTCACCCGCTCAGGGAAGACTGTTTTGGTGTTTAGAGCAGCAGTTTGAGAGTCAGGAAACTCCATCCCTAATCACCCCTCTGCCTGGTCATACCCTTGGTTTCCAGGTCCTCCGAGGCTTTGCGTTGACCACAGAAATGACTGCAGCTTTTGACCATGGCTGAGGTAACTCTAAACTAGCCTGGGTACAGACATCATGTCACTGGAGATGCATTCATGTCATCGCTGGCCCAGACCATGGGGCTCTGAGCAAGTACTCAGTATGTTGATGTTGATGGCCCTGTGGCTACAGCAGCAACCTCTGGACAAACCTCTCCCACACTACCTCGTCACATTAAATGAGTCTTAATCCATGTAAATAAGCTGTTTGTGGTCATACGGCAAGTAGGGTTAGGTGTGTGTACACTTAACCATTTGCTAGCGTTTGTGTAAGAAAGACACTTGGTCTTTTTGGAAATTTTGGAAGGTCTTGATCCAAAGTCCTCTGAAGTCAGACAGAGGACTTTCTATAGACACGCAGTATCGCTGCTGGAAGAGCTCTGTGTAAACAACCAGTTTTGTCAGCAGCTTATGCTGCTGCTTGAGGCAGGTTTCTGTGTGGTGCAGGTTCACTAATTTTTTTTCTCTTTTAATTGTAACCCAGGCGTGATTCAATTTCTAAAAGGAAAACATTGACACTTTTTTTTTTTTTTAGCTAAAGGGATGTTTCTATTATATATTAGGTATGGGTCACCCACAAAAAGGTTTAGCTGATCTGAGTGCAGGTATCATTATGTTTATTCCTGGTAGAAGTTTTCTTCTTTGCTTTCTTTGCTCTTTTCCTCCCTACAGCATGCAAATTTTATTTTATCCCATGCCAATTATTTCTGTGTAATTTTTCCTTTCCTCTCATTTTGACTTTCCAATTTTTTTTCAGTCTTAAGCAGAATGTGAACTCTACAAAGCATGAGGTTGTTTTAAACTCACTGTGTTCAACCACATTTGGACTTAGGCAATCTTGCTCAGCCCATCTGTTGGTTTGGCAGTCTCCTGCTGTTGGTCAGCCAGTGGAAGAGGTCTCTGAAGACTGAGTAAAATTGCACAACTGAACAACCCCCCATCACATACCATTTGACCACCTTGCAAGTTGAAAGAACAGGCAACACAAGCAACTGAAACCAGAATGCTTAAGCACAGTGTTGTAAAAATTGTTGTTCTCAGACCTTATCTCTACGAAAAAAATGAAGTGCTATTCCAAGTCTCCACCACTGATACACAGCTGAGTAGGAAATATGGAATCAGAAGGAAGGTATCACAATCCAGTGTTTAGCCTTTTCTTTCCATGTAGTGGCTTACTGATGTGGGAAAGTAGATGTGCGTGGTGTTTGACAGGCAGACAGGGAAGAAACTACATGAACCAAAGGATTTGCAATCTGCAGACCACTTGTGTGATTAGAGCTGTTTGAGGAAATCTCTATAGCCATGCAGAGTCTCCTGGTGCCAGCTGTGCTCCCTACAGGGCACAGACATTTGATTTCAGTGTATGAGACAGAGAAGACAAACTGTAAATGGAAGATGTAGTGGATGGATGCCACTAAATGTAGCAATTTCATAAGATGGTGAATCTAAGTAAATGTATAACCAGGTATCAGACATATGCAAGGACCACACTCATTCGTTCTAATGTTTTCATTTCTTTGATTATTTCCTTAATTTCTTTTTTAATATTCTCATAACTCTTTTTTTCCCCACTTAAAAGGAAGCTGAATGAAAGGATGGTGATGTGTGGGAGGAGAGCGGGGGCTGGCAGATTGTGTTCAGCATCCTCCACATTCCCTTATTAGTTTAGTCAGACACATTAGTTCACATTATGAGAAACAGATGAGAAACTGCTAAAACATACATTATGAGAAACATTAGGAGAAGCTGTTAAGCATACATCTAAATAATGTTAAACCAACAGCGACTCCAGCTGAGGGCCAGCTGACTCACCAAGCTCTGTAAATCTAAGCTTCATAACACTCACACAGTATGCATATTCCCGCTAACCATCGGACAGGTTGAGTTGTAATGCTGAGTAATCATTGCATAAACCCTGTGTGGGAGAGATGAAGGGGGGCAAAAAAATAGAGGCAGCAGCACTTCAGTGAAAGGAATTGATGACAGCATCCACCTTGTCTAGGTTATACCTGTTCTTCAGCACAATATACAAATTTCAGCTACTCCAGATGCTTTGTTGGGTGAATTACACCATGTTTCCACATGCTTTTCTTTTCCTTGAGTTTTCTTCTTGTGTTGCAGAAAGGTCAATTTATGTTCTGTGCAAGACAATCAGCTAGAATGTGTCAAGTGTAATGAAGTTCTAAGGAAATAAAAAAGGGTATTTCATAGAATCATTCATGGAAAATCATCTGTGGCTTGGCTGAACCTTTAGAATAAACGCTTGTGGTTGCATGACTCACCTTTGTTTTGAGCTGACCTGTGGAAGGCATCAGCAGGACTGGTATGATATTCAGCTCTGCTAATATTTTGACTATTTCAGTTAGCCTGGCTTGATGATCAGTTCTCAGCAGAATGGAAAATGCAGTGTCTGTGAGATGAGGTCACTCCATGTCACCCAGAATGATATTTCCATAAAAGTCTTTTCTTACACTGGGATTCAGCACCTCAAGCGTCTCCAACCCTTTGAGTATCTTTAAGTAATAAATTTTGCAAACCTTTCAGGCAAGATGGCTCAGATCTGTGTGCAATACTGCAAAAAAAAAAAAAGACAAGTTGCTCCTCTTCACACAGGCATATTCATGCCAACAGTTTGATTTCTAGGAAAATTCCATCTCTTGTAAGACAGACTTATACATGTTTTGGTTTTGGTAGTCCACAGAAATTCACCTATGATATATTTTAACTGTGTTTTTTTTTTTTTAAGTATGACACAGGTAAAATCTTTGATTTGACTTGTTCCTTTTAGATATTTGGAAATGTCAATAATTGTGTGATAAACATTGCCAATAAAGACCAAAATGCTATGTAAGATATTACATTTTCCTTGTAAAGCATGAATAAATATAAATATGACAAGTGTGTAGCCTCTGGTAGCAAATGTTGGGTTTTTAATAATTACTAAAGAGAGACAAATCGTTCCTAATAAATAATGTACACTATGCAGTAGACAAGTCCCCTAACAGGATGGCAATAATTTTGAGTGTACATGTTGTGTGTGAAATCAGATATCTTCCTCTTCCAAAGCAACTAGAATTAGAAAGCAATGCAGGGTCACCATTCTCCTGGTTTTGGCTCTCTCCTTGTTCAAGCCCATCTGGCTGTGTTCCTGCATGTGGTACCTCATCAGCTCATCTGCCTGCCAGTGCTTACCTTTACAAGGCCTTGTGGCATTCTGCCATCTGTCTGTCTTACAAACTTTTCCATTGTTGCCGTGTTGTGCCTTGATTTCACATGCCTTTTAATTTCTCTTAAGATCTTCCTGGTTTCTGCTTGCTGTTGGTGGAAGAACTTTCTCTCTGACTGTCTCCAGCCATGGCTTCCAGCCTGTAGTCCGGTTCTGTTAGCACACTGGTTTCACAGGTTTGAACTACATACAACTACATACATGAACTACATACACATTGCGCTCCAAACCAGAAAAAAGTTTCTTAAGGCTGAGTTCTCGTACTGTAAATGGAGTCTGGTTGTACCACATTCTTTAGGCAAGGAGACCTCTCCTATGAGTTTTTCTGATCATGCTCAGATTTCTTAACTTCCTTGGTATCCCTCCATGGAGGGATGAAGTTCGTTATTTTCACTTTCTCCATTAAGGCTGATGAACATAGTATGGGCTGGCATTTGCTGCTGTGTGTCTAAAATATATTGTGCATCAAATTACAGATGCTTGCTGACTGTTTTATTATAATTTTTAAAAATTCATCCAGGCTAATATAGAAGGTGGAAGTAGACTGCTAGCTTTGCTCAACCAGTTTTCCTTCACATTTTAAATGGGATTTGCTGCAGCCATGCTTGAACCTCTTCTGCAATGAGAAACCTCTTGCTAATGAGAAAACACTGACACAAATGTAATTAAAAAACAAATTTGAAATTTCCACATGCAAATATTTGCAACAAATATGGTTGTGTGTAACAGGGAAACAGACAATGACATGTGATTTATTTAAGAAATGATGACTAGCTGACATTGACCAAAGAGAGGTTATTAAACAGAAAATAATTGCAGACTTTCTGTGTTTGATCTGCAGTTAAACAAAATGTAGCCAAAAATGTGGTTGGTTAACTTTGAGCAACAAATGTAGTTGATTGATTGAGAAAAAAACTTTTGTTTGCTTACAGATACTGCACAAACAGAATTTGAGGTTAAGAGGGTTAGGTAAATAATTCGTGGTGAATTATTTGCCCAGCAATAATACAGCTTCACTTTTTCCTATTGTTACTTTTAACATTGCCTCCTTTTTTACCTTCTCAATTCTTCTTCAGAGAGAAAAAATTGATAGCTAGATAGGAGGAGTAGGTGACAGCTTAACGAACAATTATTAGGGTCGGAGGCATATTTCCGAACAGTTGTTCATGAAGAGATGGGTGGTGTAATCCACTGCAGTGTTTAAGTGGAGCCTCTTTTGTCAGCACCTGCTATTAGAGAGCGTAACACTCGGTGGAACTAGAGTGTTTGCATCTCTTTTTAGGGAATTTGCAGTCGTAGGTGGCTGGAAGCAAGCCGCAGCACAAGGGGGACCTCGCTTTCTGTCTCAGTGGATATAGACAAGCCATGGACTGTTTGGAGGAACTAAGCATTGGCTGTGTTTCAGACAGATTTTTTGAAGTTAAATACCATCTCAGCAAATTATTTCTCTACTTGTTTAAAAACAATGGAAAATAATGATGGTGGAATCGTACAAGATTTACAAAATAGCTAATAGCAAATATTGAGAGAGTCTCAGAGTTCATCTTAGTAATTCAAACCTGTTCTCTACCAATGAATGGTCAAAGCGTCAGGGGAAAGTGGAGATTTTTCTCATTTTCTGAGCCACATTTGGTAAGGGTTTGGTGGTAAGCGGAGGGAAGTATAACTCCATTTTTTCCGTCAGCCCAGGTAGTTAAAGATAGCTTCATGATTAATTGTGAATGTTATTACCCAAATTGTAAGCTAAAACGGCAGAGACTGTTTTTTCTTATATAATCCCATCTATTCTTCCTATTGAGTAGCCTGATTTCCAAGATTGTCCTGGTTTGGGTGGCACTAATGGAAGTTGTGTGCTGTCAGAATTGTAGCCCGTTAGCCTACAAAATTACTATGGAGACACATTTATCTTGGTCAAGCTAATTTTGTGATTGCTATTAAGATCCTCAAGACAACATAAAAATCAATATCCTGTGTAGCTATGTGTAAGGTCCATGTGAAACTTTTATAATCAACTCTTCATTTAAGGCAAAGGCAATTTTTCTGGAAAGCTAAGATCTATGTTTTTTTGCCTTACTTTACAGTCCTCTATTAATTCTCAGAGGATACTCAACAGAAGGACTCAAGGAGATGATCTGCATTGATTTTGGCAAGGTAGACTGTGATAGTCACAATTACGTTGTGGAGTTTTTAATGTATCTACAATCAAGGGCAATCAGACCTCCAAATATGATTGTCAGAATTAACAGCATAGGAAAATCTGGTACAAGTACCAGCTAAGAAGCCTATTCAATTGGAGCAAAGAAAATAGCATCAATATTGAGCTGCATGATCACCTTACCTCTAGTGAGCTTTAGCTAAAAGAACCAATGCTGTCTATAATTATAGTTAGTGGTAAATTTTACTTTGTTTGCATTTAAATAATGCTATTATACTAATTATTGTAATAATTATTTTTTTTAAAAGGCAAATTCTAGCCATTTTATAAATTATCTTCCTAAGCCCAATGCTTATGTTTTGGTGTAATGAGCAATTTTAGTGTATTTTTTCTTAAATAGCATCTTTAGGAAGAATACTTCCAATAAAACGCCTTATTTGTTCCTCCGGTAAGAGAACAGCACTGCACTTTTCTTGGATTAGGAATAAAATCAAAATAAATACAATGTATGGATGTTACAGGAAATGTCATCCTGCCAAAATATAAGTTAATATTGCAACATCACAGTGATCAAGTTGTCAGTTTGTATGAAACAGTGCTTCATATAAAAGGCACTGTTTGGAAATAACACTGTACCAATTATAAAAGACAGAAACAAAGTCTTGTCATTTCATGATTTGAAATATTAATGCCTTAACTCAAATACATGAAGAAATTTTAGCTAGTGCAGCAACAATTAAAACTCAAAATACAGATAGCACTTAAGAAATAAAATGTTAAGGGGTACCATGTTTTGTCAAGATTGATATATACAAAGTAATTGACAACAGTGAGTTGGAAGAGATTAAATGGATAGGATCGTCATTTGTAGACCCAAATAGAGTACCAGGACATTTTTATTGACATGGTATTCCTTCTATTTTTTGTTCCCCAAAACAAAGACTTCTTTACCTAATTCTGTTCTTTTAAACCTCATATGAACTGGACCTGAAGGTTTTATAATAATTTTTAGTTTTGCGACAGCAGTAGAGAAATGTGAGGTGTGCTTTAACTAGGTATCATAAGTATTTTGTGGTCACAGGGTAAAAGCTAAAAATATCACTGGAGAATATATAATCCTAATTCATGGTGCAGTCTCCTTCTCAACTTTCTGATGTTATTTACTTTAATTCCAATAATATATTCCATATTCAGCAAAACAGCATTAGATAAGTACAGAAGGGAAGTTTTACCTTCATTTTCTCTTGTGTCAGTGTTTCATTTTAACCATTTTAACTGATATTAATACTACTTAGCTTTTTAATGTGTGAAGTGACTATTCTTGCAAGCCTCTTGAGAGATGGAAAATCACTCTTAATCTCATTTTACATCAAAATCTTGATTCATAGAGATGCTGAGATACTTGCCTGAGGTTACATACCAAGGACCAAATCTAGAAAAATATGTAAAAATGTGCACAAGTACAATAACAGTGAAGTCAGAGACAGATCCAGATCTTAAGGACTGATCACCAGGAAAATATGATTTCCCCTTAGGTGCTTCAGGAATGGATGGTTGTGGCTGGTTACCGTATTGCCATGCAAAATTTTGACATGGAAGTTTAAAAAACGAGTAATCTTGACCAAAGATAGTTTTCAGTTTAATGGGTTAGAAATGCAACCTTAAGTATAAAGGTGGTCCAGATGTAAGTCAAGTATATCTCACTTAATAATTTTGCTTACTGGGTTATAAAAGTGTTTTCTTGTAATTCTGTCTTCAAACTGGGATGCAGAGCTGCTGATATGATTATGACAGAACAAGGTTTAACAGGGGGAAATTGGGCCAGGAAGGCAACGCTGTGAAGGTCCATGAGAACCAGCTATGGCCCTCATGGCCCAGAACATCTTCAATGCATCTTCTTGAATATTGCATCTTCAATAGTTTCAGCTTTGTAAAGCTTTGGATCTAGACTTCACTGCACTACATAAAAATACCCAAATCCACACTGTAGTCAGTGTATTTGCTTTGTTTTTTGAATAATTCTGTGTACCTATACTTTCTCCTTGCAATCTATGGCATGTCTTCAGTAATCCTTTTATGGGGTCCTTCAGGATCACGAGGCACAACTCGGCATTTATATCTAAAAGGCAATGGATCGATCCCCTATATTTAGTTTATTTACAAAGTGATCTTAATTTTTTACTCATGAAAAGAGATTTGGGGACCTGAAGAGATTTCTCAAACCTACAGCAAAGATCCAGAAGTCACACCAAGAAGGCGAGGAAAGAAGACAATATTTTATAAGAGCAAATAATTCAAGTGTAGTAAGTGTCAGCTGATGAAACTGATTTGGATTCTCTTTTTCTCAGTACCATCTGACAATCTTCCTGCAGATATTTGTTATTTTAGGCTTTTCTTCCAAGGGCAAACAGTGAAATAAATTTAGTAATTTAATTCCTTATCTCTACTCCATTAAGACTGCAGTCATGCTCTACACATGCAACTTCTGTTTCGCTGATATCAAACAGTTGTGGGTTGTTAGGAAACTGTTATTATTTTTCTGTAGCTCATGAACAATTGTACAATAGTTGCATTTAATTGAAGAGGTTCTTATAAATGGAAAAAAATAAGTATGGGAATACTTACATTTTATTTTTAATTTAATTTAATTTAACTTTTTAATAAGATTTACATGGTCCTGATGTTTTCATATGTCATGGCCTGTACGGTTTTTATTTGAAAACTTTTCTTAATTGTGTTTAAGAATTTTTCAGGAGCCGTCTGATCTACCAAAATTATTGGATTATTTGGGGTTTCAGGTGATCATTCTTAGATAAATGCTAAAGGTCACTGTGGATATTAATTATGAATTTTGAGCTCAGTATCCCACATGAATCCTCTCTCATCATGTGACTGCATTTGCATAGCCTTCACATTAGAGATGACAGCCAAGGTGAAACTGTGAAATACCTTCAGGAGACATCCCTTATCCTCTTCTGTCTCACTACTGAGATGGTACCTTCTGGCTTCAGAATTACCCAGGGTTTTCTGTGTGCTTTTGACTATTTGGTGACGGCAGCAGTGGTGGAAAGAGATGCTCATGCACAATCTAAGTTCAATGCTTGCTGAAGGTAAATGTCAGAAGTACGCTATCTCTCACCTTGGAAATCTCATCCCTGGAAATCTCATCAGAAAATTGTTAGGCCAAATCTCTACTTTTCTTTGTTTTCCTGTTTTGAATTCAGAAACTGAGCCTTAAAGGTACTTCATACAGATGGTAAAACCTTACAAGGTGAGATTTGCTAAGGTATTCTTGCTCCTTTTGTGTATTGCTGTGGATCACACTAAACGTTGACGGCTGGCTGCATTACTCAGAGAAACTGCCATTTGATCATTGACGGGCACAGCTGAAGCCTTATCGTAATTATAAAATGATTCCATGACAATATTATTAGGAAGAAGTAGAAACCATAGATTTATTTAGCACTTCATTGAGTTTTATCCAAGTTAGAATCAGATGTGCAATAACTCACTATAACACCACTGGAGACTTACACAAGACCTACTTTTGTCCAATTGTTCTGCCAAGAAATAGAATTCCTAGTTAAAATGGATTGAAATAAAATGTAAAAGTAGGTTAAAAAAAATGCCCGATATCTTTCTGTTCTTGTCAGATTTCCTGAGCTTTTTCAAAGTCTTTTGAATCCCTCTCGCTCCCTCCTGATCTGTTCACCCGTTGTTCATCCTTTTACTCGGCCCTGGTCCTGCCATAAATAATAATTTGACTCAATGTCTGCAAAAGTGTGTGGGACCAACTGCATGTAACTCTGTGCAAACTTATCACAGGAACAGGCACAAAAGTCAGCTGGAAATTCTGCAAGTTAATATGTAAATTGAGCTCACATGGCTTTGTCCTAGATACTGAACTACTACTAAGATGCTGCTTGAAGCTACAGAGATGGTCAATTCAGAGGGCAATGCTTCTTTCTCTAAGCCAGTAAGTCAGATCTGCTTTTGCTCGTCTTCATAATGGAAATAACATGTCTTCTAAAAGAGAAGACATGGGGTAGGCTGGCAAAGGAAGACTACTGAAGGGGGACACAGCAAGCAAGGGCACAGGTTATCAAAACAGGTTATCAGGGTTCTTCATGCCTGGAATGGAGGAAATCCTCAGACTGGTTTCTGACTGACATTTCCAGTTTGGCCTGATGTTTTACAGGCTTGGGGATCAGTCCCTTATGGCTACAGCCATGCTCTGAATGTGACTTGGTAAGGCGAAACCTTTGCCTTCTCCTAAAACTACCACCACCTTTGAAACGGTGCTCTTTTATTCCTCACACTACGTTTGCAAGGGCAAAGACGAATATTGCTGCACAACCTCAGGTGAAAATTCAGCTGTCTTGGGGGAGGAAACACTGAACAGGGCTATCATGGAGAGTGCTCACCCCATGGGCCAGGGATGGCACCCAACGCGGTGAGTCAAGGGGAATGGGTCTCTGAAGCACCTTACTGACTGAGGGGGTCACAGCCTAGGGGTATGGGACTCACTAGGGGTCGCAGGGGAATAGCACTTCGGGATTGCACAAGACATACTATGGGTTGTTTAGGGGAGGAGCTAAAGGCAGGGAAAGGGAGGGATCTAGGTGGTTTGGGGAGAAGCAAGCATGGGCAACTAGAGGCATAAGGGCATAAAAGGGACCTGGTTGAGTGTGAGCAGGCTCCTGGTCAGTATGCTTCCCTGGCCATGCCCTGCGCTTGATCAGCGCTGTCTGCCCTGTCTTCTCATTAAACTCAATTTCTAAGTATTTTACGGTGCAAGGGACTCCCTACTCAGTGTGCGTGTGTGTGTATGGGGGTGTGAGTGCCAGCAGAGTCAGACCACGGGGCGGGGTGGGGCGTGTGTCCATGGTGCCAGCGACTGGAGGGGGTGAGCAATTTGTAGGTCAGGGCATGATCGCTAGCGAGATATATATATACACATATGTGTGTGTGTATATATATGTATACACACACACACACACATATTTGCCACTGGTGGACCTCCATCGCACTCAGCTGGAGAGGAATGCAGGATGAGGGTGCTGGTGCTGGGTTTGTGTGAGTGCTCTGTGTGTCTGTAGGTGTTGATCTGTGTGGCCGGTCATGTATATATGGATGTATGAAGTATATATGTGTGATATGTGTGCCTGTGCCTACTGGGAACACACGCTCAGCCTCGCTGCTCGTTAGACCTGGGGGCATGGAGCTGTGGCAGCCTCCTGTCTGTTGGGCTGCCAGATTTGGCAGCCCCTAACAAGTAGTACATAAGTAATGTGTAGGCTTTGTTGTAGCTCTCAGCAGGAAAGTGAATTTTGTTGTTACTGGGTTGAGACAAGGTACCATACTTTGAAAGAATTGATCAAGAAATATTTAATACTAATGGAGAATAAACATAATCATAATGTGCCATTTAACATCTAAATAATAATGAAATTAAAAAAGAAATCAGTAGCAATACAAGAAAAAAAATGATGCCTCCATACTTTGAGTAACCAGATTTAGGGAAGATCTGTTAATCTTCGTGCCAAATTTCTATTATTTCAGTAGCAAAAAAATTGTAAGCATACCATTAGTAGTGGGGGAAGGCCTACACATCATTTAAGTACTGCCTACTTTCTCTTTGGAGTGTATAAGTAGCTATTAAAGTTGCTGCTCACCTCCACTGAAGTGAAATTTCACTTATACTTGTGAGACAATGATCAACTCAGTATTTACAAATTTAATTTTAAAAAAACTTAATTGTAAAAAAAAAATTCTTCTTTTTTTATTACATTCTTTATCCTTATGTGCAGATCGTGCTTTCTATGACTGGAAAATAGAAAACACATTCTGTACTTAAAAGTGAAAGGAAAACGACCTGGCTTACCACACACTTCTCAGCTCAGCATTTACTTTATTCCAGCTGTGGAAATAACATTTTGAAGAAGAGACTCATTTAAGACCATGGTAATAAGTAGAGATGAGTTTATAATGAAATACAAATTTACCAAAGATATATTTTGTCAGACTAAACGGGCACCTTTCCTTTTTTAAACAGCAGATTTTTCCAACAGAAAGATCTCAGCAGTATCAATGCAGTAAAGTATTTGATGTGGTACAACATGGAACATTATTAATTACATTGGAGCAGGCAGAGTGGAAAGATCATAAGATGGCTAAGGAGCTAGCTACAGGAAGGATGACAACAGTCTGCTGGTGAGAAGAAACATTGGCCAGAGGGAAATTAGCAATGGAAGCCCCACCAGGTCAGTGCTGGGAGCAATGTTATACAAAATTTCACTAATGATTTTGGCACAAAGAATAGGAGGTGGCTGATGAAATCTGCTGGCAAAAGTAAGAGGTGTTAGAAAGAATCGGAGGACTCCCAGTATTTGAATCATAGGAATAGGATAAAACTCATTAATAGGAAGTGGAAATTTGTGGACTTACAGACTTCAAGCACTAACAACTGGGAGTCAGCATGTGGAAATGGCTGAGGGAAGGACTGGATGAATTACTTTACCATAGGATGTTTCTCAGTTGCCAAAATTGCATGACATAAACCGACAAATCAAATAAATAGAACAGATGCATTCGTAACATGTAATACTAGAGGTATTTCCAGTAGAAACAAAAATCTGTCAGTGATGCTGTACAAGGCACTGGTGGCAACAGATCTAGCATATAATTTTGATTTTCCATTTCCTAGAAAAGGTGGTAAAAGCTAGAAGAGGACAGCTACCAGGGCAATGAGAGGAATAGACAGTTTTTCTCGGAAGTGAACTATGTAGGTTTTTCCTAGGAGGCTGCGATGCTTTAAAAATTATATGAAGAAAGAATCTGGAATTTTAAGCAAGATGAAAAAAAAATTAAAGTATTGAGAAAATTGGGCAATTTAGCACATTCTTTCAATCTTCAGATTGAATTCGCTCAGATGAAGACTGTAAAGCAACTATAGGAAAACTGCACAGGGATGAATTTCCTTCAACATATGCAGCCTCTCTTATGCAGAAGAACTTGAATGAATTCTGGCATTTTTCAGAGATTTCTCCTGACTTTAAAAAAAAAGCTGTTAATTTATAAGCGCCTCTATGTACCCATCTTCGGCTGTTTGGAAGTGCCCAGTACTCTAATATTTAGGCATGGTGTTTTCATTTAAAGATAAAGGTGAAAGAAAGCATGTGGGAGAAAAAAAATCCCCAAAGGACTGAATTTTGAAAGGTTAATTCCGAGTGCTGAGGGTGTAGTGTCCAAAATCATAGAATCTTTTTGACTGTATCTGATATTATCCTTCTTTATAGCTGACAAATGTTAACATTAAAAAAATGAAAATGCCCTCTAGTTCTCTTCCCTTAATCTTAACACTGGATGACTGCTCCACTACATTAATACTTGCTCTGACTGTTCTTTTGACTCCCTTGGTGATTTGATCCATAAATCGCTTCTCTCTGGAGCACAACAAAAATTACATATTTATTTTTCTACCAGGAGTTTATGTTCCTGAATTTTCAATGTGTTTTCCTGCTATAGTGATACAATGGTTCTGTTTTACTTAGTGTCTTATTTCTTGTATGCAAAACTTCTACAGAGGTGGGTCATCATCTCATATGGGGAAAATAGTGACATTTTCAAAATATATATTAAAACCAGTTGAACATCCAATTTACAGATTTGCTATGGTTGCGACCCACATTTGTTTCAAATATGCTCTATTGACAGGTCTTCTATAAACACACACAAATGACATCTTTTCAAATCACTGTGCTTTTATTCAGTAAACAAAAAAGAAGTACAAGGTTATGGCTCTATAATCTGGTATTAAATCAAACTAGTGCATCAACCCACACAGCGTAAGAGAGCACCACTGGGAGATGTCTACCACTGATCTCCCTGCCTTGGAAGGCTTAAGATTACATAAACGCGTTCTCTTTCATTTAACCTACTCAAAGCCTGTCTCTTTGAATCAAAACTCATGTTGGCCACTCCAAATTATCAAGACACAACTTATCTACAATAGACTGCTCCAAAAGATTACTGACAAATTATAAGCAATTTCAACTGCCTGTAAATGTTTCCTGTGGATCATTTTGACTGACCTTGAGATCAACCTTAAGCAATTCGGGTATTTGTCTTTCATATATTTCCCTAGTGGATATGAATATCAGTTGTATAAAAAATGATGGATGGTGGCAATTTCCTATTAATTGCTACAGAAAAAAAAAAAAATCTTAGCACTTCTGATGGGTAGCACTGACCACAGAGAAAGGGGAACTGTATTTCAGGTGAATATTTTCTCTGGCCATTTTTGTGTAAACAAGTCTTGAATGATGCCTTTGAATAGTTGTGAAAATGTGTCATTGGCAATTGTCCTAGAATTACAAACAGAGTAAGGGAAAGATGAAGTCACTTATTCAACAGAAGTAACTGCCAGAAAGAAACAAGGAAGAAAATATGCTATTTCTTCTTCCTCTTACAGTTTATCTTTATCTACTACAGGGAAGCTGAGTCAGTGATCTAAGACTATCAAGCTCAGTGAGTGTTCCCGTTTCTGAATATTGACAGATATACCATTATCTTAAGTATAACTATTTATTGTATTTCAATGGCCATATTTTTACTATCTAATTGCATTTTCAAGCAATTCTAGAAACTTTAAAAGTGAAAATTTAGGAACAAATGAAAATGCAGTATTTCTACTGAAGAGCAGGTAAGCCCCAGTGATATTTAATTTCCAACGTTATTTGAGTGGTCTTTACTGAAAAACTTTATGTAAACAATTGTCACCTGATATATACACTTTTCTGGACACACAAGAAATGTTCTTATGTTCTTACTAAAACGAAATTAGATGCTATCATACAGACGAGCAAGAAGTTATTTTTCTCATACTAAATTCTTTAACCTGTGCATTACTTATTATTTTCTGGAGTGGATTCATTATTTTAGGGATTTATAACAGGTAATCTTCATAATCTGTCACAAATCAGAATAAGTATTTACAGAGTATTTGGCCATTAGTAGCGGTTGTGAGCTAAAGCATAAGATAACATATTTTTTAACAGTCTCATTTCAGCCATAGCTTGAAAGTCCAGTTCACACTAAGGGGTTTTGTGGCCTGAAGGATGGGAAATGAAGACAGCCTGAAGGAATGTGCTTCATGGTGATAGTCTCAGGGACGGCATTTTAAAGTGTTTTGATACTCAAAGATGCAGATAGGCACTTAATAGTATTTAAAAAAATGACTGGGTTCCTGCTAGCTGAGATGCTTAAGTGTCTTTTTTTAAACTCAGCTGGGCATCTGTTTGCACTGTATCTAGCTCTTCACTACTTTCAAGTAAATTCTGATCAGTGAAAACACATTTTCTTCTTCTAAGCATCTGTCTTACCCTTTCAAATTCAGCTGCATGTCTGAGAGTGAGTTTGGATTCTTCTTTTCCTTCCATCACTAGTAATATAGATTTTACAAGCCCAGAAATGTCCTTAGGCCTAGTTTTGGAACAGAGTGAACACTTTTTACAATGCTGCTCAAGAAATAAGAGAATCCCAATAATGTTTTGTCTGTGTTGTTCACCCAGATGAAACCAGAAAAGTACACAGGAGCACAAATCTATTCAGATGGTGACATGCTTACTTAGTAACTATTACTCTGAAACGTACTTTAATAGGGAAAAGTAGGGACGTCTGCTTAAAACAATATAATTCTTTTTTGTAAGACACATTTCCTCTCTGTTAATTACTTTGAGAGAGACCTTTAAGAGCTGTCTGTGCTGCTAGATTTTAGGGTGCCACATTTCCACACAGGCACTGAAATTACGCTGGAAATGCTTTCCCCATTCACAATAAAGTCAGCACTGAACTTATATTGTCAGGTTTTTTTAAGATTTCTCTCCATCGGTCCTCCAGCTCTTCTATTCTTCTGAACAGAGATTCTCAGGGATTGTTCTCTGCCACGGAGCGTGGATATCTCTGGATTTCACATGGATCCCAGAATCCTTTTCAGCACACTTATTTCAGCACTCCCTTTTACAGTCCTTTCACAAACTGTAAATCAGAAGCAGGAATGAAAAGTCCAGGTGAGTGAGCAGAAATAAATGCTTTACAAGAGGAAAAGACACAGCTGGAATACTGGGTTGATAGCTGAGACAGTTTGGTGTGGGAAAAACACTTGGTTATGAGTAGAGAGACATGGGTCGAGTCCAGATTTTGCTCAGGACACTTAGTATGAGTAGGGTTGGCCTTGCTTAGCTGACCTTAATTGCATTATTTTTTTTCTGTGCAATCTAAATAAGGCTTTTAATAGTTTAGTTTCAAGTAATAAAGTGCCATTCATGTGTGTAATTTATTACTAAGTACATTAATATTTATAGACAGAGCTGAAATTCTTTAGCCAACATTAAAGAATTTTCTCAGTCAAGAAAATCATCTTTGGTCCAATTTAGTTAGAAAGTGAGGAACTGTCTAATAGAAACCCTTTGCATGGTTGCTGTAGGTCAAGCTAAGCTGATAGAATAATAAAATGAAGTTGAGTTTTACTGCATTCCCATCTCTTTTATAAACCTTTTGGCTCTGATGTCTGGCATAATGTTTCAAAACAAATCCAAGTCAGAATGTAATTCTTGGAATCATAAAATACTATGTAACTTAGAATTATCTTAACATGCTGATTTTAAAATTCAGTGGGGCAAATTCATTTGTACTCTCTCTCCACTGTGGATGGGATCAATTTAGCTGAATATTGTTCATTTGCTTTGTAAAGAGTGTAGCTGTGATTTTTCTATATGACTAAGAATACGATGGTATGGAAATTTTCCTGCACTCTCTGTATGGGTTATAGGGCGCAGAATGGCCTCTATGCATATATCATTCCTTCTGTTGAAGTACGTCAGCATTGACTAAGCAAAGACACAGCATGAAAGGACATTTGTTTCTATGCCTTTAATGTACTGGACAGCATAGTGGAGCATGTGAAGGATTTATCAATTTAAGGAGTACAAGTGACCATTAAGTGCACACATAAAAGATTTCTGTACATTAATTAGACACCTGCAATTAAGTTTGGAGAAAAATGCCAGCTCTTTGTAAAATCTGAGAAACATTAGAGAAAGACAGCATGTGTCTGTGAATTAAAATGCCATTAAAATGATTATGACTTCAAAAACATTAAAAAAAAAAAGATTCTGGAGGATGCTGAAGTTTGTTCTGTACAAAACCAGAATGAACAAAGTTCCAGTGTTTGACATTATCAAAGTAACATCTCATATTTCCCATTCAATTGCATTCTGTATACATAGTTACCGCAATGTTCTTTTTCCAGCTTCACTTTGAGTCATTGCTGTGGCTATGAATTTAACAATGCTTATCATCAAAGATATACTCTGAGTCACAAATGCTGCAAAATGATAAGAGTTTAAAAGTTATAATTGAACATCCAAATAGCTCATAGTTAATGTGGATGAACAGATCACTGCTGATTGGCATAGAAAGGAGTCTTTCCTTGTATGAGCACTCATGGTTTCCAAGTAACTGCCAGAAGTGCGTGTAACCTTAGGGAATGGCAGAAGTTTTGAAATAACAAACATGAAGCTCTTGCACCACCAGGTTTCTTAAGCTTCCTTTATGTGTACATGTCTTAGTGATCTGTGTCTTTTTCTAAACATCTGGAATAAAGAGAGCTGACTCCACCCTACAGACAGACCATGTGGCTGCAGAATAGAGAAGGCAAGAGGGAAAATAAACCTTATGACCAAGTAAAATAAACCAGAGCTGGTTGAACATTGCAAAAAAAGCACTCCCCAACATGTTATTCCAAAAGTTGCAAAATTCATGTCTGATTTCAAATAAACACACATTATTTATCTAATTTATAAGCCAGTGGAAAAATAATGAGCTTGCATCCTCCCTGAAGGGTTCTTCAGAGTTACACTGTTAAGTCCATTATACCTAAACCACACCTTCTCCATGCTATAGCCCCGTATTAGGACATGAGACATCCTTCCATCCCATTGTCCTCTTGTCCTCATTCTTTTACCCTCAGAAATCATCTGATTAAGCCCAGCCCTCAGCTGCTTAGTGTGCTAAGGCAAGAGGCGTGGGGTCTAGAATTCATATCTCTTTGCTCATTCAAATTATCCAGCAAATCAGTTGGGATTCATTCAAGCTATGACATTTAGGAAGGCCAGACTAACACTGTTCACTTGGCGGAGGATGAAAGGTAGTATTTCCTCTGAGCAGCCTCCTGGCACGTGGGAAAGTGTTCCCTGTAGAGAGTACAGTCTGTGGGAGTGCAGGTAATCTGTGAACGAGGGGATGGCTGTCTGTGGGGGACAACTATGTCACGTGAGGTGCTTGTGAATGAAGATATAGTGTGGCACGGTTCATGCATATAAAATAAGTATCCCATCAAGTATGGGTGTGTGATAAATTATTTCATATTCAGGAGGTACCCAATCAACAGAGCTGTGTGGAAATCTGAAGAAATGTACCAGTAAAATCTTACAATAAAGAATGAGGTCTTTTAATATAATAAAAATTCTGTAGAGTTCCCAAACTCAGATGCAATTCTTTATTGCATCCTACCTAGAAGTTTCCTCGGAAGGAGAGTGAACAGACATGATGAGCAATGGGATGAAGGGAACAGTAGCTGTGTTTGCATGTTGCTCAGAAAATTAAGACTGTGTATATGGAGATGGCAGAGCTGGAAAACACCAGGTCTGTGCTCACATGCAGATCTGCAAAGGAAAATATGGAAGGATAGCTCACAGTAGGAGAGCCAGGACTGTGGCAATTTTTATGTGGAGGGCACTGAACGGAGAGAGAGTCAGAAGGTGGAGATAGCTGGTGAAATTCAGAAAGATGGACGCATTTTATTCTTCACGAGAATAAATCTGAAGGGAAATATTGAGAAGCAGGATGGAAAATGTATGACCAGATATGCTATTAGCAGAAAGGAAAAGGACTGTAGGAAATATAAAGAGAAGAAGATTCAACAGAAAGGTCATGTACAGTAGCAAGATTTATATAAATATTTCTTAGAAGACACTTGATCTCAATATGTTGAGCTAAATAAGAAGTTTGAAGGTAAAAAAAGAAAAGAAAAAGAAATGTGAGGAGAAAGACCAGCGGGCTTAGGGGACAGGGGCCATCCCGTGCAATTCGCCCAGGGCAGTGCAGTGCCCAAAGCTGGCCCCAGGTAGGAAGTAGCATTTGCATTAGATGGTGAGTTGTGAGCAAACCCATCCATTCTAATCATTATTTTAGCCTTTGGCTCTTGTATTCAAGAACTGTCATGTCTTTTGAAATGTGTTTACAGCTTCTGACACACACCCTGTCATTGTTGTAGGGCTCACAGTAATAGGGGTAATTCTGATCCAGGCCTTTGTTGCTAATGATAATGAAAGCCAATACATGGGCATCTTATCCAATCATCTTAATAATGGTCCGTACTGGGTAGTGATTTATAATGACTTTGTGTAACATGGGCTTGTTCCATGCCACTATTACAGTTTTTTTAATTATTATTATTATTTGAGTGAACTGTACTGATTCAGACATCAAGAAAACCTTTGATTTCTATACTGTTTACTTAGGTTCCATGCTGTATTCCATTTTCCTTGACTTCCCAACATTATTTATCATTTCAATAAATGTCACTGATCCAAAAGTCATTGATCAGAACTTTCAGGTAAATTGATTGAGAGGGAGAAAAAACCATAAAGCAAAAAAAATCCACAGACTTCCTACAAATAAACATATCAAACTTCCATTTTAAATGAGCTTCTACGCTCCTTCTTTTCATTTTAACAAGTTTTTACATGTTGGAATGACAAAGTCATTTGTCAAGTTATCAAATAATATTTAAGAAAACCCTAATGCTACTTATTTAAGCTAGGATCATTTTTCCATGGATATTTCTGTCTTGCTTTCTCAAATTCTTGCTATCTTTCTCAGACTGAGTGCTTATTGGTTACAATAATGGACACAAAAATACTCTATGCTTTTCCTCTTGGTATAACATATCCTGACAAAGGAGATGCCTTGGCTTCTGTTCTAGGAAAGTGTCTTCCTGTAATGTTCATACACCTGCCTGTAACATCACAGGCCAACAGGCTGTATGATCCTTTAGAATTACAAGCTGAACTGCAGCACTTAAACTTTATTTGAAAAGCACTGAAATTGTTTTAAGTGAATACATAAAAGTAGGGGGAGGGCAACTAATCAGTATATTGTTATTTTGACACATTTGGTTGCCTTTTAGAAAATGCATTCATAATTTTCTGTTTGACGTGATCTCAGCATCCAGTAAAAAGCTGAGAATTTTTCATCCTACTGACAGGACTCCATTAATAAAACAACAATCTTTTGTGTGTAGTAATCTTTAATCTTATTTTGTCACACACTTCTCAGTAGCATTTCCACTCGTTTTACAGTATAATTTATGGCACTGAAACAACTCTCTGCCCTGAAAAAGGTCAGTCTGTCAAGGTTTACTTGTCTTTGAAGAAAAGTAATAGAGCATTATTTATGAAGCACAGAATACGCTTCAATACTTTAATCAATCAGAAAGATACTTGCATTATTGTATCTTTTGCCAAAAAATACCATGAGCAAAGGATACATCAACCTTGCATTCTCTTTTATGTCATGAAAAGCCTTTTACCTTTAAGTCTCCTTCTCCGTTTGTGTTTACTGCAGTATGAAAATAACAAGGCTGATGATGTCTGATATCTGGGAACAATTTGTAAATTATGAGAATAGGGATTGATCTTATCTGAAGAGTAGAGAGTCTCTGGACAGATTAACTAGAGCTATCCACTGTGCTCATTACAATAAATTCATCTGATAAAATGTTGGGGTTTTGGGTCATGTGATGTAAACTGACATCTCTAGAGAGAAAACTGCAAAGGGTTAAGGGACCTTTAGGGTACCTCAAAGATGATAAGCACAAGGCATAACCACATTTGGTACCCATATGTTTTTAGACATCGTCATAAGCACAAATTAGAACATGCAATGTGGAGAAACAAATCGGTAGTTCATTAGAGAAAACAGTCACAGTTTAAATTAAGTCTCTCAAATAAGAATTTAATTTAGGTTTAGTAAGACAGCTTTATGTGAATGAAATGCCAATACATTATTTAAACTGCTCTGTTGATGTTTAACAAGTGTGTAATAAGATACATATTATCTATTAGATGTTAGATACTAGCAACTATTTTTTGCTAATTAGTCCCTATCTGACATGAAAAATCTATTACAACTGGGATGAGTTACTTCTTGTTTAAATTTCTAACCAATGAAATCTGTTTCCTTCCCAGGAACAGCTAACTCACTTGCCACCTATCTCCATAAGGTACTTGGTAACTAGTTGAAGTCCTCTGCATTTTACTCTTGCTATACCATCAGCTTTACTCGCAGAGTTCCTGTTCTGAAGAGATGGACATTATCGCTTTCCTAAATCTCTGTTGCAGCCCAGACAAGGTTGACAGAAACCTGAACTCTGCCTGAATCCTCATGATAAGTCAAAGCAAATTAGATGTCTGTACTACACGTAAGTTCAGCTGGTGATCACGGAGTCCTCTTTTACATGTTTGTGTGCCTGAGCACTCATAAGGGAAGCAAATGTGCTAAACCTTAAGACCAGATCCAAAGTAGATGGAAAATATCTGCAACACCATCATCAAGATTTCTCAGTACTTCTGTATTTTTAGAAGATGATTAGAACATAAAAGCCCATGCAGATATGTGGGTTAATATCTCTACCAAGACACTTTCTGTCAGATCGATATCCAGAAAGGAAGAACTGGCAAAGGTGCAATGTTAGTATTTCCTATTGATTTGTTATACTCTTGGTGGATATGTAGATTCTCAAGGTGAGCAGATGGTCCTTTCACAGTTAGTGGAGACTGCCATCTCAGTTAAGCCTAACAAACTAAATTTTGGGTGCCATACTACGTAATCATATGAGACACTTAAGTATGGTGGATCTAGCTGTCTTTCTCTGGTTGTTAAAAAATGATTTGCCTATTTTACTTCTGATAAAATAGTTTTTAAGATTTAGCATACATGATAAGGCATATTATGTCTTTGTAGGACGTCTGATTGCAGACCTATTTGCAGTAAGCACGTCTATTGTCCTGCAAAGATGAATGTATGCCATAAATTTTGCTTTCTGATAATGATGGTATTTTAAATTAGCAAATGTTGTGTAACACAAGAAAGAGGGGAATGGTAATACTGATTGCCAAATAAACATGGGGCTGTACAGAGTGCATTAAATTAAATAGTGGCATAAATGTTGGTTGTGACCAGGTAATAGTTAGGAAATATGAAATAAGAATCATATTAAGTGCACTTTAAGTGCCCCAAATACCAGTGTACCTGAACTGAATCTGTACTGACAGTTACAGAACCCCAAAGCAAGAGAATTTTGTGTTGAAGTACAGCTTCTAAAGTCAGAGCTGATAGAAATGATGGTGAATATTAGTAGCCAAATAAAAATGAGTCAATAGGGTGTTAAAAGTGTGACATACCTGAGCACTCTCAGGGACAGATAGACCACAACAATAGTGACCAGATCTCACAGTGGAGGTTGATATGAACGGGTATGTGAATGATTTTAAAACATTGTTTGTGACTGAACGGGACCTTGCAGATAAAGGTAAGCATGTGTTAAATTGATTTGGTATAATGAGGGCCAAATTGTTCTGTGCTTTACAAGAGCAACCTCTAAAGCACAGTGGTAATGCACGGTGTTGCACTTCAAGTGCTAGTGGCATGGAGCTGAAATGTCATAGCCAGCTCATGATCCAGTGGTCTGCTGTTCTTTTGTCACTGTTCTGTATAATTCCTCTGTAAGCCAGAATCCCCTGCAATGAATGAAAAGCTTCCAGGAACTCAAATGGGCCTTGGAACAAATCCCTGGAATATGACACCTGCTTTTCACATTCAAATTAAAATTAAAAAAAAGAGAGAAAAGCAATTACTCAGTTAAAAAATCTATTACAAATCAATTTTGTAAAGACTTTCTTAGGTTTGTCTTCATATTTGTACATATCTTCCAACATACCATTTAGATCTTGCAGAACATGTCTTTGTGAAGTGTTACCAGACTTTAATTTTCATTGACTATTTCCATTTCTTTCCAATTCCAGACTCCTTTTGCATTTTAAGATCTGGTCTGTAGATGCAGTTCAGATCAGGACTGCGTGTTAAACCATTTTCATTACAACTTTTATCCTTCCTGTCTACCTCTTTTCTATTATGTTCTGGGCAGAATTTTTCCAAGTAAAACCAGACATTTCAAGAGGGGAAATTATTACCCTCTGCAAAGGTGTGTTAGATTTTTTCTTCAATTGTGCTTTCTGTTTAAGAAAAATATACCAGGAAAATATGAAAAGGAAATAAAAGTGTGAATGACACAAGCAAGGGCTTCATTCTGTGTGATAAAGATAGTAACAAGAAAGGGTCTGTTGGTTTATACTGTTTCCCATTCTTGATACAATCATTGTCTCAAGAACAGATTCATATTCTGCATCATTTTCTGTTACCTTTATAGTCTTTCTTATGAGAATGAGGAATGAAAATTTTAATGCCTCATATATTCTGTGAATTACTGTAGGCGAGTATGCTGTACTACTTTGATCTTTCCTATATTCTGCGGTTTGATTGGGTCGTGATGTGAATGGAAAGCAGCACAAAACAAATCACTTTCTGAGAGAACAATTGCAATGCGAATAGGTGCAGAAAGAAAAAGGTACCAGTTCAGCCCATTCCATTATGCAGTAGATTGGGTAGAAACAGAGTTCAAATATCTGCTTTTAGAGGTACTAAAGATTATCTCAATTTTTGGGTTAACCAACCTATCAATTCCTAGCAAAAATTTTGACTGGGTGTCCATAATCTGAATATAACTCTATAGACTTAGATCCAGCATTGCTTTATCAAAGTTCAGGAGTGCTATAGCACAGAAGTAATGGGGAGATGAAGAAAGACATAAAGGAAATTAAAAGATTTAAAAAAAAAAAAACAGTTGGAGAATTAAACATGTCTTAACTGCCTTAAAAATTTGCATCACGTGTGTAGTCATAACTGGAAAAAACCAAGCAGGAGGAAATGCAGGGGGAGGAGACTGAGGCAAAGGGGAGGCTGGGTTGTCCCGGGGCAGAAGTACCCCTATACATTTCCAGCTGCCCGTAGCACAGAGGGTTTTCCCACACTGGGTAGCGACGCCGACCCTGCCTGCCCCATGCCCAGCGCTCCCTTGGCCGACAGAGCACTGGAGTCAGAAATCGCGAAGGCCGACAGCTTGTGCCTGTGATGGGTAACAGCATCTCCAGCAAACATCACGGGCACGCGACTTCTCCTTTCCTCTTTCACTGAACCCTTTCTCCAGTCAGCCCTGGTTTTTATACAAGTGGTACGTGGTTTTGTTACAAGCAAATGTGCCAGGGTGCACTATATTTGGGAAACTATATGGACAGTTTTTAACACTGTGGAAGACCTGCCATGAAACATATTGTTTCAGGCTTGCTTGGAGCAATGAACAAAATGAAAGAGGAGGAAGAAGACGAAAAATTATGAACAGCTTGCTGCTACTAACCATACCCATGATTAAAGTCAGCCATTTTTGAATAGGGCAGAAATGTAGATTGCATTGTCTTAGGGATATGAAGCAAGCTTTTCCCTGGGTCTGAAACCAGCAGATGGTTGTGCTAGGTTTTTAGATGTGGCACTTACAACATTTGTACATCCATCCTCTGCCACATCCCTGTGCTTATATTCCATATCTCTTTGTAGTCATTTCCCTGTTCAGTGGGATTTGCATAAGTACATTTTAAAGACAAAAATTTTGCATCTATATTATAATATGTAAATCTATGACATACAAAAGCTAGAGCTCTGAAAAGATTTTAGAGTTCTTTACATGTTCACTTCACTACTTAGATTTTAATATATAACAACAGATCAAAACTGTGACATAGTTCAGAATATAACTCTGATAGACTTGATATACATTTATTTTACATGGTTATCTTGTAAGTATTCTCACAAACTGTGTTTGCTAATCTGTGTGAAAAGAGTACAATAAAATCTGTCTACCTCTCCACGAGCAAAGACAAAGCTACCACACCTCCTGTGAAACCACAGTGTCATATTTGACTCCTCTTTTCACACATGCACATCTACTGTAATAGTGAAGAGAATGAGTGCTGTATCAGACACAAAAGTGATTTTTTCTTCAGGATGCTGCATGCATATAACAAACACTAGTGGTTCTCTATTTCCAGACTGAAAAGCAAATGTCTGTATTAAAGTGATAGATTGCAGATAGGATAATATGCTACAACAAAGCTATGGTTGTTTGCATAACATTTCTAGTACCTTTACTTTCTTTACCATGACTGTTGCTAAAATCTTTGAATACTGGAAGCTTCTCCATTCTGTCTTGCCTATGATATAGTTTGTTGTATTTCAGGCTTTATAACCACCTGTGTATATTACTAGGCACGCAGAAAAATCTTTTCTTAGCTACTCTTGACTCAGGCATCACGGCCAAGCAGTGCACTACATCACATACCCGCATTGTGTCCAGGTCATTATGTCCAAATAGCACAAGTAGGGGCTTTTACTCTAGATGTAGGGCTGCTTCCATGCTGAATCTGATCTCTGCAACAGCTCTTTCAATACAAACCAAATGATATCTGCCTGGCACTATGTTATCTACATACCTTGAAATGTCCACATTTTTTTTAGCTTCCTTTCAAAGCTTCCTCTCAAAGCTTCCTCTCTTGTTCCTTCATCCCATCTTTGACCTTTTGCTTTCTTATGTCTTATTCTGCAGTCTGTTTCCTAATTGCCATTAAAGTAGCCCTTTCAATTTGTGTTTGCAAAAACCTACAGAAATTTATCCGAAAGAAGATAAACTTGGCAAACCTTTGGCTAAAAATTTTTTGGCATGATTAAAAATAGACACATTTTCACTTCTCTATTTTGTTGTGGCTCTATGAGCCCAGAGAGATTTTTGCTTTTTGTTTCACTTTTCCCATCTCGTTTCAGTGTTTCCATTTCAATTTCCAACTTGAGTGTTTTATTCTGAGGTGTTTTTTTCTTCCTTTGTTTCATTCCAGCATTGTACCTTTAGTTTCTAGTTTTATTTTGACTTAGTGCCTGGATATTTCCACTACTCTCTCATGCTGCCCTATTTTTATTTACTTTTTATTCAGATGAGGATGCATCATTTAAAATTGCTTCAGTGTAGCCACTTGAAGTCACACTTGAAGTCAGTCTGTCCTCATGAGGAAGAGCTTATTAATTTGTTTGTTTGAAGATGTGCCTGGCTGCAGCCCCAAATCAGAGCAAAGAGCATGTTTGGTGAAAACAATATAGGAAGTGAAAGCACTTAGAGAGATTCTCTCAGCATAGCAGACAGGTATTATTGTTCTGTTACCCCCACTGCAGTGCTGGACTGATATTTTGTACTGTTTGCAAGACAGAAATTATGCATTTCATTCACTTTCCCACTCCAAAACTTGCCCTTGCCCTTCTGCACTGGAAAAGGTGCAGTAAAGCAGTAAAGTAGAAATACCCCCCAAAGGCATTTTTTTATCCTGGTGCCAGTTCCAGCAGCAATGTCAATACCTTGCTTTTCCAGCCACAGCCCGGGCTACAACAGTGGTCCTGAGAATCAGCAGCCTGAGGCTGGGCAGCAGCAGCCTTGTTTTGTGGACTGGCCCACAGGTTAGCTCTTATGGAAACTGGCTAGGTAGAAATACTCTAGTAGGAAGTTTTCAGGGCAAAATCTGGAAAATGAAGGTATGGTAGACCCAGTAAATTAAGAGGAAAGGTATGTGTGGTACAGCTGGCTGGGTGCAGCAGATAATTTTGAAGAGGGAGAAAAGAAATAAAAAAGAGTTGACTGATCCTCAGACAGTCAACAGAAATGTGCCTCTAAACCATCACAGCAGCAAGCTATGGTGCAGGCCATATGGTCCAACCATTGAACTGTACTTGGGTATGCTTATTTTTGGAAAGGACACTTCCGTTAGTCTGAGAGCTCATACTGAAAACATGTCATGATCTTTATCTCCACAAAACGTGCTTTTTTTTAACAGGAAATCTACTGAGGAACCAGGTAGTGCTCCCATGGTATATTTAACTTTGCCACCATCGCTGCAGTTTTTCATTGCTGGGGATGCTGGGAACAAATGTGTAGCATACAGGAATTCTCTAAATGAAGTTAGTGAGGTTTTGTGATCTGTTATCTGGGCATATGCTAAAACGCATGAAAGGCAATTCCAGAGCAAACATTGTAAAAAATTAGCTCAAGAGAAAAACCAAAGATGCACTGAGTTTGTTCAAGGGCCAAAAGGGACTGCACTAATTCTCTCCAGGATTCAAGCTAAGTCAAAATAACTTAGTGGAACCTTTTCAGAACAAGCAAAAATGTTGTTGCAACCATCCTACAGACAGCTGGGAGCAAAGGCCACTGAAGCCAAAGTGATTCTGGCTCCTAGCCTGCTTCCCATGTGACTCTCCTGCTTCAGATGCTCTGTCACTGTGGTCTGAGGTGGTGAAGCCTGGACTCCCCCGTTTTGCTAGAAAGAGCGATCAGATCTCTGTGATACTATGGGAAGCACAGTATAACATGGCCTGAATAGCTGGGGAAGTAAAAGGGTACTGCTGAACCACAGTATGCATGTAAGGTACCACAGCATCACAGCGAGGCGCTTAGTCCCTCCTGTTAACGATGCCATTTAGCCTAGCCTTCCTGCCGCAGTGCTGCTGCTATACTACTTCCAGTATTGGAGATAGCTCATTCAGTACTAGATTTTGGATCCCGGCACTGTGCTGGATTGCAGCGTAAGTATGATCTCAGTGTACTAGAAAGAGCATTAGATGATGGAGAACTAATGAGAGGTGGAGTAGGAAGCAGTGGCAGCTCAAAAACATTAGCATCTCTCTCCAACATGAGTTGTGCTTTGTTCCACAAGACCAAGGGCCGCTAGTCCTGTTTCCTTTCCCCGTAGATACACAGCAGTCACTGAAACAAGGGGATGTTGCTGCTCTGTCTGGGTGCCCTATGAACCACTGCAAAAGGCTTGCGCATAGCAGAATGCTGCCTGATGGGCAAGAGGGGGGCTCCTTCCCTCTCCACGTTCAACCACCTCCTTCCCTACTATTCTGTGTCTCTTCATCTCACCTCTAAGGGATATTACTCTATATTGTTGTGTGAAAGAGACAAATTCCTGCACCCTTCTCACTCTTACCCCTGTACTTCAGTGAAATTGTGAGACAAAACGGCTACCTGTCAGCTTCCGACTTCTGAACTCAAAATAAACCTGAAGAAACTGAATTCTTAATTTTCCACTAGAAGTGTCTTAACTACATTTTAATGCTGATAATTTAAGATGTTTGAATTAATCAATCATTTCAATATATGAAAAGCAGTTAGGAGGGGGACATTTTGGTTTCATCAAAAAACCCCAAATTCTGATTCTTCACCTTTTTCATATTATAGCAAGATCACCTTTGTGAGATGAATATTTCATTTTCATTCTTTGTAGCATATTTTTCTCCAAGTATTCTGGAATCATTCATTTATCAAATGTAATACAGTTATAGCATGTCACATTTTAAAATCATCACTTTAAGAACTTAATTTGCAAGCACTTTTGCACTTTACAATTTAGTCATATAAGTAGTATACTTGAAGTCAACCATACTAACCTTGTAAGTGTTGGTTGAGATGAATCACAATATCAGGCCTGACGATTTTATCTTAAACATGTATACCATTCATGTTGGAGCTGTATAAGACTGTTTGAATTAGCCTACAAGCTCCTCAGGGCAAGACACATGTCTTTGTCTACATTTGCAGAGTGTGAACAGACAGTTGGCTCCTGATAAATAATACAATACAATTACCTAACTATAGGATGCAGAAATTTGCAAGGAAATGAAATTTCATGTTGCCTGTAGAGAAATGCTCAGAAAACATATTTCAAGGAATGAAAGGTGGAGGACAAGAGAAACAATTGTTTTACTTTACAAAATCCTGGGGTTAGAGGTTCAAGGATGGGCATTGTCAAATTAATTCCATTTAGTTAGCATGGCATTAAAATAAACTGTGAAGATTTCTAGGGATTAGTAGTAAAGAAATTGAAATCTTCCTCTTTTTTTAATAAAAAGAGATAAAAACTTTTCAGGTTTGTACCATTCCCTTTTGCTAGAGATAAGAATTCTCCTTTACTGGCTGTCTGTAATCAAGATGATGTGACCTTTACTGGATTAATATCTCCCTCTTTTCCTAACTAATCTTCTCTAATAGTGAAGGAAGGTATTTTAGGGTATAAAAAACACTCTGGAGGACTGGAACGGGTCATAAGAAAAAGTAAAATCATTATGGCAGGATATATAGAGGTGTTAAAAACTTACACACAAATTCATAATTATGGCATACAAAAGGCTTTATTTCCCGTGATATGGTTTCCACTTTATTATTTCTTTGCTAAGTAAACTGCAATACACTGTTGTAAAATTTACACAGAAACATACCAAAAAAACCCCCTACACCAAAGCCAGCTCATAGATATATAAACAATAACTCTCCAAATCAGCTGCCTGCCCCTCACGTCCCAGGAAAGGATTCATCCTGAGGGAAAATAGCAGATTTTAGGTGCTACTGTCTTTCAGCATTTCCACGGAGGCCAACAACCAAATTCCTGTCAGAAATGAAAAGATGGCATCCTGGTAAAAGTACAGAACAGTCTATTTATCCCAGTAGTGCTGCTTTCTCACCCAGCTTCACTCACTTTTTGACTTTATAGAACTCTCTGGTTAAAACTTGTCACTATTTTTACCTTTGTAACCATATTCCCTAGAAATCTTCTGCTCAGAGAGTTCTACTTTTCTGCTATAAACGCCTATGTAGGAAGTGATGGGTCTGGAATTAACTTAGATTTCTGTTTTATTTTATCTTGCCCATTTTTCTACTTATAAAGGTTTGCTATTTTTCCTATCTCAGAATCCTCGGAGATATTAAGGGTTTGGCTTGGATGGATTTCACCCATCTGACTATCATCTGTGTTACTGTTCAGACATTAAAATCAACACAGTTTCTTCTGATAAGGTCAGAATTAGACAGGTTCTACACATCTGCTATGCTATCAACTTTCAAAGAGGGATAGAGACCAAAGAATGGCCTACAGAACCGGGGCAAAAGGAAGATATGCAATCCCAATCCTCATGTAAGAAAGGGAAATGGCTATCACAGTTAATGCTGTAACCAAAATTTGCTAAAACCATTCCAGCTATCAGCATAGATATTCGACACAATTAGCCAGTGTGAAGTCAATGCAAGATGACAGGCTAACTCAGACTAAGCATCACCACATCTATGACTTCCCACTCAGCTTTGACCAGTGCAGAAATTTACCCTCAAAGCACTGGAGAACCTGCCTTTTCTTGGAGACAAGGAGAAAATGGATTTCTGCAAGGAAGTGGGTGAGTCAGCTCAGCATTTTCATAGATTTATTCATAGATTCATAGCGTGTGAGGCCAGAAGGGACTATTAGATAGTCTAGTCTGACCTCTTGTAAATCACAGGTCATTAAGTTTCATTCAGCTTCCCCTGTATCAAGACCAACAGTTCTGTGTTTTGCTAAAATACCTTTCTTGCTCAAGTATGAGGTATTTATTTGAAGACATGTAGAGACAGAAAAGCCACCATTCCTCTTAAGGTTTGGTTCTAACGATTTATGACATTTTTTAAGAAGCATCTGTGGTTTATTTTTATTTGCAATTTTGCTTGCCTTATGCTTTGAACCGTGTGGTTCCAGTTATGCCTTTCTCTGTTAGATTAAATTACCTATTAGTATCTATTATTTTCTGCCCAGTGCTTAGGGTCTGTGATCAAGATCTTTAAAATCTCTCTTTATTAAAGTGAATAAATCAGGCTCTTTAAATGTCTCACTGTGAGGTATCTTCTCAGGACCTATAATATTTTTGTATTCCAACTTTCCCTCTCCAATTTCTGTCATTTTCTGAAATGTGGAATTAAGGATCAGTTTCCTATTAGCCTCACCAAAACTGTACACCAGGCTCTCACCTGACTACTTTTAATTACTTTTCCCATTTTTTATCCCTGAATCATAAGCAGCTCTTTCTTCCATCATACTACCTACAAACTCATATGCAACAACATATCCACTATATTTTCACAGCTTTACAATACATATATCTGTCCTCTGGTTGTCCCTCCAATCTTCATATATATATACTGTACTTCCTTGTCTCTGAATGTATAACTTTGCACTTAGCTGTATTAAAACCATAATTTTTTTGAAAAGATCTCCTTCATCAAGTATGTCTGTAAGCCCAAGCTCCACCTACACAACAGGTTCTAAGAACAAAAGCAAAATGATGGTGGTTATAAATAAAGGTACAGAAGATCATATGTCAACTGCTGCCTGTAATAAATGTTATCAGTATAGTGACAAAACAAAACGTATTAAAGAATTCATAAATTGTATTCTTACAGAAACACAGACAGTCTCATACCAGAACAAATAGCATCTAAATGGACCTGCAAATACATGAGAATTACTGGGGGCTTGGTTGAAGTTTATCCAGCCCATGCAGTGTTGGTTTCCTCTTTGTGAAAGTTCAAGCCTCAAAAAAGGCAGCCATATGTCATACCAGGACATGCAGCTGGGATGTGCCTGGGCTGCATGGTAAACCCAGGAGCCTGAAAACACGGTCACATCCTCAATTTTGGACACTTATAAAGCTGTCCAAAGACCCAGAATTGGTACGCTAGCCATGCATGCCTTGCTATGTCTGTGATTGCTCCTTCCATAAGTGCTTTTTTAATTAGCATTTCACAGTTATTCACCAAAGTTAAATCCATATGATATGGACAGATTGATTTCTTGACCAACTTTATTTCTAGCTCTGCTCATTGGTTTGAGAAATATCCATCTCAGATCATGTTTGTATCATCTTTCAATCAACATTCTCTCTCGTACACACAAGGCAGCTAATTTTAAATACTGTGTCATTTCAGGATTATTGTCCTGCACTTAGATAATGCTAAGAATTGATAGAAGTGATAGAAAAGAAAGTCAGTCCTGAGACACCTAGACAGTCAGCTTATAAAAAAGGAAGACTTTCAGGAACACAGTGAATAGCTCTTCAATTTAGTTAAAATTTAGATGCAATATTTTAAACTTCTCATTCAACAGTCCCGCATGAAGGACAGCATTCTCCACCTTCCACTTGACACATCACTAAGTTTTTTCTTATTCTTTTTTCATCTCTTGCCAATATGATTTTTCTCATGCTTTCTTCCTCATGAGAGTCTCTGTTGTCATCTGCTTTGTCTTTTCCTCTAAAGACATCCTCTTCATTCAGTTTCTCCTATTTTCCTCTTGCAATTAACCACCTTACTCTCCTACTTCTGAAATGCTGCACTTGTTTGTTCTTTTTTTATGGTCATACTTACAAATGCCTGAGGATAAAGAATGATAACCTATCCCCATTGCAGGGAAATGATAATTCTTGCAAGACTGTAAGCAGATTCTACAACACATCTGATTTTCACCACCTTTTTACTTTTAAAAATTCTTATTTTTAGTATTACATTTTTTAGTTTTACATTTTCAGCATTCTTGCATTCCCTTTTTGTGTCAATTCAGAAACTGAGAAAGTTGAGCGATTTATGGATATGAGAAGCTTTTAAAATCTCCGTTGAACTTTTTCTTGAGTGGAATTACCCAATGTTTCTTTGTGTCCTGAGCAGGCAAAACAAATCATCTGGCTGAACTGTCAAAATCTGAAACAAAAGAAGATATGAACATTGTCTTATAAGTGCGCCTTGAAGCCCAGGACCTCAGCTGTTTTTGAGGTGCTAAAAAAGAATTATGTTCCAAAGACAGTGATGATTTAGGAAAGCAGCATGTCTGTAAAAATAATGTCAACCAGCAGGCCTGTCAAAACATAACAGAGCCAAAGAACAAAAGTGACCACATCTACCCCACCTTTCACTGTGTGAGGTTTCCTCCGGTCCGGATTGTCTCCCCTTCCAGCTGCTTGATAGCATGGCCATTGCAGTCAGCACCGATTTTCACAGAATGACAGAATCATATAGGTTGGAAAAGACCTAATACTCAACCATAAACCTAACACTACCAAGACCACCACTACACCATGTCCATAAGCACCTAATCCAAACGTCTTTTAAATATCTCCAGGGATGGCGACTCAACCACTTCCCTGGACAACCTGTTCCAATGCTTCATAACCCTTTCAGTGAAGAAAAATTTCCTAATATCCAATAAAAACCTCCCCTGGTGCAACTTGAGGCCATTTCCTCTCATCCTATCACTTGTTACCTGGGAGAAGAGACCGACCCCCACCTCTCTACAACCTCCTTTCAGGTAGTTGTAGAGAGCGATAAGGTCTCCCCTCAGCCTCCTTTTCTCCAGGCTAAACAACCCCAGTTCCCTCAGCCGCTCCTCATAAGACTTCTGTTCCAGACCCTTCACCAGCTTCGTTGCCCTTCTCTGGACATGCTCCAGCACCTCAATGTCTTTCTTGTAGTGAGGGGCCCAAAGCTGAACACAGTATTCGAGGTGCGGCCTCACCAGTGCCGAGTACAGGGGCACAATCACTTCCCTAGTCCGGCTGGCCACACTGTTTTTGATACAAGCCAGGATGCCATTGGCCTTCTTGGCCACCTGGGCACACTGCTGGCTCATATTCAGCCAGCTGTCAACCAACATGCCCAGGTTGTTTTCCACAAGGCAGCTTTCCAGCCACTCTTCCCCAAGCCTGTAGCGTCGCATGGGGTTGTTGTGACCCAAGTGCAGGACCTTGCACTTGGCCTTGTTAAACCTCATACAATTGGCCTCGGCCCATGGATCCAGCCTGTCCAGGTCCCTCTGCAGAGCCTTCCTACCCTCAAGCAGAGCAACACTCCCGCACAACTTGGTGTCATCTGCAAACTTACTGAGGGTGCACTCGATCCCTTCATCCAGACCATTGATAAAGATATTAAACAGAAGTGGCCCCAATACTGAGCCCTGGGGAACACCACTTGTGACCGGCCACCATCTGGAGTAAACTCCATTCACCACCACTCTTTGGCCCCGGCCATCCAGCCAGTCCTTTACCCAGCAAAGAGTACACCCGTCCAAGCCATGAGCAGCCAGTTTCTCCAGGAGAATGCTGTGGGAAACTGTGTCAAAGGCTTTACTGAAGTCTAGGTAGACAACAGGTACAGCCTTTCCCTCATCCACTAGGTGGGTCACCTTGTCATAGAAGGAGATCAGGTTGGTCAAGCAGGACCTGCCTTTCATAAACCCATACTGGCTGGGCTTCATCCCTTGGTTATCCGCTCCGTGCTGTGTGATGGCACTCAAGTAATTCCAGGTGAGGTCAGTGGAATGTTCAGTCATGTCAGCTGGGTTCAGTTCAGTCAGCTGGAATGACTGGAGTGGAGACCACCTCTGCTAACCGTGGCATTCGTGCTCATGCTCTCACTTCACACAGGCTTCTGAAAAGTGCAGTGGTTGTGCTGCGCTCTCCTCAGCAGTGGGCTTTGCTAAGAGCTCAGCCATCAGAGGTCATGACAGCCACTGTCCTGGAGATAAACCGTATAGTTTGTCAGGTATGGCAGGATGTTAGCTGTTTGTGTGGATTTTCAGATGTATTGATGCCGTAGTAATGACATTGTTCTAAATGTGTTTAGAGCTCAGGATAAGGCCTTGAAATGAGACTGAAATGAACTGTCTCATACATACGTCGGGGGGACCTAAACATTCAACAAGATACAGGCACAAAGTGAGCTTTAAATAATGCAAAAGCCACTAGAATTCAGTGTTGTCTTGAGTGAAATGGAGGAAAAGGTGTTAAACCTTGTCTTGGTACCTTTATTCCCAGCTTGTCTACTGCTGAAGTTTACCCAGTGAGATGACTTTCTTAGAGCCCTTTGTATATTGTAATAAACTGTTTCTGCCTTTATCTGACTGCTAGAGCTCAGATAGGAATGAGACTGCCCAATAAATGCATTAGACTTTGAATGTGCTGTCAACCTTCACTCCATTCTGCAGAGAAATTTCATGATTTTTTTTTCTGTTTCATTATAGCTATTGCATGTGGGATCAACCAGGTTTTGTATTTTCCCCAGCAATCACTCTGGGACTATTGGATTGTTTTGCTTTCCTGTTGTTAGAAACAGCAGCCATAATGTCTGTCTTTGTGTTACTATTTTGGTATATTCATTTTTTCTATATTTTTAAATGTACCACCCATCTAACCCAATTACCTTTTAATTCAGGAAATTCTACTGCAGCTCAAAGAAGAGAAAAATTATCATCACACAGTCAGAAGAGCATGCCTTTTTATTAAAAGGAAACAAACAAACAACTGGCCTATATCAAATGTAATCAACTATACTATAAAAATCAAAATAACTACTTTGGAATTTTAAAAGAGCTTATAATTCTGCATAAAAATGATTTAAAGTAATTTTAATAAATATTTTGCAGTGTGGGTAGGTATAACTCTGCTTGTCAGCACATCTGTATTTTTCTCTCATCTAATAAACTAGCTAGGACAGTGCAGCAAAGGAACATTATAATATTAACAATGTTGCTGGAAAGCTCTGTGCTTTAGAATGAATTAACTTTCACTGCACTGCAGAACATACAAAGTGAAATTGGCTCAGCTCAGAATAGCAAGTTTAACCCCTTAGGAGCTGCTAAGCTCTACTTACGTCTTGACAACGGTTTTTGAGCAGCCCTGGCATGGGAATCATGGAGGTAGCTGATATGTTTGGCAAATTTGGAAAAGCAACTGCCTAGGAAAAATCTGAGAAAACATTTTTATTTTATGCAACAAAAAAAATGTTGCAACTTTGCATTCCAGGGAATGTGCCAAGAGACAGCAGTCAGGTTCCAGGGGGTTAATGTCGTGGGAGTAGAACTGAGATGTGTATCTTGTTATCCGAATATTCACGATGCCAGAAAGAACAATCCTCTTCTGTGGTTGCACCCAGGTTTTGATTTTCCTACTCTTAAAAATTTATCAGCTAAATGACTGAAGAATGATTCAGTGAAAATATGAGAGCTGCTCAGGACTCGGCCCTTTCTGCATTGGTCCATGTAGAAAGGTTTATTGGAGAAGCTTTCATCATCCCACTGACTTCCATGGGATGTCCTTAGACACTTTTTCTCCCAGGGGTGAGAATAGTGTGTGTAGCAGCTGCTTTTGTGATATGGCCAGAAAAGCATGAATTGGGACCACTTAGTGCCTTTTGTACAGGTCATAAACCAGATGATAATCTTCTATTACTACCATACTGGACTACAGTCAGTCTAGAGATCTAAAAGAGAAACATTCTGGATACAAGATTAAAAAAAAAAAAAAAACAACCAAAACCCAACCACAACAAAATAAATAATCAAGACTATCCTTTCACTGAAACAAAATAAAATCTGTTGAAAGTATTATTTTTCTATTTGTATCATGGAAGGCGTTTACGGGGAGTTTGGCGGGGTTGGGAAGGCTGAGGGGTTATCATTTTATGTGATACCTGTTTTACACATTTCCTGGTCAAAACCTGCCAAATCCCTAGACTGAGACGCCTCACACAGGTTAATTTTCTTCTTTATACTTTGCACTACTAACTTTCCTCCACTTTTAAACAATCCCTATTCATTTCAAATGCCATGGGAAATCTGGTAAGCGTGATATGTCTAATTCTGCTGAGTTGCTGCTCATCCTTAAGGTCTGCTGTACTTTGTTTTTGTGGTTTTCTAATCCATGGCTTTTGACTTTTAAATACTCATAGCAGAGTAAATATATTCTAATGTGATGCTTTTTACTTGGTCTATTCACTCAATAAAACGAAAGCAGCCCAATGTATATATGAGAAGAAAAAACAGAAACTCACTTGGTAAAGTGAGTTGCAAAGAAATTCTAGTGCATTAAATACTGAAGAGTGAAAAGAGGCAAGTGAAGTCCAACCTTAATCCATTCTTGCTAAAACCTCCAGTTGGACAACTTCCTACTGTATTTTTCCTTAGCCAGCTCACAGCCTTACTATACTTACCAAAATTCAAAACTTTTAATGCTCCATTGGTTTTACATCTCCAGAATTTCTCACACATCCAAACAAAACAAACTCTCTGCTCTGATTTCCTACCATGGGCCCAATTAAAGGACTACTAATCCTGCTATGCCTTTCAATAAAGCTCTTGATCCCTTCTTTGCTGACTATTTCTATCTCATCTTTTATGTTAAACACCTACTTTGCTGAAATGATTCCTTGGAGAACTTATCCGATTAATTTGATTACTAGTTTTGAGATCTAGTCTCCATTACTTACACAGATCCACTTGTGACTCTATTCCTTGTCATACACAAATGGCCCACTCCAAAGCTAGTAAAGCTGTTTTCTGGATCAGCTCCACTTATCAGTAGATATGTTCTGCTTTTAACAGCTTGTGAGATGTGTCTATCATATACATGTACATGTATATGTGCATGTAGGTATACATACACATACAAGCAACAGAATGTGCAAGACAGCCTGATATATAAAAATGTAAATATATAAGATTTTAAAAAAATTACTAGATTCCATATCTCACCCAAAAATCTCATTGGGTCCATAAAAGTCTATTCTACTCAGTTTTAATCGGAAAATAAAAATCATTGTTCCCTTCCTCATACTTTTTATCCTCTTCTCTACTCACTTCATTTGCTTTTCCTGTCTTTCTTTATGTCAGGTGAAAAAAAATGGATTTTCTCTGAGTACAAATTCTCCTTTATGCCTCTATCAATGTGCCCTCAAGAAAAGTCCCTTACTTATTTCAGTCATGCATAACCAAATATTGGTAATTCATACTATGCTGAGAGTGTGTTAGGTGCTGTAGATGTCTTCCCAGAAGAGCTTAAACACAAGTGAAGTTCTGAAGAAAATACTGAGAAGCTGTATTTTCTCAGGGAAATGCTGAGATGGAAGAATGATTTATCTTCATATCTTCTGGAATAGTCTTAAACAGAACAGTTGCTAACTTCATAACTGAGAACTGATGCAAGAATTATTTCAACACTGTATCTTATCTTTATTGTAGCATTACCACAGAAAGACCTTCATATAGTCAAATTTTAAAAAGGGTGGTTTAAAATACTTGTGAGTGTCTCCAGTAACTATCTGTTATCACTATGGTTGCAACAACAAATATTCACTATTGGAATAAAGTTCATAAGAATAAAAGAATTAAGAGGAACGGAAAAGCTTACTGCTTGCATTAGGATGGGAGATGAAGAATTTAAGGAATAATGAAGCAGATGGGATCAGCTCTGATCTTCCTGAGGGGTGGCTGTGCGACCCAGGTCCTGATTCTGTGAGGGTATGTACATAGACTTCAATGTACCTTCTTATGATGCAGCAATATATTTCACAAGATTAAGTTTGGTTTTGAGGCATAATCTCGGTAACTCAGAAGGAACTACAGATGATTTATGTAAGTGTATGTGCAATTGGAACTCAGCTCATTACTACATTTTTGCTAATGACCCTGGAGACCACGTTGTCCTCTAGTCATGTACAAATAACATGATTATACACAATGATATAATGATTAATAATAATTGATCTAATTTTTTTAATCTCATCACCTCAGTAGCCCCAGCTTCATAGTATTTGCTTATTTGGTTTTTTTTCTGAAACCCTCTCATTACTTTAAAATGCAAAATTGTGACATAAGAAAAGAAAGCCTGCTTTATTTTGTAAGCAAATTCTTGATTTTAATAATGAATTAATTACTAAAATAGTTGTAGATTTTCACCTGTCTCTGGTGTTTTCATCTTTCTTCCCATCTCCTTTTCTTATCCCATTCTCTGCTTCTCAGCTTAACCCTTTTTAACTTCAACCCTGGGAAACTCAAAGGTGCCAGTGAACAATAGACTTGAATCAGTCATAGGGTCAGTATCGCATTTGCCAAAGATTGCAACAGCTGCTCTAAACACATAGTACCCTCAAAAAGTAACCCTCATCAATGAAGACTTAATTAATACACCAGGATGAAGTCAATTAGATGACAGATGAGAGGATTATCTTGTTTGTTATCAGATACCTGTCAGTAACTGCTATCTCTGATCCTCAGTGACTTTCTGATTTATATGTTCCATCTCAGAAATGTTCCTTATGCTGATATTCCAGCGAATGTTTTTATGCTTTTGGTGTTTACACATTGTTGGTGATTGACTGGGCACGTAAGTATCAGTCACTAGCATTTATGTGTCTTAAAGAGGGAAATATCTTCTATTCCCCTCAAAAGTGAGTCCTATTTCCCTTGTGGAAGTAGAAAAATACTAATAGAAGTGAATCTTTCTTTATTTCAGCCTTAGACAAAGAGCTATTAGGAAATCCATGTGGGTTGAGATGGACTTTTATATTGTAGTTCCTGTATACATTATAGATTTCATATTCTTATCTTCTTTGGCATCATTCATGTCTGGTCAGGGTAGACCCTGTCAGACAATTATTTTTCTTAGTCCTCAGATGGGCTCTGTGGATCATGCTGTTCCCTAACAGCATCTAGCAATTATATAATATACACAGATGATTCTTATATGCTACAATTGCATTTATATATTCTTATTTTTTTAACTCTTGAAGCTGCCCACTTTTGTTTTGCTTTATTTGTGTTTTTTTAGCCACCTACCTAAAAGTATTTTTCATTTTATCTCATTTAATATTTGGTCATTTTGAATTCCTCAAAAAAATAACAGTCAGGATATGAAAACAAATACAAACAAAATTCCAACCTCAAGTAAATATGTCATTTGAGAGGAAAGGTATGGAAATTGCTGGTTTAATTGGTAATCTACCTAAATCTAAAACCAGAATCAAGGCTTCTAAAAAAACCCCTGCATATTAATGTTAATTTTGCTGTATGTCATCTTTCTTTTCTTGAATGTGTGCAAAAGTTCAGGGAGGAGAAAGACTGGGAAAAACGTCAAAGGGATATGACCACTTGAAGAACAATAAACTTTTTACTTTTCCTTCTTGCCCTAAGGGTGCACTGGCATCTGAGGACTCCTTCCTTGTAGCTTTGATGGCAATCTGCATTTTCATGAACTGTCAGACATGATTGCCAAAGGTGATGATATTATGGCAATGAGATTATGACAAAAAGATGACAAAAAGATTTGATTCTGTGTTAGAAACCTTCATACATGTTGTCAGAAAATGTGAAGAATTTGAAACTATAGGCAATAAGAATAGACATAAAATTTCTAACCTAAAATTTGCAACTGTGTGACATTACCTATTTATTTTACATCAACATATAAAGTCTCAGCAAAATAAACTGGAATGAGTGGACAGGGTGTTATCAGATAGGAGTTTTGAATTGTAAGTCTTTTCTCCAGCTCAGAGAGTCACTCTGTAAATATTGTCTTTTAAAATGGCTACCTGAGATACTTGGAGCTTAGAACATCTCCTCCCAGTTATGTCTATCAAAGCAAATAATAAGCAGAGCTCTTGCTGTGCCACTTTTTCCATTATGCTTGTCAATGAAGAAGCGGAATAAAATTCTCAAGATGTGAGAAAAATGGAACATATTTAGTTAGAGGGATCTTGGATTCACTTATGAAGTATATATTTTCTTTGAAAATGTTAAATTGTTTGAGAGACAGGAACTGAGAATAACAGCTTTTATTTTCTAAACACCAATTACATATGAGTGAAAAATATGTATCTGTGTAACTCAAAGAATAGGCTTAATTTTTTGAAGGATCACACAGATAAGCACTTCAAGGAAAGGTACAGATGGTTGCATGTACATCCTGCAAACTCATGGATGTTATAACAAAAGCCAAATCCTTTGACAGAAGTATCTGCTTGTTCCTGGACATATACATGTATCTTTACATTGGTTTAGAGTTCTGCAGACATAAAGAACTCAGTTGCACGTAAGAGCAGAAATAGGGGCATCCATTAAAAGGCATTGAAGCATTTGTGTAGTAAAATACAAACTGTGTTCTCTTAAATTGAATAAAATCTTTTAAAACACCCGTAAATATTCCTGTTATATTTTGAGAAAATATTTTTAATATGGGTCTGATCTTCAGCAACATATACTGGCTGGTGTGGCTGTGTTTTGTTATGGTTTCTTGGTTCCCAATTCTTCTGGCAGAAAACCTGTGCTTGATTTCTGAACTTACATACGCTGGCAGATATTCCTGCCTAGCTTGTTAAATCAGCTTCTGAATAACAGCTGATTTCACATTTTAAGCATCAATATGTAACCACGTAGTTGAAATCAGAATCAAGTGTCTTCAATCAAAAATGTGAAAAATAAGAAAAAGCAGTCGTTCCCCCACCCTCCAGCTTTCTGGCTGCCTGCCATTTTGTGAAGATATTTCAGTCTCTGCAGCTCAGGCCTTTTTTTATTCTAATGCCTCCTTGTGCAAATGCTTCTTCTCATGTGTCTTTCTCTTTGCTGCGGGCATAGTGCACCTGTTTGAAAGGAGCACATTACTTTTTTTTTTTTTTCCCCAATTTCCCAACTGTTAGCCCGTTTGGCAGGAATCTGTCTCCAACAGCTGAGAAAGCAGAAAAGCTAAAGCCCTTTTGCTACTTAGAGAGCTACCTTCAACTCTGTGAAGAGCCATGTGACGCTACTGGAACTTGCTTCCCTTGGATTCTCGCTCTGAGGCTGAAATTTCCGTGGTAGTGGAGCTTCCCAGTTGTGTAATGAGAGGGATATGTTTCTGAGGGACACGCAGTCAAGGGCATGGGTAACCTTTTTCTGGCCTGCTGCTTAGCTCTTCAACTTTGTCAGCACTCCTTAGAAAAATATGGATCTATTCCATATTGCAGAATTTGATATATCCATTTCTCTTTTACAGAGCTCAAACCCATATGGCATTTGCTTCCTGCTGATACCTCCACACCAGGAATCTCTTCAGCAAGTAACCAAGACTCAAAGAGAAATACATGAGAAAAGTTCTTTGCTCCTTGTGCTCACATACCTAAGCCCTGTTTTCTACATCAGAGGCCCAGAGAACCCTCTGGTGAAGATCAGGAAATCCTACCTCCAGTTCAACCTGGACGTTGAAGAATTTCCTGTTCTGGTAGTCACAGGAATGAATCACCCCTCCATGCTAGATGCCTAATAGCAGAACTGCCCCCTACATCTGTCCAGATCCCCTTGGAGTACAAATGTCAAGCCACAGTGCTTCTGCCTTCTGTGCCACCAGCAATAAAGCTGGTGACGTCAGGGTACAGTCAGCAATTCTGCAGATGATGCATGAGGCAGATCAGAATCCTGCTCATGGTCCCACAGCTCTTCTGGCTCTGAAGGGCTGTCAGGTGGAAAAAAGTAGTAAAAACTTATTCCAGTCAATAAAGAAGATGTGGTTTTGAACACACACAGGAAGCAGTTCTTTTGAGTAAGAAGGTACAGTTTCATCTGGTCACTCTCAGCGTACGCTTGCACGCTGAACAAAGACAAGCTAGATAACAATTATACTGTTCTGGCAATGAATTAATGAGAAAAAGGAAAAACAAAAAGTACACGCGCTTTTTCACTGAAATGACACAACTTGCTTTCCTTTCTCTCCCATTTGATGTCTCTCCTTTTGCTCTTGTCCCTGTCTATTCTTTATATTGTGTTCCTACATTAGCCGTATGTTTTTCAGCACATCTTACTGTATTTTAGCCCAGGCAAAATGAATTTTAGGATGGTGCCCCCAGAAAAGATTTACGAAGCTGCCTCTGTGAGACATGGCTGCTTCCAGATGTGAGTATAATGCTAGTGCAGCCACCTCTGTGTTTTAAATTTTTATAAACATGTGGTTTCCATTTTGGTAAACTCTACATGTCAGTCAGTTCAAAAGACCTGATACATTTTATATTACTGTTCTTCAATAAAAGGCATTGTCCTGGCGTATCTCCAGCCCAAGGGCAAGCAACCCCAGACTATGCTGGGATTTGTTCAACTCTTCTTCTTAAATCTACAACACGCCAATGAGCTATATACACATAGTAAAATCAAGGTTAGTCACAGTGTGATCTTTAGGTGGTGAACATCCTCAAAACAAAACAAAACACCCACAAAAAAAAAAAAAGAAGAAAAAGAGGGGCCAACACAAAATCTTCAATACTTATGGAAAAAAGAAGAATATGCTTTTGTAGGCCATGGTAAAGAGGGCATTGCATCAAAAAGTATTCAAATTAGGCATTGCCAAATGTAATAATGCATTGGAATTAATTGCAATTAGTGAGCATTCATCACTGGAGGCTTCTTAGGACAAAGATAAAGAAATCAGGTAGAACTGATGCTGTTTTGGAAGAGGAGGGCGGAGTAGACATTGTGTGAACTTCTGTTTGGTCATAGATGGCAGAGGAAAAAGGGTTATCCTTTGGATGTTGCTCAAGGCCTAGTTAGAAACCTGTTGTTTGCCCAGTAGCCCTGCAATGGATAGAAACTGTGGGGAAGCAGAAAGGCCATTTGGCATAAACATTCCTTACAAATTCTCGTGTGTATTCTTAATGTACTATGTTTGGTCTCTATAGAAACAGATCATATTACTACACACTTACATTTTTATGATGTGTAAGGTGAAGAAAGATAATGCTTGAAAATACTTTTTACATGTGCACAAATGCCATCTCAAACAGAAGAGCCACTCAACTTGGCAATTTATTTACTTCTCAGAAAATTAGACGGGAGACGGAGACAGAAACCCTGGGAATGCTCTCAGTTTGAAAGGTGACCATTCCTCACTAAATCTAAAACATTCACATTAGAAGGAAGAAGGTTGTAGTTATGATAAGCACATAACCAAGAAACATGGTTATGGGAAGAGGCAACAGTCAAGGCAGGATTTTGTTGTATAAGGCACCAACTGTCTCTAGTGACTGGTGGGTGTTTTGGATTGTCAGCGTGACAGTGACTCACCTCTGTAGTGCAGAATTTGACCTGTTATGGGGATATAGGCTTTTCATAAAACATTAACTTGTCTATACTTGCCAGTATGTCCATGGATGTGAGCTATTCCAAATACAGGTGCATGGGTAGATACCCTGGAGAAACTGCACCCTGAGACATGTTAAAGTGTTTTCTTACAAGCATCAGGAGTCAATGTTGGATGCTGGGCATGTGTCCCCTCTGGCATGCCCAATCCAGGACCCTTTTTACAAGCAAAAGGTAGCACAGAGGCACTGCCTTAGGCAAACATATGAACCCTCCCAAACATGCTGTGCAATCAGTACTTATATACAATACATGTTACATTGTATTATCCACAATAGCTCTCTCATCCATTCATTCATCTGACATTCACAGAATTAAAAAATGTGGGGTGATAAGAACATAAAGACGTACAATAGAAAGAAACCTATTAATGGGTGGGTGATCAACTTTGGATTTAAAGGTAAGAAAAACATTCTTCTAAAGACTAACTTTACCTTTCGAATCCTAAAATTGGGATGTATCCATGATAGTCAGGTGGCCAAATGTAAAATTAAGTCAGCAGCTGGATTCCTACAAGGACATTTGTTATGGGCACTGAGGAGAGTAGAAAAGTAAATGCAAAAAGTGAATTTTGACACAGCTAGAACAAACCAATGAGGTAATGCTTTGTCATTTATATTTAGCCATGGTACTGCTGACATTGTTCCAAACTTTCCTTTTTTCGTATTTCCATCACTCAAGAAAGCAAGTTAATTATTTTTAGCTTTACTTGATGACTATTTTTTATTTTTAATAAAAAAAAAATTCCTGTTTTTTTTTCTTTCTTCTCTTTTCTTGTTTGTACTCTTATGTCTTATTGTGCTATTTGTTTGTATTATTATAAAATCACCTGGGATATGGTCTTAAAGTTTAACAGTGTAAGACTGCTTACCTCAGATGAGAACCACAGATAAAACTAGGATGGTAACTGCAGAAGCTTGGCTTGGTGTTTTGACTCTTCATCAAAAAAACAAAACTAGAGTCCTTGCTGCATTTTTATGCTATAAAAGAGGAGAGTTATGAATTTCTGTTTTCAGACAAAAGGAAGTTACATTTTAAATGAAGGCAGACACTTTCCAAGAAAAAAAGAATATGTTTAATCAAAAATGTATCTTTCTGTCAAAGAAAATGTGGAGTAGAAAATTTTCAGCCAGCTCACTTCTGTTTCCTATACATTCTCATGGGATTAAACTTCTTATTTCAAATAGAAGAAAGAGACCTAAAATCCCCAAATCATACATTTCAACTTCCTATCATATGTCAGTCAATTTTTCCTTCAGTTTTCTTTTACTGCAGTTGGCTTGTATGTTTCTACTTAGACAATCAAGAATAAGAAATAGCCAGAAATTCATCATCAATCTTTATTCAGGTGCAAATTAATTTTGAATGGTCTGTAATTCCTCACAGAGACCTCTGTTTTTATCAGCACTTCAGGATATCCTAAAAAGCAACCCCCCAATATGATACCTTCTGATTTCAGTGTTTATTTTTTCGGTAAAAATTCCAAACATCCCCCAAAATAAAATGCAATATCTTTCCAACAGGGGGAAAATATTTTCACATTCTTTCTCCCAGTAATATTCTTTTATATAACTTTTTCTTAAACTCAATAGAAATGATGAAAAGGCAATCATATTGATTATATATATTTCAGACAACTGTCACCACAGAACACCATGATATTTGACTGTAGCTTTTAAATTACTGTCTTTGTTTTTGTATGTAGTTCTGCTACTAAAGTTAATAACTAATGGGAATAGTGGTCACGCACAAACAGATCTTTATTTTTCCAGTTCACTTTGTATTTCATCTAATCCTCTTCCCGTCTCTACTCTGTTTTTAATATGTGCAATTTCATTTTGTCGACATTATAAGAATGTTTATACTTAAAGAAATTGCCTATTTCTTTTCTCATAGCTGTAGGTACCAATTTTTGTCTCATAGACCAGAATACTGTGGAGTAAAAATTCTTGTCTGTTGTGGTTGCAGCATAGAGATATTCTGTATTTTATTAATTCAGAAGTTCAAGGCTTAATGAACTTTCATGATACCGCAACACTATGAAAAGTTTGTTAGTGAAATAGATGCAACTGAGGATTTAACTCTTTGCTACCATTGATAAAGATGTAGCCTGTAACACCATGCACTCACAATCCCCCCTTAAAGATATCAGCCACTTCAGAAAATAATTTTTGTCTAACCAGCTGTCTCCTGGACTGGCCATTATTTTGCAGCCCACAGCTTCTGACTGAATCCTTAACAGTAATTGCTGAATGCAGTACCTCTGGATTTAATTCCAGGAGTCTGTATCACCCAAAGAAACACCCAGCACTACAACCAACATAACCCCAGGATCATGGAGCCCTGTGGTAAGTTGTCTAGTAGCTGATGGATGTACAACAAGAAAACACCCCAAAATAGTTCCCTGGCATAAGAGCGTGAGGACAGAGTAACCTTACAGCTCTGCAATTTTAAAACATATATTTCTGTGAAGCTGCATTTCCCTTAGAGTCATGTTGTACTGGGTTGCTAGCACCTAAGAAGCAGCAAGTTCACACCATAACCTTCCCCTCCATGGGGATGTTTTCCCCCCTCTAGCTGACTATTTTCACAAAATGAGTAGGAAATTACTGTGTGTCAGCTGAGCTCTGCCAGCTGAAGTCTGTTCAGCTGAGACTGGCCAACAGGTTCAAAAGATAGTAGGGTGAGCTCACTAAAAATTCAGCAGGGACAGGTGCAAAGCTCTACATTTAGGAAAGAATAATCAGCTGTCCAAAGACAAGCTGAAGAACAGTTAACTAGGTAGAAAAGCAGAGCTATAGATTATCATTGATCACAATTTATAAACAAGGCTTTATTATTAAGAAAAACAAATAGGAATACTTCCTGTAAGACATTCTGAAATACTTTCTCCACCTTAAGATAATTATGGAACACTTGAAGAAAATCCAGAGAAGAGGAAAAAGAAGGATCAGAGCCTTTACAATACAACCTCCAAGGAAAGACTCAACAGGCAGCGATATCTGAATAAAGAAGAAAGCCCTGCGGGTGGATATGATGTCTGATGTCAAAAGGGTAAATAGCAAAGAGGAACCGAAAAATTTTATGTCAGATCTTAGTTGGGCAGGACAGAAAGCATAGACTGAAATTGCAGCAAGGAAGGTTCAGATTAGGTAGTACGAAATCTTTTTTAATGAAATCTACAGAAAACAGAGCACTGCAATAGATTGCTTGGAAAAATTACCATCGCAGAAAGTCTTTAAGACAGAGCTAGACTCAGGTGGATCAGAAATGTTTAAGGGAGAGCTGATCATGCCTTAGAAAAGGAGAATGGTCTACACGAGCTCTCGGGCTTTCTTGCCACTCACATTTTCTATTGGCTTGTTAATCTGTTGCTGATGCACAGACTTGCAAACAGTACAGCTGTTGAGCCTCATCTTGTTAGAGAACAGGGCTAGAAATAAAAGCTGAAGATTTGAAGAGTGTCATCTTCCCTCTGTACTGCTCGGATCTGCTCCTCCTTTACAATTTGATGTTAGGCAAATGATTAAAATCAGATTGTTGGGGAGGTTGGTATTTGAACTATAGATGGCTTTTATCCAGAAACATGTATGAAACAATAAATAAAGCTGGTAAACAATACAAAAGTGATTCTGAATATCCTTGTGCTTTAATGTAAAGAATCCTGTTTCGTTGTTATTAAGGGAATTGTTATTTGCTGCTAAAGGTTAAAAATTCTCAGTCATGTTGCTCCCAGAACATATACTACTTCAAATACAAATAATTTCTTATCTGAATTTTTTGGGGGAGTGAAATTGCATTGTTTGTTAGTGTCCAATTATTATTCATTGTCTTGCCAGACATCCAGATAGGAAGCAGGAATCATACAATATTGTTCACATGACTTTCCCACACACCATGAACAATAGCTAGTGAACAGCAAATAGCTAAAGCAATCATTTGCATGAATCCTCTAGACTGAAATGTGTACATATGTTTGAAAATAATTAAGGCAGCTACAAACACAGGAGTAAGTTTACAAGTAATTCACAAACACAAAAACTAGATGCCTTTTAAGCTAATTTAAGTCTAATTAATCAGTAAGCCAGTCCTCATCATGACCAAATTAGTCAAAAAATCTTTTGCTGAGGCAGCATGTGAACCTTTAAGTCTGCTTTTTGCATGTTCTATCAGCTCAGTGGAACAAGAGGGAGCACAGGCAGCATTAAAGACGTAGAGGAGGAAGGAAGATAATGTCTTCACCTATCCTGATTTGAATGTGACTGCTGCTTTGGTTTTCATCCTCCAATTATCAGAAGTGATCACACAGAAACTAAGAGCTGATGGAACATCTTTAAGCCAGGTGCTGCCACTTATCAGCTCTAGTATCTACTTTTTGCTCCCACACTAATGAAAAATGATTTCAAAAGAAATGAAGATCCTGTTTCAATAAGATTGGGGAAAAGATGTAACCTAAAAGCTGTCTACAGACTCAGGAATAAGTGAAATGTTTTGACAGGGAAAAATATGTGTTGGCAACATTGCTCGACTCAGATTTCAAAAGTAAAATTGAAACCATACTTCTACAGGGTGCAGACGCTGACAACTGGAAGCCTGTTCTGCAATATATAGTAGTTCAGAATATGCCAGCCAGCTCCTCCTCTCCCCACTTTCTTTCATGTACAGGACAAATACATTTCAGGGAAAAGAACAGTCTGACTTGGTAAATTCTTGAAAACAAACAAACAAAATCCAAATCTGACTCTCATCTGACTGCAAAGGGTTCAGAGAATACACATAGCATCTGTATCTAACTATATAAAACTGCAAGGAAGACAATATTCTTCAGACTTCTGTGGTCAACCCAGGCTAAACCTGGGCTGAGCCCATGTCTGTGTGGTGTCGGCCTACATGAGGTGCAAAACTGGACCTACGAAAGAGTCACAGCTGAAGAATCCAGACTTCAATTTTAAGAAGGGTGGTTTCAAGTAAGGTTGTGAAGATAGGTTTTGTCAATTAATTAGAATAGTTTTAGCAACAGCTATGGAATGTGAAGTTCCCAAATTTGTATGGCCAGGGAAGTATCAACACTTAAGAGTGATAAAGAAGCCCAGAAAACAAACATTTCAAATGATGTGTGTCGTGTTCTTAATTTCTTGGTCATGGTCACTGCAAGATAGTCATGCACCATTTGTCTTTGTGCAATCAGTAAAATAGTTTTGGACCAGAAACTGTGAAGGACAAAGACAGTCAAGTAATTCACTGGATCATTCAAAAATAAAATCTAAAAGAAAGGCAAATAATTCTCCCTCAGTCTCCTTCTGTTGTGTTCATATGAGGAGATCTAGAGATAAAGCAAAGATTCCCTTTCTTGAAACCTATTTCAAGCAAAAACATTAAATAAATCTAGAATATTGATTTTTCTCTTTCCTTTTGGACAGATATTAGTTGTTTCACTGTCTTTCCCTTGATTTTTTTCATTTTCCTCCTGCAACATTATACAAGCTCATATAAGGTCAAACTCCTTAAGGAATTTGTTCTACAACCTTCCTCTAAGGTTTCCCAACTCTATATATTAACTTTCTGCTGACATCTGAAGCTTTGTTTCTCAGGGCACTTAGCAGAGGAGGGAGCATATGTCTGAATCTTTTTTCAAAGAATCCATTCTGCAGATTCTGTTCCCAAAGAAGTGTATTTATAAGAGATACTTCAGCACTTCTTGATTTGGTTCGCAACACAGATACTGTTATACTATATCTCCTGTCTACATTTTTTGGTGCTGCAGTGCACAGGGAGTTTGTATGTATATATGGTTCTTCCCAAAGTAAGAACTTGACACGGGAATTGAAATTATGTGGGTCCATGTGTGGTCCAGTTAGAGACGGAGTCCCTCAGTAACCTTTGGGAGATGGTCCTCTCTATCTCACATGAAGACAGGGCAGTGCAGAGCACCCTCCTGTCTGCTCCAGTCATGTCCAGACAGGCTTTGTCCTAGAGGAGCAGGCATGCAGCGGCTCCGGCTCTGCCTCCAGCAAAGGGGGCAAAAAGGGCTTTCTGGGAGGCAGCAATTATCCACAGCACCTTCCTCTTCATGTGAGCCATCACAATGTCAAGACAACCCTTTAGCTGACCCCACAGACAAAGCGGTGTCATACAGCAGCACCCTGAAATGCTGAGAGATCAGTTTGTGGGTGTGGTGATGGATGTGCTTAAGGAATACACTCATGTGAAACTGCAGCCTAGGGGGTAACTGTGCTGACATATTTCCCACACTCTTTCTCTTGCTTTAATTTCTCCCGTGGCTTTGTGGAGTTGAGATAGGTACGGAGCATCTCGCCTTCATTCTTACACTCTGCATTCAAATTAGGTTAACAAAGTGGATTTCAAGTGCATTATAAGCCTTACATTCATTAACCACCAAAAAATGAAAATGAAAAGTGTGGGGGAACTGGCAGAAAAGAAGAGAAGGATGTAAAAGTAAGGAGAAGAAAATGAGAAAACGCAGAGCAAATGGAAAGCAGGGAAGAGTCAGAAATGAATGAGAATTTTGTTCTTCTCATTTTAAAGGTCATTTCCTCCCTCTGGCTGGCTTCTGTAACAATAGTAATATATACCACCAACACCAACACTTCAGGGGTTATTTTTTAACCTATTGAAAGGATGGGAACACTTTTGGCTGAAAATATTAAAACATTTCAGGTAAAAAAAAAAAACCCACTGAAAATCATCTATCATCATGCTCATTGCAACAGTCTCTCTCTTTCACTTTCTCACACTTAACATTCAAGACTTCTGTGGCTGAATAGGTCCCTGGATAATAAGTAGGGATGTGTGAGGGATGGTTAAGAAAACTAAAAGTAGGGATAGAGGGAAAAAAAAGTATGAAGGAAGGCAAGGAAGAGGAAAGGAAAGGACTGAAAGAGAGAAAGTCAATAGACGTAAAAAAGAATAAGAGATAAATGGGAAAGAACTTTGCTTTCACTTGCACTGACTCCTTCGTACAAATCTGACAGTGAAAACTTGTCCTTATTCTTTTTTACCTCTATTCCAATAAATCTAAATTGCAGATAGACCTTTCTGATTCAGACCTACAAGGAAAGAGAAGGAAGAAAAAATAGTGTTAGAAAAAAGGAAGCAGGAGAAAAGATAACTAGGGCTAAAATAAGGAAAAAAAATCTGGAAAAGTTCTTATGAACTTCAGGCTTTTCCCTTTCAGTTGTTACTTACAGTTTTTAATAGTTTTCTAAATTTCCAAGTGATTCAATGAACATTTTGAAAATTTTCCCCCAAACTGAGCTATTGAAAAATTTCATTGATGTTGCTAGCTTTCAGTCATTTCTACCTTAAATATAAAAATGAAAATTTCATTGAAGGGGAGGGAGTAAGATTTAAATAGGTATCAAGTTTTAGAAAACAGAAGAGGAAGGAAAATAGTGAAAAGCAAATGACATTGTTACACTGGAAAGACCCTAAGTAATAGTAATAATAACAATACTACAACTACTACTAACGATGACAACCAATCACTGAATTCAACATTTTAAAAAGAGGATGGAAGTTTATGACAAAATCAAAAGCTTACAGTTCACTATGGGAAAAATCATATGAGTGCTTTTTATAGAAAATATGAGAAATGGGGCAGAAATTAAGTAAAAAAAAGATGTTACAGTGAAAGCTATGAAAATAACTGCATATTTTTCAGTTCTCTGGCTGAAATGAAGACAAGATTTTGCATCCAAATGAACCCAAATGAAATGTTTTATTTCACTTTGATGTCCTTCGTTTACTTGCAAAAGAGTTCTAATGTAAATTTAGACCAATTTTTAAGCAGAATAACATTTTAAAAAGTTTTTAAAACGTCAAAATAAGCCACTTAGAATGTTTTGCAACTCTTTTCCAGGGTTATTTTTTCCTCATGTTGAATCAGTTCCATAAATTTGACACTATTTACAAATAGTTACAGATGCTCTCATTTTGCATTTCCCGGCTTGTAAAACAGACGACCTTTTCTAACAGGCACCGTGTACAAAGTCAGAGATTTCTTTTAGGTTTCATTCTGTAGCCTTTTATTTCTTTTATTTTTCATCTTCTTTATTCATCAATCTGCTAGGAAGAATCTGGAAGCCCAAAAGCTTTCCAGATTTTGACCTTTTCATTCAAGAGGCCTCCCAAACCCCAGCGCTTTCTCCTCTGAGCAGCCCAACGTAGGCTGGGTGCAGCGGCACGTCCTGATCTCTGAGGAGATCAGCACCCTCTGCTCTGAGGATGGCCGTCCGCATGGTCTTCTGCCCTGACTGGATGTTAGCTGGATCTGAAATGGCTCTGACAAAGTTTTATTTGATTTGGCTGAGGGCAGCACTAATCTTTTTTTCTCAGATTCACTTTTGGAAGTGGCCAGACCGCATCTGCTCCGTGCAGCACCAAAGATAGCTTGCAGCTGCTTGCGGAGGATCAGGTGAACATACTTTCTTAACCCCTCCTCTGGTGAATGAGGGTGAGGGAGCAGGTACCATTAGTAAACGAGATTTTATTCCACTTCTTAGACAAAGAAAAACATCCTCTGAACAGGCATAAGCAGCAGATGTGGTACTCGTGAGTGCCTTGGGATCTAGAGAGATATTCTGCCTTACTAGAAGCCCGTGCTTCTCTGGGCGCTGGCTCTGCTCCACTGGTTATAGACCTGTCCAACTGATATAACTGATAAACTGTATTGATATAATTCCCTCTGCTCTTTGTCAGTAGATATCAAAGCTGTTAACAGTATCAGTATCCTCGTTTTAACTCCATGGGGTCAGAACCTCCGAGAGGGAAAGTGACTTGCCGATACTATTTTGGCAGAACTGGAAACTGAGCTTGCGAGTCCCATTATGGTGCCCTAAGCACAGGTTAGCCTTTTTAGCTCTGCCACAGACTACTGTGGTGTTATTATTGCCACACTCAGTTATGGTCTTATAAAGAATGTTTTGTGACCTAACGAATGGTTTGAATGCGTCTATTAGTTTTCAGGTTTCAGGGCAATGGCTGCTTTAAAATGAAGAACGTATTTCAGGTTTTTAAGCAGGATAGGCTCAGGTTTGATTTCGTACCAGCTTTATGCCAACTTGCATTGACTTTTGTGAAGTAACTCATGATTTACTATGGAGAGAATGGGAACAGGATCAAACCTACTGGGCGAATGGTTTTTAAATTGCTTGTTTTCCCTTCCTTGTCTTTCAGTTCCTATTTTGTTAACCTTATGTTTTAAAGTAACTGCAGTTATATTTTCTGAAATCCACTATGGGATATATTCTACTCTGAATGTATACACCTAGCTTTTCCTAATACTAGTGGAAGTCATGAACATGTACTGAATAATACAATGCAGTGTGCATAAATCCTATGGGGAATCCAAGTCCTGACTACAAGAAAAAGAAATCACAGTATTTCAAAATGCCAATTGTAACATTGCAATGAGTTCCAGGCACATGTTTGCCAATAATGAATGGAGGGGTACAGTACAATATTGGAACTGTCTCCTGCAGAGCGGTATCATATATAATCATACATACTGTCAGCTTACTTGATTATGTTCAGGATTGCAACCAGCTCACTCAAAAACAGAAGAGAATTTATTATGTCCCCCAAATTTAATTTTCATGAGAGATGTATGGAGGAATTTAATCGGTGATTACAGCAAGGGAACAAAAGCGCCTGTATCTATATTTGCATAATAAACACACCTTTGCGCATTCCTTTTAGAAAGATAACCGCACATTCAGTTATATTCACTTCCTTAACTTAGCAAAAACCTTTACAGTGTTAAATCTTTATTCTGTCATTTTAATTCATTGTCACAGTGTTTCATTTAATGTACAGAAGCAGCCCACATTACTAATTATCTTAATTTTGTAAAATCCACGATCACAATTCAATCATTAATCAATATATCAGAACCTCACTCCATTAGCTGTTGTTTGTAGCAGGGCATCTCAATTGATTAGGCTGTAGATTTTTTACGGATCTTGTTTTATAAATTGAACCTAGTCAAGTAAACATAACATTTGGTAATAGTCTTCATAGCAACTGTCAAAATGACTTATTGTTTTTCCAGTCCTGCATTCCTTCAGAATTAATAATACCTTTGTGCCCTTTATAACACTTATTATTAAAGCCATAAAAGTTCTCTATGTTTAATGAGTGGATGTTTCATTATATGTATGGTTTGCTTGACAGACTGAAAATTTTTCTAATCTGTTTCTCTTTTCCTCTTGATTGAAGGATTGTAAATATGCAATTAGCAGCTGGAGTAGAAGTAAAAGCAGAAAATGTCAACTGTCAAGTAGCTCCATTGAAAGACACATGATGCTTCAAGCTAAGACAGAAAGACAAAGCATCTACCAACAAGGATGAAGGTTGCAAAATCTCTATTTAAACATTCCATTAATCTCTTCCATGAAATAAATATAGTCAATACATCCAGGCATGAGGAATCCACTACCAAAACTGTAGTTTACTTTTGTAATAAAGCTCTGTGTGGTAATGCTATACTCCATTGCCAGTAGACATTCTGGATCCCATCTCTGTTATAATTCATAACATATAGCCCTTTATGTAACATACGGCTGGCCATATCACAGTAATGTTATCGAGTTCCCAAGAGTATACATGCGAAAAGAGTGCAATGTATCATTGTACTCTAGAGTATATTTCTCTTCTAGACCTAAACTTCTAGTTCTGCTTCCAAGCAGAAGATTTCTTTTGTCCTCTGTATGAAAACCTGGATACCCCTTGGCTCTCATATGCAATGGCTGGCTGTACTTTAGTCCAGTACTGTGGGAGAGGAATGCTGAAAGGGAGCAAGAGGGACATATAGAGATATTTGTTTTCATTGACAAGCCAAGAAAAACTGTTTGCTGCAACAGGTTATATTTTAAAGCCCTATAAAAGCTCTAAATAATTACAGGAGACTGAATTCTCTAGACACTCCTGGTTATCCATATCAGTAGGAGAGGTTTATTGTGAGACACAATGAAAAGAATAAGGCCGGTTTTAACCTACAAAATTAAAGACTTTGCCAAGCCAAACTATGAAGAGGTATGAACTCTTGCCTGGACAGCTGCCCTGTTAGACTGTCGTATTAGCCCAGGATTAACCTTCATGTGTTTTCTCAGAAGCAGCTACCATAGAGGTCCTCAGGGTTTAGTGCTGTGAAACAAATGGTTGTTCAATGTGTGGCTAAATAATAAAGGGTTGTGGGAATAATCTGCCTACCAACAATGACAACAGCTTTTGGTGGCTTTCTGGCCAAGAGACTAGTAACTCAATCCTTTTCCCCATCTTCTTCATTTATTTTCTTAGAACTTTTAAAAATGTAAATACGTGCTTCTGTTCTCTCACATAGCAGATTTCCACATTCTACTGGTCATACATGTTCAGGTTTATTCCAAGTTTTCACAGTTCTTAACACTTTAGTTTTGCCTGTCATATACTAGCTAACATGGCTCTTATGCTTTAGGTATATAATCTAAAAATGGCATGTATATTCTGTCATCCAGTAGGACGACACCTAGAGAAATATCTCAAAAAGCATCTGTACAATGTTAGACAGCTCTGGTATCGATCAAAACAGAAACGGGTCCACTGTTGGTGTCCCCATTATGTTAAAAACAAAATTTATTCCTCGAAATCCCACTGATGATTCTTTGGTGATTCAGCTGTTTCACACAGGTAGGCCAGATGAAACTGCTGAGCAGTCTCGTGTGCCGCAGTCTCCCGTGGCACAGGGCTCCAGCCTCCCTGAGGAGCGTCTGCACGAAGCAGAAGCATGCTGCTGCAGGTCTGTGCACCCGCTCTGCTCCACTCTGCTCCCAGGGTGCTTCCCCAGCTTGATCACAGCTTCTGACAGAGCTCCATGGTAATAGATGTGTTGGCTTATAGTCTGCTGCTTTTGGAGCGTGTGATAGCTGACACAACACTGAATGCAAAACAATCTTAAAAAAAAAGCAAAACCCAGAGCAATTAAAAGTTTCTTGACCTATGTAAAATTCAAAATACCTGTCAGAAAGTGTCTTACTTTTCTCAGTACTTATTTCCCTCATATTACTCAAACTCTGAGTAGCAGGAATCTGGTTTGATGTACTAGTTACCACTAATCAAAACACAGTCTCATGGTTAATTATATGACACACTGTAAAGAAATAAAATGGGTCAGAATTGTAATGTGGTTGGGTCCAAATTATCCGGGGAAAACCATTAGAAGAGAGTCAAGCAGGAACATGTTGTCAGCGGCCGGCGAGGGCCAGCCAGGGGCAGGAGCCAGGCGCCGGCAGCCGAGTGCCATGATAAAGCTGGCCGAGGTCAGGACGTCAGTGTCCTCGCTGACAGGGACACCATCCCATTGCCCCGAGCGGGGCAGGTCTGGGGATGGCAGCCAGGGTCTCGGTAGAGACTGGAGGTCTCAGCTAGGGCCAGGGTAACCCTGTTTCCTTCAGCAGGTGGCCATTGAACCAGAAAGAGGAAAGACCGCTGCCTCCACACCTTGAGTGAGCTAACCAGAAGTTGACCTAGTTTATACTAAACAGAAGAATTAACAAAGTCAGGCCTATAAAAGCAGTTCTAGGTTTCAGCAGGGAAAAATTTGCAAATTAGTTAACAAAATCTGCTGGACTGAGGAGTCCAGGAATTTGTATGCAGAGAGAGAGCGGTATTTGTTTAGGACAAGGTGCTAAATTATCAGGGTTTGTACCCAAGCGACTGGAGAAACGGGAGGGATTACACAGCTATTTTGGTAAATGAGCACCTGGGAAAGTTATTAGTAATAAGGAGAAATCGGGCAAGAAATGACAAAGGCCTGAAGCAAAGGTCAAACCAGAGGTCAAAAAATATAGGCCTTTAGTGAGAAATCCCACAACTTAAGCTGACTTACTTTCCAAACAAATAACAAAAAGTACTGTATATGTATAGCTAAAATTCCCAAAGAAAAAAGACAAAGGACCACTACTTTGCAAAGTGGGCTAGAGATTAAAGAAGATCTAACTATGCCCTGAAAACTAACTGAATAGCTCATACTGGTCCTCGGTAAGAATGATACCATTTACTATAAGGATATACTTACTGATAATAAGTATCTCTGGAGCAGTCACAATTTCAACAGTCTGGAAGTGACACTAACTTCTGTGCTTCAAGGTGTAAGTCTATTGTTAGTTAGGAAGATCAGGAAGAAATCCAGTGCTGGTGGGTAGATTGCTCCCCATTTGCTTCTTGGTTTTGCTGCTTGTTATGAAGTGTCAGACACTGGCCCTTCTTAAAGCCAAAACCAGATATACTTCAAATTAGTGCAGCGAATGGCGCATATAACTCAATTACTTTGTTTAGCATTACTTAAACAGACCTGTTAAGCATGCAAGTAAAACATCCTGTCTGAGAGGCAATAGCAAATTTGACATACTCTATAGACAAATGGGAGTTTATTTGTGTGCAGAATTATTATCTTTGAGGTCCAGGGCTTTTAGTTTTAAAGAAAGATTTCTGTTCCTGAATGGAAGACTGGATTGGAAAGTTGCTCCACTTTCCACAGTTCATATTGCCTGTTTCTTTAAAGAAAAGAGAAAAGCCTGCAGAGGAATCCAAGTCCCACCAAATTCTCTGCAGACTGTATTCTCCGTCAGTCTCTTGCACATAACATGTGACTTCGACAACCTATTTTGAGATTGTTTCTAGGACCTCGTTTTAAAACACCAAGTGAACAAATAGGAAGGTGGGCCAAAATGAATGAGAAATAGTCTAAATTTATACCAGAGAGGACAATATTTTGTCTTGCAAAATGTTTTTTCTTCTCAGGACCCCAGGGAAGGGGTGTCACCCGCTGAGCATCTGAGCGGACGTCAGAGTCCCAGCTCTGCTCGTGACCACTGTGCCTGGGACTGGCAGGCTGGGCAGTGGATCCCTCCCTTCTCCAGAGCACCGTCACCTCCCACCCTGCTCCCCCCTGTGCTAATCAGACATTTGCACCTTGTCTCTCCTTCTCTCCTTCTGCCAGAAAACAGACAAGCAGGGAAGAACTGGTAAGGAAAGTGGTTCAGATGAAAAGAAGTAATTTCCACGCCACAGAGAATTTGTTCAAGAATTAAAGGATTTCAAGGTCAGATTTCAAAATTCTGAGTCATCTCCAGAAGAAGAGATATTGGATTTGGCCAAAAGATTAGATTTTTTTTCTCCTAAAAGAACACTGAATCTACTTTTCCTAAAAGAACACTTTTCAATCTACTGAATTTGTGGATTGCACCACTTTATCAGTACAATGTAGGGACAGGAGGTAATCCTTGTCTCCACCTCAGATAAAACATTTGTGCAAAAATTCCTTCTAGACACATTTCCTCTCCGTTTTTTTTCCTTTTCATCTCCATTCCTTTCCTCCCCCCCCGACCCCCCCCCAAGATGGAGCCAGTTTTGCCCACCTAATCAATCACATTTGAATGAGTAATTTTAAGGGCATTTAATTTAAAACTCTGTTAGATAATCTTGCTTAAACCAGGGGAAACAAATGTACAGGACTGGAAGAAGGACCTAATTGAAACTAGAAAAGGAAAACACTGTGATTATAGGATTCCAAAATGCCTGACTACCAAAGATATGAACGTGAAACAAAATGCTCTTTGTTTAACTCTCCATTGAGTGTTACCGCCAACATTGCCAGAACCTCCATTATTATTCATAAACACAGTTCTCCAGAACACCATATAACTGTCATACAAGCAATACGGATTGTATTGTGTCACAAGCAATTTTCTTTTTCTATAACAGCTTGGCACAACCTTTCTTTGTCCCTGGCACTGATGCCCATTTTCCTACAAATATATGTGGAGAAAAAATGAAGCCAACACCTGTAGCCACTCATACGCTGAGCTTTCACAGCTGCAACACCCATGTGCCAACCTCCAGAAAAGGTCTTTCCCAGGAGTGGCTGTGAGTTTGGGGCTGACTGGTTCCCAACTGGCTCCTTTGTTGTTGGTTAATCCAGTGCTCATGAGACACCACCATCAAAGGCAAACGCTACTCATGTATTGATAGCCTTAGTACTCGACTACCCAAATTCATCAAGCTGTGTACTTTGTAAGGGGGAGAAGGAAAGCCATTGTTTAACTATTTAAAAATAACTTAAATCAATTCCTGCCCACCTTTCTGAAAAGACTTCAAAAGCTTTAGGAAATGGATGACAGTCAGTGACAAGACCAAAACCATATGAATCTTCTGTCTGACACTTACTGAAGTGTTGACAGCCCAAGCCAGATGAAGTTGTATTATATTTAATGCAGATGTGTCCTTCACTTTAAAAGAAACAGCTGCTTTTAATTTAAATTTAATTTACAATGGAGTCAGAGATTATCAAATGCCATTCCCCATTCACATCCAGACCCCATAGGAAGCAGTATTAGATAAAACTCATGCAAGGTGGTATTCTTTGCTAATGCTGGCTACATATGGGGGAATGTAAGGAAAAGTGAGAACAGTAGGCAAGGAATCAGGACACGGTGAGAACAGGCTATATTTGAAGCTAAACTTTCATAGGATCATAATCAAAGACTATGCAAGCTCATAGAGCATAAGATCAAAGGTCTATCTAGCCTAGTATTATGTCTCTAGTAGAGGGACAGATACTATGAAATGACTGTGAAAATCAGAGTTTGTGAGGAGGGATCATTCCCCTTCCCAGTTTGCAAGATTTATGATTTATGGTCTTCTTGAGGCAAAGAACCATCCAGGCCATCATGTTTAATCCTGTCATTAACTGATGGTAGGAATACTGTAGGATTTGTTATATGAGTTGATCTATGATAAAGCACTCAGATCTACAGTCTACAATTTTAAGCTTTCTTTAAATCTTGAAATTTTTCCCTGTGACCTGCAACTCTAGGCCTTTCCACAAAGAGCTGTTAAAAATAAGACAATAAGAACAACAGCTACAGGTCATTACCCTGTATATTATCCTACAAAAGTAGCTGATTTCTACTCTGTCATATTGTTGTCTTCTTTTCACTGAGTATTGTTTACTTAGATTACAAATGCTTAGCATCAAAGACATTTTATTTTCTATTATATCCCTAACCCACTTCTGTTAATACAAATAAAATAGTAACTGAAAAGAACAAGGAGCCCAAATTCCATTCTAGTTCTTTGTTCAAAGATTAAAAAGAGATCAGTTAAAAACCATGACTGATCTCTCTGATATACCAAAGCAGAGCTATCTGGATCCAGGGTTTTAATTCTAAATCATTTCATCTGCTTTCTTTTTCCATCTTTCAGCATGCAGTCTCAGTCTGATTTATATTTACACATTGGAAAATAATATAATTAAATGCTTGTTGAAGCATTGAAGCTTGTTGAAGTAACACTTGATATTTACAGAGCATGTTTTATCAAGGCAGTCTTGAAAATATGCCACAAACTTTTTTGCTTGATGGTGTATACTAAATAAATGAAACTTTGCCCATCTGAGTAAATAAAGGAGAAATGCTGAACTTTTTGAAATAGTGGGTGTTATGAGTGAAAATACATATAGTCCATCAAAAAGGAAAACAAAAACATTTGGTTTTGCCATTAATAGAATGCAGGTATTGTAGTAAAATGAGTGAAACTGAATAAATTAACTCACTGTTTCTTACTAATGAACACTGAACAAAAATGAATATAAAGTTACACAAATAGTCTAATCATAAACACTTTGCTTTATGACAAAATTCCATGAATCTAGGAAAAATATTTTGGTTTTAATCTTTGCTTTTCCTGTGTTCACTTTATGTGGTAAAACTGATGATAAAAGGAGCAGTACTACTGAGAGTATGGAAAAGTATTTTCAGTTCACTGCTAGCACGAGTGATGAAAGTAGAATTGTCAATAAAGACTAGAATCTTTAAGCTTAAAGGTTTCAGAAAAGCCTAATAGTCTTTGGCCTATGCAGCTAATTTCGGTTGAATTTCAGTGGAAACTGTGCACTATTTAAAGTCACTCACTGTTTTGCATTGGCAAAATATTTCATTTTTTTGCTGACAGAAGGTTGTTGAAGAAGAAGAAAATGATGATGCTTCTGAATGCAAATCTTTGAGTAGAGAAGTTAACTTTTATATTTGCCTCAAAACCTGTGTTTTCTCAGAGAAATTATTACATTCTACCTTGGAACAAACCTAGAAAATATGCGCCAAAACCATTAGAAACTGTATATAAATATTTGCAGAATAAAAAGAAGTTATTGTCATAGTAACTTGGGCCCCAAATTTGCAGACCTACTTATACTGATATAACCCAGAGACACTCCATCCTCTGCCAGGTAATCCATGACATTGGTGAAACGCGAAATCAGAATTTAGCCCAGGGACCTCGAATTCATTTTTAATCCCGAATCAACCTTTAAAAATCTCATGTAGAGGAGAAGTATAGCTCAACAGAAGTTACATTTTACATTTCATGCAAACTTGCTTTAAACAAATCAGAACAAGTAATGTGTCTGTTGAATAAGTTATTTTAAATTTTGGTACATCTTAAGACTGACTAATATGCAGGGGAGAGGTTTTGGTGCTTTGGTGAAAGCTTATTTGTTATATAAGATGAGCAGCATTCAAGTGCAGAATACTCTCTCTATTCATCTATTGTACTCCCAAACCCAGGAAGTAGTTGCTGATAATGATTTTAGATGAGGCTTTATCAGCCTCATTTTATAACAGTTCTTCATTCATAAACAACAGCCACAGACTGAACAACAGTGAAAGCTGGAAGGAAAGAAAATATTGCTGAATCCTCAGATTCTCTAATAGTTGGAAGGGGAAAAAATTGAAAAAGTGGTTCTGCCTTGACAGCACTAGAATAATTTCTTTTGAAAAGAGCAAACCCCTTCAGAAATAGTAAAAACAAACCCACAAACAAAGCACAGGTTCTTTGTGACCTGATTATGAAACAGCCCTGTACTTACCTGCACTCCAGCTTTCACAGAGATAAGACTTTCAGCCTTCATGGACTGACAGAGACTGATGGTCCAGAAAGGAGCCTGAACAAGTTGTACACAGAATCTGGAATGCAGTGAGTTTAACATTAATAAAATGAAATCCTTTTCACTGAATACACAACTGACCCTTTGAACTTGTTGCATATTTTTTAGCAAGGCTTGCTAACACCCACATAAGGCTGAGCGTGTAACAACCTTGTAGGAGTACTCAGCTACCAAAGCCAAGATTTAAAAAGACAAAGTTATCCAAACCCTCAATCATTCATTGGGGATTAATTAACAAACTCTACTTGCTACCTAATTATTTCCCAACAATTTAGTTCAGGATTTCATGTGTTTGTCTGTGAATCAGCTGAAGGATCTGATATGATTACTGCTGGAAATAGGAAATTGGATAGATGGACTAGTGATATGTTTCTGTGTGGCAGTCGTATTCCTGGGTTCTTGTTTCGTATCTGAGCAGCATTCATGATACAGTCAATACAGGCTCTTCGTCTGGGTGCTTTGAATGACCATTTGGAGCCTCTGTAGACTCAAATCAGATGTCTAGAGCTGGGCATTGCAGTACATACTTATGTTAAAACTTTCTGTATTTCATGCTGCAAAAGGGAAATGGGCATACATACATCCTTTTTTTTTTTTTCCCTGAAGCATTTCATTTCTGAAATGAAAATAAAGAAGGCAAAGCTGACTAGTTTCCTGCCTTGCTTTCTGGTGAGAAAATTTTGGATCAAGCTGAAAGTGAGACATGAAGTTTAAATTAGACACAGAGACACCAGAGCTAGAAAAATCCAGTAACTACAGTCATGATTTGACTTGATATAATGTGTTTTCAAGTTTACAGCCATGGGATTTCCACTTCAAAATAATGAGAAAGGAAGTGGATGCAAAGAAATTTGACTGTAGAAAGCTGCCAGAAGAGCTACAGTTTGATGGTGTTTTCCCCAGAGACAGTGCTCGTATCATAGTGAAAATATAGAGCAGTAGTCCTGTAAATGTCAGCAAGGCCAGATACCATTAGAGACTTATACCGAGAGACAAAGCTGTTTTCCATTTAATTTGGAATTGAATTCAAAAGCAACCAATTTAGATCTTTGATTTGAAATGTTCTTTCAACGTCAAACCCCATTAGAAAATTAGGACCTGATTCTCATTTGTATGAGAATATAAATGAGAATGTATGACATTTGCAAAGGAGAAATGATGACAACACTAAGGTTTGGGGATTTTTTTTGTTTTTTTACTGTTCTAGAGCAATCTGAACTGGACTTCACAGAGATGAGAGTCATACCCCTGAAAAGTCTGAAACCTTCAGGAGCAGGAGCATAGGTATATACTATGGAGCTAAAGCAAACTGAGCTGAGAGAGAGTTAGGCTGTTACCTCAAGCTGTGCTAGAAACAAGTACTAGGTATAAACATGCATCCACGTCTCACACTTTCTCTTAAGAAAATTCCTCTCAGATGAGTAAGATCTCCAGTAGCAACCATAAGGGAGAAAATTTTGTGAAGAACCTCAGTTATATTCCTACAAAATCTATGGATATGAACTTGGATTGGAGATGAGGTCAAAACCATACAGGAAAAAAAAAAGTAAGTATTCTTTTTTAGTTCAGCGATAAAATGTGGACAGCTGTGATTTGGCCTAATATAATGGCATCCAGGCTTGAAGAAACCTTTTGAAGCTAGTACACATAATAGTATGCTTTCTCAATAATAAATGTTAACTAATAGACTAGTGAAGTTTCTCAGTGGTACCAACAACAGGAGTCATCAACTTGAACAGGCCACGCACAAACTGCTTACAGGGCTGACCCCTGTTTGAAAGGGTTTTCCCATTTTACTAAGAAGAAGGTGGTCGGGTGGGGGGGGGGGGGGGAGGTGAGGGGTGGGGTGGGATTTAAAAGAGCAGAGCAGAAACACTGCAGAAGAATGCAGAGGAATCAACAGGAAGCCTCACAGACACTTGTAGCAGAAACCTGAGGAACAGCTAAGAGTGAAAGAGCTTCTGGGCAGAGACTTGCTCAAGAAGAGGCTTGAAATGAGGAAGGAATAAATTGGCTCCCCTTGCTTCATCCCTGCTGTCTGCAGAGAATTTGAACCTGAATAAACAGATGGCACCACAGAAATGCAAGTCCTAATCTGAAGTGGAAGCAAATTGCAAACCTCTTACTTCCCTCTGCAGCCCCAGCGGCTATCCTTGGGTCAAAAGGGATACCAATGATGAAACCAGACAAAGAGAAATCTAACTGTATTAAAAATTTCTGCTCTTCTAGTGCTCTATTAATTGTTTTGGGTGGCGTTCATCCCTTTTTGAAATTTTCTGTATCTTTTGGCAGTTAGATAGAATTTCAGCGGAAGTTTAATCTCCCACTCAAATTATGTCGCACATACGTGCAAAGTATAGCAGTGGGGAAATGCAAACAGTATACTGTCTCTGGTAGCTGGTACTGTGTGTATAATTATTTACAATGAGTAAGCAATTTCCTTCAGGTCAGACATGCAGAAAGCTTCTTACATTTATGAAGATAAAGGCAGTGATCTTTGTTACTAGCTTGAGTAGTAGCTTCTTTTACCTGAAGTAAAAAATAACACCAGCAGTGGAGAACTAAACAGAATTAGATAAAGGAATACATTCTGTATTAATATTATTCTAGGGTTTTTAGAGGTGAGAAACGCAACCTTTTTTTAATGTGTGGTTTCTTTTGTCTCTGCTTATGCATTCAGTGAATACAGAGTTTCAGAACTCATCTTTTTATAAGGAAACATCATTTAGTGATTAAGCTAAAACTACTTTGTCAGGACCAGGAGATCCATGATGGGGTACCTCTGCAGAACTGGTCTTTGTGATTTGCTTCTTTTCTATTGCAGACCAAACAGTAATCATGAATCTGAGACTCCTCAAACACACAGAAAACTGTTCTGAGGATTGAAATCACTATCAGAGAAAGCTCTCTGTAACTAACAGCTAAATTCATCCCTGTTGTAACTTGGTTGGAGTCATTCAGTCACAGCCGATTGTTTATATGAAGCAGATAGTGCAGCTGAATGAGATTTAAGGGCATAGAGAACAGTTGGAGAAGCTGAATATGAGAAGCTCTTTTTTTCTGGATGCTAGTTTCTCCTCAAGAAAAAAACCCCCAAATTATTATTATTATACTATATACCCAAGTCAATACTGTCTAGTATTTTACTTCATTTCAACACAAAGTTAAATTTATTGGCTAAAAGGAAAGAAGTACAAAGCAAACTGTTATTCTGTGTGTCTGATGCTGCCCCTAGCCTTCTCGCTTCTTATGCCTCCATCTATCTTTTTAGAGCTGTTTGAGTTCATAGTCATCAAAAGAACATGATGAAAGATGGTAGATGAACTGTTTTGCAGGGTTATAACAAAACTGGCTTATTAGGAGCTATTATTTTCTATACTGAGAACAAACCCCAATGTTTTTTAGTCCTCAGAGGATCTAATTGATGTTTTCACAAATTGTGTTGCAAACACAGTAAGTTGCAGGAGGAAATTCTGACCTTATTGAGGCCTAGGGGAAACTCTGAAGAATTCGATGGGGTCATGATTTCATGTGTTGTGGCTATCCTAAGGCTCTCTGCACTATACCAAAGCAGGCCATTGGTGTAAGGCTGCCTCAGACTTTGTACCTTCTTGTGCCTCACTTTACCAATGGATCCATACAGAAACAATCATGCTATTGTAAAGAGCGTGTGTTTGCTGTAGAAGGATGCTGTTTGCTTATTCACTGAAGTCTGCGAGTGTGAACAGGACCTGAAATCAGACAATGAGTGTCTGAAGTCAGCCAACGTAGAAAGAAGCTCATAATATATCTGTTATCAGAGTGGTAGCAAATGTTTTATGCTTACAACTTTTTTAAGCATGCTAAGCAAACTCCTCTATAGCAATGCGGTACTATATGGCTGCTACTCCTCAACAGTGTTCTGCTTTGAAGGATCTGTCCTTTGAATGAGGACAGATCTCAAGAAGAGGTGAAATTACAGGCAGAGGAAAATAATTTACACTGGTATGAAGCAATATTCCATTTTGCCACAGCAAGTACTATGCACTTCATGCTAACAGGAAGTATGTTAAGAGAAAGACGAACAATAAAAATGCTTCTAATGCATTTATTATTGTAAACATACATGCATTATATTCAAACACTCAGTATAACTTACTTACTGCCACAGGCCAATTAGATCATCTCCAATCACATGTGGAAAGAGCTCAAGCTAATCTAATTTGCCCAAGAATGCTCCATTTATTTCTGGGTTTCTGATGTTTTTATACTATTACAAAATGATCACTAAACATGCCCTCCAGTATGGAGCCTCTGTGCACTCAGAAATGCAAGTTTAGAGGACTGTCCTTCTAGCAAAACAGTGATAACTGACTGTACTTCTAAATCATGTTGCTTAATGGTCAATAGATATCTGATGCTAAATAGGGAATGCTTGGCTCTACACCTGCAAAGACTGCTACTAACATTCAATTGCAAGTAAAGTCAACTGCTTACTGTTTATCAGAGGAAGAAAAAAAACCACAGCAGCCCTAATTTTCTTAGTTCTGTGGCTTTTGACCTGTGGCAGCGTTGATCTTCTTTGTAGTGGATTGGATGACTCGGGAATTTTAGTTCTCAGGATCTTTTAGTTCTAAGTTATTTGTTATGCATTCAAACTCCAAACTGACAAATATGACAAATAATCTGAGGCTATAGTATTGTAAAACTTTGTGCAAAAAAAGAGAAAACCAGAAAACAGTGCATGAAGAAAAGTCTTCAGCGATATTTGGTGTTTTTGCTTATTTTGTTACAAGAAGGGTTGGCTCCATAGTGAAAATGGCAACACAGAAGACATTGGTGCCTTTTTACTATACTGTCCCTAAATGCATGGATATTTTATAGTTAAAAATTTTGTTATACTTTATGAAAAATCTAGAGACTGCTCACAATTTGACAGACACATCTAATTCATGGGCAAGGGGTACACATCACTGTGTAACAAGTTGAAGGCTTGGGTCTTATGACAGGAAACATTTTGTTTCTTCATGTTTCAGATGGGTTATATTATCTCATTATTTCTATCTAGTGGCATCAGAGTTTATCATATGGATCAAGTTAGCCCTAATAGTCTGTTTTTCCTCCTTGTCATCTTCACTAGAAGCATTCAATCAGTATACTCGCACAGTCTGAACCACTAAGTTAAAGTTGGGTTCTTTTTTTTTCTTTCCATCATATTTCTCTTAACTTAATGCATGTAATACATTGTATTTCACTGTCATTGGGGAGTGTCATAAACATCTAGAAGACTCCTACGCAAGTTTGTCTAAATATTTTCTCGATAAAACCAAGACTGGGACCGTATCCATCAAAAACCAGCAATATTCACTGCCATGTGAGCCTCATTCAGGCAGTGTTCTGCAGCTGTAGTTGTAACTGCATTAAATGTCTTCAATAAAACTGTACTTTTCCCTGGAGTGATTGAAGTAAAACATAATATTTTAGTTATATACTGTATCTCACATGAAATGTAATGATCTGAACTTACAGTATGTTAAAACCCTTCGTCACAGCACAAATTGAACAGTAGGCAAGGTCTAGTGTATGTTACAGGACATTAAAATGAGCATTCAACCAAAAGAAAATCATAAGCTGACTCTGCCATAAATCTTGTGCACCCCTGGTGGCTATTAAAATTCCACCAAAATTCACATGCTAACGATGTGATTCCAATCAATCCAATTTATCAACCTTGCGGGCTGATTAAAGCTATCACACCATTATGATTAACTCATTGCTGCTGGAAGTAGGATTTTGCAAAGTGCAACACAAAGCGGAAGCTTTGGCTTGCTTAACACTGAGAAGTTAATAAGAAACTATAAACTTTAAGAAAAATGTTAGGCCAGTTCATAAAAATCTCTGTGTTCAGTAAGGAGCGATCCCTCTTCCTCTACATTTTTAAGCATTCGTCTGCTCAAGCAGCCAAATAATTTATACTGTAACCATTTTCAAACGCCATTCATACATGCTCTTTAAAGCTAGGAGTTTCTTATCCATCCCACTCCCACTTGTGTTTTGGACTTCAGTCTCCTCTTTAACAAAGCAGGGAGGTGTCCATTTACAGACAGAGGGAAACAGCTCCATTAATCACAGAAAAGGATTCTTTATGTAGAAAAAAAGCATGCTCCACACTTTTTCCACATAAAGACGTGATATTCATGTGGAAATGGCCTGAATTAGTTTTTATGAATAGGGCCCTTGGTGACTAATTCTTTTCTGGGGAGGGTAATAGGCAAATGTTATCCAGATGCATTCCTCTGGAATTATTCCCAGTTTCTGGAAGTGAAAACTACTGTACCTGTAGTACAATACAGGGCAGTCAGTGAAACTTGATATCAGCATACATAGTGCAACAGTGTTCCCTTCACTTCTCGCCATTGCTATAAAAATCTGATCTGTTGTAAACATCTACCAAATGACCTTCTAGTAATTCAGTAATACATGTACCTATTCACACACAGATCTGTGTATGGGAGGGGAAAGTAACTCTGGGAGATTGTAATTCACCTCAACAACTGAGTCAAAGAAAGCTCTTCCAGCTTTGAAAACTTTCTAACTCTGGCCAACAAAGGGAAATATGAGAAAATGAATGTATACTTATTCTATTTAAACTGATTTTTAGGATGGAATCACCATACCCACCCTGCTTAGGTAAGGTGAGTGCAGTGATTTAGGAGTCCAACGCTACAAATAATCACAATGATACTAACAAAAATGCTCCTGCAACTTCCTTTTTACAGTTTATTCACTGTGTACTACCTTTCAGACAGAAAGGTCAAAGTACTTTAAAGAAACAGTAACTGGTATTATGCTCAAGGCATGGACATGGGGCAAGAGGATGTGAAGTGACTTGCACAAGCCATTCAGCAAACATCTCCAGTGGCAGCGCCAGGGATTAACAAAGTTAAGCATTAGTAAATCCTTAACAAAGAGTTCTAAGTAAAGACCAGCCTCTCAGTTTGTCTCCAGTGTGGAGATAAGTGGCTTCTTGTAACTGCTGGAACAGTTTGAAAATACTCCTTCAGAAGTGAGAACAAACACTGTGGTCATAACACACTGTCCAGCTGTTTGCCAAACGAAATAAGAAAAATCTCACATTTCTGGTATAACAAAGCCTATTTTTAACCCTACAAGGTTTATTTGTTCATATGTATTTTGATATTTCTTTGTAACTACAGAGCAAGAGACACTGTGTATGTATTTTATATCCTGTCAGTCCAACAGAGACTATGCTTCAATAGTATGTTTGATGATCACTACGTGATCTACACTGCAATATTATATGAGATACAAAGATTAAGGAAAAGTAGGTTCAGTATTAGTTACCAATGAAGATGGTGAGACTTTTGCATTGGTTGTTCTCTGAAGCATAATCAAGGCTAGAAATCAGCTATGAACATTTCAGCATCCAGCTGGGAAGATGGTCCAATGTGGATCCCTCATGGGACGTTTCTGACTATTGTGATATTAAGAATTTCTAGACATTTGGAAAAGGGTATTGACTAGTGCTAGTCAGATACTCAATATCTCTAGATTGAGAAAGGTTGCCACTTAACCTTGAAATATAGGTTAAAATAGTGTTGATAGATTCAAAAAATTGTATCAATGAGCGAAGAGATCTGTGCAAATATTCTCTCCTGTGGATTTCTGCAATAAATGATTGGGAAAGTGGACAAAGCAAAAGGAGGTATTACCAATGCAAGGATAATGCCAGTACTTGAGTACCCATGCATTATGTTCCTTCTATTTTTTTAACAGAATGCAGCGCTGTGCTGAGAACAGTCCCGTTATAGATGATCTGCACCCATACTGAGAAGTACGATCATACTTCCCTATTTTTCGCACTATCTTAAAATTAATAGGCAATCTGTAGAGTACAGTATTTTGGTGTCGTCTATCATCTCCATTTATGTCACTATCAGGTAAGTGTCCACATGACTATTTGAAAGTGTCCAGCTCTATTTATTACTACCTCCAGGCATTCTCTCGTGCCTCCACTAAACACACTGATCACCCTCTGCAAGAAATAATATTTTGTCTTTCAATATTATCCAAACTGCAAAGCAGCTTTTAAACATTCAGTCACATATATATGCTTTCACCAGAGAATCGTCTTCTTGCTCTACTCCCAAGCGTAGGTTTTCCTTCATAAAATGTAATTAGGTTAAGGCCCGTCATTAGTAATATTAAGCCTCATATTTCTGTCATATTTAAGGCCCCACAACCTACCCATTATAATCAGGCACCTTTAGAAAGCTGGTACCTCTACTTTTTTAACAGCTTATAATTGCTTCCAGTAATTTGTGAGATATTGGATTGCAATTTCTATACATGAGTAGTTACTTGGGTTAAGAAACTCCTTTAGGCACTTTTTAGAAGTTTTTAAAATGTATCGGTGGCTCTTCTAATTGTAGCCATTAAAAATTCTTGCCTACCTCCATAACTGGTAGAGAGGTATAGGCATTTCCAGGGGCTGTTTCACTGCATTTAAGACAGGTATCTAAGATAAATCTTTTTTTTTCTTTGAGATATAGCGCTTTCTCCACTGTCTGTAGAAAGAAAATAGGCAACTATCTTATACTGGAGGCTTACCTTTTAGACTGCTGCAGTTAGGGAAACCTGCCATTAGGGTCCACCTTGCTCTCTCAGACTTCTTGGTGAGTCCTATACAGGAGGAGACATGCTTAACTGACTCACAATCAGAAAATAAGGCATTCATACACTTTTTAAAACTCTAGGATACAAGTCAACAGTTCCAGAGGAAGCTCCAACATAACATTCTCATTAGGCAATGTGTGAGAAGTGCCGTATTTGTGGTAGCGCAATGAGATACAGAGTTTATTGGCACTTCTCTGAGAAAAGCTACACAACCTTGACTCCTGATTGCACCAGCACTCAACAGCACATAACCGTCAGATCTTTGTAGCAGATCGCCATTCTCTGAACATTGAATATTCTGAAATGTATCAGCAAACATCATCTGCCATGGAGTATGCATTCAGATTTGCAAAGACACTCTCTCTACCCTTTCCATAGATAGGCATCTACTCAGGCTATGCAATTTAGATAAATATGTAAATATTTGTGATTTAAAAAATAAATCACAGCAAATTAGCTTTTTTTTCTTCTCTGTCAGGTACTCCTTGACTAGAAATTACCTTCAGATGTTCATAATTTCAATGTTCTTCTCTAATACAAGAATACCTGTTTCTTGAACAAAGAACAGTCCAGGATAGTGGTCAGAACTCCTGTGCTATAATCTGAAAGGATGATTTAAAAGATTCACATTATATCAGCTTCTCTGGAAGCTAATTGATCTAATGAATTTAACCACAAAGCAATTTATTATGCAGGTTCCAAAAGCCTCCTTCTTTAACAAGCCAAAGAGTTGGTCCTCTGTTAATACACAAACTGAAGATGTTTCACAGCCCGTATGAGAAATAGTTCTTGTATTCAGGCACTGTTAAATGGACGGGTTTTTTTTTTTTAGTGTAATATAAAAAGTGGGGATTGATCTGCATATCATATTTTGATTCACCACGGCAAATAGATGTTCTATATTTTGCAGGGAAAGTAAGTATAAAGCATTATGGTGAAAAAGGTGTACGTACAAAGATGGCTAATCCTGCAAAACACTTAAACAGAGCTGTGGTTTTACTCATGAAATTCCTGTTTATCATGTGCTTAAGTATATGCAAAAGTTAGATCTTCAGATAGCAAAGGCTGGATTTTCAGTACTTAACAAATGTGGTAATGCACGCTTGTATGTTTTTTGAAACCTGTAGCCCAGTTCCCACAAACATTGTCTCCTACTGTTGGAACAAGGCACTAAGGCAGGACATTTTTCCAAATGTTCTTATTTGCTAGAGTACTGAAGAAAGTCCCAATGCTAAATGCCATACTGGACATCTTGAAAGACGTCACAACTTTTGTAATACCAACAGAAAAAAATTATACTGCCTTGTGCTGACTGGAGGAAAATCTTTCTACTGATGTTTTCTTCAGTTCTCTTTCTCTTTTGCATTGTTCGTTTGTTTTATTTATTCTGTTTTTTAAGAACTAGAAACGAATGGACTGGTTTCCCTGATAAGGAAAGGCCTTATAAAGATCCACTTTAAAATTAAAAAGGCCTTATAAATAGATCCACTCCTCACTAACATTGAAATGGATTCCTCCCCTTCTCTGCTTCATATAATCTGAATTTGACCTGCAGGGCATATTGCAAGGCTCATCTTTTTTTACTCTATTTGAAAATGGGGGTATAAAATAGCTATTGTAAAAGCAGGGCATTGATCGAGCAGGGAGGGAGGATCAGTGTGTGAAGAGATGTTTCCTAGATTGCTGTATCAGAAGGTATTTTCAGATTATATCAATGGCATTTAGGCCATATGGAGAAGTTACTTTTTCACATTTGCAGGAATCTAAATAAATAAATAACCCTGTTGCATGAGCTACGAGCTATGAGCTAAGAGTATTAGTTTTTCATGCTGCCTGTTACTAGCCTCAGCAATCCTCCTCCTACAGCTGAGATTTCTGAGGTCAGGCAGTGATCCTGGCGGGGAGGGTAAAATGCTCAGTTTTCCAAGGAATATAAATAGGACTAATTTACCAGTATACTGTCCTTGTTTACAACTAAACCTATTTCTCCTTTTTCTTTCTGAACTGTCAGAGAGCATATCCGTCTACAACAGTGAGTTTCTCTTCACTGTGTGATGCACACCTCTTGTGACTGCTATTTGCATGGCTCTGCCTGTTGAGCGGGTCAGGCAAGGCTCTCACTGTCCACCCGGGAACTGGCAGTGGCATCCCAGCATCATCCTAGTGATGCTAACTTGTAGCATCACCCCTGTTATTTTATTTTTGTGAAACAATCACGGTAAGCTGCTAATTAATGAGGGGTTGATGTTGATCGCATAGTCAGCATGAATCAGACTGCCATGCACAAGGTTTAGGAATGCCTGGGCCATAAGTCGCTATGGCATATCCCACGAGCAAATCTGGCAGCCCTTTCCCCTCAAAAATCAAGATGTTGCATTGAACTGAACTATGAATGCTCAGGTGTTGCGTGTGCCAGTAACAGTACTAATCGTTCTCATTTCAGTGTTGGTATTAAAGACTTTATTCATGCCCAAAGGAGTGTTATGCAGCTGCTCAGTGCTTTCTTTTAGATATGCATGTGGGAGGTAGGTTGCATAATGAGACATAGCCCTGTATTATGTCCTCATCTGTATGTGGGAGGGTTTGAGCAAGCAGAAGCACATCTCAGTTTAAAAAAGGCGTTGAAGAAACACCTCTTTTGGCTCGTAGAACAGATCACATGATCGTTTCAAGATGTTTCTACAGCACCTCCAGAACAGCAAAACCCTTGATTTTCTTTCAAACAAAATGGAAGAAAGTTGCTTCCTGCAATTTTGTGCCACTGAAGCAGAGGTCTTACTGGCAACACGCACTGCTGCTGCTTAACAGTAGCCATTTGTCATCTAAGCTTGTGCTGACAATTTACCAATGATTTTGGTGAGATCAGTACATCTAAGGGAAAAACTGGGCCTAGTTTCTGTAAGAGTATATCTGCTGGCTCCAAATTGTAGAGCTAATAAGATATCAGTGGGCATCAGAATTGAATTTTTGAATAGAAATAAATTTTTATGGTGGATCAAATGCACAAAAGCTGCTCTTTCATTCCTTGAAGAGTGCCTTTTCGGGTGTCTTGTTCCTAGTGACCTCTTGGGCAATGCCTGTATTCTGTAGTTTCCATGCATTTGCTCTATTTCTCAGATTCCTCTTTTTTTCCAGTTTGTCAGATCTTTTTCCCTTTGGACTCAGAAACCAAACAACTCTATTCTAGACCTCTTTCAATGTTACGCTGAGAAGCAAGCACCACACTCTTGCAGGGCGATCACCTCCTAAGTCCAGGCTTAGTACGGAGCTGTACTCACCATCTTTTTTCTCACAATCCCTACTGTGCTAGCTCCTGCCTAGTTCTCAAAAATAGCCAACAAAATTTCATAAAAACCTGAGAGAATTTTTTAAAGCATTTCAAGAAACTTTTACTCGCTCTTCGTTATAATACTTCTATTCTTATTTTCTCAGTCCAGGTATCTTTGTCAGATATACACCTGACATATTAACTATGTTACAAGAGGATTTTTGAAAATGTGAAGAATTAAGTTTCTGAACACTGAGACCACCAAATAGCTTAATTTTAAAAATTTATGGGGTGTTTCCACTAACATTAGGAGAAGAAATAGGCCAAAACAATTTCTGATTTTGATAAACATACTTCCACGGAGTTTAATATGGTGTCTTCTATTTAATTTAGGACCAGATTTGTATCTCATAGTTTGTGAGAGTTTTCCATAGCAATGATAGGGGCTTTATGTAGTGAAAAGTGAACTTTCAGAAAAATTGAAGTTTCTGAATGCAAATTTTTATTTCTCTGAAAATTACCATTTTTACCTTTGACAAAAATCAAGCTTTTTCACATTCTGAATCTGATGAACTTTATGACTGAAGTCAAAAAACCACTAAGTGATCTCATTAAAAATGTTCAGGTTCAGTATTTTAAAGACATGTCTATTGTTACCTTGCCCCAACAAGTCTGGGATTCCAGAAAAAGGTGCTTCTCAGAAAGAGGAAGAAAGGGAGAAACTGATGATTTTTAAGAGATTTCAATGCCTTCTTTATGCCTCTCAGAGCCATAGTAAGCCCAGGATTTGGACACACAAAAACTGCCACCTTCATGATTTTGGGTGATAATTTTTGACACTTTCTTCTCATTAGTTTCCTCAAGACCATCATGCTGTCCCAAGAAATGCTTTTCCACATGGACTGAACATCTACACCTTCCCTCACACAAAACATTCTGCTGTGTGCCTATCACCTTGGCAGTGGGCACAAAGATATGCCATACTTCAAGGTCCTCCGATGAAGGACCATGATTCATGTCAATGAAATACGGCTTCCAGTGCCAGGGCAGAGCCGTGGGGGCAACACCACACACCTGTGTGCAACTTCAGAACCGTCTCTGTGACTGAGGCATCTGCGTACTCTCTGGTAAGTATTTAAAAAACACTCAGTGGATATATAGCTCTATTATCTGTTTCTATAATATTTTGTGTCAGTTTCTGAATTAGTAAAAATGTCATCGGTATTTGTATATTTTTCATGCTGATAGGTTTACATATAGTTGGCATACACTGACTAGATAATTTTAATTATTGCTATTTAATTTCTAACAAGGCTATTTATCCAATATACATATGCCATTAGTATAAGCTTATTTAAATAACGTTGTCTGGTTTTGCAGGCATTCATAAAATTGGAAAATGATCTACATTGAAGAGCACAACCTCTCGGCTGTCACATTATCAATACATCGAGTTCTTTATGAATAATTTTCTATTTATCTCTTCTAGAAGTAATCAGAAAGGAGTCACTTTAAATAAACTTCTCTTCACAGATGATTGATTGATTATAGAAAATGTAATTTCCTATCCTTTCCAAAGATCTAGTTTCATATATAACTAAACATTTAACTATATTGGAAGCAAGTTGATTTTACTTTTCTCATGACAGAAAGGTTAAATCAATGACTTATAGCTGAATGTTGAATCCTCTCTTACTTCAGGTAGAGTCCCCTTTGCAAGGACTGAGCAGAAAAGAAACCGTCTGAATACATGGCAATTTCAGTCAAAATATTTGAATGGAGAAAGTGTGCAAGTATGTGCATGTATGTGTCTCTACATACAAGGATTCGTCGTGACTTTTCTAGCCCAAAGCAATAAAATGTTGCATAACAATAAAACATGCTTGTATTGGACATAACATGCTCTCAGCTACCCTGGTGCAAGCGATGGAAAACAGCGAGGCAGCACCTAAGCAAACAAGCAAAGCGTGGCCTGTTACTGCTTACTCCTCAGGAAGAAAGCATATGGATATTAAGCAGTTTTCCACTTGTAAAACAGGGGAAAGGCACAGAGGTCCCTCTGAGCTGAACGGGCCGACCAGCAGGGGAGGCTCCAGGGGTGAAGCTGGCAGCTCCTCCTTGTCTCTGCTCCCTGAACCATCCCCGAAACAGGATGTGTGGGCCCGGGGAAGCCAGCCATGGACACCCTGCCGATGGTGAGCTGGACAGCCACTGCAGCCATGGGGACAGCACGTCTTATCTGGGCTTGTCTGGCCTTGTTGTGGTTTTCCTGCTGGGACAGCAGAGACCCTACCCCGCGTCCCTTTCACTGACCCATATAGAGTGTTCCCTTCTGTTTTTTAAATATTTCTTGGGTTGCCGAACACTCAAACAACTTACAAATATTATGGTCGTATCTTGATCGTTGTCAAATGTGCTGAGGCATAACTTCATCTCACAGCCTAAAGTGGTTACGACTGCAGGTTTCTATCCACAGAAGTTTTCCTGCCAAAACTGAGTAGATTGTAGCTCGGGCCTTTAGAGAAGGGGAGGGATAAGCCATGCCATGTGATGAAATAGCCTTTCTTTGTCAAACAGAGTTGGTTTCAGTTATGACTCAATATGAAAAGACAGGTTCCTAAAGAAAGTTTCCACATTTTAGTGCCATTCATAAATATTTTAACTTGCTTTTACTTAATGCGCGAATGAAAAAACCATAAAGAGGATTTGACCTTAAACCCTTAATTGACAAAAACTAGTTTAAATCCTCTGCAATAGCCGACTAATGCAGTACCATTATGAATCATAAGGAATCTTAGCATGATGCATTCCCATTGTCAGTGAACTAGTTAAAGCCAGTGAAGCATGACTAAATTGTTGTGACATTTTCCCAGCCCTACTATTACCTGTCAGATGGGAAAAAATCAAGGCGTCAGGACAAGCTTCCATATTGATGTGCTTGCTGTTGATATTAATTGATGTAAATGGATAAGCTTGTCCATCAACAGTAACAAGCACATCTGCTCATTGTAAAAAAAAATCTTCTTAACCTTCTGTTCTTTCCAGACTCCTTTGATATGAAAAAATACTCAGTTCTATACTCAGCAAATATGATGTCTATTGTGTTTGTTTTTATATTTTTTTCTAATTTGCTGACAAAATGAAATATGAACTATTCTGGTATTTCATGTTTTTGCTCACAATGGATTGAGTTATATAAAGTAGGACATGGACAAATTACAAAAGCCAGAACAAGCAGGGTACCTAATAGTCTTATATAACTGCAAACAGTCTGCATCTGCTTTAATCCATCATGTTCCTTACTGCTCTTTGGAAAAAAAAAAATCTTTTTCTTTCTTTTTTTTCTTTCTTTCCTTCTTTCCTTCTCTTTATTCATTTTAAGTACAAAGAAGTTTTCCATAGACTAAAAAAAACGTTTCCTGAGACATACTACAAAGATCTATAGCAAAGAATCCTTTGGGTTCTTTCCTGCGTGAATTTACTAATTCCTGAGGAATACTACATGTTGTGATACAAACAGAGCTCTCCTAAAGATCTTATTGTCAGTATAGTACTTGTGACAACAAAGCCTGCTCATAGAGAGAATACATTTTTTCAAATGTCATCCTCTGCCCTATGATTATTTTTTCTTCTGCCTGGTAAAAGAAAAGTAATAACAATTAAAAGTACAATATAAATAATCATGCTGAATTCCATGTATTTTCATTCAGTTATGATTTGAGTTTAATTAGAAATGTGATGTCTCCTAGCAGAAATAAAGTATGCACTAAGCATCGTGTTTGTTGTTTTGAAATCATATTAATGAAGGCAGCCACTGCTGTGGACTATATTTAGCATTTCTGTTGATAGAAACAGAGAATAATTCAGAAATATCTTCATGTTGGTGAAATATTTACTGGAAAATAAAACCAAACATGCTGAGAGAAAGGTAAATGGAAATGTAATCAAGGTACACAGAAATACTTTCAATACAGTACATAAGAAAATTGAGATATCTTGAAGAGAAGTAAACGTAGATGTTTTTGAATACCTAAATATTGCCATAATCTGAGAAAAACTTTTTACTTATTTTCTCATGTTTTACCTAACAAACACAGCTATACCATGAAGTTTGACTCATCTGAAAGTAATGCTGATGTCTGAAACAGGCATGAATACTGATGAAGGGTAAAAAGATGCCAAATTAAACCTCAACTCATATCCTCTTTGTAATAAACTTATGTTGGCATATGTCTTTTTCCAGAAAGGTCTTCCAGTACTTCTGAGACTGTGGCTACAAATCCAGACTGTATGCACCTCCTGGGAATAGTTTAAACAAAGAGAACAAGTTAGGCTATTGTTAAATTATCTTGGTTTTTCTTTGCACCTCAGTATGAACACTACTCCCACACCATTCCGCGGCAAATGAAATCTTGCTCTGAAGTCTGAAAGTTCCAGTTAGTCACTATCTAAAACATTCACACTCAAGGGAAAATGTAGAGGATTCAGTACTGTCCAGATTACAGCCGGGCAAGCTATTGTCTTCCAAGTACAGCTGATACAAGCAAGTTACTGGAAGGCTCTTTTCAGTTGTTTAAGAGTTATTTAGAATAGCCAGGAAAATGTCAGCTAACACAAACACATCACAATGCTTGATGTGATACTTATCTTCTTTTGAATCATTCTTCCATTTCAGAACAGAAAACCAAAAACATGTTGAAAATTCATTTAAGTGCGATATGTCTTTTGACCATTCATTTCACCTGGGTCCTATGGGAGTATTTATTTGTGAGGCCAAATTTTTCTGCTGATGTAAACAAGTAAAAGAACATTGAGGCATTTCATTGAGCTGTAGCCATTTACCAGAGCAGAGACTATGGCCCAAAGCCTTTATAAGGTAGAAAGTTCATTTTCTACTATTAAACTGTTACATTTTAAGCCATTCTGATTGAAATAAAAGCTATCTTTATATCAAACCCAAAGAGACATACCATTCACTACGGAGATATAATTCACTTTGAACATAAATAAATAATGTAGTATTAGTTCTATTTTCTCTTTCTAATGGTTTTAAAGGATAAAAAGTTTTCCTTATAATTTAAAACTACATTAGTCAGTAACCCTTCCCAATATTTGATCTAAAGCAAGTTTGGAAATAGTGAAAATAAATATCATTGATAGGAAAGAATGGAAAAAATGTATAACAGGAAAGGATTAAAAAGAATAAATACTTTTTATAACCAAAAGAGCAGACCTTATATTCTCTGTATTTACATTGTGTACAAAGGAAGGTATTTTGTTACGACTCATCTGTAGGATATTAACTACCACTTGGCCAAATTTCAAGAATTAGCAACAATTGCATTAAATCCCCCACAGTTACTAAATAACAGATATGATCTAATCAGAAATTATTCCTCTCAGGATTTGATTTTACCTAAATATAAATCAGATAAATTAAGAAATATAGGAGGAAATAGCGGGTTCAAGCTCAGTAATGATTTTTAGCAATTACTGATCTCAATTGTATTTTAACTTAAAACCTAAAATTGAATGCTACCTCATTTCCCTAGCTGTCCAAACAACTCTTTGAAAACAGAAATAACATTATGACAGTATTTAATTTCTACCATGGAAGCTATATCATATAATACAGTACAGACAACATTGCAATAATCATTGCAGTAATTATGCAGATGTTGTTGAGCACCCAATAGGTCATGCCATGATTTATCACAGCATTCTCAATAACTACCAGCACAGTGGTCTAAACCTCTTATCATTTTCATTCTGAAGTAAATCAATTTAATTTAGAATAATTATTCAGTTCTGAACTATTGTAACTCAGAGCAGAAATTGTCCCCCTCTTTGTGTGTGTTTGCGTGCATGTGTCTATGAATGTAAGTATTACTTTTCAGAGAAGTCAGATCTACTCTTAACACAACCGTATGGTTCAAGTCTTTGAGATTTATGATAGCTATATATGTTAAATGTCAAACAAATTAAAAGAAAAAAACTGGGAAAAAAACCTTGCTTACTTAGACCAGAGATATGAGAAAAAAACCTATGAAGGGAGCTGTAACTTTCTTTTAACTAAAATGAATATTTCAGATGATGAAACAATTCACAAATTCATGTATAATTTATAATTTTTCAGTAAAAATATTTTTAAAAGTCAAAACACTTCACTCTGACATTTTCAAGTGGAATGTTTTGATTTTTTTTCATTTCAAAACAGCTTTTCAATTAGAAAAATTTACCACTTTTTAAGATGATCCCCTGAATATTTAAGATTTTGGTCAATCTGAAAATAAAGTCTCAGATTTCATTTATTTGGGAATATTAAAAATGTTCAAATTATTTTTTCTAATTGATTATTCTTTATCCACTCGATCAAAAAATCCAGTTATTCACACAGCTCTCCTCTAGCACTCCTGTAAGACTACTATGATAGGTTCAATAGCCATTTCAGCTCCATTCACATGAGTGAAGTGTTTAAGCTTCCATCATTAGTATTACTGCTCTGTAAATGTTAATGCAGCTTTGGCCAAGAAAAGATGTCCTATCTGAGGAGGAATGCTACATCAGCAGTAGCAGTAGATGGAAGACTGTCTATTTGGTTCCACATCCCCTAAAAGAGATCAGCTTTGTCTTTTAAGAGTGATATGGAAGCGGAGCTGAATTTGCTCAGGGAGCAACCAGGCTGATGCTTTCATGGGGATTCATCAGATGGACCTTGGACTTAGAGCTTATTCAAGGGTAAATTTAATATCTGCTGGGTGGACAGGTAGTGGCACTGAAACTGTGGAAGTTGGCACCACAAGATTTAATTCTTTGGTCTTACTTTTTTTACAGTGCATGCTGAAAGAAATTGGCAAAGCAGATCCTACAAATTTCAGCTAGCTGTGACTACAAGTCACTGAACTAGATAAATCTGTTGTCATTCTCCAAGTCGTTGAAAGAGTCAACAACAAAGAAACCAGGAGCCTTGCTCTTGTTACAGTTGATCGTGAAGCACCGCGTATGTCATGGTGTGAACTAGATGGTTCTCCACTCTGAAACAACTCTGTGGAGAAGGACAGTTCTCCTGGGCTTGGGCCTGTGGTCAAAAAGCTGAGAAGCAGCCTTATGTGTTAGCAATATCCCTGCATCCTAAATGCTCTCCAGATTCCGGCCCCCTTGGTTTTCTGGTAAAACTGCTGAAACTGTTATAAACAGCAGAAGGCAGAAACTTTTGCAAAGGGGACAGCTGCAAGAGACAATGGGTTAAATCTCGACCAAGTGAATCAAATGTACAGGGAGTCATCCACCTGCACAGTCTAGAAATAAGATCATTTCAAAGCTTATAAGTGAACTTGATGCTGTCCTTTAATGTGCCACTAAACAATTCATAAAGTTCATGGTTGGAGTTGACCCCTGTTACTGTACTCCTTCTTGGCAGTGTTTCTAGGAAAAAGCTATTGCACAGTTGTAGGAAGCCGAGCACAGAAGAACAGAGGTTTATTTGAAACAAACCAAGGATTATCGTGATCAGATCCCTGCAGACATACTGACTGTGAGCCCAACAATATATTGCATATCAAACTGTACAGACCTGGGATCTTTTAGACTGGGAGATCTTCAGGCTTCTATATTCCCTATAATCAGATTCTTCACATGATTTTTTGTTAGTTTGCTACATTTTAAAATTACTTAAAATTATACTCACTGTAGCAATTGTAAAAATGGGTTTGTCTGTAATTTATCCTAGTGTTTTGAAACCAGATTTATTTTATGCCAGGGAGCATATTGCTATAATACATGTGCTAGAGCAGTTAGGGCTTACCAGATTTAGTGATCAATCTGCCTTTTAATGTTCTCTATGCAGATCCCACTTGCTTATCAATTATATTTTATTTGATTACTGGGGTGTTTGCAGTTGTTAAGGAAAACATATAATACACACTTTCATGATGCCCAGAATACTCCAAGCTACAACAGATAGCAGAGTTCCCAAAGTACTGTCAGATACCTAAGCATACTGAAAAACACAAAATCAGTCAGGAGAAGGTTCTCTCTCTTACACTTATTGAAGTACTTATGCTATACTAATGAATAAACATGAGCAATTTCAATGGCCATTCCTAAACTTAATGGTTCAAATGATGCAGACATTTGCCTTGTGCACTCAGCCACGATAATATCTGCCAATACAAAAACTCAAATCAGGTTTGAAATCAAAGAAGTAGCATGCTTGTATGTAGCAAAAATTTTGCTCCTAACCTGCTCCTCTGGTCCGGGAGGCTATTTGAAAGGGTCAAATAGTCTGAACAATCAATGATCCTTTGTCAAAGTTTGCTTTTAAGACTGCCTAGCTTTAGGCATTGAACTGATGTGATTCTTCAACATAAGAAGTTAAACCTTCTAGTCTCTCTTTAGAGCAGCCGGAAGGGGTAGCTTTCTATGAGGAGTGATTAATCTAAAAAACTCGGGACTCTAGAGTCAGGTAAAGTTAGTCAGTGTGAATATGCTCCCAAGAACGGCACTGATAATAAGGATAATTAGATCTTTAAAATAATATTTTCTTAAACAAGGTGGCAAACATCCTGTTTTCATCTGCACTTTGAAACACGCACACGTAATCACATCCTTTCTTTTCAAGAGTTTTCTTCCCTTATAAAGTAGAATCCTTTCATAATAAATTATATGAATTAAACAACAAATAGCAACAAACATCACTAAGATCACCATCACGATCAACAAAAATAATAAAATGCAAACTAATAATTTCTGAATGTGAAGAGCACGTAGTATCTGGAACTTTTCTCATCACTTGTGTGAGACAGGATTAATGATTCTAGGATTCTAGGATTATGCGCTTTAAATTAACTTGTCTCTATAACCATGAAAATGCATTTCTCTTTTGTCATATAGACATAACAAGCTCTTCAGGATAGGAATAACTGAAGTTAGGAGAGGCCATTAGGTACATATAAAGTTCCTTTTTCAGTATAACCATATGTAGTAGTGCACTGTACCCATGGTGCTTGGCAGTATCATGGGATTCAGTAGGTTATTGCAAGCAGAAGTGCTCAGTGAAGTCCAGTGTGGAATGATCTGTTGGAGAAAAAAAATCAATCCAGAAGCTTTCCTAAGATATATTTCAACTCATGCCATTTACTTGATGAAGAACAGAACCCACTGTAGTATCAATAAGGGCAGGTAAAACTGAATTTGTTGTGCCAGCAGCTCTCTTTCTGACCTACCCTGCAGTGAGCGGTTGCCGCTGGATGAATGCATGGCACATGCCTGCTGGAAGTTATGTATCACAGGGCCAGGTCTGGACTGCAAATGCTCCTGCAACTCCAGCCATACCAGTCTCTCCTGGCACAGTTAGCATTATTTCAGAGCCAGTCGAAGGAAAAAAAAACATCTATAGTGCAGTTAAAAGGAACGCTATTCTTTCTCTTCTTCCTGCTAGCTGACTGATATTTTCTTCTCACTTTCTTCTTTTTCTTGCCTTTGTTTGTACAGGAGTAGCATGGCAGCAATACCAATAGTGATGCTGCACTATGACAAAATATGCTGTAAGTCTGTGCATTTTTAGATTGACTTCAAATGTTTGATCTGTTCTTTTCTTGGATATGAGGATACCTTGGCAGAATGCTCATCCACTTGGTTTTAGCCACTACTCAGCTGTCAGCCCCCTATATGGTCAATAGGAAAAATAAGCACCTCCAAGAAGTCATTTAGATTTTATGTGGCTGAATCGTTCTCTACATGAGCTTCCCTCTTCTTACTGAATACTGAAGAAGCCTAGGAGAGGTATTCTCTCAGCTTAGTTGCCTTGAGTAGATTGGATCAATTCAGGATTATGGGACAAATATAAATGCTCAGCTGAGAGCAAATTACCCAGTACATAATCTCCACTGAATGTATGGCAATAATACAGAATAGCAAACTACTTGAGCAATGGAGTATGGCTGTCACATTTAGTTTAAACATAATAATATTTGCATATATTTGTTTATTTTTATACAATTAGTGGTATAATTCACCGTTTTGTAGGGAAATAACAAGTCATGGTCAACCACTAAAGATCTGTACCCTAAACTACAAAGATACTGTATTAGGTGATGATAAAGGTGACTGAATTTGAAATGTAAAGCAAATAGTGAGAATGTGACCGTATACATCATCTATTTTCTGTCCGCTCACATCAAATGTATTTTGTTACTAGACATTTCAGCTGCTAACTGATCTTTTTTGCTCTCCTAGAGATGGAGTTTCAGACTAGGTTAGTATTATTCAGTTAAAGCTTTTTCTGATGTCTGGACTAAAGAGAATTGTAACTCCAGCTGTCAGCTTCCAGCAGCCAATAACAAACCTATTTACTTGGAAATTTTGCCAATTTTAATTAACTATTATGTATACTAGTATGTGTAAGCACTGCACTTAACGAGTGCAATGTCTGGTTATGTGTTCTTTACCTTAAAAGGTCGGTGCAATCCTATGCTTTTATTAATAGAAGATAGAAAATAAAGCAATTTGTGGGGTTTTTCCCCCCCCCAGTTTTCCAATATATCAAGATTTGTTTACTTGCTTGCTTTTTCCCAAACATACATCTACTCAGGAAGATACCTAACTGAGTCTAAAAAGCTTTTTGCAAACTTACCTGCAATGTTAATCTCCTATTGTTACTTTATGTTTGTGTGTATGTGAGTATCCATATATGCTCACACATATGGCTGAACATATGCTTAGGACAATTAAAAGACATTATCAAGCAAAAACAAAAATCGAGACACCTCTCCCTTTTTTATGTTTATTTTAACATGTACCTTTGTATTGAGAAGGAAGGAGTATTTTAGGGGCATTTTGCAGGTAGGATAACCAAGTGACTTTCCAGTGAGGCAGTGGTTTCTGCCATGCCATTTTAATTACCCACGTCGCTTCATTTGTGACATGGTTAACACTCACAAAGCCATAAAGGTCAAGGAGTATAAGTTTATAAAAGCTTGAACACTTTGCCTTTAGAGCCTTCTCAGGTTAGTATTTCTACTTTGTCATTGCCCATTCTTTGTTGTTTTACAGCTACAGCCAGTAAGCTGGCAGTAGGCAACTTCTTCTATAAGTATGTCTTAACCCTGACCTATGTGAAACGTATCAGAACAACGGTGGGTATTTCTAATCACACTATAGGAAACAGCTCTCTGAAAGTGGCTGTCACAGCATGTCACTTTGTCATATTTACAGGCACACAGGTATTTGAAACACCCCGAGGTATCTGTAAGTAATTGGCATGATGATTCCAATCCATTGCTAGCTATGAATTAAATATCTAAACAGTTTTGGTTAACGAACTAATTATCCTAGTGGAAAATTGTATCTTTAGTTTATTCAGTGAGCTGGAAATAGAACAGAGGCTAGATATTGCTGTTCCCAGAGTAACTATGATTTTTGATGTGAAAGGAGAAGGCAAACAAGTTAAGATATATCTTACTGATGTACATTGTAGACGGTTTAAGACCCCTCACCTAATCCGAGTCTGTCAAAAGAATCTATGCATTCAATAAGCAGTTTGTAGCAAGAGGGGTGTAGTAGTGAATAAAGAGGACAGTAAGAAGAGTCTGACACTTGAAAGGTCTTTGACAGCCTGTGGCCGACTGCTGATAGTGTTTATAATAGACTTATTATCAGACCTGGTGTATCTTATCAGAATGAACAGGGTTGTTTGAAAATTAAACAGTATGAAAAAAAAAGTCTTACACTCAGTATTTGTAATTCTTTTGCATTAAAATATGCATTTCCAAAAATAATAAAAAAACCTTCTAGTGTAAATTTTTTCTTCATTTGCTGCATAGAACAGGCACAATCAAACTACAGCATTATTTAAGTGTATTGTTATAGTACTATCTAAGCTTATGCTTATAAAACCAGAATAAAGTATTTTTATTTAAAATAAGGAGTTTTGTAAATGGAAAGAAAAATACAAACATCTTTTTTTTAACCTCCTTTTGTTTGTTCCTTTGTTAATATCTTGCTCTGCTAGGTTTACAAATCCTAAATAAATAGAAATTAGTGCTCCTTACTTTGCAGTCCATTTGCTTTAGATGTTTGCCTTGAGGGACATTTGTGTATTCTACTAATGGCTGCAGCAGAGTGCTGTCTCATTTTCATTCTGGCAAAAAAAGGCCGTTTCCATGGTTACAGTTTCATTTGCTAGAGAGAAACTGATGGCTGTTAGTGATCCCATCATAAGCAACTTCTGTCAGATTTCTTATCAAGTAGACATATTTTGACAAAGTGAAAGATAACACCACAATAAGAGAACTAAGTTGCTACTCTATGTAATGAACCATTTAGCATTAAATGAAATGTGAAACCACATTCTTAAGACTGAAGGTGGAGAGGAAAAAGTAATATTTATAATTTACAAAAATAAAAATATTCAGTGCTGGAATAATGATAGCCTGCTTGCTTTCTGTTGTCAAGGTAAATCTAGTAGCATAACACTGATTTATATTTTAGGGTCAGATACAAACCTTCGCCATCATCTATTTCACAGAAAGGCTGCATGGAGCTATAATAACTTTTAGGTTTTCTTGTGTTAGCCCATTTGGCTAGGTATGGCCCAAGGCTGAGTTAAAGGCTAAATGCATGGCTGGTAGGTCAACCCCCCCTCCCCCCTGCCCAGCTCAGCATATAAGGCTTAGTCTAGCATTTTGCCCCACAAAATGCATGCCATCTCTATTCAGAAGAAATGCTGCAGATTTAGAAACCTGGAAGAAATTGACCCAACCCTTTGTTCCTGTGAGCTGGGGCAGGATGCTAGACCACAGACAAGATTTGCCCAAAAATATTCTGTTGTGGAGAAAGTGTTTATTGGAGCCCTACATAACCTGAGGACTGAAGTGAAATATGGTTATTGAAGGGAGGAGAAGATAGTATACTGCTTGATTTTAGAGGGTTGCCTTGTGTTTTGAGTCTTGAAGGTATCATACGGAGACTACATCACCAGGTCTCCAGACTTTCTTGGTTCATTATCTCAGGAAAGTCTAAAAAAGCTTCCAAAAACTATCCAACAGAAGAGCAGAAGAATAGAGGGAGACAAATAAAACACATTGAAACATTAGGATAAAACAAAATACCATGAAAAATACATCCCAAGAGGTTGTTGAAGAGGACTGAAATAACAATGAAAGGAATTCTCAGGTAAAATTAAATACTAATACACTGTACATAAGGTGGATACCCTGGGGTTGAGTTGAAGATTTGTAGAGTATACTTGTATTAATGCATATCAAGCTTTTTCTCCTTAGACTCCTCTATAAATCTCCATCTATATACAGATATTTGTTTAAAATTTAATCTCACTTGAAGCAGAGTATCAGTTCATTATTGCCCTTCACTTTGTGTAGTCATTCAGCTTTACAAGTGATGAGAAATGCTACCAGACTAAAATGATAGTGCCTGATTCTTATCTAAATTAAAATTTTTTTGTATTTCTCCAGTACATTTGGAAATGGGATGTGACTCTTTAATCAGTTTTAAGTAATTCTTTATTACCTTGCTTTGGAAAGGCACTTTAGAATAGCTAAGAAAGAGGCCAGTATTTGTGTAGATCTACTTTGCACTCAAGATGCACTCTGGGATCAGGGCTATATGTGAATTTGAATTACCTCCAAAAAGCCTACAATCTCCCAAAGGCTTTTCTGAGATACAAAACCAGTTGATGTCCTGTAGATTCATCTTTAATTCTTTGTTATTATAAATGCTATATACTCCATGGAGGTTTGAAAGTGTTCGCTTGCCTGCCTTGATTTCTGTTATGCTTTAGCAGAATCCTAGCTTTAAGGTACCCATTCAGCACTTCAGGTTGCTTTTGCCATTTCAAATATTACTTACAACCACAGTGTGTAATATTGTCTGGAAATGTAGGCATTAGAAGTCAAAATGAATGGCACTAAGCTCGTTCTTTCAGAACTGGATCCTGCAGCAGGACTGTTAATGCACCAACGCATATGCGCCTGGAAACTGTTTGAATTGAGGAACCTATGTCAACATCTCTGGATGCATGGCTGAAGCCAAAGTCATCCTCTGAAGTCCTATTGCTGAGCTCCCGTTTCTTTCACAAGAGCCAGCCATTACTTTCTTTCACACCCAAAGATCCCATTGACTTGAATGTAAAATGAGTCCCTCTATAATCTTCCTTTCAATAATCATAAAGGATTGGATCTTCTACAGCAGTTGGTGCTGCCCTACTTCAGGTTCCACTGAAGTTAATGACAAAACTCTCTGGTTTGAACTCGAGCAGAGTTAGGTCCATGGTACAGGCTTTTGAAAAATCCCACTCCATATGGTTTCTAAAGAGTTAGTGACGAACAAAAGGCACTGAAGTAATCTGTACCTTTCAGATGGGATTTCTAACATACATATAATAACATCAGTGACACAGGAATTGAATGCATGGCACTCTATTAAATTCCATGAGCTGTAATACCATATTTCTAAAGCTGTGGGAATGTTAATATCTATGTTTGCACTGCAGCTGTGCTTTGCCACAACCTTGGGAATCTGTTTATGAATTAGACTTAGAGGCAGGGTGAGCGTATCCATAACATGAATAGGGGCTGAATGAGAAAGGATGCAGGGCCTGCATAATCCAAGAGCTGTAACTTCAACAAGTAGTGCTCCTCAAAAGAGATACAGCTTCCTTAATACCTCTAATAAGAGGCATTTAAGAGGACAGACAGAGAGACAACAGATAGGTTAGCATAGTTACTCCAGAAAGGCCTCCCCAGAACACCAAGTTTTGGAAATTCTTTCTTCCTTTACCTTTTTCCATAAACCCAAACTTTAGATGATCATGCTTCTGCATTTACTGAAGCTGCTGGTGGGAGGAGCACAGACGGATCTTTCCTTTTCTTTTCATCCTATACATGATATTTACCACAATCTACACAAGGAATGAAATAGTCCTTTTTCTGAAAGTTGACTTAACTGCATTGCCAAGATTATCAGAAATCTAAATTTAAGATGAGCCTTTTTGGTAGCATGATCAAAATACCTAAGTGATTTGGGGTCAGAGTTGCCACTGCAGTTCAGTCCTTCCTCGAGTACCTAAATAAGTGGCCTAATTTTCAGCAATGCTTCACTCTTACATGTTTTCTAATTTGAACAACAGTTGTTATGTTGTCAAGTCCTAGGAACAAGCAGTCCTAACATTTAAATGCCTAAGAGTTGTATATGTTTGACTTTCAGTGGGATTTGAGCACTTCATTCCCATAGCTCCTAAAAATCACAGATGAGGAATTTAACCATTACTCATTCTTTTAAAGAAGAAAAAAATCTTGTGCAGATATATTTATTTTTTAGTGCCTCAGTGAAAGATGCCACGTCACCTTCTGGTGCCGAGGATCTGCTTGGGAAACCTAACAACTGTGAGCAGCAACTTAAACTGACAACTTCATAACCTTGCCAAGCGTTAGGAAAAAATGGCTGTTCATTCTGCCCATGGTGCATAAAGGACTTTTCATGTCCTCGTGTCCAGGATGCTGCTCTGTGGGAAGAAGAAAGGTCCTGACTCAAGTTGTTTCTTGTTCAAATAAGAACTAGTAAACACAAACCTTGTAGCGTTAGCACTATCTTAACAAACCCTCGGTCTGACACATGTGAGTCATGAAAACAGAAGCAGAGAAGCTCCTTCAAGCTTATACGGTAAATACCAAGGAGTAGTTTGAATGTTTTCATTGGTGGTAGGATATATCACAGACAGTTCTCTCTTAAGAGGCAGGTCTCATCCTACATAAAAGAAATAAATAAATTTTATGACATCCATGTTTAAGTCACTCTTGGTGCATTGATGTAACGTATTTCCAAAATGATTTGCCATTCAGCAAAGGCAGTGACATCAGTTTTCACAGGACATATCTCAGCACTCATGTGACAAATGGAAGGGAAGAGTAAATGTAGCAAAATTCACCATTTCCAAGAAAGCTAAGCTCAGATCGATACTACGTAAGGTACTCTACTGATAAGGTATTTTTGATTTCATGATATCACCTTAAATTTTGAGGTGAAATAAATTTCATTTTTTCATTCCAAACTGATTCCAGAACTGATGTCTTCAGAAATGTTAAGAATGGATAACATAAAAAAATAGACAGACAAACAGACAGATATCAGTGCATACTGTTTTAATAATATTAAGATCAAAAGCAACACATATTTTGTCCAGAAGGATGCACAGAAGATCTGTTCATGCTACATATACCACAAGTTGCAAATGTTTCCCAGCAGTAGAGAGCAGATTAGGCCAGAAGCCAGGAGTATGAAAGATTTCAAAAGGTTCCTGCAAACAGGGGCATGTAAGATGTGTTTCCTTTTTATTTAGTATACAGAAACCAAACTTTTGGAGCAAAAAGACTTTCCAAAATATTTTTTTATTGAAAACACCATATGTAACATTTCCACATTGTACAAAGAAACCACCCTTTTTTTTTTTCTATTCAGGAGCTTCAACAAAACTGACTCTTTCCTTCGAGTAAACTGCAAGCTTAGAATTTTCCAATGAGAAAATGAAATTTTCCAGGCAGCTCTCATGTATTTTTTTTCCTTCTACTTCAAGCATTCCTGGAGTTGAAAGAAACCATTTAGCAATGTAAAGCAATACTACACAATAGTTCAGTGACAGGAAGTGAAAAATAATGTATCTTGTGGGGAAATTACACAGTTATCTAACTAGACAGGATATTGTGACATATAATTAGTTTATGTTTGCTGAGTACTTAAAAAAAATGCAAAGCTCTTTATAAATGCTAACCATTAATATTTAACCTAGGCATATATAATTAACAAAAGCCTGTTCTAGGCAAAGTATTAGGGCTAATTAACAACCCTACTTTCATGAGAAGTACTATCATATTCTACATTTTCCTAAGATGCTAGGACCTTGCTTTTAATAATGAAATACAGAACCTGTACAGTGCTCTTAAATATTAAAATAGGAATTCGAGTTGTTGGGTTTTTTTGTTTGTTTAGTTTTTTATAAAAACATATCCCACAGAATATCATATAGTTACTCTTTTCCTAAGCACTTGTGGGTTGTTTTTGGAAGGTTTCCACTTAACCAAGTCTTACTTGACTTCTGGAACTTAATGAGATTACATTACAGAAGAATTTGGCAGCAGACTGAGCAGCCATCATTCCCATTTCACTGTCACAGATAAAAGTGGGAAGTAATTCCACAATGTCAGTGTGGTCACATCAGCATGACCCATGGCAAATGAGAATTGAACCAGGCCTACCATATTCAAGGGAAAGATGAACTTTGGGATCTGAATTAGGTAGAGAAATGTGATGGGAGTTAGTAACAATCTTTGCTGATTGTGAGGAAAGTCCATTTTTTTGCATTCAGACAACTAGACTTCAATTCAAAAGGCAGGAAAAAACTAAATCCTGAATTGCAAAAATGAAGTGGCAAAAGTTTGATACATAGCGGCCCTATATTTAAGCCAAAACAAACTTTTATGACATATGGTGTTTATACAAAGAATAATGACTTCTGCTATTTCCATTCAGCTACTCTATGTAGCTTTGTACCACTGTAAATTGTGCTTGTTACATGAACTTTAGCACCACATTTTAACAATAAAAATGTTGTGCACTGACATTTTTGTTTTGCTTTGGTTCTTCAAGCAAAGTTTTAAATTTTTGTTTTCTGTGAAGGAAATAGAATCTGATGTTCAAATACAAAACACTAGTCATAACCAAACTTTAATTTTGTGGTCTGTGTGGCATGAATTTTCCTCAAATAGAAAGGTATTACTCTGCTGGCCAAAATGTCCCTTAATCCACATAAGATGAGCAATACCTGCATATTTATTAAATACTGCACTGATGAAAAAAATAAGTTAGAAAAGTCTTCCTAATCAGCAGGATTAAAATAGAGACAGTCTCCAAGGGTTTACTAGCATGTTATTTTACTGAGAGATTGCACAGAACACACTCAAAGTGGGACAGAAACAGAAGGAAAAACATAGGGTGAGTAGCAAAAAAATCCAGCCATGACACATATTAGTGCAATGTGAGAAAATAAAAAAGAAATAAACAAAAATAGATATTGAATGAAATCAGTGCCTGGAAAGCTAAGGGAACAAAATGTGCCTAATGACTGTCCTGCAAACCTTTACTTAGGCAAATGTTCTGTGCTCGAGCAAACAGCTCTATTTTTGTTAGCTGGACTGTCCATGTAAGGATAAAATTTTGCAGCTGAGCTCCTAAAAGACTTATGTATACTTACTTGCTTGCTCATGTCTCATTAATATAATGTAAGCTGCTATCTCCAGTTCCTCATCCTGGGAGACTCAAGTAAATCTTAACATTAATTTCTAAGATCCATCAGCAAAATATATTTACTATATATACACTGAGACCGAATCCTCAGCATGTTTTGAATGAGCACTTATCCAGTGGTCTTTTTTTTCCCCAAAGCTGTAATTGAGGACATGACCCTTTAAATTTCTATCCATTGGGTCTAAGAATCAGAGCAATATTATCAATCATTTCACAAAAAGAATCCAGCTAATATCAAAGAAACCCCCAATACATTCAAAGTTCTAGCTTGATCTCTACAAGTTTTCCACCCCGAGCCCTGAGGATTACATACCAATGTTATTTTTCAAATTACTGATTCAGTTTTCTGGACTCATGGTAACTTTAGATAAATGCATCCTTTCATTCCAGCTGATACATGATCTTCTTTTAGTCTGAAGCTGAATTCATTATAAACTATAGAAATATGCAGAAAATGGAGACACAAACCAAGTGGTCTTAACAGATGTGATCTCATCAGGGTTCCATTTGTTAAAGGAAATCATTGAATATTAACTAAAAGTTAATTAGACCTAATTGCCAATTAGAAAGAAAAAGTAATTTGAAACTATCCACTGCCAGTGTCTTCTTATTACCATTAATGCTAAATCTTGAAAAGGGTCCTTAAGTATGTTACCTGTCCATATATTAGTTCCAGCATGCTAAGTCCATTGCTAAATTCTCATTCATTAAAGGAAGTCTCACAGACCTCAAAAGATCCAAAGGAAAAGACAAACAACTTGTCTTGAAATACTAGAAATATTGAAGGACTTACTAACTTGCTCTCTTTAGAAAAACATACACTTTTCTTTTAGTTTTGTTTTCTGAAGTACTTCATTTTCAAAAATAGGTGAAGGGACACCAGGCTATATTGGGGTGCAGAGATTATGCTGAAAGTGAAGGGACTTGCATCTGTCCAAATGATGTACACTTGGTAAGAAGAGAGTGGATCACAACATGTAAGCATAACACACTTCCATCAGCCTTTGCACCCCAGACCATTAGCTGTACAGTCAAGATGACTTCTACCCATCGCTAGAAAAAAACATGGGAATTCAGTGTACTGAATTCAGTCTAGTGAGCATCCTAGTAAAATAAAGGCCTGGAGAGACAAGAACTACAGCTTTCCACAGATCATACTCTTTGAATATATGTAGGAAAATAAAAGAATGCTATGACATCCACTGTAGCTAAGAAAGAAGGTAAGGACGGATGGCTGACAAGAATGCAAGTGCAGGCCATGAGGTGGTGAGGTCAATCAGAGACTATCTTCTGCATTGAGCTGTTCTGATCCTTCTTTGAAAATTGATGTGGGCAGTGGTGTGAGAGAGTTGCAGAAATACTTCCATGTATCTCCTCAACCTCTTTTCTCCCCCATCTTAAAGGAAACTCAAGATAGGGTGTAGCTGACACAGTCAGTCACAGGGAAAATAGTGCAAAATGTCAGATTTAGAAACTTACTTCAGGGCCTGTTTTTTTAATATCTTGACCCTTAATTTTTCAAGTAAAATATTATTTTTATGAGAAGTCTATACATAGCACAAGAAACTGCAACTTAGCTTTGAACCCAGCTCATAAAAAACCAGCACCTGTGCCTACCTAATCATTCCAATTCTTGAAGGGCCACCATTATTGCTAATTAACCAGGTTGCTTCACCTGGCCTCTAAAATGCCAGAAAGAAGAGATAGGCAGCATATCCAACCAATTAAAGCACTTAGGAGGATAATCCTGCAATAATGGCAAGAGGAGTGGAAGAAGATGATCTTTAAGGTCCCTTCTAACCCAAACCATTGTATGATTCTATGAATTCTTGGTGTAGCCTTCTTCAAGAAACATTCCCTGTCACACCAAAAAAATCCCATAATAATTCCAGTCTTGCTGCTTGACACCAAAAAAATGCCCAACACATTAATAATTTGAGCCTTTCTGCTTGAGATTTTCTATTGTCTTACAGGTATTATAAAGTGGGATCAGTACAAGTTGTCCTAGAGTTTCTCGATTTGAAGGGATCTGCTGCGAGTTAATACAAACTGCACTTTATTTTGCAATTAAAATATATATGTCAACTTCTACCTGTGAGTTTCCATACGTAGCCACTCAGCAGAGTCTACTGACACCTTTCACTGCAAAATCCACATGATCAACTGGATCCTCTTTTCCAAAACCAGTCCCAACACAGCAAATTTGTCAGCACTTCAGTGAAACATTGGTTGTTATCCCAACCCACTGGGCTGGTTTTGAAGATCTTTAAATAAGATAACATTACATTTAGTCTGAAGTAAGAATTGATGGATGTCTCCAGGCACCTTTCACTAAGTTTATGGTCTGGATTCACATTACAGTGTGCACTTTTATTAAAAGAATTATTAGACCCAGCCTTAAGACTGCAATGGGAAAGTTTTGAAAGAAGGAATAGAAATTCACATCTCAGTTCTTGTTATGAAATGAAAGAGCTACTGAGACAAAGGTGACATGTAAGGTCTTTTCCATACTTCTACACAGTAATAGTATTTCTGCCTTAATGATTTGGGGAAATAGTTAATATTGCTTTTTAGGATCACAAATAATCTTTTTTTTTTTGAAATCTCTTCTTAAACTGACTGTCTACAATCTGGACTTTTTCCAGTTCCACAATGAGCTTTTTGTAGCATAATATTTATTCTTAATGGACAATTATTGTCAGAGGCCTGTGCAATTCCTTAGTAACCACAAAGACATTCTGTGGCAAAGAATCTAGCCACTTCTGTATTTGTTTATAGCTTCTGAGTATAAATACAAATAAAACAGCAAAGAATCAGTAAGAATGAAAGCAACAGCAGAAATAATATTTAGTGAAATTGCAGGAGAAAAGTAGGGGCAGCAAAAATTCATCTATCAATACATTTCAGGAGATTACCTTACTGAATCTGTCTGGTTCCATAAATACCAGAAATACAGAGACATATTTGGTTTCTTCTTTTCTACTTTTGTTTCATGCTCTATGCCCTCATTCAGCACATATTTACTTATCTTAGGCTGAGTAGTTACATTGCTCTGTTGATCAAGAATATCTCAAGAAATCATAAAGCATATTCCGATAAAACTTTTTCATATTATGAAAGGGTCTTCCAATTTATTTATTTTTAATTTTTTTTCCAAATGACACATGCATTCATTAAAAGGTGGGATGGAAAATGAGAAGCCAGGGTACATCTGCTTTATAACAGTAATTTTCATTGCAGAAGAAAAACTTACCTCCTTGCCTTTTGTCTCCAGGAAAGCAAGTGACAAATTTTATTGCTTAACAGATTTACACAGAAGATGCTATTCAGAGCACAGAAAGTATACCTGAGTACTTATGATAGTAATCCTAACAGATAGCTAGCAAAATCACCTACCAAAGGACCTTATGTGGAACTCTGTAGCTTGTCTAAACTATCAATGTTAAATTTGTGTTTGTATTGTGCATGTTAAACTTCACAGATATTTTCCAATCTCAAAAACCATAAGGAAATTCTTAACCACCCAAAATTTCACAAATACTGTTTTGTCACACTTGATGGGAAAAACTGACCTTTTTGTTGTCACTGCACAAACCTCTCCCTTGTCAGCAAACAAAAATCCATTATCTGTTAGCAATATAGGGCCTATGGCACAGAGACATGACTACTACTAACCCTTCTGTCTTGCTCCTGCATCCAGCCCAGGTCAAGCTTAAAATGCAACTGTTAAATTCTTCTGCACAAGGACCACATCTTCTTTTGTGTAAATAGTCATGACAAGTTGGTTAGGACAAATTATACATAATAGTAGAGGAGGCAAGAGAAGGCAGATATGAAGTATTAATTAATCAATCAACTAATTTTATTCCTTCTGGCTAAATTTCTGTTAGCAGTGATTGCATGCTCACCTGGAATTTGTTATATTGTTTAGCAGTGGAAGTTAGGCTTCCCACTCCATCAGTGGCTCACACAAAGCAGAGCAAAGGTGTAAGAAATGCCCCTCTCATCAGCTATTTTTTCTCAGGCTATTGTTAATTCATAAATTAAAATCATAATGTTTGAGTTCCTTATACTGGGGTTTCCAGTCTGTGAGGCCCAAACCAATTTTAAGTCATAGGCAAGTGTACCAGCAGGAGAGAGGAATGAGAGTTCTCGGTTTTGCAGACCACTGACAGCCATCGTGTGGAGCAGGAGACCGCAGCCAGGCTGTGGCATGGGTGGGGAAGCTACACGCTGGGTGTCACTAATGCAAGATGTGGCAGAATCAGACAGTGGTAATCTCAATGGAGGCTCCACCTGAAGGCACAGCTACTGCGATGAGCAGTCAAAAGGGACCAAAGGACACCAGGCAGAGTTGTTAGCGTCTAAGGCGCAAGCAGTAGCACCCTGAATGAACATTTAGTTAAAGAAAATTCAGAACAAAGGCAGGGTTTTATGGCCTGATGCAAAGCCCATTAAAGTCAATGGAAAGATGCCTATCTAGAAGCATTTGAAAAGCCCAGATGACATTAAGAAATGGGAAGGCTCTAGGGTTCCTAAAAATAAAAGAGCAACATCCGTAACTTAATGGACCTTACTGTTGGCAATAAACATGAAGAGGTTCCACTGAGAAAGTTGATGTAGAAATTAATATGGGACGAATGACAGAACCTTATCCAAATCTGGGATGGAAACCTGAGGACAGTCACCAGAAAAGATATTTCACTTGAAGATCATTATGCATTTTTCTCTCTTACTTTGTCCCAATGACTCATAAGACAATAAGTTCAATAGGGGCAGAAATTCGGTACAGGGTGAATGCTGAGCCATATTTTAGCTCTTTGGGATCTGACCCGTTTTTACTGTTTCACTGACTGAGTAGCCTGTGGCTTTTGTGCTTTAAAGCCTGATATTTGCATTTGGTGGACAATTTCAAATTGCTACAGTTATTTGTACAGTGGGTAAATTTCTCTTTTGTTTTGTGGCTAGTTTTCCATTGTTTTTTTTTATTTGGCTTCTTTTTCCTATGGTAATGGGGCTTGACAGCATGATTCCCTCTTGGGGAAATTGGACATATGTAGCTTTTAATTTCTTCTGGAGAAAGGAGCAGCTAAATTAAAAGTAGCAGGATATTTCTCACAAAAGGACAAATTTTCTACCCAGCTTGAGTTGTGGCTCAACTTGAGTAATTTTGTGGGAGAAATCATGCTCCCTACTGGGGAATAATTGCCAGTGGCTCAGCACATTCCCAGTGGGCATGTCATTTTAGCACAGTTTCCCTAAACCTTAATTCCATGCATAGTGGAGTCACCATGGAGTTGCAAGAGGATTCACATAAGAGGGAAGGTCCCAGTCATTCCAATGAGAATGTTGTTTGGGTGAATAGTTCATGATCTGACCTTCAAACAAGAACGATCTTTTAGGTAAGACCTCAATGAAAATCCGGGTTCAATTGCAGGGTATCTCATAACCTCTTGTGTGGCCAGGAATAAGGCTCCTTATTTCCCTGTCTCGGTTACCTATCAGCAACTTCCTTTTCTCACAGAAGTGTTCTGAAGAGTTCGTTAATATTTGCAAAGTATTTAAATGAAGCACTTACTGAAGTAGAAATAATTCAGGGCTGGGCACCTGGGTGCACACTATTATTCCCAGCACAAAACAAACCAAATCAAATCCCTAATTGATTCAGAGTGTTGAGGAAATGTTCTTCCATGTTCCCCAGATGGCAAAAAATCTCAATGTATACAAAATATCAATAGGACAAGCAATCGTGCTTGAAGCAGAAACTTTGACGCTGTGCCTCAACTTAACTAGAACCATCTGCTCGTGCATGAACAGTAGTAAAAGACTTGAAAAACCACAAAGCAGAGATCATACACAAACCCAGGTGATAAGCAAGTATCAGTAGAGTTCACTTCATTGCAAAGTGACGAGAAGTTTATCAGACGTACTCAAGAATAGGCAAACAGGTCCAATTAAAAAAAAAATCCTCAGCAATTCTGACCCTGCAATTAATCACGATAGCTTACTGAAGTAATAATTACCTCCAGCTTAAATGATAGTCTGAAGAGCAAGCGGCTTTCTGGGAGAAAGAATGCGTGATCTGGGAAATGAGACGTGAATTTGATCATTTGTACCTGAAATTGGTACCTCGTAAGATAATGTTCCCAATGTATTGCAGAACCAACATGGCTGGCCCGATTATCAGGATGGACTGAGATCCCTTTGAAAACTTGGTTTACAGCCAATTTGAAAAGTTGCACAGTACATTACCAGAGGGAAAAGCAAGAGATTTGAATTTTAATGTAATGCTCAAAATTTTGATGTGTTTATTACTGTGTTCCCTTAGATTGTCTTCAGTGTTTTAAATCTTCAGCCTTGAATTTACAAAAAAAAAGGTGTGAAGTGAGGGAGCAGTCAATGAATATAACAAAAAAAGTATTTTTAAGTTTTAGGTGGATACCCTTGAGATGTAAGTGGCAAGCAGGCTTGAATGAAATGAATACAGAATCTGAATCACATACAATTTACCTCAAGATTCTAGCAATATTGTCAATGTTCTCTGGTACATTTGATTTCAAGTAATATGTTTTATATTTCATTATTCTATCACATTAGAACAGTTACTCTACAATTAATAAGAACTGATTACTTTCTCTAATGAGTCATTGTTTACCATTGTAGACTATTAGTTTAGCTTAGGGTCTTGAGCCTAAAAGCACAATTTTTGCAAAACACTTAAGGCAATCATAAGTCCATAGAAGCCTTCTGTATAACCTATTTTACTGACAAACAATTACATTTTAGATTGAAGAGGTGAAATGATTAAGAATATTTGACTTAGTTGCCATGACAGCATGCATTTTTCATCAGGCAGAGTGTAATTACTACAATTTCAATGATGTAAAATCAAGAAAGATGATAACAAACAGCAGAACCATGGAGATATTGCCATTGCAACCAGGTTGCCATGGCAACAGTGATAATAATCTCAGTGATAGATGTTTTCTCTTGCTCTTTCCATTTTGTACGGTTATAACATTCAGAGCCAGTTTTTACCACAGCTTTTTATAGTTTATTAGACTGTCAAAATAGTTTATGAGATGTTGTTGCAAAGGAAATGACTGAGTTCCGCAGCCTAATAAAAATGCCAAATACTCTGTTTACATACTGCTCCAGCATTTAACAAACATTAAAAAATTGTATGAAAAATGATTTGATATTGTATCTGTATTAATCAATTTGCAAGGCATAAGCTCTGTCACTGAAGGTCAAATGAATACCTTCCAAGCATTACTTTTAGAGAGCCCTTTTAAAGTTTATTCTTGACATCATGCTGCCAACTCCTTTTACCTGAGCTGTTGCAAAACATGCAGCTCACAGGATATACTTCATAAGACTAGAAGGTAGTTAGCTAGAAAAATCATGTTAATGATTTAAATAATGTAGGAACATTTAATAACTTAACATCAAAGAAGTGGTCAATGCAGATTAAAGAATACTTCATATAGTGAAAGACTACCATAGACATAAGATAGCACAAAAAAAGTAAGATAATGTGTGCATGTTTCTTATAACTATGTATGCATACACGTATACACAAACTATTGTATGCATATGCAATTTTATGCAGTATGTTTGTAGTGTGTATACGAAGACAGAGAATAAATAACATCTTCACAATGTTACCTCCTATGCTACAGAAGTATCAGAAGGCATTGGTTAGTAGAGGAAGCATTGAGATTTACTTCTGAAGCAGAAAGAAACCCCCTTTTTATAGTTTTAAAGACTGTCTTTCTAAGTCTGAAGCAATAACTCTTTTTGTAGCAATGTAATTTTAATGGGAATTTTTAGAATTGTTTGCAAAGGAAATATTTAAATATCCTTTTCTATTTTTCCCTATCTTTTTCTCCCTAAGCTTAGCAACAGTCACCATCCATCTTAAAAAAAATTGTAGTCATACTCCGAGAAACAAACACATTTAAAATCTGAATATTGACTACAAGAAATTATTGTTCTTCATTGAAGTTATCCCAAATTTATTTACATAACTGAAAGAATTGCTATAACTGCAGCTTTTCCTACCATCCGGTTTGGCCAGCTGCCTTATGCATTTGCTCAGCACTGAGACCTTCAGTAGAGAACAAAACCCAAAGAGAGGAAGGGAGGGACTCCTGAAATGTCGTGGTTAAACAGGTGGGTAATGGGGCAGGAAGATTCAGAAAGAGCATGAATGATTATGCACTGCTTTGAGGTGTTAATGTGGATTTGAGGACCGACATGGGAGACTCTTGCCATAATACCAAGACAGTGGTGACTGATGGCATCAGTTTCAGTCATGCTCCTCCCCAAAACAGTTGTGTCACAACTCCTTCATCAGTTGTGCAGAGCTCCTTCACCATGTGGACCTGACTCTGCTCATCCCATAATGCACAGAGGCAAACGTACATACTGTAATTCCTCCATGAAAGTGAATAAATTTCCAGTTTAGAGAGCAGTAAACAGGTCCTAAAGTTTTTCTCAAGTGTTATAGACAACTGTAACCCACAGTTACCAGTCACTGTTCAATCTAGGTTATCTTTCTTGAAAATAAAATAAAATAAAGCAAAAGTACTGAAAAAAAGCCAAACATTTAGTTTGTTAGTAGAACACTAATAAGTGCTACTGACAGTTTACTCCTTTGGTGTTTATCTTGTGATAAACTAGAGGTTTTTAAATTTTAACTCATGCTTTGGGAAAAAATAAATTAATAGATATCTATCTATCCCAAACCAAATAAGAATGTAAATGTATATGCCTCATTACAGTTAATGGATAACATATGTTTACATTGTCTATGTTGCTTGGGAAACTTTTCTTTGTTGTATATGTTAAGTGTGTATACAGTATGTGTGTGTGGGTGAGAGAGAGGAAGAGAAGGAAATCTGGTCTCCGAGAAGATCCACTGTAAATGTTGACAAATGATATGCAGCAGCAGAGATTACATAATCATAGACAAAATCAAAGATGTTTTAAGACCTAATAACTTTGCTGACACTACAGAACTGATCTCAACAGTACATTTAGCAAAATTTCTTTAGTTTAATTTATCAGATTCTGAGAGTGGAGCACTTATTTTTTTATATCAAAATGGCTTGTGCTGTGAGAATGGGGTCCTGGTATTCAAATGTCATTTCCTTCTCTCATTTCACATAATTACTCTTAATTATGCTTCCTTACAATTAAATGATTTGGTATAAAGTCTTGTTCTTAAGGGTCAAATATTTACAGTTCCATCTTCATTTTTATTTACAGTTTAGCTAAACTATGTGTACTAAGAGACACCATCAGTTTAACAGAAACATGCTTTTCCCTGAATGTCCTTTTGCTTTGTATTCTTATTCATACTACTTATAAATTCTACAAAAAACATAACTGAAAGAAATCCAAAGAAAAAAGAATCTGATTGGCAGGGGGAGTGAAGGGAAAGAGTAAGAGTACTTTAAGCTACTTTAATTCTTTATTTGAAACTAAGCAGTTTTCAGGATGGTGGCATCTCTTTAAATAAGCTTTTCTTCCCAAGGATATCCATCCCTCCAGCCAGCTCACCATTTCTGTTGCTGCTCTTTAAAATTCTTTCCAGATTCACAGTATCTTTTTTTGATAATGTGCAGCCAAAAAAAACCCCCCACCATGCAATAGTCTAACTGGGATGACATAGGAGCTGTAGAGATACTGTTACTTGCCTCCTCCACCATATGATGTCTTTGTGCATGCAGCCTAAAATTGCACTGCCCTTTTTCTGGCAGCTGTTACACATTGCAAATTGATGAATACTTTGCTGTCCACAGTTAATCCCATGTGTTTCTTGCACCATTATTACTTCCCAGGTTTGTCTCCTTCATCAAATGAACATCCTTGCGTTATGTCTGCCAAATATTATTATACATTATGCCAAAATTAATTTTTCTTTTTTGTTTATACGGTTACAGAACACAGTCCTTTTCATCTATTTCTCCTTGGCCTCCGAGGTGTTTAAACTTCTTCCAGTCTTTGAATTTCACTAATAGTCCTGACTACTAATGACTTAACAAAAATTATAAATAACTTCCACCGACCATCAATCCTGCTTGTGCCTCACTAGACTTTCTCCAACTCAGTGCATTCCATTTATCATTACTTTGTGTTTATTGTTTTTTTGATCACTTTTCAGATCTCAGATCAGTCTTTCTTTTCCAGCTTAACTACATTCTCAATTCTTATTTGTATCAAATGCTAGGTAGAAATGCTAGCTATCACTCATCCACCAATTTTGCAATTTGAAGGAAAGAAGGAAAGAATGAAAGCAAATAAAAAAAAAAAGAAAAAGAAGTAATTCATCTGGAAAGCCATATGCTTGAGACTTGCCTAGTTTTTAAAATCTAATTTCTTATGCATTGGTATTATGTTGGAGATTCTCATATCTTTTGTTTGGAATATACATAAAATATCCACTAATTGCAATGAACATTGATTATGGCCTTTAAGGGTCCGTTCCTGCTTTCTGATGTGGCATTCAGCACATACAGCCTATCATTCTATAGATAGCCTTTTGTAAGGGATGTCCTTGGAGATTTTAAATGGCGAGGGGGCTCTTTGCTGGTTTTCCAGACAACACATGAATTGCACTAAGATGCAAATAAACAGAAGGAAATCTAAATACAGGAACAGAAATTACAGCTTTGCAACTTTATTTTGTGCACTTAATTGAAAATCCAGAGACATTTTGTAAACTCTAAGAGTTTCTGAGTCAACAGATAGTAAATTGGATTGATAGCCTACAAAAGAAGCTGCAAGAGATTTACCAAGAATGACCTGTCTGCCAGGGAATGGACTAACCCTCTCCCCCTGCCCCTCAGTTTTCAGTGCTGATTGTCAGTTTTGGAGTAGAGCTGAAACAATTCCTTTTGCTGGGTGTCTAAGTGCATGCTGCTTTCAAATGGAATTACATTATAGAGTACGGGATCATCACTCCCGACTTCCCTTCAAAAGGAGGGGAATTGGAAGCACTGAGTCTCAAGAAGCAGTTCACTTCTTCAAACAGAGAAAATGCAGGTGCCTAAAAAAATGGCATAAACCACTGAAAAAGAGTTGTATCCACACCGAAGTGGTGATACAAGTTTGAAAGTCTGCACCCTGCTCTGAGCCGCTGATACCCTGGAAGACTACGTCCTTGCCTGTGACAGCCCTTCAGAAATGCTGATGTCGTCTTGCAGAGTATCTCCCTCCTATATAACACTGTGAAGGAGAGATGCTGTTTTGTCCAAGGCAGTAAGTGATCCCCTGGACTTGGTCCCATGCTGACAACTGATACACCTTGAGGCATTTTAATCTGCTGGCTGTGTGCCAACACCTACTTCTATCTAAATGCAGGACACATCTGCTTATGGGTGGGTATGTGACAAAAACCTGAGTCGCAGTAATCGAGTAAGATAGTGTTGCTAAAGAGCTTATAATGGAATTTCTTTCTAGAGAGAATTTCATCAATAATTAAAGTTCCCACCTGTCCACTGTTCCTTCTTTTAATTATACCTGATGTCTCTTGTCCCACAAAATGCTGATATATGGAACCACTGCTTGTCCCTTAATTTCAAGATTAATTAATTGTTGCCATTGTGTGCAATCTCATTAGGAACACTATAGAAAAAAATCATAACTAAGTATGGATAGGAATTCTAAAATGTTATAGGTGAAGTTCTCAGCTGATGTTGAGCGCAGCATTATTCAGCAAAGTATCATTGATGTCACCTACTACAACAGCAATAATTACTTTGGAACAATATGCAGACAAAGTACATTCAGAAACAAGGATCCAAGATGTTGTAATGTGTTTCAAAGCCTGAGCAGATGCTTTGCTATCGTTTTCCTAGATGAAATTCTGCTTCCCACCTGCCTTTTCCTGCACCACTTAAAACACATGAAGGGTGGATGTTGGCATGAATGATAGAAAGACCTTGTGATGACCCTCTGCACCTGAGAGAATTTTCCTCCAAACAATATTTGGATGATTTTTAAAACAGATGTGCAAGCCTTAAAACCCTCATCCCAATTGCCCGAGATAGAAGAAAAACGAATTAAAATATAGATTGAAAATGTCTTTTGATATTAAAAATCATTTTCTGAGGAACATTTTAGAGCAATTTTCTGTCTTATGCATTTTATCTTGCCGCTTTTCCCATTGACTATTATTTCCCTTGCTCTCATGTGGAAATATCCTGAATAACTTTCTGGAAGATATTAAGCCATGCAACAGTAAGAAAGAGCTCAAGGAAACTATTGCAGCTTAGTCTGCCTCTCATTCTACTTCAGATTTACATGGCCATGGTATTTAATTTTCAGGGATCCTAGCTCAAATTTCTTCTTCCAACTTATACAAACTTTCTGTGCTTTCCATCTGGTAACCTCTATAAAATCATGCATACCACTGCTAGTTGCCAGCATTTTTTCCAGACACCCTGTCTTTACTTGTTAATGTTTCTGGATTTTTTATTTTTTTTTTGCCCTTTGCCTTTCTACCAGAGAAAAGGAAATGCATTTAATGATACAGCCCACAGAAAGTCCTCTGCTTTAGGATTAAATGCAGTCTGTTCCCTTCCGTGATCCTAAAAACCCTGAATGCTTGATCAGATCTTTCAATTATGCAATATGCACATTTTTTGTAATGTTAAAAATCCAAATCCTAAATGCAAAGAGATCTAGCTGAACTAGTCTTTTAAAAGACCCCAAATTATTAAACCTGCTTGCTGTGCATTTTTATAGGAAGGTTTTCAGTTTTCCATTACTGTTTTTGCAAATGACATATCTCAAAACTCTATAACTTAACATGATAGCTTTGGTATGATTTGATGTGTTTTTCACTATCACAGGTTACCTAGGAGAACATACATATTGCAAAGTCTAAATTACTTTTATTTCAAATGATGTAAAACAACAAAGAAAGAACAAATGGATATCATACAGGACAGAACAATCAGCCTTTTAGTAGCACTGTATGAGTCACATCTGTATTTATTTCAGTGGCTGTTTTCCTGTTGCTGCTACACATACATTTAGAGATTACTTGTGCTGTGTGCCAGTAGACCATGGATGTAAGTATGCCAAGGGCATCTAGGGAGTAATTTTCCGTGATCATATACCCTTTGCTCTATCTCAGCAATCTGGGTTTTCTATGACATCTTGTGTTCTCATCCTGGATGCTTCTGTGGGGAAAAGTGAGCACTTCTGTACTGCCTAACTAGGATCCACAGCTGACTGGGCAGTCATCTCTGCCCAGTTTCTATAGCAAGCTTCAGAGCAGGGACACTGAGGAAAAGGAGAAAATGAATAGCAGATGCAAAGAAAGAGAGATGAGAAGAAAGAGAAGAAAAAAATGGGTGTGTGCCTTACTGATAGGGTCATTTGCAACATAGCACACACTACAGAAATACTACAGTAGTAATCAGTTGGCCATGCAACCTCTGAATTGCAGGGATGCAAATTACTGTGACTGTTGCTGGTCCCTGGCTATTTCTGGAAGACAAAACATTCCTGGAATGATTCTGAACATTTCTTCTGCCTCTGAGACCCTCAAAAGTCTGTACTCATCCAACTGAATTGTACACACTGAAGCACTCAAATCAGTATTTTCCTACCTTTAGGCTGCCACTAGAGAAAATGGAGTGAGATGGATACATCCAGGAAGCAATTCAGCTCACCTCAGACTTAAACTGTCGTTTTAAAGGTCTTGATCTTTCTTTAGATAGGAGGTTGGATGAAACCATACTAGGTTGTTTGGTTTTTGCTTGGCTGAGGGTTTTTGGGGGGGTTGGTTTCTTTTATTTTCTTTTTTTTTTTTTTTGGCTGTCTGCAGTCTGGATAAGCACTGTTACTGAGGAAACGCTTTGGTACACATTTGCTTCCAGATTTTTTCATAACTTAAAGTCTCAGACACTCTGTAGACACAGAGAAGTTAAAATATCAGCACTGCCTAAGGAGCAAACCATTGCAATATAATGGAGAAAGGCTAAAAAGGGGCTGCTGATCAAAGGAGCTTCTATTAGCAACAAACCTTGCAAAACAACACTGTATGCAAACATTTTGCCTCACAGTCATATCTCCTTACCCAAGCATGATGGATAAGAAACCGTTGTTCCTTATCACAATCATAGCATCTTTCTCTTCTCACAGCCCGTTCCTTTGTCATTCATACTTCCTAGTGTAAGCTGTCTCTTAAATTGTGCTTAAGACTTTGCCCACAATATTCTTAAATTATTTGACCTGGAGAAGGATCACCTGTCTTCAAAACTGCTAATGATTTTGTAAACACTTTTATGTTATTTCCTTGAAGGTGGAACTATCTGACTTCAGCTTTAAAGCCATTTGCTCCTGATAAATTAAAATAATGCACCTAAAGGGCCTCTTCATTAAAGCACTGAAGAGTAAAAGCTCCATTTAAGTGACATGTTTGACTCTCCCTCTCTTTTAAAGCTTCTATTTGTTGCTGATCTCCTCCCAACTCCCACTGTTTATTCTACTAAATATGTTATAGAGATAAAACCATATTCCACTCCATAGGCTTTTTCTAAGATTTCCACATGCAGCAGGAGGTAAATAGAAGAGTCAGATAAAAAGAATTACAATAGGATGTTATTTATGCATTAGAATATGTGGAAGAACTGGGGAACAAGAAGAATGCACTTAAAAGAAATGAAAATTGAGCTTGACAAGAAATACATGATTCTTTAAATGCTTTTGCCAATCTAAATGTTGGAGATAAGCTCTCCTTTCAAAGAAAAATGATACTTAGAAACATTTTTCTTTCACAATAAAATAAAATAACCTGTGGGAGGTGAAAAGTTATTGTGGAAAATCAGAACTCAGAGTTTGTGAGACACTATCCCACTCAGGCGAGGAGGAGGAAAGGGGTTTATCAGACACTAGGTGGGAGGAAGCATGTAGAAGCTTCATCACACAAATATCATAGAATCATAGAATGATTTGGGCTGGAAGGGACCTTTAAAGGTCATCTAGTCCAAATAATGCAGTTTCCATAATGATGTTCCACAGCTTTCAGGATTTCATGCAAAATGCTTCTGTCCTCTTCCCAAGGTGCTATATCTCCACATTACGCCCTTACAATCTAATTTGCCAACCTAAGGCACTAGAAGTTATAAAACAAGATATTCAAAAGTGAACAGCAAGAAAGAGGGTCTTCATTTTATGTCCTCTTACTTTTATTGTACTTTATTCAATTCTAATACCTCAAACTTTCTCAGTTAGCCACATCTTCTCCATGGGTTCAAGGAGGGTCTTTTGCTGCCTCCCCAAGTTGCTTATAATTGTTTTCATCTTTTCTAAGCCACTCAGTACCAAGTTGAAAACCACTCAGTGTTGTCTTTTTTTGCAAATCTGTGTTCAAAAAGTCCTATACAAAGCAGAGTTTATTAGCAAATGAACAGCTCCTGAAAATTCTATTTTGCAGAATTTTTCTGAATATTATAAATTGTTCCATTTACAGCAAGAAAGTGCTCAGATCCTGGAAAAGGAGTACTGAAGTCAGTAAAACCCACAGTCTGACAAAAACAGAACTGTTTTTCCAACAGAACAAAATAAGATTGTTTTTCTTCTAGGATGGATTATAAAGAGGTTGCTGTTGGGCTTGCTAGTATTCAGAATACATTGAAGCACACATATGCTTGTTTGGAAGATAAACTTAGCTGTCTGTGTTTTTTCCACTTGCCTCTACCTACTTCATCTGTCTTTGTGGAGTTGTCGCTCTGTTTTCTCCAAGGCTGCTCAGGGCTTCTTCCTCGAAGAGCCCTGGTGTCACTTGCAGATTTCCTAAGAAGCTACACAGAGGCAGGCACAGGCACCCACTTGCTTCAGGATCTTCCCGGGATCCCACAGTTCAGGTAGGGATATGCACAGCTAGAAAAGCTTTAAGCAAAAATTCCACCTATTTGCATCTCTAAATGAGTTTGAAAACCTGATTGCACATTATAAGAGAGGAGAGGCTTGCCCTCAGATGGTTTGACTCCTTCTCCAGTATCCCACTCACTGCAATACAGCTCTTCTGAGCTCAGTAACATCTCTGAGGAGACCTTAAATCTTAAGGTCTTAAATGTATTACAGCTTTCTTCTGGTTAGGTATTGTTACATATTATTTTGTGCTGTTATTATTCCTGCAAAATGGCTTTGGCACTCTGTTGGCCTGACTTCAAGGATTCCTGCTGTTCATCGGGGCGCAGAAGCCAGCAGCCTTGCCAGATCCATAAAAGTGTGCATCATGATACCACATTAGAAGAAGAGAGGCCAGAATATTTTGATAAGGAAGGTAACCAAGTGAGTTTCTTAAACAAGTAATGGCTTGTGTTGTTTCCCTGTATTGGCTACACATAGTATATGGGTGTGCTCTGTCATAGGAAGTGCCATCTGAAAATTAGAAATGGACATAAATAACTAGTGTTATTTATCTGCCTGGAACTGCAGTTATGAGGCAGTATATAGGACTAGTACAGTTACTGAAAGAATGTGGGGCAATTAATGTTTAATGTCTACTGAAATTAATTATCACACAGTTTAAAAATAATTTTTATGTATTGATCCATTTTACGTATGAGTTGAAGCTTCTTCAGAGTAAAGATGAGCTTTACAATTAAAATTCAGCCACATTAAGAAACAAAGGTTCTTGTTTTATGGAACTTCCAGAGAATCATTTTTTTAAAACTTAAGGCCGCTCTGCTCCCTCCTCTTTTTTTTTTTTTTTATTTTTATTTTATTTAGCAGAGATGAGATTTTTCAAAGTCAGACATATATCTGATTTTGATACCTTTATGTCTTTCTTGAACCTAAAATTTTGGTGTGAGAATCCTGGTCTCTGTGAGGCCAATGGGGAAAAATGTCTTCGTTTTCCCTAGGGTTCAGATTTCATATGATGTCTTCTGCCATGATGCAGCTTTTTAATATAAACAAGTAAATGCCTTGTTAAGTAAATGAAGGAGAAGTTAACCAATTATAAAAACTCTATTGCCAGCATTAACAATTTTTTTAAATTTTATTTCAGTATTAGATTACATATGAGAAGCTTATTAAAAGAACATTACATTTGCAAAGTCAATTTCTGGAAAGTTGCTCAGTGCCAGGACGAGGGCTGCATAAATAGATTCAGTCATAAGTAATACTATGTTTTAATGCTGCTTTAACTCAGAAATGTTTATAACTATTGGAATTCCAAGTCCAGTACAATCTTGTTTTATGCAGGCCTGTTTCTCTATAGAGGCAACTTTAAAATCTCAAGTATTATTCAAGTACTTACTGTTTCTAGGCTGAATTTAACTACTTTCCCAGAGTGATGGCTATGCCCCAGTTCCTTGGCAAAAAAAAAAAAGATAATGCCATTTTTAATTCTAATTTTCCTTTCTCTCGTACATGGCTTATTGAAATTGCAAACCGTATGTTTTATTGGGTAGGTGCAGACTGTCTAGTAAAGTGGTACCCATAATTTGGGAGACGCTTCTAGGTACTGCTATAATACAGATGAATGAATAAAGAGCAACTTGTTACAGCAACACAATTCTTCAAGATAAGAAAAATATGTCTTGGACCGCAAGAACTATGCTCCAATTCATACAGCTATGTGGCACATGTCTAAGGTTCTTATGACTTTTTAATGACTTTCCTAGGAGTCGCTAGGTACACAACAAACCTGAAGGTCTACTTACTGCATTAATGGACAAGGGTGCCATCAATATTTGCTGTTAACACTATTATAAAGTCTACTTCTGTGTGAAATTTCATAAGCCAGAGGCTTAATCAAAGCAACTGTACTAAACAACTATTCATTATTTTAATTTAGTTGGAAATATCTCAAAAGCCAGTAATGATAGAGTATATGCCTTTTTATGCTAAAATAAATTGTTGGATATTTTGCTGTTTTTCTCTGCATTTACTTTTGTTAAAAACAGGATTTCCACGCAAAACTTAAAAACAAATTAAAATCCAGGACAGATTCAATAAGCAATTTAATTATCAATGTTCTGTTCAACTAATTGTTTCACGGAGACAGCGTGCTTAGTAAGAGGAGACTGCAAACAAATGAGTATACAAATAGCAGTGTAAATACATTCTACCAGATGAGCACCTTGCCCAGATTTTTGCCAGTTTACTCAGATTTTACTCAGAGTGGATCCCTTTGCAAAATGTGAGAACCAGAATTAGACCTGAAACATGTCTCTGAAAATTCAGAAAGGGAAATATTTGTGTTTAAGGACATTTTTGAAATGTTTGTAACGCTACTTTTTCTAGAACAGTCCAGAGGAAGAAGATAATGACCTGAGAACTTGCCTAGAAATAGGGTCCTTCAAGTTCATTTCTCTTTGCACGGTGTCTGAAGGAGGATGTGAAGCACCTGAACGGGTCAGGTCCCTGGTCCTTTCTGGGCGCACACTTGCGGACCCAGCTCCTGGCTGGTTTGAGCAGCTAAACAAGCAAGCAAGGAGAGTGCTCAAGAGTTAAGGTATCTTTCCTGAGCCACTCTGTGTCTGACAAAATACAGAGTCTGACAAAACCTGTTTGAGGGCATTAGCAGATGGGAGCCTATAAGCCATCACTGGAAGTGTTTGACCTAATTCTGCCACCAGATGAAAGAACCAAACAAAAGAACAAACTTCCTCTGAGATTGCTCCATTGAAATCACCAGAGAGCTACCACGGATACACTTCTCGGGGAGAACGGGAGCCCTGATAAGGCTAGGAGGACCTGCAGACAGAGAAAGAATCCTTCAGCATTTTTACAACATGAGGTGTTGATTTCTTTAAGAGTAGTATCTCCTGAGAAAGACTTGTCAGTAGCCAATTTTCTGCTTGGTAAAAAGAACAGGAAAAGTTTGAAATTGTCAAAATATCCCATCTGAATTATTTATAAAGTTTTTTGTTGTTGTTGTTAAAAAACAAGCTTTAATTCTCAATTGAGACAACTCAAAGGAGAAAGAAAACAATAATAAAAATCCAAATGACTTTTTTTAAGTACACAGGAAAACACTTTCACTGATATGACCCAGTAGGGTGGGGTTTCTCTTGTTTTCATTCCACAGAGATATTGAATGTTCTTCTTTATTTTATCCCTAATGAGCCTGGAAAAACATTTGGCCTTATGAATTCTCACAGGATCAGAAAATTCCTTGTCCTAGAAACCTGCAGATTAGAAGACAGACAGGCTGAGGATGCTCTGTGAGAGGAGGCAGTGATATTTTTCAGTGTCAGAGTTTATTTGTAACAAGGCGTAGATATGATAACAGTTGTATTTATTGGGCTTTCAGGCAGAGATATAGATGTAGATAGATACAGGTAGTTATCACATTATTTTCCAACTTTTACAAAAATGAGATATATTTTATAGAGCTTACTTTACAAATAGCACAGAGAAAATATGGTTCATACCCTGAAGAATTGGGACATTCATTTCAAAACACACTGAACAGGAAATTTTACATAAAGTAGCTCCAAGAGTTCAATCTCAAAGCAGCCTTGAGTGCTTTTGTTTGCTTGTTTGCACGTATTATTGGAAGGGAGGTTTTCATCATCATCTTCTTAGGCTGGCAGTCACTGACAAAGCTTCACCGAAGGGTTTGTTAGGGGGGATTTGCCTCACAGGGATGCATGCTGGTAAGAAAACAAGGGAGTGAGTACATACAGGGTTGCACAGCCCTAATCCCTCAATCCTAAAACTAAAAAGAAGGACTGAAACAAGTTATTTTTCTAGGAAGGGGAGAGGAGAGAAGGCAAGACAAGGGGCACACTGCATAGGTGCTAACAGAGGAGCACCTATGTGTCTCCCTCTAAATAGGAGCCAGAAAGCTATTTTTATTCTCCTGCTCCTCCCCCACTCTTTGCTGGAACGGCTTTTCATACAATTGTTTTCTTGAACTATAAAATCCCATACTCTTCTTATCCCCAAGAACATTATTTAATCAACTCTTTACAGCAACAAACCCATACATTCCTTCAGTATAATTCAAACAGACATTTTGTAATCCAAAACACACCAGAAATAACGCTGCCTGTTCCCTTGCATTCAGGAGTCATCTTTTGTGTAATTATGAAGAAAAACTGCTGGAAACAAATTGAAAAATGTAATAACCGGTTTGCTGCCCATGATTTACATGAAGGGTACCCTGACAGCACAACAGCATTACTAATTATGATGATCCAAATCAAATTCCCTTTGAGGCTGGTCTCTATCTCACTGCACCCAACTGTAAGAGAGATATCTAAGAAAATCACCTATTACTTGTCACTTCAGAGCAACCGCAGCCAGCATCCTACATTGGGCTAGTGGTATCTCTCTGACAACCTCCCAGACTACACAAATTGTTGATGAGCACTGCGTTAATTCAGCCTGTCATCAGCTCTCCATTCTACCGCTGCAATTCGAAAAGATGAAGTACCTGTGATCTCTTACAGAAAAACACTACTCTGGGAAAACATCTCTCCAGGTAGATGTTACAAACTACCATGCTATCTGCCTTCGAGATCTGCCGTAATTGACAGGTGCTGTGGTGAGCGTGCGGGAGCCCTCCTGGCTCCCGTGAAATTGAGCCTCCGTACCAATGCGTGCTCCTGAAACGCGGCAGCAGAGCGCGGGCTGGCACGGGGATGCAATGCAGAACCGCATCAGGCCTGCTGTCAAGGCAGGGGGAGAAGTGACTGCACACTTCAGCTCCCAGCTCTGACATTGCCTCTCAAGACCATTTGCTCCTCAGATTTCTCACTCCAGCTTGTCCTCTGGAGTGCTGCAGAACATATCCTTTATCCACTGTCCCCTAACATACGCACTTTAGGTTCAATTCTCAAGCTTTTGTTTAGGAATACTATTCACAGAAGAATTGATTTTTAAAGAAGAAAGGTTGCAAGATTGGGCCCAAGATGTTTGTTTGTGATGTGGGGATTGCTAAGCACGCAGAGCACTGCAAACACATTTGCCAGCAGACCATCGTGGACTCAGGGTGTGCTTATGCCAAAGTGGCACAAAATTACCATTATTCTAGAAGAAGATTTTTTTTCCCAGGTTATTTCATATCCATACATTTGTTCATATCTATGCAATGCAAATTAACAGGATGACTAGCATTTGAGGAAAAATACACTATTTTCAGACCAGATACCAGCTGTCAAGTTAGATAGAGAATACTGCATCAGAAATTTTACAGCCCAGTTCACAAAAATTTTATGTGTCTGTAATTCATGTTTTTGTGTGAAATAGTTGTTCGAATATGCCATGCACGGCGTGCCCAATAACTACATGCATAAAGAGCAGTCAAGGATTGTCTTGGGTCAGAGAATGGTCAAATGCATTCTAAAAAGAAGACATACATGATGGTAAAACACTCCTTACTGCACTGCTGAAAATATGTATGCAAGTTCTTAACTGGAATTTAACTGGATTTATCTTATTTATTAAAAAACAAGCCACACACACATAAACACTTTTTTAAAATTTCATTGAGTGCCCCAGAGAGAAGTGAAATGGAAAAACTCGTGGAAAAGTTAATCAATGTTAAGACTCTCAGATTTTCTGACCAGATCTTTTGTTTCTCCCATGTCTCTGGGACTCTCCAGGTAAAAGACCCTCATCTAACAAGCTTCTCCAGTAAGCCCCAAACACAGTCTTCTGTGTGGCAAACTCTGTGGTAAATTTTAGGAAGCTGTTGTTCAAGGTAGGCCATGGTTATTTCTTAGTCAAACTGATAAAGAAGCGGCTGGCGCAAAAACAGAGATGCCAACCTCAGAAAACCTCAGTCACTTTCCATTTTTTTTGCTGAAAAGACAGTCACGTTATAACATACAAATATTCAACAGGCTCTGATCCAGGAAATTATATATTACTTCCGCTGACCTCCAAGGTTAGATGAGTCCTTGAATTCACATCACAAATAAGTTGAACTTAATATCACAAAGACATTTTGAATGCGGTGGACAGGAAGTAAATTAATAATAGAGATTTTATGCTGAATGTGATCTTTTTACTATAGCCGTAGAGCTACAATAAAAGAGCTACAATAAAAATGCTGTACCAACCTATTTTTTTCATTTGCAACTGAATAATATTAATCTCATCTGAAAAGTAATGGTTCTAACAAAAGTGACTGTAGTGCAAGCAGTCAGCATTTTCAAGTCTAACAGTTCCCAGAAGCACTGTATTTTGGAGGCAGTTTTTGCAGAATAAGATCAAAAATGCAGAGATATCTTCTGAGTTCTGATAAAGGTAGGGCTAACGGATTTTGTGGGTGTTGATCACCTACCAGCTCAGCTTCACTGAAGATAAAACTGTAAACTTCCATTCAAGTAAACTTGAAACTGACATCTCAAAAAGCCAGGCAATTTCTTAGGCATCAATATGCCTATGTGCATTTTAATTTCAGTCCCTCCAGCATGCAAATACTGTTTTACTAGACTTGTTCGAGTCTCTGTGTCACTGCCATGGGCCAGTCTTTTTCCCCCAGGAACCTTGCTTTTGGCCCAATACTCTTGGATATTCAGTCAGCTGCTCAGAAAAATCAACCTGTCATTCAACCCTCAGTTATACAATTAAGAAATATCAGCATGGTTAGAAAATATTGTTTGAAACACTAAAGGCAACATAGATCTGGGAAAAGAAAAGATATGCTCTTTATTGTAATGTCGAGGCTGTATATCCATAATGACATTTTTGCTTTTTTAAAGTTTATTTTTCATTTAAGTAGCTGAACAAGACAAAGTGAGACAACTGGCAATTTATTAACTTATTCTTGATAGAGATAACTCAGCTCACACAGTCTCAATGTGTAAATGGAGGTGGCTACATGCTCAAACCTGCTGAGCACTGAGAACTGTGGGCCCAGTCCAGCAAAACACATTGTTTTACACTGGGAGAGGAGGCCTACTGATTTCTGTGAAAACATGCATGTGTTTAAAGTGCTTTCCTGGAGAGCAGCCATAGCGCTTAGCATCTTACAGGAGTAGCATGCTCTTCTCTTCAGGAAGAGAATGACAGACAAAAGCTTCTTAATATGAATCTTAATATTAGCTGGTGTCAAATCGGAGCAGTGCCACTGTTATGAACAGAGCTCTCCTGAGTTTTTTTTTAACCAGCTGAGGGACTAGCTCATTGCATCAGCCCACTTGATGCTAAAAATCTACCCATCACTAAGCTCAGTTAATTGAATGCAGAATACTCTATGCATTTTCTCTCTCCTTTTCCCTTTCTTCTTTTTTTTTTTTTTTGGCAAAGTGCCCTTATTATTTTGTTTCCTAAAGCATTAGAGGCTAATAAAGAGAGCAAATGGAGAAGGAGATGGAAAAGGAGTTTGTTTGTACTTCACTCTCCATTGGCCCATTATGTTTAAATCCATTATGTAGTTTACCTGATGCTGTGTTCAGAGCAACTGAATGCTGTAGTTCTTTGTAATACTGACATTTTCTTAACACAATTTAAATTTAAACCCTTTATTAGTCCAGAGAAGGCTGAGCACGAAACAATAGTATCTCTGGGAGAGTAATTATTTCTGTTCCATTGTCTGGGATGTTAGAGCTTTTGATTAGTTACACTATACAGTACTTAACAGCTAACCAGCCTCACCATGGTTAACAATACATGAGATTTTCCCTGTCCCAGCAGCACTCCAAGTACTCCTGAAATGTTGGCTCTGTCTTCAATCTTGTTATTCACAAATACCTCTAATTTTCTGGGGCGTGTGTGAAAACTACTGTACTGCCAGCAGCATAGAACACCATGCGGCAGGCTCTGTTGGGAAGGGATCTCTGTAAAATGGATGCATGAAGCTGTGGGTTGTAAGCCATTAAGCTTTCTCAGTACGCTTCTAATGAGCTTATGATAGCCTCACAAAATGACTGTTTTTACTGCAGCCTAGTAAATTACAGTATGTACAAATTAAATCAGTGGGACCCAACGCAAGCTGTTCCTCATCAGGTTCAACACTTCTTTTAAGAAGTGAAAAATTATGACATACTAGAACAGCTATATGTTTCACTCATGTCATATGCTGGAAGTGTAGTGTACTTAGCTAATTTCTACAATTAACTGTATAACACTTCTCATTGTGTCCCGCAGAAACCAAGTACTTCCTCTCTTGTGCTGTTCCTTCATGTTTCAAAATTGGTGTTGTAATGCATGTGAATAATAAATTTGTCTCAGCTGTTAAAAGTTAAATGCCAACAAAATAGCTCTCTCAGGCCTTGATCCTTCTCCCATGGAGGTCAGTGGCAAAATCCCAACTGATTTTGTTTGATCACTTGTAACCTTCTGCATTACATTAAAACCACTTTTCATATATTACCTCCTTGGCAGTCACAGGGCACCATTAAAAATGCTCATAGATGTTATTTCTACATCTTCACATATTGCCTCAATTCTTTCCTCCACCAGTTTTATTTTGGTGTGACCTGAATGGATTAGTTCCTGGTGTTCATCACTCCCGGTGACACCACTATGAAAGAAACCTTTTGGGGAATTGGTGTACATATTACATGAAAACATGTCTCGCTCTCTGTTTCTTTCTGTGGCTTTCTCTCTACTTCTCTTTTAATACTATGGTGTCTGAACAATATTAATTACAGTTTGCTAAACAGTCTGAACTGTTTTAAAATTACTACTTAAGCACCACTGGAAGTGGAATTGTCTTGGCCCTGCTGAACCCAGTAGGGCCTTGCCAACTACCTCACCTGAAAACAGCTTTGTGTATATTTTTAACTGGGCAGCCCATGGCATCAAGATGTAAATTCCTCAGAAAGTGTCTTAAGGTAAATGGTGACATTAATACTCTATAAACATGATGTACGGTTGTTAAGACTGTGCAGAAAGCATTCTGCAAGATGACTTTTACTACAGGGACTTAAGGAGGGGCAATAACTACCAGAAGTCCTGCAGGAGGTGGTACAGCGGAGACAAGCTGGTGATTCAGAAAGGTTTTCCAAAGGGTGGCCCTCAGAAGCATTTCCCAGGCCCCAGGGCTGGGTCTGTGCTTCAGCTCTGTCCCAGTGTATGCAGGGAGGCAGACTGGCTGCAGGGCTTCTTGCTGCTCCCCTCTTCAACACCATGCTCTGGTTTCAGAGGGGTCTTCCATCTGGCCACTCCTTGGTTCTTCCAGCTCTGCTGCAGTTTAGCTGGATGGCTGCATATGGACAGGGCGGAGGGAAACTAGGTGAGTTTCTAACAGAAGGCTCGGGAAGTCCTCTGTGTGTGCCTGGATTCCTGCTGAAGGTTATAAAAATTGGCAAATATCCCCAAAGCAAAAAGTTTTACAGGTATTGATGACCATTTTCAATGACAGCATGAAGTGATGAGGTTGTGGAACAAGGGCAACTTCAACCATCTGACAGGCAGTAACAGATCACTTTACCTACCTGAAGTCATGAAATTTCACCACTCATAAAGAGAATAATGCTTTTTGCCTTCCAGTTTTCAAGTCTTCTGATTCCCATTTTCAAGCTTTCCCTACAATCTCCAGAGTCAGAACTCACCTTTAAAAAGCTGACGTATTCACAGTCTTCCTATTCAAGCATCAAGAAAAACACCAAACATCACAAGTTACACAAATTATCCTTAAACCTGTCTGAAATGAAAATCAAAATACATTGGAAAGAGAGCGCAACTAGACTGTGAATGCTTGATTAAAGCAATACTGACTGCAATGAAAGGGAGAGATAAAATGAAAATGGTTGCTACATTGCCATGTCCCTGCAACACTCAAAATTAAAACATGCATGCCAAGCTGGAAACCTGTTGAGAAAACCATTTAATTCTGTAAACAAAACCCCCCAAACTAATTCTAATAACATATAAAAGCTAAATTTACTAGTGAAATGAAGATGTACTTCAGGTGATTTTAATGAGCAGTTAAGAAAACTTGGCTTATCACTTCCCCCTGCTACTGAAATGACAGCACTTTTGAACAACTGTATTGCAGATGGCAGCAGTATTTGGAGCAGCCTTCTAGCATCCACAGTATTAAGGCAGTAGGATATATCAGGTTTTATTCATTTTTTGTTTACATATTGACCTGAATACAAGTAACAATATTGGGATATTGACTACTGCATGACTACTTTATTTATGCAAATAGTCACACACATACACTTATATCCAGAAAATAAGGGAGTTTCTTTCCTCGTTTTGTTCATATATATGTCTGTCTCTCCACTACTGGGCTGTGCCTGCCATTAATTGGCCTCTGAGAGATCCTGTCCACCAACACATATAATAGGATATTATGTAGTTATAAGTACATAATTCAGCCTTCCTGCCTTTTCCTTCCTTTCTTTCTTCTTACCTCCTTTCCTTTCCTTTCCTTTCCTTTCCTTTCCTTTCCTTTCCTTTCCTTTCCTTTCCTTTCCTTTCCTTTCCTTTCCTTTCCTTTCCTTTCCTTTCCTTTCCTTTCCTTTCCTTTCCTTTCCTTTCCTTTCCTTTCCTTTCCTTTCCTTTCCTTTCCTTTCCTTTCCTTTCCTTTCCTTTCCTTTCCTTTCCTTTCCTTTCCTTTCCTTTCCTTTCCTTTCTTTTCTTCCTTCCTTCCTTCCTTCTTTCCTTCCTCAGCTGTGTTTTAAAACCTGGCATCATATACCATGCATATGTGAAGCATCAGAGATGATTAGTACAGACAGGAGATTGGAAAACCATGAAGCACTTTTGAAACCCTGATAGGAAGTGACTCTTCCTGGTTGTTGATTTATTGATGCTGACAACATTAGTTTTTTTCTCATTTTTAAAAAACTGAAAGTACCTCGGTACTTGGAAAAATACTGAAGCCAAGTAAATAATGGAAAAAACCCACCTCTGTAAGACTGAATGTCCCTGCTCCTGAAAGCACCTGCATGTGTAGCTTAAAGAAGAAAAGAAAAACAGAAAAAAGAAAAGGTTAAAAATGAAAAGCTTTCAGAGATGCTTCTTTACAAGCATCCAATATAATTTTCAGATGCTTACAAAGATCCAGCCCAGAAGCTATTTTGTTTCTTTAGAACCAGAGCCAGTATTATTCAACCTCTGTCAAGTCAAGGTCTGGGAATAACACCACCATTTCAAAAGCTGTCTTCCAATAGCCATACACCAATAAACTGACTAATGAGGGCATTTGACTTTAAAGTGTCCAGAGAAGGCTGAACACATGAAGTAGTAATTTTAAAGGTGAAAGTTTCTTAGATATTTTCTTTTAAAGGACATAAGATAATTGTCTTTTTTTTACTAGCCCTTTAAAAATCACTTGCAGACCTGTTTTAAGTCCTCTTAACGTACAAAAAGATACAACTAATGTGTCAGTGGATTGTGAAAGTCACCAAGAAACCAGAAGATTTCCACACCCTCAGTTTACTCTGGGAACGAAGTGCATTCATGATAACAACAAAGACAGAAAAATTATGTTATTTTAGCCTATAAAAAAGACTAAGAATGAATGTTGCAGATTAAAAGATTAAAGAAAAAAAATCAAATTAAATGGACCCCCCAAGCTTTCATAGTATTTAAGCCAAGCATATGATTTTTGAGCACTTAAATTTGTACAGAGAGAAAAGCTCAGAACCATGCATGTTTTCAAAGGGACTTCCTCTGGCTTCATGTTGGTTGACCACACATGCGTTCCCCCTATTTCACTTCTGGTGGGCTTGAAGCCTCAGGCTTTGACTACACCAGCAAATTAAGGAGTTCCTGAGAACTGGAGTGCAGTGAATATTGCTGAATTTTTAGAGTCCTGGCACTGTTTTGGCCCTGGTCTACTGAGCAGTCCCCCAAACACGTCTCAGGCACATCCTGGGAGTTAGCATGTTCAGGGCAGCTTGTGTGCTGGTAGCAAGCTATCAGCACCCTGCTCTGGATAGCAAGAGATTTGCACAGTGTGGAAGTAAGCCTTTGAAGAGGCAGGCCTTTGAATAGTACAGAGGCAGCCAGCTGGCCTCCTTGAGAAAAAATATTTTATTTAGTATCACAGACAGACACTGTGAATAGCTGCTATATACTCAGGCTGAAATGCAGCACCAGTTCACCAGCTCTTTGGACCTCATGTCTCTTATGGGTAGAACAACTGTAAGAGACATCATCGCGAGGTATATTGTCTGGCTAGGTTCCCATGATATATCCATAAGGCATTTCTAATGATAATAAACATTTCACCTTTTTGTGTTCAGGTGTCTGATGAACATGTCCAGATATTTAGCATAGCCAAGGCACCCAGCTAAGGCCATGTTTACTCAAGCACATATATATTCTTTACGTAGTTATTGTACTATAGCCTGATTCTATGGACAGCTACAGCAGCAAAGCTCTACAGCTCTCCTGATTCTTCCAAATATTTTCCCTAAAGGTGAAAGCCAAGAGAAATTTCTGGTGTGTTTTCTACCTTGCTGCTAAAGAACCCAGAAAAAATTCCACTGAAATCAGTGGCTGAATTCCAGTTGTCTCCACTGGGTCGATGATTTTGCACATGCAGCCAAAGCCATTGAGAGAGCCGGATTCTCAGCTGGTGTCCATTGACTTTCATGGAGATAGGCCAGGTCACATCAGCTGGGAATTTTGCCAGAGATGTTGACAAAAAGGCGCAGATGAAAAGAGTCAGCTATACAAGGCTTATAGTTAACTTGGCACATCTAAAAGTAGCCGAAGTACCACTACAAGGGATACAATTACTGCAAAGTACAACAGGGAAAGAAAGTATGTTCAGAAGATGAGCCGTCTTAGAAACCATAATGATATGTCAGGCCGAGATTTTCCCACATGGAAGCTGTGGTGAGGATGACTTAGTTCTGTCCTAAAAGGCTGTCTTTAAATTGCCCCCTTTCTTTCTGCTCTAAGATTAATAAACATAGCAGCCAAACCAAGCAAACCACACGTTCTTTGAGACAAACCACTCTCTCAACAGCACAGTAGACCACCTCTGTGATAAGAACTTGTCCTGGTTTTGGCTGGGATAGAGTTGATTTCCTTCCTAGTGGCTGGTGTAGTGCTGTGTTTTGGGTTTTAGTAATATTGATAACACGCCGATGTTTTGGCTGTTGCTAAGCAGTATTTACACTTGTCAAGGACTTTTCTTCCCAGCTCCCCATGCTCTGCCAGGTGCCCAAGAAGCTGGGAGGGGACACAGCCAGGACAGTTGATCCAAACTGACCAAAGGGCTATTCCATACCATATGACATCATGCTCAGTATATAAAGCTGGGGAAGAAGAAGGAAGGGGGGGACATTCGGAGTGATGGTGTTTGTCTTCCCAAGTAACCATTATGTGTGATGGAGCCCTGCTTTCCTGGAGATGGCTGAACACCTGCCTGCCCATGGGAAGTAGTGAATGAATTCCTTGCTTCGCTTTGCTCGCGCGCGCGGCTTCTGCGTTCCCTATTAAACTGTCCTTATCTCAACCCACGAGTGTTCTCACTTTTGCTCTTCCGAGTCTCTTCCCCATCCCACCGTGGGGGGAGTGAGCGAGCGGCTGCGTGGTGCTTAGTTGCCGTCTGGGGCTAAACCACGACAGAACTTCATGTCCCAAACTATGGCTTATCACTTCTTGTTGGCTGCTGGGGAGCAGGGCAGGGCCCTGGGGCTCCCTGCCTGCCTTTGTGCTGAGAGCTGCAGCTGCAGAGCTCCCCATACACCATTTCTCTGTGTTTAGCCTAACGAAGGAAGCCTTGAAATGAAGTAAGACAAAACCCATGGACACAATATGTAATAGGTGGTCAGGTGAACATGCAGGTGAACAGCTCGTGGAGGCTTGAAGCAACTGCCTTCTTCCCAACTCTGATTCCTCATCAGTGTTTCTGGTAACATGAGCAATGATGCTATCATGAGACCTAATCCTTCAGCTCTTTTGTATCAGCTACTTACTCTTTTCTCTCTAAAATGACTGCTATACAAAACATATCAATGAATATCAGAAAAGATCTGATAGTCTGCAATGAATTATGTCCAGGGAAAAAAAACCCTATATTTTTAAGAGAAAAAAATAATTTTTCTCTCAAAAATAATTTCAATAGGTGACAAATTGGGTAAAAAGTGCACTAAGATTTTACATTGAATGTACATATGAACCTGACTATGGTATAAAATTTTCCAAACCATAAGCGTACATGCATCTTCTGATTTTGCATTGATCCTTTTCAAATGAAGACAAACTGAAAATTGGACAGGATAAAACCAGTCATACTATAGAGCATATGACAGCCTATGTGTTAAGAGTGGGAAGGGAACTTCTCTGAAAGTAAAAACTGACTGCGGCATAATTTCTGGAAGTTTCTAGTGAGACAGCTGATATTTTGTTGGACACAAAATACTGGAGAGAATGGATATTGGTCTCATCCAATGCAGTATGCACCTTGGTCTTGAGAAGCTTAGTGTAAAGAAAAAATATATGTTTGCACTGCTTTGTTTTTTATCAGTGAAATGGTGGTTGTTAATAATCTAACCATTTAATATACTTCTCTATTTATTACTACATATTTAATGAAGCATAAATCATTAAAATTATCCTTCAGTGCAAACAGAGAGGAGGGACTTAAAGTGTCATGCCATATGATCCACGGGACTGGGCATTTACTCCTCTCTCCTTTTCCACTCATTACATATCTGATGCTGCTTATGGATTACGTGGAGTTCCTGCTATAAACAAAAAGTAGCTATATGTAAAGGTTATTGTGTCTCTGCTACAAATTACAGTTGGAGATAGGCTAGTCCTGTTAAAAGTACAAGTAGTGCTTTATTGCATTGAACCTTCAACACCCTCAAAGAGCTAATAAATAGAATATTAGTACTAAGTCTATTTAAACCCCTCCTGCTGCCTTCATGCCCTGTGTGCTATGATGTGCTACTTAGGCTTTAATGCAGGTCTTTCACAGACATTTTCCCCTTTGTGTCTGCTCTTCCCAAACTTGCATTAAAGCTGCGTCATTGTGAACTATATGACAGTTCATGATGCATAAAATCAATCTGCCACTTCTCCCTGCCAGACAGCCAAAGAAGGAATCAGGAGCCACAAGCATGTATTTGAAGTGTACCCTTGGATAATGGTTCAGTATCATTCTTGAACTCAGCATCCTGTAAATATTCAACACTTCTGAAAGTCTGTATTCATCATTTTAGGCAGCCAATATAGATCCATGTGCTCGGTTTAAAGACATGTGTTTTGTTCAAGGTCACATCAGCAATTGGTTGTAGAATGTATCAGAAGTCAAAAAAGCAGTGAACTTGACTTCGTAGATTTTAATATGGGCTATATAGATTTTTTTATATTTTTGTGTTTGCTCTCCGAAGATACTTGTATAAATCTCCACAGTGGTTTGTACAGATGAAATATTCTCTGTGTATAATATTTCTGATGGATCCACTCCCCCACCTAGTTCAGCTTGACTTTAGTTATAACCTTTCTCCGTTGTGTTGTTGACTTAATTTGAAAACCAATTAATTTTTAGTGAATATCAAAGCGCCCTAGAAAAGAAAGTAACTCCCAAAAAACCATTGGTCTCCACTACTGTCAAATGTGTTTGGAAAATATGCTGTTCTGAGTCCTCTTAGTTTGACAATAATCATATAGCAGCCACCTTCAATCAAAGCTTAAACAGAAAAGTCAGTCCTTCCAAACCTTTCTCTCGGATCTTTTTTTTTAATGATTATAGTGATAGTACAAGGGGTAATGGTTTTAAACTAAAAGAGGGTAGATTTAGACAGATATAAGGAAGAAAATTTTTACAATGAGGGTGGTGAAACACTGGAACAGGTTGCCCAGAGAGGTGGTAGATGCCCCATCCCTGGAAACATTCAAGGTCAGGTTGGATGGGGCTCTGAGCAGCCTTATCTGGTTGAAGATGTCCCTGATCATTGCAGGGGAGTTGGACTAGGTGACCTATAAAGGTCTCTTCCAACCCAAACTATTCTATGATTCTGTTCTATGATTCTATTATTACTACTTATGAAGAATTTAACCTGTATTTTAAACACACTGTGAAATAACCAAGCCATCCGTAGTCCATGATACACATACTGTTTGTGAACATTCTTAGTAATGTTTTATACTTTCTGAGAAATATGTAAGTAAAAATATGGTCTGATGTGAACTACTGAGATCATAAAATTATTGCAGAACAACAATCCCTCTTAGTTGCAATTAAATGCCATGCTACCAATCTCAAAACCCTCAAATTTTTAAGTGCAAGACAATGCACTTTGTAATGGTCAAAGTAAGCAGGAATCACTAACTTTTCTGGATAGCTTTGAAGCTGACTTTTTCCTTTAGGAAAACACTTAGCCCATTTATAACATTTTCCCCATATCTGATGCTGATTTCATGTTGATTTCCCAGCAGTGTAATTCCATTGACTTCAGTAGAAGGCTTCATGATTTACACTAGCATAAATGAAAATACAATCAGGTTCTTCATTTTAAAGATGGAAATCATACTTATCATTCTCCCTTTAGGTAATGTAAGGATAAATTAGTACTAGTTTGTGCTCATGAAGTGTTTTAAAAAAAAATATAGTGGTAACTGTGATAAATATTATTCCTTTTGTGCTGAAAGTTCATGCTGACTTGCAAAAATGTTTCTAAGTTAGGTCAATGTAGCAGTAATTTGAGAAGGTGAAGGTCTAACTTGTTGATAATGGAGATTTACAACCTTGTGAGATTTTCCAACCTTGAAATAATATTAATTATAATAATTCATTCTTTACATCATATTCATTCCTTCTTCCTCTTTAAGGAGTTAATAATAAATCTATTTTAAACATTTGAAATACGTCTGAATAAGAAATAACCATATCCCTTAAGGTAACCTCCTCTTCCTGAATTCAAAGGCAGTTTTTATTCTATTCTGGCAAAGTAGAGAGGCCTAAAATTGTGAATTATTAATGCCTGCATCCATTTTAAAGTCTCTTTAGAAAAGAGATAAAAGAAGCCTTATTGTAAATGACAATTAGGTCTACCATGTACATAAGATCATAACTTTATCAAGTGGTAGTAATCTTACAGACGAAAAAGAAAGCAATTAACAATTTTGAAAAGAAATAGTTAAAATAAACACAGATGTTGTCAATGAATTTGCTAAGTTCTTTTAAAGAAAGAATTGTCTGTGTACATAAATTTGGAGCTGGGCTGAGTTGAGAACATGAAAGCCTATCAGGATGGCACACAAAATACTGAAAATAAGGGCTTTTACTGTGAGGGGTCTTTATAAGGGTTTTAAACCTGACTACCCCAATTTAACAAAAATCTTCCATACTGCAAGTGAATATTAGAACTCATGAAGGAAAAGACACAAAAAACTTGGTGATGTTCAAACAAGATTGCAAACAAGCCATAAGCACCTGTAGATTACCTGCTCAAAATGAAACTCAGCCCACTACACATCATTCATCTGCCCACTTTAATTAACTTTGGAAAAAGTTAAACCCATTAGAGAAGCAATATGCAACTGTGCATAAGGAACATGCTAGAAACAATGAATATTTTAATGTAAAGCTTTGTAGGTGTCAGATAAACAGAAATTACAGTTTTGCATAGAGACTTTGGAAACTATAGGACATGCTTGTAAAAAAATCCAGTTCCGATATGCTCCTTTTTGTCAGCTTGTGCCCTGTTATGTCCCATATATTTATGAAAGCCACCCCTTTCTTGCATAACCAAAATACACATTTGAAAGAGATAAACTGAACATTGATATTGTTTGGACCAATATCGAAAGTTCGTATTCAATTGTCTGGCTTTTGTCCAGCAAAGTGTCAACTGATGATCAGATAGGTGCTATTTTTTCAAGCCTGCCTGTAAGAAATGGGAACCTCACATACCACTGCAGCTTCATATTAGTAAGGATTTTGCATATGTCTCATGAAGATTTGTATCCACAAATGGATCTCAACCCAGGAGTCGTGCTCTGAGCTACATCCTGCAAAGTTCCCAAGTTATGAGCCATTCACTGTGTGTTGGTGGAGAGCTATAAAGGCAAATGCTGAATCCTTTCCTTGTTTCTGTGTCACTGAAAGAAGCTAGAGCACACCTGTATAGTTTGCTTATTTCTCAGCTGAATGAAGCTAGAAAGCTGGACCTGGACTTTGTAGTATTTAAACTGGTTTACATATCAATCATCTCATTCATGTTAAATTCATATTTTTGCAACATTTTTTAGTTTAAAAGGTCCTGCAGGTTTTTTATATGTTTCATTATCTAAGGTATGTTTTAGACAAACATATTTTAAATTTTGCAGACGTGCCTACAAAAATATGATATTGATGCATAAACACACTTCATATATAAATGAAATTGGTTCTCTCAAGCAACACGTATACGTCTATCATGAGTGGGATTAAAGTTGGATTGGGATAGATTTCTTTCATGACCACTGATAAACTTGGGCACTAATGCAGCCTCAACATTTAATAGAGAGCACAGACTATGAAAAATGTGCAAAACCAGCTACTGTGTGATGTCTCAACCTTGATCCACTTCATCCAAGAAACTCCTTCTCTGTTTGCATCCTGCCAATAAGAGACAAACAAATAACTTCCCTAATACGGTACAGCATCATGAGGAAGTCAAACATCATCCCCTGCACTGTGGGAACAGATCTATAGAAGACAGACTCATGAAAGAAAGAATAAAAATTCTACCAACACTCAGAAAAGTGAATGTGGTTGATTACCCCAAAGAGGATAGGCCCAGGCTTTGCATTTTTTATTCCAATTTCATGGAGTATTTCTGTTACATAACTGATTTTTTTTCCCTCCAAATTTAAAAACAAATATATATGACAAAAATAAAACACTGATATGTCTACATTTTATTATCTACACTTTTTTTCCTAGGAAATGTTTAGCTGAAAAAAACATTTTAATTACAAAATATTATCATAGAGCTTCATGAGGAAGGTAATTCATAAGTTGAATGCTTTCTTTTTCTTCCATGGCCAAGTTCATCAGCTGGACTATATCTCCCATGAGCCACTTTTTAAGGTTGTGAATGGAATAGTGCTGGCATCAGAACTTGTGACTACACGTTACCCGCAGCCACTAAAATCAAGTACCTGAGATGCTGCAGCAGAGAGCAATCTTAAATCCTAGTGTCTCAGAGATACAACTGTGTGTCAGCAGGGAGTTTTTACTGTTAGAATCTAGGCCTGTATACCTGTAATAGCAAACTACATGGATATTTTGGAAGCTATCGACAGAACCTGTGCTGTCCTGTACTGTACTGTTGCCAGGGCTCTGCTTGTTGCTGGGAAGGCACTTACATGATTAGATAACTGCACGTTCTTCTTTCAGGGTTGTCACGTGGATTTCATCATATAGAGAGCAAATTGACCACCAGCTATGGATGATAGGACAGGAAAGACAGAAGACAAGCAAGAGAGAACGGGAGATCTATGAAATAAGAAAACATCAATAGAATATTGTTTTAAATCATAAAAAAAAAAGTACCTTTGAGAATGGGCCATAAGCCTCTTCTGAGTTGCTGAATGCAATTATTCATTATTGTTGTTATTATTATCACTTGCCCTGTTCTTAAGATGATAAAATTTTATTAAATGGTATTTCAATCTTTATTAGTAGGTATTTAATTAAGTGAATAGATTTATTGCACACATTTTGATTAATTGACCTGTATCAGGTATCTATAAGGAAAAGGCAGATCTAACATACACCTCTTTAGCTTTTAAATGTCAGCAATAGAATGATACAGCACTACAACACCTAGCAATTTTCTTATTAACTTCTATACTGAACTCTACCCTAGCCCATAAATAAAACAGGAGTTGCCCCTAATACATAAGAGTATTGAGTCAAACAGTATTATCAAACCGAGTACAGATAAAAACTAAGAATAAGGAAAGAAAAAGAAGAAAAAGCAAACAAATTAAAATAACATGATACACTGATTTATATGACATGTTAATCATCTATTATTAATCCTAAGTGCTTTTTGAGTTCTCATCTAATTTCACTATAGCATCACAGATAGACCGTAGTCACCTTTTCCTGAATGTTAATAATTGATAAGCAATATTTAGCTTGCAAATAGGAAGCTGATGCATACTCTTTGGAAAGCCATGCATTGCAACAGCTTCTCCCCTTGGGTGACATCTGCTCCATCTGTATAAAATTGTTCTATAAAGCATTGAGGGCTTTGGGAAGCAGAACCCTTCCAACCAATATCTACAGTCCTCACAGCTGATCCTTACATTTTGTTCCTGGCTTACCTTCTTTGCAGCTTTCGACACCCACTTACAGAAAAAGAGTCTTCTTTCTGTGCGCATTGCTGTTTTGGCTCAGCCTTTTTGCTTCCAAGGCCCCAGACAGACACTGAACACTGCAAAGAGGAGTGTGCTGGATGTTTACACTAGGCTAAATTTCACTACAAGTGCCTGGAAAAAAGGATGCCCATAGCACTGCCTATTATTCTGGGAATCACACTGGAAATTTCTGATGAGGATTCTGGAGTATCTAATGAGGAGAACTTGGAGTCAACAGAGCTATGCAGATTCACATCAGCATCCGGGGAGATTAGGCAATGCAGGGTGAATATTCACACTGTGTAGATGTGAGCAGTACATTTTATGCTTACATTTGCCTTTACAGACTCACAGTTCCTTGATTGAACAACAAGGATGCAGTACATTATACCTTCTATGTTTCTCATGAGACAAATTTTCACACTTCTGACAAACTGGATTTCATTAATTTTCACCTTTCCACTCAGAGCTGTTTTTGTTTTCTTCGCTATCATATTCTGGGTATCAAGGAGAGTATAACTGCAAAAGTCTTTATAATAATTTATCATGGTTACCTGCTGCTAAAGTTCTAGCTAATTATATGGCTAGGTCTGTCCTGGCTATATTTCAACAACTATATGGACAAAAATCACCTCCAGGAATAAAATTTGTAATGCACCAAAACTTTCTGACTTCCCAGCTGAGCTATAACAATTTATGCTACAGAATCCCATTTGTGGTACATGTATACTAGTAAACTTTTTTTGCTTGAATTCTATTTGCTATATATGACAATGACTACTTAGCTTTATACTTTTGCTCTCTTCTTCTAAGGCTTTTAATTCATCTGACTTGTTGGCAAAAATGTGTACAGGTTTTGTTTATAACTCTCAGTGAAGAATAGACTCTTGATTATAAATCTTTTTTTTTCTCTGTGTGTGGATTTGCCTTTAGAGCTTTCCACGTTGCCTGAGTTTTACTTGGGTCATGCATTTACTGACATTTACTGGCATACTGGCAATACATAGATTAGCTGGCAAATACATTAATACTATATATTTTTGGCAAAGAGGGGGAATGGTTCCCTAATTCTGAAGCAGTTGCCTCAATTTGGAAAGCTTATTTTGATATTTTACTGACACCATTAGAATGCCTATCAATTAGTCTTTCATCACAGTTGCTCCTACTAAATAGTCAGTTAGCATATTTAGTAATCATGTGTCCAAACCATTTGATTCAAAATGTTCATTGTTGCCTCCAAATATGAAAATAACATAATTTCCCAACACTTGAACTACTATCATAATGGACCAAAACCAGCTTCATTTAGTTGCATAAGTATTCCCATTCAAATCATTTTATCAGTAACGGCTGCAAATGAACCATGAAATTTAGCTGTTTTCTAGTCAAGTATAATCTAGTGGAATATCTCATGTAGCTTTAGATCTTGATATAGACTTTTCTGATCCAGTTTGTTAAGTTGATTCAGAATGTACGTGCCAACCTGACAAAAGGATTTGGAGTTGATTCCTATTAATACAGATTAAAATTAGGACAGAAAATGTCACCCAGCTCTGTGGAGACTCAGAATGGTTGCCAGAGGACTTAAATGCTTTCCTTTTTCCAAACAGACTCTTAAAAAGTTTATTTGAGTTTTATAAAATAATTAATTTAGAAATTTGAAAGGTAATGGTGAGAAATAATAGAGTATTCTAGGCCACATAAAAATTCTAATGACTATTTCTGAGCAAACAGTTAATAAAAGTGGTTTGTTCTTCCTTTAAACTTTATGGAGCTTAGTACAGTTGTAATTCATTGATCATGTATTTTTGTTCTCATTTATATATCAAAATACAATATCTGCTGTTTACAAGTTTATATATGCCAGCAATTACTACACATAATAACAACCAAAATACCATAATACGTACAATTTGATTATATAAATTTGATTAATTCTCATAAACAGATGGATGGTAGAGCAGGGGAAGCCAGAACTAGTCACTGTCAAAACAATACAGCTTGAATCAATTTCTTCAAGAGGTATTAACTTCAATTGCAATATTAAAAGAAGTTACTTTAACATTATTTTTATGGTCTACCATGGGATGCTTTTTTATTAGTGTCATCATGGATTACTAACAGACCAACTCTGCATGAGGAAAACCAGCCCTCTTCATGCCATTTATACATTTCTGATATTTTACACAAAACCTATGTTAAAACAACTTTACCAAGGTTTTAAGTCATGCCTCTTTACATTAGGAAATGCCACAGCTACGGTGGCCTGGACAGCCTCAGTTCAGTTCCCGGCGTTATTAGTTGTCTTCATTAACATATCACATATTTCGTTCCATGATCAACCACTATCTGAGCTTTCCACAAGACCCTTGTGCCCTTCTGTACATAGGCTGGACAGCGCTCATTTAATGAATAGGCATTCAATATTTGTTTATTTGTCTGTTTGTTTCTCACTTTTCACCATATGGCCCTAGGCTATGTATATACTGAACAAACCAAGCACTAAGAAATAATTATCTTTTCCCTTGGGAGCATTACTATAGCAATCCTTCCTGTACCATTGAAATACGTCACAAATATAAATCCATTTATCTGCACAAAAGCCCTGTTCAGAAGAGAGATGTTATGCAACAGCAGTTTACAGATGGGAATTTGAGGCACACAAGGTTAAAGTCAACAGTTTGACTTACATTTGGACTAATTTTTAAATGACCTTTTTTTCATAATGCATAACAATGCATAGAACCATACACAACTGGTCACGGCTTCTGTCAACTTCATTCATGGGTGTGAGTATAACACAGATCTTGAAGCAAATATTTGCATTGCAGAGGTTAGATTTCTGGCATCCACATGCAGCTCCTGAGATTTCAGAAAGACAGGTCTGAAAGAGAGGTTCATACAGGAGACAGATGATTCTCACTTCTTGGGAGGGTGGCTGAGCAAAAGAAGGAGCCATAACTCTAGTGGAAGGTCTCCAAACGTCAGGGAGGGCTCAGCTCACCAAGAGAGTGATCAACATGAAGATTGCCATGACAGGGTGAAGAACAGGGTAACATCAATGAAAGCCAGAAATGAAACGGAGGCAAACTAACAACAAATGGCTCAGCACACATACCCCTAAAAACCAGACAAAAAGCACGAGATGTGTGAGAAACAGAACTGCAGTCCCAATGCTGCAGCTACTCAAGATGGAAAAGGAATAAACATGCATGTGTGTGTAGGAGAGCTTTCCAGCACACAGGAGAGAAGCCACCATGTGACTTTAGGAGATCCAGACTCTCAAGACAGAAACTTCAGAAGAGTGCCAGGCAATTACGTTATTTCAATTTAATTTAAGCATTTTATATTGCAACAGATGGGTAGAGCTGTCTCATTTATGTATTTATATTATACTGTGTTAAAAAGGTCATGCAGGGGATCAGGAAAGTGTTATGTTTACCTTGTCTTAGCTACTACACTTTGTGAAATATTATTGTCTCCTGGAATGCAGAAGAAAGAGACAGATTACTCCCACAGTAGACCAAATGAGCATGACTGGTTCTGGAAAACTTTCTGGAGTGTAGAGTGGAGCAGGTAGTGGCAGAGAGAAAATGGGAGACTCCATAAAGTCCTGTCCAGTAAGGGAAATGGTCCCAAATTAGGTCTTAGGAGTGTCACGTAAGAGACTTTCCTGAAAAGTCATAAGGAAGGTCCATAGTGAGAGAGACTGGAGTTTTCATTGACCTGAAAAGATGCTGAAGGTTAGACTTACAACACAGTATGAAAAAAAAAGTATAAACACTGCAAATACACAGCGGTTAGGAAGTTGATTTGTTTCCAAACATCTTGTTTAATCTGTCTCACCCAATGCTTCTGAGGCTTCCCCTATTTAGTGAGTTATCTTGCTGTAGTTTGGTTGTCTTTGTTGTTCTTTAAATAAAACATTAGCTTTAGAGATTGGATGTCATTACTGTTTTTTGGCATGCTTGCATCAAAAATGAGAAGAGGGGAAAGTGGTTTCACTTGGCCAAAGATGGTCCCCTGGAGCCAGCCGCAATGTGATCCTCGCCAGCCTGACATGAGCAATAGCAGGCTAGAAAACTCTGCTGAAGTGCACAGTGAAGCTCTGGCAAATGCACCTTTCAAATAGGAAAGCCACAAAACAACAGATAGTTCAGTTTACCCTTCATGGTAACTAACACCCTGGAGGTCTGGTCATGGCTGCAGAGCAGTGTGTGTTGGGAATTTATTTTTTGTTAAATGTCATATTCTAGTAGAGTATTCTAACAGAGTTTAATATCATATATAAGATACGCTAAGGAAAGGTAAAAAGGGTTTATCTTCTTTTAATAGAGTTTGTTAGGCACAATACAAATTCCCACACATCAAGCCAGTAACTGGTTATAGTCTTGCGTTATAAGAAGGAGAAACAAAGAAGACAATTGGGAACAACATAAAATTGTGATGACTCCTTGGTAGCAGCAGGATGGCAAACAAGCTAACACTAAAGAGGATAGGTATTGGTCCATTGGGTATTTGAGGACTTTAGACAGACTGCAGGCCAAACACAGAGAAATTGAGAACCAGTAAAGAAATATCAAGAGCATGAAGGAGTCTAGTAATTGTTAGTAGAGGCTGACTATCTCTGCAAATGTGCATATCTACTAGAAACTTACAAACACCAAATGATGAGGCATGGGGAAAGAGGGAATTCTAAGAATGGACTTTGGAAAAGGAGAGAGAATCACAAGCAAGGCAACAATCCTGAAGTCTTAAGGCTGGGCAGAACCAACCACAGCTATGTTGCAGTAGATCAAAATGGACACTAAAGTAGGCATTGAGGAGGCTGTACTCAGATGAGTTGTACTGAGTGTGTAAGTGGATGTGAAAGGTTGTCCTTCACTACTCCAAGCCTGCATGCACAATTTGTCTGCAGGCCATCATAAGCCATTGCTGTGTAAGCTAACAAATACTCCCCCAACAATAAATGAAATAGCCTTTATTACAGTCAAAGCTTTTATTGGACTCTCCTACTACTTGAGTAGTTGTCAGTGCTAGGGTCTTGCAGAGAGGCTTCCCACTAGAGGAGAAATCAGAACTGCAGGACTAGTATTTGCTTTATATACCTTGTTTTCTTTTAGTTATATCAGTCATTAAACCAAGTACAACACTGGTACAACACAAGAAAGTGCTGCTATTATTTCAGAGCCCAATGTCAGGTCTCTAGAAAGCAACTTTTCTGTAAGAAGTGGCTCTACTTAGAGAATTGTCTGAGAAAATATTCTTATTTCTTTCCAAAAGCCCTTCTCAGAAATTACCTCAAACCCTGCCTCCCCCCCCAACCCAATCCTCAAACCCCTGAACAATGCAGCATTTCCTCAAAGTCAATATGCTATTCACAGACACAGAAAAGAATTAGGTGACTATGTATAATGGTGCCATCCAGTAACGCTTGCTTTAAAAACATATTTCCAGCAGAGACACAACTCCTAAAGAAGAGACAATTTAATCACATATCTCAGACTGAACATACAATTTTTTTCTTACACACTGTCTTCTATTTCAACCTTTATTTTGAAGGTAGCAAACTGATTTAATCTGAAAGAGATTAATTAATATTTTTTAGAATTTCACAAATCTTGAGAAGAATTGGAAGAGGTTCTCTGGTGTTTTAATAGTTTATTACCTCATTGCAGGCTCCAGTCTCCTTCTTACTGACAAACCTCTGAAAGAGTTCCATTCTTTCTGTGTTTATAAGATTTTAGTACTCAGGTTTGGATATGGAGCACTTGCTTATCTTGATTGCCAGGCTTTTGTGATTCTTGTCCCATGTCAGCATTACCTGATTTGACTAAAATAATCTTTATCTTGGAATCTCAACACTATTGTCAGGTCTCAGAGGAGCTCAGATTTGTTCCTTTGGGCTATATGATGTGGCTTTTTTATTATGCTAAAAAATCTAATTGAACAAGTTTTGAACAAAGAGCATCACATTGTCCAATTCTACACCTTCTATTCCAGCAAGAGTACAATGGCTTCTGTTTTCTAATTTTTCTGCTTTGTTCAACATAAAAAATCAACACTCTGTCTCAGTTCATAGATCTCTTTGTTTCAGCTTCCCTTTCTTCAGTGTTGCTTATTCCTTCCTCTGTTGCATGCACACGTTTGGTTAATTTATCCAATTTAGCATCCATTGCATCTCCCTTTCGTTTAAGTCTCTCCCATGCTGTGAAGAATGACTGTCCAGGTCCATTTTATTTCTCTAAATATTGCTGCAATATCTGCAGGAGCTTCTTTCTCCCTAAAGGGCACTAAGACAGATGCTGTGTTTTCCATAATGTCTGTAAATTCTCTTGAGCAGCCTTCACTGGGCTTCTCTGGACTACATGACACTCCTAAACTGTTGTTGCTCTTAATGATCTGTTGCTCTACAGTGATCTTTTGCTCATCTTTCTCCAATGCTGGCAAAAAGTCAAGACCCAGAGAGAAAGGACTAAAAATTTGAATATTTGACCATTTTGCAATTGGCCTAAAGCAATGGGGGACAGGCTTATTAAAGTATTTTGGCATCTGCCTCCAATGCAATTCACAGCCTAGCCTACAGGTGTTTGGTGGGCACCTAGCCCTTGAGAGGACATTAAAAATGGGACACATTTTTCAGAGGCAAGGTGAATCAGTTATTTTTTTGTCATTGAGCAGAAAGCAGTGTCCTGCTCATTCCTTTTGCCAGGCAGCCAAGCACTTTATGCCATATTTACAGCTGACTGAATGAGGGGGCAGGGGGATGGCTCCTGAATTCCTTTGGAGAGGCAGGCTAGGACAATGGCAAAGTCCAGATCAAATTTGCTAGTAATGCACATCTGGATTGGAATTTGCCATTTTAGTATCCTTCCATTAAAGCACGCTTAGTGTGTCCCTATACCTAACATTGATACTGACAGAACAGATAACAATAGCTTCTTTTATTTTATTTTAAGTTGGTAAAACCCAAACAAGAAAGAATTGAGAATTTTCATAATCAGGAATTTTTTCCATCAGCAGCTTAAATTAAAAATACTTTTAAAGTATTTATCCCAGGCAATGGTAGTGGTTGAATAATTTTGTCATTTTGTCTTTGAGAAGTTTCTGGTGCAATTCCCAGTGGATCAGTTTCTACTTCAAATGTGATGCCTTTGCTGCAATTACAGAAGAAAGTCAGAAGATGATTAAATATGCAGAGCTGCAGATAGTAATGGTCAAGGCTGAGTCTGCAAAAGAGAGGAAAATGTGAAATAGCAAAACATGTCCTCAATCTGTTTTTATTACTGATTATTTGGGATTTTAGGGCATTTATCTGCCACCTTTCAAGTACCACGTTCTCTTCAGGAAACATACATAATTCTGTACTCATTTTTCTTAAAATATTCCACTGCTTATTTCATGGATTTGTGGCTTGACCTTGAACTGAGACTTTAGCAAAATAAGTAGATTATTATCAGGATTAAAAAATAAATGGTACGCTATGCTGGCCATACACATTTCAGGATGCCTATTCTAAGACTTCTGAAAGAGTCTTTGAACATACTAAATATGTGTCCTGTGAAATTAGGTAAATTTTTAGCATCTTTCAAAAACTGAGACACGCAAAATCATTGGACACTGTCTTAAATTTTGGCCATATGTACATGTGTGTATCTATCTGCATGTATGAGTATGTTATTGTAAAAGTTTTAATTTTCTCTAACTTCCCTGAATAATTCGCTGGTAAGTCTTCCCTTGTCACATATGGTAATATGGACTTATCAGGTAATTAAACATAGGGTGACATATTTAGTAATACAAAATATTGTTTGTCAAATAACATATCCACTGAGTTTCAATAAATGTTTACTATATGCCTAGGTAGCTAATTAAATAGGTGATAAATTTAATTAGAGAGATTCTTGAAACAATTTGTTTTTTCTAAAACCTGGTCACTTTTAACACTTTTAAATTAAATCCTTATTTCAGTGACTATATTTAAAGTGTGACTCGAATTCCCTGTAGTTCACCTCAGAGGTTTTTTATTTTTACTCCTGGCTAATAAATTAAGAGGCATACCAGTCATACCAGTAAAACCCCAAGCAAGCTGCCCTGTATCATACTTCACACTTCATCAAGATTCTTCCCTGTGTAGTAATACTATTCATAGGGTTTTATATTTGTTTGTTTTGTTTCTATGGTTATTTTTCCACTTACCTTAGGAAGTGTGATTGGTTTTTCTCAGCTTCCAATCTCCACTAGAACATTTTGAGTTGTCCAGAAAATCACTTAAAGCTCTTACTGGTCAAATAGAGCTGAGTGAACAGACACGTGATTTATCTACATCTGCCTGAATGAGGTGAAAACAGTCTTTCAGACACAGGGAGAAAAATACAGAAATGTTTCACCTCCTAAAACTTTTTTTTAAATGGCTTGGTTATTTCCTTCATAAATGGTATACACCTAGCATCATAGGCACCACAACTGTTCTTAAAAATACATTATCTTGCCTCATTTTCTAGAAAATAACTACATATAAAATCTCAAATTTAAGAAGTAACTTATTCATTCTCACCCATCCCATGTCCCAGTTCAAGCTATACTTTGCTAGGACAAACTTACAAAGCCAGAGGAGTGTCGCAGCACTGTAGGACTCTGACAAATAAGCAGTAAATTGAGTTCCAAAAGCATGAACTTAACGTGATGGTTGAGAAAATGCCTTTACAGCTGTGTCCCTTTCATAGCTTCACAGAGAGACTGGAAACTTGAATTATTCCAGTCACTATAGCATAATCTCTGTCACACAAGGATCATGACAATTACTCAAGTAACAAGGATGCATTAGGGATGTAAAGGACAAAACAACTGGATCTTGCCTATTAGAATTTAATGAGGAATTCATGTGTCTCGCAGGCAAGCTGGGATTTTCCTCTTCAGTGTACCACCAGATAAGGCCTATAGCCATAGATAAAACATGGTGAAGGCTGTTCAGTCACAGTGAAGCAGTGGACACTGTTTCAACCACCATCTCAGAGTTTTCCCGTGTTTAGTCGTTAGCATACCTCCTGGCATGCTTTTGGACCGTGCCAACTCCTACACCCCAAGAGCGTGTTTTGTGCAATGCCATAGGTCTGTGCTCTGCCTTGGCGGCTGTGCAGTCTCTCTGGATGAGGCTGCCCTGTTTGGGAAGGAAGACAAGCATGAAGAAGCAAGTGGTGCCACACCACATGGCTGCAGAGCAAGGGAGTAGTCGTTGCCTATATTACTGAGCAACAGCTATGAAGTCATGCATACCAACATTTTCTCTTGGTTTTGCCAAGAGTCACTTTTCTCAGTGGCTTATTTTGGCCATTCCTGAATTGATATGGAATCAAATCCCTATTAAAAATGAATTAAAATCTTCTTGCCAAGTAGAGATGAAATATACCTTGGGACTGCCACCACATGGACAATCAGAAAGATACAGAGAAGTTAACAAGCTCCTCAGGAAGTAAAGAGGATGCAGATAGACGAGCTTCTTCAAATCATGGGAGAGAGATGTCCTCTGATTTCACTACCTACCACCTTATCAAGCCCATTGAGGCATGAGTAGAATATGTTTCAGGTAGCTCACCTAAATCCAAATCCTCCACCCTTTGCACTCAGGGTGAAAATAAATCTAGCTGTAGCACCGAGAACATCTGAGGAAATGGTGGTAGAGGTGGTTACATTCAATGCCACAGATCCTAGAGTTGGATTCATCACTCTGTCTCCTCTAGTGGCCTCCTCTATATGCTGAACATGTAAACAAAAGCTGCAGGATGTTAAGAGCCACTAAAACTCAGTCTTGTGTTTCAGGTATTAAATTACTCAAGCCCATGGAGACTTACTTTTGTTCTCATTTTAGACATGTTGACTAAGTAATTCTCATGTTGACAAGAATGAGACCAAATTGGAAGCTAATTTGTTGCTGCTTGACATCAGGAACAATATAACTTGCCCACTGATGCTATACAAAGAACTTTATTCCTAAATAAAGCACTCTGATAAAAAGCCATCCTCCTCATGTAATTAGGAAATACAAAGGGCAAAGCAAGAATTTGAGTTTTAATAGTGAAAGATAATAAATACTGTTTACAACCCTTATGACAAAAGGCTTACTATAACACAAAAGAAATGGAGAATTCAGTTTCAGAAGTGTTCTGAAACCACGTCATCTCAGAGCTATAAATAATGAATTGTTTCTATATGCTAAGGAAGCAAAAAAATGACAACATAATTTGGCAATTTCAAACAATGTGCAAGCCTTTATCCTTCCCTGAAAATGCATAATTAATAATACCACAAAACATGATCTACTACCAGAACATATTTCAACTACAGAAAATCCCAGACTAGTGTCTTTAAAGAAAAGAAATGTATTTCTTGGGTTAAAATCTTTAAACATGTGATAGGCTGTCCTCGGCTTCAGCACAGGAAAGCACTTACATTTCTACCCTGTCTGTAAGTGTGGAAGTCACCCTTTTTGTGTAGAGCTGAGTAACAGTTGGCACTATGGCCTATATGGAATATCTTAAGAGATATTAGAACATGTATGAGATCAGGTATTAATTGTGGAAAATTTCAGTTACTCAAATATTGATTGGATCAATGCCTCATCAGGATGATATGTAGAGATAACATTTTTGAATATAGTAAGTGGCTACTCCCAAGAAATATAAGTCTTAGAATCCAAGAAAAGATGCTGTTCTGAATTTGGTCATCAGTAGTGCACACAACATAGCTCAAAAAGTACTAGTGGGATAGCCTTTCTGTAATAGCAACCACAATACAATTAGCTTTAACATTGTAGGGTAGAGAGCAGGCTAAATAAATCCAGCATGTGGCTATGCAAGTTCAAGAAAGAAGATTATGTAAAAAAAGAGAAAATTAGCACCCCCCCCAAAAAAAAACCCAAACCCCCAATAAAAAAAAGGCAAAACTCCAAAATCCAAAAAGGAACATTCCAAAAAGCAAGAAATTTAAACCAGCCTGGAGTCTGTAAAAAATACTGTAGTGGTAAAAGGGTAAAATGCATGCCACTACTCAAAAAGAAAGAAAAGCAGCCCCAAAAAAGCTGCCATGGGATCAATGGGAAAGCTTAGAAGGCTATCACAGGGAAAAGCTTAGCATTTAGAAAATGGAAAGCTTGCCAAAATGAGGAGAACCCCATAAGAAAATGATAGGTTATACACAAGCAGGAAATTGAGAGGTCTAAAAAGAATTTGAAGTATACCTTGCAAAGGATTTTCAAACTGATAACAAAGTTCTTTAAATACTTCAGACACTGTGGAATTGGTGGGAATATTGATGACAAGTGTGTAACAGCAGCACTCAGGGCTAGCAAAGGCCACAGCAGAAAAGCTCAGTGAATTCCTTGATGAAGGTAACCCCACATTAGAAGTACTCCTTGCAGCACATAAGTCAGAGAAGGTAGGTCCATTTGAAATAAATATAACTCAAATACAAGACCAAAAGGATAAGCTGGAAGTCAGTAAGTCACTCAGTCCAGGTAGCATTCACCCAAGTCTGACCTCCATGTGAAACTGCAGAAGTGCCACCCCAGGCATGTGACCATAGGGTTACAAACAGCCCCTGTGCCAGGTGGCAAGTGGATTGCCAACATAAGTTCCTTATAGAATGAGGGCCCAAGAGGGGATCCTGGAAGCTACAAACTGCAGTGGTATCCACCCTAGGAAAGATGGTAGAGTATATATTAAAGAATGGGATCAATGGAGTCTATATCAAAAAATAGGATCACTGAGCAGGCCAGACATGGTCAGGTGGGCAAGAATCAGTGTGACTCCTGTGAAGGGAAATCCTATCTCCCTGACTTGCCAGAGATCCATAAGGATGTCAGTAAGCACAAGGATAAAGGACATCCAGGGGAAGTAACGTGCCTGGAGTTTCAAAAAACCTTTGAAAAAGTTAGTCTCCAAAGGTTATTTAAGAAACAAGGTAACAAGAGACAATAATAAAACTTGAGACTGAAGGACAGGAAGCAAAAGGTAGGACTTACTGCTGTCACTTTCCAGGATGTAGAAGAGTCAAGTGGGGACCCTTAAGGATCAGTGTCACCAGTTTTTCATCACTTTCATCATTTTCCCCAAGGCACCTAAAGGAAAGGGTGTATGAATGTGAAATCTCTAAGTTTCCAGATGAGCCTAAGCTCTTCTAGGAAGTCAGGTGTTATGACAATGCCAAGAAATTCCTGAAGGACTACATAAAACTGAGCAAAAACATGGCAGATGAGCTTCAATGTAGATAAAAACACCTAGGGAAAATAATCCAAACCATTCCTATCACAATGCAGTACTCAGAACTGAAAATTGGGAAAGAGATCTCATGGTCATCACTGACAAGTCCCTGAAATCATTGGCTTAATGGGCAGGAGTGGCCAATGGAGACAACAAAATGTTTAGCATCATCTAGAAGGATCTTCAGAAGAGAGAACATAATTTTGCTGCTGTATAAAAATTTGATGAGCTCATATCTTGAGTTCAATGTGCACTTCTGGTTCTTGCATCTCAGGAAGGAAGCAGACTTTAAGAACGTAGAGAAAGAGGCAAATAAAAAGACCAAGGGTGCAGAGCAGGTCCCCTTGCGCGCAGAGGCCAGGGCTCTTCAGTTTGAAGACAAGATGGAGGGATATGTATGAGGTTTACAAAATCATGAAAGCAGTGTCAAGATGAATGTGGAACTGTTATTCTTGAAGTCCTGCAATAGGAGAAAAAGAGAACATGATTAAACTAGCAGAAGATGTATTTAAAGCAGTTTATAAAAGAGCTTCCTTACACAGGAGGTGTGGAATTTACTACTAGAGAATGTTGTGGAAACAGAAAGTGTCAGCAGGATCAAAAGGGGATTAGGAAAAGTAATAGACAACAGCTTCAGGACTTGTTGGAGTATGCTGTGGCATGAGGACAGGGAGGAGGGAGCAATGCTGTGTACCTATATTTCATTTCAACATGAAATCAAAATACTGTCAAGGTCCACAATCACATGCATATATGCACACCTGGGAACAAGAAAATGCTCCCAGTTTCCCTTCCCCAAAGGGAGCTTAAGTAACTTTCTCTTAGATGTTCAAGAGCCTTGCGGCAGATTTAATCAAAAAATCTCCTGTATGTGAACACATGAAGGCTTGCTTAAATCAGTTATCCACCAGGGACTTTTAAGCTTGGGCCGTGCCTACATTTTCTCTGTCTTGAGAAAGGAATAAAGTTCATTCTGAAAAAAACTCTTTACCACAGTAATTTCTATACAAGTGACAGGCAGTATAATGTTAAGTATAAATATTATTGCATAGAGTATGTTTCCATTACTCTTGAGCAGTACTTTTACTGATCATTATTCATTCATTGACTAATAGCATTTCCAACATGCCAGCCATTGCATCAAGAGGACATTTTTAATAAACTTTCCATTCTTTCCCTATAAACAAATTTTAAAAGTTGTAATAAACCAAGAATTATAGCTACTTTGGTGTTTATAACACGAAGCTCAGAATTTCCATAGATCTTTGATGGTGCCCAAAATAAAACCAAATTATAATGCCAACGGGGGAGTCAGAGATCAAAGAGTCTGTGACTTTGACAACTCTATGCCATGTACCTATTTCATGTCTCAAATTCCTTTCAAGTTCCTCTAACACTAGCTTTTTATGAAACCATCCCTAACTCTGCTTTATTGCTAGCTTCATACAAAATGGGAAAGAAACTGCCTCTATACCCAGTACTATTTTCAAGACTTTTTCAGCCAAAAAGCAGGTGTTTTGCTGGAGGTAAAATAAAGTAGAAAATAAAGCACCACAGAGAGGACCTGTGAGGGTGATGTTCACTTTGAGCTTGCACTGATGTTTATTCTCCCATCAGATGCGACCCACATAATTAGCACTGTTGACTCTTTCCAGTGGAAGACTTTGGAAGGAGGGGACAGGGCATGAACTTTGGAGAAAGATATTTGTATATTCAAGCTCATCAAAAGCCTCCTTGTTACACAGTTGTTTGGTTGGGGTTTTTTTTTTTTGCCTGAAGTGTTTATGTTCTTAGTTAGAAAGATGACATTCATACACTCTTTGTGGTGATCGATGATAATGGTAATTATTATCGTCTAACAAACCTAGACTGGACCGAGGGCTCCAGTGTGCTCAGTGATGTACAAACAAACACAGTATAGTCCATGCCTTGAAGAATTAGACCATGTAGAACAGGTGGATAAAATAATTTATGCTCCACAAAATTACCTAAAACAAAGAAAGAAAATAGGATGAGATAGGAAATGGCCTCAAGTTGCGCCAGGGGAGGTTTAGGCTGGATATTGGGAAATTTTACTTCACTGAAAGGGTTATCAAGCATTGGAAGAGGCTGCCCAGGGAAGTGGTTGAGTCACCATCCCTGGAGGTATTTAAAAGATGTTTGCATGAGGTGCTTAGGGACATGGTGTAGTGGTGGTCTTGGTAGTGTTAGGTTTACGGTTGGACTCGATGATCTTAAAGGTCTTTTCCAACCTATACGATTCTGTGATTCTGTGACTCTGTGATTCTGTGAAAATGGATAAGCACATGCTGTAAAATTCAGTTTTTCTTACATATAATTACACCAATTGACAGAACAGAACTGGCTAGTAGAGGCTCGAGAATTTCCTTGATAGCAAGTTGGCATTCAAGGATTTGTCAGTGGATATTCATGGATATGCAAGAAGAGTGTGCCTTGAATTTCCTGCATTGGAAAACTATGATATAAGAAGTTACATCAAAGTAAAGGCAATCTGCAGCTGTCCTCTGTTGCTTACCCCAGGCTGCTACAGGTTTGCTGTAAATCATTCCAGTTTCAGCAGAGCATCTCTTAGTGTTATGATAATACAGAGTGGCACAGAAAGCCAGCTCCACCATGTCACCTTCCAGACAGCAGCATATTTGGTGGTGCGCATTTTCCATTTTGTTTGACTATCTGGACTGAACTGTATTGTAACAGTAGCACACGTGTAAAAGAAGTTATATGCTGAGAAAGACTATGAAGCAAAACTTCTTCCTATTCAAAGAGTGAATGTATGACAAGGAACTATGAGAAACACAACTGAAGACCCTGGTACATCTACTTTTGATTTCTTCACAGTATAAAACACAGAAAAGATTTTTTATGGTTTTTTAGCCAAGCATACCAACAAATTTAATGCCTACTCACAGGGCATTAATGGTGGGAGATGCTGGGAATTAAGCTAGAGTGAAGTGTACCCATATCCTAAGCATACTTCAGCAGGGATAACACATTGCCTGTAAACGTGCAAGCTTTGTTAAGTTATGCCACCCTGTCAACTTCCTTACCTGCCTTTTAGTGAGACAGAGAGAACCACAGCAAAATGTCTAGCCCTCAAAATGCACTGCTGCTTCTTCATCTACATGTTCACAAATGCGTGCCACTTGGGAGAACGCTCTCTCTGTAAGGAATAACTTCAAGCAACATCTGTCAGTACACTGCAGTTGATGACACTGTTATACTCCGCTATGTATCTCCATTATAACTGCACTTCCTCTAATCTATTTAGAAACAGAACCCCCACCTGAGAAAGAGGAATTTCCCTGTTGATTATGATCTTACACCTCATCTGTCAGCGATGCTCTGAGCCAGAAAACATGGCAGCTAGGTAAGCCTTGAAGCTTTGTGCAGGTCAACTCTGCTTGTTCACTTGGGATGATTTAATTCACGTATGGTATCAACAGCCTTTTGTCAGAAGATGTTGATATATTTGATGGCCAAAAGTGGGCCAATATAGTGACGAGAATAAAACTGTTTTGGTTTGATGTAGTTTAAAGGCTAGATGTTTTTGCAGCATGCTGTTTGCTTTAGAACTGTGGACAACAACAACAAACGTGGAATATAACCAGCAATATAATTGGGAATGTTCTAGAATAACTGATATTTCATAGTTATACTATTTTTTTGTCTTCATATATTTTTTTGTTCATATGATTGTCCTCTGGAACATCAGAAATACCAGCTATGAAAAATACTTTTCTGAAACTAATTCATTTTGCATATACAGTAGTGCAAGTAGACTGAAAAGTGCTTTCCTTCCTGGTGAACATTCATATTATAGCCTTGAGAAACAGGGATAGTTTTCTTTTCAACTTCATTTTTGGCACAATGTCCTCACTTAACCAAACTGCACTAGACTTGGAGGCTTATAAATCTTGACTACCTCTCTTAACTGCACACAAGCTTATTGTACATGTATTTCAGAGACTGCCTAGTGCACTCCAAGAAGCTCATAATTAGAGTCATTTTCTGAGATCTTTTCTTCTATTATATCTGATAAATGAAAGATTAGATATTTTGCACATTCCTGGGGAACAACTTTTTACTTTGAACTTAAAATCTTTAGAAAGTTGAGGAACAATGAAGAAAAAATAATAACAGCTAACCAAGATGAGGGAAAATAATTGAAATGCTAAACATCTGGTTTTGTCAGAAAATAGATATATTACAACTAGAAGCAACTTCAGATATCTTATGATAATTACTATAAAAATCTGAACAGAAAAAGTCAGTGGAGTCAACTTTTCTGGGAACTTCAAACACACTTTGAAGAAAGTCTGTTTTCAGCCGTGATCTGAGCCAGAGGAAAATCTAGTAATTGAGTTTAAGATTAGAAATGAGCATTACATTTAAAAATGTTTAAATGTGTAAATTGTCTCTGGGTGATGAAACTTGTTTGGTAATATAAAATAAGATTTTTTTTTTCTTTTAATATGGTATCTTCCTTCAACCTAGTCCATAATGATTACTGCTTAGTGTGCCCAGATGGAATTGTTATATCATCATTCACGGTTTAGCAAAAATAAAAATCAAGTTAAAACAATGCCAGAATTTTTTTCCTTTTTTTTTTCCTGAAAGGCAAGCAATAACATTTGTAGCTGATCAGAGGTCCTTCCTTCCTCCAGTTCTGTTTCTCTTCTTTTTTCCAGCATGAAGCACATAAACCATAGCCATCTTAACCACTTCAAGAAGTATCTTGCCAACTCACACAAATAAAAGAGCTTCCTCATCACTCATCCTTTTATAGCATAAACTGTATTTTTTTCCTGAGAATTGCAGATGTAAAATATTCTTTTTTGCTGACATACAAAATTCCAGAATATGGAACTGACTTGTTGATATAAAACTGCTGATTGATATAAAGTTTTGACCTAGAACTAGGATGAATTCTCTATCTTACCAAATATATGTGTATATATCTATCTCCTGATAAGGCCAACTGTACATTAGCAACATGTGGAAGCAAATAAGAGTTAATGCTTAGGTAGTAAACCACTAACATTATGAAAAAAAAAAGCAGAAACAAAAACAGAGAGAGAAAAATTGAGAAGAAACATCCAACAAGATCCCACATCCCCACTGAACAGGAGGGCACCTGGGCAGTGATTTGTTTGATCTGTGAGTGTCACCAGGAAACTCAGTGGGGTGGAATGGCTTCAAGAATGCACCCACATCAGCCAGGGACACGTAATTGAAAATATATTTACTTAGCAAGACAAGTATACCAGATGGATGGCAGTTTTTATTCTACAACACATACTACATGCCCACATAAACCAGGGCTTCAGCCCCTCTGACCAGTTTAGACCAGCACAGCAGGGACCCACAGGAGCAGAACCCTCTCCCCAGCTGGTCGACATGCCAGGTCCATGGCCTACTGTTTGGCTCATACATGTGCTGGTGTCTCCTTGTCTCTAGTTTCCATACCTGGATATCTGTGTATGGCATTCCTCCAATAAGGGACCTTTTTTTAACTGTTTTTTTCCTTCTAAATTATATTGTTGTCATAGGCCACCAGTGGCCTTGCTAATCATGTAGCTTTGCACCAATCTCTTTGACTTCCTCCATACCTAAGGCCAAGCAGCAATTGCCACTGTCTTTTCTCTCACCCTCTGGCCTCCTGCCCCAAATGTGATGCAAAAGCTGTGAACTCAGCAATAGTTGCCAAGTCAAATTTCTTCTTCACTATAAGGGTGGTGAGGCACTGGAACAGGTTGCCCAGAGAAGTTGTGGATGCCCCATCCCTGGAAGTGTTCAAGGCCAGGTTGGATGGGGCTTTGAGCAACCTCGTCTAGTGGAAGGTGTCCCTGTCCATGGCAGGGGGGTTCGAACTAGATGATCTTTATGGTTCCTTCCAACCCAAACCATTCTATGATTCTATGAAATGTTGTCTACTGCTACTGTATTTCCAACTCATCTAAAACTAATCCAGTTGACTGGAGCTGGGCAGGAGTAGTCAAGGTCATGTATTGGGGGCACCATCTTCAGGGTAGGCTTGATCCCATGACAAGGTGATTCAGTGAGCAGGTGTAGTAGTGTAAGGTCCTAAATTTAAGGCCACCTATGCTTGCTATATCTGTGTACTACATAAGCATTTAGAAAAGTCTCTCAGTGTCCTTGCCTCCAACCTCCACAGTCACCTTGAGCTCTCATAATAAAATGATTTCTGTTGCAACTGGAATTAGCTCTACAGTGTGGGAGAACCTCTTGTACTGGAAGGAAACTCTTCTTAAGGTGGTTTGAATCTATGGGAATTGCATATTGGCCATTTATTTGCTCAGTCCTTCAAAATGCTAGTCATAATGTACAAAGAGAGAAATGACAGGGCAGGAAGTAACAACGACTACTGACTCAGTTCCAAGTTTGGGGTTTTTTTAGTATATTGCATCGAATTAATAACATTCTGCTAATGTTAGCTTACTTTCTAATTCAGTCAGATACCTTCTGCGTAGCACTGTCATAATCCTAAAAAAGGAGAAGGATATGGCCATTGCATGGTGCAAATTTACCACATTACAGATACTCTTTTCCTATCTACCTGCAATATAGAAAACTAGTGGAATTTAGGAGGCCTGAAGACTTCTCAGAGATTTGTAGAGAATGAAGGAGGCTGAGGGTAATCTCTGGCTTTAGTACTACTAATCCGCTATGCTTCTTTCTCCTTTCATCTCCTTTCTTATCTTTGGATTGCCAATATGGAAGATCTTCAGAAAAAATTCTTCCTGACTAGCTATGTGTATTACATATATTTCTATGTACTTTTATGTACACAAACACTTCTATGTCTATGCTCTCCTCATATATCCTGACTCATTCCCCTAAAACCTTTTCTTCCTTTACATCTCATTAATTTTGATGTAGTACGAAAAGTGTTTCTGTGATCTGTGAAACTAGTGGGTTGTTGGGCATCAGAAGATGGTCTAAATACACATGGGATTGGCCAGAGTAGATCAGGTCAAAAGTCCACTTAGTCCAACATCCTGTTTCCAATTTAGGAAAGAGAGTAAGAGTGGTGTAGGCAGATATGATTCACTAACACACTTCAAACTTCTTAAACTTAGGGCTTTCAGAGCTCAATGCTGTTTATAACATATATCTAATAACCCTAAATTCATCCATTCTCTTCTTGAAGCCATGTAAGCTTTTAAATCAAATCAACTGAGAGAATATTTTTTAAAATGTGCTCAGACATCCATGCATACAGAGAAACAAGCAACCAAGTGGGAAAAATAACACTATAAATGAATGTTCAAAGTTTTATTTATGAAATTAAATAACTTTCAACAATGTACAAGATAAGTCATAACATTTTTAATAAACTCAGTTTACAAAATATTGATAAACTGCACCGGTGAGTTTCTTTATGTTTTATACAATATTCTTTTGGCTCTGGTACTTCCAAAGAAACTGTCCCATAATCTGAAATTAGCACCAAGTGATACGTAGAAGTAACAAGCAAAATGTAAAACATCTCTTCTCCTAGCACTTTCAGAGATTTATATCTTAGAAAAATGTACATATCTAGTATATAACATTAAAGTATTATAATAGGCCGCATTACTTTAGAAATAATTGCAAGCAGGACCTGTCCAGAGCTGATGCTGCATGGAGCTGGCACTAATGAGAAAAAGGGTAAGAGCCAGTGCCTGCTCTACATAAGTAGGATGTTAGGGATTAAGTGATGCTACACCTAACATGAGAAAATATTTGATATTAAGGGTGCCAATGAACAAGTTCTGCTGAAACCTTAAAGGGTCTATTCACAGATGAACTGAAAATCTCAGCTCCTTACAAACACTTGTTTCTCTCCAGTTTATAAAACTTTTGAACTTGAATGTCTCACAGCTGTCACAGTCATTTGGTTTGATTAATGTATCCTCCTTTGGGACAGCATATAAAACATTACAAATACACCACAGTGTTCAGGAACACAAGGAGCTCTTCACATAGACAAAATTTACTGTACCTTCTTATCATCTTCATGAAGTGGCAGAAATTGTCTCTTACTGCCCATGCTGTTGTATACAATATACTATCAGCTAGAAAATAATTTTATGTACTTACATGCTAGTACAAATGATAGTTTTTGTTGTTTTTGCAAATTACTGAGGCCTGGTACCACTGTGACTCAAACTTTTCCACATGACTTTATAAATCACAATAAAGGCCCCACTACTTTATGCTGGAGACTTTCCACAAGATCTCAAAGCAAGTAGTATTAACTCCTTGGTTTAAAAACAAAACCCCCCACCTATGGATAAAAATGTTGCATGAGTGAGTTGACTAGAAATCCCAGTAGTAGCCAAAAATATCTGAACGTGATGTTAACAGAGAACTCCATTTAGCACCTGCTAGTCATCAAGTCACTGGCAATAATAAATCACAGGTCCCATAATCTGGAGATGTACTGTAGGAAATACAGTAAAAATATCAGTTTAAATGTCTTTCAGCTCTTTAAAGAAGAAATGTTCTTGGTATGAAAAGGGTAAAAACATTGCCAGACTGCAATAAATATTGTCTCAGTACAGCTGACTAGTCCATAACTCAGTTAAGTGCAAGAAATGTTGTCAAGGTCTTTTCTTGCACCAGTCTTTGAAGAACTGAAGAACCTCCCCAAAAACACCTCACAAAGGTGGCCTCTGTGTGTCCCCTGCCCCTCCTTAGTTGCTCCTACCACCTTTGTCCTACGTGTAGGAAAGTGAGTCCCTTTCCTAGAAAGCTTAGAGGTTTGCTTTTCAAGGCAGAACTGATCATTTTGGCCCTTTGTTTTCTGTCTCAGCCCACACCACACCGGTCTCTACGGGAGGAAAAGGAGATAGTCAAAGAACCGAAGTGCGTTGTCTGGGCATTCAGCTTCGCATTCCTCCTCTGGTCCATTCAAGCTGTCTGTTTCAGGCAAGTTTTGAAGTGCTTTGCATGGGCAAAAACTATTCAGGATGAGATTGCAGCACAGTCTGATCTCTTTCTCAGTATTATCCCTTGATCTCAGCCCCTGCATTGTCTCCAGCTTCAGAGCAGTGTAATTTTTCTGCTGACATTTTCGTATAATTTTTAGAGATTTTTAGAATCCGTGTGTTCATTGCCTGTACACAAAAAGGAGAATGTTGGCCTTGCAGTGGGGAAAATGGAAAAAGGTTACAGCCCTCTGTAAACCTTGCACTCAGAAGGTGGAAGACAAGGCACTTGCAAACAGAGTAACTTTGGAGTTTTTATAAATATAAAAAATGCAGGATTTTTACTGTTTAGTTGGGTGCTATTTTCAAAGACTTAGTTCTATTGGAAAGAAATGAAATCTCTCTTGTGCAAATTTTCATGCATAGTAAGATTATTAGAGGGTGATGAATATATTAAGACTGCGGAAGACAGTATTGGATTGATTTATGTTGTGTGGGCTAAACATACATTAGAAAAATGCAGTAAAGTTGTTATGTGAGATTCTGTGGCGAAATTGTCTCATGTATACATATAGTAAAGGTATCTTAAATAGAAGTTTGATACGAATCTTTTATGGTCAAAAATTAAAGAAGTAAATAAGAATATATATGTCATATTATGCAAAATGAAGTAAAAACAAATTCACTTTCTATCTTTTGGCTCAGTACTTTGCCATATGTTGTCTGAAAACTGTTGAGATTTGAGATTTGAGTGCTACAAGTCATATGAAGAGAATATGAATTCACCAGAGAGACTGACAAGAGAGTTTGCCCCTGCACTGCTGATCCACAGTATCTGTCCCTCCCAAACTCTCCCTGAAACTATGGATGCTCCAAAATATTACCTTAGGAGAGTGAACTCATCGACTTCAGTGAATTCGTCTTTTTCTACTAAAACCAAGCATAAAACACTTGCGTTAAATGCATGCCACCTATTAGAAAATCCTGCCTTTATTAATTGTGAACACAAAAAAAGGTTTTATTATGGACAGGCATCAACATTTTATGCTGTCTGATTGTTCAAGAGTCAAAGCATTTAGAATAACATCTCATCTAGCTTTTTCATTTACTAACCTCAAGATGCAATACACTTGTATTTTTAATGAATTTATAAAGGTAGGCTAGTATACAACATTTGAAGTCCAGTGTACAGAAACAATAAGCTGTAACACGAAACCTATAATGTTCATAAATGTTTGAAGGAACCAAGAAGTCCAAAATATATGGACTGGCTGAAGCCCATCCTTTTAGCTTTAACCAGTCATTATTTCACACTAGCAATTACTCAACATGTCATTCTATACTGAATGAATTCCAATCAATTACAAGTGATTGCACATCACTCTGCGTCAATCAGAGGATAATTCTTGATTCGATGAGATGCAATGGGTGATGTCAATTACACTTTGTTGATGGTCTTTGATTGCTTATTCTTTTGCAAATACTATTGCACCTGAATTGCACCACACTGACTAACCTGGCTATTCTACATTTCACAGGTTATGTCTAAAGTCATGAACATGAACAGAAATGGTAAAATATAGCCTGTACAGTGCATAAACATCTATTAGCAATAATACCAGTGCATAGTATGACAGATTGCATTGTGACATAGAGGGATGAAAGGATCCACTGGAATATAGCTTGGGGAAAAAGGAAGGAGATACCATCTCTGCCTTTTTTTTTCTTTTTCTTTAAACTTGAGTTATAAGCCAGTTTCTTGGCTTCTTCTTTGGTGTCATCTGGTTGTATAGGCATGCACAGGCATTAAGTTTGTACAAGCCTATCCTAAAGGAGTGTGTGTGTGGTTCATTGAAGCCTCACATGTACACTTCATATCTACATCTAATACACTTAATGCTGTGACGTTCATCAGATGGTCTTGTGCCAGTGGAGGGTAGGTTCAAGCTACGCCAGTCTTATGGGAACAGTCCAAGAGTATTATCCACAGTTCCTGACAAGGCAAGCCCTAAGTGAAGGAGGTGCCGCAGTCTTCTCTCACTCAGCAGCAGACTGAAGGGTGCTTGAGCTCGGCGAAGGCTACTTATCAGGCCAAGGAGTAGTACTACAATGTGGTACGTACACAGATGTTTTTTCTTTATTTATTTTCTTCTCTGAATTTTATGTATTTTGGGGGCAAGGAATAACAAGCTTAACCTGAGAACTTCTTTGGGCTTGCTCTAAGTAGCTTCTTTTGCCTGGATGAAAAGGAACTACAGACATCACCCAGTTATGGGTTTACTGGTTTAGTATGACTTGTGAGCAACAGAACTGCAATCCAGAAGCATAGTCAAAGAGAAGAGCGATTATGCACATTCATCCAGAGAGAAGTGAAGATAATCTGTGCGCTTGAATAGCAGTCATAGTAGCCTAAATTACTACTGTCTTTCTAATCATAACTGAAGGCTAGAAGCAATGCATAGAACCCAGTGAGATCTACTTCAGTGTTTATTCAAAGAAAAACAGCCTTGAACTGTTGTTGTACACTGAGGGAGTGCTCTTATAACCAAACGGTAGTGCTACCACCAAGTAATGCTCAAATGAATATAACTTCCTTCTCATAGCAGGATTTATTCAGAAATTATTCTTTTTAGTGGGTTAATTTTGTGGTTTTTTCTCATTTGAGAAAAAATAGTTGCTATACAGAGAAAAGCCAAATCAAGTAGATTTTAAACTGAGGGAAAAGGAAAGGCATACAGAAAAGACTGACATGTCAAATTCTGGCATAAAATCTGTGCCTTTATATAGATTAAACATTCTGTAAAGAGACAGTAAATTATAAAATGAAATGGGAGATGAGGATGATCAGCAGATGTAAAGGCTTAAGTCTGCGGTGTTCCTAGAAACACAAAACTGACACCTTCTTGCCAGCACAGTTGGTACAGTTTGTACTTCTGTCATTCTGGGACAGGGGAACATCACCATAGGCCTTTCCAGATTACTGAAACACAAACAAATTATATAACATAATGATGTAATATTAACATGACGTAAAGGTTAATGCAAGCAAAGAGAAGACCTCTTCAGATGACTCTGGTTTCCAAAAAATAATCTCTTGCTGAATAATGAGAGACAACTCTAGCAGTCACACTGATGTTCTTACTCTTGTTTCCATTGTGGAGAGATCCAAAGAACCTTCAGAACCGAGGAGAAAATTTGAGACAGGTCCCACAGAACCTATGAGCAAAAAATATTCCCAGTTACCAGGGCACCCCCAGTATTTCAGTCTCTAACCAATACCCTCTATGGTGCACAAAAAGTAGGAAGTCAAAACAGTGAAAAGATACTGAAATTTCTGACACAAGAAGCTCTGAACCAGCTTCTACAGCTGTGCCTAATTGACCTTGAAGTCCTGGAATAACCCAGAGTGGGAGACCCACTGCAGCACAGCCCAGTGTAGAGTGAGTTAAGTGAAAGCAAACCAGGCCTCTTCTTAACTATATTTTTGGAACTGCCACTTTTGGCATCTACAAATGTTAATTTACTTCTGCCAGAAATCATCCATTCAACAGATTAAAATCTCTTTGTGGGAACAGAGTGAGGAAATTGAGTGAGGAAAAGTTTTTGAGGGTCAGTGTGGAACCTGTACTGAAAGCAGGAGGATTAAGCACACAAAAGTAGCTAACTATCTGTTGAACCAGCGCTAACCTGCAATGTCTGAGTGATCTTAACTAAATGGCTTGTCACTCACTTAATCTATTGCTTTTTCTACTGGTGGATTATACACCATCAAAAAGCAAGAGGAAAAACTGAGATGTGCAAACAGTGAAAGAAGTCTTTTGTGCCTGTGGACAACCAGCCTCAAGCTTTTGATCTGGATCAGGCAGGACTTGTCCTGTACGTCTCATAAGTTATAGGATAGTTTGGTGCGGCTTAGTCTCCTTTCCCTTCATTTGGTATTTTGAAAAATATCTTCATGTTTTTTCCTCATTTCAAGCCTTATGATAGATCCTTGACCAGGAAACAGCTATGAAAGATGATTTTACAACCTTCTAAATACCACCATGCATGCTATTTGGCCATGGAGTATGCCTGTAGACTATGCTGATTATGGCCTCTGCAAAAGGTCTAAGAAGTACGACCTGGGAAAATGCAATTAGTCCTTCTGTTCTCTAGCATAGTTCTTATCAGATCTGAATCACTTGCTTTGGCATTGAAGAGATGGAGAGTCCCTAGATAGAAGTGAAAGTTATTGTTATAAAATGGACTAGAGAAATCTAGCAACCACTTGGTTCATCTCCATATTATTAAGAGACTAAAACAGCAGGGCAGGAAAGTTTTCCTCATTTGCCAGTAGCCAAACTGCGGCCAATTTGGATTCTCTTCTTCTCTGATGGAATCTCTGCAGCCACATTTCAGGCTTAAAAATCACTTAATTTTTGTTTTGTAAATGCTTATTTGTGCCTTAAATGTGCTAAATGAAGCATTTTAAAACTAAAGAGAAGATTTACAAGCCTTAAAGATGATCACAATGACTGGTGCCTTGCCCAGGAGAGCTGGCAATTTAAATAAGTTACTGGAAACATCAGTTATTGGACATGACCAAAGAGAGCATAGCAGAGAGAGTAGCTCCAAATCCTGATGCATAATGGAAAATTTTGTACAGCCAATTCCAACTGTGAAAAAGGTAAAAGAAAAAAGTCAGATTAGCTTCACAAGTATGTTAAAACCCACCTGCTTACTTTGAGTTTTGTGTTACAGAAATGAAACACTGACTTGTTGACTATAGTAACAACTAGAGGGTAAAAATCACCACATTCCTTTGAAAATACTTTGAAAATAGCTCAGATTTTTTATGTGTATTTGATCTAGGGTGAAACTCCTCTATGTTTGTACAAAGACATGAGTACCATTTTCTCTGGAAAACAGAGAGCAAGTTTAAAATAGATTTTCTCCAGAAGAAAATGTCTCACATTTAAAAGCCAAAGTAGGATTTCCGACTTGTGATACCTGTCATTCATACAAAACCTAACTAAATCAAAATCATTTCAATCACATGTCAAATTTTGCGTTTTCAAGGCAACATGATTTTCCACAGATCTTTTAGCAGTATATTAAATGTATCATTTGTCCCTACCAGCCTCATATGCTAGAAGATGTAGTAACTGGTTCAAGCATCTTGAACATTTTGCATTTAGAGTACGAGCAGCATATAATTAAACAAGTGCCTATGTCAGCAGGGAAATCTCCATTGAAGTGAGGATCTGATCACACTAGCAGTTAATTTTGCAACTGTTTTCATGAATAGAAATGCTTCTGGTTATGCAAGCCTCAAAGCTGCTTCTGTTCAAGTCACTGGGACTATTGGAATCGTTGAGAGTTCAGCAGAAATAGAATCTAAGTCATTATTATTTGAGCCACCAGCAATTCTTGAAATGTTAGTGACTTTTTCCTTTCTGTAAAATGAAATTTTTGGAAAAGTGGAAAGTGAGTCATTTGGACACACAAATTGGACAAAGTCTTTTGTAATACAAGGAGTTGTCCTAATGGGGTTTCATGCCCTTGCTGACCCACAGAGATATAGCAGACAGTATATTTATTTGTTCAAAAAGAACGATGATTTTTGAAGGCAGTACCTGATTTTATCAAACATTCACATCAGAGATTCTCTTTACTTTATAAGGATCAGTTGGCCTGAGATTGTAATGCAAACTGTAAATGTTGATCTCAAATGGAAAATAACAATACTTTAAAATGACTGAGGTAGGTAGTTTTTGATGGGACACCAATGAGTTGAAAAAGCAGACTAGTAATGCTCCCCCCATCATTTCATTCTAGGCAAGTGAGCTAAATTTAGCAAATAAGCTGGATACAAGGTTCTCCATGCTTGTCAAAATATGATGGCAATTAAACCGGCATCTATTCTGTACCTCATTTTTTTAAGGAATGTATGTTTCAAGGCTTTGACAGTTAAAAACTATTTAGATTATTTATGACATTTCCAATGAGTTAGTAACATTTTTTTTATTGCATTGCATTTTGCATAATATAATTTGTCACTACTTCTTTATTAAGCTTGTTTTATATTCATAGTTGTCCCACAACACTATATTTTCCTCTTTGTCAGCTCAGAACTTCATTATGAAGGATGAGGTTTTATTGTTTCCTAGTGATGCAAATGTCTACAGTGAATAAGTGTCATTATGCAGGAACAGGAATTTAGTTTTCCTCCATTAAGCAGCCAGGCTAATGACTCAACAAGTTTATAGCCCACCACAAAATTTGATAGCTTGGTGTGAGTTAAACAAATGATGGTTACATATTTATATGAAAATGAAAGTGGCTTTTTGGGGCTGGATGTTCTCTCATTTAAAGCCTAGACTTCCATTTTTAGTTTAAAGAAGGGACATTCTCAGTTATACCTTAAGATGAGCATGCCTTCTATTTCTACATACCTGACATGACTCCTATATGACAACACCATCATAGGGAAACAAAAAAATACATATTTCACGGCCAACTTTCAAATCTGACACCCATGGAAACATCCTCATTTAATGGCTTTGAATTCTCACTATTTTTCATTATATGTAGAAAAAAGGCTATTCATAACAAACATTAGATCCAGCTGAAGATGATATATGTCATGTTCTCAGCAGAGGAACATTTCCATCTGGGTACGATACCCACTCAACACTGTTTCAGGGCCACTGGACAACTATATAGACAAGAACACTGCCAAGCTCTTTCTTTTCTTCATACAGTCACTTTTAAGTAATTAAAAGAATGTGTGAAAAAGACCTATTTGACTGTTTAATTCATCTCCCCTCCAGTACAAATTTGTCCCCATGGTATATTTTTTCAAATGCTTTGCCTAATCTAATTCCAAATATGTACAAGCTTAAAGCTTTCAGCATTTCCCTTGGGAGACTGTTTCTCAATTTAAGGGATCATACTGTCAGGATTCTTATTCAGATATTTAGCTAAAGTTTAATTTTTTTCCCTAATTTCAGTCTATTTCTCCTGGGGACAGATTCCCGGCTGTCATAAACTGTCAGAGCTTCCCTGATTTCCTTTGGGTTTGGACAGTGCACATCAGCTGAGAATCTGGTCAGGGTTTTCCCTTCCTACTATGCTAACAATTCTCTCCTCTGATACATTATACTATTAATCATCATGCTCACACTTAGTCAGTGCATTCTGTATTTAATAACGCTTTCACATCCCGCTTTCTAATACCATATTGCTGGCTGTGTCAATCATTCCATCCCATAATTCACTTATTAATCCATACTTCATGTAGAGATTAAAATCAGCTCCTGAACTAGATGATACTTCTCCATAGTGATGGTAGAACAGCTGCCATGATCATAAAAGAGGATTGTACTGAGGGCAATGAAGTAAGATCCTAGTTTTGATAAATATTGTATTCGATATTTCTGTTTTCAGATAAAAGCAAACAGAAACAATAATATGATATGGTTTTGTTGAGAATTTTTTTAAACAGGACAAAAAATCCTCTGCTCTGCATGTCAGTATTTGTAAAGGAAAGCTGGCTGTTTCAGAAGAACTCCATACTTCCAGTGGTGCTCCCTACCTATAATCTGCTGTGTGCCCCCAGCACAGGCTCATATTACTTGCTGATATAAAATTACCACCTCTCCACTAGTTCCACAATGGCTGGATATTTTTAAAATAGCATGGGAATACATTCATGCAAACAGGTTTCATGACTGAACTGTCCCTAGCTCATCACTCACATTTTCTTCTTTTGTAGGTACTTTTGTTAATTTCTGGACTAGCCTATCACTGCAGCAAGCTCCAGAAGACCAAACCAAACCAAACCAAACCAATCTTTTCCATTGGCAGAGTTCCCTGGTAATGAGGTTATGTTTAAGAGATGTTTTAAAAGTAACCAATGTTTCCTATTTTAAATGAAATCCCAGCTCTCCTGTGCCTTTAAACATGATAAATGGAACTCCCTGAAACCAACAGTTCTTGGGATTTCCAAATCCAAATCAAAGCAGTAACTAGGCTTTAATCAGCTAAATTTTGCTCCACCAGTTCTCAGCTCATTTGGACCAGTAAATAAAGGCTTTTTTCTTTTCTATCCAACCTTTCTTAGAAAGTGACAAAACAAGAAAGCTTTTGAGTATTGTTGAGCGCATATTTACTTTTGGCATATTTACTTCTTGTTCAAGTCAGTTAATGTTCTGCCATGGCCCAGGCCTGCCTGATCTATTATTGCTCATGAAACCTATCATGTTTTATACTGGGGACTTAAGAAGATGACACCTATTTATGTAGGCGTGTCTATGAGGCTGTCTTATTGAAGACCTCCTACTGTGTTGCTAAGCACCCACTGTCAAATTGTGACTCATACAAGAGTCTTGAGCCCAGCGTTAGCCACTAGTAATCTGCTGAAGCGTGGCCAAGTGGGATCACTGTTGTGATGCGGCCAACCTCTTTTGAAAGTCAGAGATGGATTCACTTTTTGAACAAAGCACTGGTGCATCATAGAACAACCTGTGATGAACTTTTTTGTATGTGATAAGTAAGGTTATCACTAACAGGAGCTTAGCAGGAGCTTGGTCTCTACATTACTTATTAAAAGTATGGCAAAAGCAATGTCTGTAAATGATAACACTGTACAATTCAATGCTACTTGAATGCCCTGACCTGTGGCAAGGTTTTGGTAGGGGCTACAGGGGTGGCTTCTGTAAGAAGCGGCTAGAAGCTTCCCCTATGTCCGACAGAGCCAATGCCAGCCAGCTCCAAGAAGGACCCACTGCTGGCCAAGGCTGAGCCCATCAGCAATGGTGGCAGCACCTCTGGGATAACATATTTAAGAAGGGGAAAAAAACTCTGCGCAACAGCAACTGCAGCCGGAGACAGGAGTGAGAATATGTGAGAGAAACAACCCTGCAGACACCAAGGTCAGTGAAGAAGGAGGGGGAGGAGGTGCTCCATGCGCCGGAGCAGAGATTCCCCTGCAGCCCGTGGTGAAGACCATGGTGAGGCAGGCTGTCCCCCTGCAGCCCATGGAGGTCCATGGTGGAGCCAGATAACCACCTGCAGCCCGTGGAGGACCCCACACCAGAGCAGGTGGATGCCTGAAGGAGGCTGTGACCCTGTGGGAAGCCCATGCTGGAGCAGGCTCCTGGCAGGACCTGTGGACCCATGGAGAGAGCAGCCCACGCTGGAGCAGGTCTGCTGGAAGGACTTATGACCCTGTGTGGGACCCACACTGGAGCCATCTGTTCCTGAAGGACTGCACCCCATGGAAGGGACCCACGCTGGAGCAGTTCATGAAGAACTGTAACCCGTGGGAAGGACTCACATTGGAGAAGTTTGTGGAGGACTGTCTCCTGTGGGAGGGACCCCACGCTGGAACAGGGGAAGAGTGTGAGGAGTCCTCCCCCTGAGGAGGAAGGAGCAGCAGAGACAACGTGTGATGAACGCAGCCCCCATTCCCCGTCCCCCTGAGCCACTGAAGGGGAGGAGGCAGAGAATTCGGGAGTGAAGTTAAGCCCGGGAAGAAGGGAGGGGTGGGGGGGAAGGTGTTTTAAGATTTAGGTTTTATTTCCTCATTACCTTACTCTGATTTGATTGGTAATAAATTAAATTAATTTTCCCCAACTTGAGTCTGTTTTGCCCATGACGGTAATTGGTGAATGATTTCTCCCTGTCCTTATCTCAACCCAGGAGCCTTTCCTTATATTTTCTCTCCCCTGTCCAGCTTAGGAGGGGGAGTGATAGAGCAGCTTTGGTGGGCACCTGGTGTCCAGCTACGGTCAACCCACCACAATCTGTAACAGGAGTGACTGTGACAGTATCAAGGCAGTACACATTTTTGAGCAATGTTCATGGTGAGAGCACACATAAGTTTCTCTTTGGTTCTGTGAACCTCTTCAGCCATGTACCATTAGTTCTGGGATCCCAAACAGTATTTCAAGGGCTTGAGCAATGTGCCCTTAATGCATACACATGGTGTTGAGAAGTACATTAGATAAAATTTCAAACTATTGCTTCACTAGCTTCTTGTGAGCAGTAGATCATTTGATCATGTTCCAGACTGTAGGCTTAGATTGGTGGCATTCGTTTTGCTAGAGTAGAAATAAATCTCCCAGGCAGAATGTATAATGTTAGTTTTTATAGAAAGAGAAAAAAAGCATGAACTAGTTCACAAGTTGGCTTTCAGTTAGTTCTACATATTAGCAGTCACAAAAACGAGGTTTGTGGCCTCAGGCACTGAATTCAATAACTTCATCTTTCCAAGTAGCAACCCTGTTTTTGCTTCCCTCCAGGCACACACTCACAGGGCAATCATGTTGAATTCTCAATTCAAGTATGAAGGGTTAGCTAAGCTTTTCTCTCAACAAATGACATTACAGAAAATTTAAGGAAAATCAGGCAGTTATAGAAAATCACAAAAGCTAGATTTTGGTAATGGGATAGCTCTAGGGTTTGAAGTAAGAAAATCAAACAGCTGATCAAGACTAATCCATGATACAGAAGTCATGCTTGATGCTATCTTCTAATAGATGTTACAGACCCTGTGTGAAGTGAGACAATGGTCCCAGCTCTGTAGCTAAAGGTCAGGGGTCCAAGTAAGGAAGTTGCAAATGCAGTTAGACCTTTTTTTATAGGTTTTAGCAGATAGATGGTGGATATGCTAGAACTGATGATCTAGAGAAGGCACCTCCAATTCAGGTTGAAATATTAGTGAAGCATTCCCACTAATGATACTGTCCTGGACTGGCAAAGATTTCAGTATCTTTTTTCAGAGACTTGGGTTTGTTTTTCAGAAGAATAAAGGCCACATATGTTATTTGGTATCACAGAGAGTTATCTACCGTTGATGCAAAATAGAAAATAAATAATACTGTCATGTTGTGTGTCAAACAGGTAGGTAGGGACAGCATGTTCTGACCCCCCTCAGAAACTCCAGCAAGGACCAAAAAAATATCCTCAGGAGCTTTTGGGCCTGGGTCAGATTGACTTGAACAGTAACATAATTCTTTTGATTTTCTAGTATTTCATTTAACCATAGTATATTGTAAGGTAAGAATAATTGTAAAACAAATCCTTGGTGTAATAATGTGACAACAAAATATAACCTTAATAACACATTCTGTATGTGTTATTACCTAAATTCAGTGATTTTTTTGTGTTACAGAATTATTGTTTCCATTTTATTGATTGAGAAATCAAGGCCCAGAAAGATTATGTGATATTTTCAGACATGTAGAGCTTCCCCATCTGAGTGAATTGTTGTTGGTCCTGTTCCCATAGGTCAAGTGTTCAGCTCATCAAAATGTTCCACCATCACAATTCAATGACCTTGTGGGCAATCTTTGCAGAGGCTAATGACTTATTTAACATCGGCATTGATCTGCCAGGTATGATCTCTTTGAGTTAGAAGATCTATAAATACAGCTTAATCATTCAAAGGGCTTAATTAGCTACTGCATTACTGCAGTTTTATGTTGATGTAATATTATTGGGTTTATATGAGATTACTGAAGAATCACACTGTGATTTAATATTTACCAGCTAGTCTTTCAAGCACCTCAGACTCATCAGACCCTATTTTCAGAGGTGCTGCTATCTAGTGCCCATTGGCTGCATGACCACTAGCTTGGGCTGGTGGCTAGTCAGAATTTCTGTATCTTGGCTTGCTGTTGTGAAGACTGCATGCACAACAGGTCTAGACCAGCATATATGTACATAGATATCAATGTGCAAAAATAAACACACACATAAAACTTGGTATTTGCACACACACATACTCACATCTCTGGAAAACTGACGTACAATGATGGCTTTTCTTTTCAAGATCTTTAGTCAACAGTAAGTATTTAGGGAGATTGTTGTTCTTTTCCTTAAAGACTGCTGTCTCCTATGCGAATAGCCAGAAAAACATTATCCCATTTACCTTTGGCAAAACTAAAAATATGTGATTGTGTTCATAATCCTTATACTTCAATTATATTTCATGATAATATTTGCTACTTAAATATTATGCAAACTGTTCCTAGTTTAATGACTGTTTGCTCCTGTTCACAAAATGTCAAGGTTAGCGCAAGGTCAAGCTGCACTTTGCTGAAGAAGCCAGTTATAAATTTCACTAATGTATTTAATCATGTGATGTTTTTCTGGTCATACTGGTGATTGTTCTGGAGTAGCAAAAGGTTAGCTGAGCACACATGATACATTGGTTACTCCTGAATTCACTGTTTTCATAGATAAAATATAGGTAATGTTACTCCTGCATCTCTCATTCCTATTGTTATATTTGAATTAAGAACTGAGTTTTTGCTTAAACATAATGAAACTGCTTTAGCCTGATGACAATTAAATAAAATAGGTTTCCTTATGAGAATTTTAGTTGCTTCTGGTAGTTTCTAGGGACATCTGTGGTGAACAGCTTCTGTTAGCTGTTTGCTAATTGATGGGTTCTTGATAATTAGCTGTTTCCTGATAGCCTGGTTCTTGATTAAAAAAGATCCACATCTTTAGTCTCTAGCTGCCCACCAAGTAGAGGGTAGCTGAGTGGGGGACCCTTGTTTACTTAGTAAGTGGATGTACAGCAAACTGAGGCTTTGGGACTTTGCGTGGAGGGGGGCAGAATTGCCTCCAGATAGCGTGGGAGCAGCACTGGTGGTTATGGGGCACAGGGCTCAGTCCCAAGCCTTGACTGGAGAAATCAGCCCTGGAAAACCAGAAACCATGACCCAGATGGAGCTCTGGAGGGAGGCTGCTGCTGCACAGGTCTCAGGCAGCATCAGTCTTGAGTATCTTTAGATCTTTGTTATGAAAAACTGAAAAAACTGAATGCATGGTTCTCCCTTTTCATTTCACAGAGTGGAGGGGTATCCAAGAAAAAAAAAGAGCCCCTAAAATGAGCAAGGGATGAGCAGGAAAAGATGAATCTGTTAACTCTGTCTTCGTATCCAGAGAAGCTCTTCCAGACCTTGCATTTTTTGTCTGAAATGTCACTCTTCCCCATGGATATGCCAAGCCAAAAGAAGTACATCATTGCAAAGTACAGGATGCTGTCACGTCTGCATCTTGCGAAGCTAATTCTTAACTAATGGTTGTTCATGCCCTCACCTGGGCATGATGAGGACAGAACAGAGAGAAGTAGCCAAGATGAGAAGTATCCCTGAGGCTCCGTGAGTGATGGAGCATGGACAGACTGACTTTTCTGCTAGATTCTCCATTTGCACTAGATTTCAGGGAGCCCAGTTCCTAAGAGAAGCAGGAAACATTAATTCACTGAGTGGCCCTTTGGCTTGCCAGTTTTCCATCTCTGATTGTTGTTCAATGGTTCAGGACCAGATTAATTATTTTAGACAAATGGTTACTTTATATGCATGGTAAAATACTTTAAAACGTTCTGCAGGCATTTTTGGATGCTAATGGTCATGCATTTTCCCACTAGCAATGTTGATTCAACTGACCATAGTGATAATAAAGAGCCAAAATAGTTGATTGAATTAATAATACAGAGGTTGAAGTATTTCTAAGCAGTATTCACAAAATAATCGATGTCACATTATGACCTGTCTGGTCAATTGCCCATGAATTATGAAGAATTAAAATAAGCCTTGATAGGGTAGGCTGTACACACCAACACAAGCAGCAATGTGGCAATTGTTTTTATGATGATACCCATAGCACAAGAAACGAGTCAAGTATGAGTAGAAATGTCCGAAGTTTTTCATTATATTCCTGTCTTTCAAATATTTACTTGAAATGCTGCCATAATTTTCACAAAAGGGTTTGCAGGATCTTTGCCTTTATAATTTGTATTAGATGTTCCAGCAGTAGGAAGAAAAAGTTGACTGAACTTGTTTAGGAGGAAGAAAGGAGCATGTAAATTTTAAAAAAGTGGCAGTGCCTTCCAGGAAGACACATGCTAGCAGCAGCCAGGTATGGGGCCAGATCAGTGATTCCCCAGAAGAGATGCTGGAATAGCAGCATATGCCTACATACTCACTGCCACAGCTCTATGCAGCAGGTGCCTATTTATACAATAAAAGTTCTAACCCCAATGTTTACTGAAAGAGCTCTTTGAATTTTTTCCCCAGTCACATGCAATGTATGCTCATGATCAAATGGCGTACAGTTGGCCTTGCGCCCGTGAGTGCCTGTGAACCAGTGGAGTCAGGTTGTGAGAAGGTCCCCTTCGAACACTTCACTGACAAGGGCTTGCACTGCCTCAAGCAGAAAATCACTTGCCTAACTACTGGCTTTCTGTCATCATTGCTAAGCAAACCCTGAGAGAGTATTTTAGGTTTGTGTTTAAGGAAAAAAGTTGTTATCCTTGATGTTAGCCTGTATTCTCTAAAACAGAGAGTAATCTTGATCCACTGGAAAAAAAATCTCAAGGTCATAAAATCTAATAGATTACAATTAGATATTGTAATCTAAATAACTTCATCTGGAAATCACTATACGTAAGAACAGAAGGAGCTGAAGTATTGCTTATAGGCAGGTTGTAACCTATGCTAGTTCCTCTCAGATTAATAGCACCTTCATTTCTGAAAGAATATTAATCATCATTAATGGGTTGAATTCCAGGCTTCTGCCCTCATTGCATTTCTGATTATTGAGGATTCATAGAGATAAGATATATGTGCTGTGAATAATGAACCTAACTAGTCTTCAGCCAAAGTTACAAAGATTTGAAGTTGCAGACTTGGGTGGTCTGCACAAGTCTCAGTTATCTGAAATTTGAATGGATTATTTAAATTTTTGATATCTTTAACTTAACTGACAACAGAAATCACTACACAGTAAAAGATATAAAAAATGTGTACCTGTTATGGAGTATAGACATGTATATTTATTAACTAGTCGTTAAGACTTCAGTGTGGTTTTTTAATTTGCAGTCCAAGGCCTTCTGCGACTGGACAGCTAGAAGTAGAGAAGACCACAAGTTTTATTTCTCTGTGCATCAAGATAACTTTAGCTAAATAAATAGTTATTTGTACTGAGATTTTGTTTAACCAATGCCATGGAGGATTCAGTTGTGAAATTTAGATTAGGCTTCAAAGCAAACTTTAACTCATCTCCAGGCAGAGTAATTTCCTTTAGTGCTCTAGGCTACATCTATATGCAGTTAGAAGTACCCAATAACTATTGTGTTTCTTATCCATGTAAACATAGTCTTTTTTTTATAGAAAGCAAGAGAAGCTGATGGGCATTGACTGTTCTTTCCTGTTACCTGAGAACTGCAAGTCTTTACTGACTTTTAAAACTAGGTTGTTAAATTTCTCTTAAGTCTAAAATAAATAAGAATTTACTATCTTCAGTATATGAATTTTGAAGAATTAATGAGGATTTAATAAATTAATTGCATGTGTCCTTTTCATAAAAATGTACTATATATTACACATAGCTATGTCAAAAAACACTTTGTCAAAGTAAAGTAGTTGAAGCTGTAAGTTAGCTGAATACAAAGCTTTCACTTAGCTCCCTTGTATATATGACATAGTATTTAATTACAAGATCACCTGTGATACTTTGCACAGAATAGATGATGCTGTCTAAGGAGCTATTCAGCTCTGTTTGCCGTTTTTCAGTGTGTGGCTCTGTTGCCATCCCCAGCAATGTCCCAAGCTCTCAGTTGCCAGAGAAAGCCTTGACAGCAGTGAAAAGCAACGTCTTTTCCCCAGTCACATCTTCAGAAATGGAACAGTTGTTTTGGCTGTAGTTTAAGAAAAACACATAAGGGGCAGATACCTGTCATGAAGAATATTAACCAGAATGCATAAAAGTTGGCAAATAAATAAGCAACAAGGTCTTATGACTGCATCCAATACTTTAACAACAAACAGGACTATAAGTCCTACTGCAGTCTATTCTCTGTACGCAATTTTTCTGGCTCAGAACTAGAAGGGCCTGCAGTGAGGATGTGGTTTTCTAAGTTCAGAGCAGGAAGCCAGGTCATGGCTGAGATAGTTAGGGGACGCTCCTGAGTGAGGTAGTAGGCCAAGTTAAAGGACAGGCATCTTTTACCTTACTCCAATGCAAGTATCCCTTCTGGTAGAGAAAATGACTGAACCCTAAGTTTTGCCACAGAGCATGCACTGGTCAATGTTTAAATGGGATCTAGAGCATTAAGCAGCCTGCACCTTTGAAAGCTAGTTGGAAACTGCAGCTGCCTGTGCACAATGGGAGGAACACCACCTACCAGGGGAATCTTCTCTGTTTGCCTTCAAGGGTATCGCTACTCAAATTGAATGAAAAGTGTGCAGAGCAAAATGCTCACCAAATGAAGGACCTTACTGTTGTAGCTCAGTCAATCAGAAATGCTGTTTCCTGGAGAAGAAACAGATTTTCTACTGATAAAGCATTCTTACAAAGGAACTAGAAGCAATGTCAATATCATAAAGACTGGGAAGCTATAAATCGAAAGAACTCTTGTGTCAAAGATGCATCTACATATAAGAAAGACAGAAATAGAAGTGTTTTTGACCTCCCAAATACAGCACAAATGGGCAAGTTGCCGTGTTCTGTTTGAACAAGCGAGACCCGGATCTTAGGTGGTACTTGTCATCATGGCAACATAATCTTCACATGGAGGAACATATGAACCATGTATTTCTCAATCAAAAAGCAAGAAGATTGTGTTTCTTTGGGGTTTGGGGGAAAAAAGAAAAATAGAAATGAGAAAATTAATCAGGCAATCACTAAGAGCTATAGACAGAATCAAGATGGAAGTTAGGCCAGTGCTGCTGAGTATTGCCAGCAAATAAGTCAGTAGGCCACTTGGCTTTTTTAAATAAGTGAGGACCATGAGCCATGGGAACAGCAATTTGCAAGCACCGCATGAGGAGCATGCCTGATGACTCCCAGCCCCAGCTTCAGGGTGCACACACAGATGCAGTGTTTGTACTCTGTGCACATACAGGTAGGCCAAGACAAGTTCAAGTGTTCCACAGATGGAAGCAGGCTCAGGTCAGATGAAATGTCCCAACAGACTTGAACCTAGTCCAGAGGCCAAAATATCGAAGTTAGGCAGTTAAAAGGTAAAATTCTTGGAAAAACATGATGGGGGGAAAAAGAAATATTGGAACAAGGAAGCAAAAAGTACTTACAATCCTAAACAACAAGTACTTAGGCAAAAAACAAAAAAAGTACTTACAATTTTAAACAACAAAAAAAATGTAGAAGTTAAACCTTATTTTGGTCTATATTTCTAAGCACTTGAACTTTCCCATGGTGGCAGAGCAACTCATGTATTTTCACTGTTGTATATGCACAGAATACCTCCCTTCGCTTCCTTGTCTACATTCTGGCTCCCCACTAAAAAAACTACCGAAAGTGATTTATTTCGTGTGCCTGTCCTCCCTTTTTCTCTTTTCTTTCTGACAATCTTTTGTAGATTTTACAGGCTGTGGCTGTATTTCTCTATATTTGTCATTTGTCTCAAAGCTTCAACATTACAGACCCTAAGTTCACCTCATAATATCAGATTCAGTCATGCTGGTTTTCAGCAAGAGAGAACTCTAATGATCCCGTATGCCTTTGTGCTCTACTATCATCATCACTGAGAGCTTTTTTGGTGTCCATGGCTGTCTGTTTGAGCAAAGTTAATACCCAGGCCCTATATTTGATCTTTTACTTAACTCTTTATATCAGTCTTGATGAAAAATGTTTTATTAAACAGCATTAGGATAATGCAATCTGTCCTGAGCTAACTTGCAAGTATAAGAGCTTTTGATGATCTTGAATTTGCTGAGTGATTGTTCAGGTGATGCAGCTGTGGCTGTCAATATATGAAAAAATATTAATATCTGTATAAACTATTTTTGAAAATCCCACACAGTCTAAGTACATGCAAGGACATAACAGAATGCCCTCCAAAACTGGCTTTGCTTGTCTTCAGGTGAAGAATTTCTTCAGTCAGCTCAAACATACATGAATTGTTCTGGAGATGTAAAATTCCAGCACAGGCCTTGAATAAGTATTCTTGAAAACCCCAAAATATTTCAACAAAATGTTGAAAAGTTGGCTGACAGTCTAAGAAGGACTGAAATAAGCTGTTAATCCTGTGATTCCTCTGTCAGCTATAGTGTTAATCTGAAATTTATTTCCTCTTTTTTCTGGTACTAGCAACATGTCAAGTTTTGCTCAGAATAACCCCCACAAAACTGTTGCATATGATTTCCAGTTCACATGTCAAGTTTTGCAGTCTTTCCACTTCTGCATCACAAGTTTTTCTTGAATTATTCAGTTCCTTCAGTTAATGGCTACCAGTGTGCTGTACATGCAAGAGAGTATGTGTTATAGCTTCATTTACTTCATGCCATGTCTTAGTCATTTTTAAATTTAGATTTTTCTAAATGCTTTTCTAAATTTGTGTTGATGCCTGGTAAACAAGCTGTGAAGGATCAGTCACCATTAACACAATCTGTCTATCCTGCACGAGAGAGCCCTTGAAGGGAATTTCCAGCGTGACGCTGCAGGGTGTCTTGGCTTTTTGGAATGCTACAAAGCAAATTGTAAACAGTCTTCACTATGCCAGCACAAGCAACAGCTTTGGTACAGCTTTCTGCTGAATCCATTTCACAAAGATTCAGTGAATGACAGTTGTTTAGGAATAGAAGGCACTGTTTACCTTCTCGCTTTAACACACTGTAGTTTTCCCCAAACCTTTACGTACCATTTTAGCTGTATTAATCACATTAGTCTGTTTTACAGCCTTATGATAAGAATCATTCCCAAAATCATCAAGTCTGTTTTAACTCTTGGCTTTCCATTCCAACTTCAATAGTTCGGAGAATGTTCCTAAGCAGCATACCTTTTCTAGGTATAAATGATTCATCATCACCCTCAAAGGCAACAAGCTTTATGTTTGATCCACTTTCATACGAATATGGTATACCGTATTTCTGGTGAATTCTGTCTTGGCACGCTTTCTGTTCAGGAGCTGGCACTGATGACTCAACCTCACAGTCACTTCTTGGCTTCACAGATAATCATCTTAACCACCTTCAAGGAAACTGTGTGAACATCTGCATATCTGCTTTTGTATTGTTCTCCATCACTGCATGTGGTATGTCTCTGTTGTAATGACTCTCAAGGATCAGGTAAGTCATGTTTCTGAAGACAGATTTTTCTCTAGATGCTTTCATCAGCCTAAGGACTGGTAGGAAGTTCCTTATTAAAATTGCCATAGTCATAAGAGGGCCATATACCCCAAGGAAGAGGATTGTCTTCTTGACATACATTTTGTATGGGAAAACATGGTACTGTGACCACCCTATTCCTTCATTTCATCACCACCTGAACAGGATGACTCAATAACTGAAATCTGTTCTTTTTCACATGCCATGTTTGAACACATAATGGCTACGTCTCAGCTGCAGGACCCAGAACTTCTTCCCATGTTTTGGGTCTGTGCATATGTGAGCTTCAGCTCCACTTCTGCTCCATCTTGTGACGGACACTCACCACCCTTTCCCTGAGCTTTGATTTTGTGGGGAGGGAGGCTGGGTGTTCAGGCAGCAGAAGTGTCTTGATACAATCCAGTCAACCTTTCAGTCTAGATGACTGAGATGAATAAGGTGCGTACCAGGTCACCCATCTCCCGAACAGCTTAAACAGAGGCCATCTGCCTTCTTCTGTTTAGTACTAGAATATGCCACAATTCAGATATTAAAGCTGAAGTGGCAAGTATTATTCTGCAACATGAGCACTGTTACCTTTCACAGTATTTAAGTGTTTCCTGCTGAGTTACCAAAACAAGTTCAATACTTAACAAACAACCCTAGAATTCATTCTGTCCTTTTTTTTCTCTTGGATCTCTGTCTAGTGTACTTGTCACCAAAATTCAATGTCATTTACAGGTTGTAGCAAACTTTTTTTGATTTGGAGAAGATGAGGATATTTAGGAGATTTTTACGTCAATAATTTAGTCTGACTTCATAATTCTCTTAATGAGAGAATGCCTTCTCTAAATATTTGGTAATCTATTTTATAGTGTATTATCACATGGACATTATAAATGTATTAACCAATCTCTTAATGCCATCATATTCAGGAATTATTAATTGCTCTTTGCCTCCAGACTTCTTCAGACTTTAGATTTTCAGCTTCCACAGAGGGATGGTGGTTTGAAATTTGCAGCTGGTACCTAGTTTTCTAAAGAATCAACTCAAATCCTTAATTCTAGCCACAGCTATTATGTACAAATCCAGAGATGATACATTGGTCCTTTGTTGGAGAGAAAGAGAATGTCTGAAACTACTGAACAGGGTTTCTCCAAACTGTGGCCCAGTGCCTCAGTTTTAATTTCACTGAGAAGATTTTGACAAAGACTAAGAATGGGATACCAACCACCCAGCCCGAGCCAAACTAAAATTTTTGTTCTTCATACTCTTCAAAAGTTCAGAGTTGGAACCCAGTTTTAGAGCTTTTGTTTGATGCTGCAGACAGGGATAACACTTGAACACCATGAATTTTGTAAACTGTTCTCCTCTCTTCACCTCAGCTCCTACTCCTTTCCCTCATCTTAGCTTCAGAATGCAAAGCCTTTAACACAGCCCTGAAAATATTTTGTTGTTTTCAAATAGCCAGTAAAGCACACACTAGTATTTGTCAACTATCAGCTTTCATCTAAAAAAGTCAAAGCAATTAAGAAAATTTATAATATTAAATATACAGAAGGAACTAATTGTTGATAATTATTTGTATCTTATTCATGGATAAATTGAGACACAGGTACCTTCAGTAAGCCAATGGCAAAGCTAAGCCTGGACCATTCTGCCCTCCATCCTCTGTTCTAACTGTGCAATATACATAAACTATGGCATTATGAAGTATGACAAGCTTCAGACAATGAGGAGAATGCTTTTTGGGAAGAGTGAACTTCTTTCACTCTAGAATGTACGTGTTTGGCTAACAATAATTTTAACTATAGAACAGTGAACACTAAACTTATGCTCACATTTTATTGCTTGCATTGCAGTTGCATAGGTTTTATGGTGCTATTATTCAACAGTTAGCCTAATATAAGTTTCAAATGCATAGCTCACCTGTGCTTTTGTTTTAAATTAAATATAGGCATTCAATATTTGTTTCTAGCTTCTCATTTTTCATTAAATCCATGCAATTCTTTAAAATTTAATAATGTGAGCTTTTTGCAACCATTTGAGAATCGGGGTTATGTAGTTAAAACACTGTGCAAATAATTCATATGATCAGACTAGTATAACTTTGGTGTTACAGTCACTTTTAAAATTTTGAGATTGTAATTCAGCTACCAGGAATCCATAACCAATTGTCTTCACATGGTCCTGGATGACTATTCCTTAGATAATGAACAACTCTGGAAACCTCTTGTTCTCAGAATACATTATAGTATATAAAATAAATTAAGTTGCAGTTTTACCTGACAATTTTCTTATTACAATGTCTGTTGGAATGTAGATTCTAGGTTATGTTTGTATTACTGCATGTGTTGTTTACAGTGCAGAGAGAGGACTCAATAGCTCAGTTATGTGTGAAACATCTTCCTGAGAGACACGAATATCTGGAATTTATCTCATTGATATAGGAGTTACCTCATCACTCATGAGCAGAGCTGCTCCTAATGGGTAATGGGACCATTGTTATCAGGCAACGATTTACCCTGAGGGCAATATCCTGCCATTGATTTTCAGGCACCATTTATTGATTCCAGAGGATATTTTGTGTAATATTTGATAGTCTTATACAGTCCCTACTTTAATGTACGATTGGCAACTTAGTGGTATTGTGCAAATTAGTTTTTTTGTGGGGGAAAAAAAAAGTACAGTCCATTTAGTAAAGTTTTGGCTATTATCGTTCATAGGAAATTGTACCTTATACTGTCTATTTAAAATACTCTTATATTATTTTATGCATGTATACATTATAAACAGACAAGCACAGAAGGCACACATGGGACAACCCTGCTTTTTAAGCACATACATAAATGCATAGGTACACATGCAGTTGTTGCCACATGTGCTTTGATGACCTGCTCATCCTAATTGAGTAGGTAATACTAAGTAACAGGAAAGAGAAAAAGAGAAGGGAGAAAAGAAGAGTGGGGTGGGGTGTGGGTGTGAAGAGGAAGGAAGCACCATGGTCTGACCAGGTAACCCTCACTGCTTTCCCAATGAGTGAGGACCTCTCTGAAGAGCCACTTGGAACCAGAAAGTCCTTTGATAAAATGGCAGCCACATCACTGTGACAGTGTGCGGTATCATGCAACCAAGGACAATAAGATCAGAACTCCCGTGACAGGTCTGCAGGTCAATTGCCCAAAATTTCCATTAATTAGTGAGTATTGGATGGCTTAGGCTTTGAGGACAGATTTTAAGCCCCATCCTTTAAAAAAAGTCCATTTCAGAGTGAGGTAACACCCAGATACAGTGATAATTGATGCTTTTGCTCACCCTTGAAAATCTTACCATAACATCTCTGCCTCATTTCCATCTGTAAAACAGAGACAACAGTTATTTTATCGGGTTATTCTGAAGATTGCGTAATTCCAGGAAGGTGCTAAAACCCTTATAAATGAGAAGCAACCCCACTTGACAACCAGTGATTGGTAGTGTGCCCACTTTTATCTGTAACTTACTGTTTACAAGTCTGATGATAGGATTTTCTGAAATGCTTACTGTTGTGGGTTAACCGCGGTAGGCAGCTAAACATCACACAGCTGCTCCCTCTCTCCCTCCACAGTGGGATGGGAGAGAGAATCAGAATGGCAAAAGTGAGAAAACTCATGGCTTGAGTTAAAGATGTTTTAATAAGTAAAAGAGGAAAAGACAAAACAAAACAAAGAAAGAGAAACAAGTGATGCAAAAATTGGTTGCTCACCACCCGTAGACCAACCCCAGTCAGTCCCAGAGCAACAGCAACCCTGGCAAAACTCCTGCTCACCATAGGAGCTACTATGAAGAAAATTAACTCTATCACAGCCAAAACCAGTACACTTATCCAAACAGAATTACAAAACACCTGCCTGTGTAATAACCTGAGTACAAATCTATGCAGTATTTGCAAATAAAAATCATGCATTTTGAGTTAAAGTTGACCACATGGATTATTTTATTATTAAAATATTATTTTTTAAAAAAATATTTACATATTAAAGTGTAGACTTCTGGGCATTAATTAGGTTTTTAAGGAAATCAGCTATTAGGTAATTAGGCAAATCTTGCTTTGGGTAAAGGATGTAAACCCAAAATTTAGGATAAATATTCTATTTGGAACATTTGAAATACATTTCTGAGTGAACAGGGAAAAAGAAAGGCAGAAAAAAAGATGGGGTCATGGTCCCCAAATAAACACAGAAAACTTCAGGAAAATATACTAATGTTGGGGCAGCAGGTATTAACTCATGCTAATTTTGAGAAATGCAAAATTATGTTTAGAGGAAGGGATTGTTTACTTTATTTGTCCTCACTGATGGGTTGTAAAAATATCCTAAAAAAGATGGTGAAGCTTAATGACAATCTCTTACACCTGAAAAGGAATAAAGGCCTAAGAAATGGGATGGAAGAAAGTCCTAGAAGATGTTATAATGCCAATAGCAAATAGTGTCTTCTTACTTGTCCCACTGGCTGAAATCTGACCTTCAAGATGAAGTATCAAGAACCTATGTTGAGTTTAATGGTACCAGTATCTTGCTCATTGCATTGTTTCTAGAAGAAATAAAAAGCATTCAAAGACAGGTGATGAAAATGGTTACAGACTACAAGCAATTTCTAAGTGGCTGAAGAAACTGAGATGATTTGGGCTGCTTAATTTAAAAAAAAAAAAAGACAAATAGACACATCAGAGAGAATATATTTGATTCAGATAAAACAACAAAAGTTGCTGAGAAGGTCAATAAGGAACTCCTGTTTACTCTCTAACAATGCAAGAACAAAAACATTTGATGAAATAGGAAAGCAATATACTTTTACACAGTTTGTAATTAACCTGTGGAACTGGCTGTCACGAAATATCAGTGCGCTCAAGAGTTTAAGAGCCTTTGAAAAAGAGATGACATTTTATCTGAGTAATAAGAACATCCACAGTTAATTTAGTAAAAAAATAATATTTTGGACAGGATGTAAACTTTCATACTTCATGATATTAACCAATTTCCATTTAAAAGTTTGAAAGAATTTTTGTCTGGAAAGATCTTTTAAAAATTCTCTGTGGATTTCACAGTTAATTTTGTAGTGCCCACAGCCAGACAGAGACTGTGACCACAATTGTGTGTTGTTGCATAGTGACTAGATGGTCCACTGGCAGTGTCTGGGACTCATTGTATCCGGAGATACAAGGTTCCCACACTGTGTAAGATTATACTCTTTATAATACTGTAAAGCACACAGATTCTTTCTGGAAGACTTTCCAGGCTCTACTTTACTATTGGTTTTACATTTCTATTATTTTCTGGATTTCAGAATTTAATTAGACTTTTAAATGGTAGAGTTAGTCTCCAAAAGCTGGAAGGCTCTATTCTAGAGTCTTAATATATGCAAGATTTTGGTCTCAGTCTTGCTTGCTGCTTACTATGAAGAAAATAATATTTCACTTTTTCTTATCAATACAATTCACTGGTTTACTTATTGTGTCTCTTACATTCTTTGACGTGACTTTCTCCTGTGACTATTCTTACTCTAAACTTTTTGTTACTGAACACAATGGAAGCTTTATTCAGTCCACTCTCTCTTTCCATGGTGTTTCATTGTCTGGTTGTTTTGTAAAGAATTGTAAATGCGAGAAACTGTTCATTAAAATAATCCTTTCAGTTCCTACATCCTTCAGTTCTACAGACACACACACACACACACATACAGAGTCATGCATTGTACCTGCAGTTATCAAGCTGGAAAATAAACTTTCAGAAGTCTGCTGTATCCCTACATAGAGATGTTAAGCCTTTTGCATTTTTTTTCCTTAGTAAAAACTAAGAAAAAGTAAGGGCAGACAGGAGAGGTGAGCAAGGGAAAAAAAAGATTTACTACAAAATTTCAATATTTTTCCTTTTTGAGCAGAAGGGAAAGGGTTTCAGAAGTCATTTCAGAAGGTGAAAGGCTTGAACAACCAGCCAAAACCACTGATGTCACACTGCTTTTCCTTGTTGAAGCCAAAGGCTTGACCCTTAGCCTTTCATTTCCCAAGCAACTGACTTAACTCCAACCTATTGAACTGTTCTGGAAATGGTTGTCTAACAATTTAATCCAGCAAAATAATTTGAATAACTAACTAGGAACTGGGCACAGAATGGGACTGAACCCATAAGCAGGGTTAAGATACTTGCCTGTTGCACAGGGTGAGTGGAGGCTTCTGACTATGACTCCAACTTTGCCTTTTTCTCTGGTTTGTTGGTTATTCTGTTCTTGGGAAAGAAATGCTGAGTGAGGTCTTCAAAGCACACATGCTAAGCTGTTGCTCTGACTTACCCTTTTAAAAAGTCCATCTCTAATGACATTTTACAGAGAGCAGACTCCTAAGACTAAATAACTATCTTTGTTGTTGTTTCTTAACATCACATTTATTCTGCATGTAAATGAGAATATCTGAGCATTTGATGAAATTATCATTGAAACGACATGTTCTGTAACCCCATTAAATCTGCATTTTCAGATAAAAATATTCTGTTGGAAAATTCCCAAATGGTTTTTATAGTCAATACATCCTGTTTTCTTGTGCTCTGTATTTTATAGACTAAAGAGCTCTATCCCAGCGTTCACAAGCCCATATATTCATGTCCTTCTCCTATTTGTAGTATATGCATTTTGATTAATATTATATAGAATAACCTTCAAACATAGCATCCAGATAGAAAATACTGTGGTCAGATTCTGCAAGAAGTTTTAGTGCATTGATGGTCTTAATACAATTAAGATACAATGAGTTGGTTGAAAAAACTGAATATGTGTTCATGCAAGTGATTGCTGAGGACCCAAACTCTTAACATGTCCAGGCAAATACTGTGTTAATGTGGAAGCTAGACAGTTACACAAAGGCATGAGCTGTCTGTGGCATAACACCTCCCCCATGTAGGATGTTCTCAACATTCAGTTACACTTTGGACAGTAAGGGAGGTACATTAATATAGGGTGATGGCAGAAATACCTCTTTCAGCAAGAGCTAGTTTTATATTTTGCAATCTTTTGGCTAACTGTTATCTCACTATGCACAAAATTCCACTGGTTTGCAGGAGTTAAGTACTACTGAACATGAATAAAGTGGTAAGGTTGCGTCTTCTATGAATTTTGAAAACAATTATAAGTTTTTTTATGGGCGCTGCCATTTCCTTTGGAATAAACCCAAGTCTTTATGATCTTATGTAGAACTAAGACCACATAACAGGTCAAAAGCATCCTTCTTCAGCTTATCATCAAACCATCTACCATGTAAACCCAACTGGGTATGGGGATATGGACAGAGATTCTCCCCATCCCTGCTGCTGCCTCTATGGGGAGTCTATTTAGAACAAGCTTCCTGGGGATGCTCCATTAGCTTAAAACATATTGTATAGCTCTTCTTTTTTTGTTGTTGTTTTTGTTTTGTTTTCCAGCCAAAAATCTTCAAAAGCTTTTAAACAGCAATGGGGCCAGGAAAGATTGTTGTCTAAATTTAAAAAGCAGAAAAATCAGCAGAGAGTCTCCTGTACACATGATTTCTTTCATTCTCTATTTCTTGCATTAAGCCAATTACTTAATGGACAGAAAGTTATTTTAAAATCCTTCAGAGTGTGAGGCAGATTACAGAAAAATCTCCCTAAGCAATGGAAAACAATGTATAAATAATAAGAACCTAATCATTCCCTTTAATGAAAAACTGCTCACAAGGGAGGAAAGACACGCATGCATATGCACTAAAATTAAGTCATCCTACTTACATGCTCGTGTCCCCGTGAAGCATGCTCTTCAAGCACCATTCTGAAGCTTAAATGCTGCTATGCTTCATGATCCAAGACATATGTAGGGAGAAGACAGTGCTGTACTTGTGTCAGCTCATTTTTGGCAGCTCTCCTGACTACAGAAAACAAGAGGAAACTTTATCGTGCTATTTCTGTTTTGACAAATTCTACAGAAACCAGACATTTGTCGTGTGTCATCCCCCCCCCAAAAAAACCCCAAACAACCCCAACCCCAAACAAAGAATACCCAAACCAGCTGAGGAAGCCTGATAGTCACATACTTGGGTACAGGTGTAGAGAAGGCTAAAAGAGTTTAAGTCTTCTCAGTAGCCTGAATTTTGGTCCTTTGGAATGCAGCCCTCTGTACCATTTAAGGCAGACACAAGCTCTGGCTACTCATCTCGGATATGAAAAGTCCAGCTTTAAAGACTCTCTATATCAAATGAAGTAGATTCAAACATTCAGCAGCTTTTCTCCATCCATGCAGTATCAATAACCAGTTTCTGGCTGTAGGTAGGCAGGAACCAAGGGACAATACAGACTGTTTATATGCTTACCAAATGACACATCTATCTATCTATCTATCTATCTATCTATCTTCCTTCTAGCTTCTTCTAATCAGAGTAATAGTTTCTACTGTTATAAAAAATCATTTAATGAAAAAATAATCCAACATTGGCAACCGGAAGTGAAAAAAACCTGGGATCCTGGGATGGACCTGACAAATGCTAGCTGCCTATCTTCTTAGCCAGAAAGTCTGGTTGCTGGTTTCAGAAGTTGTTTCGTAGTTTGAATTATTTGCTAGAAGAGTGTGAGGGGGCAAAAAGCTACCTTTATGGCAAAACACTGATCTAAACCTCCACAAATATTCAGAAAGTAATGCTCAACCTCCTCTGCTCCCCATCCCCCCAAGTTATCTTTTTTTATTCACATACAATTTATAATGAATTTCAGAATATTTCAGTCAATTCTATTTCACCAACAGCTCTTGTCATTCTGCTTACGCTTTCTTGGTGTCCAACAGCAGCAGCTGTTTTCTTGGCAGAGTCATAGGTTATTCCCTAACACCTCATTGAGCTGCAGTTCCTTCCTGCACAGAATGGGCAGGTACTTTCCAAAACAACTTTATGCAGATCGGTTAAATTCTGTCCACATCTTGGTTGATGAGGTGAATGCTTGACAGAAATACCTTCTCAGTTACCATGTTTTGAACCATTCTTACCTCTTTCAGGAATTGCATCAGTGGGTTCACCTTAACAGTAGAAAAAGCATGACTAGTGAGCCATGGAGTGCAACTAGGGCAGAACGTTTTGGTTTTAACAGGTTTAAACCCATTACAGAAAATACTGGCTTAAACAGTGGGTCTTTCTACTACAAGAAAAGTGAGGATTACAGGTGGAGTGGGGAGGGGTTGAGGAGGCAAAACTGGCATCTGTAGGATGAAAGAAGGTGGAGGGTAATGTTCTTCAAAAGCACATTGTCCACGAAGGAATGGAGGTGTGTGAGAGCTGAAGTTCACACTTTAAAAATGTTGATTAAGTGTCTGCTTGTCTTAAGTCCTTTCAGGCAAATAGGGGAGCTCCCACTGACATCAGTAAGTTTTAACCCCTATCTTCCTTCTGTATTTCTAAAACATATAATTATTTAGTGCTGAAGATCTAAGGCAAGTAATATTTGACTCAAAACTGTTTTCATTAGGGTATTTTGGGGCTATAAAATGAGTGTTTGGGGGAAAAAAGGAGTTTCTGTTTCCTACCATCATACCTAGTTATGCAGTGAAATGATTTCTGTGTTCAAAAGACCTGTTGAACACACCAGTCCTGTATTTATTTTGCACAGAATGTCTGGAGGTGTTTTGTTTTTCTCTCACTTAATCTATTTGTGCTATATAAGTATATTGCATCCTCTACCACCCTCTTTTTAAGAACGTGAATACAGCACTTCATTATTAGGTTTGCAACTCTCAGAAATTATTCTTTGTGGATGAAAGGAGAAACACCCCCAACTAATTAACTAATGTGCTATTTTGTTCCCTAAATTCTCCTTTAATAGTTAGTGTGCATAGACAAAAAGGAGTCCAAGCTGCCATAAGGTTAGTACATTTCACTTGTGCACCCTCTGTGATTTTATCACGATAAAGAAAAATTTTCCAGTCTGAACACAGCTGTTACAATCCCCTCAGTTGTCATAGTTGCCCAAAACACTGTTTAGCCTAAGTTTCCCCTACAGCTAGACTGGTTACTTGTGATATTCTGTCTGTTTGTTTTACTAGCAGGCATCCCACTGTTGGGACTGTATTCCCTGTTTGCTCATTTTATCATGTATAGTGTGTATAACATACTGTATTTGGTTAAGGGAACTTTTTTGTTATTAGAAAAAGTGCAATTTCTTATATCATCCTCTGCCAGACGTATTGACTATACAGTCATCTAAACCTATGTTTGCAATATATATAATGAACATTTACAGAACCTAGATAAGAAAACTGCCTTTTTTTCCACTATTGCATCTACTTTACAAACTTATATTAAGCTAAACAATAAATCAAAGACAGCTCTGACATAATTCTAATTGTTATTTGATTCTCTTGAAGCATTCTCATATAAGCTGAATTTAGAAGATTTCTTCACAGCCCTTTTCAGATAGCTCTAAAAGACAGTTAAGCAGAGGTTTTTACTGAAGAACAAAGGCAAACACAATGATGTTACTCAGGAATTCACGTGCCCTGTGAAGAGGGGCTTTTCCTGAGCACTGCTTTGGGTACGAGAACAGGGGTGGAGAGACAGAGAAAGCCAGAGAAGAAAGCCTTTTTCCAGGGTCATTTCTGACAGCATCAACACCAGCTTAGCAGATCCCAGTTCACTCCCCACTTTCGGCTGCCCGTTTCTGCCCCCACATGCCTCCTCAGTTGTCTCAGAACAACTATTTGTGGGGCTCTGCAGTGAACCAGACAAGAGAACTGGTATTTATTAAAAATAACAGGGTATTTTTAACCCGTTTCAGCTTCTTGATAGGCTCACCACATGGCCTCCCGGCTCTGCTCCCCTAACAGAGACGGCAGTACAGGGACAGAAGATGAGAGGCAGGGGGACAAGAATGGGCCCAAAGAGCTTAAGCTGGTGCTGCTGCCGAAGTCTGTGGAAGCTTGGCCTAAGCCAGTCCCAATGAAGATGCTGTCATAACCCTGAACTTACAACAAAAAGGGGGTATTGGCCAGAAGAGGCTTGGGTCCTGACTACAAAAACCAAAACAGGACTTCTACTTTGGCAAAGGATTCCCATCTTCGATCATTTTTGTAAAGGGGCAGACCTGCATCGGAGGCATTTCTCTCTGCTATCAATTTCTGCTCATTTTAATAAGTGTAAAACCAGATTGGTGAAAAATGGCTGAAAAAGAGTTGAAATAAGTACAAAGGTGAGAAGCCTGAAACATTGCTTTGTCCACTTTTATGCTTTCCTTCATAAAGTAACATGAATCAGAAAATCAGCTCAGCAAATTCTGTAATTGCAAACAGTCCTCCCTACCCATCTGGTTTGGTAGGCCAGGCCACCATCAGCCTTGCTTATGGGAAATCTTCCAGTAGATTCATTTAATTATACAGTGTATTTGGCAGTTATATTGGCCAGTCTTTCAATATTAAATTGTCCAGTTGTCCGATCCATGTTAATAGGTGACATTGATAGTAGCAAGAGTATGTCTATGGAGCAAAGCTACATGCATTGGTAGGTAGTTTCTGCTTTGTGAACTTTAGATTTTCTTTCTTCCAAAATCAAAATGAAGAGCTTTATTTCAGGCATCAGACAAAGACATTACTGCAGCTTAACACAGGGCTGTGCAGCAGCTGAGTGTTGGCAATTATTGGTTCAGTTTTAACAAAAAAAGCAAATGCAAAGTGATGTAACATATCTTTGCACTATTTAATTACCTGCAAAATAATGTCAAATCATCTGACATTTTTCATGCCCCACCAACAACCTGATCCTGACTTCACGGAGAATCTGAGACCTCTGTATTGATCTATTCATTACTCCTGCCTAGTAACCCCTTCCTTTTCTGTCAAAATATTGCTTGATTGTTCTTCTTTTACACAGCTGTTACATCTATTATACAGCTTAAACAAAGGCATGTTCTGGTTCTACAAACAGTGATGCACATGCTTACTTTTAAGTTTGCAACTAGGCCATGGAAGTCAAAGTTGTTTCAGTTTAAGGACCCACATAACTATCAAAAGGATTGGGTCCATACCCATGTAAAGATAAATATCAGAAACACAAATGAAAATACTTGAGCATATGCACAGCTTACTGTGGCATTACTGAGTCATTAGGGGTGATTGCTTGTGCCAGCAACCTAATATAAACATTAGATGATTTTGCATCTCCCTGATTGATCATACATTTGTTAGAGATGATGAGATGAATTTCATATTTCCATACCGCCTGAAAAAACTAATAAAATGGAATAGGACGGTATAAAACAGAGAAGACCTTCATCCAAGTCCTGAAGGTCATTTCTTCATGAATACAGAAATATACCATCTCTTGGTAAAAATGTACAAATATATTCTGTAACATAATGCTCTGTATTTATATTTTAAACATTTTAATGAAATATTAAACAGATTCAGTTCAAGATCCTGTTATTAAGCTATAGGAAAGGTCATGACAGTAGAGAGACTGCAATAGCTACTCTGAACAAAGTAGCTTGTTATTCAGTAACAACGTGAAGTTTTAACCTGGAGCTGATGTACAATAACTAAAAATGATAAAACTATAACTTTCTTGTTTCTTATTTTTTGTAAGTAATCTTTTTCTCCGGGGGTATGTGTCATTTCTTTAAAATGTGTGTTCTCAAACTCATCTCTTTCTTATCCTTTCCTTTATCCTTCCTTTCTAGCCCCTGCTTTTTCCTCCACATTCTCCCCTCCCCCTAGTTCTCTTCAATTTGATCTCATCCATATGGTCTTAGACAAATTGGCTGCAAAAGATCTGGGTAAGGTGAGCAGATGTCCTGTGAAAAAAAGTCATCAGGGTGTCCATTTTTTCCCCATTTCTTCATATTACACTACTCAGTTGCACAGTAGGGGAAAAATAATAGGCAATTTACATAGAGAAACCCTTGGATAAACCTGTGTTAAAACACTGGAAAAGAAACTTTTGCAATAGTTTGTCAAAATTAAAAAAGAAAAACAAAAAACGTTCATTCTTTGCAGTTATGCCAGCAGGTTGTCTAAAACATCTGCTCTGGTAATATGTCACAAGAAATAGCCTGTGCAGGTTAGGCCAGTACATAATAGAAGTAAATGTATTTTTAAATGCCAGGTTTTAAAAGAAGACAGATCTGCTTGGTATCTCATTATAAGGGAAATGGCTTTTCATGTCACCCCATCAGTAGTTGTGCAGATTTGGGGAAAGTTTCAAAGGTTACGATCTATACCTTTTAACTCTTAACTAGCTTACCATTTTTCCCATGAAGAAACTCCGGAACGTTTTAATTCTCAAATAATAAAATTGACTCTTTTTTGTCTTTATAAAATGAAAGGGAATTTGCTTTATATCTGCATATTGCAAATATTCTTCCTATTTCTGGACAGGAAAACTCCTTAGGAACATCATGCGGGGTTCCTACTGTAGGTCTTTGCTTCTCTGCATGTTCCTGTGCATACACATACATGAATCTCAAAAATTTGGGGGGGTTGATTCTGACTTAATGGCAGCATAACCATGAAGCAAAATCACTGATTTCCCTAGAACTGCCCAGTCACATCAGTGAAGCATAAATTCAGCTTTCAGAAAGCTTCAGGTTTCTCTGAAGACAGTAGAATAGACCTGTCTTAAGTCAAAAATCCTTGCATAAATCTTCATGTTTTGGACCCAAATTCAATAAGTCACCAATATGTGTACTGAATTTAAGTATGCTTGCACAATTTGACCAAAAGAGAGATATTTAAACATGCACTCATGTAGTTTACTAAATCATGGATTATCCAGCAAAATACAAAAACCTTTTAGGTGACACAAGGTTCCTGACTGAATTCAACATTTAAATACATGATTCCCTTGGAACTATTTATGGTCTTGAAGTTATGCAAGTACTGAAAGGTTTTGGTGAGCTAGACCTATATCATTAAGTATACAACACCAATAGGCATTAATTTCCTTTTGCTTACACTGGTTGTAAGCATATTAAAAAAGTAAAATAAAAATTACACTGACCCAAGTAAGAAGGCAATATCTTTCTGGATGCACTATGATTATCTGTGAAGTCAAAGTGTTATTAAGTCAAACAGTTGCTCACCAGAAAACACACAGATACATACCAGTTTTGACTAAATTTTCACTGGAAAGTATATATATTTCTGGTTAAAAGCTTATAGAAAGCAGGGCCAGAATAGAAGTAACCTGCACAATTTTTCATTTACTACAGAAAAGTCCTTGCTCTGCTCATTTTGGAGAAGGGTTTTAAAGATATCCCAGTGCATTCTTACTAACTCTTCTGGAGTGTCTCCAACCCTAGTTTTTCACAGGAAAAAATCATATATTGTGAAAGCTTTTGAGTCTATTCCTTGTGGGTATGTACAAAATAGAAAAACTCAAAATATTTTTTTAGAATAAGATGACTATTTCTTCCTTGCTTGGATTATCTCTTGATTGAAACTGAACAGAAAAAGCTTCCACATCTTTCCTTTGTATAGGCTAATCCCTTATAGCTCGTCTTTTGTTTTTTAAAATAAAGTACTATTTCCTATGTTGAAAGGTTGAACCTATTTTAAAACCACAGTTAAGAAGTGTGAGAAATAAGGAAAATGAATGATGAAGTATAAAAATGTGTCAGAAAAAAAGGACCTGATTATCTGGGGAGGGTTCTGCTTTGCATTGATATTACATAATAGTACTCTGGTCTGAACTACTCTCAATTTCTTAACCAAATTACCCTTTAAATTACCAAGCAAGGGCCATATGCTTCCCTCATTTATGCTGCGCATATCTTAGATTTTCACTTAATTTAAACAAGAGAGACATGATAAGTGTCTCTTTAGTTTAAAGGAAACCTGTGTACACTTCTTTTAGTGAAATTTTCTGAAAGTTACCATGGTGAGAAATGCTTTTTCACAGAGTGCTCCTGATCTCTGACTCAGTCTAGAAGTTCTTCCTTTTTAACTTCTTTACACCATCATCTTTCTGGTCAAGGACTAGTCAAGATTCTTCTTCAGTGCTTCACAATGGCTACTTTATTTTCGTAAGGAAAGTTATGGTAGGATGAATAGCATTTGAGGCAAGAAAAAGACTAAGATTTAGAAATTAACTTAAATTTGCTCCTAAATTTAAATTCATTCATAACTCAGCAAGACCACAAAGATTAATAAAGTGCCTAAAATTATGCATAATGTTTAGGTAACTCACTTAATCTGGGTTCATTTTCTTAGAAATAGAGTAACTGGACAGGTTTCAGAATGCACAAGTTAAGGCTGCTTATGTCCATATGTCCATAATTTGATTAAATGATTTTTTTTCTTGGTGGACTCGTACATGCGTTGTGGTACTGAAGCATTTGCTCTACTGCTTCATATGGTGCTGAGATTGTTTTCCTAGTGGTGCTGTGTTGTGGGATAGACCCAAAATGCTACCACCTCTAACAGGAACTGAGGTTAGCCAGCTGCATAAATAATATTAAAGTGTTGGGCAACATTATGTTTGTTACGCTCCATTTCTTGCCTCCACAAAATCATTTCCTACTTGCATTTCCTTAAAAGGTTAATAGATGTGTATAAAAGGAGCATGAATAGGCTGAATTAGGATTTAGCTGCAATGGTTTATGGACAGCTAGAGGTTGGTCATGACTAAGTAGACTTCTTGATAAAATAATTACTGCGGATGCGGGAAGAGGGAAACAACAGTATCTACTTCTTGATTTCCAAAATTTCTCATAGAACAATATATGAATCCTGTTAAATCATCCAAAGTGGTGACGTGGAGTACACCTGTTTCCATGCCTGTGCCTCCCTTATGCTAGGTCAGAGAAAACAGAAGGCCATTGAATCGTGATGATTTCCATTTGAATGTGAATGCGGGATGTTCATGTTGTAGGTGAGACCAAATTCTCCAAATCTTTCTGCAGGGTGCTGACCTGAAACTCTCTTATCAGGAGGACTGGATCAATACATACTAAATAATGCAGATTTTATAAGACACAAAGCGTCTACAAGTACATCAAGAGCAAGCCTTTACAATTTCCCCTCTAGTATGCACATCCATCATTCATTTGTAGCAGTATGCCAGATATCTCTCTTGCTCTATAAACACCACATGCAACTGTGCCCTAGGGTCTGCCAACCAGCTGGGCCTAGTGTCTTGGTGTAATCGTTTCACTGTTAGGAATACACTCCCTGGTAGAAACACTTCAAAGGATTCCTGCCACTCCGTCCTTCCCTACCGCTGCAGCCAAGCCTGGCAGCCTCCTCCACAGGCAGCACTGACATGCCCATTTAATACCGAGGAAATCCAACTCTCAGCTTCTCATACACTGGGAAGGAGAATATTGCACTCAGGGACAGACAGCGAGAGGACAGAGAGATAGAGAAAGATGCTTTTTTAGTTCATTGGCTCTCTCTAATTTGAAGACTAGCCAAACACAAAGAAAACTGCAAAATCAAGAAAGAGACACTGAGATTTAGAGGAGAAGGGGAGATTCACGTTGGTTGGCTTTGCAGGTTTCTGTTTTCTGGATCCATGTAATTTTTCAGTTACGTAAAACAGAAGGATACTTTTCGATTACACCTTTAAAGCTTCTGTGTCCCTGAGTTTTAGCTATCCTTGAGAAACAGAGTGTAACTATATGGGATTGCCAGTAGCCCTGATGTCATGAGTGATGTTTTTAGGCTTGTGGGGTTTTGTTTGTGTGTGGCGGGGTGAGGGTGGGGGGTTGTGTGTGGTTTTAAGCTTTGGGCTATTAGCACTGCCCTGTGGGCCTGAAGCAGCTGGGTCCCCCATCTTATAACAGACTTCAGGAAGACAGTCTGTGCTCATAAATATATGGCAGAGGTCAAAGGATACCAGTGTTGAATACTACTCAGCAAAAGCCTAAGTAAATCTTAAGACAACATACAGCATTTTGTTGGCACCCAAACTCAATCCACGTGGGGAAGGAGATAAGGGACTGTACCATATCTGTGTGATAAGCAACTTAACACAAATTGTACTAAAGCTATAGCTAGCGAGGCAAATCAGCAGCAGAAGTCTGAATTTCAATAGATCCAACAACAGGTTTTTACACCCAATTTTTCTCTGCCACTTTCGCAAATTACCTGTCATTTACTATTTTTCTATTCATTCACAATATACAGTTGCAGGTATCAATGCTTTGTGCCCATGGTGGAAATCTGATGGTAAAAAGGCCAGTTCAGTGAAACACCATAAAAATACCAGCAACAATAATTTAGTATTTTATCTTTTTTTTTTTTTTCTTGCCGTGGTTTACCAGATTCAATCGCCTTGAGCGACACTTTGGTAGATAGCAGAGATCTCCATGTCTCTAGAGAGACAATCAGGTTGCCATTCTCATTTTCATTCTCAACAGACCTTCAACCTTCCTCTTTCATCATCTGTGTTCTGTGTGTACATTAGGATAACACTGTTTGTGGCAGTTTTTGTGTAGTGATGTGTGTGTGTTTATGCTTTTCATATGACATCTATTAAATGCAGCTGCCATAGTTATTTCAACACAATGCACAAAAATTAGTTCAGTTGTGAACTTTGAGTTTCATGGGCTACAGGGAGAGATTGGCATTGGGAGGGTTCAAAAAATGTGAAAGGCAGTTAAAAAGGATTTATATGCTTTATTTGGTCTAATTTAAGTTTCAACACTTACCAGGTTCATTCAGTTTGGATTTGTGGTGCTGCTGCAGCACCTATGCAAATTACTTGGTCTGTCTTTGGGGCTTTTCACTTTCTTTTCTACCATGACACAACAGTCTTCACCTAATGTACCACAGGCTCTATGTTTTAGTTTTGCATGTGGTCAAAAGGAGATAAACTCCCTTCACTCTTCGTGCAAATCAGTATTATGGCAGGTAAGATGTAATTTTGTGGCATTCTGTATTCTGTATAGTATTCTGTATAGTATTTCTATAATCATTCTTTTGCTGTCTTCTGACTGTTTCAAATATAGTATGACATATGTAAACCACAGGATGGGGATCTATGAATCTCCATCATATGCATGTCACACACGCACGGATGACAGGATTATCAACCTCTGATGGCAGAATTAATTTTGTTAACCTTATCTGTAGCGGAAGTGGAAAATATGCAGGTGGTGAATAAATAGTATGAAGAGATAATAGAATTACTGAGCCTCATTAAATGGCTACACATTGTGCTATTTAGTAATGCACTCAATAGCCAGGTGTCTTGAAGAGCAGGTACAATAGATTATTAACTGTAGGGGGACTGCACACATAAAGACATAACTGTTAAGGGGATTCAATGCATTCTGCTCAGCACCATATGCATAGAGACATAAAACAGTTATTATTACAACATTATCTCAGCTTGTCTAACACAGCATTCACTTGGTCCTCTTTTCTCTGCTTTCCTCCCCTTTCTTTTTGCAGACTCTAAATCTATAAAGGAACATAACAAAATCTTTCAAATTGAAATCTCACACCTCTCCACCCTCCTTAAGAAAGGAACGCATGCTATCACCAATACACATTAATCAGCTATAAATGAAAGTAATAATAATCTGCCATGCTCTTCTGCCTATTATCATAAGTAGCATGAAATGATAATTTAATAGTATGGCGTACTTCACTTCATCAATAAAAGTATCCAAGCAGCAAAGCACAAACACTAACAAGTGTGCAGCACAGTCAATTCTCATCGCATCCCCAGGACCTGATTCATTTTTCATCAGCTGTAATGCCAGCTTGCCAAGTCACAGAAGGGAGGAATGAAAGCTGCTACTTCAGCCTCACTAATGTGTGAGAGGGAAGAGGGCTGCCACTCCCTTAGCACTGCCTGCCTGAAAAGCTGTAATGGCCCCGTGGTGTTGCCAGCAGGGACCCTACTCTCATCTTCTGCTGCTACTGTTGTGTTCTTTTCCAGTCCTATACAGCAGCGGAGAACAGCTGGCTCTTCCTTTTCTCATCATCTTATCTCACCTTGGAAATGAAGATTGTCTCACGTTTGGCTCTTAAAATGGAAAGCACTGCAACTGCATGGCGGTGCGGTGTGCTGTAGCCAGTGGCTGGCTGACACACAAGCACTGCTTTGCTGGGACCCCATTTGCAGCTTGGCTGTCCCTTTGCCAGGTTATTACCGTGGTTGCCGCTCATGCAGGCCTTTGTCTTTACATATACTGGGTCACCAGGTGAAAACTTTCATCCTGACGAAGCTGGTTGGAAATTCTACATCAAAATGTCCTATGGAAAATACAGTTTCCACAACATAAATGTTTACTGTGGGAAAAGATCTATTTTGCCCAAAGTGAAACAAAATGGAAGTGTTTTCTTACAAGGAGATTGTGACTTGTATCTCATCCACCTGCCTCCTCAGGGAAGACTCTGTCCTTCGACGGTTATTGCTGTCTTTCCTCAGCTTTGCCTGACAGTGCCCGTATTGGAGGTACAGCCCAGCTCATAGAGCCACAGAAGTGAAGGCAGCGCTTGGCATACACCTTCTGCATTAACACTGCATCAGGTGAAAATGTAAATGTTTCCACATTCCAAACAGATTTTTTTTTTAAAGCTGACAACCCTGCAAATGATTTTTCAGCGCATTTTCAACTGTTGTCATTACACTTGAAACAATAATATAAGAAGACAAAAAACTTGACACCAGAGTCCTGTGTTTATTTTAACCTCAATGAATAAAACTATGCCAACATATCCGCTCCTGTAGCAGTTTACAGGTATGCCTATATGGCACATACAGTTCCTACACACAGAGTAACATTGTGGTAACCAGCTCAGAAGAACAGTACTGGTGTTTATTTAAGTGTTGGGATTTTGACTGCATATAACCTTTTTCAAATAAGGCTACACACCACCTGAGAGTGAGTTCATGTCTCCCCTGCCATTTACATGTGCCTGTAATGAGCCATCTAGGAAATTCCAGGCAGAGATCTTTCTTGTAGTCTCTACAAAAAAAGCAAATGCCAGATGCAATAATAAAAGTAAGAAAAGTTAGGAAGACACACCCATAACCAAACAAAAGTTACAGGAAACTGGATGAAAAAATCAAAGAAAATTTCCTTCAGAAGTTCAAGGTTTGTCCTTCCCACGGAACTATAACAGGCCCGTGTTAGCTGTCCATCCCATTGTTAATTAAAATTTATGTTGCAGTGGTTAGAAGATGCTTTTTCCTCACTAGCTTTTAGTGACCAAAAAATGGAAAAATTAATACAATTAAAAAAATTGGAAACTCAAAAAGCTAAATTTTGTCCATTTTTAATTTTCAGTGAAAAGGCAAAATTTCTCATTGGATATAGATAAAGGTATTAGTTCAGATCTGGTAAGAGTGAAAAATAATATTATCCTCTAGACAAGTACTAACAATATTATATGTTCTCAAGTTACATTAAGAGTCAGACAAGCTACAGCTGCTAACATATTCAGTTAAAAGTTGTCATCTAGAAAATTAGACACAGTCTATGCTATGTTCACATCATGGCTGTGACATGATTTCTAATTGTTTTGAGTTGTTCCATGCTTGGTTTTTGGTTCTGATGCTCACCACAGATTTGCAACACCTAGAGCTCAATGACACTTTTCCATAAACTCTGTTGTCCTCTTCCTGTATGAACACTAATAGCTGTGAAGTGTCAAACCACCACGCTACCTAGACATTCAGCCAGTAAGTAGAGCTTATTTAGTATTATTTCCTGCTTGAAAGGAAATTTCCAGAGGATTTTAGTCTGTGAAAGACTGGGCAACAGTGCTGAAAAATATAAGAATTAGTTTAATATGCTTGGAAAAGGGCAGACATGACTATATTACTCCATTACACATGGAGGAAAACTAAGGCATAAAAATATAAAATGACTTCATAAACTCAGAAATGAGTACTGTGAACATTTCACTTCTTTTTGTTTATCACTCCAACCACCTGGTAATCCCAGCAGCTAACCCAAACTTTTGGCTAGATGAGGAAAAAGTATTTCTTCTGAAAAGCCATCCTTGCATTACATGCTCAATATGTAACCAAGTGGTTGCGTCAAGTGCAAAATAGCAGTTTTATGACAACTTTTTCTGTACCAGTCTATCATAATGCTCCAAACTTTATTATATGTAATGACATATTATTGAAACACCAAACTGCTTTCAGTAATCACCGGAGTTCCTTTTTTACTTCCCATCTCCATCATATGACTCTGATTTTAAAGTGAGAATTTATAACAGACACTTCCTTTTTTCACAACGCCAGTCCTGCCTTGGTGACTTCAACATGAAGCAATCTTAGCTAATTATATTACCATAATCATAGCTAATACTTAAAGTTATTGTTTCATATTATTTTTAGGTTTCTTTATAAAGAAATTGGTTCAAACTGAAATAGTTACTAGTTGACAGATTCCACCGGAAAGAATGACTCAGCATTTGGTGCTGATTTTAATGCTTGGGTTCTGGATGAAGCCCATCTGTGGTTTACTGCTTTGCCAATATCACTGTTATCAGAGTATTATGGGAAATTGCACACCAATGTACCAACTCTACTTGATGTTGTTCTGTGACACAATTACTACAAATAATCCCTCTAAAGGGATTGTTCTCTGGTTGTTCTCAATTGTTCTCTGGTTACCCAGCCCCCGAGTCAGAAGATAGGGATGGGGACCAGAATGGTGCCCCCATAATCCAGCAGGAAATGGTGAGTGACCTGCTGCACCACTTAGACATTCACAAGTCTATGGGGCCTGATGAGATCCACCCAAGAGTGCTGAAGGAACTGGTAGAAGTGCTCACCAAGCCCCTTTCCATCATTTACCAGCAGTCCTGGCTAACTGGGGAGGTCCCAGTTCACTGGAGGTTAGCAAATGTGACACCCATCTACAAGAAGGGCCGGAAGGAGGACCTGGGAAACTACAGGCCTGTCAGCCTGACCTTGGTAACGGGGAAGCTGATGGAGGAGGTCATCTTGAGTGCCATCACATGGCATGTACAGGATAACCAAGTAATCAAGCCCAGCCAGTATGGGTTTACGAAAGGCAGGTCCTGCTTAACCAACCTGATTTCCTTCTACGACAAGGTGACCCGCTTAGTGGATGAGGGAAAGGCTGTGGATGCTGTCTACCTAGACTTCAGTAAAGCCTTTGACACCATTTCCCACAGCATTCTCCTGGAGAAACTGGCTGCTCATGGCTTGGACGGGTGTACTCTTCGCTGGGTAAAGAACTGGCTGGATGGCCGGGCCCAAAGAGTGGTAGTGAATGGAGTTAAATCCAGTTGGCGGCCGGTCACAAGCGGTGTTCCCCAGGGCTCTGTGTTGGGGCCAGTTCTGTTTAATATCTTTATCAATGATCTGGATGAGGGGATTGAGTGCACCCTCAGTAAGTTTGCAGATGACACCAAGTTGGGCGGGAGTGTTGATCTGCTTGAGGGTAGGAAGGCTCTGCAGAGGGACCTGGACAGGCTGGATCCATGGGCCGAGGCCAATTGTATGAGGTTCAACAAGGCCAAGTGCCAGGTCCTGCACTTGGGTCACAAGAACCCCATGCAATGCTACAGGCTTGGGGAAGAGTGGCTGGAAAGCTGCCCAGCAGAGAAGGACCTGGGGGTGTTGGTCGATAGCTGGCTGCATTTGAGCCAGCAGTGTGCCCAGGTGGCCCAGAAGGCCCATGGCATCCTGGCTTGTATCAGAAACAGTGTGGCCAGCAGGACTCGGGAAGTGATCGTGCCCCTGTACTCGGCACTGGTGAGGCCGCACCTTGAATACTGTGTTCAGTTTTGGGCCCCTCACTACAAGAGAGACATTGAGGTGCTGGAGCGTGTCCAGAGAAGGGCAATGAAGCTGGTGAAGGGTCTGGAGCAGAAGTCTTCTGAGGAGCGGCTGAGGGAACTGGGGTTGTTCAGCCTGGAGAAAAGGAGGCTGAGGGGAGACCTTATCGCTCTCTACAACTACCTGAAAGGAGGTTGTAGAGAGGTGGGGGTCGGTCTCTTCTCCCAGGTAACAAGCGATAGGATGAGAGGAAATGGCCTCAAGTTGCGCCAGGGGAGGTTTTGATTGGATATTGGGAAATTTTACTTCACTGAAAGGGTTCTCAAGCATTGGAACAGGCTGCCCAGGGAAGTGGTTGAGTCACCATCCCTGGAGGTATTTAAAAGATGTTTGGATGAGGTGCTTATGGACACGGTGTAGTTGTGGACTTGGTAGCGTTAGGTTGACAGTTGGACTTGATGATCTTAAAGGTCTTTTCCAACCTATATGATTCTGTGATTCTGCAAAGCTGTCTCTTGTCCTGTTAAGAACTTGGTGATTAGCCTTAGCCGTCAACCTCAAGGTAATTTTCTGCCCAAGTTAAAACAATTCTTTTTCAAACAGATTTCAGTGGAGAAATCTACCACTGTGTTATTGAACCCAATATATAACATTGAGAATTTTCTATCCGTATTGTATGCATACATAGATGTAGCTAATTTGTGGAGATTTTGACACCAACTGAGAAGTGGCACAGAAACATAAGTCTGAAATAGCATGCACATGACACAGAAAAGTAAATCTAATGATGTGTTAGTATTCAGCTGGGATCCTCCCATTTTGTGTGGAATATGCTGCTGCTGATAAAAATGGCACCTTAACATCGCTTTCCCTCTCCAATATGTAAAAAGAAAGCAAAAAATACATATGTTGCAAAAGTTGCTAAGGAAATCTGAGCAAGTTGAATTGTAACAGAGGTACTGTTATGTTTATCCTGGTTCCTGCTTTTATGAGCATTGCAATGTGCCTGTGTGTGTCATAGCATACACAAAGAAAGGAAGTTACCATGTACTCTGACAAAAGGAAAAACTACAGCACACGTCCTTTACTTTCTCCTGCAATTGCCATTCTCATGGGCTAGAAGAATCATTTAAAATAGTAGTAGGTGAATTCCCTGTATCAAGATCAATGGGCAAAAAGATTGTGCAAGCCAATTTATATAGGTCTAAGTGTTTATATAGTATCTGTGTGGCCTCAAGTAGTCTTTCTGGATGAATGAGAGTGATTGGTGAGACCTCTGAGAATAAGTCAGGGTACGTGAGCATGTACAAGTGACTGTATCTGTTCAGGTTAGATGGTGTTTGCACTAACCATCAAAGCTTTGTGGTTCTGCTTCCATTTCACCATCTTGCTTTGCTCTGAATGGTTGTCTTCTTCCAAGACAATCAGCTGTTTTCCCATGAAGACACATTTTAAAAGTCCATATGCTCATGTACACAAGTTGCCTGATGCTTAAACAAAGTGTATTCAATGCGCATATACCCAGGACAGCTATTGCAAGCCATGTAGCTGTTTAGTCCTTTTGATGTTTTTAATTCATTTGTACTCTTGCTAGCTCTTCACAGTGGAATGTACTCCTTCACATGTGTATGGTTGCAACCACAGGAATAAGTTAATACAAGTACTGAAGCAAATGGAGTTGCCCACCGTGAAATACAAAACTGGATGTTTTGGCTTCTCACTTGAGTTCCTTATTACACATAATGCCAGCTGCTTTGTTAAGCTTTCAGTTTAAGTTTTTTAATGCTGTCCTGAAAAACATCCCATCATTTTCAGCTAGACAACAGTTTTCAGTAGAAAGGATCCCTCTGTGTCTTTCTGGGTTACTTAGACTACTTTGATTTTTCTTCTTCTTTCCTTGTTTTCCTGGAGTACCATCAAGGGATGGCAGTGATAAATGTAATGCCTGGTTCTTCTGTGACATTAACACCAGTAAAAATAAGTTCTCATGAGCAACTTATTGCTTTCTCCCAGGGAGCCAAGGAAGTTGTGCCACAATACAGATTCTCTCAGCTTGTGAAACAATGATTTTCAGACTCTGTGCAGAAAGCAGAACCAATAGAAAAAGAAATCAGCAACAAAATAAAGACTTAAGGGAAATGTTGGGGGCAAACAGGGACTCTCATTCGCAACTGTTCTGGTGTCGTAATGGGACTTCATTGCAAAGAAAGAAATGGGTCTATAGGTAAATGGAGGGGATACCTCTGTAGAGTAATGCCTTTTTACCACTCCCTTGTTGCACCAAAAAATAAGATAAAAATCTCCAAAGAATGAAAGCTTTACCAAGTTTGGATAGACAGCAAAAGTAGGTTCAGTGATAAGGTCACAGCTTCTGCCCTGCCCTATTCTAGCTGACAGAGCAGCAATAGAAAAAATAGCCACCTCTGTGCTAGACTAATGGGAAGACTGATTGTGTTAAAAATCTGAGCCCAAGTGCGAGAAGAAAAATAGCTGTTAGTTTTATAAAATAAAGTCAGCACTTTATTATTTTTTTCATCGGTCTTGCTTTTGACAGAACTCCTGTCAATAAAAATCTGTGAGCACTCTGAACAAAAGCTATTTCTTGAAGAATGTTGGTTAAACTTTTTTTTTAAAAAGGAAAATATTGTATCTCCAAAGAATAAAAGAAACAGTTTAAGCAATATGATGGCAGGCTGGCAAATAATGCAAGGTTCATAATTCCCAAACAAGCTCTGTGCTATTGCTTTTTAGCTTTGATGTCACATTTCTGCTTCTTCGTTACAAGGACTCTTTTCTATCACATGCGGACATACTGAATAGTAGGGTGGTATAAAGATGTTTAAAATGGTTTTCACCGAGGGCTAGTGCTGCCTTTTATTTTTAAATCTCACACTGAAAGCTAGTTACAGACCACGTGGCTAGCCCAAGTAATCAGCACCTTTTCTAAGGAACATTGTCTCCAAAGGAGTTCAGTCTGCATTGCTGTGCACTCCTTTTTGCATTTACTCATGCATGTCTGGGGACATGGTTCTCAGCTCCTTACACAGAGATGCTCAAGAATTTCTAATCAATAAATTCATTGCTGCAAGGCTGTTCCCCTACCATGAGAAACACAGAAAAACCTTTGGGAGACTACCAGCAAATGAATATTTTTTTACTGTGAGGATCATCACAGTCAGGATTAGAATGTAGTTCAACCATGTGAGAATAAAAGCATGCTTAAAACAATTCTAAACACTTATAGCAGTTCCTTTGTGTATGTAAAATGGGTCTGGACTGAAAATGCTATTCAATTTGGATTAACTGGGCAGTATAGACTTACACTTAAGTCATAGCTTGCTTTTAACTTGCTAGCTTGCATATGGGTGGCAGGCTAGCCACAATCTGACCACCTGGAACTTGCTATAGTGTAAAATCTTTCCAAGAAGAGTTAAATACTTTGAAAAGCTGCCTCTGCTGAACTCTGGCTATCTCAGCTAGATTGGAGCAAGCATGTTAATTAGTTCTAAAGCTGGAACTAATATACTTCTATATTACACTTCAATCACTGTGATTTCTGCAGAAAGTATCTTGAGTCAGTACTTGCACCTGTGTCATTTTATAAGGGAAGTATGTAATGTAAGATCTTACATGTAAGCAATGTAAGATCATTAGCTTCTAGTATAAGAAGCCATCGGATTCAGCAGTATCTGTATAGTTAGCAACATTCAAAAACCTGCACTGTTGAATTAGTTCACTCAGAACTATATTTGCAAAATTGAGTGCTCCATCCAATACAATTTATAAACCTCCATTTACATTAAAAAAAAGAAAAAGAAAGAAATAATTACATGTAAGGCCTTATTCACATGTATTAGTAAATATTTGTACTTTTAAAATTTTTCTGCAAATTCACAGATTAAATAAAAAAATCTGTATCTGCTATTGCAGCAGTTAGTTTTGAACCTGTGACTTTGATGGTTTATTTCAGTGATTCTCAAACTCTTTGAACTACGCATCCTTGCCATCATACTTTTAATTCAAAACTATACAAAGGTGGTATTGTTCTACAACCCACTGAAGACCATTTGTGGCTACAGACCACAATTTGGGAACTGATGGTTTATTCTCCTGAAAATAACTTTTTTGTACTAATGTAGTCTGCTGGGATATGGAACTGATGGCTTCGTTAATGGCTGTTGCCAGATGTTTAGTCTCTGTATTTTCATACATTTTGTTTTGGAGCTAATTACCTACAGGATAGTTCAGTTTTACAAGACTGCTGCCAACCAACAAAGAAGAGCATGCAAATGATGGCATGGCAAAAAATACTATGCTGATTGGAGCTCAGGACCAGGCTTTTAATGTCTGGAGCACCTAGACTCTTGAAGCACCAACCCAACACAACTGCTCATTTCGAGAAACACTCCTCTTTAGTTCAACATAAGCTACTCCTCAAAAGTTAAATTTCTAGAGAAATTAGGAATCTGTTCTAGAAAATAATTCTTCTGGAGATAAATAGCAGAACGGTTATTGAGCAAGCAGTAGGAAATGTGCTTTTGGTTGTTAGTGCATTTTTGTACTGGAAACCTAAGTTTTGGTTAAGAGAAGGAAATGAACTCTCTTATTCATTGCCTGTCCATTTAAAATGAAATGTATAGATAGTTGCACCTTTGATGTGCAACTTACTCTTGTATTTATTCTATGTTTTAAAAGGTTCCAAAATAAAGGCCTACACATTAATTTCTTTCATCTTCATTATTTATTTTTGTAAGCTGCTAAAGCTGTGCTTTATTTATTGCAAGTCATCCATACATAATTCTCTGTAGTTTAGAAAACTGCATCTAACATTTTCACCCCAACTTTATAAATTGCATTGATTTATTTCTGTCTCTGAGGCCTACAACCATTTATTACAACAACAAAACATCCTCCAATTCTGGTGATCAAGGAACAAAGTCTACTCATTTACTGTGTAGTGAGAATTGACAGATGGCCAAATGGGGTGATAGATTTGATTTTAATGTGTCTTAAGAGAGTAAATGAACCAAAGGCAATCTTCATCTCATGTGAAAAGTTGGATTTTTTTGTGGCTTTTCTGCAACAGTGAGGTGCAATTCTCACAGCACTTCATTGATTTTCCAATCAACCATGACCACTCAGATGGCAAAAAGCAGGGTCAAAGAATTTTTATAAAGGTTTTTTTTTTTTTTTACTGTTTGTCTAGAACTGCACAAACAAGCCTGAATGTACATAACATAAAGTACTCCTCAGTGGTTTGTGGGTTTTTTTCCTCCTGTAAAATCTTTACAGGTTTCACAGGTTATGCATTTTTAATTTTGCATCAAATGAAGAGGTTTTGTCAAGAGAATCATTTACATCATAAAGATAATGAGGATAAAATTTCCTCACATCTCCCCACCTGTTATTTTAGCATATATCATTGATAACAAAGCACTTTGCATTTCTTACTTTAAACTTTGAGTAGGGATGGAGTCCCTTTTTCAGGACATGAAATAACACATGGAACAATGCGATAAAGCCAAAATGCAGTAGATCACAGTAGTTTTTCCATGCACTAGGCTCAGACAGCAATATATTTGTAGGTCCTTATGCATCATTTATGCAACAAAAAATAATTGTACAGTGTGTGTCAAATAGTGTTAGTGTGTTAGACCTCAGTGTGTTTGGGGACTGGTGAAGACTCTCTAAGGCAGGCATGAAAGTTGTCATATGAGAGCATAAACACTTCCAACCACAGGCAGCAATATCTCAGAACCAGTGGATATAACACCAATTTAGGATTTGCGTGTTTAGCAGAAGTGAAAAGATTTACAAACTGCTCTTGAACTAATTGGTCTTTTTGTAACATCGTTGCAGGTTCAGTGAAATAGGGATGATGCACTATAAGAGGTATTACTTTTCAGTCAGGTGACATGTCATATGGTACCTCTTTAGGTGGATAATGCCACCCAAAATGGTGAATCATGAGTAGGTGGGCATGTGCCTACCCTACGCTCTGCCGGAAAACTGAAACCTCTCTTTTCTGTTTTGTACACAGAGCACTTCAAAGTGTCTTCGTATCATGCATTACAGCGTGTCATACACATTCACAGCTTATTTAGTAATGGTTAGTATTTTGCTTGTGTTTGGTATAACCCAGTATTTTGGCATAGCTTGAGCAGCTAACATAAAATCCTCCCCTTTTGAGAGAGAAATTATGATCCTTTCAGTAACTGGAGAAGGGGACTAACTACTTTTCTCTCGGTCTGTGGAAGGAATTTGGACATCTCACATTCCATTGATTTTTAAAATTACTTCACATTTCAAAATTGAGGGCTGCAATTTGAACTTTGGAGATAAGAATTGGTATTCAGAAATAAATTTGTCTCTGATTATCCACCTGCAAATCAGGTTAAGACACTTGAAGGAAAGTCCATAATCTTTTCTAATTACTAGTCAGAAGACTACAGCTATCGAAGTGTTCTATTGGTGAATTAAAATTACTGTACTTCTTTTCTTCTGATCCTCATTTTTCTGCTCACCTTTATATAATAATATGCACTTTAATTCCTCTGGATTTTTAAAGGAAATTATGTGTGCAAAAAAAATTCTCTTTGCATTGATCTTTTTAGAAAAAAAAAACCCAAACTTCAGAAGAGCTTTGGATCAGGTTCTAAGTAGTTCCAGTGAGAGACTGAAAGAAAGCATGAGAAGTTTGAGATTAAAATCCTAAGGAATTTATTATCATGGAAAATAACAGAAAGGAAGTTTGTTCTTTTCCTTAAATACAGTTTCACTATTGCAAAAGTTATAATCACTCCAAAAATAAATATCGCTAAAATCTAGTAAGTACTGTTCTTCCTAAAACAAAACTTAAATATTCCAAACCTGTCATATGTCCAAAATATTTCTTATACAGACACCCTGAACACAAAGAAATGAAAGTTGGTAGAAGAGGCAGCTGCTTTGTCTTCCTTTCATGTACATTTGATGGTACAGATGATGTATTAGACATAAGTGTGCTCTTGTTTTTTTGCAAATGCAATATGTATTAGTCATATGTAACTGTCTCTTTTACATAGAATGTCTATTTTATTTTATTGTACTCTAAAACTATTTAAAAAATAATGAAGTTTTTTTAAAAAATCAAATACTTTGAGGGGGGTGAATTTGCATAAGTGCACTTCATGGGATCAGAATTCTTGCCTTGACTGCAGTGGGACCATGATCCTCACTGACCACATGCAATTGAGTTGAGAAAAGGACATGGTAATTTTGACATGGTTTTGCGATAATACCTCAAATAGGCTATCAATGAATGCCAATAGCAAAAAAAGCTGTATTTCCTCAATATGAGTGAAACTCATGTTGTTCAAATGCACCATATCTGTTGGGAAAGCTCCTGTGTTATAATGAGACATTTAACATACTGGTTCCTTGAGGACACTGTAAATAAAATCTGATTTTTTTTTCCTGAAATATCCTGCTTCCCCACTGGAAACAAAATTAAAAGTAATAAAGGAAGCATGAAGAAAGGCAAGCAGGGTAGAAGGCAGGAAGGGAGGAAGATAGGGAGGAAGGGATTATGCAGTTTTTGAACTAACTGCAGCTTGTGCATTCCCAGGTTCACAGAACTTGTAGTAAGTCTGGAGGCTATGAGTGCAGGACCAACTATGACCAAATTTCAATCTTAAAAGGCAGAGAAAAGAATGTTTCTGAGATTTCAAAGCTACAGGAATGTGGATATTGCGTGACCAGTTCCCTAAATTTTTGTCACTTTGGTCCATAGCAGAATCTAAAGTCCCAGAACATATACACTGGATCCCCATATATTCTAAAAAAAAAAGGAGTACACTACCTAAACCAGTGATAGGAAGTCCTCGGCTACTCATGCACATCAATGCTCCTGCCTAAAATTTTTTTCTAAAATCTAGTGCCTACATCAGCCCCTTCAGGTACAGAAGCAGAGTAGCTGAGATATTACCTACCAGCCCATGCTTAGAGTTCTCATATAGGATGTAAGAGATCTGCATTCAGTTTCCTCCTCTGTCTCGGGATTTGAGCCCATGTGTTCCACAGAAAGGTTGTAGACAGACACTGTTAAAGTATTAAATACTAGTAAAAGTAATCAAAGGTGGGATTTCTCCATATGTCCTACTGAAACTTCTATTTTGTGTAGAATAATCATCACTGAGGCAACTGAGCATGAAAAGTGACATTGTAGCCCAGTTTTTCCCACCTCTGCATTCAACTTTCTGTACTTATGAGTAACGAATAACAAAGAGACGAAAGTTAATGGGACCAGAAACCAGAATCCAGAGCTTTATTTTATCAAGCAAACCCTTTATTTCATCCCTAGGAAAAACTGCTTTGAGTATGCCCACCAGATCAGGCTCCATAAGCAAGACGGGGCCAGCAAATAGGGCAAGTTTATACAGAATTTGGGCTAGTGTTGGCATGTCAACAATATTAGATGAATAGAAAGAAACTATGACAGGAAGCAGGAAGAAGCTGTAGGAGGTTCTAGTCTTCAAGGATCACATGGCAACTCCTCCTGCCCCAGCTGTGCCTGCTTTGTCACTGGTAAATCAGAGCAAGCAGCTCTTTGAAAGGAAAAATTGCATAAAACTGGGTGAGTTAGATGAAACAATAATGTCTCAATAAGTCAACTGGACCATGAGAAAAGATACACAGGACTGGCTTTAGCTGACCAAACACAGACATAACCATAGACATGGACAGTGTAGATACCTTCAGACATTTTAGTCTTCTAGACTCCTTTTATCAACAGTGGAGAAAAAGAGTCTCCTCTACAGAGTAGTTTATTTCATCTTCAACTCAGTGTTTCATATAGATGAAACTAACCATGCCCTAATCCAACTTGTCTCTCTCCTACCTATGAAGACAGTCTGGGCTCACAAGCTTATGTGTAATATTAGTGGGTTGCCAAGATAGAAATCTGGTCAAATACAGTGGGGACTTCTGGATTATAGGGCCTTATAGGTAATTAATTGCACTTGCTATATCTGTCTAAAGTCAGCTTTGCATAGGTTGTGAATTTTTATGGTAATTAACAGGGATTCAATATCTAGGCTCAGGTAAAGTCTTACTGTGCTCTAGACACATTGAGAGGCAGAAATTTAGATACCATGCAACCTATGAAATGTCAATATTTTTGCCATATTTATTTAGCTATGTCAGATCCATCTCCCATTTTAAAGACTATGCTGTAATCATGGTTTGTTATCATTTTGTGTGATTGCCTTGGAGGAGGAATGATCTAGCATCATGGAGGAAATATTTTCATTCTGTCCAACTTGTATCCACAATCATGATACTTTTCTTGAAGGTCTCTTATTTTACTGTTATTATTACTGGCATGAAAATATGCACCAGGTTTTCAGTTAAGGTATGCAAAGTTGTCTTTCTCTCCTCCTTGAAAAATTTCTGAGAACCTACTCATTCTTGAGGCATTTCCACGGTGAAGACAACATGCTGTTTTGTTCTGTAGTGTACTGTATAGTTACCTGCTTGTGCCTTTCAATTTATCTTGGAGCAAGGTCTTGTTCATTTGGCACAATTCACATATTGTTTGGAATGATGCACACTAATGCCATGACATTCAGACTAAACAAATGGCAATAATTTTCAGCCTCACTAGTTATTTGGATATATCCAATTATTTGCATGGGCAAATGTGTCTGCGTGTATGTGTAATAGTGACTAATAATCCCTATCCTGTTATTGACCCGTCATCTACACTCTGATTGAACTCAATAGGAAATGTTCGTGCAGAATAATTGTGAAATCAGACTAAGCATATAATTAAAAGATAATCTGTAAAAAATAGAAATTCAAATACAGAAACACATGCACAAGTTATATTTCCTGAAATATCTGTGCTGTTGACAGGAAGAGGAATGTTGGTTCCAGGTTCTTCATTTTGAAAACTCTCATACATGCCCATCTTCCTCAGTTCTGTGCTTCTGTCTGTTGCTGCTTAGTGTCTTGAATCACATAAAATAATTTTCAGATCATATTCTAAGCAATACTGTTCTTCCTAAGAATATAGTTTATGTCACAATGCGTTTGTATCCCAGATAAACTTTCCTCAAATATTATTTTGGAGACATTGACATGGTTGCTGTTAATGTTTATTTACTCAACAATAATCTTTACAAATCCTTAACAAGCTGAATGTTACCAGTGTGTAATTTCTCATTTGTTAGTTAATCATCCTGATAAAATGCCTAGCCCAGAGAAGCTCCAATAAATCAGTTATTAGCCACAGTAAATACTGGCTTAGAAGGAAACATCCTGATAGTAAGTGGAAAATAACACCATGCATATAAACTGTAAACAACAAAATTATTCTTATTTTATAAAAAGGAAAAGGCAAAAAGGGAGCAGCCTCATGGATCTGTGATGCCTATGTGTTGCATTCAGTAATTCTCCTGGTACAGGTTTCAAGAGAGAAGAGCCTACAAGGAGGAAACTAAACCAGAGTTACAAAATCTTTTTAGGCTGGTGGGATGCTACCATTCCTCTGTTGGTTGATTACAGCCTATACATTCATATAAAAGGTTTTGGTTTTGCTCAACCCACATCTTCACCAACCCTGTTTCTCTTCAAAAACAAAAAGCTATTGAAGAGTTTACTGCTGCCAGTGCTGGAGGAATTTGATGAGCCTTACTTAGAAAAGTGAAAATTCAAGAGGCAGAGGACAACAGGCCTTAAATGACAATGAGATAATATTATGAACAAAGGAAACAGATTACTCAAATAAGAGCCAAAGGACTGACAGTAGGGAAGAAAAATATTGAATAGGAATTGAGAAAATGTTCTGATGATGAAGTCAGGAATGGGGCACATGCACTGAATGATTGCAACCCTGTTTAGGTAAGTCATTAGTGGCCTTACCATAATGAGCCAGTCCTGCAGAATGCAGAGGAGGAATCAAAGTCACATATATGCAAAAGGTCTTTTTTACCTCTTTAAGCTGATGACAATAATTCCCTGATATTTTACAGGAAAAGAACAGAAAATATTAGTGTAAATGCTACTCCATCTACTTTTGTAAAATGGCAGTTACCAAGGCTTTCCAGCATGAACCAATATAAATGAAGTCTACCCACCCAAAAATTCCCTGGGATGCATAAACTGATGAGAGGACCACATTAAAATACTGGACTCATTATTATACCTTTGCATCAAAAGGTGATGTTATACATTTCTTAAACTGCAAGGGTTTGAAAAATTGAATTAAGTATAGGTTTAAGTCATAAACTAACTTTCTATGTACTTCTTTCATTCACAATATTAACTTTGCTGGAGTACCTAAATATATCTAGAAGGAAAGAGGATGTTTTTAGTAGCTAAATCATCTGAAAAAGCATTTGAAAAATATAGGAATGCATCAGGAACAGAGCAGCTTTTCGTTAATCTCTCCCACAAACACAAACGTATGATACAGTATGCATAAATTTGTAAGAGGATAATTTTAAATTTGCATGTTATTTACTCAGCATAACCACTCCTTTGGAAATGTTAGGATTTCTCTGTATATAAGTATTTACATAATTTTAAAAATGTGTATTATTTACCCAATAGACCATAAAGGCTACATGCAGAGCAGTTAGAGAGATCCAGAACATAATAACGTCTTGGATAAATCTAGTTTCGAGTCATCTGAGTGCATTAGATGATTAAAAAATTATGTACACATGCGCATTGGTTTGGTTTTTAAACAGTAGTAGGGGAACCATTTTCTTCACTCTTCATAGCTACCTCAAAATAACAGAACAGACTTCGTGCTATATTATCCCACCATGTGATTATGGGAGTTCTACATGTAGCGAGGGGAAAAATGTTATTCTTCATTTACACTGTAGATTTATGCCCTGAAAATCAAAGACCATTTTCAGTTCTAGAGACAAAAAGGCTCTAGAACTACTATCTTCCTTTTGGCCCCTGTTATTGGTCCCTAGCCCTAAGTACAAATTTCTGCATAGTACAAAATTTCTCCATAAGTACAAAATTCTGCATTCCACAGTGACTGTTGAGGACTTGATGATTCACTAGGTACTGTTCAAAGGTTCCATGAGATGCAGGGCTACCTGTTCTTGACTCACTTGGGGTGAAAAGTTGCTGCAGATGACTATTAAGAGAGCTGAATTTCAGCTGTTAAATATTCACAACAAACTACTCTCTGATAATTAAAAGAAGTAGGAATTGTCTGCAGAAATTTTGTAAATAATAGACAGTTAAATTACAGTTGGCTCATGTTTTATCACAAGCAAAGAATGAAATAAGAGAAAAATACCCAAGTCCAAATATGCAAATAAAACATCAAGATTAATTTTCTCAATTCTGATTAAAGTCACTGAACAAAAAAGCTCATCAATAACTGTACCCAATGCATGTTATCTTAAACACAAAAAAATACTAAATGCATCGTATTCCCCCAAACTGATGTTTTCCACCCAGTTCTCATATGAGGAATTCATATGATGACTTCATGTTGGTTTTGGTGGGATTTTTTTAAGGCCTTATGTTCTTAAGGCATGAGGTTCAAAAAAACTTTTTACTTTAATATTTTGTTACTTGTTATCCCAAAAAGGTTCTTACTTACCACTGCAAAATATCAATGTTAGCAACACAGTGATGTGAGAGCAATTTACTTCTTTCACAGTAAGAAAGAACAGTTCAGAGCATCTTTATTAAAACACAGCTGAGATATGGGTACCTTGTTTAGTAATCTCTGTCACAGCACATGCAGGTCTACGTTCAGAAAATGAATAATGATCTATGTTCACTGGCAGAAAGACCTTCTCAGCAAATCAGAACAGACCCCATCATGCCTCTAAAAAAAAAACCCAGACCACAAAAAAACAGGAAAACATCAGAAGCATAGTCTTTTCACAGCATAGCCAGAGAAATGTGAGATTGGCCCTTAAGGGAATTCTTATTCTCAAGTGGATGTAAATGTATTCATCAATGCAAAGAAATGCATAGTGTGTTATATACACAATACATTAATAAATAGCCATGCATTAAAAAATAATGAGATTTTCTACGAAACAACATCCTGTGGTGTTTAGGGTCATAAAAAAGACACTAAAGGAAGGTGGGGGGGAAGATTATGTGGAAAATCTGATTAAAATACTGAAACCCCATCCTATATGTAAGATACAATAAATATTTCATTGGCTAACTGTAAACAAAAGAACAAATGCAGTAAAATGTAATTAAAAATGTAAAAGTGTGGGGAGTGATTTATTTTACCACAGTGATATTAATATTAGAAATGGTATGTAAATAGATATCAAGGTTCTGCTGCAGAAACAGTGGAAAATGGCTGTTCATTTTCTATAATGAGCTTTCATCTTTTTGACTTTCACTTTAAGTACTTCCAATGATTTATGAATAATGATGCTCTTAGCTGATGGAAAGCTCTAGCAAAGCTTCAAATTCTGGTACTTCCTAACAGATATTACTTACAGTTGTTACGACTTTTCTAATCCTGGTCAATAGGTTTAACACAGAGCCCAGAATATATATTTCTGCCTGCTTTTGGCAGAAATATAGATTGTTTCACACTTCTGGCTTGTGAAGTAAAGAGCATAAGGCTTCCTTGTGGTTTGTGAGCCACAGGCCACGAAATGAGAAGACAGAGAGGTGTTCTGGCTCAGCAGCAGCTGGCACTCCACAGGCACAACCACTTTTAACGTGCGAAGCACGCTACCACCACATGCACGGCTCTTCTACTTTCATTTCATCATGCTTAGGTCTATCGAACAATTTCCTAGCAAAGAATCCTCTCCATGTAGCCTTTACCTTTGAAACACGTGGTACTACTAGTGAGACCGAGCTCTGGTTTTGCATCTGGGCTGGCATTGTTGCTGCTACAAAGTACCCCGGGCCTTTCCTGACAATTAACGACAAGCTGGCTTAATGAGTTAGAGAATATCAGAGGAAATTGTGGCCCACGGTAAAATAACTGCATTTCTGCCAGCCTAAGTACCAGGCAGTAAGTTCCACTTATCCATGGCTTTGGGGTTAGATAACACTGCAGAATTTCAGCGCTTGACCCCTGTTTTTTGAAATAGTGCAACACAGATTCAGCAGATGGGACGTGATGGCAACAGACAAGTGTTATCAGTTTGTTTAGACATTATAGTTAGACATTATAGTTATACAAATACTGGAAAGAATTCATAATTCCTATCACTGTGCACATTAGAATTAAGTTAAAAACATATCACAAATAAAGCCTTAAGTATAGAAATGCAATCTCAGTATAACCACCACTGCTGATAACACAGGCAATTTAGAATCATAGAATTGTTTGGATTGGAAAAGACCTTTAAGATCATCAAGTCCAACCATTAACCTGGCACTGCCAAGTTCACCACTAAACCATGTCCCTAAGCACCACATCTATGCATCTTTTAAATACCTCCAGGGATGGTGACTCAACCACTTCCCTGGGCAGCCTGTTCCAATGCTTGGAACCAAAGGTTCCAATGTTTGGAACAATGCCTGTTCCAAAGGTTTCACCCTTTCGGGGAAGAAATTTTTCCTAATATCCAGTCTAAACCTCCCCTGGCACAACTTGAGGCCATTTCCTCTCGTCCTATTCACTTGTTACCTGGGAGAAGAGACCGACCCCCACCTCTCTACAACCTCCTTTCAGGTAGTTGTAGAGAGCGATAAGGTCTCCCCTCAGCCTCCTTTTCTCCAGGCTGAACAACCCCAGTTCCCTCAGCCGCTCCTCATAAGACTTGTGCTCCAGACCCTTCACCAGCTTCGTTGCCCTTCTCTGGACAAGCTCCACCACCTCAATGTCTCTCTTGTAGTGAGGGGCCCAAAACTGAACACAGTATTCGAGGTGCGGCCTCACCAGTGCCGAGTACAGGGGCACGATCACTTCCCGAGTCCTGCTGGCCACACTATTTCTGATACAAGCCAGGATGCCATGGGCCTTCTTGGCCACCTGGGCACACTGCTGGCTCAAATGCAGCCAGCTATTGACCAACACCCCCAGGTCCTTCTCTGCTGGGCAGCTTTCCAGCCACTCTTCCCCAAGCCTGTAGCATTGCATGGGGTTGTTGTGACCCAAGTGCAGGACCTTCCACTTGGCCTTGTTAAACCTCATACAATTGGCCTCGGCCCATCGATCCAGCCTGTCCAGGTCCCTCTGCAGGGCCTTCCTACCCTCAGGCAGATCAACACTCCTGCCCAACTTGGTGTCATCTGCAAACTTACTGAGGGTGCACTCAATCCCCTCATCCAGATCATTGATAAAGATATTAAACAGAACTGGCCCCAACACAGAGCCCTGGGGAACACCACTTGTGATCAGCCACCAACTGGATTTAACTCCATTCACTACCACTCTTTGGGCCCAGCCGTCCTGCCAGTTCTTTACCCAGCGAAGAATACACCTGTCCAAGCCATGAGCAGCCAGTTTCTCCAGGAGAATGCTGTGGGAAATGGTGTCAAAGGCTTTACTGAAGTCTGGGTAGACAACATCCACAGCCTTTCCCTCATCCACTAGGCAGGTCACCTTGTCGTAGAAGGAGATCGGCTTAGTCAAGTGGGACCTGCCTTTCATAAACCCTTGCTGGCTAAGCCTGATCACCTGGTTGTCCTGTATGGTTTAATAGATCAAATTTCTTCTTCTTCCAATAACTTCTTATCCTTTCAGTTCCAACTCATTTTCAAACACCCAAGGGAAAAAAAGACTACACAGCATGACCTGGAAAGCTGCAAATCTGGGCTATTTTAGAACAAAGTAAGGTGTGAGTAACAGTACATTTTCTATGAAAATGTATTTTCATTGAAATCAAAGTGCTGGAAGGAAAAAGTGTCAATGGGAAACAGCTGAACTAAATAATTTAAGCTTTCTCACTTCATTATCTAATTCTTTGACATTACTGAAATAACATAACTCAAGATGACAAATACGCATTCTATTGATTCCTGATTGAATTGTTTTAAATTTTGTATTCCATAAGAGGGAACACATTAACTTTTCTTTCAAATAATCTTATTTTGCTGTTCTAAATGTCTTCTTCCAGCTACCTCTTCCTTCTTTCAAAACATTTGTGAATTTTCTGCTCTACCTTCTTTCTTGATAATATGTAAAGTTAGCTGTATATTGCAGTTACATCCTCAATCCCAAGATAAGCAGAGCCAACCATGATGATATAATTCTCCTAGCTGTTGTTAGGAAAGAATACAGATTTTGACCCTCAGACTTCAACACATTTACTAGAACTCCCTGGAACTCAAATGCAGAGACCTTTCAAGTTTAATAAGGCTGTACATGAAGGTCTATGGTCACACTAACAGGTCACATAATGGGACCAGGGCTCTGACAGACCTAATAAAAGTGTATTCTGTTCCAGTTGGGTAAGAAAAGACTGAAATTTCAAACTCTTCAAAAGACTCTGATTACCAGAAGTGACTTTAACATTTTCTCTAAAGAACTGGGAACAGCTTATTGGTTTAAATAACTTTACAGGCTTCACAGCAAAAGTTGCTAGAGAAGCAATTTTCTATTAAAGAGATCTTTTTTGGTGGTTTTGGTACTATTAGTATGAAACATAATAGTTGCTCTGAAGTTTTAAAAATCAAGAAAAAAAGAGCAAGAACAAGAGCAAGAGGAGAGAGGAAGGGAGGAATGGAGGAAGGAAGGAAAAGAGGAAGGAAGGAAGGAAGGAAAGGGGAGGGGAAAAAAGAAAAGTGCTAGTAACATTTAAGACACAGATCTTAAATTTCTTTTTGTTGGGCCAAAGAAAGAAAATAAGTTTGTCCAAGCAATTTCCTGTTTTCTTCAAAATAAGTAGTACCAGATAAGTATTTATCAGTGCTTATGATCCTGCTGAAGCCAATAGAGGGTATGTTTGTGAGTACTAGCATGAGATAGTATGCATAACTGATCTGCACAGTTTGCAAAAACATGTGCATAATCTGATTTTACAAATTGTTTATCAGCACACGTTTCATTGCTGAAAGCAGAAGACACCAGAATAGTTTTTCAGGAACAAAATAAATTTCTTAGAATGAGCTTAATGCCCGGTAAAGTTTACTATCTTGTGTCAGTTGTACCACCTAAGGTACTGATCAACCAAATGATTGCTCCAATGAAAAACTCAGTGAAATCACTTTCTTCCATGTGTGTTTTAGTATTATAGTGCTTTATCACTTTCCAGGAGGTGCATTCCAGGGCACTGAGCTCAGTACTGTCTGTGAGGGTCATTCTCCTTTTCATTCTCTTGCCATGACAAAATAATGCATTCAGTGTGGTATTTTGGTTTGGTAAGATTCTTGTTCTTATTGTTTTGTTTTCAATATGTACTTACGGCTATATGTTTATATTAGAAAAAGTAAGATCTAACACAAGTTCCTGGCACTTGTTGAGACTGATGATAATACTCAGCCTTGTGGACTTCAAACCCAGTGTCAAGGATCAGCCCCCAAGACAGTTCCAAGGTGTCAGCCATTGTATTCCTCCCAGGCTCTGGGTCATTTTTTTCAGATTTGTAAGGCTGAGGCAATTGAGTCTTTGAAGAAAAAACCACAATCTCAAATGTAACTAATTTTTTTTTTTTTTAAGTTAGAAGCAATGAAAGTTTGGTTTCCAGGATTTGGACTTAACAGTATTGAGGAGAGATGTTCAAAATAACAAAAGGTAACATCTGTAAATATGAATATTTAACTCCCATGCAGTCCTTTTTATTCTATCCTCCCACAACACCACCTTCCCAGAATTGCAAAAGATTTAGCTGTTTTCCCAAAACCTATCTACATGCAGAAAAGAGAATGTTATTCTAAATATCTAGATTGACATGTAGGCCGGCTGAGGGAAGACTTTTTATGAGGAAAGATTATGCTTAGTTATTTCAGTGTAACTGCAAAAATAAATAAACCATAGTTAAAATAGTAAATTTACAATTGCATTTTGAGTTTGTTACTGCTTGATGTCACTCCCACCACTACCAAGGCAAATCTGTTGGATGTCACCAAAGATACTATGTTGTTGTGCCAATATGAAAAGAATTGGTTAGTACGTTAAGATTGTATTACATAACATATATCCCCCTAGAGCAGAAAGTCAACATTAAAAATGCTATAGTGTAAACCAGATGTTTTGATATTATATTTCAGAGAAAGTATTTCGGGGGGGGGGGGGGGGAAGAAAGAAAGGTCATTCATGATATATTTACATCAAATTAGACAGAAAGGAAAAACAAACAGAGAAACTCTGTTAAAGAAAAAAAAGTCTTCCAAGTACAATTCATTCTGTCTCTTTACTTATCAGATGTGTGTTTTGATTTGGTACATGGTATGGCAATGTATTTCAGACTCTTTCCCAGTCATGTTGTGGTGCTATTGTCCAATTTGCAGTATCTTCAGAATCTAATCTGTGCTACCGTTCTGTTTCTTAAGAGATTTTGTATGTTTGCAGTATTTAAAAAGATATCAAGATATCAAACTTTCTCATTTATAGAGATTAATATAGCAGAAAGAAATTGATAACTCTCCATTGAAGAACAAATACAATTATAAAGAACAGAAATACTGAATGTTTGATCTTTCAAATATTCCTGCTACGTCCCTTTTTACGCTTGAAATGCTTATGCACGTGTACAACTTTGTCCTCGTAGAGTCTGAACTCAGGTTTACTTGCAAGGTTGCAGTAATGAGCAGCCATAAGTATTTACAGCACCAGAGATTAGTGATAAGTGGCTGGATTGCTAAGAAATGTCTTTAAAGAGTGCTGCTACTTTACTCTACCAGAAACTTTCCATTTTTTTCAAAGGAGACATAGGGTTTTCTTCCCTGAAAACTCATCAGACAAGGCATTCCTCAGCTACCACACTCCATCAGGATGGAAAAAAGGCAAATTCTAAAGTTACTCCAATCTGACAGAGCCTCCAGACAGTTCCATTTCTTTAAAGGGAGAAGAGGTGAAGTAGGTAATTATTTCTGTACTTAAGACAGTCGTAAATAAAATTTCATATATGGACACATTTTATCATTTCTAGCACATCCTGTTTGACAATGGACTAAGATATCTGTCCTAGCTGGAGCTTCCCAAGTGCCTGAAATGTGTAATACTTATGAGTGAAAAGATATCTGAACGCAGCAGTGCCCTGGTAGCTATTCTCCTTGTAATTCCTCGTAATTTCTACTGCGATACTCTGCAATGCTGCAATTCCTTCTAATTTCTACTGCAATATGCAGTAAAGAACTGAAGTCATTGTTCCTGCACAGCTTTTTATTTGGAGTATATTCTGGAATTATGCTATTAAATATGTAATGTCATGGATTATAAAGCAAAAAAACCCCCCAAGACTGTAGCCAAGCTACCCAATCAGCTTGAACTGAATTAAACAGGCAAAATTTGAGCAAAGTAGATAAGTCATGGAGGAATACAGTTCAAAACTGTTAAATCTGGACCAGTGTCACAGATGCAGAACAAGACTTGGAAATTGAAAGACATGGAAATGAAGTTTGCTTAGATAGAAATCTTTTTGGTTTCAAAGCTGACCTATCCCTGAAGGGAGAGATTTTCAAAAATGTCACAAAGGCATGTATATTTGGGAGCACAGAAAACATGATGTTCATGAAGCCGGCAGTATTAAAAAAAAAATTGTGAATCTTGTAGAAACAATATTTGGATAGCTTTCCTGGACAGGTTCTGCCCTGAAATATGGCATGAAAGAAGCATCACCAAGCTTGTTTTATTAAAGGTAGACAACTTAAAGAGGTGCCTGAGGCTTATAATAATTTTCACTATTATTATAATTGATCTGATATCCTCATGTCCTGATAGGCTTTTTGCTCTGCAACCTTTGCCTCAGTAGGCTGGAAATGTGAAAAGTCCAATACTTGCAGCAAAAGACTGCAATAAATTTCACTACCTTTGCCCTTTACTGTGCTTTGCCATTTGATTATCTGGCATTTTTCGACTCCCCTGTACAGCTCCAACAACTTTGGGGAAGGAGGAGGAATGCCTACTGGAATGCCTTGTCAGTCACAGTACTGAGTATATAAAAGGTTAAAGAACAACTTTCAACTGTCGTCCATGGGCAAGGGTAGCTATTCAAACTTTCGTTTTGTTCTTGTGACAGAGTCTGCAAGGAGAACATAAAATGCCACAACATGACTCCATTCTCATGACAGCAGCTGTAACAAAAATGGGAAATAACACAAACAACCCATTCGAGACTTGCAATTTTTAGATGGTAATCACTTCACCCTCTTTGGATTCTGTAGTCAAGAGCTGTCTGGCCTGTTCTCTTAGAAGGAGAATCTTAGAAAAAATTCATGCCCTTTCCTTAAAACAAAACAATCACAGTTAAGGCTGTTCTCTCAGGTTATATGGTTTCATCAAATCTGGTCTATAAAAGGTGACTGTCTTCTAAGAGAAAAAAGTACAAGGCAAGTCTTCTAATTTACATTTTTCTTGGCCTACCCTGCAGATAGCTAAAATAACAGCAGTTGTCCAAAAAAGAAAGGAACAAAATTTACGATTCACATTATCAGTTACCATTACTTATTGAGTCAGTATTGTTATGGAGAAGACTAGGAATTGCTAATTTTTCAAGTGCTGCTATCCAGTAGAGTATACAGTATATAATAAAATACTTTTAATGGCAGAGGAAAACATTTCAAATTAAAAAAAATGCAATGCTCAGTTAATCCACTGAGCTTCTTCTGTGCCTTTGAAATCTTTTAAGATAGACCTTCAGTCTGCATGCTAAAGAGTGAAACATTTTTATTATATGTTTATGCAAACAGTTCATGCAAACAGTTCCTGCATTCACTCATCTTTAGCTCTGGACAGTACATGTGGCTTACTCTTTTATCGATATTCATTAATGGTATCCATACATTCCCAATAGTGCATTAAGCAATGTGCCTAACACTTGCAAAAGTGAATTCATCTCTCTCTTGTATTCTGTGTAACAGAGTGTTTTACAGATGGGTTTTAGAGATCATGTTTTAGTAAGAGACAGAAACTTTATTAGTCTGTTGTTAATAATGCTCAAACTTTCATAAGTTCATCTTAAGGTTTGAAAGCAAAACAGAGAATTTAACTTAATCTCCATATTCAAAAAGTCCATCTTCATAAATCCATTGCCTAACATCCAGTCAAAGATATAAAATGTTACCAAATCAGGCTTATTCTGTACTATAAAGACAGTGATGCCTGCTCGTACTTTGTGCGGGATAACTGATTGTACAAAGTGCAAAGCAATGGACAGCTACACCATAGGCAACCTAGTTATAGGGATATACTGCCACAGGGAGCAGCACTGAGGAGGCAAGGAAAAGCATATTTTCAAGGCTTCTTGAACATCCATTAGGGTGACATGATAAAGAAGAAGAAAAAAAAAAAGAAACGGAACTGAAATGGAACTGAGTGATGTCTAGATCAGATAAATTAAGGCAATATTTATCAGGTTTGGTGGGATAACAGTAATAAGATGTAGCCTTAAGAAAAGAACTCTTAAAGTTGCAGTAAACAAAAAGACTGTAAATGAAGGAAGATATGGCCTGAAGTAATTTTCTCAGTATTATTTACAAGTCATTATTTGTCTTAATAGACCTAAATTTTTGTCTGTATACAAATTCAAAGAGGCAAATACAATCACATACTTTCTCATATTAGTAGAAAAGAAAGAAAGGAAAAGCAGTTGGACATATCACATCAGCAAGCATTTTTGAGATTAATATTATGCAGAGGAGCCTGATTCATTTGCCTGTAAGACATAAAAGTAGCTGCATTATGGATACACTGAGGGACACTGATTGACCTCTTTAAGAGTATATAGCATGCTTTTTGAGACCCACTGATGACAAACAAAATCTATTTGTGAACCCTTTACTACAGAATTTTCTACGCTTCCTGCTTCAGTACTGCTGGGGAAAAACTTTTCTTTGATTGACAATATTTATTTCACACTCTGGTATATTTGAAACCAGTCTTACTTCATGGCTTTATGTAGAGTTCAGTCAAGGAAATAAGTCTGTCCAATAAGATAGCTGCACATAGAGTATACCCAGGATGACCTGCCTTCAGAGCAGCCATATATTTATAAACATTAAGTGTTTTGCTCAAACTGGATTGTTCTGTTGAAATACTGAGCTTTAAAAGATAGCTCAAGAAACATGTAGAGTACTTTTGAAGTTACGGCTTTTACTCATTCCTAACATTCAAAATCAAAGTTTTAAAATTCATTAGGTTTTACAAAAATGAACCTGATTTCGATAGTACTTTTATTCAAAATACGCTTTATTTATGAAATAAGAAAGAATCTATAGAAAGGCATATATTACCTATGTTCTCACTGGTACAACAACATATTTTCAGAAACCAGTGCAATATGTGGGAAGAGAAGAAATAGTTAGGACACAAAATGGGGGCAAATGTACAAAATAAGAAAAGATGTATTGCTAAATTATTCATGGATACCCAGACTTTAAGGCCAGAAGGTCAATTGTACCAGTAGCTTGACCTCGTAACATGAGCAATCAAATTTCATACTTACACCAAAGTGAACTCAAAAGCTTGTGTTTGCTAAAGCATTCCTTTCAGAAAGACATCTAGTTTTGATTTATAAAGACTTCAGGAGTGGAAGAACTTAAAATTTTCCTTGGTAGTTTGTTCCAATATTTAGTTATCCTTGCTGTTAAAAATGAGTACTGAATTTTTTATTTGAATTTGAGTATCTTTAAGAACTACCAATTGGTTCTTGTTATGCTGGTCCTTTTCTGTCCCAGACTGAAGAGCCTTTAGTACCAGTTATTTTTCCTCATGTAGGTACTTACATACCATAATCAAATCACTTCTTGATCTTCTTTCTGATAATCTAAGCAAGTTGAACTTCATAAATATTATATTGCAACACATTATTTTCAACTCGCAATCATTTTAGAATATCCTCTTGGCAGTTATAGGAACCTTACATATCACTGGGTAAAAATTTCTGAGCTATTTTACTCCAAATAGGAGAAATAGGATTTGGACAATTCAATCTGTTGACTTAGGACAATTTTAACCATGCAATCTAAAATAGGATAAGAAGGTGTCATGTTGAATACATTGACCCAGAATTACATGCCTATTCTGAAAAATATTCTGCATGTATGTTATTACAATGTTAAATTTCACAAGTCAAACAGGTAAGTCAGAAAATGAAATTACAACTAGACCTTTAAAGAGAATAAAATTCACAGTGTGACAAAGGAAGAGACAACAGCTGACTGCACAAGTTAACAGGTAACCAATAAATGCTAGCTGTTTCATGCTATCTAGTTCCATGATGAATTTTCAGACAACGCAATAGGTCCAAACAGATCTAATTCAGGATCATTTCCATATAGTCTGTCCCAGGACTAGGGAAGCAGGCATTCTGTTGCGTATTCTCATCAGACATAGATTTTTTTGTGACCTGTTGGGAACAAATGGTTATCAGGGAAGTACAGTAACTTGAAGTGGCTGAGCAACCTCCAAGACTGATGCTTGATTAATAAAAGCATTGTCCTCACATGTTGATGGCTACTGTGCTTCCTTACTGAGCCTCACACAAGTCAGCCAGAGGAAAAGAGGCCTCTGGAGGCAGGGCACTACAGCTGTAAAGTAGCGAAGCACAACAAAACTGTCTCCTTTTGTTTTCTCTCTATTATTTTTTTCTCCTTAAGACTTTCCTCTTCATTAATGATAGAGATTGAAAATTTTCCCAGCAATCATGGGGATGCCAGAGTAAAGTGCCTCACTGACTATTCAACTAAAAGAATGCTAACTAAAAAATTTTTGCTGATGACATAATTCTGATTCAAGAAGAATCACTTCTTGAATCACTGATTCAAGAAGAATCACAATAAAATCAAGAAAGATTTTATTTTTTAAAGCAGGAGGAGATGTACCAATAAACTTGTGAATCCTCTAGATAATGTAGTACTGACTTTACACCTGCAATTCCATTACAGATGTGTAAGGGTTTTGAACAAGGAAAATTTCCAAACAAAGTGGTGGGGAAAAATTACAAATTAATTTTCCCCCATCCATTCACTAGAAGCAAATTATTTCAATTCACAAATGCAAGTCATGTCTTTCAGCGGTTAATCTACATTCTTACTATTTTGCTCCTATTTTCTCTCACAGGATTACTGAACCATAAGATATTCTTGATACTGAGTTTATAACAGTCTAAGAAAAGGATAATTTTCCCAGTGTGTAGGAACATGGGACTGGGATGAAGAAAGATGAGGATCACTCAGTCGTATACCCAGAAATTATATCCAGCCATATCATTTTGTCTTAAAATGTAGTTTCTTGCCCCCAAAACTGATTCCTCTGATAGACTTTCAATTTATTTTGAACCTATATTCATTCTTGAGTAATACTGTGGTTATTCTTAAGCCTGAACTACCCCTTAGTTAAAATACCTCTTCCCACATTGAAAAAACCAACCTTTCTGTAGGGCATCATAAAGTTAAAATTATTAACAACTTTGTGCATCTCTGAACAATGACTATTGGATTTCTCTTTTGGATTGTTTTAAGAGAAATTTGCTCATAAGTTATTGTAATTTTAATTTCTGCTAGAACAGCACATAGAGTACTCAAAGCCCCACAGTTCTAACTGGGAGTACACACAAAGAAAAAAAAAGCTTTTATTAAAATGTTTTAACCATTGTTTCAGCAATTTTAAAAGGACTGTGTTAAAATTGTTGATGCTATCGTAGCAGAGTTAAAGATCCCCTAGCTTCTACAATATACATTTTCTAGAAACTGACTCATGCTATATATTATTTTTCTTATACCACTAAATGTACAGTTGCACTGTTTTTTACCTTTAACACTACTTGAATAGCCTTTATGTATAATGTAGCATGTTGGTAATTTATAATAATATAGGATACCTTGGCTTTGGCACAACATATATATTACAGTGTTTAAAATTAATCCAGTACATATTTCTATATGCTTGGGATATATATCTACTTCTACACAGCTAAGGCATCTGAGTTTTCCTTCCTCTGCCGGGAGATTCATCTACCATCTATCTATTCATTCATGCAACCACCAAATTCTGCTCTGAGTTATATCTATAAAAATCCATTAGTTTCAATGGACATACATATATCAGAGCAGAACTTAACCTAATAGGCTACCTTCTACTTACACTTACTCTCATTTTCCCAATTTTTAAAGAACGAACAAAGTCAATAAAAAACAGAGTTAAAATTGATTTGGGAGATGATACCCATTCCCTCAAAACAAACAATAAACATTTTAACAATGTTAATTAATTCCAAGAGGAAAGTAACCTACACTATACATCCTATCCTGAAGGAAGAAGAAAATAATAATAAAAAAGACTGCCGTACCATGACCAGTGCTGTACCATGACTATTGCAACAGCACTGCTAAGAGGTGCTCTCCTTCTCTCTCACTAAGCACAATCAACAGCAGGGGTTTCTGGATAATCTTTTGGTTTTAGAAAAACAGATTCTTAGTCCATTAATCTACTGTCATCATTATTGGCAGAAAATTATTTCAGTCCCTGCTTGAGAGGGGGAGGGAGAGATTACCGAGAAAATACTTCTGCATACAAGTCTTTTTCTTCTTTGTCTTAAACTGGTGATATTATGACATTTGAAGTAAATAACTTGTGTGCCTTTTAGCTGAAATGTAACATTTCATGACTGACATTGATACTTCAGGTTCTTTGGGGCTAGACATTAGTAGTTTGGTACCTGGTGGTATTTACAAAGGGTCCCCCTTCTCATTGAAGTGAAGTATTTTGAATGGCTTTTCTTAGAAGCAGTTGCACTTGATTAAGAGTTATCAGGGTGACCAGATCTGAAGTATTACGTGGAAACTTCATTTCTTTTATAAGAAAAACATAAGGAACCATGGTGGTTATAGAGTTGCAAGGGTAATTACTGGAAAGATAATCTATCTGGACAGAAAAGTGCCCAAAACACATATTGAGTGTAATATTCCAGTTCCTCTATTATCTGTTTCACAAATAATGAGTCACTGGAGCACACCCGATGTGGTTGACCCTGAGGAGACTGCAGAACTCAGCAGGGGTAAGTCAGGTTTCATAAGATATCCTTTTAGACCACATAGTGGGAGAAACAGTAAATAGCTCAGAGAGGAGAAATACAAGTAGAATTGCACGTGGACAACTAGACTCCCTGAAGACACTCAAAAGTCTGTCACCACCAGGTCTTTTTTCTGGCTAACATTGTAGTATATTATAACTTGTTACTGGCATGACTTGTAACATGTATTCTTCACAACAAACATTTTGTCCCGAGGTGGCACCCTAGAATCCAAGAAGCTAACTGAATACCAGAAAAAATACAACACAGTGGTGAACTCAGTCAATGCAAAGAATGTTTACTATTGTATTTAACGATATTGTCAAAATATTTCAGGACACAGTAGTGCTTTCATCCAGTTAGTCTAGAAGTGAGAAAAAACCTTCCAAATTTCTATAAGCTTATTAAAGGAAATGGGAGTTCCTTATATTTGTATGAAGCATTTGAGGATTTACTAATCATGTCCTCAGGACATATATACACATATATAAATATATACTCTACATATAAAAATATATATGTACTCTTATATATAGTATACAGTTTACTTCATGTATTGAGAAATAAGTGATATTCTAACACTTTTGTTAGATCCCTATGAATCTCACAGGGATGTTAGTATTATTTTCCTAGAAAGTTATGATAGCCAAGAAAAACAGAACTATCCAGCAGATATTTTTTTTTAATACATTTTCTCACAAAAGAAAGTAAAAATGTCTAAGTAAGTCTTAGCATTAGTATCTCCCAAAAAAAGAGAACTACAATTCAAACTACAAGCTGGAACAGGGTATGCAGAAGATGAACTTCTTTTCTCAGCACTGACCTTTACATTTAGGTCATAATTACGGCTATGATTTTGACAGGATACTTTCAAAGAATTTCATGGTGGAGGTCAGAATTCTTCACCATTAACACCCAAGGCTACCAGTTCATGCAGCTTTGACTTCAACCAACAGATAGAGGAGATCCTCGTAGCAAAGCATACATTAGTAATGGCATCAGTACTAACAGGTACAATTAAAATTGCTATGGAAAAGAATAGCTCTAAATTTATTTAGCAGGGGAAAAAATAGTTTGCATATGCACTTTGGTCTGAAATGAAACTCTCCTGAGGTTGTGTTTCCCGATTCTTTGGCATGACATTCTGAAATACATCCTTGTAAGAAAAAAATTATTACAGTGCTACTAGGCACCACTAGACTTCTCAAAGCAATAATAACACTGAAAAACAATCTCAGTGTTTAAAATTAATCCAGTACATATTACACACAAATATCTCACCAGAATCACATTGGACTTCATCCTTATGAATAAATTGTCTTTAAAATGGGAATCATATTCAAGAAATTAATTGATACAAAGCATATTTGGCTTGGCTGTGTTCAAAGTACTCAACATAACCTAAGTTAGCACTGGAATAACAAAACATGCAGCCCATGCACAAAGGTCTCCAATTTCAGGAGGGGTTTCTCATAACTACGTATCACCCCCCCACACCCCCCTACTTAATATTTTCTGAAAAAGCAAAACCTACTAGAAGAGATTTAAGAGCTAGAGTCCTTTGCCAAAGCTATAATTCTTTTTTCCTACAGGACTAAGATGGTGCTGCTATGAAAGGTGTTGATGAACACAGAGGTATCAGCACTTGTGCATCAGTCTACAAGACACAAACCCCATGACAGTCCCTCAATAGTTCTTTCAAGTAATTTACGTCACAAATATCAGCAGATGTTCCCTGGGGGCAGGGAACAGACTGGGGGAAAAAAACTAGAAAATGCACTTACATATTTTCTGTACCCATAACCGCATGAAAACAAAGTATGTAAAACAAGAAGTAGCATTCTAAGTTTAACTTAATTTTTATTTGATTGTACACGAGAAACATCCTGGGAGAAACAGATTGTCCATGTGTGGTTTTTTTTCCAAAAAGGTCAAGTGGTCTTTGAATGGAAACAGTGCAGAAACAGTTTCACATGACTTTCAAGAAGCTTTGGTAAGTATTTTTTCCCAGTTGATCTAAACCAGGTATGGCACCAGCATAAGGTATGTTTTTCCCAAGAAGCTTTCAAGTAGCTTTTCATAGCAGGGCTGTGCAGAACATGGAGTGAAACATTAGCAGTGCAAAAAGCCTCTGTTAAGTCAGTAAACTTCTTTTCTATGATGTATTTGTTCTTCTCACAGAAAATAGCTCATTCACCATTTTTTGTACTTTAGTTGTCTTTCCTACCATAAATTCAACTGCTTGCAGTCTCCACTTACGCGAATATCTTTCACGATGCTTGTCACAGCTTGCTTTTTGTTTGAAATCAATGGTATCGTTACTGCTGTACAAAATAAATAAATAAATAAATAAATAAATAATTTTAAAAAAAGTAATATCACATCCATGAAATGTCCCCTCTGGATACTTTTCACTTCTCTGCTTAATATTTGTAGATGCCACTTTGCTCACTGCTGAAGTAATTTTTTACCTCTTTTTCAGCTCAACGGCATTTTCCCACCTTCCCTCTTTCAAACGTCATTGGCTGGTTTGCCTTCCACACATGCAAGCTTCCAACAGCCAGATTCCTATGTTACCAGCTGAGAAACATGATGATTTGATTTGTCATGAGCACATGGCACATATTCATTTGTATTGAATGCAAACTAAATATATTCTTATACACACTGGCAAGATTTCAGTTTTAATTCAAAAGCACTGTGACTTTTGGGGTAAGACTGTAGCTTTAGTTATAAACATGTCTCTATAAAATACATTGGATTTGTATTTAACTCCTCAACTAAGGTATTAACAATGAACAACTATCCAATTAAGTGTACCAATGTCTTTAACCCACACATATCTTTTCTTTTAAGTATTCCCAATTCAGATTTCCAAATGTCAATTTCTTTTATTGACGCAATTTTTAAAAATTCCAAATAAAAGGGGAAAAAAAATCAAGGGGTATCAGCAGTGTTATACTTAATGCTACTTAATAATCTTGACTTCGTAAATTACAACTTCCCAACCTTCCTGAGCTTCATCCAGTATCAGAACTGCTTTAGGAGGTGGTTTTACAGCTCTTTTGTACATCTCACTATGAAGCAGTGACTAGCAGTCACTTCATCTCATATTGTAAAGTACAGCAGCCCCACATTCCTCCATAACTGCTCCAAACCATTCACTCACCTAATAAATTACCTAGTCAATCTTGCGTCTCAGAGTGAGCTTCCAGGGACTTTGTATAGAGGTAACCTGTCTAATCAGTTGTACTTTGTCTATGAAAGCTCATTTTAGAAAGAATCTGAATGGGAACCTCTGCAGTGTTTATTTAGGCTTTTTATACTGTGAGGTATAAATACTGTACTTCTTATTTTTTGGACTGAAGAGATAAGTGTTAATGAAAGTTAATGAAAGATAAGTTCATGAAAAGAGGAGGCTACTACCATGTAGGACAGTACCTCTACTTCCATGACACTAAAATATGAAGAAGTGTAAACCTGGTATTGGTGTGCATCAGATTTGTTTCTTTTTTAGTATGATAAAAAGCCCAATCTGATTTTATAGGGATGAAAGGATGGTGTAAGAAAAAATTAGGAAGTCTGTGTCCCCTCTTTGTGAAGACATTTAAGCCACAAGTCTTCAAACATTACCTGATACTTCTGAAAAGTTTTGTGGAAAATCAGCTTGATGCGCACTCACTTAATTATATCAGCTGTTATAGTCTAGCTCAAAATGTCTCTTTCTAAATATTTAGTGGGACACCTGATGTGGAAATCTTAATACAAAGCAGACCATATACACATTACAGTGTCACACATAGCAGAAGGACTAATAATTACTATTGTTCCTCTTTAAAAAGAAAAGAATAGTGAGACTTCAGTGCATAGCTTCACAGTTGCACACAGCTTTGCACTCCTTTGTTTCACTTTCATTGGTTAAGAGGGTTGAATTATTGTTATTTCTTGAGGCTTTCCTACTTTGTACGTAGGCTAGAATTTACTGCCGTACATCCACCAAAATGTTTCTCATTAGACATGTCAGACTGCTTCCTCTAAAGTGGAAGTTTTCATAATTTTCTTTGAAAAAACAGGTCTAAGCCTTCTGCATAAGTCGTCATTTGTGTTAGTCACACTTGCTAAAACTCAGTATTGTAGAATCACTTCTTTATCTTTCTTCCTGAGAGTTCTTTATTGGCAAGTCACAACAAACTGTAAAATTTGCTACATTTACCATGAACAGCGTATGAAACATGTCAACTTTCTCTATAATTTTCACAGGGCTTTAATTATGAATCAATGTGATGTTATGAATAGGGGTATTCATAGCTAATGCTTTCAACATGCAGTAAGCAATATTTCTATTACTTAAACATTGCTCATATCCACAGGCACTTCATTTTGGATTACTTCTTTTGTGAATACCCAGGCATATGCATTTTACTCAATCTAATGGTCAAGTTTTAAAAAGGAAATGATGCATTTTCCATGGAATTTTACATTGCTAATAAGGATGAATTTTCTAACTGGAGGGTTGCAATTCTCCTGGGACTGTTTGTGACTGACACTGTATTTATCTGCACATTGAAACAACACACTTATCAAATGGAAAAGAAGAAGAAAAATTACAAGAGATTTGATCTTCTTTACAGCTTCTAATAGTAAAATACACTGTATGATTAATGAACCTGTCAACTGTAATGGGAAAAATATGTAACAAGTAACTGTGCATTACTTGTTTGCGATTTTTATCTTTTATAAATGCAACCATGTGTAGGATGATAAGATTAACTCTTTGTGCTTTTAAGTGAACAATATATGCAAGAATAATACAACCTCCACTGTTTCTTGTCTTTCTGTCAGTTCTCAGTCTTAAGAATTGGAATTTTTCCCTAATTCCAAAATAACTATATTATTATTTCATTTGGCATATCTACACATCTATTGCTGGATAAATTATTCATAGGGATGAAAGACAAAAAAGCCCACATAGCTCACCTGTCTCTTTCTGTTTAGTTCCTTATGCTTTGTACCCTCCAGTTTTTCTGTGTCAAACAAAAGGTTTTTTATAATTTCTTCAGGATTTTTATAGGGCCTACCAGAGGAGAGCCCTGGGCACACAGTGGAACCTGCCTGGCATCAAGGCAGCACGGTATGAGGGATCCTACAGATCTATATCATATTTGAAATGCCCTCTATGTCATTTCATATCCTTATGTCCTATACTCTAGGAGTAACATTGGGAAAAGCATCTTTCATGTGCCACTGACTCAAAGCTTAAGGAATCCTAATGTTGTTTACACTTCATTGCAGTGGTAGGGCCTTGGAATAGGAGCCAAAACAGGGATTTCTGGCAGTTTTCTCTGCAACTATTGGGAGTGAATAGGAAGGGCAGAGTTTTTGCATCTAAAACAGAAACTTCATCGAATGATAGTGGCCAGATGTCTCTAAGGAGAACATTAGAAGTAAATGCTTATGAAAATTCCCTGTCCTCAGAACAATGTCCAGTGGCATTAAAATAAGAGGATATTATTTATTGCCCTTAATTCTGTATTTATTACTTGACATTCAACTATCTCATTGCCTTTAATTGCCTTGGGTAACTTGTGCCACTGAAAGTAATACACACACATTCCACGTGTACAGAAATTCTGAATTAGCAATATGGGAAGTGTTTGCAATTGGAATCAAATCTGTCTGTCACTTTGTTATTCACAAACCAAAATTTTCTAATTATCTGATCAGAAAGAAAGAATTTGATAAGGCTTTAATGTACTTGAAAATGGGCACACCATGCATGAAAACAGTCCATTTCCCTTTAGCATATGAAAACTTGAAGTTTTAAGTTTTAAAATAAAGTTCTAAACTAAAGTACATGGTGAAGTCAGACATGGGGATGGGGGAAAGCATTTCATGTGGTGTGGAAATTGGAAAAATTACCTGTGATTAAATTGTATGTTATTATGAAAACAAATTTGTCAAAATATAGACCATTTGTTGCAATGAGTTAGTTATTGTAATGTTGCTTCATCAAGTTAGCCTAGTAACATTAACAATGCAGGCTACAACATCCATATTAATATTTAAAACATTATTTAAAATCAGTCCTTATTGTTCGCTGTCTTTACATTTTAATGGGGAAAAGTCCTATAAACCAAATTACACGTTCAAGGTACAATAATACTTATATAGAGAAAATGTGAAATTTGCCTACTTCATCGGTACCATGATACCTCCATGATATGTCTTTTGGAAACCTTCAGCAGTGTAAACTAATTGTGGTATTTTCTGTACAGCTATCGCACATCTCTTGAACTCAGGCAAAATGATAAACAGAAGCGAATCATCATATATGATTTCTACTGGCTCTACTTACAGTACTGCATATCCAAGAAGATTTTACAGTCCTTTAGAAGTCAAAGAAAAACACAGGCAAATTACATCCATTACTTAATAGAAAATTAACCATATGATGCAGTGCAGACTGAACTATCCAATGCCATTTTGCCCAAACAAGGTTAAATATGAAAAGATGCTTAACACAGTTAGTTTCAACAAAAGAATAGGTACCAGGACAGAAAAGGAAATTAGTAGGTTAAAAAAAGACAAGTTTATGTTAAATAAATGCACTGAAGTTCTATACTTAGAATACTAAAGAATTACAAGAAAAAAATTGTAACTACTAGAGATGCAGAGAGAATCCACAGGGGAGGAACTGTGGACAGTAAAATAAAGTACTCGTCTTGAGAAGGGAATAAAAGCAGTTTTAAGGTGTTGCACATGAGATAAGCTAATGTCTACAGTCATTAGAACATACTACAACCGTAGTTGCTGTCATTATTCTTAAACAATCTATCTTTAAGTGTTGAAAAGATAAGTTGACAAGAAACAATCAACACAGATTTTGAGGACATACCACGTCAAGCCTGTACAATTTTCTACTGTGAGAGAAAAATTGTTCTTTTGGTTGGTGGAAAGTAATAGATCTAAATTAGTTTGACATTAGTAAAGCTTTAAAATCTGTCTCAACAATATATTAATAAACAAACTAGAGAAAAGATAGCCCAGATGAAAAGACTACAAGACAGAAAGTAAAAAAAATTGGACTCAACAAATTAAACTGGGAGGACAGACCAAAGATAATTCAACAACCACATCACCCTGTTAGAAAAGAAAATTAGTAAAATATGAACACAGCAACAAAGAATTATAAGAGATTTAGAAAGCATAAGGTAAAGAAAAGTTGAAAAAAATTATGATTGCTTAGCCTGAAAAGTGACTTTTCTTGTAATACATATGAAAAAGACAATGATCAATATTCTCTGTATCCAGCGAGGGTAGGAAAGGAAGTAATTATCTTAATTTGTAACAGGAGACATTTATGCTAGCTATTAGGAAAAAACCATCCAACTAGTGTCAAAATAGTTCTCCAGTCTTTAGCAGCAAAACACAATGACTTTAAGACACCCCTCATTCAAAGTTGTTTTAAAAATGGTATAAACAAACATATGTCAGGGATGGTGTAGGTTTGAGTCCTCAGCCTGGTAGCAGGAGAAGGAACTAGATGATCTCTTCAAGGCAACTTCCAGGCACAGTTTTTTATATTCTCTGCAACTTCAGATTTATCTTCTAAGGCTAGCTTCTAACAGGCTTTACGTGGCTTCAAAGGAGAGGAAAGTGACCAGAGAGACTGTGTGTGAGTCCATGTACCAAAAGAGAAAGCATATGCCCTGTCTTGATACTGTCCCTTATGAAACAGCAGTTGCAGGTTTAGGAAAGTCTTGGACAACCTTGAACAACGACTACCCTGTGGTACTGGTACACCAAAGAGGGCAAAGTAGCATAATTCTTCCGAGAACAAGGACTAGTAATGGAAAATTGTACTTGACCTTTACCACTTTACTCTTATGTTCAATTCTTAATTCAAAACAAATTGTCAAGTGCTCATCTAGCCCATAGTTTTTGTTGTAGAGTTACATTTATATACCATTCCGTGCTGACACAGTGACCTCTTATATGGTACCAATTGTAGTCTGCAGTAAAGGTATTATGTACACCAGTACCGCTGAAAGCAGATCTCATAGCCTAACATAAGATATGAAAAATTGTATCTGTGCCCCATGGTCTAGGTCAATGGTGCAGCAGCTCCACAGGCTGCTCTTACCGCCGTCCTCTACTTTCAGCGGAACATACTGACACCGGTTGCCTTCACAGGATGTTAAACTTGACAAGATATCAATGACATGATTTGTCTGCTGTAAATGTCCTGTAGCCAAACTGTCCTCTTCTATGTAAATGCTTACTGAAAGAAATGTCTTAAACGCTAGAGTAAGTGTTGATGTAGCACATCAAAGGCTGGAAAAATCAGACATTTACCAAGTTGTCTGAGTTGGTAAGTAGCAGTTTATTTTTAGTACCTTCAGAATTGGTGTGAAATGCCTTCCCTGGCTAGCATTTCTTCTCTGACTATACGAGCAGTCAGTTAATATGTTAACATATTACACTTGCCAAAATAAAACTCCTAAACCGCACCCACTGACATTAATGATAGACTGTAGAAAGGTTATTAATAATCTGAGTTCAAGTTTTGCTACCAACTGTCAAATAAAGTGTTATGCTACTGAATTCATAATACAACACTGGAGTGAGGGAATTCTCTGCATTTAAAAGATTTATTGATGTAACTGTATTAGTTTTCCATTGTGTATTTTATGTCAAACAGCATAAAGTTCTATTCTCATTTGTACCATTATTTGCTTTTCTGTCTATTATCCCTGGAGGAAAAAAAAGGACTATGAACAACATCTAGTAATTCTTTCGGCATTTACATTTCAATATGTAAAGAAATTTTTTTTTCAAGGTCCTCAATTTACATGACTATTTTTTAGGCGCTAGCATGTATAGAGCAGATTTTTTTTTTTTTTGCTGTGCTTGTTCATAATAAAGTTTACCCCTTTATTCCCAAGTAAAGCTGTCTGGAATTTTTTTGATGAATGTTGTTTAGCTAGAAAATGCAATTTTATAAAAAATGAAGAGTTGGTGCAGAAATGCACCAGTTACCAAGGCAAACTTGGGGTTAGTAGGGAAATTCTGCAGTGTAATGCTTGACTTCTTAGCTTGGTCACTAAGAGATGAATCTGAATTTTCCATGTGCACCACCAGTCCTCTGACACTAGCTTGTTCTGAAGTTGATAGTTAATTCTTCTCCAATTCTCCTCTCCTCCACTTTAGAGACCACTGACCAAAGTGATCATCATTACAATTCAGGGGTCACTATGGCACTGAAAATTTGTCTTCATAGTTTGGTTTCCTATGCACCAACTCTTCCATCTTTGGGACTAAGCATAAAACCACTACTCTCTTGGGAACTGGTTATCTTTTTGACCATCTGACAGTGTCAGTAAATGGGTTTATTTCTAGTTAGCAAAAGGTTTCAGCATTCCTATGATGACTTGATAGATTCCTCTGGGAATAAAGCATGATGTTTAACGAAATAGCAAGCCATTCTGCAAGTTACAGGAAGGCTACAACAAATATTTTAAGACCCTTGGATTCTACTGGTTCATTCTTCTGTTGCATCAAAAACTTTGGCCCTGTATATTTGTGGTTTTATAGAAGATGTAGGTTAATTGACTGAGTAAAAGGCATCCTCTTCATTTTTCTCCACAGTTTACAGTTTGTGTCTCTGAGAAACTCCTCTGAGGAAGCACCAGTAGACCTCTCTTGCAATTCTAGATACTGAGGCTATTCCAACCCATTTTTCTTACAAACACTCATGGAAAATCCACCACTGCCTGTCAGAGAGCTGAAGTGCACCAGTTCCAACAATGTTTTGGGTTTGTTTCTTACATGAAACAAAACCGAGCAGCCTATCCCATCTCCTCAGTACCTGGGGACCTGCCAGCTCAAAGAAATCTGTGAAGACATTTGTAAACCAGAATAAAATTAACAGAACATTAGCTAGAACAATAAGGATTCAAAATACTGTAATTTTGCAAAATTTGTCACCACTAAATCACTTTCAGTAGTGCAGGCCAGATGCAATAGGTGAAGGAGAAACCACTGCAGGGAAATGTCAAGCTTGCTAGTTTGAAATGAACTGCTGTTGCAGAAGATAATAATCATGTCAAAGTCTGCCACAGCATTCTTCATCTACTGCACTACAGACATTGTTAGTGCTGGTGGATATTGGCAATTGTTACATGCAATTACTCATATTACTTTTATAAAGTGCTCTGTAACTGCACTCTAGTGATTCTGACAGTGTTTCTGTGTCCCTTGGCTGTTTGAGTGTCTCATTGTATAACCTCATGATGTTGTTTTTGGAGCAAAGCTGTAAAACTGCAAAACGCACCAGAAATGTTCATGTACTTAAAGTGACTCTGATGAGTTTGTTTAACTTTCAACACATCCCTCTGAATACAAAACTCAGGTCCCAGCCCTGAATACTCATCCACAGCTGTTATAAATTAATTTATGCCTCTGATGATAGTCAAGGCTACAAATTAAAGCATCAGTGAAACAAGTTATTTAATAATTTTCTTAGGCTACTTTTAACCCCTCATTGTCATGTTACTTTCATATCTATAAAACCATGGGATAGAGTGGATGCAACTTCATCATAGACCCATTCAAGAGCAGAACATTGGCGTTCAAAGGCCAAAAACCATACCACTGGAAATGAACAAACATATTGTTAATATAGAACAAGTATTTCTTTCACACCTTTGAAGGGATAAAAACATAAAATGTGAATTTGAACAAATGGGCAATAAAACACTTCTGAAAAAATGTGTGTATAGGCTATATATTGTATATGATGAAGAGATGAGAGCATTCTGGTGGATGAAAATCTCCAGGTGTTTCCTAATTCTCTAAGTGGGCATTTTTGGAGCTTAAGAATTTCACACTTGACAGATGCAACTTCCTGAACCTTCTGGTAACACTGTAGATACATTAGGGAATCCCAAGAGGCAACACTGGCTTTCATTTTTTTTCTTTGCACTTCATGCAGGGTCTTTCAGGTCAGCTGCCTGCTAAGTGCCTCCTCCAGACAGCCTACCAGGTCCGATGTTCTGTACACGCAAAATGCAAAAATTATCTGGGGGTGGAAAACACTGTAAAATTGTAAAGGATCGTTATAGTTCGGGAGACACCAACTTTGAGTGGCAGGTTTTTGGTACAAAATACTGATTAGTTTAATGGCAGTGACTGCTGACAATTGTTACCTAATTAAAACAGTATTACCATAATTTTTTTCCCTGCGATGAAGATGCACTTGTCTGGAGATTTGAAGTTCTAGAACTGTAAACATTATTGGGTAAAAATAAGGATCATCATTGATATGCAGCCTACCTAGTAGAAGCTCCTGAAAGCATCAAGCATTTCTTTACTCCACCAATCCATGCTGTTACTCTTTCTTGCTAATGTAAACAGATCATTTGTAAAAGAAAAATCTGTAATTTTTTGGACTTCAGTTTTGCGGGTACAGCAAAAATACTTACATGTTTACATTTAAACTAGGGTTTATTTTGATCTCAAATTTGCCCCTCAGTGGCACAGACATCAAGGGAACAGGACAGTAATTTTTCTGTACACTTCAGCTGAGAGAATATATGTTCCCTAATAAAACAGAGCCCCATCTCTCCTACCATTGCTTTCTGCCTTCGAGGCCAAGATGGGCATAAAATCCAGATTTGTCACTTAGGCACATTCCTTCACTTTTTTTCCCCAATTTTATCACCTTCTCCTTTGTTTGTATGGATCCATTTCCTCTCCTCTACTCACTTGTTTCTGTTCTTAGGGGGGGGTTGTGGGTCAGAATTAATTTCGTTTTCAGCTTAGTAAACAATCTTAGTAAACAAGCTTAGGAATCAAACAGCAAAAAGCATTGAGTTCAGTCATAAATGAACCAAAGTCATAAAAATGTGATCTTTCCAAAACTGTGCTTGGGAATATTGAAAATGCTCACACTTGGGAGGAGCTATAGCAAACAGAGGGCAGCACTTTCGTGACTGTCATCCTCATGGCTTTCAGTAGAACTGCATTCTAGCAATAGCCCAAACCCAGAAAACTGCTGCCTGAGTACATCGAAAATATGATCCCCTCACACTAGTGCATAAACTGTTAATAATTCAGATAGAAATGGGGGCTGAATAATAAAACTTTATGCCACACCCTCTTCATTTCTGAAAGTCTCACTCATGGTAGCTGCATTGGGGAAGCAGGGAGTATGCAGTAATATCTCTACCCTTTGTAATGTAGATGTCTTTTTAAAGAAGGTGTGATTATATTCTGAATAGGTCAGCCTCTGTGCCTGGCATTTCTTCTCTTGTTCTTATGACCTTTTACTAAGTAAGTGGGGGTTTTGCGCCTTTTTTTGGAACTGTCCATCCATTTGAGGCAGTGAATATGAGAGGCACAGTTTGACCATATCAGAATTATTGCACTGCGTTATTGCAAGGGCAGTAACCACCTACTGTGGGTGGAACTGTTTCCTCCTTAACAGCATGTCTCCAATTCAGGTTTAACTTTACTTTGTCTTCTGTTTGTTCATCCACATTTCTAAAGATTTAAATAAATGTGCAGTCACATTTGTTCATGGAAAGTAACAAATGAATAAAACTGCACTGGACAGATTTGAGTTTCACAATGTATGCCGAAACAGATGTCTTCTTTTGAATGGCTCTGTAAAGAATTATTAATATGGACCTTCCTTGGTTATGAAAGAGACAATTAGGAGCTTTAATCCAATATCTAATATTTCAAAAATGTTATTTTTTATTAGATTTCGGCAGCAAAGAATACCATTAGATAGATCACCAGAGTAATAAGCAACATGATGCTGGGTTCAACCCCATCTGTGATATTTTAAAAATACAGTCTACCAGTGCCAAGCTTCAGATTTCCTATGGGAACATTTATAAGAATACAAAGCTCAATAGGCAGCACTGATGCTGTATTAAGGATTTGTGTCATTTTCACTACAGAATAAACATGCGCTATAAAGTGGCATGTAGGATTTTATTAGTATAGAACTGAAGTTTGGCTTATATGAAGGATTTGATTCTGTCCAATACAGTACAGAGCTATCACACGTTCAGAACTTTTTCTGCTGTACCCAGGTAGAGGAGTGACAAACATTTAAATCTTTTGATAATGAACTAGCTTTTAACCCATGGAGAAATAGCTTTAAATATGGTTTATAATCTGTTCAATAAATTTGATAGCTTTAGTTTGGTCCCTATTGGATACTTTTCCATATTTCAAAAACCACTCTGTTTCCCAAATTTGGCACAGCTAGCAATTTTTGGTGATACAAAGCCAAGAACTGAAATTGTAGGGTGTTGGAGATTGGGTTTACGGACTATTGGAGAAGCTGTGAAGAGGAGAATATACAAGGTCTGTCACAGCCATCTGTCCCCACCCAAACAATTTAAGGAACAGAAATGCTAAGTGATTTGCTCAAAAGGAGCAGGCCTATGTAGGCTGCCATATAGGGATGCTAGAACTAATCCTGACCTGAGAACGTGCACTCAGATAATTCAGTGTAGGACCATACTATAGCTGAAGATAATCCCATATAAACAAGATTACTCATTCATTCTCTCATCAATAGGTCCAAATGCTTTACAGTCAGTTCTTTGTCGACATGTATCCTATAGCTACAGTTAAGCCAAGGGTCAGGGACTGATACTAGAGTTGTGGTTCAAGGCTTATATTGAAGTCTTACTCCTCAAAGCCATAGATCTAACTGCCAGCAGAGGAAAAGACTTCATGACATTTCTGTGGCTCCTTCAGATCAGTAACTATTAGAAAATGCTATAGCTCGGTCTGTGGTGAAGAGAGTGCCAAATACGATGTGGTGTGTGGACAAATCCTTCAATGATAGAATCAGTGCTGCTCCTGATGGGAAATGTCACTTCAGAAGTTCTCTGGCAGAAGTGTCTCCCTCATGGGACTAGGATGGAATGAAGACAAGGGTTTGGGAGAGCAGAGATTAAAGTCACTTTAATTACTTCCACTGTTACTTTTTAATGGTTGCATCACAGTTACAAACATGGGCCTTAACTAAATTCTAGCAACTCGTAACAGCCCTGGCTCCAGCTCTCATCCTAGTCTCTTGGCTCATGAACACAAGGAGATAAATCTCTTAAATCTCTTGTTTTCCTGCAAGCTGAGTCTAGTACAACTATAGACAATGACTCATACATATCACTCATTTGAATGCAGGTCCTGAGCAATGGCCACTACCAGTCAGGTTTCATGTCCAGAACACCAGGTATCAAAGACTTTAGTTTACTGATGGGTGGATGGATGGATGGATGGATGGATGGGCTGGGACTGGGGCTGGGGCTGCAGTTAGTTTTCAGGAGGCCAGAGACTAAAGATCTGGGTCTACCATTAGGTCTTTAAAAGACTAAAAGCTTGAATGCAGGCTAGAATCACCAGACAAAATGGCTTATTGATAAGTGCTTTGACAGGTGTGGGGGACTCTAGCTTGTTAAGTAGTTAAATTAGGTGAGGGTTTGTGGCAAGAGGGATTGAAGAACCAAGTTTGTAGCTGGATTCTTTCAACAGAGCTACAAATATTTCTGATGAGGAGTGAGGAAAATCTATTCATACAATATCTGCAGCAGGGAGGATTTTCTAGATCAAGGTAGAATTTGATTAGGATACAAAAAAAAGTTGAAGACCTTGGTTTTCTAGGGCTCTTGTGGGCTGGGAAGATGGCTGAGCTTAGTAAGGCTGAATAGCTTATCTAGGACAGAGCAAGTATCATGCAATATAAGACTAGGATTAGGCTGGGCTTCAGGCAGGTGCCAAATAGCTCTGAAATGCATCACTGTATCTTGAAAATATGCTATGTTTAAGAGGATCATTCTTACTAGCAAATGAAGATCATTAATTCTAAGAGGCATGTAGATCACAGGGCTACAGTTTAATTTAGGACAAAGCTGATATCAGGGTGAGTGTTTGGGACACCATGTGAGAAGAACTATATTTATTGCTAGAAATTGATGTGAACTATGTAGAAATTCAGTTAGAAGGAAATGCTTACAAAGAAGTATGAAATACGGTTTTCTTCGATCACTGATAATGCACCCTTGACATAACTACCAAATTTGGCATCACGAGTGCCTTAGACTTATCCCAGGTAGTCAGAACTGCCCCTTTACTCCTTTTATTGATTGGTCAATGCTATCTCCACATATGCACATAAAGAAATTTGATGGCAGTATGTACAGTGCCTTCCTGGAACAGCAACAACAGCAAAATATTAAATCATCTAATCCAGAAAAAGAGTCAGCCATGGGTTAGATTAGGTCTGCCTTTCCCTCCTTACAAGATATTAGGTTATAACTTCCTCCCCCCCAAAAGACTATAGACATCATTAATGTTGCAATAAAATTATATAAGGTTAACAAAAGTAATCTGCCACCATGCACCAATATGCAGATACAATAAAAGACAAAATCACTTCTCACAGCTATCTAGCCTGCTAATTATCCTTGAATATGTGTATTAGGCATGTTTCCATTTTGAAATCCTGTTTTATATTTGCAAGCTTTTTGTCAACACACAATAGAAAATTGGCTGTGTGTGCTGGGCTCATAAAGTAATTTTCTGTTTACTTAGGAGAACTGTAGTTTAAGTCTGCCTGCCTGTTGCTTCTCTTCTTGCTTCTATTTAGTCTAAAGCCAGATTCACTGTTTTTCTCCATATGCAAGTTATAGTGCTTTCTGCACACTGCTGAATGTGTAATGTCCTGCAGGTTGGCTGCCAGAGTGAAGGCATTTCCCTGGAACATTTCTGGTGAAACCAGCTGGGGGCATTTGTAACAGGGAAGGGTCTAAAGGCCATGGTCAGAACCAGGATTCTGGTGGGCTCAGTCCTCTGCAACCTTGCCCTGTATCCCACACTGCACACAAATGGAGCTATATTCTCTTTCCTAAAGCCCATTTGAAGATTTGTGCAAAATATTACAGACCCAGAAGAAGTACCAGAGTTGGAAGGCCTCCAAAACATGAATTTTTGCCAGGACTGATCTAAAGCAAAGATTATCAACTCTTCTAATCCTACCAGTCACCTCCCAAAGTTCACAAATGGACCAGAGCCATATCATGTATTAAAAACATCTCAAAAGTCAAGAGAAGAGAGGAAACTCCAAATGTAGTGAATTGCCATAAAAAGACAATTTCCCTAAGGAGTTCAGGGCTCCTCTCAAAGTGTCAGTCAGAAGCAGATAGAACAATAGGACCAATATCAGCCTTGGCCTTCCCCATGCAGGGGGGATTTGTGTTACAAGCACACCTACACACAGCTAGGTGTGCATCATATGCATATGATACAGTCCCAGTTTGGGAACTGTACTTGGTCTGGGCCACATGCACTCTGTGAAAAATAACTGTATCTATCAGGGAAGAGTAGTATACAACAGTGCTTGCTAGAAAACAGAAAACTGGAGGATAGAGTGAAACTATTTCTCTTTTAAATCTCAATCTAGCAAGGAAATACTATCCCTGAGCATGGGGAATTATGTGTGACCATGTGCATAGCTGCACAAAAAGCACAGTGAGGAACGCAGAAACACACAGAAGCCACTTGTAATCTGGTCTAAAAAGACCAGATTTTACTACACCAAGAAGGACTTAGACTCTTGGTCACAGTATATACACAGCAGGAAAGTATATGCAAGGACTGAATTGTAGTTTGAAGCTACTAAGTATGCTGTTACTTAAAGGGAAGAAGCTTCCTACATCCAAAGTGAAACTTGTCAGGTCCCAATTAAAACTAAAAACATTCAACGAATCAACAACATTAGATTAAGATTTTGCTCTGTTCTCCATTTCAGCCATATACACAATTAGTATATGGTTTAGGTATAGGGAGTATAAGTATTTCTGGTCTCTATTTTGCAGTTATTAAATGGTTCTAAGAAGGACATTGATTTATACTGGCATGATAGATGCAGCTCCTGATGAAACTTATACGTATCACCCACTAGTGAAGTATTTATTTTAAGTATGTATTTTAACCTACTCGGAATTCTATCTGAATTTTTTTCAGAACAGTACATTATACTCAGCACTTTACAGCAAAGTTACAGTTCAGTAGACACAACCTTCAAAGTGGAGGTAAGTATTCAAAAGTAAAGTAAGCTTTAAGAGCATCTTTTCAACAGCTGCAAGCTGTTTCTTGAAAATTTCTAGAATATGTAGCTATGTTTTCTCCTAATCTCCATTTTCCCTTGCCTGACGCTTGACTCAGAAGGGAGTTGTGGGTGTTTGGTGTTCCAGGAAAGAGCAACTGACAGGCTCTTGACTTTTGTAGCAAGGAAACAAAATTGAATGAACTATTTTGAAACACTTGAATGCTTTTAAAGTGTCAATCTGTAGGAAAAAACCCCATATATTACAGAATGTGTGTTGTGTTTATTTCAATACTATGCACACAGTTTGGATGACCTTAATAATCTACCAGTGACTTAAGTTCTAAGGAGTGACCCTCTTTTTCAGAGTCAGGCTACTCAAACTTTTCAAATCAGACCCAGTAAAGCAAACAAAGCAGAAATGGTATTAAAGGATATCCTTAGCTTGAAACTTATGTTGAAGTGCTTTCCTGAATAGAATGAACCTGACGACATGCTTGAGGTCTTTCTTGAAATAGAACTTGTATCACACCATGCAACCATGGAATCATGGTAAAAGGGTAGAGATATACAAAAAGAGACAGATAAATTTCTACATTATTTAAATTAATGTAATAACCATATCAGTGCTTTAGAAGCATTGAACATTTTACCATGTTTCAGACTTTCCGTCCATGAGTTTCATTTCTAAGCGTATAATTGCATCTCTTTTCTTCATGCCCATCAGCTTATACAGATTCCATGCCTTTATGAATTTAAAAAATAAAGTAATGCACTGAAAGGAAGAAATATGCTACCTTCCACACAGAACCTCATGTGTTATCTGCTATAAAACAAATAAGAACTTTATGGTAAACTGAAAGGAAGAGAAAGTGAGGATATAGTGCAGGACCTATAGTTGTGCCCAATGAGAAGAGTGGAGCGGGGCCAGTGACGATGACTGGGGTCAGGAGATCACTAGGCAGATCCGCGGTGATGAGGCAGGTCCAAGGTGGAGCCGGGAAGTCATGTCAGCAAGTAGGGGCTGGGGTCAGACGTCCCTGGCCAGGCACAGACACGGCCACAGCACAGCTCAGGTGAGTACCATGATCCAGGGCCTGAGTTTAAATGCAGTTAAATGCCCTTCCTGAGCAAAGTAGGGGAGGGCCCCGAGGAGTTTTCTGAGGGCTGTTTCCCAGCAGGATGACGCAGGTTGAGCCCAGGAGTGGGAGCTGGTCCTCACACAGGCAGCCAGACTCCTGCCTGCAGGACAGGCTGCTGTGCCTGTGGGACACTCAAGTTCCTTGCTGGATGGGTAAGGATGGTTTGGTGCCAAGGGATGGGATTCACCTAACTACACCAGATGCCTCATCTAATCAAAAGGAAATGCCAATGACTGGATGAGCGAGTCTGAAATATTGCAGAGTAGGCATCTCTACAGCTCTGAATTAAGACTGCTACATAAAATTGGGACTCATAGCCAGCCCCATGTCTTCTTTTCCTGGAAGGACCCACTTATTTTACTTTATAGCATGGTGGCAATGGTGCAATCTATGTCATATCAAATTCTGCCTCACATCCTGATATCTCTTATTTCATCTGCTTAACATGTAGGCTATATCCCAATGGTGTCTTTACTGCTGGTTTAGTAGCATATTCCCTCTGCAGTCTAACTCTGGATCCTCGGACCTTGCAGTTTTGGCAGAAACTCTTCAATTTTGGCTGAAGGTCTTCCATTTGGACTGAAGGGAGATGGTAGGCTATCCTTTCACCTCTACTACCTTTCTGATGGTCCAGGAGATAGCACTGCAACATTTGAATTCCAGCAGGACACCCTTCCAAGTGAGGGGCAAGGATAAATGAACACTGGCATATCCTCTTCTAAAGCAAGTGCTGGAACCACTGTATAAAAGGTGGTCACCACTATCATGAGTTGTGTTTGAAAAAATAAAGAGACAGTTTAGTGACAGGGGTTGGGAAATCAAAAGGAACAAAGGCACCTAACTCTGAGCTGCAGGAAATGATGACTTCCAGTTGCCAGCTTAGCTGCTCTCTGCATGGAAAAAGTCCAGGAAAACACAATCAGATGGGTGAATTCCCCAGTGACTTAAATTTTGTGCAGTGTCCCTGACCCAGTGGCTTCCCTTCAAGCATAAATCTTTCACACAACTTTTAGATTATATGTCATTGTAAGAACAGAGAAAAAGAAACCTCTTTATGTTACAAACAACTGCTAGGAAAAAAGCCACAAACAAATGTTTTGTAATTAAGGATTCATGATGAAGCCGATCTAATGAATGTATGAGTGTAAGGAGGATGAACTGGGACACCAGCAGAAAGGCTTTGGTAGGCCACTTAAAACAAAAGACAACACGTTCCCGAATGCAGGAGCTCACTGGAGACCATCTGAGATGGGCAAAACTAATGCTGTCAAAAGAGCAGAATGAAAGGAGTCAGGCACAGATGGCGGGAATACACTATAAAATTTCTTGAGGATAATTTCTAATTATATTATGATGGTCACAAGAGAGAGGCCGAACTCGTGTCCTGATGGAAATTGATTACCCTCCACAAGGTGTCCCTAGGAGAGCCTCCAAACTGAGCCAATGTTTCAAAAAGATAGTCTGGCTTCTAGTCATAGCAGGTTAGCAATGTCCTGTCCTTCTAGCAGTGCAAAAGCCAATCTAATCAGGTGTGAAGCATTTGATGTATGGAAAAATTAACCAGCATCTAGAGAGAAAACCTGGCACAAGATGAAGAAACCTGGCAGCTGAGACAATAGACCTGGCAAAATTTACAGGAGTTTCATTCCAATTTTGTTGAAGGTAATTCTTTTCTGCTTTCTATTCTACATAGCCTTTCTTTTATTTTCATTCTAGGCTGTAAATCCAACTAAGAAAGCAAGCTAGTCTACTGTGTGCCATGACACCAATCTGCAGGAAAGCACAAAAAGAACTTTCCATTCATTTCTCTCTAAACTCTTTGTTTTAAAACATGCTCCTAAACCTAACTTTACGAGCATCTTTTTATGGAATAGAAATAATATGAGTTAAAATATCAGAGTATATGAATTACAAAGTAAAGGCAAAGTAAAGTCTTACTATAATCAGTAAGTGGTCTCACAAACCAATGGAAAATAGTATTATTTTTTAATAAAGCACTTAGCTAAAATCGTTTTTTTGCAGATTGGAGGAGAATTGCTGACGGAGTCTGGCAGCTCTTTCATAGTTATTTGTCTAGACAAAGAATGCATGCAGTGTTTTGTTTCAAAACAAAAATACAAACAAAAAACAAGTATCCACACTTAAGATTTATCTAGCACAGTGTTTCACCCAAAGACACTCTCTCTTAGCTCTTTCTGAAGATCACCCTTTTCTGGCTGTCCTTGGATTTCTTCTGTCTTCTTTCTTGAAATGTCTGTTGCTTTTTTTTTTTTTTCTTTCTCCTGTTTGCTCACAGCTCCCTCAGGGAAAAGAAATTACACCCACCTCTCTCTCATCCCAAACTCTTCTCATACATTCCACCTTCCTGCATGTTTTGGGAAAGGGTTCCTATTGTTTTATCTACTTTCCCCAAAAAAATATAATTGTATTTTTCCTGACTGACTAGTGGCTGTACCATAGCTCAGCCTTACTGAGATTTTCACATAACTCCTAGAATATCAAGACATATTTAGAAAAAATCACCAGTTGTTTCTTTATTGCAAAGCTTACCTAGACCAAGGCACTCAGTGATGAGCAGTTCAGTTTTCCAAAACCCCAACTGAATATTCACACTGTAGACCAGCTTGATTTGTATCCATGTATTTTCCTCCTAGAACAATGTGGTAACCTGCACTAGTAATTAACATCTTTAGCAGGATGGTTAGAGCTTCACTAGCATCTTTTTTCACACTCTGCTCTAGAAGAAGCTGATGTCCTTTCTACAAAAGCAATAATATCAACTCCAAACTTAATTTGCTCAGGTACTGCTATCACAAAACGAGAATTGTGTTGTACTGTATTAATCCTACACTGGCAGGAATTACAGCAGCTGGAGCAGCTGCTCCTACATGTGGTAGATGTGCGGTAGATGGTAGGCATGCACGTCATCAACTTCTATTACAGAGGAAATGTGGTGGCATAGTTACGTATATATATTGAAGATGTACAGTAATTTGAAGTAGTTTGCTTGTCACTGGGGATATATGTGTGCCATCATCACTGGACACTTCTAGTATAAGAATGCCAAGGCATGGATCCATCATGGGGCAAAAGTGCACAGGAGCAGATAAATATGTGGTAGACAAAAGATGTGGGACAGAGGGGAGGATATTCCAGTAGAGAACCACTACAAGGAGCGAGGCTTTTATGCAAACGGAGTGCTGAGAAAGCTGACTATATTGCAATCTCTGCAGCTTCTCTATTCATAAGCTCGGAAAAAGTTGAGGCAGGACAATTAACAGTGTGATGGAATCACAACATCATTTTGACTAATAAGCAGTAATAACTTCCAAATCTGCTGTGAGACAATTTTAATGAAGTTGTGTGAACAGCTGTCCCTGATCCTCTAGCATACTGGCATGTGAATACACAAGGATATGTGCACCTACTCACAAGCTAGGGACTACTGACATCTGGAAGCAAACTCTTCCAAACCACTACAAGTAGCAGCTAACAAATTCTATACTGACAAGCAAACTGTCAATATTGAGGTAACAGAGGTTTGAAGACAACTGTTGATATGATTTAATTGTGAATGCTGAATTTAGCTCACTTTCCCCAAATTAAAAAACAAAGTAGCAAAAATCTCTTTGCTGCGGCGAGATTCAAAGGCAGGAAATAAGAACTAAGTACATTTCCTTTACCGAACTATACAGTCATGGACATGGACATGTGTGATGTTCTGATGGGGCAAAATGATGCTATGTTCTGTTTCAGTATGCATTGTCATTAGGCTACATGCTTGCAACGATTTGGAGAAGCAGCTCTTTTACAATTTATACGTTTTCATTGATGTCATGGAATCCTTCTTCTTCTGCTTTTTCCACTCCTCCTGATTCTGATTCATAGATCTGTGGTCTGAACTTCATCCGAATCACAGAATATTTTTGTGAATCTTTTATTTCTTTCTGCCTGGACCGCTATTCCTTTACATTATTGGCTGAGACAGAATGTCCTACCAAAGGTATAGTCATTTCTTCCATAGAAGAAAGAAAATTTCCTCCTTAAGCTCTTCATCTTGACAAAGGCAGACATTGATACTTTTTTTCCTTTGGTGTGCCTCTGTTTCATCCCTGTACAGCAACCTTCTCAGATATCACCCGACAAAGAAGCATGGTAGATGCAATTCATTCAAAAGAGACTGGGACCTGCTGCATTTGGGGGGGGCTGGGTGTCAGGACAATGAGTCTGAGTCTGTTACACTGGTTACATTGATTTTAGTTATTTCAGCCTTGGGACGCTTCATGAAGTGTTAAATAAGCTGGAGAACCCTGATCAGGTCAGGCAGCAATTTCCAAGGCCTTTAATAAGAAACTATATAGCCACACTGTGAATGAATGGCTGAGAAAGACAGCTATAGGAACAGCAGTAGGGAGTCTGCAAGAATCTCAGAAATCTTGAATTTAACCTGTAGGAAAATCCTGAGATTTGACAGCCAGGAGAAAAGACATTTTGTGGTGAAAAGAAATAGGGTATTGAACCAGCATATGGGGTTTGTGGATAATAATGTCTTCTCTTGCTTGTGCGCTGTATCCTGGACAATGTCATGAAATAGAGTTATTGTGTTACCAATAGAAAGTGTGAAGAGGCCCTGAAGGGACCTTTTCACTTGATACTGCCACTGGGATTTATAAGTCAACCCCCTATCCCACCTGCACAAGCAAACCCAAACTCCAAGCACACATAAGCCCAATTTTAAGGAGCTTGTGCCTGACAGGTACAATCGAAGGAAGATTCCCAGAGAAGCATGAAAGGAATTCATAACTGAACAAACCTTCCTTTCTTTTAAATTTCAAATTCGAATACACTTCTTCAACCTATATTTTCCTTGCTTATGAGCTTCTCTGCCTGCATCATCCTTTCTACTCCTTCCTCTCCTCAGACTAGATGGGAATCTGTAGCATATCTCAACAAAAGACAGTAAAATTACATCATACACAAGGTTGGTGCGAAAGTGTTTTAAAACTCTATGCACATCTACAACAGTACTTAATTAACATAAATTATACTTTATTACTGACTACAATGTCTATCCTAAATTTAATAACAATAACATAATGATATCTTCACAACTGCATTCACGTGAAGATCATTGTGTGTTAGGCACATACCACACAGTGAAGCTCACCAACAAGGGAGGGAGGCAAGTGTCAGTAAATACCTTTCATGAAAGAAGTCAAAAGAAGCAAATGCAAAGGTATAGGGTTGGGCTTTGTTTTGTTTTGGTTTTTTTTTGTTTAAATTTTCTGGGGAGTCAGTTTATGGGTAGAAACTCCTGGCATTTGGAACCTCACTTTCAGAGTATTGGAAGTGTCGTTGAGGTAAAATGAAATTGTAGCTTCATGAAGGCCTAAGTGTGTCAGTCTGTACAAAGTAAAGCTGAGTATTGCTACATCCTTGATGGAGAGGACTGCTGAATAGCACAACCACTCCCCATTGCTAGGATGGGTATTGTGTACAGCTGTGTGGGTAGGACATGGAGAGAAGGAGAAGGTGGTGCTGTTCCCCTTGTTAATTTTTCACCTGGGTTGTTTGGATCTGAAGGTGTCCTCTGTGCATACTACATGTTTGATCTTTTTGCCAGACAGCGGCAGTTCCTTTGGACACTTGCAGAGCCCCAGAAGAGATAGGGAGCATCTCAGAGCCCCTGTCTTTGCCACACTCCTGCAACAAGGGTACACCAGGGTGGGCCAAACAGGGGCACGCAGCCCCACAGAGCTGAGGAATTATGTGTAAGGAAGCTTGGGCTTACACGGGGTTTATGCTCTCCAGTCTCCTGCTGTGCGAGCTCCAGAGTGATTTTTAAGGGCTGCTTCATGGGAATTGTGTTGTCATGGCTGGAGTCAAGGTATGCAGCACTCATCTGTTCGAAAAAACAACAGGGGAGAAATCTCTAGTAGATGAAGCCCTTGAGAGAGTTTCTTTTGACTCTTCCTAGGCTTTTTAGAGCTAAGAAATCAAGCTTAATTGGAATTTAAAGACATTATATGGTAGGAACGACCGATGACACTTGATAGTTGAACCTGAATCAAAAGACCAAACCAAGTAATTTATAGGAAATATTTCAAAACAGGACATTTAAATATCTTTAAATATTTTCTATAAAATCCCTCCACTCTTTATATCATTATTCATAAATAATAGTGGAATGCCCATTTAAAAGATATGACAAAAAGCACTTTTCCATGGCGTTGCAAAAGCTAATGCGCTTTTACATCCAAGTACATTCCTAGAGTTAATCAAATGTTGCAAAATGCCCTTTCGTTTAATTGCATGTACAAACATACAGACAAAAAGAGAAAACAACTGAGTTTATTCATTATCTTTTTCATCACTATCTTCATCATGGCAGCTGTGGGCAAAAAGATCGTATGTGGCTAAAGGGAGCCTGACTTCCTTGATCCTTACTAGTTTCTCTTCCCATGTATAAACTATCTCTTAAACTACAAACAAGTAACTTAATAATAATACTTTTTTAAAAATTTATTTTAAGCCAGTTAGGCAATTTCTGGCAAGTAGTCTAAACACAGAAAACTGTTCTGTAAACTCAGAAATAGCCACACTAATAAAGTACAGTCATGGTCTACAACTTACATCAGACTTCAGCTGACAAAACTCACTTTCAAAAGGCTTAAACAATCATTACAACCTCAATGAGGTACTGACAAAAAGGTAAATAAAAAAAAAAAGCATCTCCACTGTGGATTATTTCATAAATTCTGTCAGTCCACTACATATTGTAGGTTCTTCACAGATTATGACTGATCCATGACAGTCCTGACACAGGCCATTGCAGTTGCAGTATTATGGCTTTAAATGTAATATCGGACATCACCATGAGAAAAGATTACCCCCAGGAGTCGAGGACAGAAGGTAATACAGTGGCTCTTTCAGTGATGTGGGAGACATGGCAAACTGCTGCATAGCTGAACAGTTCCCCTTTGTTCTCTGTTCAGCTATGGATCCGATTTCTCTGAATTGGGCTTATTACAATAAATATAGATGCACAACATGATTATTTATGGGAAGAAAACAGACAAAAGAGGTTGAGTTGCTGGTACCTAAAACCTCATTTTCTGAGCTTCTCCCCTTGAGGCCCTTTTCATTTGTTGCACCATTGTATTCTCATTGTTGCTCAATGATACAAGCCTAAGCTGTTCATCAATTTACCCACTCCCCCAATCTCTTTCTCTCTCATGTGTGCTTCCTCTCTCTTCCCATGTTAATAGTTCCCCTGAAATCCTATCACTTTGCTGGAGGATTGATGTAAGTCTCCAGCAATTAACATAATTACAAGCCTGATTATCTTCTAATTGCATTATGAGTATTTGGTTATTCACTACACAAATTAGAGAAAATTAAAGAGGAGCAAGATCCTGTGGTGTGGGCGGTATGCTTTCTAAACTGTTATGAGCATCTGAATGCTGTGAGATAACAAGAAGGTAAAGACGTTTTATATTCCTATTGGCTCACAGTTGTTCTTGTCGTTGTATAATTTTTTTTCCTCTTTCAGCGGTGTTTCACGTCACTGAAAGATGCGGTACTGTTTCCTTTGTTTGTGCAAGTTGACTGACAACATACAGTAAACTAAAGTAAATGCCATATTTTTCTATATAGATTTGGTAGAGTGAAATGATAGTTAGAAATTTGAACAAAAAGTACCCAGAGGATAGGCTTCTGTACTACTGAGAAACATCAATAATTCAAATACATAATTAAGGGATACTGTTTGTGGTGACAGGAACGTAACAGTAAACAAACATCAAGAATTACAAGTTGTCGCCTGTCTCTTTCTAGCATTTTTGAGGTTACTGCATTATTACTTAAATAAGCAGGGATAAGTTTAAATAGTGAGTAATTACTAGAGGGCAGTTTTAAACCTGAATAGCACTTTGATGGGCCATAACCAATATAGGACAGGAGTCACTTTACTGGCTGCAATGCCAGCAATGAAAAGGAGTGCTTGAAACATACAGAAGGGAAATTCATGGAAAGAAAATTAAGTAACTGGATACATTTGAAAATTATATTTTTAAAAGGAAATATAGGGAGTTTGCCCAAAATATGGAGAGAAAAACTTAGGACAGGGAAAGAGAGCGAAGACTTACAGAAAGGATTGTAGCTTCTGCTGTTGTTGGGGTTGAAGACTATGACCGCTGCTGGAAAAACAGGCATCTCATGCAGGGCTAACCACCTTGTTACACACACTAGACAGCCAGTGAGGTCGGAGGTGGGAAGGTCTGTCCAAAGCAAACCAGCTGAACTCCCCTGAGCAGCACTGTGAGCGCCCTTTGCTGACTTCCACCCTAAGTAAATGCCGACTCTTCTTGCGTTTTTGGGATAACTCACTACCTGTCTTTTTATGAGCCAAATCCTGCTAATGTTCTTCACGGAAGCCTTTTTCATCTTACAGATGTGTTTTTAATAGAAGTTAACCTGCCAACACTCGAAACTGGTGTCCCTGAATGAATTTAAAGGATACAGCAACAGTCTAATATCAGTGAATATAAATTTGACTTCTGTACCAAGGGACCTCTGGTCCCCTCCTGGTCTCAAGATTTCCAGTTAGTGCTACTGGCACCCAGCCACAACGGAATACATTGATGACATTTGCTTATTTCAAAAGGGTCAGCAAACAGCCTTTGGTCAGGAATTTTGCCTTCTGACCTAGGAACTGGATAGTGCAGAATTCAAATATGTGACCTAAGGCTTTGCAGCTGTAAAGCATCCCCTATGGAAAACCATTTCTATTCTATGGAAAATCATTTCCTTGTACCTGCCTGGTGCATTCAGCTGCATTCCCCTCCAGGTTTGTTTGGAGACTTAGGAGCTAATGAACATAACTTTTGCAAGCAAGCAAAACATATACTGCAAAACTCACTGCTATTTGCATGCAAAGAGAAAGTGTAGCTGCCATCTCTACCCTGTGTCTCCTTACATACCACCATACGATTTGCTGTCCAGAGTATTCCCAAAGACCTTCCATCAAAAAATTCACTAATAACACTTCCTGTCTCCAAATGCCTCCTATAGCTTGAGCCAGTAGTTGCAAAGTAGAAGTGTGGATCCTAAATAGGGCCACAATCCTGCAAGTAGGTCTCACCTAAACAGGCTTTCTTTTGGTGGGTGAGGTATCCACTCTAAACGTCCCAAGGGCATCCATGGGAACAGGCTCTACGCTCAAATTGAAGTGATGATACCAAAATATAGTCATTCTCTTTTCTGCTCTTTTCAATATTGCATCCCGTATTTAGCACTCTGGTCCTAATCATAAAGGAGGTTGCAACATCTCAAAGAGTTTTTGATTCATCTCATATCTTAGAGCAAAGTGAATTTCAAGCTGTGCATACAACTTCTGTTGAGTTCTCTAACCTTGTCTCCCATTCAGTACTGTAATTCACAACTGAAGAAACGTGCTACTTCTCATTAGACAGGACCAAAAGGAGTACCATTATTTTACACAACAGCACACATTTTGAAACAATAGCAGCAAATCTGGATTTTACAGGCAGTAGGGCACATTCCAGGCCTCTTCTGGACAGGATAAAAGGTACTGGAAACTAAAACAAGACAACGTTCAGTCAAGTATCAAAGTTTCCTATGCAGAATTCAACTGGCCTTGTTACTACATACGTGCCCCAGTTTCCCTTAAAACAAAACGAGATCTGTCTTATCTGGACTTCTCTATTCATACCTCCTTAGGATGGGGAGGAAATGAATGCCTTTTTTTCCACATCCTCCAGGACATAAAAGTATGTCTTGCTCAGTAGAGTTCTCAGGGTCCATGACTCCTGGACATATACTGATGAAAGAAGTTGCCCATTATTAAAAAATCAATTCAATACAAATTTAAAGCAGAAAGGTGAGAACAATCTTAATTATGCATCATTCTAGCACAGCCATAAAAAAATCCCTCATCAACAGAAGAATTTTCTTAAATACAAATGAACCACGTTTACATATTTTCATTTGCTGCTGCCAAGTGTGTGTATAAAACTATCTGGGAACACATCACCATGTGCTTCAACTGATCCATCTAGGCAGAAAATAAAAAGAGAAGCCATACGCTGTATGACTCCTTAACAGACAATTTAAAAGTATTTTTCAAGTGCGTTTAAAATGGATTCAACATGAAATTGAATTTTTGCAAGTAGGTAAAATTTCATGTGACTTTTTAAAGCTGTATAACTTTAATAGCTGTAGACAGTGGGCCAAATTCAGCTTTAATGTAAAACACTCTTAATTTAATGAAAAGCTTCATTGAATTTACTGGCAATTTGCCCAGTTGCCACAGGATTCAGTTTTGCACAGTCTTTCACTTTCCTCCCACTGCTTCTCAAAGCTGTCAGATGTACGTATTATAGAAGTTTTCAGAAGTCCAGGACCGGTAGTGCAAGTGGGTTTAATAGTCCAATATCGAAGAGCCCGTGGAGAAAAGCCACCCTGCAATTCTGTCAGGGGAAGCCAACAACAAATCACCATTTTCACTGCTGTCTTTGTAAAAGGCCATTTTTTAAATTTTACAAATGCTTTGTTCTAAATGGCACTCCTGAAATTTAAACTGAAGCCTGGACTCCCAAGTGAAAGAATGAATTAGAAGCAAATAAACGTGGATTTTTTCTTTTGCACTAGCACTTTACAGTCCCACTTTGCAAGCAGGTAAGAATTATGAGCATCTGATTATCGACAGAAGACACATATACTTCCTTTGAAAAAATCCTGTGCAGTACATAGATAAAATTTCCACAACACAGTGCCACCGAGACCCAAATAAGTTGCCCCTGTGTGTTCTTTACAAGTTATGTTAACAATTTCTAGGAGGCAATATTGATGACAGGATAGTCTAGAGCCAGCTCAGATTGTTTTAAAACAGAAAGCAGTATACGACTTAGCAGGCAGGCCATAATACCGTGCTAGAGCCATCCTTAAATTTGAAGTGTTATCTTCCTTTTTGAGGTGAACCTCCTCCACCACAGTGAAAAGCAAACAAAATATTGTTTCCCTGCTTCATTACTTTAGTAAGAAGGATTGACGACATGCTTAGCTGGCAGGAAAAAATAATTTATTTCACTGTCACCTTATTTGTTCACCTGCTGCAAGGTAAATAGAAGCTAAGTCACTTTTTATTTATTTAGCTTTTGCCAGACACCCGTACTGACATAGCTAGCATTATCTATTATATACAACCACTCTATTATACTGATCACAGAAAACAAAAATGGTGCGAGACCATCTATAACTGAGTGCACGCTTAATAGTTAATATTTGTTGCAAACAACACTTCATCTTTTAGATTTTTGAACACAGTCTTAATGTTTTTTCACTCATCACTTTTCCAATTTAAAATGTGTTTTGAAAATAACAGTAATTTAACTTATTTCATGTTCAAAATGTACTAGGAAAGTAAATGGTCCACATGTAGGAGTTTTCAGTGTCTGGGTGTCATCTGTTATCAAAGATCTATTACTATTATTAGTAAAATCTCTTTGTCATAACAGTACAAAAAATTTAACCGATAAATATATTTGAAAATGCAGTTAAGAGCCAATTCACATGTTAATTTCTCAGAGAAATTTCCCGCTAGGGTGTGGCTGAAAGCAGAGAAAGTGAGTAGGGATTGTACAGAGATTACTATGTATTAGCGTAAAGCATATCTTTTCCTGTGAAGTGAAGAATGGTATAAGCTCCACACTCAAAATGAGAGTATAAATTTGACTCAACAAAGCAGCCTGCCTGCAGGAGCTTGCTCCACTCTCTCATTTCATAGCACAAATAAAATGCTTTTTTATCCTGCCTTTGCAAATAGAGTCAAACATTCTAAGTAAAGTAAAATCTTATATCAAGGGGACAAGCAAAGAATTTATGTTTCAGGAGATTGCCTGATAGCAGAATGAGACGCAGGGTAAGAAGGTATTATAGCAAACAGATATAAGGCCACAGAAGTGAATGTAGTGAGGGTTTGGCTTCATTTTTTTCTGTTTCCTGTTGGCTTCAGCACATGCAGGACTGAGCTCCACGCCGTCCCTTTGGCGGATTAGCAATCGGATCTGGCACGCAGCTGGCCTCCGCATGGGCGGACCTGCTGCAGCCCAGTCCCCGCCCGCAGCCGGCTTAGTGGGGTGTGCTCTTCCAGAGGTCTGTCAGAAGAACTGAATTCATACCTTCCTTAGCTGTAACAAGAAGTTGTCATTGCCTCCACAGGTTACAAATATGGGCAACCTTTCTCTCCCTGCCATGTGAATTCTGGTACGCGCCATTACTTCGCTTACGGTAAATAAAGAGGTTGCGTACTGCTGCGGTGTTTACCTATTGGAATATTACTATTTCAAGAATACATCAGTATCTTTGAAATGTTGTCCTTTTTCTTACTTTCAAATTTGTCAGAACTCTGTTTTCTAATGACGATTTTGGAAATATGCAAAAATTTCCTGAGAACATGAACATCTTTTACTTCCCTTGAGTTCTCGGGTCGCTGTGCTAGAGCCGGTCTGAGGCTCCATCTTCCAATGGTCACTTACTCACCCGTGTAAAGAGATGGGAGCATATTCAGCAGGGGAAACTGAAACTACCAGCAAGAGGGAGGGCATTCACCTAAGTGGAAAATCCAGGTTCAAGCCTCTCATGTAAAGCAGACAGAAGAACAAACTGACCTTTGTGTTCTCTTGGTTCACACACATCCATTGGCTGGTTGGGTATGCTAAGTTTTATTCAGTTTTAACCAGAAAATCCTTCTTGAAACTGAAGTTTTGTTGAAATTGGTACATTTCTGGGAAAAGAAAAAAACCGTCCCATTTCAGCTAACCAACATTTTTACTGAGAGATTCTGACACAGTTCTCATGGTAAATAGATATTTTTAAATTTTTATTATGATTCAGTAGTGCTATATTTATGTAGAGTACATTACGTTCTGTGTTTACTTAATCTCAGAAGATATAACAGTAATATATGGAACAGTTATGTACAGTGGGAAGACTTTATGTATACATTTGATATATTAACCTTCTATTGTGGTATGTTTATGGAACACCAATGAAAAAAATATAAAATATTATAACACTTGATCTTCAATGACAATATTATGCTAATACATCATATTTTATGTATTCCGAAGAGACTTTTCCTTTCCACTGTAAAAAATCACCGCATCCCAGTATTTTTTCAAGACTGTTGTACATTCATTTGCCAATAGCAGATACTTCATTTTCCTCACAATTCTGGGTCCAAAAAGGCAAGATATGTTCTGAGGTGTACTTCACATCATACTAGGCCATACTTATGTGTACACTGTGGAGAGATCTCAGCACCCTCAGCTTTTACCAGCTGCGTTTCGATGCTGGCCTTGCTATTATTTTGCAGCACCTGACCAGCAGCCATGACTTTGGTCTCCGCTTTCAAGCTACACCAAAAATGTAGAAAGCTGTCTCCAATGTTTCTGTTGGAGAAGTATATAAGCTCGTTTTCAACTTTTTAAAGACACATTGGATTTCAATATACCACAGTTCTGGACTTGCTGTGCTCTTTGGGGCTAATAGCAGAGGACAAAAGTAGAGAAAGAGCTAGTCTAACATATTCTGGCAGGAGGTCCTGGCACGAGACACCAGGGACTTTAAATGAGAATTTGATCATTTTCCTCACACTCATATCTTCTTTTCTTGTCAGCAGCTGAAGATCTCGCTAACAGTCTCCTGAGTGGTTCACTTGGAGAACATTTACAATGAGCCACCAATGAGCTAATAACGGCTGGGAAATAATATCCTGGCACCCACATTTTATCTCAGGATTGCAGCAGGTGGCAGTCACTGTTGTGCCATAATTTTCTCTATTTGCTGGAGAGGGTTTCTCCAGCAATGTGGGCAGAATTCAACTTTAGCATCAGTAGCACTGAGTTGAAATTTATTTCCTTTGTTCACTGTATGCTGCTATTACCAAGTAATTTCCTATAGACCCAGCCATGCATCTTGCCTTAATGTAAGTTCTAAACCTCTTCAGGTATCTTATTTTTCCACATTTTCCTCATCTCCAGCATCTGGTTGGCCTGCAAATGAAAGCCTGGGCAAAGAACTACTGACCCCTTTAAACTGTTTTCTAATTTTATGAGTTATTTTAACATAAAGGATAGCTGCAACTTTTTCCGTAAGTTTGGATTTTATGCCTTTTGTTTCTTTTTGTGCTGCTTACAGCCTCACTTCGGGTACTTTAGTTGATTTTTGTCACCTTAGTTAAGGACGTTTAGAGCTGCCAAAACCCTGCAGAAAGGGCTTACGTAATCATGGCTGATTCTTCACAGTTTGGTGAAGAAAGCATAAAAAGTTCTCACTTGTGAGATTCTGTTTTTCCATTCCACCACTTCAGTGGACAAACTTTCTTGCTGTGACACACTTGATCTTTAAGACGTTGAAAGAGATTAGATGAACTCACGGAGGTTAGGGCTACCAGAAGCTACTGCTGAGCATACGTGGGCATATGAAATGAAAGACCATACCGTACTTGCACTGTTTGCTATAGCCTACTCATACCATTCATGGATTATTTTCAGAGATAAGAGGAAGTGTGTCCCAGTATAGTAATTCTTACAAACTATATTTAATCTCCAGAAATTTCTTTTCTGTATTTTGAAATTAACCAGCATACTTTCTGTCTGACTAATTAGGCCAACATTCTTTTAAAAGGCATCAGTTTGCTTCATTTTCAAATTTACTTATGGAGAATTATCTAATGCAAGGTACATTTAGGTGCCTGTTCCCTATCATTTGTTTCAAGTTATTTTGATAAATGGACGTACTGATGTTTGCTAACCACAGAATGTGATTTTAGAGAACATCTTTGAGACATAGACCAGGACTTTTCACATATGCTACAATTAAAGTGAAAAACACTGTATGGAATTAATTCAACCTCTGGAGTGCACAACCTACAGGGACTCTGGGTTACAAAAATATAATGTTATATGGAAACACAAGTCACTAGACCACTTTGTACCTACCCCACTCTGGTAAAACACCTCCTTTTAACAAGAACAAAACTTCATGGATTTTGCATTTACTGACAACAGTCAGTGATAGTGATTTCCATGTGTTTCTTTTCTTGTCCTCTAAATTTCAAGGCAATCTTAAAACTGTATTGCTGCTTTCTTCTAGGTACTGTAGACCTAAGGGAAACTTTAATAATGTCATTGAAAAAGTAAATAAATAAATAGAAAGATGTAATGTACCCTCCACCATCACACACTCATTCTTATGCCTTTTCTCTCCCTTCAAGTCAACCTTTCATAAGACTCACTAAATTCACTGGAGTCCGTATTTTACTCAGATGTCTTTAAAGCAGCTGTCTCTTCTCTCCTCTCCCAAAAAATTAGGTTTGTCACTAAAATGTTTATCATAGATCTGTATTTTGAAAAACTATCAGTTTGCCTCCTTTATCATAGTAATATGACTAATAGTAATCATACTAATATTTTAATAATTAATAATAATAATAAATTATATTATTTTACCATCCCTGCTGATCATCCACTTTAACTTGTCTGACAAAGAACTGCTGTAATGAAATATGTGAACTTAGTGACTGAGGCATTTTTATGACATGGTGTAGTCACTAATTCGTCTAGATGAAATGGCATTGGAGGGTATCTTGTGTCTTTCCCATTTCATTTGAGATAACGACGATGGTTTTGTTAACACAGGACCTTAGGCTCCTTAAATGGCTGCTGGTCCATTACATTTGGAAACACTGCCTAAATAGGGTATGAAATCATATATTCATTTTTTACAGAGACACTAATGAGGCCAAAAAATGAAAGCTGAACTTAACCCTACCCAACAGTTAAATTTTCCATCCTAAATACAGAAAATACCATCTTAAAGATAAACACTGAAATATGTTGAAGATGCATATTATACATGAAGTATTTTATTATTAACCTTGCCTGACATCTAATACACACTTCAGAAAAGCTCTTTTGGGCTCTACTTCATTGATTTTAATGGAAACCAAAGGCCTATTCTATAAAGTACATATAGAGGGCCATATACCACAATGCAAGTAATTTGGCATACATCCATAAGTCTTGAAAGGAGAGGCACTTAGAAGTGTGAATGTGAATTGCTTTGCAATCTGCAGTGTGGTAATATAGCTGTCAACCATATTTCATGTTGTGCAGGACTATGGATAGAAAGCATCTCTAGAAAGACATGCTTTTTAACTAGCAGAGACTGACTGACTGACATCCAAATACCCTTTTTTCTATCGGGGTCTAAAAAGTCCTATTAAGAAGTGCAATAGAGAAGACTACCTTTCATAGAACACGGGAAACTTACCTAAAGCGTGGTTGAAAAAAAAAAAATCCTTCTACAGAGTGTGCATGTAATATTAAAGAGAGAAAGAGAATTCAGGTACTTGCATAGAGCTAGAAATGTGAAAGTTGGTGGTTTTGGTTTGGAGGGTCTGTGAATACTTATAAGGTTTCAATTCCTCCTGAGTTTGCACCCTTGAGTTTTACTTTGGGTTATGGGGTGAAAAAAATAATACTCAAAACAGTACCCATCAAGTTACCGAGATGCTCCTTTCTTCAAGATGAAATAATTAAAAACCACTTAGTTTTGGCAGCATTTCTACCTGAAATTATCTGTTTTCTAATATTCTCTGGCTACTTAGCTTCACTGAAAAGTTTACAAATTTTGGTAAACCTTATCTGAGTTCTAGTTTTATAGCAGATCATGAAGACATGAAAGTGTCTACTTGCTTCTGCTTTCATTATGAAAGCTTCCCCACCATTTATACGTGGCCATCTAAATCGGACAGTAGTGGCTGAATTCATGCATTAGAGTCATCTGGGATCTAAAAAAGATGAATTTGACTTCTGTAGCACAATAACATGACTTATGTTAAACCCTTTATTTTCTTGCTCAATTAGGTATCTCACTTTCAACTACTCTTTGATGTGCTACGTGTTCTGAGCAAGCCACCAGCTTTCTCTATGGTGCAGTTTCTTCCTATTCTGTAATATCAGGATAACATTTACTCAGCTTTGTAAAGGTGCTTAGACAATTTAGGATGAATGACTAAAAAACAATTATTACTATTATGTTCTAATAACTGTATAAGCTATATATAGAAAAAAAGGTATAGCATTCACAGAGCAGGCACTTTAAAATGAAACAGGTTTTGAGCATTCATATTCCGGGGTGAGGGGGAGGGTTTGAGTTATATACCCAGTAATATTGCATTCAATGCAATATTGCTGCTTAGATAGAATTAATCTTTTAAAAATCTGTTCACCTCTAGAATAAGACTTAGAATTTAATAATCAGTTCAAATTGCTCCAATTAGGGATGTAATCCAAATAACTTTTCTCAAGAAATGATTAAGAAAATATCCCTGCATGTTTGGTGTCCTGTAGCCTCTACACACGCAGTACATGTTTCACTTTAATATCTCCCTGCTTTTCAGAAGCTGACCATAATTAAAAAAAAAAAAAAAAAAAAAAGTTTAAAATTGTTAAGAAGGAAACCAAAGCATTTGATAACAGATAAAACTAGGGTCAGTGTCTGATTCACTGGCTCTTTCCCAGGCATGAGACATGTTTTCCCCAGGGGTCATCAGGTCCAGGCAAGCTGCATTCTTTCTGCTAGGCACTTTGTAATGTGCAATGAACAGTGTCATTTATTTTCATTTCCTCATACTTAATTGCATGCTTCTTGCTTCCAATATTAAGCCAGAAGGCAGGTGGTAGAAGCAGTAAACTAAACTACTACTAGCTGTCGGAGTTACGGACCATGCTACTCTCCTCTTGAAACAACCCAATTGTTTACAATTCAGCAGAAACTGCTGAAGTGGAAAAACACTTGCTTCCATTGCACATTCAATAGAGATTTTTTCTTTTATTCTGAAAAAAAGAACACCAAAAAATGATACTCTATGCTTAGCAAACACAAGCTACTTAAATTTATCAACATTTTATCACAGCAATAGGAAGCAATATATGAAGTTATTGTTTTGGTAAATATACAAAAAAAAATTTTTAAGGTGTAGTGGGATCGCTGCTTTAGCCAAGTAACAGTCAGTAATGCTACTTCTGGAATTAATGAATTCAGTACTAAGCTATTTAAAAATTTAATGATCATGCCTGAATATAGAAATATGATGTTTATCACGTATGCAAAATTTAAGCTTACCGTATTTGGAATTCAACGATTTCATTCATCGTGGAAGTTAGCATTTATTTCATTTTCCCCTATTATAATAATAAAGCAAAGCTTTATCAAAGACCTCCTTAAAGAACTTACTTAACTTCATCTTCATGGTCCACCCAGGCTTTATTTCTGGTATATTTTACCAACAGGTATTTCACTTCTACAGACAAATCAGGATTTATTGGCATATTTGTATGTAATACAAAGTTCTCATGCTACGTTGCATTCATGGATAGCACTTTATAATGTATAAGAATTTTTTTAATAGTAACACTGTTGTGCCACAGATTTGTGTTATTGTTGAAATATCCTGCTGAAACAGATACTGGAAATCATACCATATTCCTGTTAAAAAATGACAAAGGGGAAAAAATAGAGTAGCAGTAAATATATTAATGATAATTTTAAAAAAATCAGTTCTCACTCCAGTGACTTCTAACTCTACCCAACTGTTTTTACATAAAAAGGTGCTAGTTATTCCTGCTGAAATTATCTAACAGAAATAAGTAATAAATACAGGATTTCTACAAATATTATTTGCTTATTTGCATAATAATACAAGTATTAGTAACATACCTAGCAAAAAATCACTATATCATAACATGCTGTCCATTTTAGTTCATAAGAGTTTTCCATGTACATGTTCTAATATGTTAATTAGTACCTATAACAGTATACAATTTCCTGTGTATCACGAACATATCGCTGTTCACTTTCTGTAATACCCTACTAAAAGATTACTGATGCTGTTATTTCAGGATAAATAGCACATTTCAACTGCAAGAAAGACAAATACATGTAAATTCAGGTTGAATCCTGCAAATTACTCTACATGGAAGCCTTTACACCTTGGCATTATACTCTCTCGATGTCAGTGGAGCTCTGAGCAAAGGAAGGATCACTTTTCTTGCACAATAAAATGGAGTTGTGGAGCTCCATATTAGGAGGAATGAGACATCCCATTTAGAAATAGCAGTAAAATAAAAGCAGGCATACTTTATTAAACAAAAATCCAGTCCTAATCTCTTGTGTCTGAAGAAAGAATATAGATTAAGAAAAGGATATAAGCAGCTGTGCAAAAATTAAGTTACATTTGTAACCTTTCCCACCTCCAGCAATCAGGTGTTGAGGAATTTCTTAGCTGAGTTTGAATCTCTGTTCTTGTAGGTAATGCTCACCTGCACTTCTATCATTGATGAATTTGTTTATTTTGATAAGTAATTTTTTTCTTCATAAAATCCTATGGTGCATCCCAAGCATCCTAATTAAACTAAAGATCCAATTGCCCTAAGAAGTGAGTGGACAAAGGTTAAAATTTGGAAAGCTACTGAACTGTCTAAAGCATCAAATTTTGATTTTCTTGTACAACTTCGCTTTTAATATATTAAATTCTATTTGTTTTCAGCGAAACTCAGGTTTGCAGACCTAGTTTCCAAAGGTACTCAGGAACCTCATTAGATTTCAAAGTATTCATATAGTCCCATTAAAATCAGTGGAAGTTAAATGTCTTTTGGAATCCCAATAGGTACTTTTTTCTCCATCCTTCAGCACTAAAATCTCTTAGGAAATATGACTTTTAAGGCCAGAGTTTTAACCTCATTAGAATACCTGGTTCCTAAGTGACAATCTAATTTGTTCTGGCTACCCTTACAATTAGTGGGGAAGAACCGAGGAAACCAGAGGTGGTGTGGGCAATTTGGAGTAGCCCATCACTTTCCATATCCAACTGGAAGAATTTAGAGTAACTTTTTTGCCCCTCACCTAGGTACCTGAAATTAGGTGAGATGCATCAGACCGTATAGACTAAAAATAGGTTCTTTTGGATGTATTTTCAAAAAATGGAATAACTTTTCCCCATCACTCTGCCCTATGTTTTTTGCTCCAACTCCCAATCTTCCTCTTGTGATCTGTTTTTTTCAAGACAGATTAGAAGCAATTCCAGAAAAATGGAGAATCCCAAATGAATATAAGGAAAGCTTTTACATTCTGAAGAAGAAAGGGTTTAAGATGTGCCTCTGCCCTCAGGATTCCCTATTGCCGAGTTCTTGGTAACGGTACTTTTGAATCATTTTGCGTTACCAAAGTCCACCCACATACTGAAAAATGAGCATAAGGAGCAATTTCCCACTTCCCACTTCCAGTAATGTACTGTATAATCACTTTTTGAATTAATATAACAAAATTTCTTTTTTTGGAGGGTAAGACCACCACTTAATACAATTTCTGGCATCCAACTTAGATAGCAAAATTTCTTAACAAGTCCTGGGGAGAGCTAGGAATGGCACATGGAAAGTCAGTGCCCTTAGGAGAAATTGGAAATATCAAAGGGAAAGGACTATTCAAAGTCCTTTAATCTATACAGTTACACCATGTTAGCATGCCTAGGGGGAGATACCTCCTTCCACCCAAGAGTCACAACATACAGTCTTCTAAGCACTTTTATCATGAACTAAAGGGGAATGAGTTTTCCTCACACACTTTTTCCTCCCAAAGATAGCCAGATGCAGAAGTATTTTCCAGCTCGTGCCCTGCCAAAAATTCCCTTTAGGACAGACACAGAAAGCAAGATGGTAGCAAGCTGGATTACAAGCTGCAGCAGGAAAGACCCAGGATTCATCACTTGATTAAAAACCCTATTTTTTTAAAAAATAAAAATCTAATTAAGCCCAAAAGACAACTAAGCCTCCCTTTCTGTAGGAGAAGCCCCTAGTTACTAAGCCCTTAGCAGTCCCTTATCCCTGGATACTCAGGACACCATTAGTTGGGAAACTTTTTGAAGTGGGAGTGCTGGAGGGCAAATTCTACGCACATATACTTGATAGACCACTAACGGCTACCAGGCTAGGTTATACAGGTTAGTTAAGAAAAAGAATACTTACTTTGTGAATTCCAGTAGTACTTGGATATGATGCAAGAGACCATGCTGCTCTGCATGGTTAATGTATGGTTAAGATTGCATTTCTCCTAGCAATGTCCAAAAAAGACGTATCTCTATACTGCAGACTTTGATAACTCAAGATGCAAGTGCTCCTGGCCTTATCCTGTAGCTGATTTTGGGTATTTTGAAATTAGGTAAGATAGGCACTTACAGTACCAAGCATAAAAGTCTGTAGAGTCCAGCCCGACATGCTTTTGGAAATTAAAGGCCTTTCCCATTGGACTCCACTATTCATATTTTTAAAGTCAATCAAAAGTGTTGATTTTTGCAGACTCAAGACCAAAGTCCTCACTGGAAAAATCATACCATTTAGAAAAATGATGATCCCCCAAAGATATCTTTATTGGACTTCAGCCAAGAAGACTGCTGAACATGAGTACATTACAGCATTAGCAAAGACAGACAGGCCTGCCTGCAACATAGATTGCTATGGGCTAATAAAACAATGCCCTCCTAACTGCCAAATCCACTCCCTTATTCCTTGGTGGACTCACTCCACGTTTTTTTGACTTCCATTGTGATACTGCATTATGGAAGCATCCAGAGGTGTTTGAAAGCTGGCTAGAACTATAAGTATCTCCAACTTAAAAAGAGACATCTAATATTTATATACTGAAATGCCTTTTATGTTGCCATTTGAAGCACATTCTGTGCGTACTCTTGCAGATCGCTCATTCACAGGTCATGTCTATATATCTATAAATTCCCAAACTGCAGTGTTTGTTTTTCATCTATCCAGATGAATACCCCAAAAAATATCACTTACCCTTTGACATGATAAATGACTCTGTGGGGATTTTATTGCTGAGATGCAATACTCTGGAGAGTCATGCAATCATGCAATCCAATTAGTGTTTTAGATGGTGCAACATCATTCAGGGAATGAATGGGTAGAGATACTTTACAAATAATATTGTCAGGATTATCTTTTCCCTACCTCTTCCCTAAATCGTCTCCACAGATATGGATGTGCGCACATACATTGATATACACTATGCAAATGCGTATCCTGGATAAGATCATTTCTGCTTAGAGAGACCATTGTTTTTGTTGAATTTCATTTATAAAGGCTTTTTGAATTGTAGACAAAATCTTTACATAGAGTCCACGTTGATGAGTACATGTTGAAAATTAAGAGAAAAATATTTGTAAGCTGTGTCAGTCCCTATATTCCATTTCAATTTCATTTTTACGAAGGCATTTGAAAGCAGTGCAGAATCTAGTTTGAACTTTTATTTTTATTTCAGTTTTGTCATGTCCAAATTATAAAAGTCAGATCCCAATTCTTTGGGTACTGCAATTTAATTTACCTCCAAAGATGTATTTATTTTTTTCTACTTTTTGCTATATAGTTGCTCACAGCTGAAATCGCTCAGTCATAATGCAAACACACTTACTGCATTCAAATGCCTGCATAAGTATGCATTTGGGGGATAGTTTCCTTTTCTTTAAAGTTATCTGCAAGGAAAAATATTGGCAAAATATACTGTTCTTGAGAGAGTTTTCAGTAAAAGTTAAGCAGAGGGAAAAAAAAAATTCCAGGTGCCTATTCCATTGAGCCCTAATTTGAGTAAGTCTAGTGTAATTCTGATGTCTAATTTCGCTATCATTTCACTCAGGGTTTTCCCCACGCCTCCTTATGGAAGCTTACAAGAGTACCAGGCAATTTCATAAGAGGAGTGGATATGTTAAGTAATCCTTAAATTTCTTACCCTTGCCGCCAGTAAATGGACTACAAATTAGATAAAGTAACTAGTCTTGCCATACTGTGATGCAGAACTCCACTTTTCAAGCCATTCACCCATACTCTTTTCGTATGACTTCCTTGAGCTGCATTATCAGAGCCATATGTTTTATAAACTGCAAAACGGCATGTTTGTTCTGTTTGGGGTACTTCATTCTTAAATTTGCTCATTCATTCATGCCTAACAGAAAAAATAGGTTACTGCCTCCTCAGTCATGAGTATCATTTCAAAAATAATTAGACTGTAGCAAAGGCACAAACTTCTAAGACTTTGATGCACCTTCCAAAAAGTTAGCATGAAGTTGTCAGTTTTCTTTTTTCTTTATCCCCCCTAAAACATTTTTTTCAGTATCATTTACTAGCAAAATATGGCTGAATAGAAGCAAGCACTTATTTTTTATCAATACCTTTGCGGCTAAATTATACCAAGGGAAATTGTACTTATTAAAACATATATATTGAACAAAATTTGGGTGAACTATTTTTCTGTGATCTTTAAAGTTATATAACTACAAAAGATAATGTCACTAAATGAAACATATACTTGGCTAATTAATTCACCCAATTAAAACAAGGCACATAATTCTCTTTTCATTCCCATTTAGGCCCCTATTCAAAAAAGCACTTAAGAATATCCTGCTCTTTAATGTGCCTACCGTACTCCTTTAGGCATATGCCCAACAAAATGTTTAAGGATGCACTTAGGCATATGTTTAAGTGGTCTGCTGAAACCAGATGTTAGTCTAGAAGAGCATGCAAGGGAAAGCATTCATCATCCTTGGGTTGAAGAATCTATTAAAAAATGCTTCTGACTGAAAAAGAAGCATAGTAAAACAGGATAAATGTTCATCCCGACTGAAAGGAAACGCAGAAAATGCTCTCAGAGGTTGATGAAACCTGCTCTTTCTATCACCAAGTCCAAAGCAGCAAGACAAAAGTAAAGCTTATTCATTGGAGTAAATACAGGAATTCACAGCATTTGCTGCACAATCCTCTTCAGAGTTTCTTGAAATCAATGGTTAAAATCTGCTTCCTAAGCTAAGAGGACAGGAAAGGCTGTCATTACACTAGCTGGTATCACATCAAACCTCTACATAATTAAAGCATTTTTTCATTTTCACTTTGTTACTTAGAAGACACTGTCTGGTTAGTAAACTCATGATGCAGCTTAGACTATTTGTTCATAGTTTTGTTTTTTTCACTACCACAACACCATAGCAACCTAAACACCAAATATTTATTTTCTTTCTCAAACACTGCAAGTTATTTTATGAAAATTTTTATGCAAATTGGGCAATGCATTGACTCATTCTGTTTGTCTCTCTTGTATTTATCTCTAAGGCATCTATCACCATGGTGCCTAAATGCTGTGGTATCTTAGTGTTTGCCAGCTCTGTATATCATAAGAGTGGTATCATCACTTTTGTCCACTTTTACATAGCCTTTTTATGTAAACTGTAAGGAAGTATTAGCTAGGACATGGATTAAATGCAAACAGATGTTTTCTATACTAATATACACAAATCAGTAGTAAAATTAAAAGTCCTTACTGTTTCCTTCAGTCTTCGTTTACTCTGAAAATGTAGTCTCTACTAATAGAAGGCGTTCTGTTGATGAAGGCTTCTCTGATTTCGAAAACCCTGGACGCTACTTAAAATCACTTGCGTTCTACCTCCTAACCAGCTCAGATAACCACACCTGCCCACATAACACCATACTGTCCTAACGATTTTTTGTAGTACTTAATTCAATTTACTTCCCTCCTTAGAACTCATTCAGATTGCATCTTCCCGTAAAACATACTCATGACACCATTTTAGATCCAGACCAATGTCTTCCCACAAATGAGTTGTGCTGTCGTGAGACCTGGGTTGTGTAAGCAAGCCTGCAGAGCTTCCAAGCTGCTGCAAACTAGACAAGGGACGAGTAACAGTGACAGTTGTAAAAATACACCTGCTGCTGATGGTAAAAGTTAAGACCTTTTTTTCCCTCCTCCTTCTTTAATAACAGTCAAATGGAAAGCACAGGAAACTGTAAGTAAACTTTATATTTGAAAATACTAACTTGGGCCAAAACATTGTCATGGTGTATTTGGCTCACCTTTAAATAGAACGATTTTTCTCCCCAAATATTAAATGGAAAAAGTATAACAAGAAAGAAGTGAAATGGAAAATTGCTAAAGCTGAAGAACATCACACACAAAAAGGCAGCATTTTTTCTAACAGCTCTGAGATGATATGAGAAAGAGAGAAAGGGTGTGGAGGAGCGGGGGAGGGATGGAGAGGCACGGCAAGGGAACATGAAGCAGACTGAAAACAGAATGTGAAATAATTGACATTGTTATGGAAATACTAAAAATAATTGGGGGGGGGGGGGGAGCAAAATCTACAGAGGCATTTTCAGTGCCGTAAATATCATCCTGTAGAGTAGATTTTCCATAAAATGCTTCAATGTAATTGGACTGGTCATCATTTAGAAAGCCGGATTTTTCATAGTTCATCTTGCCATGGGCCAGACTGCTTCTACTTTTTTTCCCTATAGCATGTTTTACTCTGTGGGGTTTATCTTACTTCCTGAAATGCTACATCATAGTTAAAATATAATTCTTAGCTGATGTTTCCATCTAAAACCTGTTTTTTAAACCATTGATAAGATAGGATTATTATTGGAAGGTAAGCCCCTCCAAATGTAGAAAAACGGGAAAATGTCTCGCTTTGCAGCCGTTACTAAGGATAGCAACAAAGTGTGACAGCTGACATTTGGGGAAGTGAAAGAGCTTAAAATATTACAAGAATAAAGCATATTTTGTCTTTCTTAATGGAACATATATAGTAAAATACTATTCTCTAAATTTAATATTCAGATTCTTCATTGATCAACATAAAGTTGATAAATGAAATGCAATGCATTTTTAGCACGTCCAAAGCCAAATAAAAGTGATGACTTCTATATATAAAGCACCTTACATCTTCAGAGAGTTTGTAAATAGCAACACCTTAATTCTCATCCTATTTCACTAATGCAAAACCCAAGACTCCTGACATCAGAAATATGTAGAACAAGAGAATTTAGATTTTGCAAAGTTCAACTGATAGAGAGATCTAATATTTCCACTTACTCTATGGGAAACTTTGCCTAGATAAAAACTAGGTCCCTGTGAATTTTCATTCTGTGGAGATGGGCACAGGCATGAAACCTCTTCCTTTGCAGAAAATAAATGAACATCACCATTTCTTTTTGGGATTACAAAACTCTCTGTTGACTCAAGTGTTCACAATCTCTGCCTCCCAAGTTATCAAATAATAACATTGATCAGCTGTAAAGGGACTAGCCAAATCTGTCCAGCTCATAACTGACCCTTTTTCTAAATTTAAAGGACTCAACAAGAAATTGGTGGTTGTATTCCTGTATAGCCCATTGTTATGGCACAGTTTAAAATCCTTCCATGTCATATAGGTTCACATGACTGTATATGTTATATTTCAATGCATTTTTGAAATTACTTAATTTTATGTACCTTCTTGCAGCTAACCTACTGAAGTTCAGGATTGCTAGCATGGCCAGTTGCTATGAGAGTTCAACCCTTTTGTACAAATGACTGATAACACAGTGACTGGTCTTAAATTCCTGGACAGATTAAATGAAGCTCATCCCCCCCAGATCTGAAACCTCTTCAAGCTGCTTTTTTAAAGCCACATAACAAGTCTTTACTCCTTATATTACTGTTCCACTTTTTGTTCCCTGTCTTAAAGGAATTTTCATCCTTCTAGTTCTCATGGGAAATTGTGTTAAAATTCAAGAACCTGACCTTAGGTTGCATTGAATATTCCCATTGACTTCAGGCCATAAAAAAGGAAAACTGTGGAGGAGAGTTATATTCTGTCAGAAAGAATATGGCTCCAAACGCTGGAATCATCCTGACAGCTCTATTTCAGAAGTTAGCCAAGGAGAAAAAAGGGGCCAGGCATCTTGAAAATTACATACACATACCTCACACACATGTATACACATACAAAGCATGAAGGAGAATAGAGGAGAGAACCTGGAAAGAAACCCTGCCAATTTATCAAGTGGCAGATGAATTATCCCCAAGGGTTTCATAGAAGCAGCAGCCACCCCATTTTAAGGTGAAATTTTATTTCAATCTCAGCTGCAGCATAATCTAGGATCCATCTGTTTCCCCCATGTCCCCTCCCTTCCCCTCACAGTCCCCCTGCTCCCTTCCCAACTCACATGCCGATATAACTCAGAGGAATCACTTCATCTCCAGTACCACAGGTTTCACGGGCCCTGCTGGGTAGGTAGGAATTGCAGGAAGAGGGACGGGATCGATAAAAAAAAAAAAGGGAAGTAACAAATTCATTTCCATGAGTTTTCATCCCAATCAAAGCTTAGAAACTGTGCATACCTTTTTGATATTTTTTGGTGTGTTGAAGAGTATTTTCAACTTTCTCCCCACCAATAATGTTTTAGGGAAAACTAGTGACCAGTGACTGGATCTATGTGAGCTGTCTAACTCTTACCATTGTTTCCATTCAATATCCACTCCTATTTACTTCTCCTGTACGATGGCCCTGCTTCAAGTCCTCAGGATATTACACTACACAGAAAGTAAGTCTTTAAAAAACAGAAAAAAAGAAAAAAGCATTGGAATTTTCCGGTGTTTGGTCTTCCTTAATACCAGAAGCACGTTTCACCTCTGAGTTTAGCAAGAGGACTCCTAGGTGCAGTTTCATTATTGGCTTAAGCTAACCTAAGTATGGAGTGTGCCAAGAGGCAGGCCCACTCTCTCCACCCTCCCCTCCCTCCTTGCCTCAGACCTAGGTAAATACTCTTCTTGTTTCATCACCAGTTCTCATGCTGCCACAGAGTCAGCTGGATCAAAAAAACCAAAACGATCCACCTGAGATCTGAGCCACACACTAATTTTCAGACAGCTCCTGACACAGCTGACCATGCAGCCATGGGCACCCTCATCCTCCCCAGGGAGGCAGTGGAAAGATGCAGCTGGAGGAGGAAGGAAAGGAGAGCAGTACCACCATTTCCAGCAGCAGCACAGATTTAAATTTGCTGAAGCTGACTGCAAAACCACACCTTTGTTACGCTAGGAACAAAAACTCCCAAAGGAATCAAACTGTACAAAAGAAAAAAAGCAGAGCTGGACACTTGATTTTGAGTGTTCAAGGAAGACAAACAAATACAGAGATTCTCCTGAATCAGAAACACCAGATGGCACAGAGGCATATTTGAGTATGCTTCCAAAGCAGAACTAGCAAGAATACCCTACACCTGGATGCTGTGCCCACACGAACTCCTGACTTACAAGCAGTGCTAATAATTATGGGAGTATACCCCTTAATTTGTATGTGATAACGTGTGCACCTCTACAGATTTCTTCCCATTAGGTTAAGGGAGAATTTGTCTGGCCTTTTTGGGTGTGCATGGAGAGCACTTTGGGAAGCCGCTGGAAGATACACAGTGTTACATGTGCTATAGCCCAACTTTCAGCAATAGTGATCCCATGAGATTGATTGCATTAACACTGCTAGTTTATACCTTTTGATGGCCAGTCAACTCAAGTTTACCATGCTCAAATGTTTGTGTTGGAGTGTCGGGAAAATGCTTCTATTAAAATTTGAATAACCTTTGCAGCACAGTCAAAGCTAAGAGATGCCTTTATACCACCTAGGACAGGCAAAAGGCTGGGGAAGCAGGGCAAACACATGCCTACAGGCCCAGCCTGATTTTGTTGCTTTAAATTGTGCCAGTGGGCTAGTTTGCTTCTGGGGCAGGAGGAAAATAGTTAACTGCCCTTGTGCAATCCCACTGCCCAAGAACACCTTAGTATGACGCAAAGCTATCCAGAGAACGTAAGATGCTGCAGAAATATTTCCATTTTTAATAGTTGACAACAGCAACATTAAGTATTCAATTTATATTTCTGCTATGATACTTCAGAAGATCTTATCCTGGAACACTTGTGTCTGCTGACTAATTACATAAGTATTGTTCATTTTGTGTCCTTACTACCCTAAGAGTGTGCTCACAAAGTTAGTCCTTTATCCGTGACGCACATCTGAAACAGAAAAACAAAAAGGCACAGAAGCCTGGGGATTTGATTAGTTTCTTCCAAGATATTTAATTGCTATTACAGCCAGAAATATATAATACACTGGAACATAATTTTCTTTTTTGAGGGAAAAACTTGGGTTAAACACTAGTGCGAATTCCACGTGACAGCAAGCAGCCTCAGGAGTTTTAAAAAGCAGAAGATGGCAAGCTAGACTTTCACTGGTTATTTGTAGTTCCTTTTATAAATTTTGGGCACAGAATCAAACTTTAACATTCTACATAGAAAGACAGAATCTTTCTGAAAGATCTTTTACAAATCAGCAAGACTGGAAATAATTTGATAGAAGACTTACCGTGTATGCTCTTTCAGCCATTTCACTAGAAACTCATTTTGGCTTTCTCTGAGGCAGAGATAAACCACAGCTAAGAGACAGTTATTAAATCTTCTTTATACATTCTGTATGAAATATATTAAACTACAAAAATACTATATTCAAATAAGGTTAAGGGTCTGACTTGTACCCACAAAGGCATGGAAATTCAGAAATATTGTGTCTCCCTACCCTTTACTCTCCTCAGTGTGGCTAGGTATTGTAGCACAAATGACTTGTGCTCAGTTTCCTTAAACCTCTTCTTTATGGTACATTTCTCCTTAAAGGTACTTTTTACTTTAAGGTTCTTTCAGTTTGCATTCTCTCTGTAGGCCCAGGTTAAATTCTGCCCTGGACAATTTGGTTTTTTTATAATTTCACTTTTTAAATGCTTATAGAAACATAAAAGTGAGAAAAATAAACCAAAAGTGCATAACTGTTAGTCTTGGCAACTGGCTATTCTTTTTTTTCTTTTTTAACACATAACTAGCAAATCCCATGTTAATGAGAGACAGGCAGGCAGGGGTAGGACATGCATGACTCCCAGCAAGTGTAAACACATGCTTCAGCTCTCTCCACCCCCCTGCCCCATACAGTTCTACTTACACATATGTAAATACTCATTACATATTTCTCCAGTGAACTAAAAAGGAACCTTGGAGTTGACACTGAACTAAGACTTTGTCCCACAAAATGGCATGGGACCTTCTTCCATGATGGACTTTATCCCCTTTTCCTGAATACAACAGTGACCAGGGGAGGTCACGCTTTATTCAAAAGAAAGATGTTTGCAGACCATTCTTCCGGAGGGGCTCTCAGCTTTGAAACCACCTCCTACCCTGTGGTACAGTAGTTTGGGCCAGCTGATCTCTTGGGCAAATTGCAAATTGTGTCTTCTCAAGATAACTTCAAAGCAGGGAAATTCCACTGCGGGGGGAAGGGTATCTTAGGAGGATGGGTATTTTTTTCTATGTTCTACAACTGTGAACAGGTCTTGAGTCTCTCCTTATTCTCTTCTATTTCTAGTTATTCTTTGTTTTTGCTTAATTATTGCCAGTGCATTATGCAGTCAGACAACTGTCTCCATGCAGCTCTTATAAATCTATATGCATTCAACAAATAGTTAGAAACTTGATCTTTTCAAATGTGGCTTGGGGCTTCCCCTCCACATGCTTCATAGCATCTGATTAACATGCGTGTTCGACTCTGCTGTACTTACATATGCTACTGAAGCATCTGTTTTTAAAGATGAACAATCAATACTGACTATTCATTCCCTTCAACTGGTACTCCTGTAAACTGCTAAAAAAACAGAACAAGGGCCATTCCAATAAGAAAACAGTGTTGATTACACTCTGGTAGCCAGAGTAAAGGCAAATGATTTGGAGGACATCCACAGTCATTAATCTTTGCAGTTTGACTGTGATAAAAAGTAAAACATACAAAATCCTCAAACAAATAATCCTCAACAAAATAGTATAAGACTTTAAAGTAACACCACTGATGTATTTTTATCTTAAGATACCATAGAACAAGACACAGGATTTCAGGAATTAATAGAAATAAAGATATTCCTTAAATAGATAATATTAAACATGTCCCTATAATAGACAACCTCTGTTAAAGAATAAGAGAAGCAGAAAGTAGTAGCCTTGATCCAGAAAAGGTATTTCTGCCTTATACAGCATAAAAGACAGACATTCAGGAATAGCTCATCCATGAGAAATGGTGATCTCCTATTGCTGCCAAGGTCAGTCAGACCTGTTGTGGTATGTTCTGTAAATGCTGACTCTATCACTTATAGTTTTCCAAGGACTTCTTTAACACCTAGAGATTTTTTATTTTTATTGTGGAACAAAGCTATGACACGAAACTGTCAAACTAGAAAGCCCAGAAAAGGATGACAGAGAGTTTTTATTAGATTCGAGGATGACAGGTCCATTGAGAAAAGAACCATGTAGTTAGAAGAACGGTGGTCTGAAGTTCCTGGAGATCCAGCAGGAAAATGCTGAAATCTCAGCAAAGAAGGAAATTTTGTTCTCAAGCCAGCAGTCCGACAATTTATCACACCCCTTAAAAACTGATGACGGGTGACATGTGGATGATGTATCTGTATCAGCCTATCAAGTGTGAATGGGACTGGATTTATTTGCTACAGCACGAAGCTCTAATGGAAACTCCCAACATAGTTTTACTATGCCTCAGTCCCGACCTTCTGCACTTCAAATGCCAACTGTGCCCCCTTGTGTGGTACTTTTCTGATGGTAGCCATAAGTTCCTAGGGAAGTAGGTTAAATTCAAGGAAGCCATTTTGTTTTTTACTGTCTCTAGTTAAAAAATAAAATAAAATTTTAAAAAGATAAGCTGTAATAGCTTCCAGCCCTAAAAATAAATTTTTACTCTGTGAACTCTCTGCTATATTTATATGTACTCAGACAGAATAGAGTTTGGATCTCTCTCTCTATTAGCATCTATAATTCTGGGCTTGAAGTACTAATTAAAAGCACATAAAAGAAGGTACATAGACTACATTTTTACATAATGGGGTGGGAGTCTCCTGTTGAAAGGCCCACCTTGCTTGGAGCTTTAAGAAACATCCAAGGTATTGCTTCAGAGACCTTGTGAATATAAAGGACAATGAAAACTGTTCTCTAGCAAAAGACATCTGAGCCAGATGAGACAGCAGAGCATAGAAAAAAGAGGTTTTAAGTAAGCCTGTAAAGATCTCCTCATGCCAGGAGAGCTCACGCAGGGGCAATTCAGCTCTATTTGGGAGTTTTATCAAAAAGGAGAATGATGACATCATTGTTCTGAACTGAAAACTGATTAATCATCTGCTTGGCATCTGTCTTGGCAAATTGGAGAACTGGAGAATTCCCTTTCCAATGCTACGGAAAAACTGGTGATATAGACTAGTCCTCATGTTGTCACCTGTCTCTGCTTGTGACCAGTCCTCTGTTCTGTCTTTCCTTTTTCCTGACGATTCAGCTGAAACATTCAGCTGATAATATGTACATTTGTAAAATATCTGCAAATATAGATGGGTATTTTTAATGGCATCAAGCATTTGCACAGATTTACTCTCAAGACATCTGTATATGATGCAGTCCCCAGATAACATTTATATAACTTTTATTGATCCTCACTTTTTGAAGGAAAAACCATAATGCCTTTAGACGGGCTTTTTAAATAGCAAAATAAATTGTTGAAAACACAATTTGCCTTCAAAAACCCTAAGTTTCTGAAACCCCAGTACAGTCCTCCAGTACACTTCAGAAAAAAATAGCATGAAACCAAAAATTCCTGATCCCTTATACTTCTAGATGTTTCATGATTGATTTAACAAGATAAGTGGAAGAGTGGAAAATTGGCAACCTTAACACTTGGGTATATCTTGCAATTGAGAACTATCATACACCATACTGTGATGTATTTTTGAGCCTTCCTGCATACCATGTGGACAGTGTATCTCATATGAAATCGCTTGATAAGATAGGAAATATAGGAAGAGGAAAAAAGGTACTTCATGTTTCCTTTTGTTTCTCTGACCATGAGAAATAATTTGATTCTAAGGCCCAGTGAAATGTTTTCTTTCAAGATTGGCCTACCTTTTGTATGTCTGCAAGACCACATTAAATTTGGTAACTTGAATTGAACCAGCTGGCAGTGTCTTTGAAGCATATGGGAATGGATCGAAGCTGCAAATATGCAAGGTGAATTTTACATTTTTATATTTCTCTCATGGTTATCTAAGATCTTGATTCTGTGAGAATTACAGAGATGAGAACAATTTATTTCCATGCAAGTGTGATAATTTGGGGCCAGTCATTTTCACCACAAATGAATTAAACAAGACAGGAGCAGTGGCTAAAATAATAAAATAGCTGCCTCTTTCATTACATGTTTGACAACACTTGATTTGACACACTATTAGGTAGCATTACAAACTGTTTAAATACTCTGAAACATATATCACCACTATTAAGCTTTGATACCATATTGCAAGTGTTTCTGTTTAAATACACTGATTTATGCTCACTTATGAGTGCACACCCAGAATGTCAACAACACTTAAAATGAATCAATTTCTTAAAGGATTTGAGTTCATTCTGATGAAAAGGCCAGATTAATTACTTTGTTTTAAATATTCTCTAATCTTAATATCATTATCTTTTGCATCTTCCCAGATCCAAGTGTCATACCCAGTTTAAGGACATGAAACAGGACATCCACACAAAAGGGATAGACCTTTCATCCTATTATTATTTAATTAACTAGTCTCTAGAAATTGATGAGCATTGAGCTTTGTTCTGAAAAGTAAATAGTCCTGTGCGTCAGTAAGTAAAGCAAAAATTTCAGCAGAAGGGATTTTCTCAGCAAAATCTCATGGCTCCCCTTTTAGCTTATCTGGCCCTCCTGACTCTCAAAGTACAGCCCACAAAACAAGAAGCAAAATGATTTTCCAATCCAGCTGTTCTTAAATATGTAGGCAAAAACTTTTCTTTAAAGAAGAGCCAACCTCATGAAAAGGGTCTTGTGGCACCTATGTATAATAAATAACAAGCCATCATCACAGTCTCACATTTCCTTTTTCCTAGGAAAATCAAGAAATCTCTTTATAATAGATGATCAGTTATCTTTGGAGATCCCAAATAAAACTGGGTATAGACATGTGAGAAAAACAAAAAGATGTTGGGCTAGGTTTTTTTTAAACTAAGATACTTTTATTTCTCTTTGGCTGAGAACATCATTTATGCCTACTAATGCCCCCCCAATATACTAGACAGAACAGCTGGGTGAGACATTAGGGCAGACAAGAAAATGACGTCATCTCGGACATACTTACTTGTTTCTTTTAATTCTGACAGTCTGACCATTGCACAGCCTCCATGAGAACATGCGAATGGCTGGACTGGTTCAGACCAAGGGTCTGCCCTGCCAGTACTCTGCCTCCAACGATGGCTCTAGGAGTGACAGCCTGAACTGAGGGCAAGTGTGTACGATACTTTCCCCCATGCCCTACCCCCGTGTCTCTACCTCCAGCTATTTTCAGCTCAAAGGAGTTGCTGATCCATTTATGGTTTGTCTAGCTAATGACCTCCTTAGGTCTCCAGTCTGCTATGTAAACTTCTTGCATCCACAATGCTGTTTGGCAAGGAATGCCATGAGTTCTCCACTGCATGGAGAATATTCATACTACGTAGTCTCACTCCAGCAGACAGCATTTAAAAGAATAACAACGTTTTTAGTATCAGCAGATACAGATCATGTTTCTCAAGGCATTTGTTCCTATTTATATGAGAAAAGCAATGACACTCTTCTCATATGCTGGTATAGGAACCTCTTTCAAGACTATTTTGGAGACATTCACTTGAATGTTGAATGGCTTTAAAAACTCAGTGCCCTTCTGAACAAATGTTCCTTCCTTTTAAGCTTCTAAAAACTGATTCATGCTTTTTAATCTGTTGCAACTTTTTTCTAGAAAATGCACTTACAAGAGCTACAGTGGCCAAGTTTGGTATACCATTGAATTATCCTGGAAAGGGCCTTGCTTTCTTAGTCCATAGAGGCAAAACCTACAATAGTATTTAACATTTTCAGTTCCAGTCTCCACAAATGCATTATTCTGAAAACCCCAGAGAAAATGTGCTCTACAAAACAAAGGAACACTTAACAGACTTATATATATAGCTTTTTAATTTTTACAAACTGTACAGATAACTGCCACAAATCTCAGGTGTTTTTACCATCTCGATGATTAAATCATCTCTGGAAGTAGCAGCAAAAATTTTATAACCTCTCAGGGCCTGCATTATTAAGTACTGAAAATAACTTGAAGTGCTGTGCAAAGCAAATGGTATAGTTGTAAACTCCTACAGACTCCTAGGAACTTGAAGCCTTTCTTAAGGCAATAGTCAGTAATATTTCATATAAATAAAAAGCCAAATCTCTACTTTTTATCATCGGATGTTCTAGTCATTCTGGTATTGACATCTCCGGCTCTACATTAGCATCGCTGTAGCTGCATACACACATATGGAACTGCATACACCGGTCGCCTAGATCAGCTCTTCTAGAATCAGTGTATCTCTACCACCTTTCTCCACAACAGGCTGAAAACTAATCCATGGTCCATGAATAACAAGTTTCTCAACAGCAGCTTTTCAATACAGAACTTGCAATCTGTCTCCCATTCACTTTGTCAAATTATGGTCCACATATCAGCCATTTGCAGCAGTGATATATCTGTCAAGCGTCAAGTACATTTCTTGCAAAGGAAAGTCTTTTTTAAGATTTTTTAACTTTCAAAATGTCTAATCCCAAACATGCAAAATAATGAGTCAGACGCCAAAAAATCATGAGATTTAAAAAAAAAATGTTAATGTCTTTTCCTTTGCTTTCTGGAGCTTTTTCTGGGTCATGTTTTCAAGCTTTTCTCCAAGGCCATAAGGGTTTCAAACATTATTAAAAAGAAAGCAACTGAGATCCTTTTGTAACTGCATATTTAAGGAAAACATTTATTGCCATCAGACTTAAACTGTGTTGAACTGACAACCAAGAATCTTCAGAGGTATTTTTGATCAAATATTCCTGAAAAAGGAATATTGCTTCAAACCTGTTTTCTCTAGAGTTTTGTTTACATTACTTATGTATTTTTTCCAGACAATTAAGCTTTACTGAAAGCAGGTTGTTAGACATGGAGGAAAGTCATGACTTAACACTATCTTGAAGGACTCTTTACAATATCAAAATATCTGAGGTACAGATTATAGATCCTCACACAAACAGTGATTTCTTCACCTGAAATTTGTGATTTGCTCCCCCTTAATACTGAGTCCCCTTGGAAACTTTACTCTGGATTTTTTTTTTCAGTGAGGAGAAGACAGTTTTGTGTGACAATGTGCATTACAAATCTTCTTAAACATTCTTCAGATTCCAACCGTTTTGTGACGGAAATGTTCATGAGTATTTGATAAATGTAACCGGTCCTGTTGTCATTATCTCAGCTTATTTGTGTGGCACTCACTAATTTGTTTTTATTTAAAGAGGGAAAGGCATTCCTTTCTTTTCATAATACAATTCTTCTGTAGGGCATTATCTAAGCTCAGTATAGTGTCCTTCCTGTATCCTTTCTCTTCCATCCTTTCTGTCCTGATTAAAACTACCAGAGACTCAGCAGGAAACCCAGTGGGATTGCTCCTAGTGTCTTGAAGTCACCCTTTCTTTCATTGTTTTTGCCTGTTAAACCTTGTTTTGCTCATCAATCCCTCTCCCGCATCCCACTGGATTCCCAACTTTCCTTTGTCAGCACCCTTGTTTGCAGCTAATTGTGCTCCTGTTCATTTTCCCTGCCCCATTCCCTTCCTCTTCCTTCCTCGCCTCTGTTAGCCCATCTCCTCAAGTTTCCCTCCTCCATCCCGCTGTGAGGAAGGCTGTGCCTGGTGTCAGCACTGCTCCCAGCACGGCCAGGCCCAAGCACTATGAGCTAAGGAGGCAGACCCCAGCTGATGAGGTATTTCATGGGTGGTTCTTTTTACTTTTTACTTGCTTCCTGGTTTCTGAGGTGTGTACATGGATCACAGTTTATTTCCCCCACCACAAACACTGGGTGATGGCTTCCACTCTGCTGGGACAGAAGACGAAGGGCTCACCTAACCTGCCGGGCCCCGCTTGCAGCTCCACTCTGGGCAACCTCACAGGACTGCCAGGGGAACCGGGGCACGGGGCGCCTCACCCGACCTTTGCAAAACGGCTGTGGAGATGGGCCAGGGGGCTCTCACAGAAGGCACCTCAAGGGACCTGTCCCCGGCCACACTGGCAGCCTGTGGCCGACTCACCGTGGAGTCCAAGCCCCGGGCCGAACCCCTCGCTCCCCTGCCGCCGCTCCCACCCTGCCCTCCCGCCTCCTCTCGGGCCCCGGACCGGGCCGGGCCAGGCCGGGCGAGACCGCAGCGGCGGCAGGCCGCGGAGGGGATGCCATAGTAACCGGCGGGGGGCCGGGCAGCGCCGGGGGGCCGGGCGGGGAAGGCGGGCGGGAGAGGGCGGGGACGGCGGCGGGATGGCGGGCGCGGCAGCGCCCCCTCTCCGCGACTCCCAGCCCCGTCCCCGGCGGCCGCAAATGGCTCTTCCCTCGCCGGCCCCTTTGTGTGAAGCACACTCGGAGCAGCGACTCCACCGGCGGAGCGCGCCGTGTGCCCCGCCGCCGCCCGCCGAGCCGAGCCGAGCCGAGCCGAGCCCAGCCGAGCCGTGCCGTGCCGTGCCGAGACAAGGCGAGAGAGCCAGGCGGCTGGGGCGGCCATTCCAGCGCGGGCGGACTGCCTCGCCGCTCCCCCCGGGGGTGCGCGGGGGCCCCGGCTGCCGCCGCCGCCTCCCCCCCCCCCCCCCAAGCCCCGCTCCTCACGGTGGAGGGCAACCAAAATACACCGCCACCAAACGCAACCAAATAAATAATAACAATAACAATAATAGTAAAAAAAAAGAAGGGGAAAAGAACAGAGGGAGCGAGCGAGAGGGAGGGAGGGAGGGAGAAGCGAACCAACTCCGAGACTCCCATAAAGAGAGGCACACACGGAGCTAGCGCCCCGGTGCCGATGCGTGGGGGAAACAATAAGTACTCGAAGTTACCTGCCCTGCCGTAGAAGAAGGAGGGTTTGTTGATTCTCTCGCAGACATCTGCAGACCGGTGCTTTTTTGGAAGAGGTTTTTTTTTTTTTTCCTCTCCTCTCTCTCTCTTTACAAACCACAAACGGATGTGAGGCAGGGAAGGTGTTTCTTTGACTACTGAAGTCAGGCACCTCTTTTTTATTCTTCTCAGTCTTGTTGTGTGTCCCCCCCTCCCCTCGCACGCACACACACACACACTCACACACCCCCCTTTTTGCACCAACATTAACGACAAAAAGAAAAGGAAAGGAGTTTGCTTGATGTTTTAGTGAAATGGACGTAAGATTTTATTCACCACCTCCTCAGCCTGCAGCCGCTCCTGATACGCCTTGTTTGGGACCTTCCCCCTGCCTGGACCCCTACTATTGCAACAAGGTGACTCGTGTTTTGTGTCGTCCGAGGTGTTTTATCTGTGCTGTCGATTGTGCTGTTGTCGCGGCGCGTTGCATGAGCGGGCGCTGCGCTTTGGCGAGCCGCGCACCAAGTTCACCGGCGAGGCAGAGGGCAGCGGCACTTGCCGGGTTTTGGGGTTTGGGGAGCGCAGTGCCGCCCGCCGCGGAGAGGTGCCGCCGGGACACACACCGGCTCTCCCCTGCAGGCACCCCAAATTAAAACCCCGGAGTAGTTTGGGGGCGGGCGGCTGGAGCGGGGGGGTGGGTGGGGGAGGCATTTTCCGTAACATCTTCCCTTTCGGAGAAACAGCGTGGACAAGGATGTTGATGCGGAGGACTTGAATTTCTAGGGCTCCTGTTAATGAGAAAGATCGCGCCCGCCACAAACCGGCAGAAACTCTCTGCCCCGCCGCGTACCCTGCAGTTCATGTGTCAAAGCGGTACTTGGCCGTGCCGGGAGCACGTTTGTGTGCGCGTGTATCTGTATGTGACATGTACATATACACACACACACACATCTCTATAGATGCACAATAAGGATGTGTAAGGGTGACAAGTCGGTTCAGAACAGCAGCTCGACTTTGTCCCGGCTGGGCAACTGCCTTGCCAATTTCTCTGTAACTTGACTAGCCCGCTGCAAATAGGGTCAGTGCCTGCGGAGGGCTAAGTTTTCGGTCCCCGAGCTCTGGGGAGGGAGGAACTGCAGAGGAGGCTCGCGCTAGCCCAAATCCTGCGTTTGGTTACGGGAGTTTGGTGCTGCGATCCCGGACCACTTCGCTTTACTTTTGCTGCCGAGCAAGGGGGCTGGGGTTCCTGCATTGTTACTGCTTCTGTGGCCTGAGCCAGCTGGTGCTTTATGCATGGGCTGCGCTTCGCTCTGCTGTTACGGAATGGGCTTTGCACATGAACGAAACGCTGGCCTGGCCATAGGAAATAATCAGGAAGTGCGAGCTACCCAGCGCACTTGGTGAGCACACCCCCGCCAGGGGAGAAAGCCCTGAGCCAGCGCTTCCCGAAAGATGCGTTTAAACCTGTGCGCTGAGGCGGTTGTTAAGAAACCTGCCGCGGAAGTCTGTGGCAGGCTGCAGCAGATGTTTTGCGCAGCGTAAACTCCGCCGTGCGCAGGGCCGGCGGCTGGTGCGGAGGGCGGCGGGCCCGGGCGGGGCGCGGTGGCGGGGCGCTGCGGCGGAGGGGCACCCCGCCTGGGGCCAGCCGCCCCGGCCAGCCTGGTTCCGCGCCGGGCTATTGTCATGACGGTCTCACGTGTCGGAGAGATGCTCAGAGCCGTCTCTTTCATTCCGGGCAGCTGCCTCGATTCAGAGATAAACAGCAAAATAGCGAGAATCTGTGCTCAAGCGCGGAGGCTGCAGCGGCGGGGTGAAGCCCTCTCAGTTTTCAGGAAAGATTTCCCACATGGTCTCATCTACCAATCACAACAGAAAGGACCAAATTCATCCTGGCTGCATTTCACATATACTCGATGGAGTTATAGAATTCAGGGATAAATCTGGCCCTTTGTGGTGGATGCCTAAGGATATTTCGAGAGAGATCCCAGAGGTAGGACTGTTAGCGGTGTTTTGAGTAACTGTATTTTGCAGCATCTGGCAAACCTGCCCTATAGATCGGAAGTTTGTGCCAGGAGTGAACTTTGTTCAGCAGGAAGAGTCCAGATGCCTAGGAGCCTCTATGTGTGCATTAATTTTTTGTGAGTGCTCTGGGTAATCATGAGGCTACTGCTACCTTTGATCTGTGGCTTGCCGTTATTTTCTCTGTTGTCTGTTTTTATAAATTGTCACCATAAAGTGTTGCCAAGTGAGAGGCTTGGGCTAATATTAATGACATAAGCACCAAAGTGTCTGAAGACCCATTTGGCAATGAAACTGGACAAACGTTATTAAACCTATCAGTGATTTAAAGCTTCAAAAAGAAGGTAATGACTTGAATACACATTTCACTCATCATTCTTGAGATAGTGGACCAGATTTAATTTAAAAGTTAAATGCTTTGGAAAATCAGGAATTACTTTAATATATTAAATCATTTTCCAATTAAGTTCCTTAAATCATTTTTGGTGGGTTGCACTGCAAATCGAATAAATTAATTTAGAAAGTAGTTTTCAGAATTTCTTTACTAGCTGGTTAAAGCTTCTTTTAAGTCATGCCATGTATGAGGGAGCAAACTGTTCTTTTTAAATGCAAATGAGACACTCATTCTGTAGACAAGTTGCAACTCTTCTATTTCACTTTGCCTGAACTGATAATGTGCTTAAAAGTGCACAGTCATAAGACATATGTTTTATGCTTGGAAAAGACTTACCAGGAATGTTTCAATACAAGATACCGAGTATAGGACCAATGTCTTTTTCAGATGTCTTTGCCACTGAGCGCTGATTACATTAAATGGACAGAATAGGTCTGCCAGGACCCTTGGAAGCGTACATTTACTGATCATTTCATTTTTCACCCCCTTCACTCTCTCCCTTCACCCAGCATGATTAACATTGCTGTGAAAACTTATCTGACTTGTTCTAAACATGTCGTCATGTTACAGTATTGCTCTGTCACTCATTTTCGTGCTGTGTGTATTTAGGGAGTTTGAAGGGCGGGAGGCCTGCAGAATTTTGTGTGCACAAAGTTTGATTGAGTGCTTGCTCTTGATCTCTCCCAGGAAAGGAGATGATGGCTGGAGTGTGATGGATCTGTGTTCTGGGTTGGAATGGTGGTCTTGATTAGGTCTTTACCTGCAAAACCCATTCAGAACTGGATCTTGTTTCTTGTAAAGTTAGTTAAAACTTGCTTTGGGCACTTACTAGTGGATTTGGCCCTTGTTTTCATACCTGGGTTTTGTTTTTTGGTTTTTTTTTTTTGACAAATATGGAAGACTGATTCTTTACATTTTAAATCTGCTTGACCTGCTGGTAATTTAGAATGTATTCCACAAATACTTACGCTTTTAAGTTTTCTAATTGTTCTGTTAGCACTAGTTTTCTTCCTGATCAGGTGATTGTTCATAGCATATGAGTGAGTTCCCAGGCACATGCACAGGAGGTATTGACAGTGCATTTTTCTGTAGCCAAAGGACAAGGCAATAATGTAGATTCAAACAGTCACCTCTTATCTTAGAATTTTCAGTTGGCAGGCTTTGTTTCAGAAGACTGCTTAGATCTTTATTTTATAAGCCTAAAATAGCATTCTAAGCATCTTAGTCTAATATTTCTCTATCTGCTGTGAAAGCTCATTATACTCTGCATATATTGTTATGCAGGCTTTTCCTTGTTTCTCTCGCATTACCCATGGAGAGCGAAAAGTGAAAGAACAATGCAAACAATGTTGGTTATGACAACTGTGTGAGGTATCTCTTATACAAACAGACAGAATGGACGGTATGCTGTGGTATATAGGTCAGCCTTTGCAATAACATAGTGGAGCTCTTATGCTGGACAGACAGATTTAGAGTTGGGGTTGTACTGTTCGCCTCTTGAAACTTGAAGCATAATTGCATTTCAGACATTTACAGGCTAATACGAGTAGTCTGTTCAGTTGAAGTTTATTTTAGGAGACATCACGTTCCTTAATTGAGTTGAATGCTACAAAAGAAATAACTTTGATAATCCGAGTGTCTTAATTTGATAAAAGAATATGGCCAGGGATTTCAAGGTGCTTGAAGAAGTCGGATGATAAGTTTAAATGTTTATGTAGAGAGCAATAAATAACATCCTTGTGGCTTTCTGTGTTGAAGTGTCACCTCCAAAGACCGCTTCAATCAGTACTGTAAGAAGGATTAGTATGTTTTCATACTTGCAACTTTACAGTATTTTCAGATATTTGCTCACATAAAGTGCAGTTATATAATTATAGTTTGACACAGCTAATGACAGGGATGCTGACCCCTGCCAACAGTAGGGAGAAAATAATGGTCTTTACTGCTCCCAATGGTTAGCCTTGCAGAATTATGCACTAGATTCTTCTGTGATTTGCTACCTAGTTCAAAAATACAGGAGCCTACAACTCATCTTTCTTGTGTTCACTGTAGTTGTCAGTGCAGTGGAAAAATACAGCCAGACAGCAGAGGTAGAATGATAGACTGTAGTTGTTTTTAAAAAGAGGAATACAGAGGAAAAAAAGAGAGAGGGGGAAGAAAAACCCTTCAAAATGAAAACAGCGGCGTGACATTGGGTAGAAGTGGATAAGGAGATATAATACAGTGCTTTGTAAGCAGGTAACAATTCTGCTCGTAATCAGAATTCCACAAAGCAAAAGTGCATATATTTATATACAGTGTTTAAAATAATTTATTGTATAAGCTTAACCCCACCATAGAGACTACTCTTAGTAAAATGTTCCATGGCTGTTTACAAAGTGTACATTATTTCCAGTGGCTTGCTTCTACCCACTCTCTGTCTGAAACTCAGAAACACAATTGTGGAAGGCCAGCGCTGTGCAGGACAGCTCTAAAGCTGAAATGCTGTGTTAGTGTTCTGGCAGAGTTTTAGATTATGCTCATCTAATAGATCACCATTTGTTTATTCTGAGCATATTTTTTTTTTCCTTGAACAGCTATCTTATACCCTACTGCATTAGAATCATACTTGAAATTAGTAGGTGCCTCTTAAGGAAAAGATTAAACAGTTACATTAGTGTTGACTGTTGATTTTTAAGTGTTAAGTGTTTTAGTTAGTTTCAGAAAATACCACATAGAAAGAAAGGAAGTGGACTTTTTTCCCTGGGTTCCTAGACCTTAGAATGTAGTCTCAGAGTTACAGGCAAGCCTCAAGTGTGCCTCCTTAAATTCCAGTGTTTCAGAGAAGGAGTGGTCCCAATTTTAGTGGAATACAGAAAATGATTTATATGTGTGCTTTTGAGAAATCTTCCTCAAAGATGTTCTATAAACCAAAGGGTTCACAGTCATTCTTTTTTTTTTTTTTTCCCCTTTCTGCCAAACATCAGTACCTTAGAGAAATTATGTTTTATTCTCTTACCAGAGTGATGTGTTTCATCTCTAGGGCATTACCCTCAATCAGCCTGTCATGAGGTCTTCTGAAAAAAAGTGAAAACTGTAAACTATTAAGAATGCTGAATTAGCTAAACACTACAGTGCATGCAGTACCTTTGGTGTTTACATTAAACCAAAGAGCAGCTGGAGCTGCATTTAAGGACTTAAGGAGCTGATACTGTGGAGGGCTGGGCAGTCCCAACTCCCATTGAATCCAGTGCATGTTGGGGACGATCACACTTTACCAGTAAGAACTGAGCACCCTCCTGTCCTCAGATCCCGTCTTAGCAGGACTTTCTCGTCTTGCTAATGCTGTACAGAAGCACTGGAAAATGGACTATGGTTAAAACACGACTTTATATTAAGCAGAGAAATGTGCTAATCAGTAGGATTTATATCAGAATTCTTGGATATTTAAATCCTGTATTGAGGGCAGATATAAAAAAGCTTAGATGGTGGAAGTAAAAAGCTTCCTTTGACTGCTCTCTCAGCACGGCTCAAGAGTGACCTGAAAGCACCACTTCTCCTGGTGAGGAGTAGTCCCTGGATCAATGCAGACCTTGGCTTCTGGAACTGACAGTGGTGGCAATTAGTGGCAGCTTTGTTTATCTTTTTGAAGTGGACACATGCTCTGTGGATGTCTAGCATGGGCTGCATACATGAAAATACTTATTTTAAATATAGCCTAACCACATTTAAATGTTTTGTTGTTGCAGTTGGACTAGATGATCATTGTAGGTCCCTTCCAACTGAAATAGTCTACTCTAGTTTATTCTACTGCTTTAGTTATGCAACTAGGTACCGATTTTCTGCCCAAGGAGTGATTTCTCATTAAAAATGCTGAGTTATAAACTGTTTCAAAACATGGCTTATAGTAGAAGCGCTAAATGACCGTTAATTATAGCAGTGCTTCCAAAATACTTTCAGACATGGAATTCACATCAACGTGAAGGAGATTTTCTTGGTCATAACGTTTTTCCCTACAGCATTCAGTTGGAAAATGGCAACATTGCATTATTCTATGGTTAGGCACAGATTACGTAGCGTTAGCAGCAGCAACAAGCATCGCCCTTCCACAGCAGCAAGTGCACGGAAGGAAATCTCATCTCCCCTTCCCCTGGAATATCTGCATTTTATGTTCATTGGTTGTGATCAGTTTTAGGTTAGTAAGTCAGGGCATCAAATAAAACGTTTAGCTCTTAACTTAGAGCTTCAAAGTTAAAATCGTTTTTCAGCAGAGATCTTAGTGCAACCGACATTTGTAATGTCTGTGGTTTTCTTTTGCTTCTTATGTTTGCAGTAAGTAGTTTATTTTTAGCATTTGAATTTCATATGGCTCTACTAATATTTATATCTTATCTTTCAATTGCACATATGCTAACACTGTTTCTGAACTGTTCATTTAGTATTTCTCACTGGGCTGCTATTTGATTTGCTATAGACCCTTGTAGTATGGTTTCCTCCCAAGAAACACGCTGATTTCTAAGTTGCAAAACATACTTGAATTACATGAGCATCTGACAAATCCAGGTTAGTGGAAATGTCAGAATGTTTTAGCATTCACATTCTTGACTGTTAAACTGCTCTCTACCAATCAAAAGTGGCACGAGTAGCTTTTCTCAAAGGTACTGCTGGCTAAGCATGGAAATTGAGCTGCTGTGGTAGTACTTTTGTCTCCTGCTATTGTTGTTGATGATTATATGGTCTTAAAGGTTAAATGGAAGTTACTGTAGTTGGTATGTATTTTTGTTACATTAAGGAAATCTGCAGTGAACTCCAGTTACTTATTCTATATGCAAGAAGCAATTAGAATTCTGAAATCAGTGATAACCTGTACTTAGGGAAATGGGTCAGTAAGGGAAGTATGAAGTCTGCAATGTGAAGCACAAGATTTTTCCAGACAGTTCCTGCCAGAAGAGTGAGAAGATTATGTATACGTCTAAATTCCTATTGTATTGATGCTACTCTATACGTATATACACACGTATGTTTCTGCTTCATTATATATTGCTCACTTTGAAGAAAGGGAACTTACTCTGCAAATCCATCATTTCTATCCTGTATTATAAGTAGCTGGCTTTGAAGTCATATTCTGGTTGTGTAGTCTAACAGTAGGGAGAAAATAATGGTGAAAATAATGGTGGAAAATAATGGTGAAAAATGATATTGGCGTCTCGCACACCAGGTAAACGACCTCACACTTGTGGGATAACAGTTGCAGTTGCCAAAGTGCATAAGTTTGTGTTCATGAATAAGAGAAAACATTTGTTTCTTACATGATCACTGTATTTGCATCAACCTGAAACAATAATAAAGAGTAAAAGGAAAAATAGTGGTGAAAAGGGACCATAACCTTTCAAAAAAGTATAATTTATCATTTGGCAGACACAGTTGTGAACATTAGTCATAGAAACCTGCAGATAGTAGAGGCTTAATATCAAAGCTAATGATTTATTTTATGTTAATGACTTTCTGCTAGGGCATAAAAGACTGCTCATAATGGACTCTCAGTGCTGTGTTCAGTTGTGAAGGCTAATGGGATAATCTTACCCAAAATTAAGCTTTTTGAAGTAAATCATGGTGTTATTTTTTCGAGTTAACTCTTGAAAATGTATTGGCAAACTGACTTTTTTAAGAACTGCTTGTAATCTTTAAGAACTGCTTGGAATATATAAGGCAAGTTCTTTTTCTTCACTAGAAGTTTTCTTAATTTTGTTGGAAATGTCTATTTATGGTTTTTTACAGTTCTGAAGAATAATATTCATGATGTGGAAGTCATTCACTTCAGTGGTTTTATCATAGTGCAGTAAATTTTTGTGAGGCACAGTTGTTTTTGCAGGTTGAACAAAGGAAAAGAAGAATTATTTTTTTAGGGGCCTAGCCAGTAATTTGCTAAATGGTAGTAAAACTCTTAGTTTTGCATTGAGAAGTTTTTAAAATCATGTTTACAATTAGTTATAACCAACATTATATTTCAATAAGAGATAATTTGCCTACTAAAGTTCACATAATGTGCTAATCATGTCTAGTGGTTAATAAAGGCCTCCTATCTCACTCCCCTGATGGCTATAAAAGGCTATTATGTTCATGGCAGCAGTTCAGGTACAGCTGCTGTGTGTTAATAATGCATCATTGTCCCACTAATAAACACAGCAAAGGTCAGCAACCCTGAGCACCTAAAACACCTATTCTCTTTCCAAAATATTTATTAACACCTTAATGGCGTATCTATTCATTTTGGTTAGGATTATATCAGTTAATGACCCTCATGGAATCCCGTGTGTTCGGGTTTTGCAACCTACATGCTGTTGTGGGCTGTTGCACTTATCTTTCCTCCTAAACATTTCTTTTTCATCACAACTATGTGTTGTTTCTTTAATTTAAGATTAGCATTCCATGGTCACTTTATGATTAACTTACTTACATTGTTACTTAGTTTGGCAATTTTCATTTTTTTCCTCAGCTAATTTAAGCTTATATTTAGAGGCTGAATTTTCATTAGTTAAGACACTTCATAGAAATTGTAACTATGTGCTAAAAACCTATGTGATTGTGTAACACATCCACACGTGCACACATGCACGCACAGAGAGATGCGTGTATACGTGTGTGTGTATATGAGCAGTACTTCCTCTAGGTTCCATATGTAATTTTATACTAGTGACTTATGTTTTCCTTTTTAGCATAGATTGCTGTATTCATAAAGGTTTTTTAAAATGCATTTTCTACAGACAAAGAACATACTCACATGGGATTTCCATTTTGCCAGGGAAACATGCAAATCAATAGGCCAGCAGTTATCTGCATTAAAATTAGGTATACTGTAATTTATGGGCGCAGTGATATTGTATTTGTCTTGCATAGGCTCAGATATTCTTTAAGGTAGCCTGGCTATGTGTCCTTAGAGAAAAGCAAAAGTGTTAATTGAACAAAATCTCATTTTCTCATCTTGTAGTATTGCCTTTTGTTTTCTGTTACTCATTTTGAAAACCTGATGGGTTTTTTTGTGCTGTGTGATTTACAAACAAATGTTCAGAGGGCAGAAAAATACCACTACACTTCCATCAAGAGAAATGAAAAAGCTTAACTAGCTGACGGGTTTCTATTTGGTGTAGCACATAGCTTCAATGACACATTTGTCATGCTTTAAATATATAATACATACAATAAAATATGTACAGGCACAGTTGTGATATATGTAGTGTCTGGCTCCATTGCTATTGTTTGTAGTCTCTACGGTTGTCATACGTTGTTCTTTGCACATCATACCCTTACAGCAGAATTTGACACAATTTCTAGCTTTCAGTCCTGCACCATTTTCATTGCACAATATACATGAGTTTGACAGGGTGTGTTGAGGACAACTCTGGCAAGCAATTGATATTTTGAAGTGGCAAGCGTTTCAGCAGCTGCCTGCTTGTGAAAAAGGAATGATAAGATATACTGTATTGTTAGTTTCAGGCAAAGCATTAAGGTTTAAGCTCTGTAAAAATGTACACATTATTCGTCAGTGGTGAAGCAAGTCTTTTATGTTTTTTAGAGCTTAGCTCTGGCTGATGTGAACTAGAATGACATTGGTTTAATGGTCAGTAAATGAATAGGAGTACTTTGAATTTGAACCGCTGCCAATTTTGCACCGACAAAGAGACTGACAAAGGAAAGATTTTATGTGAAAGCAAAGCACAAGCAATGTTTGGGGAGGTGGGGAGAGGGGTAGAGGAACCCAGCAGAAATATTCTCCAATGCAGCCTTGTAATGATACTAAAATTGTTAAAACACATCCATTTTACATGGCTCATCGGCTACGAACCTAAGCTGTTTCATCTAATGTTCTTTAAAACCTGTTGTATACACATAGTCTTTTAGAATATATTCATATGGAATTTACAGTGTGTTTTTCTAAATACCACACTGTGCCCTGAAGGCCTGTTGGCAGAACATCAGAGTTGTCCACTGCTGGAGTTCCCAAGTCTCTCTCTATCTGGTAGTGGGAAATTGTAGTTTAATCAGTTATGGCACTTTCAGTGTGTAACATTCATTAGTAAGGCAATTTGTCATGACTGTTAATAGTCAGGATGCATCTGCTCTCTCTTCAGTTACGGAGCGTGATAAGCAAGAGGGCAAATATTTCAATATCTAATAATATTAGCACGTTTGAAAACTGTAGTTCAAGGTTAGTGCTCAAAATACAAACAGCAGATTAATATCGACTATTTATTTTTACTGGTTTTACCTTTACAGATTTGATTTTAAAGTACCCTAATGCTCTTATGAGTTGTACATTATCTAACTGGGTATTAGAAAGTAAATGTTAGCATCTTCAGTGTTTATCAAAGACTTGTCCTCTATTGTCATAAATTCAAAGTTAGGATATTTTCAAAGAGTTGCAAACACGTATAATTGAGCCACATCATTTTCCAGTGTGTCAGTAATAAATTGTTCACAGTATCATTTTTGGCAGAAGCAGGCCTTTTACAGTGTTAGTTTTGTGGCTGGGCAGCTTATAATGTTATAAAAGATATTTGGTGCCTACCAAATAGACAACACGCAATTAGAAAAATGTTCTCTTCTAGCTAAAAACTGGCTTGTAATCATTGTTCATTGTTCTAAATATGAAAGGTTGTTTCCTACAGCCGAGAAAGGTTAGAGGTTTTTTCCACATATATCTGATAACCCTCATGTATTACATAATATGATAGCTTCACACACAATAGCTTTGTGACACATTTTAATTTTTAATGAAAAGCCCCCCAAATTTTAACATAATGATTTCTTTAGAAACCGAGCCCAATCTTGGTAAAATCCGTTCTTGCTAGTAACAAAAGCTGTTACTGTTTAAGTTCCTGTTCAGCAGTTAGTTGGTACGCTTCACTGGATGTTGTCAAAAAGGCTTTTCTCTTGATTGACAACCCCGTAGGAATGTGAATGGAGATTTTAATTGCATATCATGTGTCCATATCAGAGCGAGTGGATTCACTGACTCTGCTTAGCTCCATATCTCTACAAGTCAGCCATGCCAAAACACTTCTTTTTTTAAATAAGCAATTGATATATTTTCCAAAGAGAGAGAAAAAGGGCATGCAAGTGAAGAATGGACTGTAAAGCAAAAGATTCCTGTGAATTTCAGAAGAAAAATGTGTGCAATAAGTTTTCAGAATGTTTTAACACAATTAAGAGGTATTTTGATGATGTAAATTCATTTCAAGTCTAAGTCAGCCAAAGACTGCTAGAATATATTTTTCTTCTGGCATTTGCTAGCAGAAGTGTGTTTATCTTTTTACTTTTTTTCCCAAGAGTACTTTGAACAAAATCAGTCAAAAAAAAAGTAAAGCAAGTGGAAAAATGTACTGAGGCAGGCTGCCCTTACATCTTGCACCTTTATAGAAGGCATGGGGAAATGCTGGGGGTTTCTTCGTGTGTGTGTGAGACAGTGGGCTTTCTCATTCATGCTGGATTTGATCCACACTCTTTGGCCAACACTGTTACTTTAGGGGGAGATTTACCTAGGTAAGCATTGGCAGAGACCTCAGTTTTGAGTCTGATAATAAAACAGAGCTTTGATATCAACTGTAATGCAACTTAAATATTAATTTTTTTCTAAAGAACAGTAAATGATACATCACTGCAAAATGACACTGATAAATAGACCTCAACATTTTCCATAGCCAAGAACATTGCAGGTGAAAATGACAAAGATTCGTTATTATGAATAGTAATTAGATTTTGGTGTCTCAAATTAGATTCCAGGTTTCATTTTACATCAGAAACCACAACATTGACTGCATTTTTTTTAAAGCTCATAAAGCATCAGCAACTGAAAGCACAGCTACAACACAGTTGTGGGGAACATTTAGCTGAGTTCGTGTTTTGTGCCTGTACAGGGACATTGAAATCTAAAGGGGGATGACAGTTGCATGTTTCCGGGAGGACCCCTGGGAAGGAATTGTTGCTTAGTCAAAAAGTTTCTTTCCTGGTTTGTCAGTGCTCTCGGATGAAAAGCAAATGGACTGCCTTTTGCCCTTTTACCCTTTGTGTAGAGCCAACTCGCACTTTCAGGCCATATTTGTGTAAAGTGTGGGAATGGAGGATGCCAACCACTTGTTGAATCTTAAGGCTGCAACAACAAGGCACATCGCCTTGGCTGACAACGTGTGGTTTAACATTGGCACCTGTACGGAGCCTATTAACTCCTGTGTTGGACTAATGTGTATCTCGCCCAATTATGTCTTGAACATCAGTAAACTCTTAGGAGTGCTTAAAAACTATGAATACCTTAAGAAGAAAACCAACAAGACTTTGCTTTATTTCTGATGAAGCAAACCCCTTCTGACTTAATATATGACACCAATGGATGGTTGGATCTATTAGGAACTGGCACTTCCAGGGATTTTCAGGATTTATGAGTAGAAAATAGAGGGAAATGGGAAATGGCAAAGATAGTAATCTGAATGTATGATTCCCTCTGTACAGTGCGCATTCAAGTCCTATGAGCAAATGCATCAGTGAGGAGCCATAGCTTTCTGGACACCCAAAGGTGCTTGTGTTTAGATTTGTCTGGGCTCACACCTGTGCAAGTTTCGGACCTTTGGCACTTTCACTTCTCATAAAGCTTTTTTTTTGAGAGAATTTCTAAAATTATTCCTGGTTTTGGGAGCTTTCCATCACAGCTACCAGGTCCACAAGGCTCCCAAAGCCAGGAAAAATTGTAGACTTTGGAAGTCGAAACCTATAAGAAATGATGTATTTTAAAATGTTTTTTTCATTGAGGAAAGAAAATATTTAGATTGTGCAACAGGGTAAAGCTTGTAACTAAGGTTTTGATAAAAATGAAAGCGGACCCTGAAGCTGTAATTTTGGATTAACACCATGGCCATTTTTGTAAATCACGATAGTAGTTCTTGTAGTGATGTTGAGAAGATTACAACATTGCTGTCATGAGGACTTAATTTGTTCAGTACTTCGTTAGGTTATGAAGTTAAACACTTTAAGGCTGGGAATGCCAGATTTAAGGATGTCTTGATTTTGCTCTTTAGTATGTTACCTTTGGCAGGAATTGATGAAGTGAAACAGCGGATGTGGAATAAGTGATCATGCCATTGCAACTTTATCAGTAATGCAGGTTGCAAATGGCACCTGAGTTAGGCTTTCAGGCACCCTTAAATCTGGCATTTTCCACATTTTGGCCTCTTGACTTTGTAACCAAAATAATATTATTTCAAAAATATCTTTTTTTGTGTGTTACTGATTCATTGGGTTGTATCCATGACATTCATTGCTATCGTCTATCAGGAATGTTTGAGTCTCTTCGACATTGCTGCAGACTTTTCTGCTGCAGAGTTAACTCTTGTTAGCAGCAGGGAGAGTTTTGTCATGGTGAGTGAGGGGAGGACCAAGTCTTGCTGTGGCTAGGAAAGTCTTGGGCTCTCTCTTACCAATCCTTTCCTTCTGTGGATACTTTGACACAGGCTGTCATGGGGCTTGCTTATGTTCTAAAGATTTGGGATCCAACATGAGAACACTTGTGTTACTATTTTGTCATGATGCCCACATTTTGGGCTGGGGAGCTCAAGCATAAGTTAAGGCTTTAGTAGTTTCAACAGTTTACCTCTGAACAAAAGGCACTTTTCTATCTCAATATCTTTTCTTCTGCTGAATTTGAAAGATGTGCTGCAAATAATGGAGGTGGTTGAGTTTCCTTAAGGTTAAAAATACCTCTTGAACTCCAAATACAGGTATTGTGACCAAAATTACAGTAATATACACTATAGTTAAACCTGCAATTTTGAAATAAGAGAAACCGTGTTGTATGCATCTTTATTATCATATATAGATACTATGCTTATAGAAATAATTAAAGTAGCATCTGTTAAATATATGTTTATATTAAACTTTCTAAATTTGTATAAATTATTTTAGTTCTAGCAAAACCAGAGTATTTAGTATACAAAACCTTAGGGCTTGTTCTATAATATTTTTCTTTGGACCTACAAGGGAGTCCATGTATATAATAATGAAAGCTCAGAGAAAAAATATTTTTGAAATGGAAAAATATATTATTCAGCTGAATCCATTGCCCTTTTAAGAGTGCTGCAATTCCATAGGACTTTCTCAAACAGAACATTACAGTAGAAATACTAAAGCAGGCTTTGGTTTTATTCACTGTTTTCAGAAATTCAAAATGTAGATGTTAATATTTACTGCAGAATAAAACAGGTAAATTTCTGAATTTAGAAGATTTTGTTTGGAGGAGAAGACTGCAGACTTTCTAGCAACAAATTAATTGCAACAGAGACCTTAACCTGCTGCTTCCTACATGGTTGCCTGTGTTTCTAGCAATGTTGGAAGTTCTTTGCTTATATTAGAGCTGTAAGCATATTCTGAAGCAATGGGGCACAGTGATGTACCAGACCTGGAAGTTAATTTTCTGCCATTCACTCATCAGAATCTTCCCTTATTCTTACTACTGACCTTGCAATGGACCTGTACAAAGCTGAAAATACCAGTGTTGGAATACATATTTCCCTATTTATTAGGAGTTAAAAATAGAAGAGTATCATAATCATCAAGTCTTGTTATCCTGGGTAAGGATGAAAAGTAGGCTGAGGGAACGCGGGCTTTCCATCCACTCTGGTAGCTGAGTGTTGTTCAGTCAAGCGTGGGAGAGGAGAGCAGGGAAAGGGGGCACTGGGTGTTTAAGAAACTCATCTCAGGAAAAGAGCTGGGGCTGTGGTCTCTCAGCGCTGGTTTGAGCGTGTGTTTGCATTTTACCATAACTGAACATTAGCTTCCTTTCTGCCAGGAGACTCCTTTCTCCCTTTATGTTTCAAGTGTTCTCCCTGTACAGATGCAGAGCTTTGAAAAGACAGATGAATTGCAACCTTACTCAGAGTACCTGTCACCTGGTGATTAGGAATTTGTGCTAGAACAGAAGAAAACATGAAGGTATCCAGTAGAAAATAGTTTTTCTGACTGGTCTTGGCCAAAGCTGGACACCATTTCCACCAGCATGGACACCTAAGCTATCTCAAAGGAAAAGCTAACCAGCTTGCTAGGTGAGAAGGGACACCACTGGAGAGTCCTGAAGCCCCTTTACTGTCAGTGGAGAAGGGGGGGGGGGCATGGAGTGTGCCCCAGGCAGACTAACTTTCACCCTTCCTTTCTTCGGGGTGATTCAGAAATCTCTGGTTCAAAGACCTAGTGTGACAATAAGCCTGTTTTAAGGAAAACAACCAAATTCATATTTACATGACAGCAGAGCTATTAGGATTAGGACTGATCAACTGAAACAGTACTGGATGATGTTAAAAGTTCCATGAATGTGTATTTACAGAAGTCTTTATGGTGCATTATGCTGCTTTTTCTGTGGACTTGCATGACTCCAGGCAACGTTTGCTGGCTCACGGAACCAACTCCCTGAGCTGCAGGGGCTTCTCTGAGAAGTGCTTTCTGTCTTTAGTCCATGAAATGTCATGTTAGCTATTCCATTGCTGCCTTCATCTGCTACTTTCCTTGCTCATGTTCTGCAGAAGTCCTGACATCCTGCAGTGGAGGTTGTCTCTTCAGCAGCTGATTTACCATCTCCTGCCAGGGAATGTCTTTTAAGAAGGTAAAGTCCAAAAATATCAGGAAATCCTTTTGTGACCATTACATTGATGAGGTCACATAAAAGACATGGGGAAAAGTAGTCTCTCCAAAAATAGATCCTGGTGAGAGGAAGAGCAGTCTCCAGCAATGGAGGGAGAGGTCCTTCAACACAAACTTAATTGTGGAGGAGGTCTAGAGAAACACTATGAGATGCTATGCCATCTCGTGTCCCATTCCCCACCCCCCCTCCCTCCCCGACTCTGATAAAATCACTCTTCTCCACATCCCAGTTTGTGGTCTCTTAACTTGGATGAGAACCTTGTTCTTCCTCAACAGCAGGTCTTATTTCAGCCCTTATCTGGTGGTTCAATAACATGCCTGTAGCTCTTAAAAAAAAAGTAGTTGATAAATTTGGAGTACAAGGAATGGACCGCTCGGTTATGTGAGTTCTTTTTCCTTTAGGGCCACTCCACACTACTCTGTAAAGAGTATTTTACTATTTGGTTTTTGTTTTTTCCCCTTCTCTGCCTTTACAAAACGGCACAGTTGACTGTGTAGCTGAGAAGCTGGCAAATGAAGTCTGCTGCACAGAAACAGTTAAAAAATATTACCTTAAGATTATTAACCACACCAGTGCTGGAGTAATGAAAGGACTTGCTTGTACCCACAAAAGCGGGGAAGAGAAAGGTCAGAGTTAGAGCTGGAATTCCATACTTAGTCTGAAATTTCTAGTTATGGCAGCATATTTTGTATATAGGATTATTACTCTTTGGCAAGCCCTGCTGTATCTAAACACTTTTGGGTGGGCTAAGGATGAAGTTTCAGTTTAACTCGGAATTTTCTTGCTTTGTGGTTTTAAACTGTAGATTATAATAACATTTCATGAGCATCAGTTTTTATGGTACAGTTCATTTGTAGAAGATGCTATTTTTACACAGTCCTAGTGCTAAGAGAAGTCTGTTGCATTAGATTTTAAAAGGTGAACTTCATTATGTTTTTCCTGACAAAGAAATGTATCATCTAGGGTAGAGAACTGTGACAAGCTGTTTGTGAAATAATTCAACAAATCTTGTATTTTCTTACCATTTTTTCCCATTATCCTAAAAAGGAATGCAGCCATGAGCAAAACTTTACCCTCTTGGTGCTATAGTATATGGGCTGAAATACACTCCTGAATATCTTACTACATTCTACATACACCACTTGTATAGGACTGCCAATGTCTGTCACCAGTCCTGCCTTAATACAGTCTCCTGTTCTTAGTATCTAGTGTTTAGACTCAGTGCAGCACAAGTACAAAGTCACTGTCTTTTTAGTGTTGAATTTTTAATATGTTTCAGCATTTGTAATGATTTCATTACAGTACTGAACAGAATTGTACTTTATTTTTTTGCAGATACCACTGTATTTGAAAAAGGAGCCATTATTTCCTCCCTTGAAAAAGTGTGTACAGTACATTGCGTACTCTGTTCTCTATGTATCTATGTCTCCAAATTAGTTTGTATCACCTCTGTTATAAAAATCCTTTTCTTCCACCACTACTCTGAAATTGCCTTTCATACTCAGTGTAACCTATGAATTGGTCCTGCGAGTGAGTCATTCCAAGGTTGTTGTTCTTCCCTTATAACTACATTTAATATAAAATACTGTGCTCTATGTTATGTCCATCTTGTTCAGATGGAACAGTGTCTGCTGAGATGGACAAGCGGCATGCAATATCAGAATACATTCAAATGTAATAACGTCTCTAGAATCTTTCTTTTTATGGTACAGAAATAACAGCTTTTCTGCCCTTATCACTGCTTTGGCTTTTAGAACCTTGTGATACCAGCGTATTTCAATCACAAGCTTGGCCTTGCAACTCTTACCCTAGGAAAAATTCCAGTGATGTCCAGAGGAGTTTTGCTTTCTTCAAGGACTGTGATTTGGCCTCAAGTCAGCTACACAACCCTTTCTTAGGTACCCCTTTTTCTTATGTAAAGATTTACATAAGCTTTATTGTTCTCAATATCCTGCACATTTCTTGTATTAACAAAATTATACACCTGGGGTTAATTTTCAGGACTATTGCATTTTATACATACTGGCCCTAAAGAAACCTTACGAAGAACATTAAATTCATTTTCTATTGAGTGTTGTTTTTCCTATAAGTACACGTGCATTCCAAGGTCCATCAAACACAAAGATTTTAAAGTTATTAAACCAGTATTAGCTATCGCAGTTACAACATCACATTTTATCTGTCCCTCCTGCAGTTGCAAAACTGTGGCTGAGGTTCATCTGAGTTGCGCTTTCCTCAAAAAATAATCAGTTAGTTTTATTTTTCCCTGTGTAGTGGATCAATCCAAAAATTATTTCATTAGCAAGACAGAGGCATGTGCAAGCTGCAGATCTGGTTTAAGAGACAAATGCACTAACCCACTGATATCCTCCCTGCCTCTCTGCAATACTGTCTGCAAGATTCCATGCAGGTCTTTTTCCCAGTTAGTACCATAAATAGTGCTGATAGTTGGAAAGGAACTTCAGTGGCTGAGGGAGACTGTCATGCCAGGAAACTTATTTTTCTTGTAAAACAATCAGATGGCTTTCCATCCTCATGCTCTCACTCGGGGCTTTCAGAAACACGCGACTCATGCGAAGCTGTGATGCTCTCATGGTGTGATTCAGGCAGCCACGTACATGGGACATCTCCATAGTTCCTTGAGGACCAACTGTTACTACTTTAAAAAATTGCCATGTTTCCTTTAAATGCCATTTCAAATTCAAAATCCTTGCATAAGTAGGTACATGTAACTAAAGAATCAGTGTATTTGCCTGATACAGGGAGGTTGTCCACTGTTGAGCGTTGTCAAGAAACTTTGAGCTGTTTCTTGACCCAGTTCTATGTTACAGTTTTGTTGCTGTGATCTACAACAGGCTGTGTGTGCGGTTGAGTGCCGTGGGCCTGGGTGATGTGAATTTATGGCACACTGTCTGTTGTACAGTAGAGTCCCGTGCAGACACTTCCATGCCCACACAGGATGCCTTTGTGTAAAGACACTCTGCTTTGAAAGCAGATGGACGTTATTGCTTCCTAGTCCTTCAAAATGTTTTTGTCTCGATCGGTGAGCTGCTTCGGTTTGCCATGTGACTGTAGGAGGGCTCCCAAGCAAAGAGGGGGCAGACTTCACCTTTTAGTTACAAATTTTAAATGGGTTTTAGCCGGTTGTGAAACTATGCCCTAAAATTGCATGGGGATTTTGCAAAACAGTGAATATACTTCAAATTGATGTAGGCGCTAATCTGTCTGTGTACGCAAATCCCACGTATACATCTACTTTAGGCATATTTGGGAAACAGCCTATAGGTGCACTGTTAGTGCAGGTAATTCAAGAATGAAACATGTCCTAAAGCTCACCAGTGGATGCGATTCTGGTGGCAAACAGTTCTACTTAAAAAGAGATTGAATATGATGTGGTGTTGGCAGCCCTGGCTAACTGAAGTATATAACAACCATTCTAGTTTGCAGTAGTTCTAAGTCCATCTTTAAAAGTGTTTCAGGAATCATTGAGAAGTAGAAATCTGAGAATATGAGATACACAGAAGGAAATGTTTCTGTCTGTCATGAAAAATCTGTATCTAGCTAGAGGCTGCAGTGATTGTGAAGAAGAATGATAGTATCTCAGCTGTGCAGTGTGCATTTTTGACTGTCAAAATTTGCATGTATTTAATGCATCGAACTGTTTTAAAACCACTGTTCTTAGGATACTTGTCAAAATATTTTCTATAATGGATGAATTTAAATCTAATTAACATATTCATGTTTTAAATTTATGGCCATTTTTTTGTCCAAAGAAGTGCACAATTTATATTCATATATAAATATCTGATATATACTATATTCAGATGTAGTGTATAGCTCAGGTTTAAATTGAACTTGGATGATGTTCAGTCATAATACATCTTACTCATCAATACAACTTTACGTAGTTGTTCATTATTATTCTATTAAAGGAGTGGATAAACATTTTATACCTACAATCCATCTCTTACAGTTGTTTTTTTTTCATGGTGGAATAACAAAATGGAGATAAAGCTACATTGGATAGTTGTTTTGTGCAAAACTTAATCTGTGTGTGTAATACTTATAAATAAAAGTGCAAGAGCAGATAGCCAAGATGTCAGGTAAAACGACATCTATATAAGCTCTGTGCTGAGTTCTGAGTAATCTTTTGTTAGTTCCTCCAATAACTCAGTCTAATCAAATACAGGGACGTAAGCGATATCATGTAATAGCTTTTTGGAATCAATAAATATGCCATGGTTTTGAATTACTAGCAGTGTAGATGTGGCTGATAAGCTCAGTTGTTGGAAAACTGATCCCATAAAAGTGAAAAGTGAGATCTTTAAAACAAAATCAGATGAAAGCCAAATCTTTTATGAAACAGAAATAAAGTGTGTCCAAGTTCTACTTTGCACAAATTTGGACAAATAATTAATGATTTGATAGAAAGAAATATGCAAGTTTAACAGTGATATCTTTCAGGATCCAGGTTGTTAACTATGGATAAACCAGAACTGTGGGTTAAAGAAATGAGATATCAGTTTTCTCAGTCTTCAGAACATCTTCAGAAAACTGCCTTGGTATCAGTATTTAAATTAGAAACTTAGGTGTGATTGTGATAGAGGTCTATACTGGTTGCTTTCTAAAGCTTAAGTACAGGTAAAGCTTTGGGATGGGAATCCTCCATAAAACTGCCATGGTCAGTTTAGAAGTAGGGATAGGTAACAGAGATGATTCCTCAAAATATTCTTTTCTTTGTTCATCTGGCTTGCCAGTATGCCTTAGTTCGTGACTCCCAGGCATCTAAAATTAATGTAACGTCTTAATAAAAAGATGGTGAAGCTTATGCATGGTATGCTAAGCTTGTGCATAACCACTGGTACATAAAATCCATGTTGAAGGCATCCCTAGGTAGGAAAGAGTTTTCTAATGTTGAACAGCAAGAATTGCTAGTGTGTGCTACTGGGTTTTCGTGACTGAGGTTCCTCCTGTAAGTGTTGGCCATCCTAGTCTTCACTGGGTATGGATTGAACTGTGGTTTCTTTGCCCCACTGTTCACTAATGAGTTCTAGACTTCTTGACGGACCTTGGTGGCGTGGGAGATCTTGTTCAGTTTGCATGGCCAAAGTACACTGAATTTCTATATAACATATCTAGCATATTTCAGATGGTATGTGGGTTTATTGAATAAGTTTTGTGGTAGTTGGTCTTACCTGAGATGTTTGTGGAATTGGGATCTAGTCAACTGAGACCCACCTATGCAATGGGTGCTGATATTTCTGTGTTGGTGACATTATGTGTACCAGTGCATGGTGTGGAGGCTAACTGGGAGGGGAGCTGTTGGGATTGCAAGGCTGGTGTGTTGTCAGTACACTTGTTACGGAGAATGGATAACAGTTTGGTGCTTCCTCCCCCACGGTATATATTTTAATGGAAGCTCTATGGATAGTAGCATTTGTAGAGCTGAGATATATTTAATGAAGATAATATATGTTCTAACTTGGGCTGTTTTGGTTCAGTACTCATCATTTATTTATATGCTGGTAGCATCCATATTTAGCGCTGTATAAATTAATTACACTATATTTAGTAAATATGAACTATAATCATTGTGCTATTTAATTTGGGTCTAATAAGTACTTGCCAGACTAATGTGTAGTCATGTAGTTGGGCAGATGTACAAAAATGTCATTAACTTGTTTTGATTTGGGGACAGTGATGTATGTGGCAATGTCTGTGAATACTCCTGCTTTTCTTACACCACAGCTACCTCATTTGCCAAATATGGCTATGATCCTTTGTCCATGTTAATTGAGAATGGCATCCTTATTCATCATGTGCAGGGGTTTTTTCAGCCATTAAAATGCTGTCCAAAGACTACTCAACTGAGGAAAACTACAGAATAATACAGAGTCCTTGTTTATCTGTTGTTGTAAGCCTTCTGTTTTATCCCATTGTAATGAATGGGAAAAGGAACTCTCACGTCTGAATGCAGTGCTGTTGCTAAAGAGCACAAATTCCTTTTGGAACATCAGCATTAATAACTGGACTGGGACTTGCCTGAAATATTTTCATCAGCACTGTCTCTGTTCAATGTTTCTTCTTCTATTCTTTGACCTTCTGAAAAATAAGTGAAAAATGCATTAAGATAATTTACATTAGTTGTCAAAAACTGTGTTTATTTCTTTGATAATAAAGGTTTCCATTCCTTGATTAAATTTATGTTTATATTTGACATTTTCCAGGGATGCATAAATTTGTATGACAGTTAAAGTCTACATACTCCCAGTACCTAGTGCCAGGTTGACTTGAATTTGGACACATCACATAAATAAAAGTGGTTTTATGTTTCACCTTCATCTGGTAGGTGAGCACTCCACCTTTTCTTGTGAAACATAATCGGTTTTGACTTGGCAAAATTAGATCCTGGCTATTTATTATCTGCTGAAATCAAAAACCATAACTGGGAAAGCATGTGGTAAGTCCATTGGAGCAGCTTGCATGCAGAGAAGAAAAGGGGAGGCATTCCAATTTTATAAGCTCAAGGTGATTTTCTCTAACACCTAGACCGTTTTAATTAATTACCCTGAAAGATTGAGTAAATTATTATTTGAATACTTTATGGCATTACATGTTAACATTTCAAGGACAAAGTGCTGTACTTAGCTTTTCAACAATGCTTCATCTGTCAGGATATATCTTCTGAATTTATGTAGTATAGTGCAGTGTAAAGGGTAGTCAGAACTTGAGTACTATGAATTATTACAAGGAACCTGAGTCAAATATGATCTACTGAAATGGGAGTCCTAATATTTATGGACACCTGGTAGGGACTTACAAATTAAGAAAACCACAGATCTTGCTTCTCAAGAATTAAGATTTTTTAAATCTTTTCCTTATGTGATTTTTTGCTCTTTTTTTTGATGTGAAAGTATTAACTGAATGCCATTAAAATGTTGGTTGTAATGTGGGTATAGGCTTTGCTGCTAATGGCATGTCCATGAGGCAGCACTGCACGTTTGCAGGGTAAGATGCTGCTTCACTTGCACTGCTTGCACAATATGCAGGGCATCTCCATTTTCTCTTCCTTTATGACTTTCAGTTTTGACACTTTAGCTTTGGGAAGAAGACAGGATATAAACAGGTACCTGCTTGGTGGACATGCCTGTATGTTTCATACAACCTGTTTAAATCAGTGGTCTATGTGAAATGTGATAGGTTGTTTAGATGGTGTTTGTAACCAAAACATCAGCTGTACTCCAGCTTTACTGGAGCTGTACTCCACAGATATAATCTTTCTTCCACTGGAAGAGCATACAACCTTTTAGTAACTTCATCCTACCATCAGTAGATTAGATTAAATCCCCATTTACTGCATTATATTAATATTTTCAATGGCACACTAATCCAAGAAATAAATGTGTCAGTTTCTATGGCTACCCTGTAATGGGCACAGCCATAAGACAGTGCCTTAAGGCCACATAAAAGACTTAATGTACAGATTGAATAGAAGCACATTATTTATTACTAAGCTATCAAGCTGAGAAAATTTAGTGATCTCATTTTTTAGATTTGCTCATTTGACCTGGGCCAATTTGCTTGGCTGATAACACTGAGTATTTAATACCACAATGTTTTCTCAGTTTTAAGGATAAAGTGATTCACACTAATTTCTTTCAGAACAATTTTGTGGAATGAATGATTTTTATACTCCTGTGATACTTATTGATAGTTCTTTGCCTTTTTTTGTGGCTTGAAAATTAAGTAAGACTCAGCCTCTGAACACATTACTATTCAAGTGTATGGCTATACAAAATGGGACACTCCTTTCTTCCTTCTCTCACGTCTTCCCCCCAAACCCCAAGATATGTTGAGGCATTCTGAGCTGTAAATAACTTACCATGAAGTGAGATGGGGTGACCAGCACGAGTCTCAGGGTCTCCTCTGACTCTGGAGAGTCTTTGGGGCTGATGCCAATTGGTCATTCAAAGATGGAGTTCATCAGCCTTGTCCGTGGTGGGTCTCCCCTGGTGGAGCACTGGAACTGTAACGTGCCAATATAATTTCTTACCTGGGGACCCACACATGGACCTTAGTTCTTTGAGGTGTGTGATACATGTCTTTTCACCCTCTGCCCTGTGATGACTTTAATACGTTGCTCATAGGGTAAGAAAACCAGCCACCTGTGATACAGATTAATCCCCACCACAACTTGGCTTCCAGCAGCAGTGATGGTGTTTGCAAATGGCGAGCTGGTGCAGTCCAGGGCATTTCTGTGCTCATTCATAGTAGAAGAAGGATCAGTGTCCATAGAGATGAATTACAGAAGTAAAACACTCAGGAGACCTATTTGGCTGCAAGCTAACATAAAATGACTGGAGGCCCTGTTGATTAGAGAAGGTCTGGGGTCAGACCCATCAAATACTTACCTACCAGATGAGAGATGGTGGGAGCAATGAGGCAGCATACTGTGAGAGCAGGTTTCTTCTCACAGTGTTTCTCCTCCTTTTGAGAACCTAACAGTACTTTGGGAAGTGGTGATTGTATGACTTGAATGCAGAGTAGTGAGTCACCAAATAATGTAATTTTGCTAAAAATTTGTTTCTTGAATATGATTTGAGAAATCTGCAGGTTATTTTCTTTCCTGTGCAGAACTTGTGGTTATCACATCATTTTCAAAAGGTTTGTTGAAAGACAAAATTGTTCCTACAAAATATTCTTTTACACTTCCTAAAAGAACTACTAATAACACTTCTAGACTGCAACACTTGCCAAGAGCTGACATTTTCAGAATTTCAAATGTCAATAAAACTGCTTAAAACATTGTAAGGAGGCTGAGTGAAGACAAGAGAGACTTAGCAGAACATATTAGTGGTTTTAATGTGGGTCTACTTAAGCCTTAAAATTTATGTTCTGGAAAAGCCCATTTCCAGTAAGTCAAAATAACCTTCATGACAAGTTTTATCAACATAAATGCTAAAGACAAGTGACAGATATGTATAGTATATAGCTCACGTGGAAGGCGAACATAAAGTTTTAACCCATGAGCTGGTTACAAAAAAAAAAAAGTGTCCATGAAGTAATATAGACCTAGGAGAGCAGAGGGTAACATCTTTGTCACCTCATAATGACTAGCATTTACGTTTTTTTTTTGGTACGTGTTTGCCATTACCAACACTACATTTGCTCTTGAGTATGTTTGTCTGCTCAGGCACATCTAGCATAACTAACAAATGGTTATTACAGTCTCACTTGGTTATTACAGTCTCATGGTTATTACAGTCTCAATAAATGGTTATTACAGTCTCACTGAGAATAGACATTATAGTCTGACTATTCTACAGTCAGAATAGCTGATAGAAAAATATCTAGAACTATTTACAGTGTAAATGTTAGAGGAAAGAGGAAGTTTGAGACTTCTGGGCCTGTACATGTTGAGCAAAACCTGGTAACATAGTTTGTGTTATAAACTGCCCCTGCACTGTGTGAGATGTAGTGTTTCCAAACACTAAATTTACTAGAGACATATGTTTTGTCCCTCCCATGCAGCACCTTTATACAATGTGTTCTGGTACATGGCAAGCACCTGATGTGCTGAGCACATCGTTATGTTAGGGACAAAGGCTTATGCAGCAATGCAGTTAAACTGCTGTCGCTTCTCAAATTTTGTTTACTGTCTCAAGAGAGAAAAATTCAAGATTTCATCAGCTGCCTATAAAGAACTAGTCTTTACATTCAGTCCCAGTAAAGTGCTATTATCAGGACAGCCTTTCTGAGAGAGTTCAGGGTACTGTACGAGTCATGCGGTCACAGTCATTCTGGCAGCGCTTTTCATGATTAGTTCAGATGCAGTCTTGTACTTTCTAGGTTAGCAATGTTGGTAGGGGAATGAATGGCAAAGAAAACAATCCCTGTTTAAGCCTTTTGTTTGAAAGAAATGTAATGTTGCTAGCAACAAAATTATTTTCCATGTGAACTAAGACATCTTGTTGTGTTTATTGTATTCTGCAAAATACTGTGCATAGCATTATTATAAGCAAATGAGACTTTCCAAGTAACAAGTGCCCTCTGTTTAAACAAATAATTTTCTATGCAAAGGTTAAACACTGGGAGATTTTTCTCGTTCAAGTCATGCTCATGACTTTGGAAAGTGACCAAGCAAGTATGCTTAAAAAAGAAAATGTGAATGGAAAATTCTGAAGCATTTTGCCCTTTTGGTTCCTAAGAGTGAGCTATCGTTTCTTTCCACCATGGTCATTAATAATGACAGATGTATGTGGTGCAGAGTTCACCTACATTATTGTCAGTAACAGGGATAGAGAGAGAATATTTATTACAGCAGAAGGAGGGAGGGGAAAGACATGATGTTGAACCAGAAGACAAGAGCAGAGTTCAGTGTTTTTCGTTTGGGTGAGGAGGAGGGTTAGCAGAGAGCATGCATTAAGGTTTCTTAGAGACTGATGCAGCTCTCATTGAAATGAGTTGAAATACTGCTACAGGCTGCTGTGAGAGGTGGATTGATTGGATCTCTAATATATTGTGCTTTACAGTACTTCAGTAATGCAGATTTATTTCACCTCAGCAAAAGCTGTTATTGGTTTGGATTTGCAAACAAGCATGGTAACCACCTCATTTTATTTATTTATTTTCGTGAACCCGTCAAGCATTAAATCATGTTCATGAAATGATAAAAGGACACTCCCAGCTTGACACCTATTCATTTTGAAAATATGAGCAAGTATAGCTTTAGGTTGTGCACCTGTCTTGTAGCACAACTTGCCAATTTTTCTGATTTTTATTATTACATTATCCTTTAAAAAAATATCCTTTTTCTCTCTTATTTTGCTGTGTGAAAAATAAACACAGCATCCCCCAGACTAGTAGGGAGACCGATGAATGTGGGCATCACTGAAGATTGTGTACATGTTGGCCCACGTTTCATCCCACCTGTCTTCAGTCATTTAACTGTGTCATCAAGAATATTCTGAAGTCAAGGAAGAGATGTAGCATCTCCAAAGGGGCCATTTAAATCTTAGGAACCTGAGTCAGTGACTGAGCTTGAAAGAATTCAGGCCTTCAGGTTGTCATTCTGTTTAAAAATGCCTTTGAGAAGATGGGCAATAAGTCCAAAATTTCATTTGGTAGTGAATGAAGTCTGGATAGAAGGTTTGGCAGTATGAAAACATGGTGTAATTTATTTATCACCAGAAAAATTATGTTCTACTTAAGAAATTTTTCCCAGATGAACTTAGATAGCATGAGAGACAAATAGATGGAACTGGGATGACTGACTTTTTGCACAAGATTGGATCATTGTACCTCTGCCCCCACCGTTTAACCAATGCCAAGTGATTTCTAAATTGCCCACTTTAAGTGTAGCCTTCAACTAGTCACTTTGTCACAGAGTTTTGTTATAACAAGTAGCAATATTAAGTTACATTGGGTCTGGTCTTTTTTTGTCACTAGATCTTTTTTTTTTTGACCTAGTGACATAGATTTTTGGACCCATGAAGTATCCCGTTGATTCCTGTGAGACCTATGGGCTAGCACAGAAGTATGAGAAAGTGGAACGTATTGCAATATTTGCGACCGTTATTTGCAAACGGTTGAAGTATCTGGATGAACAGGTTCTCATTGTACACCTGGGTTCCTGTACTAAGCTACAAATACCCATTATTATTTGGGAGCATATCATTGTGCTAAAAATCATCACTACATATTTTTAATCATTAAGGTAATTATTGACTGTTCTGGAAGGAGAATGTATTAATACACCAAAGCATCTAATTCCAGTTGGTGTTTAAAGTCTCATTACCTAAAGGTTATAGAAAAAAAAGAGGTTTCATAAAATGCTTTGAGAAGTTAATAAACCCAGGTCTTGAAGGGGAAAAGAATTGGTACATTACTAAGGGGAAAAAACATCCTTCGGAGCCATTTACGTGGTGCTAGCTCTAGCTCAATGTGTGATTGCTGCATCAGAATTAAAGCAGTGAGGTGCAGGGCAGAAGATTGTCGCTTGGTGGCCAGATCACCGAACAAGGGCCTGACTTTCACCATGAGGTTAGCTGACACCTGAGGGGTCCATGCCAGACATCCTATGCATAATAGCCTGCTCAGCAAGTGAAAAAGTTCAATTCTCTGCTAGATTTTTGTCCAAAGGCACAGTTCCAGTGATACTGGAGGACCCTTTTGAGGACCTGACAATAGAAACAAGAGCCACCTTGTAAAGGGAAACTCTTTTTGCTAACGAAAAAAATTGCCAACATAATTTCAATGCTTTTCCCACTGTTACCTGCTAGTGTTCACATAGCAGAGTCCCCTGGTGACATTGGCACAGGTGTTTGTTCTTCAGCTGTTAACAAAAGGTATAACTATTTTGTTGTGTTTTAGAAATGTAGAAGTTTCTCTAAAGGGAACGTGTACCACAGGGCTGATCTTCACCTGCCGTAAGTCAGGAGGCCCACTGGCTAGGTGGTGTTGAGCTGTTACATGCAAGTCTAAAACTTCCACCGTCCTTTCTTTGAGCAATGAATTCTAACTTTTAAAAATCCTATTTCAACAGGTTGCTATTAGCTTTACTGGATTTTAGGGGGTGTTGTTTCTAGAATAACTGTAATCAAGACGAGAAATAAGTAACTAAACACCAGCAAGTTTATGGCATTGTTATGTGGCTTACTTTCTGTGATAAAATTATACCCTTCATCCTTTTAGACAGAAGGTGCTTCGTTTTCTGTGTAAGGTAACCTGTCGGATAAAAACCTGTCCTGTTTCAACTTCTGTGTATCTTATTATTTTGGGTTTTTTTGGCTTGACTTTTATAACAGCACATTAACTTTTCAAAGCAGTCTGTGACCTGCTTCAGATATTTTTTTCCCTTTCTCTAGGAAAATAACTTACATGCTAGTGATGCTTTCCCATGTGGGACTGTCAGTTGAGGTGACTTTTATGTAGCAGCTGTCATTAATATAAGTACTTCAGTTTGAGTATTTTTGCAAACTGTAGTAATACATAATTTCTGCCCAAACGAATGTTTTGAATTTTCTAATGGCTATTTAACAGCGAATGACATAAGAAAAGAAAATGAAATAATTATAGTGCTTCATCCTTTATTAATGACAGTGTAAACAACATTATAATTGAAAACAACATTCAGAATAAATACTAGAAAGGGCCTGCATGGGAAAAATAAGTAGGTTTATTATGTAAGATCTTCCTGAAAGAAACTTTTGAGCAATCATGAAATGTTGCTTATACTTCATGGCGTTTGAGAGAACTGCAAGTAGTTCTAGCAGTGGAAGAAGAAGAGCAGAGAAACAAGCCGTGCACTGCAAAGATTGAATTGTTCTCTGGTATGTAAGGAAGCAGTAAGAAGAGATCTTGCCTGTGGTACAGGTGAGAAGAGTTGGAGGTCTCAAGCCCCCCAAGGTAGACAGTTGTACACATCCTAAAACCTGTCATTGACATCACTGTAGACCTCCTTACGAACCGTCTCACTAAAAAAAGGCCGGCGATTGTGTGGGCTGGCAGACGGATTTGTCTTTCCGTACCCAACAGGGGCCCCATTGGGTCTGAGTAGCAAATGTTAATCTGTTCCTCCCCGTGTCGCTGTCTGATACGTGGCTTGAGAAAGGACTTCTGCATTCAGTTCTGTAACTTGGTGCCGTATCAGCTCTATCTTCAGGTACCAGGGCAGCAATGAATCTCTGTCGTCTTTTGAGCCTTTTAGCCTGTGTTCAGTGTGTGGCTGAGCCCACCGCTTTTCGTTTATCTCAGCTGTGTTTTACAATTTGAAATGTTTGCTTTTCTCTGCTGTTGCTTGACAATCAAAAGGTTATTTTCCAAGCTAAGTGAATAATAAAATACTGAGTTGAGAGTTATGATGGTGGTATGAGCGAAGTTAGCCGAAGGTCTGCAGTCATTACAGAATCAGCTTTGATATACTGAGTTTTGTCATTTGCATAGTCCTGATAATTCTGGAAACACATGAATCATAATTTCTTTTATTTTTGGAGGAAGATCTAACGTACAGATAAGTTATCCTCTTTATATTAAAGAGGCACTACAGAGGCCAAGTAATTCTTCATCTGCATGAAGTGTGTACATGTGCTCATATTTGTCTGAATTAAAGAACAGTCGTTTTCTTTAACTGTTGAGTTAAAACGTGCTCTGAGCTGCGTTGCCAGATCCTACCAACTTTGCTGCTAGTTCTAAAAGACTAGCACAGCGTTTTGCGAAGAGTAGGCATAGTAGGCATAGGACAAGTCCAAAGTAGTAAGCAGATCTTGTCTTCAGGAACTTATAGATCAGAATAGATACAGAAGAAGAGGAAAGAGTTATTTGACCTTTTTTATGTTTACTTGGTTAAATTTGTGTACTGACATACATTTACATTGCATTCAATAGGAAGCATCTCCATGGTAATTTAATATATAGAAACACATATAAATTGTAACCAAACATTGTGTTACATTATGTCTACAAGGGAAAGGTAGTGAGTTCCAATTCTGCAGGAGTCACCTTCTATTAGGGTTTCTTTCTATCCTTATTCTGTATGTCAGATGGATCGCTACATTTAATTAAGCAGTAACAATTGAGGTGCAGATTATTTCCTGGGGATTAATGACCAGCTGGACAGAGTTGATAGCCCAAGGTATTGGATAGATTATGCTGCATAGCCTCATGGATTAAGTATGAGACCTATATTGTGGAAGTAGTCATTTTGAATAGTGTAAGAGAAAGCATCACATTGAAGATAAAGTCTGTATTTTTTATCTTTTGTTCTTTCAGCACCAAGCAGATCAGTACATGTCTAGTTCTCGATCATCTCTTTTTCCTGAAATAACCTATGTTTAAAATGACTCTTTGTTCAGGAAGACAGACCACTCCTTGTTTTAGTTCCACATTGTCCTGTTGTAGCTGGAATGGACTAAGGAAATGACACAAAGGTTTGTAGAGAGATATTACATCTTTTTTCAAAACGTCACACAAATTTTTTGAACCAAAAGTTATTTTCCAGGTTTATTACAGTTTGCAGGTGTCTTATGAATAATTTTGTCCTTGTTCTGCACTAGGTAATGAATTTAATTTAAGCTTTGTAGACTTTATTTCATTGCTTCTTCCAGTACATTTTGACATGGCTGTTTTGCTTAAAGATGTTGCATGTCAACTGGAACTATACACATCTAGATCCCTTTCACTGGCCACCAACGTTTGAGGGTCAAATTTTATACTGAGTCTTTCCATTTTTGTTCATGTTTTTACTTTGCCTGGAGTTTGGGAGAGGGGTCATTTTGAGCATATAAGCTGGAGAACCAATGGCAAAATCACTACAAGTTGTTTTGAGCCTGCAGATGCTAAACAAGAGGGCATACCTAAGGAGGGCCCAAAGACCCAGTTTATATTTTAGGGACCTGTTGGAAGATACACTTCCCACTTTTCAGTAGATTTCCCTATGAGATTTTCTCCATGAGCTGGGGGTTGGTCACACTCAGCTGTCTTTCCATCTTCAAGTCAGGACACGTTCATGGGCCAGCACTAGGGTGCACACTGAAGCACACCTTTTTTTGTGTTGTATTGTGTGCAGCCAAAATCAGACTTCTCCTGTTTGCAGTTGAGTGTACCCCAGATAAAACTGCTCCGCTCTGGGAGATTCTTCTGGACTGTTTCTTCTCCATGATGGGCTCATTCATCATCACTTGTCCTGAACCATACTTTCTTATTTATGTCCATAGTTAGTTATTTTATTGTCTTTCTTATTGCTATGGAGAGCTAGCTGAGGTCTAAGGTTTGTGCATATCATAGTGCATGTAATTTTGTGTCTGCTTTCTTGGCACAATTAACAGAAATGGGGGATATAATAAAATGTCAGGATGTTAATAAATACAATTTTTCCATGAGTGCTTCCCTCTCATTCCTTTCATATTGCAGGTGTACCGTCACTGCCATATCTAGGCTCAAAATGCAATATGTAAGAGAAGCACATCAGTCGCTGTCTGTAAATTAATGATTTTCTTCACCCGTTCCTTGATAGAAAATGAAAAATTAATAATGTCCTAAATATGCCATGAAATATTTGCAGCATTTTTCTGACTTGAAGGAAGGAATATAGTATGTAGTAGTCCTTGTGGGCTGGCATCTGTCCTGGCCTTATGCATTTATGTTACTGTGGTAACAATGGCATAAAGGTCTTACATGGTCCAAGCCAGGATCAGCTGTGATTCTGGCTCTTCCTCTTGCGGGATGCCTGGGACATCTCACATCCAGGGAGCTCTGGAGCTGCTGCCATGGCCAGGACCCTTGGGTCATACCTCCCTCCCCAACCTATTGCTGACCACATTGCCATGAAACAGGGACCGCCTTGTGCCCCATGAGTCTCAGTCTCTGAGCACCCAAGAGCAGTTGAGAATACCCATTCTCAGGGCATAAGGCAGTTTATCTTTTATTGTGCTTTCTGTAGAAAGCACACTTGAGCCTATGTTACATTTGAGTAATTGGCTGCAAAGTGCAGGCTTCTAAATTGTGAAAACGTGAGAGCCTCCATCTTGCTGAGCAGTAGGGGTTGAATTGCAGGCTGCCAGAGCTGAAAACAGAATATAGCTTGAGTGAATCAGCCAGGATCCTATATCACACATAGATCAATGTTCAGAAGAAAATTTGATTAAAGAAAAATTTTTAAAAGGAAAGGAAAAGGCTTTATGTGGCTATAGCTTGAATTATTTTTCCCCTGTGCTTTTTTCTTTCCCATACAGTAGATTGTGAACCATTCTTTTTTTCTTTAACACATGGTAATTTCATTAACCAAAATCTTAATTTTAGTATGTTAAATGCATACTGTTGGAAAAAAAGATTTTTTTAAATCAAAATGTTTCTGGTTTTTATATTAAGTAAATATGGGACCTTGCATTATTTAATTTAGTATAGTGATAATGCAAATAAATAAAAGAAGCAACTGAGCACATTATTTTTATGGATAGAAATGGGAGGCAACTTGCTGTACACAGAATCTGAAGTATGCTCTTTCAGGCATTAAGAGACCTTATGCAATCATATTTCATTTTCTATGTGGATTTGTGTAATTTGGATTTTCTTTGTAATTTATACTATACATTTCAACATCTGAAACAAATTAGACAAATATCAGATGAATGTATTGACTAATTAAAACATTCCTCTGTCTGAACATTTGAATCTTCAGGAGCGTTTTAGTTTAACAATGAATAAATTAAACATAGCATTATGAAAAGCAAGGTCCAAAGGAATGAAAACTCCTATTTGTAAAACCTGTGGAAGGAAAGAGCTGAGGAATGGAAGTGTGTGCCTGAGTGGCATGGCAGTACAGATGAGGATGTGAAGGTGTGATGAAAAAAAAAGGGAGAGAGTAAGTTGCATGGGCATCTCCAGATCTACACATGTCTAATGAGCAAAAGTATCTGGAGGGACCAGATTTTCTGGCTACAAAGAGTGACCCACTAGCAAAGCAGAGGAAAAAATCTAATAATTGGGAAGAAATAAAACTAAGATAGGGGCTTGGTCCAGTGGAAATGAAGAAGAGAAATGCACAGTCATAAGATAGCTACTGTGCAGCAATTTTTTGATATACTATCTCCACAAAGCAAGACAGAGATAATAGAGGGCCCAGGATCGAGAAACAGCTAGAAATTGAAGAAGATAGGAAACTGTGAGAAGATACAGACTGCTGGATGATCTGCACCAGCATCTGACAAAGGCATGACATGCAGTTGGACATTCCTTGTTGAAAAGAATCAACGCACTTAGCACCAGAGGAGCTAAAAGCAATCCACGGACTAGGGTTCATTTTGCGACAGGTAATGCTGCCATCTGCCATAGATCGCTGTCAACGTCTGGGAAAAAGCTCAGAGAAGAGGAGGATATTTCAGTAGAATAGCAGTATTGACTAGGTAACCATAAATAGAGCCAATTTAAATTTAATTGAGAGATCAGCAAAATAAGACAGGTTTTTTTTTTTGAAGGAAACTGAAAAACCCAGCAAACCAATGAAATTTTACTGCAGAATGAGATTAAACTACAAAGAAACTGCATATACTTGTGCATACATAGTCATATATATATATACACCTCTGTACACTTATTTTCAAGTCTTATTCCTGAATTTAATTTTTCCAATTTGGAAATGGGAAGATCAATAAGAAAAGAAATAAAACCATCGTTAGAGAAGAGTTACAGCCAGGACCAATAAGAAAAATCCAGAGAAGCAGAAAGCAAAGCAGTATGTTGAACTGTTATAAGCTGGTAAATGGAATTGCTTGGCTTTTTTTCTGAAGTAAGAAAAATATTGTGTTACTACAAGTAAGCATATATTTGAATAAGAGAAGCATCTGTGGACAGGAATTCTCATTTCCCATTTTGATGGGAGGAGGAAAGCCTTTTGCAGTCTCTTTAAAAGAGATCTCAGAATAAAGACCTCTGGATTGAAGAATTAAATATAAGAGACACTGGGAAATTTTTGCAGTCAAAGGTGCAGACATTGAACTTTATTTCTAAAGCAGCAGCTAAAAAAGTTTTTAAGTCCCGAGGGTGCTGCAGAAGGAGGAATGCGTGAAGTCACTTGCACACAGCTGAACAGCAGAGCTTGCTGGTGGTAAGCTGGGAGGGGAGCTTATCAGCTGCTGAAGAGGGAGTGAACTGCCAAGATGAGTTGTGACAATAATGACAGCAAATGTCCACAGATTTTTTGGGGGAGAGATTTCTGGTAGAGATGGGTAAAGCACTATGTTAGGCACTGGTGAGATCACTTGTGTCCGATCACCTGTATTCTAGGGAGAGAAATTCATAATGAACCAGGTATAAGGAAGGGCTGTTGGGATGATCACGGGAAAGGACAGCCTACTATGTAAAAGGAACGAACAATGGCTATTTTTATGTCGACATAAGTCCAAAGACACCCCATCTGTCTCTAACAAGCATATTTTGGTTCAGTCCTCAGTAGCAGGGGACATGCTGTGGTATTCACGAGCAAGGCAGTGTAGCCCACACAGAAGGTGGCTGAGGTGCTACTGTGCCTAGACTGAGCCTGACACCGGAGCATGTGGGGCATGCAGGAAATGTCTCGGTTTGTTTAGTCTGCTAAAAAGAAGGATGAGAGAGGACATTATTTCTCTTTATAACTATCTGAGGAAGAAAAACCCTAGGGAGGGAAAAGAGCAATTTCAGTCAAAGGACAATGTTGGTATAAGAGCAAACGGTTATCAACTGCCGGTGAATAAATTTCCAGCCATCAGAACAAGGACTTTCCAGTACGCCCGACCAGCAGGAATAATGGTGAGCAAATGGGACAGGCCTTGACAGCTGAAACTGAGGACATCAGCTTCTGTGCCTCTGTATTTCCCTGAGTTTTGCCATGCCTCCTCTTCCTTTCTGCAAGCAGTGAACTAGTTAAATTGCTGAGTAACTCTAGAAACAGTGCAAACAAGCAGCAGCTGCACTATTGTTTCCAAATAAACATATATTTAAATGACCTGGTGAAGGATAAGATTGAAGTGATAAAGCAGTTGGATGGTGAATGTGTACAATAGAAAGTGTTACTGTAGACTGTGTCATTTTTTCCATTCCAAAAGTGTTCTTAATAAGTATTAAAACTAATCAATGACACATGCCTAAAACTGATCTGATACATTTTATCCCCATGATGAGGACCTCAGGAATGTAGGCATGGATTTTAAACTGAGGTAGCTTGCCAGCACATGGATTGAATGATCATGACCATTTCATGGAGGGATAATTAGCTTTTTGTTCTCTTTTGTTTTTAGCTGCTTTTATTATTTTAAATGTATGTCCTCACCCTTGTGTTCACAGTGAAACCATTTCCTTGTCTCTGACCTCATGGCTACACAAAGTGCTAAGTGAAAACCTTCATAGTCACTCTTTGATTTCTAGGATGTAGTGGTGAGCAGCAGGGGCTTCCCAGAAAGTATCTTCCCCTTCTTTCTCTTGATCACTTTGAACAGCAGGATGAGATAAATTTTCATTTCTAAGGATATTCCAGCATTTTTCATGAGAGGTGGACGTAAAGAAAAAGCAACGTATGATGACAGCAAGTAGCTTCATTCAGAAGGAAAAAAATGCATCAGGCACAACCACATTTTTAAATTGCATACTGATTACAATGATTTCCAAACAGACAGAAGTTAATTTCTTTGGGTTACTGTGGCTGCATTGCATAGTCTTGTCCAGCACAAAAAATAGACTATCGTTTTTTCCTGACTCATGTCCCAGGTTGGTCAGACAGATTTATTCTCACAATTATATGTTTTCTCCATATATTTTAGGTTGCTGTGATTTTCATAGGTCTTTAAAAGGAATTGGTTATTTTTTCTTAATTATAAAAATGTTATTTCAGTAAATGCAATTTAATTAAAATGAGAATTTCTGCGAAAGCGTTTAAATAAATACAGTATTCTTTTACAAGTATGAAAGGAGTTACTATTTGCTGTTTCATTTCCTCACTAATATGCTGGCATGTTTGGTTTGAACCTGAGCTTGTGGAAGTTTATTCTTAACCAAAGCAGTTCCTTTTTCATGTAAGTAGGTTAAATGTGAGTTGTAGAGCCCTAGGGCTCTTTTTGTTCAGTTTTAAAGCCCCCTCAAGTGGGCCTCTTTTAGAAACCTGGAATCATATGTTTGTAAGGTTGATCCAAATTACCATTAGAATAGCTCTTTTCAACTTTTTATTTATACAAAGAATCGTAAAAAATGCACCAAACTGACAAGGTATTAAATCAAACTGAATGAAGACAGTTAATTTTCTTTTTGCTCAACAACTATTTTTTTAATGGAAACTCTCAAATTGAAAAAATTGTCTGTAGAGTACGTTAAGGTGCCATGCAGTATAATAAAATGCTATTACTGTCAAAAAGGTACATGATAAAGTGCATTTTACAAAAGGCACATATTAATGTCAATCATTTTCGGGTGATCTATATACTAACTGCAGTGTTTTAAGAAGATCAATATTCTTTGTTTTGACAACATTTCAGAGCCTTGTACTTTCCTGACAGTATTAATCTTTCTACAACAGTATGGTAGAATAATTTTAGTAATTAGTGAGTGGTCAGTTTGAAGAAAAGATTTGCAGTAATAGTACATTTGAATATTACCAGGTAAAAAACATAATGCATCTTTGAGTAAGATAAACATGGTAATACTTCTAATTTTGAGTGGAATATAATGCTGTGTAATTAATACAAAGTTCCTGAAGTGGTGATATTTTCATGTCCCCTAAAATGCATTTTCTATGTATGTATAATTACTCCCACCATAATACTATCAGAGTGTCCCCTAAGCTATAATAGTAGACAGAATTACAGTAGTTTTGACACATAATTTTCTGATCTACTTCTCAGAAGGCATCAGAAATACTTTAATGTTTTTTTTTATTTTCACTCTTTCTCCTTTTCAACTTCTGTATGTTTTTCTCTTTTTATCGTTGTTTTACCCTCTCGTTTGTCATCCATTTGTTTTCCTTAAGGTTCTTACGTTATTTTTTTAGTGGTAGAGTGGCTAAGCAAAAAAAATTATGCTCTTTCTTATCTCCTCTTGTGAAGAATTATTAGCTTTTTTCCTCTACTTGTAAAAACTCATCTCTCATTCTTACTTGTTTAAGAAGTTCCACAGCTCCTGGAGAGCTCACCTCTGAGAAAGTTGCCTCCACAAAAGAAGAAATCCTGGAGGTATTTTTGGAGACCTTCTGGAGAGGTACTGAAGAGTTATGCTTTTACTACAATCTGATTTTACCATTACCTGTAAGGGCCTGGCTCAGCTGTCCTTTACATCCTATACTTCTAGTTTCTGTAGGGTGCTCAGTATCTGTACCACTAGGGTCATAACTTCAGAAGTCGATAACAGAGCAGTAATTTTCAAGGCTTTTCATGACTTTTAGTCTTACTCTATTTTAAAAATAACTGTGACACTGTTTGGAAAGCATCTCCAGTGCTACAATTATTTCCTTATCTAAATAATTGAAGTATAGTGTAGGAAGTAGCTGCTGTCCAGTAATTAGGTGTTCATGATAATAGCTGTAAGAGCTTTGCAAAAGCAGGTCTGTATTCTGTATTGCATAACTTAACTTTTGCTTTCAGCATCCTAGATATCTTGTAAATTTTTAGTCCAGTAAAACTCATTGTAAACTGTAGTAAGAGCTATAGAGTTAATTACAGTGAACAATTATGCATTTCTCCCTCACACATCTCCTCCTATTACAAATATTTGCAAAGTAGATATTAAAAATACCAAAATGTACATACACAGGCGTTCATCAGAGCCCTGATGGCCAGGCTTAAGTCGCCTACCCTAGGTGTCCTGATGCCTGAAGAACAGCTAACTCTTTTGTAGTTTGCAGCTGTATGGCTGTACATAAAAAGGGAAACAGACGGCTGTATTTTAGGTCTTATCTTCAGCGTGTGAGTTCCCCACATTTAGGGACCCTCGCTGTAAGTGCTCTGCCCTAGGCTGTATCAGAGTGGGTCTTGCTGCCTCTGCTGCAGCAACTGAGCCACGATGCAGAAGAGACGGAGCGGGACCAGAGAGACCCAAGAGAATCTGTCTGTTTTGGGAAGAAGTGGGCTCCCCTGAGGGCTCAACGGGCTCAAGGTCATGCTCAAGAGCAATTTGTGTATTTGCTTAGTGCCTTGTGAACGCAAATTCTGCCTATGATGGAAACTTCATAGGTGGAAAATTCATAGAGGAGAGTAACCACTCATTACGTATTAAATCTGAGTAAAGCGTTGCTTTTACAGCCCTGAGAACATAGCACAGCTTTCGTGAGGCTGTGATGAATATTTTAGGTTCCTACCATGAGCCGTTGGCTCAGGGTGGGGACAACAAAGGCAGCAGAGTCTGTCTGTAGCACCAGGCTGTTCAGGAATACTCATGGGCTGTGCAATTTATACCTAGATTGCTCATGGTTGTGCCTAATAGCCTGATCTAACTCTACCCTATCAGGCTATTTTCTAAGGTTTTATTTCTCAACCTGAAGGAAGAATAGTTGTAGGATAATCTGTTCGTTGTTCATAGTGAGTTTTATAGTGCTTCATATGATACAATGAACTGGTGGGGATAATTCAAACTTTCAAAATGATTGGGGAAAAAAAGAAAATATGAATACATTCAACTGGCAACTAATGCCCTATCTCAAATAATTGACTTTTATGTTACAAAACTGGAAAACTGTCTTGAACCATTAAACAATGACATGCCTTTATAATTTTTCTTAAAATTCTGCTCATCAACTTTCATATGCCTGTGAACAAATGAAAGTTGATGAGGGTATTGCATTGCTAAATGTACTGGATAATATTCTTTTCAAACATCTGATCTGATAAGCAAAAATTCACTACATTCAATCATTGTAAAAGTCAATCATTGTTAATATGTCTGGTTAGAGTTAAAATCTCTATCTTACATTTAGTTTATTTATTTATCTGAAGAAGATTAAAGGTTAAGTTTTAGACATTTTTATGACTCCATTCATGGAAGTTTTTTTCTTCTTTTTGTTTGCCATTCTGGCAAACAGAGCACTTCCCTAAGAGCACTTACACAACCCTGCACCTGTTCATTTGTATGGTTGTTAGGAAAAAATGGTTAAATTAGCATTGAACTCTTTGGAAGAGGGTTTTATTCTTTAATTTGAGATTGTTGTTCTATGTATAGCAGTCATATTACTTAGATTTTCTTACCAGTTATAGCTGGCAAATTATTTCTCAAGGTTATCCGCTATCTTCTAGTACTGCTTATACCAACCTATTCAGTAATTCCAGAAGAGGCTGTGATTTTATAGGATTCTGTAAAAAGAGCTTCCTGATCTCATTATGATTCCTGGGTGCTAGAGAAGATCCCTGACTTTCTAGTTAGGCTTATATCTTCTGTGCTTCAGAAGTTCTCCTATTTCAGTCCTTTGCAGGAAATGGGCATTAAATTATTTTCTTTTAGAGAGGTATAAACACAGTGCCTTACTTTTACCTAGGCTGCAAGTCTTGGCTCTTTTCCTTTAAGGTTGCTACTGATTTTATCTACATTAGCGCCAGTGCTGATGGGGAACAAGTGATTCATTAGGTCAACTTGGCTGATAGGATCAGCAGAACTGAAGACAAAAGTCCTTGTGTTCTAGGTTCAGTACAGTCTAAAAGAACATTTTAAGTTCAGGCTCCTTATGTGGGAAGAAAAACAGTGCTGGAAATTACCTGTAGGAATCATTGCACTACCACTGAACTGTAGCCACATCTTATACGATGTTGGTACTGTATAATAATCTCACATAAAGACATGGGTGCAGTCATGTGCATTTGAAGCTAACAGTTTGCAGTACCGAAGCTGAAATTTGTCTGGAATAATATGGACTGTTCGCTTTACTAAAATTATTTGCATGAAGGAATCTGGCTTAGCCCTTGGATTACAAGCTTTGTTAAGTCATACTTTGACAGTATCAGTTTAGCAGTGCTTAAGTAATAAATACATGAGGTGATGTTTCAGTGGTTTTCTTTGTTGAGCAGGAAATTAAATCACAATGTTCTGGTGAATTTAGAAAATTTTATTCTGTATTTCTAAACCGATCAATATGTCTTCAAGTGAAGATGAAATTCTTTTTCATATTCATATAGGTGAGTTTCATATTCATATGAAAATTCATATGCATTCACATTATTCAAGCTTGACAAAACACATATGAGTCCAAGGACCTGCTGTAAGTCTTGAAAAGTAGCTTGCCCAGATAACATCAGGCCCTTGTCTCCCTCATATCTGCAGTTTATTCCATTTGCAGAAACACTAGTTAGTACGCCATTTGAAACCTACTTGCAGGAGAAGAGGTTGTAAGATTGATGGCCCCAAAAAATCACCTTCAGGTGTTAAAAGTTATCACCAATTCAAGCAGCAGGGCCTTCATAATCCACTACCCTGCCATCAGGGCAACCATCAATGAAGGATAAAGTATTGAACAAAAAGTAAGAATGTCGCCATTTGAATCATTATTTCATGTAGCTCTGGCATTTTCATGAGAAGTTATGCAAATTACAAAGGCCTGATTAGTCTGTGTGATTTGAAAGTTAATGTTGTGAAAGGTAAATGTATTTAGATTGGTTTCATATACTTGTTCAATACTTGTTCATATTAGACTTTTTTTTAGAGTAAACCTTATCAGAAATTAGCTGTCTGAAGAGATATGCAGGCACAGAAGAAATTAGTCATCAAAGACAAATGCCAGCCTGAAGCTGACCAGACCTGAGTCTACATTATCAGGTTTAAAAGGGGCAGCAGACAACTAGAGAAAAAGTTCTTTGAAATGGAGCCCAGGTTCAGCCCGTCAGGGACCACATTTAGATTTCCTGTGTTTTCTTAAGCGCTCCAATTTGACATACTCTTAAAGATGACATGAGGGTGTGATTATATGTAATTCAGCTTCTGTTTTCTTTCTCTGCTTAAGTTTCTAAAAATTTCTCACACTAATTTAATTCTATGTATCCTAAATACATCCTCACATATATAGGTAATTTGCAGTGAATAGTTCTTAAGTTTAATTTAATTTGAGGCGTTCTGTTTACCTTTGTTGTTTTTTGCTTACTTTTTTGTTCACATGATACTTCACTTTGGGATATTTTATAGCATGAAGAAGGATGTTTTTGCTTGGGAGCAAATTGGGATTGCATGCAAAAGAAAGAGATGCAGTGTATTCCCTCCCCTTTCACGACATGACTAAAAGAAGCAGGGCACGTATGAGTGTTTATCCATTGCACAAGGATGTATGTGAAAGCAATTGAAGTATGTGAAAGCAAGCTTACAGGAGCCATTGTTTCCCCCCATCCTGTTGGAAGGAACCGGAGCTGCCCCATTGTGGGGAGGGAGAGCATAGTATAAATCACTGATTTCTGTGCTACTCACAAACTGTGGGAGGAGCAGAAAGGAGCTGCGATTCTTAAGTGAGCATTACTTTCCTGGGCATCTTACAGCTATACACTACCCTCCACATGCAGTGAGAGGCTGAGTGTGTTTCTAGCCTTAATTTGAATTCAGTAGCCATAAATTGCAGCAAATGTCAAATTAATAAAAAATACTTGGTAAACTTGGGAAAAAGAATAACAGAGTCTCTGGTGTGTATTCACACTTTGTAATGAACAGAGGTGTTGATCGCCATAGGTCTGTTCACTCCATTTGCTACTATAATCATACATATTTTAAAAAGACCCAATGTTTTTTCATGAAATACATGCTAATACATTAAGGTGCTAAATCTCTTACATGTGGAATCACTAATTCTGGAAGACATGAGAAGACAATTAGGTAGATGAAGTACCACCAGTGTTTTGAAGTCAGTGTAAAGACTCCAGCTGAGTTCAGAAACCTAGACTCAAATTTTAAAAGAGCCCCTTTCCAGCCTCCTGTGCAAGCAAGCTGCCTGCTGCCGGTGGTAATCAGTGGGTAGAGATGGGTTAGCTGTTTTTTTAGATATCACAACTGGTAACAGTAAAATTCTCATGCTTATACTTAATACGTCATGTTGCATGTAATTCTTGTCTTAGAGAGCAATGTCATGGATGCTATTTTTTTTCAAAATTTAAAGCCATTTATAGTATTCAATGCTAACAGACTGAAAACCTGAACTCCATATGTTTTTAAAATAAAATACGGTGTGAGTGAGCAGTTTTCATTATGCCTTTCATTTGCTGTGCACAGTCCAACATTGCTCTTTTTCTTGTACTATCATATTTTTGAAACTATTTTTTGGTTTTGTGGTCATGGTGCTTCTTCCATTTTTAACATGCTTTTCTTACTACATTTTTTAAACTTTTTCTTTTCTTAGAAATGACTCTCTTCCTCCCCTCCCTCTCCTGAAAATATTACTGAGGTCTTTTACTGGAACAGTAAGTCTTGCAGTGTCCTCCACTTAGCATAAATAAGTTAATTAACTTTAGTTTTAGGCGATAAAACTTTGTAATAAATATGTTGATCTTACACTTGCCTGAGTTGCACTATGTAAACCAGAGAAACTTTGAAGTCAACAGAAATATTATCTGAGACAGTGGTAGCTGGGCTTTTTGAGATAACTTGGGACTGAAAATAGCTCATAGTATATCAAAGCAGGAATTATATGAGCTATAACGATAAGATTGCTAGTCGGGAAGCAAGACTATGTGAAATTGAAGGAATATCCTGATATCATTGTTTTAGCGTTCATGAATTCTGGATGATATTGTGCATTTTGGTTTCAGCAGTTAAAAGTCTTGTTTGAGTGTATTTATAGACCAAAACTTGTAATGGTTTTTATATGCTAATGAATGTCAATCTTTTATGCATTCATAAGAAATGTTTATAATTGAGTTAATTACATCTTAAATAATTTATTGCTATTATAATACATCTATTTGATTAATTATTAAAATAAGCATTTTGAATACTCAGTTTAAAATAACACTGGTATATCTGTGGAAGTCTTTGTATTTTTATCTACTTTTTTTGATGTTCTTCTCAATACTTTGATCCGTAATCATGATTAATAGGCTATTATGCAATATTCTAATAACCCAAAGACTATGGAAGTAGAGCTTTTATTTTGTATACTCCTGTTTCAAAGGAGGATAAAGAAATAATGTCCAAAGTAAGAGACATGAGATTAAAAATGTTGGACCTGTTCTTTCAGGGTCCTCTGTGTAAGACTCAGTAACTCTTAGAAAATGCTCAAAAGCAGTGATTTTTGGCTTATAGCATTTCTTATAGCTGAGCCCAAGATCATTTGTTACTCCATCGTTGGGAACATTTAGAAGTTCGGACCTGCAGATATGCTTCTAATGCATTTGAGTAAAGACTGTATGCTTGGGACCTACATCATGCTCTTAAGGCTTGAGTTAGAGAGGTCTCAGAGCAAACTCGATAAGGTGACGTTGTGTTGTTACAGATTTTATCCTTCATATAAGCCATTATGCTGGGGTTTTCTTTCAGTTGGTGGTTGTTGAGTTCCATATCTGAAAACTCCAAAGGTTAATCCACAAATACAAACAGTCATGTTCCTTCTCTTATGACTACCTACAGATTGATCCGTGTGCTTCATATCATACTGAGGAAGTGCTTGTTCGAACACAGTAATTCATTCTGTAAACCTGTTTGAGATACATGACACTTAAAGAAAAATGGTCTAAAAATGCCAGTACAAAGCAAACCATGTTATAAAGGCTGCATTGCCAGATATAAGAAAACTTGAGTTATTGGTCAGTATAAAAGGAATGAAAACAACAACCAAAATTATGGTTTATATTTTTTCTAGTTGGGACAGGCCAATATATTTCCTAGACAAACCTGCTGAGATTCTGCAGGCAGTGCAGCAAGGCTGAGAGAATGGTTATTTTAGAGTGTGTGCAAACCTATACCATGTGTTTCATCAGTTTTTTGTCCTGTTTGTTAGCCTAATGAAGGGAACTTTCAGACAAAAGATGCCTTGTTATCCTTATTAATCAAACTTATTAAGAAATGAGGAGGAACAGGCGATTTCCCCAGTTTATAAGGAGAGTAAGTGATTGAATATTATTGAGTCTACATTTCAGTAGAATTAATGTTACTCAGTATGAGAGTATTATGTGCTTTAATTTAAACACTGTGGATAAATCCTCTTCAGTCTACAAAGCATTTTTCTTCAAGGCTTTTCTGTGTTGTTTTTCTAACATCAATAGCAGTTATGTGTATGCAGCAAGAGCAAACCTTGCATCATTAAAATCCTGTTTGATCTTTATTCAGAAAAATATTGGTCTTTATATGGAAATACTATATTTGTGCATACAAATCTATTTAAACATGTTCCTTACACATACATCCTTTGCAGAAGTATCTTACATCATACTCAGTGGAGGAAGCACTACTAAAATATGCAGTACATTTACTTGAAAAGGAAAAATGTTGGTTATCGCAGTGTTGTGTTTTATATATATTCATGGGATATAAAACGTAGAATTCAGGTCATGTAGCAAAGGTAGGTAGGAAACATTTTCATTCCTAGAGTTTCTCTGAAACTTTTGCTAAAGCTGCCCTTTTCTGTCTATTTCAAGTTTTTCATGTAAACATGTAAAAAAGAAAATTTATTTTCTGTGATGATGAAATAAAAAGCAAACCAAGATAGAATATCAGTTGTTATGTGCTATATAACATTTCATTTTAGATTTAAACAGCTGATATAGATTTTATTTTGAAAGGTTGACATCCTTCTTGGAACAGGTTACGGAATGTTCTCATCATACAAAAATATAGATAACCTTCAAATTCACTGAGGGCTCCCTTATACCTATATAATAGTTTTTGTTATGACTGTATCAACTGTAAGTTGGGAAAGTTACATTAAGTATCACTGTAAGTATGGGAAATTCTGAATACCTCTTTGGTTTTTGTGAATATTTTGACAGAATTTAATAGTGAAGGGGGGGAATTATTGCAAAGCAATCCAATTGTAAAATATTTAGAAATAAGAGTAAGGTTTAAAAATTGTAACATAAATTTCTTGATTTAATGAACTACATCTCATTTTATAGTCAATTTAGTGCACTTTTGTGTTTTCGTACATGGAAACGTCTGTGTATGTGCCCATGCATGTACATGTAAAATCGAGGCAGTACTGTACGTTAGTGACTTGTTCATGACTAGGCAGATCAGTTCCATGTATGACACGAGAGTTTTAATGAGAATCATATTAGAAAGACTTTTTGTATTTTATACAACAGTTTTAAAAAACTTACATTAGAAATGCTTCAATGTGATCTCTGCAATAATGGATAGATTAAAGACACTGATAACTGAGTATGTTCCATTACCCTGCTTTTTTCAGTCAGCGCCAGGATTGCTTGGATACCAGTCTGCTTTGGCCATTTTACTTAGATTTTATCTACAATAGGGTACAATGTTTAATAGAGGTTTTCGTTCTTAAATCTAAACACATTGTCAATGTCATGGAGTTCTGTAGTCCATGTCAAAAAGGGAGAAGAATTTATTTTTGAGCATTACACTGAAGAGAAGAGAGTTTTCAGTGAAGAAAACTCACTTTCAGTGAACAGTTTTCACTCATGTTTGGTTTTAGCAACTGGACTGGTATTTTGGAGCTTTGTACACATTGAAAAGGTGCCAGCATTGATCAGCTACTTAATTACCATTGATTCTCAGTGTGAGTACATAATCTCATGGCACAGCCTGAGTAACAATTGTTAACATTTGACTAATCAATTAACTATTTCAGTATTCATAAAGGCAACAGATAAGACTGATTCTCGTTTGAAAGTTAGCACTGGAGAAGAAATACCAGTTTTCCTAATTTATAGTAAATATTTAATTTTCTTTAACTGAAATATATGAGACATTTTGATTTTCTATGTCCTGTATATAATTGTATTAAATACTCAGATCCTCACAGGGAGACGGTGGCTCAGAGGAAATGTTAAACAGCAACATATGCTTACTGTGGTCTTTCCACGTGTGTATAATCTTCATTATTTCACTCTTGTGTTCAAATCTTGCATCAGTTCAGCATTTCTGATGAAGTAAATTTAAGACTCATAAAACATACCAGATGATTGACAGAAATAGTAATTTAGTCTTTCTACTTATCTGCTAAACGCATGACCACGGGCAGACACAGACAAGAACATCAACACGTTTCTTTCAGTGGCGTGGTGGCTCTGGAGGAACTCTGCAAAGGTCTAGATCATAATTCAGCTCCTTGGCCAACTGCTCCGTGACATGTGTTTAGGGCAGATGACAGATGCTGTTCAGGAAGAGTGTTTCTGCAGCTTTGTTGTCTGTCTCTGCAAAGAGTTTTTCTGGACAGTCTGTATTTCACACATCTGTTTCTGCACCGTGGAATGGGAGAAGAGCCACGGCTGAGATCGAGCTCGGTATGCTACAGTGATCCTACTGGGGGGCCTGGTACCACTTTAATGGTGTGAGCTATGCAGTTGCACAACGCTGGCTTTGATATGAGAGCTCGTGCTGGCCGGCACTAATGGGGGCAAAAGCCTCTTACTCCTCTGTCAATTCACAGGAAAACTTCCCTTTCATCTGTTAACCTTTTGGGACTGGTGACCTAGAGATGGGTATGCCTGCAGTTTGTTAGCAGGTTCTTTGTTCATTTAGTTTTTCTTATTAACGAGTTCTGTAATCATGCATTGTGAAAATACTACTACACTTCAATATCATTACCCATCTTGAAAGAGTTGCTGGGAAATAGGATTTCAGTGAATTACTGAAAAATATTTTTCTGTTTAACATAACAATACCTATACTTTGTAGTAAAGTGTAGATAGTGGGGGATTATCAGTACATACAATTTTATCAGTGCATACAGCTTGTTTTCTTGAGTATGCTTTAAGAAGCTTTGCATTTCTGAAGTTAAAACTTTAACTGTTGTTTAGATTGCCTTGTATCCCCCAGAGCTACCTTCTTTTTAACCAGTTCATGATTTAAGGGAGAGGGATTTAAAAAAAAAAAAAAAAAAACAAAAACATCCAACCAACAAAACTTCTTTAGAGGAACTGAAGTCAGATTTTTTTTTGAGCAAATAAAATGTTTTTTGTTATTTTCACTGGTTAACAGTTCTTTAGTTTTCTTGGTAAATACTGCACATAATGTGTTCATCTTCAATTTAATATTTCAGTATGTTGAAGTTTATGATGTCATAAACATTTTCTTGTCACGTAGTCCCTGCGTGACTGAGGTCATTAAAAACAAGGGTCCTGATCTCCTTCACAGTTTTGTAAATCAAGGGAATTCTGTTCAAGTCAGTGGAATTAAAGTTGCATGAGATCACAGTGAAGTCCAGGGATATTACTTGTGATCATTAACCTGAATATAGGCTGCAGAACTGGATCCATCTGTGTGCAGAAGAGCCATATGCTGAGAGTAATACTCAGAAAGCTCATAGAAGTGATGGATGGATTCTTCAAACTTTAACATGTAATAACTAGTACGTACTTAGATGTCAGTGGATGTAGCAGAATATGAACAGGAATGGCAGATGTAGCCAGCCGTTCCATACCCATGCTATATTTGGCCCAGTAGATTTATAATGTGTTCTCGTTCACTGGCATGTCTTCATTCAGCTTCATCAAGTATGAGACACATTGTTCCTGCCTTTACTTACTGGCTTCCTCTTCCTCCAAAAATGAAGAATTTCTGCAGGTGCAGAAATCCTTTCAAAGATGATCTTATAGCAAAGAAATAGGTTGCAAGAGTTGATATCCAAGAAAGTCCAAGAATTTGCAGTAAGTTTTGCCCATCACAGTTTTTAATCCTAAACTAATTAATTTAAATAGTAGTGGAAGTTTTGAAATGTAATATCCACAACACATAGACTATGTTCCCTGTTAAAAAAGGTTCTTTTCTAAGTCATTAAATAATAATTTAGAACAAATTGAAGCTTTTTTGTAAGATGAAAGATATGATGAAGTAACCAGCTATGGAAAAACATCACCAACAAAAATATAGTTGGTTTTTTTCCCAAGAATAGTAAACCTGATCGTGAACCACATTATATTCTAATTCAAACAGCAGGTTCCCAGGGATGTTGGAAGAATGTTCATTATTTTTCTTTTTGTTCTCCCTGTAGTGGATGTATCAAGGAATCTTTTTTAACAAAATAATTTTAGGCCTCCCTTTTACATTTTATTTTCTGAAACTTTATGGATGAAAGTACTTAAGCATGATCTGGTACATTTATTACTTTCTAAATGATTAGCAAAAATTACTGAAATACTTCTATCAGGTTATCTTTCTGAAAAATAGCTTAGACAAATTTCTACACTAGAATTGCTAGTTACCATAACACACTAGAGAAAACATGATTTTGAATTTGCTTTAGACCTTAACCTGTTGGCAGTTCCTGAACTGGGCAAGAAAGAAGTGTCATCTGTCAGATATTTGTGTTCTTCATTCAAAGTATTGCTGCAAGCACTTACATTTATTTTCTCCATGCTGTCAAGCTGTGATTTCTTTTTGCAATGATGCTTTTATCTGTTTATTTTGGAATGCTCAGACTTGAAGTGACTAGTTCTTCAAATTTCTCAGTTTTACATTTTAAAATAATTTCTATATCAGTGTAGCTGCAGATGTGAAGTTTTTTTTCTTCTTTGGATTATAAACCTGAATCTCCAGTAATGCTTTCTAAGCATTATTTCTGTTGTCCAGCTACATGATATGTGTAAATATGAAGTTAAAAAAGAGTGTAATTTAGAGTGCTTTTCCCACTGTAAATAGAAATAAGAGTATGGTGAAAAAGAACATAGAGTGGTACCTTTTACTTATCTTCATGTAATGAGAGTGCACTTTGATGAGGAGTGGGACGTGGAGATGGATGCAAAAATGCTGCAAATCACTCCAACCAGGGGCTGTTCAGGTCTCATTCCCAAGGATCTGACAATGGCTCTCTTGCTGGCTTCTTCACTAGACCACGTCACCTCTTTGCATCAGGCTGGCAAATCGAGGGCTGGGGAGCATGTCTCAGGTTCGCAACAGGGCAGCTTCTTCAGCCGCCATGGCTATGTTACTCTCCCAGTGGAAGCTAGGCCTTGTAAACCCCCTTCCCATCCCTCTAAGGGATGGAGTATACATTATTTTCAGTCTGCTCTTATAATTCTGCTCCTGGAGATAGTGTAATTTTTTTTCTGATGGAACTTCTTTCTTCTGTAATTCAGAAATGAAACTGCAGGCTCAAAATAATAGAATTCAGTAGCTACTTCCACTTCATATTTTTCTTTGAGCTTTTGCCTTGTATTTCAGAGATGGCACACATTTCTTTCCGAGGTTTTCAAACTAAGGCAATGTCTAAATGGAGAGTTGGCCACACTTTGCATGGGTAGATTGATGAAATATTTGTCAGTCTCCATTTACGGGGAAGAAGCAGTGGGCTTATAAATATTTAGTTAAGGAAATTTTCTATGTTTTTCTTTCCCAAAAGGGAACGTTCTTATTTGTGATCCCCTCCAATGTGATGACAGCAATATTAGTGTAATTGAGGGAAGGAAAGGAGGTGGTATAAGAAGTCCTCTGAAACTTTTGACAGGCGTGTATGTTGTCCTGCTGCTCATCTGGATGCTCTGACTTGCCCTTCATCCATGGCATTAACAGAGTTCAAAGCTGCCTTTTCTTGCCAAAGTGGAGCACTGAGTGAGGACATAGTAGCCAGGTAACACATGCAACTGCCAGATGTGTGGCTGCCACATTTGCCAAATGTGTGTGATTGGCATAAGCTACTAATATTTTAAAATCTGTTAATTATTGACAGTTCTGGCAATGTTGATGGCTGCAGTCCATCTTTTTTGATGAGCATTATGTAAAAATAATGGATTTTTGCCTTCTGTAGCTTAAGATTCTGCCATGGTATTTTTAATACATTCAACTCACTTTTTTTATAATTCCTTTGAAATTTGCACTGAAATAATTAAATCTGTTTTATTTTCCCAACATGCTACTTATATATTTCCTTGCGGTATAAAGAATTGTTTGCTAATGCTGCACTGTGAGCAGCTGAGTCATAGAAAATAGAAAAAAATGGAAAACTCTCCCCTCCTGGAAGAGGGAGCGTTTATTTACAAAATTGATGTGGACTCAGGAAACAGAGGAGGAAGAAGTATTATATAGTCCCAAAACAAAGTAGTGTTGTGTAAACTCTATGACTTACTCACAGGTGTCATAGATCCCAAAATGAGTTTGGCACAGAAGAGAGGAGGTAGGAATATAGGAATACGGGCTGGAATCTAACCCACAATGCCATTGCTTTTGGAAGAGTCTCACAGTATCCAGTATGTGCATTTTGGTAAATGTATATTTTGGTAAAAAGAGTGCTTTTAAAATTTAAAACTGCTCTGAAAATTAATTAAAATAAGATATATTTATTCCTGTTTTAAATTTTGTTCTCATGTTGCAGTGGGTGTTTTGCTGTTTTTTGTTTATGGGATATTTATTATTCCAGTTTAAATGTATTAGTACACATGTAAACAGGAGTGCATACTTGAAAATAGAAATCTGTTTAAAATTAAGTCGAACATGCTCCACTTTTAACTGGCTCTCCAGTTTAGTTATAGACGTTTTATTAGGAGTCTAAAATAAATGCAAACCTCTTTCTGCACATCCAGTTATATTAATCCTTCAGAGGTCTCAGCTAATAAGTGAAAGTGGAGTCAGGTCAGCTGTAGGAACTGGGTGGTATAAAGTACATCCTGTTACTGAACAAGTTCCAGATGGAGCTCATGGAACAGCCTTTAAGTCTGGAACTGGAGATGCAATAGCCACCAAAATAAAAGATTTTAAAATTATCTGGATAATAAATCTGATAAACGGGCATATATACTCAAAGGATACTAAGGCTTCGTCTTGAGTTATCTCAGTCAGTTATTCAGTCTTTCAGCTGAATGCGTTCACCTTAGCTATCATTCAAGGGTGCAACTCATTGATCTGCTTTTATGATTTCTTTACAAAGTGAGAATTTTCTCATTATTCCCTCTGAAAAATAGATCTCCAAGGATGAAGTTTCATGGACCCAGCAAGATTCCTAAGTGTCCAGTGCTAGCAATAAATCTCACCCAAGCATAGGCTCACCCCATGGACTATCTGATTAAACACTACAATCCTCATCCTTCACAGCAGTGGCTGCCTGTCACCTCCTTTTTCTGAATACCTCTATAGATAGGGATGAGTTGTGCCAGATGAAGCATGAAGGCAGAAAACAGCCAACTGAACGACACAAGACACACTTGGATGTCAACTATCAGCAGCACAAGAAACTCTTTTATGAGTCTGTTACATCTTTGATGTAAGCCAGGGATCTTTCACTCTTTACAAGAGTAGTCACAGAATAGTCAGTGACAATATATCTTAAACAGATTCATAAAGCATAATGCCAAAACAGAGCATTGCAGTTATCTTAGCTGACATGCATTCATAGATGCAGTGCAATAACTTCTAATTATTAAGTGAGACAATTTAGGAAACTAGATGTCTGCGTAGTCCAGAGAAACCCATATGTGAATAACAACTCTCAGTAAGCAAGGACCATGTACTAACTGTGATGTTTTGTCCCTGACCATAGACGCTAGCAAAGTATATTATGAAGGGCTTTAGCCCTAGTTCTTGGTGTTTTGCTCACTTTCAGAGACTGAAGCTCTGGAAGCTTGCAGGAATGATCATGCTGGCCCTGTGAGGGAGACTGAAATCCCTCATGTATGTTCATATCATTACTGCCTAAGTCCCCAACATCTCATGTAAGGGCGAGGGGGCAAATCTAGGAACACCCTCTGGGCAAGCAAAAATAGCTCAAATGGGATGTTACTCAAAAGGATAGTTTAATATTCCAAAACTTAATAGTCTTCCTATCTCCAGTACTGGAGGCTGCATCCAGGATAACTTTTTATGGTTAAATGTGACATTTTAGAACTCTTTTAACATTGGACTAGTTCTGGTTAGGCAATGGGAAAGGCAATAGCTATACAAAGTGGGGGCTTCTTCATATTTGTGTTAAAGACTTGATAGTCAGCCTACTTACAGATCTTTCAGCTCAGAAATAACTGAGAGCAATGGATTATTTATTGGCTGTCTGCCACATATGGTTGGTGTAGGCAACAAACTGACTCTACTACATCCTTTCAGACAGATCTAAAATCATGAGTTTTTCACAACTAAAAGAGTTATAATTCTACTACATGAGTATTATATAAAGGGTAAAGGTTCTTTACCCTTTAACAGTGAAGGAAACAAAATGCAATGGTCCAGTATATCCAATAATGTATAGATAATGTGACCTGCAACAGTCTCTTATCCTTTTGGATCAGATATCCTTCTTAAGAGGGTATTATTAATATTATTAAAAGGACAACATCAGAATTTGCTGGGTTTCAGTTACCTTAAAGAAATAGAACCTGATTTGAAAAGAAGCGTGCCAAAGTTCAGCCAGATAAAGGCAGTGGTGGATGAAAAGATAATTTTAAAGAACCTGAAATAATTCTTGATTACTGGGAAATGGATCACAAGCAGGAGAGCTTCCTTACCTTGTCTATGAAGGTAGATACCTTGAAGTACTGAGATCTACATGTCTAATTGGAGCAAGTGGTGATATGGAGTACTCAAAACTTGCTAAAATTAACCCCAAGGTGTGCAATGGAGAATGGAAATCAATGTCTCATGATTTTTGCAAATAAACAAAGATCCTTTCTATGCTCGTACATAGTGTTTACTTAGGTTTAGTGAACTTTCACATTCAGGTCAAGATTTTATTCCACATACTTCCAGATTTCTACCTTTACTTGTCTGTGAGTTCATACAGAATCTGTATCACTTCTATCAACAGCAGATATTAAGTAGTCTTTAAGACATTTGTGGCCTTTTTAAAAAAAGACAGAAAGAAACAAATGCAGCAGAGAAACATCTGTGCTGTAGTATAGTTTCCACGTAGTGAAAGTCTGAGTATAGGCATATGAAAGTTGCTTAAAATATCTTTGTTTCTGTGTATCCACATCAGAGAGTTATCTGGGTTAAGCCCAGTCCCCAGGGATGGCTGTGGTTCAATTTACATACAACACAAGTTTGTTCTGGCTCAAATGGGCCTCTAGAGATGGCTCTACTAGACAAAGATTACTAGAAAGCTGATCATTCTTCCATTGCTCCCTTTGGCTTGTAGTCATCTCCTCCCAGATGTCCCCTCTAGACTTTGGTGGGTAGAACACCCGCAGCAACAACAGAATACCCATGTTTCTTTTTTGGGCAGTTTTCATCAATGCTGCTATAATTTATGTAGGCCCAGTGATCAGTCCTGACCTTTTAATCCATTTCTGAAGTAAACATGGCTTTTAAGATAAGGTTGACTCTTTGCCTGATTGACAGTCTTTTCCAGTAAGACTTAGCCTGTTTCAAATACAAAGAGTTACAAAATCATTAAGTTACTACAAAGTTTCATAAAAGTACACACTGCATTTGAGAAGAGATTTGTTAGTAGTCCCACAACTACTAACAAATGCGCTGATGAGGGTGCAAACATCCTATTAGGTGCCTGAGAATCCACACAGAGCTGAGCTGCAAGAAATGGTGGTTCAGAAGTTCAGAATTGCTGTGACTTAATTTTTCGGTTTTGTACCATGTTCTTTTATAGTAAATTGTTGACATTTAACAGAGTGATGACATTTCCTTTTTTGTAGTCACATATTCAGGAGAGTATATTTATACAAGAAAAAGCAAAATACCGAATCTTTAACAGGTCGTGTGTACTAATATTTTTGACTTTAAAAACCCACAAGTTTTATGGCTCAGTCCATACTTAATCATGAACTTTTAAAATTTACAGGGGAGTGAAAATGAAGCAAGTGGTCTAATCTTCTGTGTTTCACGGCTGTTTTTTCACACTAAGGACTTTTCTTTCATGATGAAGTCAGGATCTGATATCTCAGTCACATGGGTTTTGACTACAGGTTACCTAGGAACAGTAGAGCAATTCTAAACATAAGAAAGATGAACTTCGACCTTCTTTGTAGCAGATGGAACATTTTGTGAGCAACTGGTCATGTGTAAATGTTAACTTGTTTGCCTTTCTTAGTAACCAACAAATGAACAACATATGCCTTTATTTTTCATTTTGCAAAGAGTACAGTTCTTTTTTTTTGGGGCGGGGGGTATTTTAAAGAGTGTGTTCTTCAAGTACTGTGCACAAAATACTATGTTCATTAGAACAGAGTAAAATCTGTCTGTGTTGCCTCTGTATCAACTGCACAGCATGTTTGGAAAATTAACATTAACAAACATTACTTATATCTGAGGTTGTCAACATTTAATTAAGAAGGCCCTCTACATTTTAGGAAGACGCTGTTTGCATATATGTAATAAAAGGTTCAAATTTAAATACTGTACAATTAGTTTCCATAAAAAAAATGACTTTTGCAGACCCCTACAATAGACAGTTTAAAGAAATAACTATTCTGTGTTTAAATTGTGCTCCTTAGTATTTTAAACAGATGGCAATGGCTTTCCTCTTGATTATAACTTTGAGGCATGCTTTACTAAATGGAATCAGCGGGGTTCATTAAGGTCCCATTTGATGTATCAGTATTATAAAAATACCATGTTAATTATCCTCAAACGTTGCAAGTTACCTCCATTTTCCTGCAATCAGAAGATGAGAGAAACCCTGTGAAGCAAATTAGTCCTAATTGAAAGAGGACTGATTAATATTTAAATAAGGCATTGTGTGAGGGATTCTGCCATGAGAAAAATAGGCTGAACATCTGAATTAATTGCATAGCAGGTTAAATTAAATTTCATATAATGGGTTGGAAGATGAGTTGGCACAGTGCTTTAGCAGGGAGCACAATGGCTGAAATACCAGTCTTTTCTTTCACTCTTGGCTGGATTCCACTGAGGTCCTTGTAGCCCTTACCTCTTTGTTGTCCTTCTTTCAATACAAACAAAGGTACTAACAGAAAATTGCAACCACATTTTAAAAAATGTTAATCCTTTTTGGGAGACAGCACCTGTCTACATTTTCTCCATTTCTCTTCTACCTTGGCTGCAAAACTGGGAAACATTAGTATCTTTTTCCTTGCCAGGTTTAATGAGGATTGATGTCATAAAATGCTAATGGCTGGAATATAGTTAGAACTGTGCTATTAGTGGGTTATCACTGTCTGACATTTTCACTGCACAGGAGCATACATGTGGAGCCTGTTTAAAGTGATTGGGTTACTTAAGGGTCCCTGTTAGGGATATTTAATCCAACATAAATTACTTATGCACTTTGTTAGTGTTCAAAGGAAGAGTGTCACATTGTACATGTTGGCAGTTTTCCAGTCAAGAGCTGTTAATTACTGTACAGCTAGTGAATACATTTTGTGGCAATGGAAGCCAAAGGGGGAAAAACTATATCTATATTCCATCTAACTAAAAATGAATAGATGGGAGTACAGGGGAAAAAGTAGACTGAAGTCATTTTCACCCTTAGGAGTTACAATGCCATTTGTTTTCATTTTGAAAATAAAAACAAATGACAGTATGATTCCCTGAGGGGGAAGTACTTTAGCTATAAAGAATCCCTGCCAAAAACAAGCTATTATCTATTTGTATGCTGATAAGAAAAAAGCATGTTCTCCAAAGCTCTAATTCATCTACATCTCTGCAGAGTTCAAGGTTCACTAAGATACTCTTTGCTTATCATATTAACTGCATGTGATAACCAGGAAAATGCCTGATAACTATAGTAGTCATTTCTTTTTGACATGCAGTTTAGGGTAGTCAAATTACTTTATATTGCCACTCTTATATTAACAAATACTGTTCTTCCCAAGGCTTGTGGGGTTTTAGTGGTAGAGAGACCCAGTAAATAACAAGTATCTTTTGATATTATCATGTGCTTCAACTTTGGGAACTAGCCATAAGAAATATCTTTGAAGAGCTAAACACATTTTTTATACGGAAGCTCATGGATCATGTAACTGTGCTAGGGGAAAAATGCATAGTTCTGTTAGCAAAGTTACTCTATGGTCTACAAATAAAGAGCCTGTTATACCCTTGATCTCTACAAAATGGAAATAAGGTTTGAATTTGGCCTAAAGTGATATCTTTATTTCATTTTATTATCTAACTGCAGTGCTACTTATGAAGTTGTCCATATGAAGTTCATAACGAAGATAACTCCGTTTTCTGTCTATATTATTGAAATTGCTAAAGGCACAATATATGCATGATTGTAGTTATGTAAACACTCCATTTCTCAAATGCATCATTTATGAAGCTACAGGGGGAAAGTGGAATATCTTGCCTTTGCATAATAATCCATCCTACCAAACTTTTTTTGGAGCTAAACCCAAAAGTTTTCTTTTAAAGTGTTCTGCTAACACTGTCATTACAGTCATGCATTTGACTAAAATTCTCTTTCCTCCTTGGACGTCATCAGACTTTGAGTTTGTGGTCTCTATATATGTACTGAAATACCCAACTGTCCTTGGATCTCACCTTTTCCTGGTGAGAGCTGATTCTCAGGATGGAGAGGTAGATTTGGAGACTGAAGTGTGTTTTGTGTTTGAGAAAATGGTCAAAGCTATGTATTATTTTTCATATGAGGACTCTAGATGGCTTGTTTTTGTTTGTGTTTGATGCAGATTGTTATCATCATAGGTCCTAGATATATATAAATAAGAACACATGCATTATATGTGTGGCTAGTTTATGTAATCAATGATCCTGACTAGTGCCCTTTGCTCTCACTCAACTCTTTTGTTAATTTGCAACACCAGCTCCTTGTATTTGGTCTTCATATGTGCTGTAGATCTTCAGGTCAGGGACTTCAGTGTTTGCACCATACCTTGAATAATTGAATTAATTTGGCTTATTGGTAGGGATTACTAGAGTAAAACTGCTCGATAATATGTTTTGTGCAATGCTTATGCCCATAGCCATGCAGAGATTTAAGTAAATAAATTTTCCATTAAGAATCCCTGAATTGCCACCCAGCCAGTTTGCGTCTTTAGCATCTGAAAATACCCACACAGCAAGATGCTCAGTTCTTGTACTGCTTGGAGCTCTAAGAGCAGCTATTTCAGTGAAAAACTCAAATTCATCCTACTTAAGGCTGTTCAGGGTTTACAAACTAGGCATATTTTATCTGTTAATTCCTTTTTAGGCAGAACAAATGTACACTTCCTGAGCAGGGGCCAGAGCCCAAGAGTCCTTCCTGATTAAGGGCTATAACCATTATGAAAGGGAACCTAAACATTTGCGTTTATGATGATCATTTTGGGTGTCATATCCCATTTCGTTTTGTACATCATGACTTCTGCTTTGGAAAGCTCTACTGTAGGGTGTGATACAAAAAGCTGGTATAGCCGCGCCATTACCTTAAATGTACTCAGAAGGAAAAGTTGGATGCCTGTCCATGGGTGGGACTTTTGAGCTTTAGACAGGACTTCAAGAGAGATTAATTTTGATTTAATCTCTCAAAAAGTTGGTTTTTCTGAACTTCATTCTTGGGTTCCTGACTTTCATCATTTATGGGACTGTATAGGCTAAGTCAGGTTTTGGGGTTTCACTCTGGGACCTGTATACCCGTCTTTTTCAATACTCAGTTACATTTCCTAAGCATGAATTTGAGAACATTAAAGCCTAGAATAGGTGCATATAAAATTAATAATTAGATGATTTATTTTTATTAAAAGCAGACTTTTTTGTTATATAGTTCTAATTTCCTTATTAAAAAGTCGATCTTTGTACACAATATAAAATAATCTAATGAAAAAAATATGACAATGTTCAATATCTCTACTAATTAAAGAAATCATATGAATATGAATCACTGCTTCAAACCATTGATACAGATTATTTGCCTGGCTGTGAAAATTGAATGATGTTTTATATTTGTACCATTAGTTAATTTGATTATCAAAGTATTTCCCCAAACAAAGAATTGGAACACTAGTATTGTTTCTTTAACTACAAAATTAATATTCATTGTTATTATCTCAAAATCAAATACTTATTTTACAGCATTTATTGATATTTTTCTCAAATCAATGGTTACATAGAAGCAAATGATCTACTTTGGTTTTACAATTCTTTCAAATGCTCTTTTACTTCAGGTGAAGATTTTTGGTATAGTGAAATACATTAATTGAATAGTAGTTTTTCATTAAAGCCTGTCTTGCCAACAAATGCTTTTACTTGTAATCCTGCGCCTAATAATTTTCAGTTTAAGGAAATGTGTTAAGCTGGGCTTCATATTTCAGTTTTGGTTTTCCAGGGCCTCTCTCTTCTGTATATTTTGATGTGGCTGTCGCTGGCAAGGAGGAAACACTAGGCATGGCGGTAGCCAGGTAGCATTTGGACCTTGGGTGTGAATGAGCTGTTTGAAATTTAGGCAAGACCCAGCTTAACCTGAAGGATGAAGAGTCTTGCAAGTTTCTTTTGCTAATCTACCGTCCATGCAGCATGTACATAAATTAGGCAGAACCTGCAACATCTAGGAAAGCCTTTTGCTATTTAGGCTATTGCTGTTCTTTCAGAATGTGATTGCAAAAACTAACTCCTGGAGTTCAAATGACAAGACAGGATATTTTTAATTGTTGGTTATATGTAGCTAACTAGTATAGTAAGCTCATATCTCCTGTCAAATACAGATGGTCATTGATGACTGTATGCTAATAGAGAAATAAGGAATGGCAGCTTAGTAGCGTTTTTTCCTATTACAAAAATTGTGCTTGGCTTAATCCAGGAAAAAAGTGAAATGGTGAAATGTGTTAAGCAGAGGGACTGTTGATTGTTGAGTTCTTCTTGGAGCTACACATGAATTATCAGATAAGCTATTCTCTTTTATGAAACTTAAGAAATTCTGCGTGTGTTCAGAGATGAAGCACTAGACATCTGGGCAATAAGATATTAACAAAAAGTAAAGAGACACCTAAAGTCTCTCATTGTTAGGCATGAACTGAGTAGGCATTTTCACATTTGGATCTCTGTTCTGAAATCTGTGCAAGTACCATTTTAGACACTTGAGTCCTGAGGTTCCAGCTCTCAGCACAGTTTTTCTCAGATTTTTAAGCAGCAGAGTGGAGACCTAGCGTGGAAAGTCTTAGAGGAAAGAGCATATGGTATCAAAGATGAGGGTGAGGGTCTACATGTGTGTTTCAGTATCTGGAAATTAATAAATTATCACATGTCTCAAAAGGCATCTTTAGAAAGAAGTGGAGCTTTTACCAGGAGCAAGTGGACTGAGCTTGTGTAGAATTAAGCAATGCTTTTTTAATTATCCCAACATTTAGAGTGGTGTTTCAAGTTTAAATAAAGCTAAAACTCAAAGCAAAGGTTTTCCACTGGACTTAAATGAACTGCATGATCCTTGACATATATTTCCTGCCAACAAAATAAGCCCATGGGTTGTTGCCGTAAGTTTAAACCAGGGTTGTGTAGCACAGTCCTTAACCATGATCAAGCTATTTATCCTCAAAATCTCGTTTCTCACTATCTTTTTCCTGCCATATAGAATTGCAAGGAAAGCACAGTTGACAATTACATCATTAAAATATTATCTAGAGTTGATTTAAGGATAACATGTCATTTGGACAATGCAATGTAAATATCTCATATTTCAAGAATACATGTGGGAAAAATTTTTTGCTAAGCATGCTTGAATCTCCTGATGTCATTCTAATTTTTTCATGGATGATAACACATCAGATTATAAAAAAAGTTTTGATTTCTGCATTTTTAATCCCAGAAAACATGAAATCAGCTAAATATGTATGTTACACCAGTCTTAAGAAGTATTTACAGTGTTGTGATTAGTGTATTTTAGATGTGTTACTATGCAGTTTAAAATAAATTAACAATCTGCTCAAAATCTTTTGGTATGTAGATCAGATGCTCCAATCTGTCATTCATATTGTATATATATACATATATACACACATTTATTTACATATAGGTTTACATACCTTCAGCAACCTTTTTCTTTCCGAATTTGATCTATAATTTGTCAAACAATATTTCTACTTTTTTTTTTATTCCATAGTATCTTTTTATAGCATTTTAATACTAGCACTTTCTTTTCAAACTTCATCTTTGAAGGCACTTCCACCAAATGTGTGAATCTCTCTATCTGCAGGATGTCCATGTTTGTTTCTGAGGGGCTCCAAATTGGTAGCAATCAACTTGAAAGTGTGTAGTAGCTGTCAAATCTCAGAACAGGCTGCGGATGATCTTATGACTGATTTAGCACGTACGGGGAGCCAAAGTAATACAAAATAATTGGCTGTTTTCCACTTCCATGTTTGATGGCTAGGAACCTGATCCTCAAAGACTGTGTCTCAACTGGGGGAATCTGTAAACACTTCCAAATTCCCAGAACTGCATGTGTGCTGGGGCTGGTCCCAACTCCATCTCAGAGTAAGTTTCGGTAGCTCACCCTTTTGTCTCACACGCTAAGGTCACACAGGAAGGAGTCAGTGCACAACTGTGGCCAAGTCTCTGGTCTGAAGAGTTTGGTAATCAAGACCACACGCTAGGCTGGGGCGAATGTCTGGGTGTCAGTTGCTGATTCTTGACCTGACCTAGCTTGCCCTAAAAACACTGTGGGGTTCATGAAGTCTCTGGGATTAAGATTCAGCCCTTGACTCTGCCACACAACCACCATGGTTTTGCCTGTCCTGGTTCAGTAAGCAAGGGAGAGAAAGGGTAGGCACAGGGAGCACCGGGCTGCCCCGGAGAAGACCCATGGGAGCCCAGCTGGCAAGAGAGGTGGCTCCGGGCATGTTCCTGCTTGCTGTCTGAAGGAAGAGAAACTGAGCTGGAATCTGTCATCTCAGTGAGCTCCAGCTAGGCTGTATGGCATGTGGCAGCCCTCCAGCCTAATTCTGGAGTAGCTCTGCTAAAATCAGCAGAGTTACAGGTGGAAGTGGAGGTTCAGGCTTCACCTACACTTCCTATGATGAGTGGCTTGTGTCTTCATTGTATTTGCTCTTTCAAACACAATGTTAAATGACAAAATGAAACTAGACAGATCATAGACAGATCAGGGAAACCTTAAGAGGATAATGGTCTCTGCACTAACATTTAACTGCTGTGTTAGTCTTGGGTGATGGCTTATGAGCTGTGATAGTTTTCTGGGGGGTTTTACTACAAGAAGAGTTATGTGTGAAGGGACATCGTACAGTTCTTCTGCAAAAATATTTCTAATGAAAGTGTGTTAGAATACCTCAAGTTTTGACCCGATCAAAAATCCATTATATGTCCCAGTCTCTGTTGGGACAAAGTCATTGTTTATAGCAATTTATTTTGGCTGGTGATGCTTCTGAGGCTCTCCTATCTTAAGAGGCCTACGGTTTGGATGTGCAGGAGATGGCCTAACTGAAACTTAGTAAACTGTGTATGATTAATTGTGTGACAATGACTTTAAAACATGCTGTTTTAGGCCTACATCCTGCAAAGTGCAGGGCATCTGATGGAAGGTAGGAAAGGGTAGAAACGGCCAAGGACCAAGCAGACTGGAGGTGGACGGTGCAGCCTACGGAGTGAGGAGTAGTGTCTGGAGAGGGAGTGTGATACGGGAACCAGGTGTGGGTTCATTCTGTGCTTCTGTGGAGCATTCGCCACTTTAAAATCCCATTTCCTGGCAGATGGTCATCCCCCATCAGGTTTGAACAGAACCTCCCTGACTAGAGTAAGCTAAGCCTATAATAACATGTAAATATTTGCCTTGTTGTTAGTGTATATCTGGAGACTGGACTGTCTTCCACACAGAAACAAATCCCTAATTTTTGATGAAGGAGCAGAGCAGAAATTCTGCTACCCTTATGCAGCACAGAGAAATGTCTAAAACATTCAGCAAAGCATTTTCTTTGTTAAATCAAAGTGCACAGTGTTGACCCTTTGTAAGAACACTGTTATGCATTTTTAATAGGAGTATTGTGAGCAGTTGAGAAGCTGCATAATGAATTTCAAGCATTTCACTATGTGTTTGTTCTGGTTTGTGCCCTCACAGTCAAAAGAGGGGAATAATATACCTTGAAAATAATGTTAGTAAGTAGTAAGAAACTTCAAAATGCATGAAGTCACCATCTTTAGAGCAAATACATACTATATTCTAATTATAAAACGTAACGTTAGCATTTAATTTCAGCTAAAGGGCTCTGAATGTACCGTAGAATTTTATAGTGAAAACTTGTTCCGATCTAACATAAATTTAAAGACATCTGCAGAGAACATTAAGATTTGCAATATCACCATAAATAAAGAAAAGTTAATTTTAAGGTGTTATGTAGCTGGGTTAAATATAATGTTAATTTCCCATTCAGCATTTTCGTATCATCTCCAAATAAGTAACTTTAGCTAATTTTTCTTTGGCATTTCACAATAAAGAGCAAAACCACCTCTCCCCCTCCCTTTCCAAGGTGTAGTGTGACTCGGTTACCTCATTTCTTCCTTACGGGGAGGGGCAGTTTATGCCCTGCAGAAGCAGAGTTGGATGTATACCTTCCTTGGAATGCTGCTGTGCGGCCAGAGCAGGGTAAAAGAGCCATAGTACAAATGACAACCTGGCCAGCAGGTACATAAGGATGAGAGAAGTGGTTATGGCTCTCATAGCTCACAGGAAGTACAGTAGTTCCTGGAAGGGGAGGATATGAGCCTCTAGAACACTAGTCCTGCTCATAATGATCTTTAAAACCCCTTTTTTTTTAGTATAAAGTAACAGTTCTTAATCTCTATATGAGAGTAAGTGTTGTTATTGAAACTCGCAATATGTAGAGGGAGTTTAAATTATTTTGAAAAGTAAAGTACTTTCCATGTTTAAAAAAAGAAAAAGTCTAAATGGTTAAAAATATTAAAGCAAGCAGGGCTGGAATTTGAAGCTGGCATTTGGCATAGATAGACATCTCCTTCAGGAGCTGCAGCTTTACTTACTGTTCAGAGAAACAATTAAGAAATATCTCTGGGATGTTTGTTATCTCAGCCTGGTAGAATTAGGAGAGAATAATGAAGCCCTTTCCTTTGCAAACTTATGTCATAATGAAAATTTCTTTATTCCCACTATGACAAGAATGTGACTTACTTCCTTTCCCCCGGGAAAAGTAAAGGGAGTGGTAGCTGTACTGAAAATATTTCTTGGTCAGCTTTTATATGTACAATTGCTAGTATTTCCTCCCAACTGGAGGGAAAAGAAGGGAATGGATAGCACTATGCATGAAACATAGAATATGTAAATCAAAGATTGTAGTGTTTCTGAAGTGTTTTTACAATTGTGTTATGCTGTGAAGCATTCTATATAATTTAGCCTTTTCCTTGCAACAGTAGTTACTCTCCCTATCTATTGGGAAGATATTTCTATTATAATGCCATCCAGGAATCTGAGTCCTGTAAACTGGGAGTTGCTTTCAATAGCTTTCAGTAGCTACCCACAGTGGGCAGTGAGGTTAGAAACATAATTTACCTTTATCCCATTCACTTTAGTAAAACACATTTTATGGATTTCCTTGTGTGGGTGAAGAAGACTCATCATAGGTTAATGTCAAAGTATTGTTGAGGTTGTTTGATTAAAGGGAAATCACAAAGCTAATTTTAGCACATAGAGGAGGAGACAGGAAAGGGGAAATAGTTTATTTTAGTGTTGCATAGTATCTTGTTTTTCCTGGAAGAAAGGAAGGATGAGGAAGGTGGCTTCCTGTTCTTTAGACCAAAGCTCAGTGCATATTTTGCATCATGTGGCAAGCAGCTTGTACAAAGCTTCTACGCCCCCTCCATGTTCAGGTTAAAGGGCGGGACAAGAAGAGGCTGAGATCTTGGCTCTGTCTTCCAGAGAAGTGGTTGCTGTCTATACCCAGAACAGTTACATCTTACTGGGGCTACAGGAATCATAGAAACACAGAATCACAGAATGGTTTGGAAAGGATCTTTAAAGTTCATCTACCATGGCATCTACCAAAGATCATCTACCAAAGATCATCTACCATGGCATCTACCCCCCTGCCATTGGCAGAGACATCTTTCACTAGATCAGGTTGCTCAAAGCCCCATCCAACCTGGCCTTGAACAATACCAGGGATGGGGCATCCACAACTTCCCCGGGCAACCTGTTCCAGTGTCTCACCACCAGCATCGTGAAAAAAATTCTTCCTTATATCCAATCTAAATCTACCCTCTTTCAGTTTAAAACTTTTGCCCCTTTTCCTGTCACTACAAGCCCTGGTAAAAAGGCTTTCTCCATCTCTATTATAAGCCCATTTATATATTGAAACATCACAAAAAGGTCTCCCCAGGGCCTTCTCTTCTCCAGGCTGAACAACCCCAACTCTCTCAGCCCATCCTGGGGGCAGAGGGAAGAGGGTGGAGGAGCCACATTCTGCTTTTCAGTCTGTTCCAAGGAAGCACAGTGGCATGGTGCTCCTTTCTTCGGCTTGTGACAAAGTCCCTCTGTGCCATTAAGTTTTGTAGTCGAGGCCAAATAAATTTTAACGAAAATGCAAAAAAGAACGTTGCTGCAGGATTGCCAACTTGGACATATTGTTCTGCCTACTGTAGCTAGGCAGATCATCTGATGTGTTGCTTTCGTTGTGATATCTGAATATATCTATGTGTTTTCTCTTCATCTGATTAAATTTTGCAAACTATATTCATGTGTATTTTAAATCTGTACTGGATATAATATGGGCAACATACAGAATAGTTAAATGGTGAGATTCTTCTGATTTTAAGTGAGTACTCTTAAAGTAGATTTACATCGACTTTGCAGTGTTACACAGATTTACTAAAAAGTGCCAATTATACATGCAGATAAATGAAGAAAAATTTGCTTGTCAGGAATGTGAGTTTTGATTTTAATTTTGTCCCACACATTCCTAAGATTTAATACTACAAAAGAAATTTTGACTGTTTTTTGGTCAGTAATCATTTTTGTGTTGTCTTATACTTTTGACAGTGGTTTGTATGCACTACGTAAAAGGTAGGATGAATGGCCTATTTCTGTCTGTTTTCATTACTGTGCTCTTTCTGTGTGCTCCATCTTATTCTCCGTATATGCCTACTGGGACATTAAAGATTCTGTAATTATTTCAATAAGATCAGGGTTATAGATTTTTTGTTCCACTTAGTTGTTTGCTAATAAACCTGCCTCTGTGCTGAAGGCTAACAAATTTCTTATTTAATACCGTACTTTTTTTTACATGATATATTAGAGAACATTTTAAAAGGTCAAGATTGTTCAACTTACTGTTTTCCCTTGCTGTTGTAACAGTCTCAGGGTAGGTCCTTAACTGAAAACGCCAAAGTCATCATCATCCTTTTGCAAACATAAATATTAAAGCTGTTTTGTTTCTTATTTGAGAATTTGAAGGAAATTGGAACAGTTTGAGATATTGCAGTGCTTAAAGTCTAGAATGGTTTTAGCATTAGTAGGAAGTATGCTTGTGGTCTCACAAGTAAGAGTATGCTAAAGGAGCAACATAAACTGGATAAGCTGGAGCAGTGCAATAACATGTTCTTCACATATGCGCACAGGTTTTTCCCTGCTATCAAGTTCTTTGACATCTGTGGTGTAAACCAACATTTTTTAACCATTTTCACCACACTCTTTCAGCCCAGGGTAGGATGGAGGACTACGCAGGATGGATGCTTTACGTCCTGCCCCCTAACACTTCAGACCCGTGCCCAAAGCTGGGACCCAGCTGAACAGTGCTGCCTATTTCAAAGCACTTTTCAACGTACTTTTCAACATAAGTTCCCTGGTGCCTAAAATTATACTTATTCGTACATCCAGAAGTGCTGAGTAAATCGTTGTCTTTCTCAGGCCTAACTGCTGTGAAATTGTTCTCAGAAGAGACTGCCTTTTTCTGATGTCACTTGTATGTTGAAGAGGGATCCCAGGTATTGAATCCAGCTCTGGATTGTGCAGAGGCATTAATTTTCATGTTTTTTCTGTAGTTGTACAGTACTTGTCTTAGGAGGCAACTGACAGTTACTCAGTCCATGCAAGACTCTGATTTATTATTTATTTATTGCCCGCATGAAGCAAAACAATTAACATTAGATCTGTCAGTTGTGCAGGGCTAAACCCTTTGTTTCTCAAGCTTGCTAACTGGACATTTTCTCTGACTTTTTTTGCCTGCTCACAGTGACAACGTGGCAATTACTTTCTTAAAAGACTGTTTTATCTTATGTACAAAAGTAAGAAGGCTGTTCCCCATATTGGCCTTATAATTGTCCTGCGTGTATTTTTATTTAAAGTTTGAGTGAACAGAGGACCTTGTGAAGTGGCCTTGTCAAACCTTTTGGAGATTTGTGGTGAGTTTAGCATGCATTGTATGTTTTATAGTGTAAGCTGCTATTAGCTCTACTCAACAGCTGAAGCAATTCAGCCAACTGCTCTACAGATAAATTGCATCTTTGCACTCTGATCTTTCCTGAGACCAGATGGAGTTCTGGGACTTTAGCTCAAAATGAATTTTTTTACTGGTTCTTGAGGCCAAACTTCATATACCCTTGATCTTCAAATTATTAGGTGTCCAGTGCTAGCAGACTTGAGGAAATGTTAAGTTTCTTTTGAGGATTCAAGACTCCACATATTTCTATAACTCTTAAGATGTTTCCCATCAGAAACTATGCAACTCTAGTTAGCACTCATCCATACAGAGCTGGAGAACTTCTGGGAAGGATGAAGACAAACTGGACATAATCCAGAAAAAAAGACAAGAATGAAAGATCTAGAATATTAACTCATGAAGATTAGAGATAATAACCACTCTCAGCTTGTAAAAGGGATGGAGATGAAATGCTGGAACAGGATACATAGAAATATTATGGTAACTCCCTCATTGGAGGACTTTTTCTTTAAGAATAGGTTTGGTGGTAATCGGTTGGGAACTGTCTACATATACTTAGCTCTGCATCAGGGAAAGAGGTTGGAGATCATTTGAGACCTGTACTGCCATTACTTACCAGCAAACAGTTAAAGGACTGGGGTATTATGAGCGGTCATATATTTATCTCCTCTGTGATAACATAGGTGTTTAAATCAGGCACTTAGTAGACTCAATGATTTCCCCCTACACATGCTCACGGGGGAAAGTCAGATGTTAGAGCTTTTTAGGATGACCCACTGCTAGATAATAGCAGGGCTTTTATGAGCAGTCTCCAAGGATGCAGACTGCAACTTTTAACACTTGGCTTTCTAACCCTGGCTAAGGTTTTGTTTACCTGACAAAACTCCTGTCATCTTGAATTTGTTCCGCTCAGCAGTACAGATGAGCTGCTACTTGTCATCCTGGATAATAGATCAGCTTTTGTTAGTAACTAGTAAAAATCTGTGGCTTAGACATAGATTTTTGGAATTATAAGGTGCTGTTCTCATACATAGACCGAACTCACATGCACACAGAGGCCAAGAAATCAATCACGCAGAGAAACTTCTGCATCAGAACTTCTATGTTGTTCATATAGTCTTAATTTAAAGATTCTATTTATGGAACATACTTTATGTTCCTATGTAAGTTGCTTCCATGAGATATTATTCTCAATCAAATATGTGTGCTTTCTGTTTGGCATGAATTACCTCTTCCAAATTTTAAAGTTTTGCTCTTTCGGTGTTTATTTATTGATAAAGAACTCCTCAGTAGCACAGATTTCTTTCCTTGAGTTGGTATTTGCAGTTTGTGTTGAAAGCATTTTATAACCTTATTTTCAGTAAATCATTGAAAATGGGATTTACGTAGTCTGACACTCAGAATCATTCCTTTGGCCCTTGATTGTTTCTTAATGCTTCAGGATATTACTTGAAGTGTAGACACGTCAGACATGATATTCCAGTACTGATCTTACTGGTGACTTGTTGCAGAGCTGCTAGCATTCCTTACTCCCTCGCTTATAGTAGAGCATTCCCTTGCTCTTGCCTACATGGTTCGTACCTACGTTACTCTGGCAGTTCATGTGCAGGTGACTTTGCATCATGATTGTTTTCCAGCCTGCCATCGTTCATTTATAAAAGCAACATGTACAAAACTGTGTTCAAATGCAGTTCAAATGAGTACACTTCCCAGATGCTTTTCTATAGCTCATCTTCCCCATTTGCTATTTATGACTTCATCAGCGCTTTACATTTCCTCCAAATTTTACTGGGTGAGTGATAGAGATACTGCATAGCATCGGGTTGAGAACGTCATGCCTCGAAGCCTTTCTCTGAATGATATTTCCCCGTTTGCCATTTTTTTTCAGTCATCTGTCAGTTAGTAAGGTTTTTCTGTGTATTATGGGTTATATTGACTTTGTACACTATTTAAAAAAATGTGGACTGAAATCTAAAGCATAAGAGAAACACAACTATATTATGTCAATTCAGTCTTTGCTGGTCAGGCTTGTAATGTCATGAAAAAAATAAGATTTTTGGGGAAGACCCTTTTTCTATAAAATCAAATTCAATGCCATTAGTTCGCCTGCCCTTTTAGTATTTATTGTTGCATCATTTAACAGGCTTTGATGATTTCAGATTCAGGCTAAGGTGAGTCTTGTCTGATCTTATCCTATTTATGCTTCTGAAATATTGATATATTATGGGTTTTGTCCCCAGTCCACTGGAACTTCTCCAGTGTTTCAAAATTTAGTTAAAAAATAAGTCAGGGGAGGGCTCCAGGATCTCCTGAGCCAATCCTTTCTGAACCCTTGGGTATAAGCTCTCTGATCCAGTGAATTTAACGTGGTTTATTCACTTTATTTTCCTGTTTAGTAACCTACATAGTTACAAAGGAAATCACAAGTGTTTGGTTGTCACAGCAAATGCTGAATATATAATCTTCTGAAATATGTATTAGATTCACTTATCTTCTGTATCACAACTGATAATCTCATTATCAACTTTTGGGACTAGAGCTGTGCCATTGCCCAGATTTCATTGGTTCATGACTCCATTTAGCAATACCAGAAATGATTTTTTTCTTCAGACTGCTGGCTTCTGTAATCAATGGTCTGCATTTCTAAACTGCTGATTTGCATTTACTTCTGTAATCTTCCACATTTTCACTTTTGCCATATATGAAAGAAAAAATTGCTCCAACTACTTTTCCTCTCAGCTCAGATGGTTTTTGACAAAAAAATCCTTCTTTCATGACTGCAGGATTGTGTGTTTTTTCTGGTCTGATTCTCCGTATTCTTTTGCAATAAAATATCTGCGTTGCTCAGTTTCATTTATAAGTGTCTTTAAAATTATTTGGTAACACTGACTTTTTACAGAGAAAAAATACACGTCATACTTCTTGCACATTGTAATTGAAATTCATTTGTGAACGCTCTAATATAGGCAGTTGCCAGTTTTAGCAATGATCAGGTTATTTTTATCTATCACACGGAGATCTAGTACAGAATGATTTTAAGTTGCTTGGTTTACTTTTTATGTTGGTAATAGATCAGTAATTTTTAGATATTTCAAAAATAATTTATCAGTAGCATCGGAAGTCTACCAGCTTATGTCTTCAGAAACCTGTGTGATTTTCTACATATTTGCACATACTTCTACGTAATTTCTAGATGCCTGCTCCTTCTATTTTCTCATCTGTGTTGGCAGCTATAAAAGACCTGATATTGTTATCAATCAGATATAACTATCCTGAATTAGCCTGTCTTAAGTCTTAAGTATGTAAATGATACCTTTAATGTGGAGTCCCACATTCTTGCTCCTCCTGGCTGTCTGTCCTATTTAGGTTTTACTGATAAGTTTGAGTCATGTGAATTGCCATGCCAGGTTTCAGTCCTACCAAATCATGTCAAACTTTCTTTCACCAACACATAACTGTAGTTTTTAATTTCTCTGTTGCTCACAGAATAATTCATAGCTCTCCTTAAGTTTTGTTTGTTTGTTTACAATGATTTTAATTTAGATCTACAGTTTATGGCTATGTATTAAGCAGTCTTTCAGCATTGCTTTTATATGCTAAGTTAAAGGCCTTCAGTCTCTTGTTTTGAGGTGCAAGCAGAATTACTTACAAAAATCAAAACTGTAGAAGTTCAATCATGAGAACACAACAGTATTTTACAAGGGGGTTTTTTTGTTTAACTTGTGGTTGTTATGTAATGAAGAATATATACAGAGTCTCTCTTTCTCTTCTCTTTGCTTAAAACAGATCAAGGTAAACAGTTGAAGCAGAAGGAAACCAACTGTTTTTCCATTCACCTTATTATTGAGCTGTGGTTAAAAGAACTTCCTTTTTGGTACTATCAAAAGATCTCAACTAAAACTTCAGTTGAACATGGAGAAGAAATAGACTCTTTCAGGGACGGGAAAATACATAGAGACACTTGCCTTTGCCTAATGAAGGCTAAAAGGTATCATGTTAATTGGGATTTGATAATTTTTCTAAATTACACTTTGTAGTATGGATGGCAGGAAATAGAAATTATTTTTGTTCCTTAGCTTGTGATTTAATATTGAAATTTTGATCTTACAAAATACTTTACATCATTGGTTATCACAGTTTGCAATTTTAGCAATAGTAGTATAAAATAGAAATACTAAAGGAACTGAAAACAGGGAGTATTTTAGAAACATGAAGTGTGAAGCCCTGCCCTGTTTAAGTTGAGAGCAAAACTTCTGCTGACTTCACAGAGGCCCAGATTGTAACCAAATAAGAAAGCACAGCCAGCAGAGTATTTCTGGGTGATTGTTACATGCCTCAGGAAGTATTACAAGGCATGAAACTAAAGGATGCATGAATTTAAGCACCCGAGAAGTGTAATAATCACCCGGGGGTGGGGGGTGGGGGAGGCTGACTTCAATTACAAAATTGATTTTTTTTCCCCTAAAACAAACATCCATTTGCTGACAAATGTAGAGAAGGAATGAACATCACATAAATCATAGATTTTCACTGGTGCTTGGAGTTCCCGAGTTATCCTAGAATACAGGAAGCACTGGATAAAGTAAATAAAGAGGTGGGAGAGTGGGACTTGGGCCCCAAGTCCTCTGCTTCTAGGTGCAGAGTCATCCTTTTTCTGGGCAGTCCATCTTTGGCCTAATTAATCTTGGGGATTTTTTGTTTTCTGTTTTTTTTTCTGTACACAGCTTAAGCAGGGAGGGAGTCCTTTGTCCTTTCTTTCTTCTTCCTCCCTCCATCCCCAGGAGCTGAGTAACAATTTCAGAGGTCAGCTGGAAATTATTTCTTGCTATCAGTCCTGCCTAATTTCACACACTTATTCAGACAGTGGGACTAGGAGCTGAGGTGTCCTGATTCCCTTTTTTCCTGGTGGAGGAAGACGTACATTTGTAGAAGAGCTGGGGTGGAGCCAGTGGTGCAAGGGAGGCCAGGTATCTAACGTTCGTTGTGACAAAAATAGGCTTAAAACACCCACTTTCAATCTGACTGCTGAACTTAATTTGTATAGATAGCTGCCAGTATCAACAATCATTGGTGTGTGTGGTTAATCTGAGAAGGTGCATCCAAATGTAGTTATGGTTGCATAATTTCTTGTCAGGTTCGAGTGTTACATTGGTAGAACATCTTCTGCAACCACTCCATCATAAGCTATATTCCACATTATACTTTGAAATGTGCATAATCCTTTCATTATTGAGAAAAAACGCCACGTTGGTTCAGAAATAGAGGAAAGCAGACGCTTAATTTTGAGATGTGCTTGATTTATCGTTATTCAGGAAAGACTTACATAATATACATAATATGCAGTATTTAATATCCATAAGTGCTTTCTTGAATAGAGGTGTTTTAAGCACTTGCTTAACAATAAGTGCCTGCTTACACACTTAGAAGTATCTCAGACATATATACATATATAGTTAATTTTTATTCTATGAGCAGCCCTGGGAGGGAGATAAAACTATTTACAGATTTAAAGTCAAGCACATGCATAAAGGATTTTAGGTTTAAGGTTTAATTTAAAAAATATAAACATAAGTCTAAATTAAATTAAAGTACTGCATTCACATCATCCTAAGTGATTTGTATGTCTTCACTACTAAGAATGTATTTGTAATTATAGTATCTTATACAAGCATTTATCAACAATGATGCTAGCGTGTTCATTTGCCACTTGGTGGCCTTTGGTCAAAAAAATGTTGCAAAGAAAATATGATTAAAATAATGTCCAGTACATAACTTTTAACATATTCTCTACAAAAGAGGGTTGTTGGGGTTTTTAAATTTGTTTTAGGTTTTAGCACAGAAAGAAAACAGCTTTCCTGTTTAGCAAAGAGCAGCCCAAGACCAGCATGTTTGATTGTTATGGTTACACTGCATCAACTAAAACTGTGCACAGGACTGCCTCTGTATTTCCATACAGATTTCCTCTGATTTCTGCTTTCCCTCTCATAAAGAGTCATTTTTAGAAATTACCACTAACAAATCTCAAAATGTGTTTGCCTGGAGTATTTGAGCACAATGGTTGGTAAGTCCCCAGATGAAATGACACAAATTTGTCAACAACTTCCACAAAACCCAGCACAGTTACTCTATGGGTATGGAAGTAATTCATTAGTAGGTCATCAGAATGAAATGGTTCAGAAAAGACTATTGTAATTTTTGAAAAAAGCTATCATCAACCTGAGAAATAGCAATGCTCAGCTGTAATCAGCATTTTCGGTACTGTCCTTAGTAGTAGTATTGAGAGTGCGGGGGCTGGTTTGAAGTTAAATGACTAAACCCTTTATCCTCACCCTAGTTTTGGTCATGTTTCTGTGTTCTGGTAATTCTCTTGTCTAAAGTCACATATTTGCTGCTCAGGTTGGATTTTCAAATGATTTCATTTCAGACATCTCCCCAGTTTTCGTATTTCTACACATTTTCTACAATGCATTTTTATAACGTCTGTTTTTATTTAAGAGTTAGTTGGCTATTTGCTTCATAAGTACAGGGCAAGTGAAAGCAGTAGGTAAAGAGCTGCCTTTTTACATCTATGCCTTTCGTTGTCGTTTTTTTCTTTAAAGTAATACATTTACATTTTATAATCATAAACATGAAATTGAAGATGAAATCAGTTCTCGAAAGATTAATTCAGCCCTGCTCACAGCTGCGAAGACTGTGGAAATAAATATCATTTTGCAGTAACGTATTCCTGACAAAGGGCATAACAAAAGACTGATTTCTATTCAGAGATAGTGGGTATATTTATTTTGCATGTTGGGGGGAGGGGCTGTGGTCGACTGCTTGCGACCCTGACCTAGTTTTGTAGCTGCTTATTATTCAGCTATATGTTTGAGAAATCTCTGTAATTTAATTTGGCAACCTCTTCTGCATGTCTGCACCTAGCAATAGGTGCTCTTAATATTAGTCATGTCCCATGCTGAATCATATTTATTTAGAAAAAGGAAGATCCTAATGCACTCATAACTCAGAAAGAAACTGTTAATTGTTAGCAGAGAACCGCCTGATTACAGACTGGATGTCTCGTCCAGGGCCCTGCCATAATTAGTAACCACTGTTGACATTTAGATTTAAATTGAATTTTCTTCTAATTAAACCCAGAGGGGGTTGATCCTCTCAGATGTACAGGTTAATAAAATTAGTCAGAAACTGTTAAACAGTAAACTGAATTCTCCAAGAGAGCTTTCCCAGTGTATTGTTAGGAATTCTGTAATTAATATTCAAAGGATTCATTAGATTTGGAGTTGTCCTTTTTTGTTTTGGGTTGCATCTGGGTTTGTTGCAGTTATTTCTCTAATTAGGTCTGTTTGCTTTTGATATCTACAGTAATACTAATTTGCATCATGTTTGTGCATGTGTAATTATAAGTGCTGTAGCACCGTTCATCCATACCGTGCAACTGTTACGTGTAGTAACAAGCTGCTTTTTTTCTAGTGAATAGTAATCTTAAAAACTAAAAGCAAGTGTGAAATGAATTTTAGGAATATGGCCTAGACTAACTGGTGTCTATTTGTCATTGTCATACAAATGTTAAAGCTGCCACAGGGTCATTTACTTCTTTATTCACCATTGTTTTTTGCTGATCCTTCCCAAGCTTTTTGTTTAAATAGGATTATTTTTCTGATGAAATCTAGATGTTTGTATTTTTCCTATTGCTTTTTCAAGTACCATCAATTGGATTGAGATCTTAGCCTACATGAAATTAATCTGTGGTTTTGCTTTCTTGTCCTGCTCAAAGATTAAGAAGTTAAGAGTATGAAAACCATTAAGCATGTGTGCCAGGAAACAGCAAGAGTATCAGTGATGTGAGAAAAAGCAGAGTCAGAAGTGCTATAAAGCGATATTTGAACATTAAACTTTGAGAATATCAGAATTTTTGCAAAGCTGCTCTGTGGGAGTAAAGTTTCTCTAACAAAGACCTCATAGCTGAACTCACTTGTGATTTTTCATAGCTCATATACAGAGGAAATCCAGTAAAATACTGTTGGGCACTAAGAACAATTTAGTACCAGTACTAAAAACTTAATATCAGTTTTACAAACAAAAGTGAAGAATGTATTTTACCATTTAATGAGCCTCACGAAAGTTATGGTTTTGGTTTAAATCAATTTCTGGGCCGCTGTAACTTCAAAATATACGTTTTAGAGAAACACAAAATGATAAATGAAAATGTATAAGGAATGCTTTCCTGAAAGATATGATGAAATTCATAAAAGTTGTTCAATACTATTGAATTGAATTTACTCCCAAAAGGAATATCATTTCTGTCCCTTTCTCCTTAATCATGTAAGCCAAACAAACAAAAAAAAATCTAGATGACTTCATTTTTCTTGCTTAGTCTGACTAAATAAATTGGATTAGGTAAAGAATGCTTCTCACTCAGAATTGGCTTCAGATGGTACAAAAACACTAAAAATGTATGGAACAATCACTGCACTGGTGTACAGCACTGGGTAAATTCCTCTCTCCTGCAGGTTTGTTGTGCAGAAATCACAAGGCAGATCAAACCAGGAGTGGCTGAAATTGTCAGGTCCAGAACTGCAGATTTTAACACATTTAGAAGTGTTGTTGATCTAAATGAGGCTTTAATAGGAACAGTTTGTATGGATAACAGCTTCTGGATTCAGGTGTGGTTCTCGAGGAAACATCCAGCTGAAAAAATCTGAGTAAGAACAATAAAATGGAAAATAAACCTCTTCAGCCCACAGTCCAATCAGAGTCTTTACACCAAAAAGAGACTTAATATTGCTATTGATTTTTCACGAAAGGTGCCTACTATGGTGATGGGCAGCAGTTCAGCTGAGATCAATAGGTAATTAAACACCCTATGAGAACGCAGTCTTAAACTGAATTAAACTAAACTTTTGCAGTGGCCAAATCACATTATCATAAAAATATACCCCAAAGTCTCAAAAACTAACTGTTATCACCTCCAAGCAGCCATAAACTTGATTCTAAGTTTGACAACGTAGTAGCCTTATTACATGGAAACTGAGCTTGCATGCATGGGTGAAAATATGCCAACCATGGTCCTTTTATGAGACTGGGAGCGTTATTGATAGTCCCTAGTAAGTGATCTTAGATTTTACCTCAGAATCAAATACAAGCTTAACCACTGGCAGCAATACATATATGAAACTAAAATTTGTTTCTTGTATAACGTTTAGATAATGAATTAGGAATAACAGTTTTTCAAAATCTTGACAGCTAGGCAGAGCTGTTAATGCAAGCAAAAGCAGACGTGTGATCACCGTGCTTTTATTAAACTATGTGCGTCTCATTGGTGCCAGCAGGACATCAATAGAGAAAGGAAAGAAAACAGCAGTTGCCAAAGAAGCCAACAGCGTGCCCATCAAGTTTGGCATGAAATACTTAAGGTCAACCAACAGTAGTCAGGAAATGTAAAACTGTCCACATTTCCTAGTTTACAGACCGTTTCAGCAAAATGCAGAATTAGTAAAGAGCAGCAGGCTTGCAATGTATTAAAGGCTTCTGCCACTTGAATAAGCAAGGTCATCACCCACAGAGACCAGGCAGCCTGGAACAGGCGCTACGATGCTTTGGGGTGCTACGACGTGGCCTAGCACAGGGCATGGCAGCCCATTTGCACACGACTCAGCTCCAGGGAAGCCAAGGGTGTGTTAACTGGGCTGGACTGTGAAAAGCCTAGATCTTTGTTCACACAGTCGCAGCAAATTGCAGATTTCAAGGAGAGAAATATTCTGTTTGCCTGGCCATATGTGATTGCATGAGGAAACGTGGTGAGACGATGCCAAGGCTTTTCGGAGAAAAATGGGCTAGAAATTGCTAAAGACAAATAGCTGAGGTTCTTTCATGAGTCTTTAACTGGAAACCATCCTTTCTTATTGCTGCGTGTATATGTAGATTTTTGAACCTCGTGCAGTGATATAAAGAACAAAGAATCAGTTTTCTTACCGTTACTCGTTCTTACTGTCTAACAGTATAACTTTTTCCTTCTTTCATTTTTCCACATGGTTTTGACAGATGGAAAATTAAATAAGTTATTCAGTGCATAAACTTGTTAGATATAGGACTGTTTTCAAAGTAAGCTTTTTTTTTTCTTTGAGATATCATTTGAGATACTTAAGTTCTGAAGGAAGCTGTTTTTTACTGGAAAGTACACAACTACTGCCACATAAACATAAAATCCAAACCTCCCTCAGTTTATTTGTTTCAGTCAAAAAAACACATTCTAAATCATCTGCCCAAGGATTTTTATTATGAAAAAATAATCATCCAAATAAGGGGGTGAACAAATGTGGAAGAAATGTTGAAATCACTGAAATTAAATTTTAAATTATAATTCATCTATTAATAATGCTTCTTAGTGTAAATAGTGCCTATGTTAATGCTTATCTTGTGAACTGGCAAAGAATAGGCATTATGTTGCATACCAGCTCTTGTATTCCAGATGTGAGTTGTCTGTTCCCCAGGTGCTCCCACTCAGCTAATATTTTCTATGTTAGGTAAAATATTTCCTCAACTGCAGATTTTTGCATGAAAACCGAGGAACGTATTCTGTATTTACTCTTTGTGTAAAGCTTTCATTTATGTCAGTGGGAGTTCAGTGTGTAGCATGAGGACTGTATATTTCCCTAAGTACTTGTAAGAACCATCTCCTTTTATACACTAATAGATTTGTCACATAGTAATTTGTTTTTCCAGTTATATGATAGTTCTATCAATGCAGCAACAAAATAGAAATAATAAAGATAACCTGTAATGCTAGATAAATTACACTTGATATATCTTTTGCTTTTTATCCTCAATTTCCCATCACCTGTACATGATGGCTCACCGTTCAGCCTTTATTTTGTCATTGAACAAATTACTTGTGCAAGTAAGCGCATTGGGCACAGTAGGATTACTTGCATCGGTTAGTTTTCACAGGTAGGAGAGGGCTGCCCAGTGTTACTGTTGGCCTTTTGTCACAAGGTGCCGAGTTCTCCTAATGAAGGTGGTGGGGAGATTTTCCTGAATAATTGGGCTCCAGAGTTCATGCAGGAGAACAAGTAGTGAGTGTCTTCATTCAGTTTTTCTCTGACACATCTGTGTCCCCTCCTCCAAATAAGTTTTTGTTCAAAACTAGCTGCAAATAGAACAACGTATGGAAGAATTGCTCTTCCACTTTATGGACAGGAGGATTTGCCATGGAACTAAGTTTGCAAGCAATGAGGGACTCAATAATGCAAAGTACCTGTGCCTTACTCTATGAATTCAGAGGTAATTTTTAGCATTGCCTATTAGGAAGGAACTATGAAAGCCAGTGACATTACAGGATTTATTTTTGTAGCCTACGTAGGTGAATTCTTTGATGCTTTTGCATTTTCACACATCCAGTGTTAGATGGAGATTTCCAGAATCACTGGGGTGTCTCGAAGATTGGTGTTTCTAAAGTCATTCAGCCCCCATCAAAGATATTTACCAGCTTGTTACAGTTTGAAGCATCTAAATTTTTGGAAATTCTGTTTTTTTGTGGAAATTGTTGGAGCAGGCCTATAAAATCTTTTGAAACTCATCCATCTAGGAAAACTTTCTGGAACTACAAAGTGGAAAAAGCATAGGTATTTTACTTTAAGAATGCCAGTGGGACTGTCCCTCATGAAAGATGGTGATTAATATGCATTTGTGCCGTCCAGTCAAATATAGAAACAAACATCCAGACATATGGTAAATTTTTCCAATGAAAGTAAAAGAAGTTTTACAATACTCCTACTAGTTCTGATAATGTTAAAGTTAGTATCTGAATGTTTTTAAATATCCAATTACAATATATAAGACATCTCTTCATTCTCAGCAGATAGGCAGAGAGGAAAGGTGTATAAGGAGGGATAATATATGTTATTGGAATGAATTATATAATTAGATTAGCTTTCAAAAAAGCAGGCTATTCATCAGGTTAATAAATATTTTCAGGTACAGACCTATCCTGTTATACAATCATAAATTAAATTGCTGGGTCTGTGCATCAGATACTTTGAACCTGTTGAGTGTCCCCCCATTTTTACTGAGTTTCAGTGAGAACTGAGAACACTTTGCATGTCCTCAAGAAGCATTCAGCAGAGGAGCAGTTGGAAAGAAAAGAGACACTTCAGTGGAGAGAGATAAGATCTGCTTATCTGCTTTTACATGCATGCGTGCGCACACACACACACACGCCTTCATTTCCTTTATGGCTATGTATGTGTATGTGCACATGCACATGACAAATCAAGATTTTATGTGGAAATGTGTGAAAAAATGTTGCCTTTCTAATCTTGCTATGAGCTAGACCATATGACTACGTTAGAGAGTTGGAAAGAACCTCTGGTGCAAATGTCTGAAATCCGATTTAGCTTTCTAGGCTTCTTGGCTGACAGCACACTGTGTTTTGGGAATGTACAAGCAAGTATTTAGTAAGAAAGGCATACTAAATGGGAGAAGTTCTGGACACCACTGCAGCTGAATCCCTGAAATACGTATCCGAGAGCTGGGATTTATAAAACCAAAGTTCAATGGCTGTATCATGCGAAGGCTGCAGAAGTTACATGGGTAGGGAGGCAAAATCGTGGGGCAGTGTACTCAATAGCACATGCAGGCAATATTGTGCTACAGTGCATAAGAGTTTGCTATCAGATACCGATCGCTAATGCAGCAGAATATGCCCTATGGCCACCAGTATATGGTTTGAAGGCTAGATAGCACATTTGGCCACAAAACGCAGTGACTGTCTCTGGGGTCTATCACAGGTAGAGTGAACAAAACAGGGTGTTTCTGACAGCAGATTGGGGTAGGCAGTACTGCTCACACCGTACTGGCTTTTGGGTGTGTTTTCAGGAGCACTCCTGAAGTGAACTGTTGAGGGCTCTGTTTCTGCAAGTTCAAAGATGTGCATATCTGACACGTAACTATTCGATTTGCAGCTTGGGGATGACTTCCCCACTCCATTAGAAGGTCTGTACACCTGTCTGGTGGATAAGTGAGAGGTGATGTTAACATTTAGAAAGTGGCTTAAGGAAGTAAAATTCAAGAAACAGTCAATTACAGGGGAAGGAAGGATGACAAAACTTCTCGTAACATTCGTATTAAACTCACAGTGGGACCAATGTGTTTAGACTGTTTTAAGAACTGGTTGTTGTTGGAAAACTGCTAACTAATTCACTAGGAAAAGGTTTTTTTGCATTAGTATTGTTGTTTGAGCGAAATTCTGCATGAGAAGGCTTCTTTGATACTTTTGGTGAGTGCATGCTTGTGAAATCGATTCCAGGCTGTCTAATAGGCTAATGGTGAGAGCTTAGACACTGGTCTTCCAAGTGAAAGGCTCATGTCCTTCCCAGCAAAGGGGGTAAGCCCAGAGAACTTCATACAAGTCTCACAGTAAAGTAAAACAAAATTGAAGGGAATGTGATTTTGTCTTCATGAATGTTAGGAATATTGTGCAACCTGGAAATGGGAAAAACTATTTCCTGCTCAGTCTGGGCTTTGGCTCTTTAATGTATTGCTCTGTTGTCGCCTTCTGCTTGCTAGCAGTTACCCGTGTGTAGTATATTGCAAGATCATTACGTCACTTGTCATGGTGATGTGTCTATTCCTTCCATTTTCATTAGCCATATAAGTGTTTTATTTCTACTGCAAAAGCTAATACTAAATACTAATGGTTAAGATAATTCACCTCCTTGGGCTTTATCATGTACAAAAAATATTTAAATCCTAATGCATGTTGTGATCTCTTAGGTGCTAATAATAACAAAATATGCCACTGTGATAGTCATGTTCTCACTTCATAATTAAATGAAATAAATCACTGAAGATTTGAAAAACTGGTTTAGTACTTTATGCAAATTGAATACTGGTTGGAATACTAATTAAGTTGACAAAGTAGCTATAAGACGCAATTTTGCATTTCTTTCAAGGAAGGATCAAGATACTTGATACTGTTTTCTTTGGTGATGAATGATGCATGGAAAAAATACCTAGCACAGTGATCCCTGATATCAGTGTTGAGAAATGCATATATACATTCTTTGTTAGTGTGAATGCAGATATGGTGATACTCAAAAAGGATTTTACAAGTATTTGGAAACCATTAAATATAAGTTCTGTATTTTTCTTGTATTTTCACAATTTAAAATGAGAAATTTAAGTCCTCAGAGTCTCCACCAAACACTGCATGGGAAAGGGTAGATTTGGGAGAGCACTTAAAGTCAGTGCAGTGAGGGGGAAAAAAGATAAAGCTGGAGAAAATTGCTGTTGACTGGAATCAAACTACACTAGTTGCTTACAATTGATTGTGTGTTGTTCAACCACAAAGATAAATTAGAACATAGAATACTGCAATAGAAAAGTGGTTTAGATGTCATAGAGACAGTATGACTATTTTTATCTCTCAGTTGTAAACCATAGCTTACAGTGGCTGAAATGACATTGAACTGTTTTTCTCTTTGATGATTTACAGCCTGTGTAGTGCATTTGTAGGAGCAGATGTCACGTTTTATGTATTTGAAAGTGTCAACACTGATGACTTATGTCTGAAGATTCTGTGCATGAATCAATAGAATGTAGTGATTTCCATTTCTTAAAAGAGTTTTTTCCGACATAATAAAAAACACATAGTGAATTTTGGTCATTATAATGCTACTCTTGAACTCTCATTTTTTTTGCCCTGTATTTTACACTTCCAGGAGATTGTTATTTTGCAAAATCCACTTCTCTTCTCACCCCATAAGCACAAATAGCTATGGGTAAACTGTCTTCTCTTTTACTTAACCTGTTTAATTTGGAAGGTGTACAACATACTTCATTTTCTTTTCAGAAATGAATGATCAAAAAACTTGGATAAATTGATAAAAGAAAATGCATCAAGGTTATCTTACTAAGAATTATATGAAGCAAATCTAGACAGATCTCATCCCCTCAACCTTCTCCCATATTTCAGAACAATACTGTCTGAAAAATTTGGGAAAAAGTACTTGTCATCCCATTAAAACAAAAAGTCAAATTTGCATTTAAATGGAAAATGTATCAATCATTTAGCATCTACAAACCTGGAAATTTTATTTTATTCTTAAAAAAAAAAGCCACATAAGACTTTAGTTTGCATATGTGCAATATTCTGTGTGCATGGAGCGGTTTCTTTATGCAGTCATGCAGTCATAAAGGCATATAAGAAAGTGATAGTTTAATTTAATATTTTTAATTCTATATGTGGAAAGTCTACCAGTATAAGTAGGAATTTGTGTGTAAATAAAGGACAGAAAATTGCTGTTTAGAGTTTTATTAATACTTCCGTATTAAAAACAATGAGCCAGATTTGTTATGAGCAGGTGTTGGGACACACATCAAAGTTTTGATTGGAAAATGTCCTTAAAAAAAAGGACTTGTTTACATCTTCCTAATTCCACATGTTCCACCTAGAAAAACCTAAGCTGGAGGGTAACAGAGCCTGGCGTTCAAAAAGATCTTTGAGTTTCTGCAGCAGGATTCCTTTTCCTTATTTTGCACCTTGAGTATTTCCATCAGAGCAATGTTTTCACAGTGAGTGTGAGTTTCTTACTTCATACATGTGAGAAAGGCTATTATGGGCCCTGACCTTTGGGTTTGATTCCATTTGCTCAGCCAGTCCGCCCCACAGCCACATGTGGGTTTGCAGACTGCGGAGAGCGCTAAGGGATGCTTCTGGAAAGGCAGTATGCTTCTCCACTTTGTATACACAGAGCAAAAGTCTGAGTATAAAGGAGATATTTCATGTCTAGATCTCAGCTGGTGACTCCTACCTATATTAGTTTATCAAAGAGTTGTCTGAGTTGTCTTCCACAAGCGAGAGATGGAGCGTGGAATTGTGATTTCAGTTTGAACTGAAGGTGGTTAAATTGCACTAGGAAAGATCTGGTGCTTTTAATTTTGGGAGCAAGTAGGTTTGCTTTTCAGTCATTGTCATAATACGCACAGAAGCTGAGTTTTCCTGATGGGTGATTACCTCATGATGTCACATGTTAATTGCATGAACACATTTTCTCGTTCTTGGCAGCAGTGTGGCCGTGGATTATTGGTGTCAAAAGTGCTGCCGAGCACTGCAGGAGATCAGGGAAACTGATAGAGCATTTCCTCACATTTCCCCAAACCTCTCTATTGCAATTCAGTATAACATTATTATACTGACAGCCTTACAGAAATACAAGTTACAGAAAGAATACTGAAACAGCTATGCCACAGTGCATTTAATAGCAGTGGTAATTATTACCATGGAGCTCCTGTGTTGTGCTAAGTATTTAACAGGTTCCTGCCCTGAGGAACTTGCAGCCTTCATGGTGCTCATGACAGACGGGCAAAAATGTGATGCAGCTTTACACAGAAAGTGTCAAATCCCTACAAGCAGAACATATAAATTGTTTCCTCTGCTATGCTAGGCATTCCCCAGTCTGCCTAAGGTGTCTGTCATTAGCTGGGGCTTGATCCTGGCCAAGCTGAGCTTGCAGAGAAGCAAGCCCTGAAATAAGACCTAGCTGAAGACTTATAGAATCATAGAATCATAGAATCGTATAGGTTGGAAAAGACCTTTAAGATCATCAAGTCCAACCATTAACCTGGCATTGCCAAGTCCACCACTAAACCATGTCCCTGACCACTACATCTATGCATCTTTTAAATACCTCCAGGGATGGTGACTCAACCACTTCCCTGGGCAGCCTGTTCCAAGGCTTCACTTTCAGTGAAGTAAAATTTCCTCATATCCAGTCTAAACCTCCCCTGGTGCAACTTGAGGTCATTTCCGCTTGTCCTATCACTTGTTACCTGAGAGAAGAGACCAACCCCCACCTCTCTACAACCTCCTTTCAGGTAGTTGTAGAGAGCGATAAGGTCTCCCCTCAGCCTCCTTTTCTCCAGGCTAAACAGTCCCAGCTCCCTCAGCCGCTCCTCATAAGACTTCTGCTCTAGACCCTTCACCAGCTTCGTTGCCCTTCTCTGGACACGCTCCAGCACCTCAATGTCTCTCTTGTAGTGAGGGGCCCAAAACTGAACACAGTATTTGAGGTGCGGCCTCACCAGTGCTGAGTACAGGGGCACAATCACTTCCCTACTCCTGCTGGCCACGCTATTCCTGATACAAGCCAGGATGCTATTGGCTTTCTTGGCCACCTGGGCACACTGCTGGCTCATATTCAGGCGGCTGTCAACCAACACCCCCAGGTCCTTTTCTGCCTGGCAGCTTTCCAGCCACTCTTCCCCAAGCCTGTAGCGTTGCATGGGGTTGTTGTGACCCAAGTGCAGGACCCGGCACTTGGCCTTGTTGAACCCCATACAATTGGCCTCAGCCCATGGATCCAGCCTGTCCAGGTCCCTCTGCAGAGCCTGCCTACCCTCAAGGAGATCAACACTCCTGCACAACTTGGTGTCATCTGCAAACTTACTGAGGGTGCCCTCGATCCCCTCATCCAGATCATTGATAAAGATATTAAACAGAACTGGCCCCAAAACTGAGCCCTGGGGAACACCACTTGTGACCAGCCGCCATCTGGAGTAAACTCCATGCACCACCACACTTTGGGCCCGGCCATCCAGCCAGTTCTTTACCCAGTGAAGAGTACACCCGTCCAAGCCATGAGCAGCCAGTTTCTCCAGGAGAATGCTGTGGGAAATGGTGTCAAAGGCTTTACTGAAGTCTAGGTAGACAGCAGCCACAGCCTTTCCCTCATCCACTAAGCGGGTCACCTTGTTATAGAAGGAGATCAGGTTGGTCAAGCAGGGCCTGCCTTTCATAAACCCATGCTGGCTGGGCCTGATCACCTGGTTATCCTGTACATGCCATGTGATGGCACTCAAGATGATCTGCTCCATAAACTTCCCCAGCACAGAGGTCAGGCTGACAGGCTTGTAGTTCCCTGGATCCTCCTTCTGGCCCTTCTTGTAGATGGGCATCCCATTTTCTAACCTCCAGTCAGCAGGGACCTCCCCAGTTAGCCAGGACTGCTGATAAAGGGTTGAAAGGGGCTTGGTGAGCACTTCTGCCAGCTCCCTCAGTACTCTTCCGTGGATCCCATCCAGTGCCATAGACTTGTGAATGTCTAAGTGGTGTAGCAGGTCGCTAACGATTTCCCCTTGGATTATAGGGGTTTCATTCTGTTCCCTGTCTTCCAGCTCAGGGGGCTGGGTACCCAGAGAACAACTGGTTTTACTATTAAAGACTGAGACAAAGAAGGCATTAAGCACCTCAGCCTTTTCCTTATCCTTTGTCACTATGTTTCCCCCCCGCATAGGGGGATTCTCTAGAATCCTTCTGATTCTAGACCTGTGTTTCCCAACCTCAGTGTCATAACACAGATACTCTTTCCTGATTTTTATATTAACCTTTATAGACATAACTAACTGTGGATTTGCATAATTTTCTTCAACAAAAGCTTGTCCTTTTTAATCAAAAATGTCTGCAAAAAAGTTGTATGCCTGGAAACCCAAATATGGTGCTCTAAGGATATTTGGAAGTTAAAATTAATGTACTTTGCATCCTTGTTTTCATTTGTGCATTAATCTCAGAACTCTGCAGCCCAAAGTTATCATCATACACTTTCTGCTGTCACCCACCTTGGCTCATACTGGGACATGTCTTTTAGCTAAGAAAGTCAGTTGCCATATAGGAGTTGTGAAACAGCATTTCCAGCAATCACTGTAGTGATTCTTCCAGTTAGGAATACTTTTTTTTTTTTTTTGCTAGTGGTTGAAGTTTTCTAAAGTGAAAGATTATGAAAAAATAGGTAGTTTGGACAATGATTTCTTTTTGCTGAACTATTTCTATGAAAAGATCTCCTCTAGCTTCACACAATCCCCAGTAAAACCATTCATATTTTTGCATTAAAGTATTTGAAAATAATTGTTTAGTGTAGTTCAATAGGGGTATATGAGATTGGGAGGGGCACAGAATTTACTCTGATTCTGAATATTCCTTTTTTACTGAGCATGCTCCATCCTCAGGAAGCTGCTCCACATGCCAATTAAATTGAAAGGGTACCATTTAGTCACATACTAGCCTATGCCAGAGCTAAAGGTTCACATTCAGAGTCGGCGTGCTCTCCCTTCTTTTTCAAGGAGAGAGGAGACCTTCCAGTGACTCTTGCTAATAAAGCTGAGCATTTCATGATGTTTATTATGACTGTAGAAAATAGAAAAGTGTAATCTCACCAGATGAATGTATGCGATAACTCAGTATTTGTGCAGTCTGATTTTTAGCAGAGCTGGGACTACAACTCAGATGTCAGCCACTTAGGCACAGAGTGCTTGCAAAGCTATCATTAAAGTGATCACACTAAATTTGTTTCAGACTGAGCACCCCCTGCAAATTCTTGTCTTCATCGTTTGGCAGATAGTCATATAAACTATTAAAATGTATATTTCGTCTCCCTCTATAGGTTGGTCTGCACACAAAATAAGAGCTGTTACTTTTTTGCAAGTTAAAAGTTCGCTTGATTTTACTATGTTTTTCAAGTTTCTACTATGGTAAGAACTGTGGTTCTAGATTCAGATTAAACTTTTTTACTGGTAGGTTTGAAGGTGGTTATAAATAATTTCCTCTTCTTTGCCTTGGTTTTATTCATTAATATATCATGGCTAAGCAACTGAGTAGCATTTTTCTGCCAGACTTCTGCCTTGCACAGGGATGAGCTGTTCAATGAACACAACAAAAATATTCAAGAATGGTTGTTCACGAAAGACGAATCCTGTCTCGGGGTCTGCCAGAATGCGCCCCACAAGTATCCTAACAAGACTACAGAATTCACAAAAGGGGATCATCATGGGTAGCCTTTCCAACACCATTTATTTACTTCTCAGGGCTTGTCAATGACATTATTCTCATATAATTTAAACAAATATTGTGATACCAACTTTTAAACCCACTATCAGTAATTCTCTTTCTGTAGCATGCTGAATAACATCACCAACAAATATGTATTTTTTCTCCTTGACAGCTTTGGATCGTCTGCCTTGTGGTGAGACTAAACCAATAAGTTCATTCCCAGAAGTTGCAGAGGCTGTTTAGAAATGAGGATCAAACCATTACATGGGTCTCATTCAGAGTAGCTGTAGCAGCAAGCATGTCTGTTAAGCTGGGGAAGTGCATAATTAATTCTACCTAATTCTAACTAGAAAGCAAATGTGTGGCACTGGCAAAAGTACAAAGATACTGCTGTAAATAAGTTGATGATTGAATGAGCGTGTTCAATTTAGCCAAATTGTAATTTATTCCTCACGGTCCATTTTGGTTTGGGTCCAGTTTCCACTTTCAGTGGAAAGTTTTTTTCATGGAAAGAAAATACTATATTTTCAACACTGTACTTGTATATTCTTGTCATTCCACAGACTAATTATTAAAAAAATGTATTTTGTACTCTTTCAGAAAAACAGAGCTGCAAAACTGAAACTTAAGTATTTTACAGTACATAATCAGTTAATTTCAGTTTAAATTAAAAATGTATTAAAAGTGATGAAGAAATGAATTGCATACTTTCCAAATTGTTTAAATACAATTTTTCTGTACAAAAAAAGGAACAGAAAATGCTATAATAGTTAATGCAAATTTAGAAATCCATAAAATTTGTCAAGAGTATGTTCATAAGAAGTAGTTTTTGTTATGGAGGCAAATGCTTTCCATATTTTCATTGGCATAATTATGTGAAAAGTTTAAAACTTTGTTATTTGGGATTGAACGTGTAGTGTCAAATCCAAGAGTTATTTTGTATTATTGAGTCCCAACATATCAAATTCATGAAATCTTGGGGATGTGAAATGAACTGATTTACAGGGTTCTGTATCTTATTAAATTTATGCGTACTATTCTGTTTTTCAGCGTGTTTTATTTATACAGGAGAGACCCACTGTCATATTGCTATTTCTAAAACTTAACATGAAAGTCTGTATTTTCATGATTCAAACAGAAAAAGTACATAATAATTTTAAATAATTAAATATTTTCATCCCTAGCAGTATTGTGTTTCTGAACAATGAAACCGTCCATTTTCATTGCCCAAACTGCAATTTAGCAGAGAATATTAAGTAGAAAGCAGATTTAGGTTTTTAGACATCAGAAAACCTACTTCAAAAACTTGATGTTAAAACATTTGTATAATTACATCATGGTGCGTATTTCCTGGGCGTAATCTTGAGTGGTGAGATGGTATAAGGGAAAATACATATTTCTGTCATAGCCTATAGCACTGCAGAGCCACCCAGGGTGGGTGGCAAGAGGGTGCCTTAACTTTACTGCTGTTAGTCTAGAGCAGTAGACTAAGCTACTAGAGCTACACTAACAAAAACTGGAACATCGGGTGAACAGGTCTGTGGAATGAAACAGATGGTGCCGAGGTCCAGGCATGGGCTTGCTGCATTTTGTTGGTGTGTTTGTTTTTTGGAGGTGTGTGACTTTGTATCAGCTCAAATTTGGCTGGTCCCAGGGACCTAACACTCATTAACATGTGCAGTACATCTGGCAGTTTTGTTTCATCTAAAAGTAACCTGTGTGTGTGCTTCACAATACCTTTATGCTGAGAAATTGCTATGAAAATACACTTCTCATCAGAGGTAAACAACTAAGTAAACAAATCCAGTGCCAGCCTGTGGAGAAGAGCAATGAAGATGAAGTAGGAGCTAAGAGGAATGGCATAATTAATGTACAACTTCTTTCTTTGTGCTCAGAAGGCTTGGGAGGAATTCCTGATGCTTTTGCTGGAATTGCTGCAGATTGCCTTACTTTGTAACCTGTCTTGTAACACCGATTCTTGACTCTGTGTTCTCACGTACAACGACTACATGGAGATGTACTAATCAACTGTAGGACTTGCAGTGTTGCAGCCGCAAGAAAAGATTTGTTGGAGAACAAGTGTTCTTGTTGAAGAATAATTCTTCCAGCCCATCATTTATTTCAATTGTTGCAATTTTTTTTGTGTTTGAGTTTGGGTTTTTTAAGAGAAAAACAGAGTAATAAAAATTTTGATTCAGCAGTTTTATGATAAGCCTTTTGGAGTTGTCTAAGCTCTAGTCATTAACTTCCAAATAAATATTTTATTGATTATTAATGCTTCCTATAACATCTCTAGCATTTGGTGGATACCTTTGGTATCCACAATCTCAAGAAAGGTGTTAAGTGTGAGGTGTTGGGAAAACCTAAGCTTACCTAGAGTTTAAAGTGGCAAGGAGTGACAGCAAGAAGAGCTTCTGTCATTATATGTGCAATAAAAAAAATAAGCAAGGAAAATGTGGGCTTGCTGCTGAATCGTGATTTGGGGAAAGTGGATGCAGATAAGCCTGAGATCAATGCTACCTTTGCCTCAGTCTTCACTGACAAAATCTTCTGGGCCTTTGAGCCTAAGAGACAGGATTTACCAGCAGAGGAAGAGGATCAAGTCAGAGGTCTCTTGAGAAATTTTGACCCATACAAGTCTATGGGATTGGATAGGGAACATCCAGGACACAAAGAGAGCTGGCTGATATCATTGTGAGGCCACTCTCCATTGTCATTGAAGGGTTGTGGAGAGTGTGAGAGATTCCCAATGACTGGAGACAGGCGATGTTGGACCCATCTTCAAAAAGGGTGAGAAGGACCATCCAAGGGACTACAGGCTGGTTAAAGTCATTTTTGGTTCCTGAGAGAATCATGGAGTGTGTCCTCTTGGAAGCTGTTTCTGCACACATGAAAGAGAAGAAGGTGCCTGGGAACAGCAGCATGGATCTCCCAAGGGTTAATCATGCCTGGTGATCTGTTTGCCATCTGTAGTGAAATGACTGAATCTGTGGATGAGAGGACAGCAGTGGATCTTTGACCTTGACTTCAGGAAGGCTTTGACATGATCTCACTCAGCATCCTTGTATTCAAGTTGGGACATTACAGCTTAGATGGGTGGACTGCTAGATGTGTGAGAAACTGGCTGACTCGTCAGGCTCCAAGTGTAGCAGTTAATGGTTCATACACTGCCTTGAGTCTGCTTACAAGCAGAGTTCTTTGGGGGTCTGTCCTGGGACCTAGCCAATTAAGCATCTTTATCAAAGACCTGGAGGAGATGACAGAGTACACTTTTGTCAAGTTTGCAGATGACACCAAATTGGGAAGGCCAGTTGATATGCTTGGGGACAGCATCACCAGCACCTAGACAGGTTGGAGGCATCGTCCAACAAGAACCTCATGAATTCAACAAATGCAAAATACAAAGTCGTGCGCCTGGGCTGGACCAACCCCTGCATTGGGAGAGGCTAATGGCATCCTGGGCTGTATCAGCAGGCCTGTAGCCAGTAGATCAAATGATATTATTCCATTTTTCTTCACATTCATTAGCGCACAAAATAATTTGGAATAACTTGTCCAGTTTTGGGTTCCCCAGTACAGAAATGGTTTGTAAACTGGAATGATTTCCATGAAAGGCCACCAAGGTGGTCAGGGAGAGATCTAGGGACTGAGATTCATTCAGCCTAAATAAGAGTAGCTTTGGGGTACCTAACAGCAGCTCCACAGAATCTCCAAAGGAGTTTCTGAGAAGGCAGAGCTATGCTTTTAGTGAGGTGCACAATGGGTAGACAGAGGTTGTTTATAAATTAAAACATGGGATGTTCTTAGTGGATAGAGAGAAGAAAATTCTTTGTGGGGATAATTAAGCCCATGCAACCAGTTACTCGTAGATACTGTGGAATCTTCATCCCTGGAGGTTTTCAAGGCTGAACTGATCAAAGTCCTGAGCAACTTGATCTGAGTACAGTGTTGACCTTGCATTGGGCAGGAGGTTGCACAGGTGCCCTACTGGGGTCCCTCCCAACCTGAATGTGTCTGTGGTACTAACCCAAGTCTGTACAGGTTCTGGGAGCTTGCCACCCACATTTTATATTGCCAAGACTTCATGAATCTTATGTTAGCCTCAATAGTTGGAATAAATAAATATAGTAATGAGAATTTCCAAGAGCCAGTGTGGACATTCCTGAGATTAGTCACAAGAAAATACAGTGGATTTAGATGTCCCACAGATGCCTTGCTTCAGTCAAGTAGTCAAGTCAGTCGATTTTCCAACTGAAGAGATGAGTGACAGCTAGAAATCCAGAGATTCCTGGAACATTTTTAAAGTGATTATTACTAAAGGAAGCTATTGCAGTCTTATTCAGTGTATGACATGAGTAAATTGCTGAATAAATAATTGCTCTGGATATTCTTCAAATAAAATTTATGTCTGCATCAATAATTTATTTAATAACTTAACTCCATATAAGTTAGGTTTTTAAATACAGCCTTTTAAGAAAGTGTTTCATTTTTGTATTCATTCTTCAAATTATTTTCTGTTCTTCATAACTGTTAGAGCTGATTAGTGAGGGTGCTTTTGCTAAAGCATTATATTAAATGAACATGTTACAGTTATGTGGTTTACCTCAAAAATGTTATGCAAAAGAGAATCTGACCCTCCATGTGTGTCTTGGAGGTGGGGAATGGCCTGTAGAGGCAGGAAGCAAGGTCTGAGCTACTAAATAGTCCTTAGTGTGCCTACTGTGGTTGCCACTGTTGTGTCTGCATTGTAAAAGGAGATGGTGGGATGGGAAACAAGGCTCCTCTTACTCCAGCTGGAGTTGAACAGGAGCTGCAGTGATGTTAAGTTGAATACTGTAGGTCTATTTGCATTGCTGCAAGATAGTATTTAATATTACCCATTGTTCTGGTAGACATAAGAAAGCTTGGAAATGACACAAACTTTCAGCTCTACACTTTCTTGCTCTTTTTAGTTTTCATTCTATTTTGAACATTGTTATTTCTCTTTTGAAACAAATATGTGGAATGATTGTCATTGGTGGTGATGCAGGAAGACAAAAGACAGTTTTCTTTTCATTGACTCTGTTAACCCTACAGGCTCAAAATAGTAGAGATGTTTTGATTGGTAAATTGAGTAAATTTGACAGAAAAATGTGCACAACTAGCTTTTTTAGTGGATATGTACATATATACACACTAGAGAGCATATATGTATTAGCTCTTTGTGGACTGTATTCTTAAAAGCTAAGGGGTTTTTGATTTATGGCTAGTTGCCTGCTTAACAACATCTGTAAGCTTTTGACAGAGTTAATTGTACAAATTTGTGACTGAAGTGGATGGTGGTAAAATGCATGATCCTGCCTGAACTTGACAATGTTGAAATCTGTAATTTGAAGCTGAATGTTATGAGCAGAACCCATTGGATGAGTAAATCTATCTTGGCTTCTTACTTCTTATGAGTTAGCAGTTACATCACAAGTATTTTCCCTTTGTACACTTGTCAGTATAATTTCCTAATGAATTTAACTTATTTCCCCTGCTCTTCACTGCTTAACAATAAATTCTCACCCAGTCGTTTGAGTTTAGTTTCTTATGCCGTCCTTTTCATCTGAACAAATTGTTTGTATACAGTCCATTCTCCATGAGTATTAATTTAATTTTCTTCCCCTGCAAATGTGTTTAAACTTTTTTCCATTCAAGGCCTTATCTGAAGTCCATAGAAGTAAACGTGGGAGTCTTTCCAATCATTTAGCATATGCACAAGATGCAGAGATATTTTCTTCTCACTGCTGTAGCATTGAACAGATTCATGATCTAAGAGTACCCTGGTAGCGTTTGGCAGCAGGTTTGAACACTTCTTGCTAAAAAAAAGTTAAAATATTTTTGTAGATTGGGTGATCCAGATCTAAGGGGCCTTGTCTGCAATCATGCCAACAAAGTTATGCTTGACAAAGTTGGAGATTACTTTTCTTCCATTTCAGCCAATGTTACATCTTCAAATGCAAGAGGTAAAGGAGCACTTCTAGCTATGATCTGTAGAATAAATTATTGGTAAGTGAAGTGAAGCAGAAAGGCTCAGGGGCCATTTTGGAATCAGCTGTCAAAGGGCATGATGCCAGCTGCTTTGCAGGAGCCATTATTATTCCTTTGTTCAGGAGACAATCCTTGACATTGTCAAGTCTCTCCAATCTTTGCTCTGACTTGAATGTTCCTTTTTTTGGAGACTATACTCTAGCTGGCTGTGTTTAATTTAGAGAACACTAGTCTTACAAACCCAAAGTGAAGCTGGCCTAAATCTAAGTGTTGTGTGACGACATATATGAGGTGATGGAGGCCTCTTCTTTTTCGTTTCCTAAAATGCTCATGGTATTTTGTGTGGAATGGTCAACTACTTTCACAGTCTCTGGCTGTGCTACACTCATGACCAGTCCTTGCTCGAGTGACTCCGTTGCTTGTTTGCCCACTTTGTACTGTAGAGGGAAGACACCCACAAGAGAAAAGGCCTGTTTCACCTTTTGAGTGACTTGCTCCTTATGTGGGTGATACTGCTTTTCTTTTTATGTCTGTTGTAGTTTTACTGCTCTTTTAGATTACATGTTCCAGTGTCTCACTGAATGTTGTTTTCATTCACCACTTAAACGTGAGTTTGTCCAGCTTTAATTAACCAACCTGGATTCTCAAACATTACCTGGAATGCACTCACCTGTAATACTTTACAGATGTTCCTAAATATTAGCAGAATAGATAAATACATTATTTTAGACACTGCTAACACCAAAGTAAAACTAGTAATAACGTTTTTTTTGCATTTCTTTGGCTTCTTTTTCTGACGGCTTGGCACCGAGATCAAAGAGCTTTCAAAAGACATTTAAAAATAAGTCTTCTACAAAACACTCAAAATAGGGATTGATGTTGTATCTTTATTTTATTTTGCTGACATTGGCATAAAGAAATATTTAACCTAAGTCCACACAGGGAAATAAAAAACAGGACCGAGAATGGAATTTCCAAATTTTTCGCTGGCTGCCCAGTGGCAATATTTATCTCCTTAGGAAGAAGGAGCTGAGGTGCTTTTTAAAGCAACCAGAACCAGGTGTACGGCAGTGTAACTCAACAGATCACCAGTGCTTCTGCTGAAATATTTAAAATTCTGATCTATACAGTTTTCTGTTGACTTGTAACTTATTCTTAAAGTAAGACAGCTTGTAACTTATTATTAAATTTAAAGTGCACTTACATTTATTGTAGAATATCTAAACCGCATTGGAGGTGATCCATGGCAGGGTCCAAACCAAAATTGACCAGATCAAACTATGGCTTTCATGTAATCTCTGAGTGAACAACACCAGCAAGAAAGAATATTTCATCATGATTTTATTCTGAAAGAGGCTTTTTATAGTTCTTGTTTCATATCAGAACTTTGGCTCCTTTGATGTATTTTTCAAATTCACACACCTAGTAGATCAGAAAGTCCTCACTCACTCACTCACTTCTGCTGTATTGTGAGCAATAAGAGATCTTATTAAGTTGTAATAAGTACCTAATATATACATTGTGCAAATGTACATTTTAGTGTCCATTTTATATTTTTTTATCTATTGTAGATATGACACATAGATCATGTGTCTCTTTTATACTTGGATACTTTCTGGCTGTTTTTCTTTAGAAAGAGTTTTAAAGGAAATTCAAAGCTAATGATCTGTTGTTGTGGGGAACTCTACTACCACATTGGAAATCTGCTCTTACAAAATCAAACATATGGTAACATTGCACCATATGTTGATTTTTATATTTAGTAAATGCATAAATATGATATAACCTTTATAAATTTCATTTTATTATATTTTGACTGATAGGGCTTTATTTTCAAATGGAACTAAATGCAATCCTTCCAAAATGTGTCATATTGTTGTATTTTCTGAAAAATCAATGGGAGTTATTAGTACAATGTGAAAAATAATTCCTGTAATTTATGTGTGTGTACACACACCAACTAAGCTTATGCAGTGATACATAGGAGAAATGCAGCAGATACTACAGCTGCTGAAATGTGTAGCTCTAGTATGTATCTTTTTCTAACTGTAGAATCTTAATGACTGTATGGCAGAGATTTACATGAGAAGTATGGTATGTGAAAGCTCAATTTGAATATCTGGTCTCCTTTATTCTGTATTTTTCTTTTTGAACTTGTGAACCCATTAAATCATACTAATATTTGCCTTACTGTTACCCTTATTATTAACCTTCCCCCTACCCATGAGCTTTGTTTGGGTTTTTTTCTCCTCCTTCTGTAGAACTTATGGAGACATTTTGGCCATGTCGTACTGGTCCATTTTCAGTGCTATGTTAAGACTTGAAGAGCCAAATACGACTCAATGTATTTCAGCTTTAAGTCCTTCTCTGCATGCGTTCTTGTGGAAATTAGTTTTCCAAGGAAATGCAAAGAGTTACATGCCCTCCATTGAGGAATGAAGCATCAAGACCAGTCAAGGACAAATTGATTAAAAACAATGGCTTAGATACATCAAGAAAAATAATTCTTGGTCCCCACCATAAAACCACATAATGATTCCTTACTCATTTACTTTACTTCACTCGTGTAACAGTTTGCACAAGGATAAATGCTGTAGCAGATACCACAATTCCTATTGTGCAGATTCCAAACAGAAGCACCCCCTGTGGCTTTCTTCAGAAAATGTTAACCAGATTAGAAGAGGAAAAATTTCATCCCCTCTCTAACAAGCCCTTATCACATCCTTCAGAATATTTTGCTTAGAATTATAAGACATTTTTTATCTTCTTCAGTAACTATCTTTGCAACAATTTCTAAGCTATCTCCTGCTTTGAACTTTCTTCTACCTAAAGTGTACTCACTGCTTGACTTCTGTTTTTATCTGAATATTGCAACAAGTATGGAACATAGGAATATATTGCTGGAGAACAATGGGATGTTCTCCATACTGATGAGAATCACAGAATCACAGAATCACAGAATCATATAGGTTGGAAAAGACCTTTAAGGTCATCGAGTCCAACTGTAAACCTAACACTACCAAGACCACCACTATACCATATCCCTAAGCACCTCATCCAAACGTCTTTTAAATACTTCCAGGGATGGTGACTCAACCACTTCCCTGGGCAGCCTGTTCCAGTGCTTAATAATCCTTTCAGTGAAGTAAAATTTCCTAATATCCAGTCTAAACCTCCCCTGGCGCAACTTGAGGTCATTTCCTCTCATCCTATCACTTGTTACCTGGGAGAAGAGACCAACCCCCACCTCTCTACAACCTCCTTTCAGGTAGTTGTAGAGAGTGATAAGGTCTCCCCTCAGCCTCCTTTTCTCCAGGCTAAACAACCCCAGTTCCCTCAGCTGCTCCTCATAAGACTTCTGCTCTAGACCCTTCACCAGCTTGGTTGCCCTTCTCTGGACACACTCCAGCACCTCAATGTCTCTCTTGTAGTGAGGGGCCCAAAACTGAACACAGTATTTGAGGTGTGGCCTCACCAGTGCCGAGTACAGGGGCACAATCACTTCCCTAGTCCTGCTGGCCACGCTATTTTTGATACAAGCCAGGATGCCATTGGCTTTCTTGGCCACCTGGGCACACTGCTGGCTCATATTCAGGCGGCTGTCAGCCAACACCCCCAGGTCCTTTTCTGCCAGGCAGCTTTCCAGCCACTCTTCCCCAAGCCTGTAGCGTTGCATGGGGTTGCTGTGGCCCAAGTGCAGGACCTTGCACTTGGCCTTGTTGAACCCCATACAATTGGCCTCAGCCCATGGATCCAGCCTGTCCAGGTCCCTCTGCAGAGCCTTCCTACCCTCAAGCAGAGCAACACTCCTGCACAACTTGGTGTCATCTGCAAACTTACTGAGGGTGCACTCAATCCCCTCATCCAGATCATTGATAAAGATATTAAACAGAACTGGCCCCAAAACTGAGCCCTGGGGAACACCACTTGTGACCGGCCGCCATCTGGAGTAAACTCCATGCACCACCACACTTTGGGCCCGGCCATCCAGCCAGTTCTTTACCCAGTGAAGAGTACACCCGTCCAAGCCATGAGCAGCCAGTTTCTCCAGGAGAATGCTGTGGGAAATGGTGTCAAAGGCTTTACTGAAGTCCAGGTAGACAACATTCACAGCCTTTCCCTCATCCACTAAGCGGGTCACCTTGTCGTAGAAGGAGATCAGGTTGGTCAAGCAGGACCTGCCTTTCCTCAACCCATGCTGGCTGGGCTTGATCCCTTGGTTATTCTCTACATGCCGTGTGATGGCACTCAGGATGATCTGCTCCATCAGCTTCCCTGCTACCGAGGTCAGGCTGACAGGCCTGTAGTTCCCCGGGTCCTCCTTCCGGCCCTTCTTGTAGATGGGCATCACATTTGCTAATCTCCAGTCAGCAGGGACCTCCCCAGTTAGCCAGGGCTGCTGGTAAAGGGTTGAAAGGGGCTTGGTGAGCACTTCTACCAGTTCCTTCAGCACTCTTGGGTGGATTTCATCAGGCCCCATAGACTTGTGAATGTCTAAGTGGTGCAGCAGGTGACTAACCATTTCCCACTGGATTATGGGGGCTCCATTCTGGTCCCCGTCCCTATCTTCCAACTCAGGGGGCTGGGTACCCAGAGAACAACTGGTTTTACTATTAAAGACTGAGGCAAAGAAGGCATTAACTACCTCAGCCTTTTCCTCATCTTTGGTTACTGTGTTCCCTCCCCCGTCTACTAGGGGCTGGAGATTCTCCTTAGCTCTCCTTTTGCTGCTAATGTATTTGAAGAAGTATTTTTTGTTGTCTTTTACAGCAGCAGCCAGATTGAGCTCTAGCTCAGCTTTGGCCCTTCTAATTTTCTCCCTGCACAGCCTTGCTACACCTTTGTAGTCCTCCTGAGTTCCCTGCCCCTTCTTCCAGAGGTCGTAGACTCTCCTCTTTTTCCTGAGTTCAAGCCAGAGCTCTCTAGTCAGCCAGGCCGGTCTTCTTCCCCGCTGGCTCGTCTTTCGGCACCTGGGGACAGCCCACTCTTGTGCCTTTAGGACTTCCTCCTTAAAGAATGTCCAGCCTTCCAGGACCCCTTTACCCATAAGGGCTGCCTCCCAGCGGACTCTCTCAACCAGTCTCCTAAACAGGCCGAAGTCCGCCCTCCGGAAGTCTAAGGTGGCAGTTTTGCTGACCCCCCTCGCCGCTTCTCCACGTATCAAGAACTCTATCATTTCGTGATCACTCTGCCCAAGACGGCCTCCAACCATCACATGGCTCACAAGTCCTTCTCTGTTCGTGAACAAGAGGTCCAGCGGGGCACCTTCCCTCGTTGGCTCCCTCGCCAGCTGTGTCAGGAAGTTATCTGCCACACACTCCAGGAACCTCCTAGACTGTTTCCTCTCTGCTGTATTGTATTTCCAGCAGACATCCAGTAGGTTGAAGTCCCCCACAAGAACAAGGGCTAGTGATCGTGAGGCTTCTCCCAGCTGCTTATAGAATAGTTCGTCAGTCTCCTCATCCTGGTTGGGGGGTCTGTAACAGACTCCCACCACAATATCTGCCTTGTTGGCCTTCCCCTTGATTCAGAGAATCAGGAAGTGGAATGACCAAAAAGTTAGAAGTGGAATGACCAAACTGAGAAGTGGAATGACCAAAAAGGCACATGCAGTCTTCATGGCAGCCTTTAGATTTGGTTAAAGAGGTAACAGATAAACTGCAGTACAGTTAAATATGAATAGAGTGCTTCCTTATAGTTAGGCTGAAAATTTTGTAATTGCTTAGATTATTAAAATTCACTGACTGCAAAGTCATAAATAGTTGTTTGTTATCTGTTTGATATGAAATAATGTAATTTCCAGGTGAACCTTCCTTATGAAGAGCATCTTTCAACATCTTCATACAAGTTTTCACAACAATATTATATTCTTACATAAGTAATTCTGCATGTTCTGGGGCAACAGGGAAAAATCAGTTCTTTGGCCTCACATGACTTTCCAAGGATATACCTTCTCATTTGCATGGTTATTTGCATGGTGCTTGCAGAAAAGGAGATCCTGAAAACATAAACTGTGGGAATGGGTTTCATTTTTTTTTTCTAGTAGAAATGGAAAATGGATGAGATCAGTGAAATACTCTGATTTTTTAAATGTATATTTTCAAATCAGGAAGCTCTGTCAGTCATTAGATACACTGTGCTTACTGTAGTAATCCTCGTCTGTAGGTACAGAGTGATAATAGGCAGGAACCAGTCAATCAGCTGTGATTGTCATTTAATTGTAAAGATCTGAGAGACTGAAATTTTTTTTTCTTGGACTCAGGTAACATAATTCTAATGTAACCTGTGCTTGTTAAATTCAGCTTTACTTTCATTTTACTTCTGCAAACAACTATTCCTACATAGCTTCAGTGAGCCACATCCGCTAGTTTGAGCAGCAGAGATGGATAGCCTGAGGTTGTCCTGCGAGTTTTCGTTTTATCATTGTACAGGCACAGCATGGACTGCCAGGTACAACCAGCGTAAGGAGGATTCCAGCATCTCCATCATACAGTAAGCTCCTGTCAGCGAACAGATCTTATGCAGTGATACACTAGTTAAATTTGACAAAGAACACAGATTGTGTAAATCATGCTGTTTTCATTGATTATAGTCTGAGAGTGCATTAATCCTCCTTAAGGCTCCAGAAATCACTTTCATAAATGTGAGTAGTACAAGAAAATGTTTAGTGAAGCTTTTCATGGATTAATTCTTTGTTAGAGGGTAAAGTATTTTCACACATACAGATATTAAAGCGATAGTTATACTTGGAGATTTTTTTTTTTTTTGCCTCCACTGAGCATTTGTTTACTATAACCCCTTGAAGGTTAATTTTCACTTACGTTTGACAGGGACATACTGACAAGAAGCTTTGACACACATCTTGTGTTATGCCAACTGTATTAATTAAAGCAGTACTCTGACTGGGGTGAATTTTCTGTGTAGAAAAGAGAGATCCAAGTTTAGAATTAGAAAGTGATTCCCACAATAACTTTAGGCTTATCGTTGCAAGGGCTCTAAGGGAAGTTGTTTACAATTTAGGGGGTTTTGAAACTGGTTTTGTTCACTTTTAATCTGTATCTTCTGATTAGGTAGTTGGACTTCTGTGTTTGAACATTATTGTGAGAGGTTTTTTCCCCCTGAAAAATGAGACTCCCTTTCTGCTTGAGGAAATATGTGATTTACTCTGTTTTTGAGCTTCAGGGCCAGTGCCTAATTTTCTTTTTATCACATTCTTAGTTCCATAGTAAGCAATTTCCTTTGGCTTCACTGAACAGAAATTCTTTGGATATCGTAATTATAAACTATACATTATGACTTCCTACAGTTATTTTTAAAGAGAGAGATTATAGCATGTAGTTTTAGACTGCTTTTATTTTATTGTCTGTGAGTTTATTAATGCTTGTATATGTAGAGACTTCAGCTGATAGACTATCAACTAAAAAAGGGCCAAACATTATATATACTGGAATTCAAAAGCACAGCATAAAGTTGCCAAAATAAAATTGCCAGCACACCTTAATCACATTTTTATCACCTCATACTTCACTGTAAGAAGCATATTTTCAACCAAGTTTTATATGAAACAGATCAAGGCATCTCATGGCTCTGCAAAAACTCATGAATTGAGTGCAAATTATCCCATAGCAATTCAGAAGTCTATTTTGCTTCTTAAACATTGTGCTAAATTGTTTCTTCTTTCACTAACAGTCTGCACTAATAAGTAATAGGTTGGATTTGTGGGCAGGGGTGCAATAATTTCATGCTGCAGTGCCATCAGCCTGTCTGTAGATTGACTGCAACCGTGGAAATTCTTCACTGGGAAGACCCTTCATGACTGCTTTTGCCAGTTTGATTCTGCAGGTAGTGCTGTATAAGACGCCTGCATCCATACTGCACAATCCAACCTACTCTTTATTATTTCCTACTGTTGGGAAAAGTGTCACATGCACAAAATTGTTTCCCTCAGGGAAGGGAATCCTTTAAGACAGCAGGCAAAGCCATCCCTGGGCTTCTTCATAATACCTACCACTGATCTTCAGGAGAAGCAGAAAATGGGGATTCTGCTGGAACTTCCTGATGCCTTAGTGGTGACTTAGCTCCTCAGGGATGGGGAGCAGAGGACACCTGGTCCTGGAGAGAGGTAGTGCACACTTTACACTGTCCCATTCACTTCATGGTGTGCAATGGTTAGGATTCGTCTCACAACTTTTATACGTCTTAAGTTTGATACATTTGTCCTAGAGTCCCTTTATAGTCAGCAGGAAAAAATACGCACATCATACAGACAGTTCAGCTGGCCTGCCATGGAAACCTGCTTCCACAGTTGGAAGTTCAGCTTTGACACCCATCTTCCCTCTGTTTAAAACCTTTTGTTTTGCTCCCCCAGCAAGACACAGTCTTTCTCACCCAGGTCTGCTTCCTCCTTTAATCCACATTGCACCCTAGTCTTTCTACAGGTGCTGTGCTTGCATTAGCTGTCACCTGCCTACTTTGGGGAGGCCCAGCATGAACACGGCAGGGGGCTCAGGAAGCTGTCGGGGTGGCTTTCTGGGTCTGAGAAGCAGTTTCCCCTGTAAGTGGCAGGGGAACATTACTCTTCAGGTGCTGCCTCTCTTTGGACAAGACATAAAAGGGCATTTTCAAAGGTACTCAGATGCGAAGTGGAAGGACTGTTCACTAAAACGAGACTAGAGTAAAACAACAGTGAGTAGCCTTAAAATCGCCTGTCTTGTTTAACTGAGGTGTGATGACCATGCAGGGAAGTCACTGCAAGCCTCTTCAGTTCATCCACATTCCTTGTCCATCTGGCAAGGATATTTATAAATTCCTGAATTTTATGGTGCATTGGAAGGTATTTCTGAGCAATGTCCCCTCTTTACTACAGAAGTGGCTGTGTTTCACTGGTAATTTACATTTCCATTAGCAAAGTGTGCAAGGCCCGAAGTCTTTTGCGTATACCCCTTAAAATGGCCACTGGAGTCAAGGGGCGCTGAACACAGATTAAGGGCAGAATTTAGTCAATATTTGCAAAACACTTTGAAGTACTTGGGCATGAAAGACATCATATTAGGTAAATATTATTTTCATTCCGAGTTAAATCCTAAAATCTGTACTTCAAGTGTTCGTAATTTTTGAGCTGAGGTGGATATGTGCATATGAAAAGATTTTATTTGGACTAGGTTTGCTTGCTTACTTGTTGATCCTAAATGAAATGAAGATGTTTTTTGTTTTGCTTGGCTGAGGGAAAAATAGCAACAGCCCTTCCTACCTCCAGTCTCCTTGTTTTCTGTCTAGAAAGTGCAGGCCTGCACAGAAAAGAAAATCAAATTTGAGTTTGTTGATAGTTAGTAAAGAAGGACCAAATGTCTCATATTTTGACATTTACTAACATAGATTTGCCTTTCAAGACATATTGTTGTTGTGTAAGCCAGATGTAAGCCTGACTGCTTTCATCCACCCTTTCCTAGGAACTGGTGCATCTCAGTAGTCAGGCCGTATTATAGCAATGCCCAGTGGTGACGTTACACATTGGGGATGACTGTTTGTTTATGTAAAACTTGCATATTAAACAGTTGAAGTTGATGCTGGTAGTAGCTGTCTACTGGAAGAGTGGAATATATTCTTCCTCAGATCACTGATTAAAGAGCAAAGACATAAATTTGTGTTCGGCTATCAGAAAAAAAGCCAAGTGATTCGTAGTAAGAGAAGTGTTGGTGAACCACATTTGTCTGGACATCATAGCTCTCAGCTCAGGCTGGAGAGCTGGAGAGAATCACCATGTCCACAAACACACTAAAGAGCACAGTACCTTCCTCTCTCTTTTCAGGTCTTCTTTTCCTATCTTTACATATCTTTCCTTTTTACACTGCCTGCAGTGAGTATATCATTTATCGGTTAATAAGTTGTCTGACAAGATAGCCACTTTGTACCTAATTGTTCAGTTTATTTATGTATTATTGATGAGCCCAGACTTGAACTCTGCTTTCCTTAGAGGCTGCTTGATAAATCTGTTGGCTAATCCTATCTAAGACACTGAATTACCTGCTGTAGCATAATACATGACATTGCTTTTGCTTTGTATTCTTAAAAGGAGCTGGTTATACATTTCCAATGAGCTGTGTTTAACAGTAAGAAATAAAATCAGATACATAATTCACATTGCTCTCTGTGTTAACAAAAGATCTTCAGTGATGCACTGTAACGCATAAAATACTTCCTCAGCCTTTAAATCAATGTTCTATTTTAGCTTGTAAGGGCTCACGTAGCTGAAAGAACTTCTGAACTGCAAAATCGTGATTATGAGTAAAACTATTAGACATGTCAAAACACTTATGTTGTGTATTACTAATATGATCTGAAAATATTGGAAAATTAATCACCTTATAGTTTCCAAGGCAGTAGTTACTATTTCAAATGAATGAATAAAACACCAAATTAATTTTCTATCAAAACATGAATCTAATGATGGCACATTTTTGTACTCTGTTATTATTTCTGAACTTTTGACTTGTAGGCGCTGACATAAGGGAAAGTTGGGAGTATTACAAGAACTGTAGAGTGCAGGAAGAAACAGTGATACAGTATGACTAGCTATTTATGAATTCAGCTATTAAGATTCTGGAACCTCTGCAAAACCCCGGCGCCTCTTAATACTTCTCTTAGAAGAATATTACAAAACAGATTGTCACTGACACCAAAAGAGACTATGTGCCGAATGCGTGAGCCCATTTAATGGTTTGCCTAAAAATGAGAAAAAGGCAAAGTAGAGCTTCATTTCCTGGGCCTGATCACTGGATGTTCTACTCAATGTCAGTCTTGAAATCAATTGAATTGTACCAGCACAGACCCAGACCAGTACCCTGGTACAGGACCCGTCTGTGAAAAGGTGTTTCATTCTGAATTGCATTCAGATCAAGGACATTTTACTCCATCAGCAAATATATGATTATTTCAACTGGTGCTTTGTATGCCTTTTAATGTGGGAGTGAAGGAGCCAAATATGGTTTTGGTAATGTTTATGCAGCTGTTGTGTTTCTGCTGGGGTTGTATATCTGCAAATCAGAGCATGATTTGCCCATTTGATTTTCTCTGTTCCATCTTTACTTTTTTTTTTAACCTAATAGACACAGAATGAAGTTATTTAGACTGGGAAAGTTTAGTTTGAAAGTGAGTTTGACCATGTGAAGAAAGTTTATTCTGAGTATGCACAGTAGATACATCATCTTAGGTATGACCATCGAAGCTGTAGTTTTCAGTGGGTTGTTCCATAACTTTAAAAATGTTAATATGCATTTCAGTCTTCCAAACACAAAGAACATTTTAAAACAAAAATTATTCAAGCCATTTATTTCAAGTTTAATGTGCACTCATTTAATGGTCTTTAGGCATAGAAGATTATGATAATTTTCATCACAGATTTTATCAAATCTGGAGGATGGTGTATTAATAATTCAGCAGTTTATACAGAGAGGTGAGAGACTATAATATGGGGCACTAAAATGATAAGGCATATTTTCAATGACATTACTGTTATAGAGTACTTTCATTGATTAATAAAATGGCTAAAGAGTCTGACTAGGCTATAAGATTGCTGAAGTTAAACAACAATTATTGTACAATTGGGTAAACCAGAAGCAGATATTGTGATGCTGTGGGGAAAATGAAACATCAAAAGCTAATAAGAAGCCATTTTTATATCATAAAAGCATGAGAACAGCTCCATCAAGCTTTAATCACATTGTTATATTATACATTTATTTTAAAATTATGTTAGCTCATTAACAGTGGTTATAACATAGATTGTTATAATTATAGTAAGATTAGCAAATACTTAGTTTTGCTTCTATTTCCGTGCACCGAATGCACAGGCTGCACTGTGTGAGTCGTAGGATTATATGTCTAAAACATAGCACTTCTGTATTTCAAGGGGTTTGTTGTTACATTGGTGTCACAGTTCTGTTCAAAAATGCTGACACCCACTTTGCAGGGACTGGTATTTTAATGCCAGCCAAGGTGAGGGGAGCCCATGGCCACCTTGTCCGTAACTCGTCTCCTAGCCATGGGGTGCAGAGTACCTGTGTCCCTCTGAGCGGCTGCATGTGGGGAATGACTGCCAGTGAATCGCAGCCCTGCTGCAGCCTGGCCTGCCAGAAAGAAGCCTGCACCCGAGCTCCTTTCATGGTAAGTGGTGAAAATGAAGCACTTCCCTCGTGTCTCTGCGTGGCCCTTTCCAGCATAACAGAGCTCAGCTTGTTTCGCTGCATTCAGGGACTTCAGAAGTACATCAGGCTGGAAATTTTGAAGTTAAATAGTTTTGCCAATATTCATTTGACAAAACCATCATTGCCAGGTTTTTTCAGTTCTTCCTTAAGAAGAATTTCTCAGGGCCAGGATGTGATTTCTGTTCAAAACTGGAAAGACCGAGACCAGAAAATAATGTACTGTGAGGGAGAGTGCTCAGCTAGATGTGAGAGAGGCAAATTCAAGTCTACGTCATCAAGCACTTTTAGAAAGTTAACTGCCACAGGAAGTGATATGAGAAGACTATCCCGTAGCCTGTGGCTGTGGTGCACAATTGTTATATGAGGGAATAGCAGAGCAGGACTGAACCAGGGTTTCCCACAGTGCTGCTGTGTGCTTGAACAGGCACATTCTTCTGGTGAAAGAGTCTTTTTCATTTTTCATGTAAAAATGTTTCAAAGTTAGTTTCATCATAAGATTCATCTTGGAAATGGTTGATTTGAAAAAGCATAGGGCTCTGACTTGGGCTGAAAGCTGTGGAGCTTAGATCTTCACCATTTGTCATAGATCACGTTATCTACCCTAAATATATGGCAACTTTCCATGCTACTGTATAGGTCAGGAGAAGCTTTCAGAGGTTTCATTTATTAAGGGCTGGAAAAAAGCAAAGCATTTTCTAAATAAAGTGTGCAGGGAGGAAGAGGCTGATGCATACCCACAGTCTGGATGAACCCTGGGAATAGAGAACCTGTTCAGATTTGTCCACAGCTAGCTAGAGCACTACATTCATTTTGGACGGCACACGAGATGGTGAAAAGGACATCAGTAAAGGGAAGCACACAAGTGGTTACAAACGAGGAAATGTTTGGAAAAAAGCATGTTGTCAGAGAAGGTTAAAGGAATTTAAAATAGGCTTCCTGAAAAGAGGACAGAGTATCTGTCTTTAAGTGTGTTCAGGAGTGTTATTAAAAGGTAAGAATCATTAGTCTCAGCAGATTGTAAGGATGGAAAAAGGTCTTAAGATAAAATAGTAAAATTGCTGAAGAGTTTTAAATGAAAGGAGAAATTCATGGAAACACCATTGCTGGAGTTGTATGGGAGGCAGGACTTGACAATAAGCTTTTGCGTATGCTGTGTGAAACGTATTCTGCTATTATTCAAGGGATGGATTTGCCTGCCCAGGGAGCTTCCTCCCAGCGCTAACGTGACTGCCTCATGCTGATATGCATGGCCTCTTGGAAAGACAACAGCCATGATGCTGATAATGCCAGGTTTGAGTAACTTTTGCTATCTGATTTGCTGTGAGGAATGTACAACAGTAATAGATTCAGAGTGTACTGATGGGCAAAGCAGCAACCAGCGCTGAGGGTAGCACTCTCTTCAAGCGGGAGGGAGGAGGAGGTAGAAGGTACATTTTTCATCTGTAAAGGGTTTTGGTAAGAGAGTGGCAGGTACAACTGTAACTTGATATTTTAGCTCTTTACCTTCAAAACTAAGAAAAAATTGAAATATATTTGCGTAGACTTGTTTTTTCTGTTAAAAGAAAATATATCAAATGTATAAAGGAAACACTGTTGCAGACTCTTTAACAAAAAAAGTTGTTATGACTGCTACTGGACAAAATAGAAACAAAAGATGAAAACAGTCATGAAATAATTTAGTCATAAAATGAACTGTAATCTTGAAGGTCAAATTTTATCTTAAAAGGTGTAGAGAGAACACTTAGAATTTTTGAGAACTGATAAGTGATTTCATTACAGCAAGGACACATCTTCACTGAAGTCGATAAGAAAAAAAAGTAAAACAACTTTTCCTCTTCTGCTTTTGAGTAATATTTTGAACATTTCTAACCACATCTACTCTTGAATGACCTATTTTGGGATAGAATACTGCAAATTCTCTACATTGCTCTGTCAGTGTGTCTCAGCTCAATCTGTAGACCATCCTAGCAAAGAAGTAAGTCAAGCTACAAGGCTTGTCAAGCTTTTGAATCTTTGTTGGAACTGTAAACATAAAAATTCATGTTGCTTCAGATTCCTCTTTTGAACATGCATGGGGCTCCAACTTTTTGTTTGATGCTGGCAGGGAAATAAACGTGGGTGACATTCTTCATTAAAATAATCCTGTTGAAATTAATGGAGCTCCTCATGTACCAGAGTAACTGTGGATGGATGGTCCACATGGCTGCCACGGTAGCTGTTTTGGTAAACTACGATTGTGTATCAGCCCAACAACACCCTTGTCATTTAATAGATGTCTGTGTTTTGCTAAATCCTTGCAATTAGTCATTTTTGTTATCAGCCTCTCCAGGTCTGAATTAGTTGTACCTAATGAGAACCCATCAGACTGTGCTAAATAATTTGGTTTACCAGAAATTTAAGCTGATTTGTCCCATTTGAGTTTGGCACATACTTCAGTATTTTATGCCTGTTCCTGTAAATTTCTGAGTTCTCGGGTCCTATCTTATCACATATTTGAATGAGTGCTTGATTTTAAATACTCTCACACTGTCATCCCCTTCAACGCGATGATTTTAATGCATGTTATGCATGTGCTCAAATGACCTGCTGCATTGGTCTGGAGTGCTTAAGTTATTAGATGATCAAGCCTTTCAATAACTTCTTGAAATTGGTTTCTAAGTAAGCCATAGATTTCTAAGTGTGCCATGGGTTTTTTTTCCTTACTCTTTTAAACATGAGGCATAGCAGTATGCAGGCAAGATTTTCTAGTTACCTGGCAATTGTTACCTGTATTTTACTTCTCAAGACCTTCTGTCATAGGATTTTCAGAATAGTAGTGGAATTTTGCTTGTGCTTTTGTTGTTAATGTTGTTCTGGCCCATTTTATTTCTAAGATTCTGCTGTGTAGAAGCAGATGTACTTTCCCACAGGAACGACATATACCCCATTCACTCTATAAATAACATAGTGGGTCAAATTCTGTCCATGGGTCCCTGCACACAGCTCCCACTGTAGTCATGCAAGGGAATGGTTTTGTCCTAGTTGTGCAAAACTCATTCACTAAGGTCTATGGAGCCTCTCTTCTGCCATACTGCAACACAGGGGGCTCTGCACGTGAATATACAAAAAATGGTCTTTTTTTAGTCATCTGTCTGCTCTCTGTAGATCCTTTTTATTAAGCTTTCCTGTGTTTTGTTACATAATCTACCATTTGAAATGATGAGGCAGAGATGAATATTGACAAAAATGACTCTGAAATTCAAGGTAAGAAGGGCCCTGTTACCTTACCATTCTACCTGATCCAGTTCCTGTCCAAATGTCAATGGCACAATTCCCTTCACCTTCCATGATGCAGGATCAGACCTTGTCATGAAACTGGCCAGGTGTGTTGGAGCTGGAAAATATTACAAGCCTACCAGGTTAAACAAATTTCCTCAGCTACTGTAGGCAGAAAAAGAAAGGTCTAACCTTAGTTGTTCAAACCTTTCCACCTTATCACCCAATTTTCCCAGTGGGTGGCTACATCTATAATTTAGTGTGGATTGAGTAAAATAATAACAAAAGCACTTGCCACTTTGATCTCGGTATGTTTATTTAATGAGTGTTCAATATGCAAGAGATAGTTTAGCATAGGAGTCCAGACTACAGTGCATTGGTTTGGTTTTTTTTTATTTTTATTTTATTTTATTTAACACCCAAGGTTAAAAGGAGCAGGAGCCCAGCAGAGAGAGTTCAGAGTTCATCTCTGCATGCTCACTGTCTTCCATTTAAATGTACACAAAGGACTAATACAGTACCCGCTCTCCCCTGGGCTGTCTTTGATACACTCAGCTGTGCCTGGACTCTGCCACTCCTCCTATCAGTCTGATCCTACTTCTATTAGCCCGCTGTGCTCAGCACTGTAACCTCATTCAGCTAGCGCTCTGCATGCAGGCTAACAACTTCAAGGCTCTGTCAGGCATTGACACATGCAGACTCCAAGCGAGAAGCTAAACACCCCCCTTCACCTCCTCTCCGGTTACACATTAACCTCTATTAAGTGCAGGAAAAACACAAATGCTGTAGTGCCATCATTCAGGTTTTAACTACCAGTGTATATTTAGATATTCAGCCAGCTTGCCACCATTGAGAATGTACTTGGCAAACCCTCTGGTTCCTCCCCTTTCTCGCAACGAGAGTGGTAAATAGTGAGTTAGCTTGGGGAATGCAATGGTAGAAGGTCTGGGTTGGATATTTACGGCACAGGCATAAAAATCTGAGAGGAAACTTTGACTGCACTGCCTATACTTTTTTGGCAATAGTATGTGTTATAAATGGAAAATGAGATGAAAATGGTTTCACTCTAGGAGAATCAAGCAGGGTATTTTCAAAACATGTCCTCTTTGAAAGCCAGGCTGTAGAAAAGACACAATGCAATGCTAGTCTGCAAGCCCTATCGCACTTTGATCCAAGCAGTGAATGTATCAAAGTCCATTGGGTGCTATGGGCAGAGAGAGTTTTGTCGCTGTTTTTGGCTCTTTCTAAGTATAGGAAATGTCTGACAGAATTTCTGTCAGCAAAGCAGCACCCTCTCTTCCCGCTCTGGGGCTCACTGCCAGTGCCCACCCACCTTGTGGCTTGCTCCCACTCTTCGGGGAGCCATTGAGACCGGGACAGATTCCTTCCCAACTCCAATATGCCTAGCCCACACATCACTGTACTTGGATTAATTAAACACATCACACCCCATATTCCTGGTTTAGACTCTTTGGACATCATGTAGGAAAATGATAGAGACATAAAGGATTTTCCTAATACTTTACTCCTGAAAACGAGTTACAGAATTAAAATTAATAACAATAATAAACTTGAGACATGCCATCTCCTCTCTAATGCTTGGCACATCAAACTTTCTGTGACCTGAAGGGCTCTTAGTGTTCCACGTGGGACAGGACTTCTCCATGTCCTGCCAGTCTGGCCATACAGGGACATCCAGCTCTGCAAAGAAATTTGACTTCTTTTTGCCATGGTGCTCCATTCAGGCATTTTCACCCAATCTCATAGTCTTCCAGTACTCTCCTCTTTTCAAAAAAAGATCCTGGAAGGAAGGAGGGAAGATGGCAGAACAGAGACAATCAAAGTTGATAGTACTAGATTGTTTTTTGACAATTTTCCTGTGATAGTCCTTCAGCGAGGTGTCAAGCCCCTTTCCCAGGATGGATGCCTGTCTGGAATGCATTACTGTAACCTGTCTTGGGCAAATTTAAACATGTGTTCAGTACAGCATACAAAATGGAGTTCAGGGGACAAAATGGAGTTTCAATTTAATACAGACAGCGCTCTGCCAAACTGTGTCAAGAAAGGGATTTACCATCGTGTAATAATGTTTACAAAGCATGTCTGTTTTTATCTTTAATGGTTGCCGTAACAAGATCAACTGTTTCTTTAGCATAGCCATTTGATGATTTATATTGTATCCCATCATTATTTTAGTCTCATTTCAGCAGCTCTGAGTAAAATAAAATATCACTCTGTTTGTCATCGAGCAACCTGAGAAAATGCCTACTCTTGGCATTTGGTTTAAAATAAACAAAATTACCTAGTTTTAAAGCTTTTTCAGGATTAGTGGCTTTTAGATAATGTAATTTACAAATGATATCTATAAACTGTAAGCACTAAAATCACTAACTCACTAGAAATAAATAATCTTTTTACACAATGTTATTGCAACATTTTCTTAAAATGAAACACAACGAATTATGTTGGGGTGCCGTCAGAGCAAGGTAAATTATAGTTAAAAGGTATAGCTCAAGTTTAAATTTAAATCTAGCTTCCAGTTCCAATCTAAGATGGGAGAAATTTGTATTTATATTATGTGATTAATAACACAGGCTTTGAAGATCTGTAACATCCTTTGAAGAAATCAAGATGTCGAGTCCAAGTGGCTTTACCCAGAAGCTGAACTTATTAAATACAGCAACTTTCACCAATTTGATCATCTCTCCCCTTGCTTCTTCTCCTTTAATCTCTATGTTTCAGGATATTGCTGTTTGTCCTGGTTTCGGCTGGGACAGAGTTAATTTTCTTTCTAGTAGCTGGTATAGTGCTGTGTTTTGGATTTAGGATGAGCATAATGTTGATAACACACTGATGTTTTAGTTGTTGCTAAGTAATGTTTACACTGGTCAAGGGCTTTTCAGCTTCCCATGCTCTGCCAGGTGCACAAGAAGCTGGGAGGGGGCACAGCCGGGACAGCTGACCCCAACTGGCCCAAGGGCTATTCCATACCATATGGCGTCATGCTCAGTATATATAAACTAGGGGAAAGCCGGCTGGGGGGCTGCTGCTTGGGAACTAGTGGAGAGCAATTGCATTGTGCGTCACTTGCTTTGCATATTCTATTATTATTATTATTATTATTATTATTATTATTATTATTATTATTATTACTATTACTATTACTATTACTATTATTATTATTATATTTTATAGTATTTAATTTTATTTCAATTATTAAACTGTTCTTATCTCAACCCATGAGTTTTCTCACTTTTACTCTTCTGATTCTCTCGCCCATCCCACCACGGGGGGAGTGAGTGAGCGGCTGGGTGGTGCTCAGTTGCTGGCTGGGGTTAAACCACAACAGTCCTTTTTGGAGCAAAACAGCATCTGAAGTTGCTCCCCCTCCACACCCCAGCCCCAAGCTTGTTTTGGCATCAAAAGCCATATGGGCTAGTATTCATCATGCTTCCCTGCCTACACTGCAGTTGGACGAGCTGTAGTACTATCATACTGTGCTGCACTTCAGTATGAACTAGAAGAAGCTCAAAGATCCATGTGCTTGATTTTTTTTTTTTTCTTTTAGCTAATATAACTATGCCTGCAGAACTTAGGGCACATATATATATATGTGTGTGTGTGTGTACAAAGAGAAAGCAAATATGCAATTCCCTCAGAAGTTGAAAACTGTGGATGAAAAAGGAGCAAAATAAACCCTCACTTCTCTCAACAACAGCAAAGAAGTGTGAGGTAGCAAGAAAAGAGAGATAAAGAGACGGGTGAAAATGCGTTCTCCCTGTAATCCAGATAGCACAGGTGACCCTGGCAGTGAAGACAGGGTGACTTGGCATAGAAGAAGGTAGCCCGTGGGGAGGGGAGGACACATAGTTAGGCTGGAAGCCTCTGTTGAACCTCTGCATCCATGTGGCAGTTGTCATGTGAACTAGCTACATGAAGTTAATGCAGTTATGTCTCTGCATTTATAATCACTGTATACGCACATACAGTTAGCAGTATATAAATATGTTTTGTTTCCAGTTATCCTCTTTGGCTTTCAAACCCTTCTAGTTCTTTCTGCCCTATTGCACCTTCCTTTTTGTCTTCCAAATTATTCTGTGTATGTAGGCTATAATGAAGGTTCTTTAAGTTGATGTCACCATGAGAAATTTTGTTGTCTATTTGTTTTTGTGCAACCTGATTATAATGTCTTCGTGACATAGTCCACACAGGGTGTTTTTCATTTGAAGAAGCACATAAAGAATAAATAAAAAAATTCCATTCTTGCAAGCTTTGCTACTTCATAATCATTATTATAAATGCTGGCAGAGTTGGCTGCAACCTAAGTGGGAAGATTAAAACGGGCTTCCTGGCCATGACTACATCATATGACTCTGATGTGATGCCATGCTAATGGGAGACAAAAGCCAGCTTTGGATCCCTTGGTAAATCCATGCCTGATAAAACAGTCATAACACTCTGGACATTTGCTGAACTCTGCCATAGCTCTTGCATCAGTAACAGTCAGCCAGTGTTTATGTAATTACATTCCTAACTTATATGAGTAAATTGCATTTAATAACAGCACTTGGGTATTTTGTGCATGTTGGTTGCTGAACATTATAGCTTGTCTTACAAAGGTTATTCTAAGGGAGATTCTAACTGGCCATGCCATAGCGTTGCCTGAATGTTTTATTTATAATAATCATTTAAATAAAAAATATGATGCAATTCTGGATATATATTAAAACCAGCTCCCAGTTATATATCTTTTCATATTACAATGCAGTCATATTCTTAGTTTGCTCTCACCCAAACTTCTCATGCAGTTACACTTTAATATGAAAAGAAATGTTGTCAAGAGTAGTTATTATGACACTTCAGAATATTGTATTAGCATTCACTTTTAATAGATAAAAATGAAAGATTTTGAAATCTGCCCGTAATGATACTGAAGGATCTTGGAGACACATTGGGAAAGCTTTAGATGAAATGTCATATGATATATATACATCATACATAGGTTCATAAAAGACAGTTCATTTAACTGCCTGCCTTTGTGTTTTGTCTGTTCTGTTTGGATGAATCATCCACAGGCTAAAAGTGACGCTTGTGCAGTTTCTTTGTTTGAAATCAAGCACAGTGAGTGGGAGGGAAGTTTAGGGAATACAAGGTTCTTGTAGACCTGGGATGATGAGTAACATAAGACGATTTTGGAGGCATGGAGTATAACCTGGAAGAAAAATCTGGTGGTTGGAGGCATCTTTGGGTCGTATCTGTTGATCTTTTGACTCACTGTCTGATCCAGATAGGTTGCTTGAACAGCTGTTGCATGAATCGCCTCATTTGTAAAGCTGAATTCAAGGTGGACGTAGTATGAGTTGAGTTAAGCTGTCCTGGAGGAGAGTTGTTGAGAGGTGCCATGCTGCAGAGCCTGCATGTTACAAAGCAGTGTATAAAAAGGCGAAATGATTCAATGTTCATTTGTGGGGTTTAGGGGCTTGTTTTGGAAGCTTCTGATACACATGGGAAAAAACACCAGTAGGACACCTTCCAGTTGATCAAATTGTTGGCATTTTTTTCTCAGTTTATTGTTTCAGTGTGGGATAGTCACATTTGTGCAAGGTGGGCACAGATACAATGTGCTGCATCAGTGTCTGAACTTCTTGTTATTGAAGGCTTGTGTACTGTTTTTATGGCTGGGGTGGGATGTATAGGTCATCTGTATTCCACACTTCTTTGGTAGTTGGGAAAGGGGATGATGAATAAACAATTCAGTATTGAAGTAAACATTTTGTTTTATTTTGGTATACAAAAATCAGAATTTCACTTTTTTATAAACACTTTAGTAAACATTGAGAACTTAAAGGAGGCATCTCCTGACAATACCCACTGTAGGAAGTGCATGTGCATATGCTTCATCATTCGAGTTTACGGGTGTTTTTCAGGCTCACATCTGAAGTCTTAGGAACTGCCAAGAAGCCATGCACCACACTGCACTAGACTGAGGGCAGATAATAACTTATATAGTTGTAAATGTAGTACAAATACTAACACAGCAACAGTGTTAGTGTCAGCTAATACATTACAGTCTGCATCCTGCAAATATAAACAGTACAAAAAATGCACATTGCATCAAATCTTATTGAACTATACAACCTATTACAGAACACCTTACACATACTTCTAACAAGCAGATGCTGAATATTGCAGTGACTAAACTCCATGTTTGACTATTGAAGAAATTAAGTAATAAATCAAAAAGCTGCTGGGTATTTTTAGATATTAACAGGTCACTCATTTTACAGACGTTATGCATCAATATATTTTTCTGAGAATTTACCCTAACAAATTCACTCAAATCGTTGCGTAAGGTCTTTTCTCGTTTAAGGCCAAGCCAAAAGGCCAGGAAGTTTAACTTTAGGTATATTTTTGGGTTTTGGTTTCATTGATACATGCTCACATTAAGTCCACAGGCCATGGTAGAACAAATGCATTTCAGAGCTAAATAGAGGGCCACAAGCAACGAAAAGGAAAGGCTGAGAACCAAGATCCTATCAATGCCTGAGGCACCACTAGTAGCAAGGCACCGATCAGGTAGGCAGATGATCCCACAATTAACACACAGAATGATGAAAGTTTCCAAGATTCATGGAAAAATGACCTTAGAGACACTTTTCTGTGAATGCAGACTTGGTGATTGCAAGCTTGGGAGCAAGGACACATAACCAAACATCCAAAAGAGGGAATTATCTGAAAGACTAGTATACTTCATAAAGATTCTTAAATCACAGGCTCAGGCATTATGGAAGGCAAAATAAATTGAAATAACCCTGGACTGTATCTAGCCTGTATGCAGAAAAGGAAAGAAATTTCTTCATGCTCTTTGCAGCTAAACATGTGCAACATAATATTTGAATTATAGCAATGTTTACAAGTAGTGCAGCAAATATATGAGGGTAATGAGGGAAATTCAAAATAGGAGACTTAAGGAATCATGCGTTCCAGGGCAGATAGGACTACCATAACCAGCCAACGTAACTATCCTGTCCATAGGATTTCTCATAAATACGATATGGAATGCATCTTTTCTGAAAAAGATATCTAACTTCATCTTAAAATGTTCAAGAAATGATGAGTTTGCTGTTGACATAATGCTTAATTACCTTCTAAAGTAGGAACTTGTATCTTATTTCAGAACTGAATTTCTCTAACTCCCATTTCGCAACGCTAGATCTCATTATACCACTGTCAGGAAGGCTGACATCTTGCTATCAGACATCTTTCCAGGGTGTAAGTACCAATCGCAGTGATCAAGGCACCTTTCAGCCTTTCGTCTGACAAGCTGAATAAGTTGAGCTCCTGTAGGCCTTGCACTGGAACGCTTGGTTTCCAACCGCAGGCGGTGAAATCTCTCTTCAGAGTTTCACCTGTCCATCTGAGTAGAAGAAACAATGCATTTTTTCCAGTGTGCAAACAATCCAGGTGCTAAAATTTTTTTCCCCAAAACTCTACTTTGAATGCTAATAAATAAGAACATTCTTGAATGAGAAAGCTGAAATAAATGGCAAGTGTAAACAAGAAACAATAAAGGAACAACCATCAATCCCTATTTTTAAGATCTAATCCAACTATCTCTATTCCATCAAACTTTGGAAACACTCTATTCCCTATGGCAGATCTGTGCCCGTGGCATAACCCTTTCCCTCCCATGAAACCAGGGCTTCTGACAGATAGGCTGTGACTATCTATTAAATAGCTCTGGCCAGGAAGCGCAGACCATCAACTGCTGTGCCAGGAGCTGGCACTTGTTCATTTCTACCGCTGCTGTTACAAGCCTTGTAGCTTCTGGCAGAAAAAGAGGATGAACAGTTGGAAGCCAAAGCCTTTTCAGCTGCCTCAGCAAAAATTGGTAGAGCTATCTTGCCAAAGCCACAGTTTGACTTTGCCACCTTGATCTAGTTGAATATCCCGTACCTTGCAGGTAGAATATCCCGTACCTTGCAGGTAGAATATCCCAAGAAGCTCAGCACGGATCAAGAAATGTCTAGGGGATATTTCACTGCCACCTTCTGTAGGAGTAGAGCAAGCTCAGTAGTGGGGACTTTTTAAAAATGCTGCCCCACAATCAAAAATAATGGCTCATTTCCAAAATATGTCACTCTAAGAATTCACAGAAGGGGTCAGGTGAAAGTTATTTAAAACAGACCTCGTAACAGCTGGAAATTTGTGGTTGATGACTGGGGATAGGGATTCCTGCTGTTGTTCATTTCTACTTGAAAGGTTTGAAAAGATTTTCCCTACCTCTTGAGCAGACACTGGGACTATAGTTGCCTTGTTGGCACTGCCACTTGAGCGGGCATGACAAGAGTTCTGTGGGGACATTTTCCAGATTACATAAGAAATCAGTAGTTTTATACTTCTTTGTGTTGGTACAGGATGAGGCTTCAGTTCTACAGTTTTCCTCCATCTAGACCTTCAGATTTTAATCAACTCCTTTCTATCACATTTCTGTTACTTCTTAACTGCAGCTAAGGGGAGAAAAAGAACAACAACAAAAAAGCTTTGTGTACATTTCCAGGAATGGTATTTATCATTTACGGAAGGGTATTTTTGCAGTTCTGATTATGAATGTTTACTTTATTCACACATCGAGCAAACTATCCTCTTATACCATACGGTCAGGAGGTATATACTGTTTCATACATTTGGATGTCTGAAAGCTGTCTGGAAATATATTTCTTACTTTCTGATACGGGAACATTTCAATAGGAGAGGGTTTAATTTGTTTTGAAATTTCAACTCTTGTTCTGCTCAGAAGCTAAAGTTGGAAGCCATTAAGATGCATTTTAGTGCAGTTTCTGTTCTCATCTTCCTTTTCTCAGTAACTGCGCAATTCACTTAGTACTTCATTACAACCAACAGCAATATGTATACATGGTGCACAAAATGAGCCATTTTGTTTTAAAACAGATTGCAGATGAAAGGAAACCATTCATTTCTTGCTTGCTAGCTGTAATTACTAGAGCGCTAATTACTCCAAATCACTGTCATCCAGGGTCAATAAGGATGACAACAGGAACATCAAAGACAAGATGCACACACGCAATTACAAGTCTCTAAAACCAGGCTGTAATATTATTTTATAGCTACTGTTTTTTTCAGTTAATGCTGAAAAATATTCAAGTTTGCTGAATGTTTACTATTATTTCCATTGCAGTTTGACGGTGAGAACATGTATATGAGTATGACAGAGCCGAGCCAGGACTATGTGCCAGCCAGCCAGGTGGGTTAATTAATCTTCTCTGCCTTGTTTCAAATTGTAATTAAACAAATTCAAAGAGTTGCATTGCAAATGAGTGGCACTATCAGTAACTGCTGCAATCAGGAATAATCATAATTTATAAACAAAGCATTTAAGCCTTGTTTCCAGTTAATGAGATAGAGCTGATAAAACACCAGAGTTGGCGTTTGTTGAAAGATACTACCTTGTTTCCTCTCCAGAATGCAAGCAGCTGTTTTGCCAGCATGATCTTTCCTAAACAGTTGTTTTACCTTCAGGAAATAAAGTCTTTACAGGTGCAGGTTATTTGTTTATCTGACTGCAGACAAGTTAATCATTATAAGCTACACATGCCACAAATAGCTTTAATTATCACTTGTAGGCCAGTTGTAGTTGAAGAATTGCATTTTTAACACTAATCTGAGGGCTGAGGAATGTTGCCAACGTTACACCATTAGCATGGGGTTAAGGCAATGACTTGGTCTTCTGTAGCTTGCAGCCCAAAGGGTTTAATGTGATGTGGATTCTTTACAGGTATTTTTGAGTCCTTTCCCTTTTGGGTAACCCTACACACTAAATTCTGATATTAGGTGTATATTTAAATATCTTTCACCTTTCCACTTGAACCCTAAGATACTATAGATTTCTAAGAATGAAAGATTTGAATTGCCTCATAAAAAGCAAAAACAGTTTTGAAATTTTTGGTTTGTCTAACTGTAGCTACATCTATGTGTAGAGGACAAATTTTCATTTACTTCACATGTTTCGGTCAGTTTAATTCCACATTAGTAAGTGATGGTGATAGTGGTGCAGGTCAGTTAGATTGTGTCAGAAATTGCCCTGAATAATCAGACTTGTGGTCTAGGTCATGCAATAACTGAGGCCCAGCGGTGGCTAGTCTGATATACCTATTTCCTTGAATAATCAGACTTGTGGTCTAGGTCATGCAATATCTCAGGCCCAGCAGTGGCTGGTCCTCTTTCTGACAGGAGCAGTAGGATTATATGAAGAGCTCTCATTAGGTGGGAAATGTTTGCATTTGTAGTAAATGTGTGTAGATGAGCAGGATGTCATTTAGGAATCAACAGCTTTGGAAAGTGACAGTACATTCAAAGCTAAATGTCCACATGAAGTACGGTTTTTCAGATAGCCGTGTTGGTCTAACTAATCATGATGTGTAGTACATGGGTTCATTTGGGGACAGGGAAGCAGAAGGTTGTGTGAGATGAGCTACATTGTTCAATCAAAAAGACTGTCTTTAAAATGATCCACCATGTTGCTTCCCAGCTTTCTGTTGAAGTTATTCTGAAATGCCTTTAGAGACCAACTGTACTTTGTGTTTAGGATTTCTGCGTGATTGAACTTATTCAGCTAAGAACCCTCCAAGATCCAGAGGTAGTTTAGAATAGAACTGTTTGATTAAAAAATGAAAAATTATATTATTAATTTTTCTCTAACCATTAATCCAAAAACTGTACTGACAAGTTTTAGTATTACTATTAGATTAAAGCAGCCTAGTATCATCTCATTTATGCCTTAAGGGTTTTGAAGTGCAAGGGCTAATTGAATTTGTTTGAAACAGTAGAAATACAAACTCTGTGAATGATTGCTGTTATAAGGCAGCTGCTACCTTTCAGAGAATCATTATGTCTGTCTTAAATAGTTTTGAATAAAGAATTGCAAATCCACATTATACATCAGAATTATTTTTCTTCTGTTGATATTTTTGTACTGTGTATGCATGTAGTTTAAATAATTTAAATGGCACATTGAAAAATTAAGAGTATAAGTTTTAATCTTTTATGCAGTTTCTACATGTGCTAACAAGGCCCAGATCCTCAGAGATATTTATGCGTCCAGCACTCACTGGTTTCAGTAGAAGTAAGGTGTTTAAAGTACCTTTAAAGATCCAGGCCTAGATATTTTAAGTGCAAATGATTTTGTCTTCAAGGAAAAAATCTATCAAATGTGACATTTCAAATTCAAAGGTGACAGAAAACCCTGAATGCTTACTAAGGGCTGGAACCAAGAAAGGGCTTACAGATTTAAAATCTCGCTATGCCAAAGCCAAGCTCTTGGGTGTCTGGCTCCCGGGTGGAGTTCAAAATCCAGATGCAGGTGTCAAAACTCTGTTCTTTGCTGGGGGATCCATGTGGCAAGAGCTAGCTCAACTGTTAGGCACCGTAGTTTAAATTATTACTGAATGCACTCTGGTCAAACAGCCTCCTGTGCCTGTTTGAGAGAAGCCATCAGCCTTGGGCTGTTGCACCCTCCTTTCCCTTACTGTGATTCTCTCCTGGTGCTTGCACTGTTGCAGCATTTTTTAAGTGAATACAGATGAAAGTCTGTAATAATAACAATGTTTTTAAAAGGAGGCAGAAGCCACACTAGGAGCAGGAAGCCGGGGGTGTGTTGGAAATCCTGCCTCTGTCTTGTTTAGGTAAGAACTAGGACTGTGAGAGAAGCCTTCCTGAACCTGTTGCTGATGTAGATAGCTGCTAGTCATTCCTCAAAGGAGCTAAGAAGCTCTCCATTGACAGTATTGGCAAGGTCGTCACCGACTGTAATGGTGACTGATGGAACACCGACTGTTCCTATCTCACGCGTAAACATTTGGTGGTCGCCCAAAATTGGTGAACTGACTACCATTTCAACAGCCAATCTGCTTGTTAAAACTGGACAAAATACGATATTCACTGCTCTGAAAAGAAACCATGCCAGATTACGTGGCTTACTGGGGAGGGAGAGGAAGAGGAAAGGATGTGAGTGTATTTTCTGGTCCCTGTTTTCAGGACTGTTTGTTCATGTTCCACTTGCTGTTACCGGATATAAAACAAATAATCCCATAAGAAGAGATGAGAAAATGTTGTCTCCCAGGTGAAAGTCTAGTCACTTAATCCATAGAGTTTTTGCCTGTGTCCATTTTCTGTCTGTCCTCACAAGCCTTGCAGTTGCATGACTTCAGCGAGAGGATTGCAAGGCTCCCTACCATCCCCAATAACTTGGCTGTTCCTCTGTGAGATCAGAGATGAGGGTTTGAACCTTGTCAGAATGAGGAGTGAATTCATTTCTCCAGTCTTCTTGATGGATTCACATCTGTTAACTAAAATACGAATCCCACATGTTAGGAGATGCATGGTCCTATCGGAAAATTTTATTCAAGCTCTGATCGTGCTGACTGAGTCAGACGCAAGCATCAGTTTCTAATTTCAGAGTCTGACACAGCTTATTTGGGAGGTAGGTTGGCAGACTGAGTCATGGTATACGACACCAAAGACCACGGGGTTTCCACTAGGCTGTCTTCAGGATTATGTGACTATAGAGGCAGGATTTTTGGGGTCCTGATGCATGCTGACATGCTCATGTCCTTGCTTTGGATCTAACCCTGAGAAGTTAGGTTTGCTTGTTTTGCCTTTTCCCTCTAACTTTTCCTAGAATCCAACATTTCAAGAAATTCGGGGGCTATAAAATAAACTGTGTTGCAGAAGCAAATAAGATTTAGACATCAGAAATGTTTCAATTGCCCTGAAAAAGCTGAACTTTGCACTTCAGTTCTTTCTGTTTACTGCAAAGTGTTCATATCCAGAAAAACATCACCTTGTATTATTTTAAGGGTTTTAATCAATTTATCCCCTTTAGGCTAACATAAATAAAAGCTCAGCCATTGGACAGGAAAAATACAGTTTTGTTCCTTTTGCTATATAACATCAAACATCTGCATAGCTTGGTAATCCAAGACAAGTTGCCTCGCAGCATCCCTCAACCATTATCATTTCTGTTCAATTTTCAAATCAGTACATGCTTTGGGACTTATAGACTAAGTTGCTAAGTAGCAACATATGGCTCACTACTGTTCCTGTGATGTCGCTGCAAGCAAATAGCATAATTCTATACTCGAAATGATTTTTACAGAAAGCCAGTGCTGGAACTGAGCCAGAAGTGTAAGTATACAGTAAAAATTAATGATATTCTTTTAGACTGTCCCAAAAGGCTGTTTGGCAATGTTGTCTCTGTGTACATTTTATATATACATGTAAGTACTGTATTTTTGGTTATGATATATGTAGTACAGGACACTGAACTGCAGGCATCTCCTAAATGAGTTATGCTAGCCATATTAACAAACATACATAGTAAAACTACATGACATTTTCACTACTAATTGCACTTCGATCTGAAAATATTTATCATTTTAAAATAAAACTATGCCAACTGCTCTGCATTTCAAATTCGCACAAATATATTGTTTTCTCCCCACACCTATAATTGGAATCTCAGAGATTAATTGTTCTTCATGTAATTCCGCCTCCTGTAATTTGTGGGCCACGCACAGCACAGTATAAAATTATATTGTTTATTTTACATTTCCTCCTAGTCACAACACAAAATGTAATTCAGGACTCCGTTGCACAAAGCCTTGGCACTTTTGTAGCCTTCCTGAGGCCTGGTAAAAGTTAAGGGTAGCTAATCCAGCTGCCAAATCCCCTGCACAATCCAAAGGGAGGAGAACTGGCCTGGAGCTGATGGTTTGGGGCAGTACCCCCATTGCCCCAGTGGGAAGAAAAGAGACACCTGAGGCAGAGGAAGGAATACTGCTTGCACAGAGACGGTATTTTCCTCCCTCCCAGAGCTATGCCAGGCAGATATGTATAAGATATGTATGCATGGTCTTTGATACAGTGGGCACCATGGGTGTCAAAACTGTTTTGACCTATACAGCTCCAGGGTAAAACAGGATAGAATTATGTCCAACAGAGAGATTTTCCATGTTAATAGGAAAGTAAAGGGTTCCCCTCCCTTTTGTTGCCGTACGCACATGGTCATAGATATATCCCTAACTTCTTATTTCATGTTTATACCCTAATTTCTTAGAGTATTAATGGGATAGCTGTTACTCATGTGAAGCAGGGATGGATAAATGCTACATAATAGCTACCCTCTCTTGCTCTGTATCGGTCCTTCCCTGTAGGCAGACTAGAATTTCAGGGTACTGTATTTATGCATTCCTGCCAGAAGATATGACTCCTCTCTTGTTGCTCCTCTAGAGCCAGAGTCAGCAGAGCAAGGCAGAAGTTAGCTGCCTTGGAAAGGATTCAGGAAAAGCAACGTTCTTAGATGGAGGACCACTAAGTGGTCCAGTGTA